>NC_073634.1:42730833-44117500 GCF_029407905.1 Bubalus kerabau | reverse complement strand
ATACACCATGACCAAGTGGGCTTTATCCCAGGGATGCAAGGATTCTTCAATATCCGCAAATCAATCAATGTAATACATCACATTAACAAATTGAACAATAAAAACCATATGATTATCTCAATAGATGCAGAGAAAGCCTTTGACAAAATTCAACATCCATTTATGATCAAAACTCTCCAGAAAGCAGGAACAGAAGGAACATACCTCAACATAATCAAAGCTATATATGACAAACCCACAGCAAACATTATCCTCAATGGTGAAAAATTGAAAGCATTTCCTCTAAAGTCAGGAACAAGACAAGGGTGCCCACTTTCACCATTACTATTCAACATAGTTTTGGAAGTTTTGGCCACAGCAATCAGAGCAGAAAAAGAAATAAAAGGAATCCAAATTGGAAAAGAAGAAGTAAAACTCTCACTATTTGCAGATGACATGATCCTCTACATAGAAAACCCTAAAGACTCCACCAGAAAATTACTAGAACTAATCAATGACCATAGAAAAGTTGCAGGATATAAAATCAACACATAGAAATCCCTTGCATTCCTATACACTAATAATGAGAAAACAGAAAGAGAAATTAAGGAAACAATTCCATCCACCATTGCAACGGAAAGAATAAAATACTTAGGAATATATCTACCTAAAGAAACTAAAGACCTATATATAGAAAACTATAAAACACTGGTGAAAGAAATCAAAGAGGACACTAACAGATGGAGAAATATACCATGTTCATGGATTGGAAGAATCAATATAGTGAAAATGAGTATACTACCCAAAGCAATTTATAGATTCAATGCAATCCCTATCAAGCTACCAACAGTATTCTTCACAGAGCTAGAACAAATAATTTCACAATTTGTATGGAAATACAAAAAACCTCGAATAGCCAAAGCGATCTTGAGAAAGAAGAATGGAACTGGAGGAATCAACCTACCTGGCTTCAGGCTCTACTACAAAGCCACAGTTATCAAGACAGTATGGTACTGGCACAAAGACAGGAATATAGATTAATGGAACAAAACAGAAAGCCCAGAGATAAATCCACACACATATGGACACCTTATCTTTGACAAAGGAGGCAAGAATATACAATGGATTAAAGACAATCTCTTTAACAAGTGGTGCTGGGAAATCTGGTCAACCACTTGTAAAAGAATGAAACTAGAACACTTTCTAACACCATACACAAAAATAAACTCAAAATGGATTAAAGATCTCAACGTAAGACCAGAAACTATAAAACTCCTAGAGGAGAACATAGGCAAAACACTCTCTGACATACATCACAGCAGGATCCTCTATGACCCACCTCTCAGAATATTGGAAATAAAAGCAAAAATAAACAAATGGGACCTAATTAACCTTAAAAGCTTCTGCACATCAAAGGAAACTATTAGCAAGGTGAAAAGGCAGCCTTCAGAATGGGAGAGAATAATAGCAAATGAAGCAACTGACAAACAAGTAATCTCAAAAATATACAAGCAACTCCTACAGCTCAACTCCAGAAAAATAAATGACCCAATCAAAAAATGGGCCAAAGAACTAAATAGACGTTTCTCCAAAGAAGACATACAGATGGCTAACAAACACATGAAAAGATGCTCAACATCACTCATTATCAGAGAAATGCAAATCAAAACCACTATGAGGTACCATTTCACACCAGTCAGAATGGCTGCGATCCAAAAGTCTACAAGTAATAAATGCTGGAGAGGGTGTGGAGAGAAGGGAACCCTCTTACACTGTTGGTGGGAATGCAAACTAGTACAGCCACTATGGAGAACAGTGTGGAGATTCCTTAAAAAACTGGAAATAGAACTGCCTTATGATCCAGCAATCCCACTGCTGGGCATACACACTGAGGAAACCAGAAGGGAAAGAGACACGAGTACCCCAATGTTCATCGCAGCACTGTTTATAATAGCCAGGACATGGAAGCAACCTAGATGTCCATCAGCAGATGAATGGATAAGAAAGCTATGGTACATATACGCAATGGAGTATTACTCAGCCATTAAAAAGAATACATTGGAATCCGTTCTAATGAGGTGGATGAAACTGGAGCCTATTATACAGAGTGAAGTAAGCCAGAAAGAAAAACACCAATACAGTATACTAACGCATATATATGGAATTTAGAAAGATGGTAACAATAACCCTGTGTACGAGACAGCAAAAGAGACACTGATGTATAGAACAGTCTTATGGACTCTGTGGGAGAGGGAGAGGGTGGGAAGATTTGGGAGAATGGCATTGAAACATGTATAATATTATGTATGAAACAAGTTGCCAGTCCAGGTTCAATGCACGATACTGGATGCTTGGGGCTAGTGCACTGGGACGACCCAGAGGGATGGTATGGGGAGGGAGGAGGGAGGAGTGTTCAGGATGGGGAACACATGTATACCTGTGGAGGATTCATTTTGATATTTGGCAAAACTAATACAATTATGTAAAGTTTAAAAATAAAAATAAATTAAGAAAAAAAAAAGAAAGAAGGAGACTTGGCAAGAGAGATGCACGGCCATTTGGTCCTGACCTCAGATGCACAAAGGGCCTCAATAAACAGAGAAAAACACTGGCAGAGCTGAAAGATGGTGTTCATCAGACAACTTTAAACCACTGTCCCATTATTAGTTTTCATCAATTCTTTTTTTTTCTTCCAGGAACTCAGAAAATTCACTTCTCAGCTGATTTGCAATAAGGCAAGTCACATGACTAGATCTACAGGAAGACAAGTGAGCTATAGTTATGGGTGTCACTTCTGAGGCCTCCAGAATCCCTCTGTCCCTGCCTTTGGAAGGAGGCTGTGTGTCCCTGACAGTACAGTAATGGCAAACTGGAGCATGAGTCCTCCTAAGCTGCAGAACCACTGGGCCTCCCTGGAGAATATAGACCTGCAGTGGACTTTGTGTACGAAAACAACAGTGACAACACTTTGACTGTATTAAAGCACTGACATTTGAGGGCTGTTTGTTGCTGCAGCATGTCTCAGCTATTTCTAATACACTGAACTTAGTACTTATCATTTTATATAAATTGTGATTTGCACAATTGTGGGGTTATTGAGGGTGTTTGGTGGGTGTGTATGGGCTGTAAAGATGAATGTTTACTTATAAACATTTAAAATGTACATTCTCAAAGATAATATTTGAAAAGTTACAATTTAGGTGCACTGTTTTGGTATGGCTTTTTTCGGATAATTTCTTCTCAAAATAAGAATCTTGAGTTTTCCTCCATCCCTGAAAAGTTATGCTTTTGACTGAATGACCTGCAAACATAAGAAAAAGATGAACTACAAAAACAACTACTAAGTCAATTACTTGCAGTGCCTAGCCTAAGCTCTGAATAAAAGTTGTCAATCTCTTTGGCTTCACATTTGTAACTCATATGCGGGGGACAGGAGTTGCCTACCTGTCCTGTTAGAACCACTGTGGTCAAAGATTCAAAGAACATCTGTAAAATAATATTCCTAAGCAGGTTGCAACTCTTCAGACACAGAATTAAAGAGAATGGCTGTTAATTCCCTGAACAAGACTATGAAAATATGTTGCAATTCACTAGGTCCATTTTTAGCACTTAAACCAGAGTAGAGATCCAGCACACATTTCACAGGACACTTCTGAACCCAGTAGGGCTTGCATGGTGGCTCAGATGGTAAAGAATCTGCTTGTAATGCATGAGACCCAGATTCGATCCCTGCTTGGGAAGATCCCCTGGAGAAGGAAATGGCTACCCACTCCAGTATTCTTGCCTGGAGAAATCCATGGACCGAGGAGCCTGGCAGGCTATGGACACCTTCTGAACCAAGCAATAAACTGGGTAAACATCACAGTAGGAAGATGTGCCAGAGAGGATGTCCTGTCCACTTAATATCCACTCCCTCCTACTTTTATTGGAATCATTTTACATCTATTTAGAGAGGCAGTGGGCTCAGCTAAAAGATTCTATTCCCCAGTCCCTTTTGCATCTACATGTGATTCTGTGACTACGTTGTAGCCAATGAGAAGCTACCAAAGAAGGCTTTTCCATGAATTGACAGATAGTTAGAGAGCCTTTTTGCTTCTCCCTTCCTTCCTGGCTATGACACCTGGAGATTCAGTCACCATCATCCTACTGACTGGTGCTAAAGATGGTGGAACATAAACAAAAAAGGAAATCCTGCTCCTGCTGCCCCTGGGAAGTCTGCCCAACCACCCCAATCCGCTCTCTTACAGGCTTCCCTCACAGGAGCGGAAAACTTCTAACTTATTAGGTCACAGGCATTCCCATCTCCATTACTATCAGCAGAACACAGTTCCTAACTGATAGAGTGGTGGTGCAAGGCAAACCCAAGGGACAGGGCTGTGAGAGTCTGCAGCTGAGATAAACGTGTAAGGTTGTCAAGTTCTCAGCAGTCTCTCCCAGAGGAGTTTCTGACCAAATCTCTGCTCTGAGCCTGTGCTTCAAACCAGGAGACGATACAACATTAGTTGTGAAGAGTATGTATGGTCTTTGGAGTATGACCATGTCTGGACTGAATCTCAGCTCTGCTGCAACTACCTGTGGTCTTGGTAAATTACAGAACAACCGAGCTGCAGTTTCCTTATATAAAAATTGAGACTAATAAGAGTTCTTTCTTCATTCATTTCCCCTGAGAATTAATGAAGTTATACAAGAAAAGGGATGAGCACATTGCCTGGCACATAATGAGACTCAAAGGACTCTCAGTTAACTCCTTCCTCTAGATAGAATTCCCGTTATTCAATTAGCCTCTCAGATTTATTTTCAGTTCCATCAGTGCCATGGATGCGTGGGATCTTATAACCCAACCCATGTCAAGCTCAATATGCAAATTTTAGAAGCACCTGATGTCTATCTGGGCTCCTTGTACACCTGGAGCAGGAAGCAAGGTACAGGCTCAGATCAGGCCTTTACATTAAGGTCAACTATAGGGCCCAGTGACCCTATAGTTATTTATATATATATATATATATATATATATATATATATATATATATATATAACTTATATAGTGATATATAAGATCTGCTATATTTATGTTTCTATGAAATATTTCCATTTCTTTAATGATGGAGATAGTTATATATATATAATTATAGTTATATATATCTCTCACTTATATAGTGATATATAAGATCTGCTATATTTATGTTTCTATGAAATATTTCCATTTCTTTAGTGATGGAGATTAGGATAATTATTTTTGATTCTTGATTAATTCATGCTATGAGCTTTTAGAATCTGAATGCTCAAGTAAAAAATTACTTTATGATTCTTTTCATCTCCATCACTGGACCCTATAGTTCACCTTAATGTAAAGGCCTGATCTGAGCCGGCAATGGCACCCCACTCAAGTACTCTTGCCTGGAAAATCCCATGGATGGAGGAGCCTGGTGGGCTGCAGTCCATGGGGTCGCTAAGAGTTGGACACAACTGAGCGACTTCACTCTCACTTTTCCCTTTCATGCATTGGAGAAAGAAATGGCAACCCACTCCAGTGTTCTTGCCTGGAGAATCCCAGGGACGGGGGAGCCTGGTGGGCTGCCGTCTATAGGGTCGCACAGAGTCGGACATGACTGAAGCGACTTAGCAGCAGTAGCAGCAGCATATATCACTATAAGAAATTTTCTATGTTCCTAAGTGGCATTCTCTATGACTTAATAAGAGTAAGTAACATGTAACTTTTCTAAAAGTTTAAAATTACATCAAAACAAAATGCTTATAAGGAGGGGAAAAGCAATTAAAAGGCTCAGTCCTCCTCAAAGAACTACCTCAAGTCCTGCTTCCATGATGAAACTATCAATCCAAGCCTCTCTCTGTACTTCTGGATTCTTACAGTCCTCTAAGAATCACACCACCCTCACCTTGTACATGGTTAGTGTGCAATAAATACATTTTGAAAGAGTGAACATGTAAATGCAACGGCGACCTTCCTATCTATTTCTTTACTCCACCTCTAGGATAATCACATTGCCTTCCTGTTTAAACACTCAGAATTTCTTCTTTGTCCATTGCAGTAGACTTCATTTTTTAACTCTCCAGAACAATTCATTCAAGGAAAGTTGACTCAAAAACTCAGTAGCTAAGGTGAACAAAAGAGGAGCTGTCCCTGTGGAAGTGGGGTGGGGTACAGGGTGTAAGAAGCCCACAGCACTGCAGACTACCTTTTTGTGTGTTCCACAGTCCCCATCCCATTGTCCCTAAAGGTTCCAGAGAGTATGATTTGAAAACCAATGGATTAAACACTCTACTTTTTATTTATTTTTTTAATTAATTAATTTATTTATTTATTTTACTTTACAATATTGTATTGGTTTTGCCATACATCAACATGCATCTGCCACGGGTGTACACGTGTTCCCCATCCTGAACCCACCTCCCTCCCCATATCATCCCTCTGGGTCATCCCAGTGCACCAGCCCCAAGCTTCCTGTATCCTGCATCGAACCTGGACTGGCGAGTCATTTCTTATATGATATTATACATGTTTTAATTCTCCCAGATCATACCCCCCTCCCTCTCCCACAAAGTCCAAAAGTCTACTTTTTAAATTTATCTTTTAATTGGAAGAAAAGTGCTTAACAATATTGTGATAGTTTCTTCTATACAATAACACAAATTAGCAATAATTATACATATGTCACCCGCCTCTTTAGCCGCCTCCCATCCCACCCCTCTAGGTCATCACAGAGCACCTGGCTGGGCTCCCTGTGTTATAGAGCAACTTCTCACCAGTTATCTGTTTTACATGGTAGAGCACATATGTCTATGCTACATTCTCCATTCCTTCCACTCTCTCCTTCCCTCACTGTGTCCAAAAGTCTCCATGTCTGCATCTCCATTCCTTCCCTACAAATAGGCTCATCAATACCGTTTTTTCTAGATTACATGTATATGCATTAGTATACAATGTCTATTTTTCTCTTTCTGACTTACTTCACTCTGTAGAACAGGCTCTAGGTTCATCACCTCACTAGAACAGACTCAAATTCATTCCTTTTATGGTCAAGTAATGTTCCAATGTATATATGTACCACATCTTCTTTATCCATCCGTTGATGGATATTTAGGTTGCTTCCATGTCCTGGCTATTGTAAATAGTGCTTCAGTGAACACTGGAGTATATGTGTCTTTCTAAATTATGGTTTTATCAGAGTATATGCCCAGTAATGGGATTGTTGAGTCATCAGTTCACTTCAGTTCAGTCGCTCAGTTGTGTCCGACTCTTTGCGACCCCATGAATCGCAGCACCCCAGGCCTCCCTGTCCATCACCAACTCCCGGAGTTCACTCAGACTCACATCCATCGAGTCAGTGATGCCATCCAGCCATCTCATCCTCTGTCGTCCCCTTCTGCTCCTGCCCCCAATCCCTCCCAGCATCAGAGTCTTTTCCAATGAGTCAACTCTTCACATGAGGTGGCCAAAGGACTGAAGTTTCAGCTTTAGCATCATTCCTTCCAAAGAAATCCCAGGGCTGATCTCCTTCAGAATGGACTGGCTGGATCTCCTTGCAGTCCAAGGGACTCTCAAGAGTCTTCTCCAACACCACAGTTCAAAAGCATCAATTCTTCAGCGCTCAGCCTACTTCACAGTCAACTCTCACATCCATACATGACCACTGGAAAAACCATAGCCTTGACTAGACGAACCTTTGTTGGCAAAGTAATGTCTCTGATTTTTAATATGCTATCTAGTTTGGTCATAACTTTCCTTCCAAGGAGTAAGCGTCTTTTAATTTCATGGCTGCAATCACCATCTGCAGTGATTTTGGAACCCCAAAAAATAAAGTCTGACACTGTTTCCACTGTTTCTCCATCTATTTCCTATGAAGTGATGGGACCGGATGCCATGATCTTCGTTTTCTGAATGTTGAGCTTTAAGCCAACTTTTTCACTCTCCACTTTCACTTTCATCAAGAGGCTTTTGAGTTCCTCTTCACTTTATGCCATAAGGGTGGTGTCATCTGCATATCTGAGGTTATTGATATTTCTCCCGGCAATCTTGATTCCAGCTTGTGTTTCTTCCAGTCCAGCGTTTCTCATGATGTACTCTGCATGTAAGTTAAATAAGCAGGGTGACAATATACAGCCTTGAAGTACTCCTTTTCCTATTTGGAACCAGTCTGTTGTTCCATGCCCAGTTCTAACTGTTGCTTCCTGACCATGTGGTGGTTTTATTCCACCATAGGTTTTTTAAGGAATATCCATACTGTTCTCCGTAGTGGCTATATCAATTACATTCCCAGCAACAGTGCAAGAGGGTTTTCTCCACATCTTCTCCAGCATTTATTTTATGTAGATTTTTTAATGATGACCATTCTGATTGGTAAACACTCAATTTTAAATCCCTGATTTTCATCACTCACTGTCAGCCCTTGCCCCCAAATATGCAAAGCAAACACTAAGACATGTGGATTTGCTCAGTTTTCTTTGCTTACATACTTTGTTTGCTTTGTTCCCTTTATGAAGAGCTCTGTTCTCCCTCTTGCTGTTTAGGGAAACCCAGTTGAGGATTGAAACTCCTGCCCTTTCACTCTGAGGGCTACAAGCCACACTGGTCTCTTCTTTCTTTGTATTATCATCATGACCAGTGTGTACATATCTCTTGGCTTTCTCCATACCATCTTGTAATCATATGCATTCCCCACTCTCATCACTCCCATTGGAAATAGATCTCAAGGACAAGTCCTGTATTTTATTAATCTTTGCATTCCAGGTGCCTATTAAAGAATTTAAAGTAGATGCTCAATAAGTCACTGCTACATAAATGGCTAAATAAATTAATACATCATCACATTGATTACTTCATATTATTTGTTGTTTTTTTACACCACCTTTTCTTCATAGGCATATAATAAATCATTTGAAGATACGGACCAAGTCTTATATTTTTCTTAGTTTTACTTTAATAAAATACTAGGGACTTGGATACACTAAGAAAATACTTTCTAATTGAAATAAATTACATTTGAAAAAGTTGGCACTGTGACAACAAATACATGTAGGACATTCAGCACATGGTAAGTTGTACTAATACCAAACAAACATGCAATGGAAGTAAAACATTTGCTTTCTACCTCAGAGACAAGACAAATATATTTTTGGCAGTAAGAAATTAATGTTGAAAATAAATGTGGCATTTAAATGTCATAAAAATTTAAGAACTTAGAGTCTGGGAACATTAGATGTTTTTAAAGTGACCATGCTAATTTAGAGTCCAAGAAGCCTAAGTTAGAAAGAGCCAAGCAGAGTCATGTTGGTACCACAGACTGTAGAAAAGGTGACTTCAAAGTGTTACACAGAAAGATAAGCAAGATCTCAGGCCAGAGACTCATAAAGGCAAGAGCTGCTCAAGACAATAGAGATACTTTAATAACCAAAATTCGGACAGTATGGATGGGAGAGATGTCTAAACAGGTCACATGGCAGCTCAGGGAGCAATCTGACAACTGCAGATTCTATAGAAGTTCATACAATAGATTAAAGGAAGATAAATCACTAATGGTGAACAGAGAACCTTCCAGAAAGAAGCAATACCATTTGATTGCATGCATGCTCAGTCATTTCTGATTCTTTGTGACCCACATGGACTGTAGATCACAAGGCTCCTCTATCCATGGGATTTTCCTGGCAAGAATACTAGAGTGGGTTGCCATTTCCTCCTCCAGGGGATCTTCCAAACCCAGGGATCAAATCCCTGTGTAGAAAGGTCAAAGAGTGTGGAGACTTGTGAGAAAAGCTAATGACAACAGGAAGTCTCTTAAAGCTATATCTAGAGTAAGAGGAAGATGAAAAGTGTTAGAAGATCTACTTGAAACAGTGGTATAAAGTAAATGATGATAGAAAAAATAAAGCCATTTAACTCTTTTTTTTTTCTTTTTACTTTCTCTGTCAAAAATAGTAAGTTTTTATATAGTCATGTCTGACTCTTTGTGACCCCATGGACTACAGCCCTCTAGGTTCCTCTATCCATGGGATTCTCCAGGTAAGAATACTGGACTGGGTTGTCATTTCCTCTTCCAAGGGATCTAGGCAACCCAGGGTTGAACCCACAACTCTTGCATCTGCAACACTGGCAGTCAGATTCTTTACCACTGCACCACCTGAGAAGCCCATAGAAAAGGGTAAATACATTGAAGTGGACATGCAAAGTTCAGGGTAAGTGGAAAGCTGGGTGACAGGAAAGTTAGTAGCACCTGGAGGCTGTCAATAACTTTATGGCTTGTAGGAGTTACTTTGCTCAGGACACTGAAAGAACTCTTAATTCATATTTTGGCCATCCTTTAGGAAAGTGCTGATGGATCTAAAGAAGAAAAATATCTTCAACATGAAGGAAGGTCTATAGTAATGAACCGTAGAACTCTTTCTCCTTTTTGCTCAGGATGAATTATTTGATTTGTGTTGACACTATTTACTGAATATTTGGAAGCCTCAAAGATGAATAAACTAATACATCAAAGAACACAATGGAGGTCTAGGAACTATCCCAGCCTATTGTAATTAAGGATTGAATTAAGTAAAATTCAACTTAATAGGGACTGAAAACTTCCACTGGATAAAAAAGAAAATTATCCCAAAAAGTAAAAGATTTAGCAAGTGTGGCCTAGAAGTGAAGACTTGACTGAAAAACATTTAAGAGTCTTAGTTAGCTGTAAGCTCCATGTGCATCAAAAATCATGATTTAGCTGCCAAAAAAATGTTAATTCAATCTTAAGCAGCATGAATAGCAGCAAAATTCCAATAATAAAGATAATGGCCCCACTCTACTATTAAAAGTATGACCTACAATATTTTGCACGTTTCTGAGAGCTATATTTAAGATGATATATCACTCAATGAAATACATACAAAAAAGAGCTATCAAAGAATGTGGAAACTCAAAATCATATGCTCTATATAATGACTGAAGGAACTGATGGCCTTTTATCTGCAGAAGGGACACATAGAAAGGGAGATTAACACAGTGTCTTCATGCATTTGAAAGGCTCTCAGATCAAACTTACATTGAATGTTTCCTATGTAAACCTAAGTTCCATGAGTAAACATTAGAAGGAAGCCATCTTTGACTTGGCAGGGGCTTCCCAGGTGATTCAGTGGTATATAAAAAAAAAAAAAAAAAACCTGCCTGCCAATGCAGGAGATGCAAGTTCAATCCCTGGATCAGGAAGATCCCCTGGAGAAGGAAATGGCAACCCACTTTATTATTCTTGCCTGGGAAATCCCATGGATAGAGGAGCCTGGTGGGCTACAATCCATACAATCCATAGTGTCACAGAAGAGCTGGATATGAGTTAGCGACTAAAGAGCAACAACAAGTAGTCACCAAACTTATTGATCTCAGAACCTTTTGACACTCAGAAAATATTGAGGACTCCTAAGCCAGGCTTCAGCAATATGTGAACCGTGAACTTCCTGATGTTCAAGCTGGTTTTAGAAAAGGCAGAGGAACCAGAGATCAAATTGCCAACATCCGCTGGATCATGGAAAAAGCAAGAGAGTTCCAGAAAAGCATCTATTTCTGCTTTATTGACTACGCCAAAGCCTTTGACTGTGTGGATCACAATAAACTGTGGAAAATTCTGAAAGAGATGGGAATACCAGACCACCTGATCTGCCTCTTGAGAAATTTGTATGTAGGTCAGGAAGCAACAGTTAGAACTGGACATGGAACAACAGACTGGTTCCAAATAGGAAAAGGAGTTCGTCACCCTGTTTATTTAACTTCTATGCAGAGTACATCATGAGATATGCTGGACTGGAAGAAACACAAGCTGGAATCAAGATTGCTGGGAGAAATATCAATAGCCTCAGATATGCAGATGACACCACTCTTATGGCAGAAAGTGAAGAGGAACTCAAAAGCCTCTTGATGAAAGTGAAAGTGGAGAGTGAAAAAGTTGGCTTAAAGCTCAACCTTCAGAAAACGAAGATCATGGCATCCGGTCCCATCACTTCATGGGAAATAGATGGAGAAACAGTGGAAACAGTGTCAGACTTTATTTTTTGGGGTTCCAAAATCACTACAGATGGTGACCACAGCCATGAAATTAAAAGACGCTTACTCCTTCGAAGGAAAGTTATGACCAAACTAGATAGCATATTGAAAATCAGAGACATTACTTTGCCAACAAAGGTTCGTCTAGTCAAGGCTATGGTTTTTCCAGTGGTCATGTATGGATGTGAGAGTTGGACTGTGAAGAAGGCTGAGCGCCGAAGAATTGATGCTTTTGAACTGTGGTGTTGGAGAAGACTCTTGAGAGTCCCTTGGACTGCAAGGAGATCCAATCAGTCCATTCTGAAAGAGATCAGCCCTGGGATTTCTTTGGAAGGAATGATGCTAAAGCTGAAACTCCAGTCCTTTGGCCACCTCATGTGAAGAGTTGACTCATTGGAAAAGACTCTGACGCTGGGAGGGATTGGGGGCAGGAGGAGAAGGGGACCACAGAGGCTGAGATGGCTGGATGGCATCACTGACTCAATGGATGTGAGTCTGAGTGAACTCCGGGAGTTGGTGATGGACAGGGAGGCCTGGCGTGCTGTGATTCATGGGGTCGCAAAGAGTCGGACACGACTGAGCGACTGATCTGATCTGATCTGAAGAGCTTTAACTGTGCTATATTTTTTGATAATTATATTTGAAAGTAAAAAGAGAAATTGAAAAATATTCATTCATTTAAAAAATAATAAACCCATTACATGTAAACATAAATAATATTTTGAATGAAAAACGACTGCTTTCTAAGACAAAAATAACTTAATAGGAAAGTGGAATTATTTTTCATTTTTTCTGAATCTTTTTTAATGTCTGGATCAATAGAAGACAGTTGGATTTCATATCTGCTTCTGCATTCAATCTATTATAATGCCACATGTCACTGAAAAACTCCATTGTACTCCTGTGGAAAGATAAAAATTAAAAACACAAATAATGTCTCTGTATTATTATGAAAGCAGTTTTTGACCCTGAGGGCCAAGAGGATTTTAGGAACTCCCAGAATCCCCAGATGACACATGGAGAACTGCTGGCCCAGTGCAAAGAAAAATTATTAATAATTAGAATTATAAAAAATTGTAGTGTATTATCTCGTGAAACAACCAGTTCTAAGTTCCTGGTGCTATTGAAAAAAGGCTGAATTACCACTTATCAAGAATATCATGTTTGAGGAAGGGCTGCTGCTGCTGCTAAGTCGCTCACTTGTGTCCAACTCTGTGCGACCCCATGGACTGCAGCCTAACAGGCTCCCCCGTCCATGGGATTCTCCAGGCAAGAACACTGGAGTGGGTTGCCACTTCCTTCTCCATTGAGGAAGGGAGTGTATGCTAAACCATTGTCCCTTCTATATCCAGTGTTGTCATTCTATTGCAATGTTAGAGACTGTTTTTTCATAGAAGTTCATTTTTAAAGGAAGTATCATCTAAAAAATACCCATGTCTATCAAGCAGAGATATATATATATATAGCCTTGAGTTGCTGGGAATGGATGGAGAGATCTGGAGTTGGGATTCTTACACCTGTCAGAATTCCCTATGTGATGTTTCTGACAGAATCACAGTCATCTAACATCAGAGGCTCTACCTCTTTGGTGATAAACGTTTATTTCAGGAAACTCACCTACTTTGATTCTCTAAATATTACACATGCTTTAGTTTCACTGGAAGTCTCCCTGTCTTCTACCATTTAGAAGGGCTACCCACCAGAACAATCTAGAAAACTACTTCTCCTTCTTCTATGTGACAGCCCTTCAAATATTTGGAGACAGTAATTAAAATCACAAATTAGATGTCTCTTTAATAAACAAGTTACTTTGTGAAATAAATATGATTTTGTTGGTAGTTTAAACTGTAATCTTATAACACATGAGCAAAAACCTAATCCAAAAAAAAAAAAGCATTTTTAATGAAACAATGACATATGCCCAGAAAGATATTGAGACTTTCTCCCTATAAAAGTGATTTTTAATAGCTTCTTTAAAGTACTATTCTCTATTTCAAAGGAACCCTATAAATCACCCAAGTCTCCCCTTTATACAAACAATTAATTTACTAGTCTGAAGTTGACTTGTTTAAGGTATTTTTTAATCTATATCAAAATAGAGTTTTCAGGCTGATTTATAGCAGATTAATCAAGACAGGATACACAGTGATTTTGTGTTTTGTGAAGTTACATTATATGAAATCTGATTCAAGTTACTGAACTGATTATTAATGAAAGATATATGCATTACGCATCATAACCTGGAGTTGAAATCTGTTTATGTTTGAGTTGACCCATCAGTCACAAATGAACTTCTCCACCCACTTCCCACCCTAATAATAACAGAACATACTGATCAACAGCAGCCTAGATGCTCAGAGAATATGCATTCTAGCAGAGCTATGCTAATAAACATGCACTTTCATGGATACTCAGGTAACACACGGTTAAAACTCAGGGTTCTGAATAAGAAAGTACATATATATATAACTGAATTGCTTGGCTGTACAGCAGAAATTAACACAACATTGTAAATCAAATATACTTCAATAAAACAAATTAAGAAAAAAGCAAGCCTAGGACTCTACATTCACTCCCAAAAATGCAAGAGGAAGGGAAGAGTAATTAGTTGCTGGTTGCTTGGACTACATCTCAATTGCTAGCTGTTCTCTGGTAAATTTTCATCGTCTTGTTTTATCTAACAACTTACTTGTGATTTTCTACGAAGTATAGAAACTAAACTTGGGGTCCTTTATAATAACAGTATAGAACAAACCCAGGCTTTCAAAATAGGAAATGTCTCTATTTTCCAAACTTGAACTGGTGCTTGTGTTATCTGAAGTTCTGAATACGAAGAAGAACATACCAGAAAGGAGACATTTCCCCTCTCCTTTTCTTTTTCCTGTCAGCACAAAGGGCAGAGTGAAATAACTACAGACTGCTACTTGTCTAAACTTAGAACACTCTCCACTTGAGAACTAAGTGAATTCATCTCTTCCAATCATTGCTGTAAATAATACCTACTTTCCTGCCCATAAACCACTAACATCCTTTTGTTTTCTATAAGGTAGGCCTTTAATCCTCCCATTGTCAACTTTTCCACTTACCATAAAAGCCTCCCCCCAACTTCCTTATTTTTGACTCAGGTAAAATTTACATATGGTCAACTGCACAGATCGTAAGAGTACAATTTGATTTGTTTTGACAAATGTACTCATTGTATAACCATTATCCCAATGGGGAAACAGATCATTTTTATCACCCAAGAATGTTCCTTCATGTCTCCTTTCAATCAATCATTCCCCCATAGCTTTGCCCGTCCTTCAACTTCATGTAACAGAACATATGTTATCATGGCAGGCTCCTTTCACTCAACACAATATTTTTGAGTTTCATCCATGTTGTTGAATCCATGATTCAATATTGCTGGATAGTATTTCATTGTATGAATGTCACAATTACCTATTCTCCTACTTGTGGGCATTTGGATTGCTTCAGTTTGGGGCTATTGTGAGTAAAGCTGTTATGAACTGTTCTATACAAGTCTTTCCTTGTAGAGGTAACTCTCCATTTCTCTTGTATAAGTAACTAGGAGTGGTGTTGCTAGGTCATAGGGCAGATCTAAGTTTACCTTCACAAGAAACTCCAGTTTGAATGAGAGTTTCAAGGGCTTCACATTTGATTGGGTGTTAGGATCCATCCTCCTTTTGTCATTGTTAGTTTCAATTAAATCAAGTTTCTTACATTAAATCATTTACATTTTTTAATCATCGCTGCTCATATAAAAAACAATGTTTTGACATTCCTACCAGTTTGTCAAAGTGGGTTTTATAGGTTCTACCAGGAATACATGAGCCTTTTACCCTACACATAGTAGTACCAACCCTTCCCACCCATCCACCCCTACACACATGCTTTTTTAGAGGCTAGTTTTCAATTAGATCAAGTTTCTTGCAATATGTCACTTAAAATGTTTCATCAGCTTTTATTACCTAAAAAGATGTCAAATAAAACATTCCCAAAGGGGTATAAATTATGATTCTGCTATGGATAGAATTTTAAAACTGAGTCTTTGATATAATCTGCTCAAAGCCTAATTTTTACAGAACAAGAACCTGAGATATAAGAGTTTAAAGAACTTTCCAAAGGAAACGCACCTAATAGAGGTAGAATTAGAACCCTCTCTTCACCCTGACAACCTATGACAATTCAACATTGACCTTTATTTTTGGTTCAGATAAAGGCTGACATTCTACTTTAAGGGGCAAATTTAAGTCCAAATTATCTGTCTATGACTTTCTTCTCTGAAATCTAGTATCAAACAGTCATCATAACTCTTTACTTTCATGCTATTAGTAATATCCTGCATTTATTTAATCGGACTTGCAGAAAATATTAAGATATTTTCTGAGATACCATTGACATTATACCCTCAATCAACCTTACAAGTTGAGAATGATCATTTCCCCATATTTTTAAAAAGAGGAAATAAAATATAAAAATTAAGCAATGTCCAAGATCAATGAGGCAAAACTCAGGCTTCCTAACTCAGAAGCTAAGCACCAAAGTAGGCTGTTCTCTTTGCACAGGATTCACTAAATGTTACATGTTCACTATTTTTTACGTGTATTGTTGTGTTGGATTTTTGAAAATGTAAAAATGACTCAACTTTTTACCATGGCACATTTATTCCTGGAGAGCTTTCACATGGAATGGTTATTAGTGTGAAGGAGATATGGCACAAATTGCTTTTTAATCACACTGCTCTGGATGCCCAGGCAGAGCAAGGCTGCCCTAAACGCGCCCCTCTCTAGATGACCTCACCTCAGGATTTTTTGAGAGCTTTTTTTTTCTGTGGTGGTATTAACCAAGCAAGCAAAAGGATGGATTTTTTCAGAGATCAGTGTCAAAATCTATCATTTTAAAAAGTTGAAAAATCAGTTTTTCAAATCGCCTGTAACATAAAGAACACTCGATTTGCTATAGATCAAACGTTTAATACATTTCAGATGTATTGGATCTACAGAAAAAAATGTAAGAAATAAGGAAAGTTAACATTTTCTAATAGCAAAGTCTGAAGAGCCTTTAGAAGGGAGTGAGGATTTATTTTTATGTTATAGAACACTGGGTGGTTTGAAAAATCCAGTTTATTGCTTTATATCATTTTTCTAACATGTGTCTCTTTACATGCATTTTCCTCTGACATCAAAGATTTTTTAACACCACTATTTGGGACAGTGTTTATAAACAACTGTTTACTTGGAAATGGAAAAAACATGAGTGTCTTTTATCTCAGGTATTCAAGCCACTTTGTACAACTTCTATCAACAGAAGCTAAAAATCTATCATTTGGTTTAGTTAATATCTGAGTATGCAGGAGTAAAATCATCAGCCAACAGCGGCTGGGTGCTGTGTATTAAATCTAGAGCAGGCATTAGTCTATCAGATATGCAACTACTTATACCTTCATTAGCTAAGTAAACGGTTCTACTCTGCAGAAATGTTAGGTTTATTCTGGAATACTGTAAGTGACTCCCTTTCCTAATAATGGCTTTTCTTTTGCTGAAATTCACACTTCTAGTTTGAATTTGCCTAAAATTTCCAATACAAAAAGTAGCAGAAATCCTTATATAACTCTGGAAAAAAGAACTTAGATCAGTAAATATCAAAAAATTGGCTAGACCAGACACAGAAAAAAAAAAAAATTACTGCAATTTTGACCTTCAGTTTTTAAATATACATTTGAAGAAAATCTTAGAAAAATATAATATTCATTTTAAAAACTTTTTAAGAAGCAAATTTGTTGGAGTTGGAGTGTTAATGAAGAAGGATTTAAGGCTATGCTTTTAAGAAAGTGCCATACTGAATTTAAATACTTGCTTTAAATCAGGGCTTTTTTTCTAATTTCATGTAATTACAAATAAACCCATGGTAAAGAGTCAAATACATATATCTTTGTATGCACCTTTGATTTTGTTTCTTTAGGATGGAATCCCATAGTGTAATTGTGATTCAAGGATGTCAATAGTTTTAAAAATCTTGATGCTCAACGATAGTTGTTCAATCTCTATGAACCCCAGTTTCTTATCCTGCAGGATGAGATAAATAAGACATACCTTGAAAGATCATTAGGAAGACTAGAGACAAAAGATATCAAAAATGATTATGTGCTGTAATGATTTTCTATTTTTTCCAAAAGTATAAATTTATTTCTAGCAAAGATACTGATCAATTTCCTAGATGAATTTTACTTTTTCATTTTGAAATATGTTCCTATCATCTTCTCAAAATCAGAAATCATCTATATCTGGACACTATGTTAAGGGTAAAAAGATTTATAAATACCAATAGTGTTAGGACCTTTATACATATTTTCTCCTGTATCGTCACCTGTAATGCCTCTTGTAACTTTGTGAAGGCTGGTGTTAATATCACAATTTACAGATGAAGAAATCAGACCTCAAAGAGGTGGCAGGTCCACCCTAAGTATCCTGGCTATAAGGCAGTTCTGCCCCACCCCAGCCTGTGCTTCTCCCTGAGCTAAGACATTCATCATACACTGTGTAACAGGAAGGAAAGACTGTTCAAATAGGTCATAAATGTCATCATGAAGATGGCATTTGAATTATATCAAGCCAAAAAGAAGACAACTCAAAGAAAAAACAGCAAGAACAAAAACCTTATGGTGAAAAACTATGTTGGTTCACGGAACAGCTGCCTTGTGCCAACCACTGTCCCAGATGACAGGAAAATGTAGATAAACACGCCACTATCAGCAAGAAGTTCATGAGCAGGTAAGACAGACAAATAGGTAAATTACTGAATTGATATGATAACTCTTGTGTCAGAGCTATGCCCAGAATGTCATAAGGCTTGGATGATGGATACCTAACCCAGTTCAAGAGTAAATGGACAGCCTACATTGAGACTTGAAGAATGAGTAACCATAAGCTAAGTCAAGAAGCATGCAAGTGAGAGCATTCCATGCAAAAGAAGTGGCATGTGCAAAGTTTTGAAGGTGAAAGAGACCATGACCCATCATCCAAGGTGCTGGAGGTTCAGAATTCCTGGAGGACAGATGGCTTTAAGGAGATAGCGTGAAATGATGTTGGCCTGTTGGCAGAGTCATATCGCAATGGTTCTTTTGTGCTATGGTGAAGTGAGTGAAAGTTGCTCAGTTGTGTCTGACTTTTTGTGACCCCATGGACTATACAGTCCATGGAATTCTCCAGGCAGAATACTGGAGTGGGTAGCCTTTCCCTTCTCCAGGGGATCTTCCCAACCCAGAGATTGAACCCAGGTGTTCCGCACTGCAGGCGAATTGTTTATTAGCTATGGTAGGGGCTTGAATTCCATACTGAAAATGACTTGTTCTTTCATATATATTGGGCTTCCCTGATGGCTCAGATGATAAAGAATCCACCTGCATTGTGGGAGATACAGGTTCAATCCCTGGCTTGGAAAGAGCCCTTGGAGAAAGGAATGGCTACCCACTCCAGTATTCTTTTGTATATACTATTGAACATTTCTGTCATGATTACTACCACAACAATGGTGACTATAATGGCAAGTAATGTCTAACATTTATGCTTCATATGAATAATCTAATTTAATCTTAAAAACAATATGATGAACTGACTACCATTATTATTATGTGTCAATCATTGCATTAGTCTCTTTGGACAGAAAAGTGAGCAAGAAGTCATGACTGTAAATAGAGAAGGGCATTTGCAGCTATGCATATTCAATGATTTTAGCAGGGATTTGGAGGATGGCATTGAAAAGTCTATCTGGCAAGATGAAACGGGTTATGAAATATCCACCATATCAGGCAAGATACTATGAAGGTTGGTTTTAAGGCAGAAGTGGTAAGACTTAAGAAGAGGGAATAGATTTGAGAGCTACTTGAAAGCAATTTGGTTACCAATTAGATATGGAGGATGACGTATTGGGAGGAATCTAGAGTATCAAGCAGGTTCTGGCATTAGCTTCTGTGTAGAGACAAGCCTGTTCTCCAAAACAGGCAAGCTTCATACAGGAAGGTAATATGTTTACACTAGAAATACAGATTTTAGAGTCATGATTTAGAGGGAGCATGTTTACAGCTATGTACATGTACGAAGTTATGATTGCGGAAAGAGCAGTAAGAGGGATGATAAATTCCATAAAAGGAGCCATTAATCAATTATTGAGAGGGCTGGTATGTGAATGGCTAGAGTTCTAAAGCTGAAGGGCAACAATGTATATTTGGAGTTATCCATATATAAGTGAAAGTTGAACCTGTAAATGGAAATGAACTTCCTAAACAAAAGATTATGACTAGAGAGGTGGGATGAAGATAGAATTAAGGAAAATATCTACATATACTGTTTGTAAAGATGAATGCCATTTTAATGAAGATATAATAAAGACTCTTCCAAATATAAAAAAAAGATGAAAAGAATATAGCTTTTTGTTGATCTAATTATACTCAGACTCAGTTCTCTTTCAGGTCACAAGGTCCAAAAGCAAGAGACCCAGCTATAGCTAAATGCCATAACCTTGGCCTTCAGTTCAGTTGAGTTCAGTTCAGTCATTCAGTCATGTCCGACTCTTTGTGACCCCATGGACTGCAGCATGCCAGGCTTCCCCGTCCATCACCAACTCCTGGAGCCTACTCAAACTCATATTCATCACGTTAGTGATGCCATCCAACCATCTCATCCTCTGTCATCCGCTTCTCCTCCAGCCTTCAGTCTTTCTCAGCATCAGGGTCTTTATCAATGAGTCAATTCTTTGCATCAGGCAGCCAAAGTATTGGAGTTTCAGCTTCAGTATCAGTCCTTCCAATGAATATTCAGGACTGATTTCTTTTAGGATGGACTGGTTGGATCTCCTTGCAGTCCAAGGTACTCTCAAGAGTCTTCTCCAATACCACAGTTCAAAAGCATCAGTTGTTCGGTGCTCAGCTTTCTTTATAGTCCAACTCTCACATCCATACATGACCACTGGAAAAACTATAGCTTTCACTAGACGGACCTTTGTTGGCAAAGTAATGTCTCTGCTTTTTAATATGCTGTCTAGGTTGGCCTTAGATTTTCTTCCAAGGAGCAAGCACCTTGGAAAAGTGTAAAAATAATTGATGAGTGTGACGAATCAAACTCCTGGACTTCTAACCAAAACTTGCTAACCAACTATGGACTCCCTTTCTAAATTCACCTCAGATTTCTAATCAAAATATTCATTTTTTGGATTCTTTTTGATATGCAAAGCAACTAGTTAAAGCTTTTAATTGACATTTTCAAGAACAAGTCATTGAATTTCAACTTGACGTTTCCAAATTGAACTGATATATTAAAAATTAATCCCGTGGAAACCAGAAAAGCAGTCTCACATGTTACAGGGAGAAAAGACAATCTCAGCTTCACTTAGACTGAGAAAAATTTTTTTCTGTCAGAAATTTCTCCTTTTTAAGGAGAGATAATAGGTTAGAGACCATTTCCACAATTGCTTATAATGCTATTATTGCCTAAGAAATAATATACCAAGACACTCCTGGTTGCTCTGTTAGCCACGCTTTCTTAACACACTACCCTATCAAGGGAAAATGTTTAGTGTTCTTCAATTCATAAAGAAATAAACTTCTAACTTGTTGAAGGCGAAACCAAATATATATATATATATATATATATAAAATATATATATATATAAAACAATACTTACACTGCTATATAAACAATCATTTTTTTTTCTACTTTAGAGCAAAAGTACTGTATGGAGATAGTAATCAGCTGTAATTATTGCTTTTGAAAACTCAAGCTTTAAATCCCACGGAATACTTTAAAAATAAATGCAGGAAGCTTCATAAAATACATTTTCTCAATTCAACAAAGAAAAAAAAATCAAACCAGTTAGGACACTCAAGTGTTATTTGCAGCAATCATGATAAGTCAATTTTGGCTTAAACCATGATTGTTATAAACACTCACAAAACATATTATTTACCAGATGGCAATCTTACTCAAGCAAACACATAAAACTTATGTTTCATTATTATCAAATAAGGGTGAACTTGCCAGTAGGATAACCTCCAGTAGTTAAACAAACACATCTCCATGAAACGAATGCCATGGTTTCCATCATCGGATAAGTATATAGCCTAAATGAACTATCTTAATATTTAGCAGCACTAGCTTATATTCAACAAACAAAGCTTGCAACAGAATACACACATGCAAGATGGCCTATACTTGTCTGCACTAGGACTTGTGCTTTCACTTTATTAGCAAAAAAGTTGTTGAATATTTGTGTTGAAAGAAGGAATAGCCTGAAATTATAACCTAAGCTAAAATACCTGTATTAAATAAGTATTCGTTTATATTAGGAAATGCATAAAATAACCCTAATACTATCTTGTTAGTGCAGCCTCTATCAAATATAATAGAAGAATCTATCAGGATCTATCATCCACAGAATGTATACTGTGAGTATACATTATATTTTATGTTATAATATTTTATAATTTTATTTTATATATTTTATAAAAAATTATATTATTATAAAATTTTATAATGTATTTTATATATGTTATACATTATATTTTATGTTATAATATCACAGAAAAATGGCAGGATTCTAAAAGTCTATGTGTGATCAACATCAGATTATCACATCAGTATGTATGTATAAGTATGCTAGCCTGATTGGAAAGTGACCCTTTTTGTAAATGGAAATGGTTTTTAAGAAGATCATAGAAATGTAAAAATGGTTTCAAAATTAGTTGTTTTAAATTGCATTTTAACAATTAAAATAGAATGCGGATTGAGGAGCTTCTTCAAGAGCTTATTTATTTGTTTCCTGGCCACAGCAGTACTCTCAAGCTGTCGTTCAGAAGCTCCATTGCAAAATGAGGCATCAAGAACTTGTACAAGTGTGATGGGGGCCCTGAGGTATTATAGCACTGAGAATCATGGAAATAACCAGAAATTGAGACTATGGACAGAAACATCAGGACTGTGTGAGAAGCAGAAAGGGTAGCTCTTGTCTCCTCACCTTCTCGGGTCCTCCAAAACTAGAACACAGGCAATATGGACTGAAATATATAAAAGTGTTTATATTCAAGAAGACAATAAAAAGTCCTGATTGCCTCTCTCTGGGCTACCTCACTCACTGCAGTAGCAATTTCCGGGTTTGACTTTCCATCTGAATTATTCGCTGTAGCAGAAGTTGGTCCTTTTTCCGCATTCTGAATGCAAGCACAATTCTTCCACGTAAAAACAACAGAAGTAAAGAAACAAATTCTGATCTTGGACAAGTCAAATGGATATATTAGAAAAGAATTCTGAAGACTTTCCTCATCCTCAAATTGTTCTCTAAAGCTAATAGTTAAGGTCAGGGACTTATCATTGGATGATGCCAAGATGAAAGACACTCTCCCCAGAGGAGGAGGCAGGCACTTCACCTGGCAGAACATTCCGCCTTTGAAGGACAGATTGCCTTTAGATTGCAACTTCCTTGAGGTTCCTAGTCTTTCTCACTATTACATTATGAATTGCACCTAAAACACTGAAGACTTGCAATGAATATTAGTTTGTGACAGACAAAATGGATCACTTACACTGTACTTCAGTACCAAAAACTTTAATGCACTCAAGCAGGGTCATTCCATCATGACCAAGGAGCCAGAGAAAAGATAAGATAGAGAGAGAACCTTTTTGACAGTCGTTCCTTCATGAGTGCTCTCCTAACTTGAACCAAAATTGAACTTGGTTCTAGAAACAACAATAAAAAGGGTATGTCTTTTTACTCCCTCTAATACACTGATACATTTATTTCGGGTGTACTTTTCTTTATAAAGTCTATAATACTCCTTTTTTGCTGTGTGGGAAAACAAAAAAAAAAAACAAAAAAACCCAGGCAGGACATGTGGAAACTCATTCAAAGACCAATTTTTAAGTGACTATTTAAAATATATAATTGAAATGTGGACTTCTGTTAGTCCTTCTTTTCCCCCAAATTAAATGCTGGTGGAAATATGTATGCAACTGACAACCCAACCATAGCATCTAATAAAGACTTTTATTACTCATTGGTATTATAAACATATTTCCTTTGCATAATTAGGGTAGCTTTATTATAAGATCATCTGGAAAACTATATCCCATAATTCCTACACCCTTATTACAGTCCCTCTCGGTCCGGTAAGTGATGAAAATGTTAGACGAGGAAGGAGCTTTCAGCCCTCACGAATCAGCCTACCACCAGTCACAGCACTGCCCTCCTCCTAGCGACAGGGTGGTAGGAAATTCTCTTTTAGATAAATACCAGAAGATGTGCTTTTAAATGAGCCATCTTCATATAAATGCCCAAGAAGTGCAATTATTTCAACAATTCTAACAGAATTTTCTCAATGGCAAAGACTGATATTCCTTATCAAAATGTGGAAAAAAAAAAAAAAACACATCATTTTATGGCTACAGAGAAAGAGAAATTGAACTTCTTTCCCTACACGCTTTCCTCCTTTGTGGACAGAAGGAACAGCGTTTCTCTATTACTGCAGCTTGAAAGTCCACAGTACACTGGGATAGGTTCTCACAGCAGACCACTGGGAAATACCATCTATATACATCTGTACCACTAGTTCTCATATATATCCCTCAGTGCCCCTGGTTGATAATGTGATATTTCCCTAGATAAGGAAAGGCACAGAGCCATGACCCATTTAAGCAGAAGGACAGCATGCCAATATAAGTTCCAATCTGCCATGAAGACAGGGTACAACAGTCATTCTTCAGCAACAAATTCAAGGTTAGAGAGCTCTGGTAGTCAGAATCTGAGGGCTCTCTCTGAACTTTGGCAAGAGCTTCCCTGTTACAAGAGCACGAAATTCACTGGTGCTCAAAAAAGTCCAAGTGTGGAAAGTTCTTCCCTCTTTCCTCTCTCCATCTGTGAAAAGGGAACACATGGGAATCAGCGTTAGATTCAGACTCTAATCTCATCCCTGCCATTTCACAGCAGGTCAGTTTCACTGAACTTCAACTTCCCCACCTGAGAAATGGAGACAATATTCATACTCATTTCATGGGAACACTTGAGGATACTGTATACTTTTACCATTGAGAACACAATTATGATTTATTAATGTCAGCACTATAGGGTAGGGCTATTGTTTTCTTGGCACATTTAGAACTAGAAAAATCAGAAAAATAATTCCTACTGATTTCATAACAAGCATAGAAATATAAAGCTGAAAAACTGGCCGCTTGTAATTAAGCAGCTCTACGCTCTCTAATTTTTAGAGTACCATACAATATTGTAACTCTTTACTTTTATTAACTGCCAAAATCAATCTGCAAACCCATTTTCTCAATACTCTGGAACAAAAAGGACAGGATTTTTTTTTTCCTTAGATGCACAGATGCAGTTTCATCTACATGCATGCATTTTCAGAAGCATTATTTAAGCCATAGTGCATATAATGAACAAACTGTAATCATATCTTTGTCCCAACTCAATTACAAAATGAACTCATAACTTAGAGCCCCGCAATAAATATCTATTTCCAATTTTAGGCTGATCATTAAATATGGTTCACACTAGGAATCTGTTAAACGAAAGAATGTTAAAATTCACTTACATCACTTAGAGCATATTGATTCTGATGACTATTAATCCACATAAAACAAGTGGGACATCTACAGAGACAACATATTTCAGGAAAATTCCACTCAACTCTCATGAATTGCTGGCTGTTTTCCCTGTAGTTCTGCGTATGTCTCTCCCCCTTTCTCTCCCCCAGCATCCCCCACCCCCAATGTGTGCCTTTACTTCTTCCTCAGCAACACCCCTTCTTTTCCTCTTGGACATTGGTGTTCATTTCCTTTCATCATCCTCTTACCCACTAAATTTTACTCTCTGGGAAAGAAGTGGAATAAACGACTCACATACAGATATGATTAGTGATAAAGCTCCAAAAATTAGAAATCCCAAGGGCAATGGCATTTTAATAGACAATATTCATGAACCTCGTAAAATTCTCCTTTATCTACAAACCCCTGAAGAAAAAAAAAAAAACAAAACAGTTTTGAGATGTTAGCAGCTCTGTTATTTTTACCAAATGAGTCATTATTGCAACTCTACTTTTTTATCTGTGAAATAAGACTGAGTGCTATAGAGTCTCTAATAGTCAACCATCCTTTAAACCAAAAAAAAAAAAAAAAAAAATAGTAATATCATATGGTTTAACTCAATAGCTTGGAGGTTATAAACATAAATAGTTTGAAAGTTTCATCAGATTAGCATAAATGCTTCAAGGAGGAGTTTTGAGAAAATCAAGGAGTACTGGGGTCTATAGGAACCTCAGAACACATGCCTCCTTGAAAGAGATTTAGACTAAAAACAAACAAATAAACAAACTAGCAAAGATCACTATGTCAGTCAAACTAAAGGATGCTGAGGTGAAGGCTGGTGGAGCACCAGTGTGAGAAGGTAAAACTAGATGATTACAGAGTCTCTCCAGCTCCAGCCTTCTGTGAGCCCTAAAGTTCTTCTGGCTAGTGAAGATAAGGTCTTAAAAATATTAACTTCAATCTTCTGCCACCATTGAGACATCACTGAGGAGCTATATTATAAGGCAATCGCTGCAACAAGCAACATGTGGCTGTTACCCATGCAAATACAAGCCCTTGGACAAGAACTACCATGATAAAGAAACTAGAAAGCAAGAAAACAAGTCAGTATGAATGAAAAAGGGAAGTCAATAAACTGCTGAGTTTTCCCCATGACAAATACACAAGCCATGGAACTCTGCTTTACCTTCTCCATTCCAGAAAAGGACACACTTCTCATCATTCGTCATGAAAAAATAAATGGGGCAACTCAAACATACTATCATTTATAGACAACAACAATTTAATCTGAATTTTGAAACTAGGTAGAAAAAGTAACTAAAGGTTTCTTCCGCTTTTAAAAAGTATCTTTTATGGATTTCATATACATCATACAAGAAGAGCTCCTCTTTCTCATTCTTAGCATTTGCTGCACAATAAACAGAAAATCCAAGCCACACAAGAATGCAGATGCCACCACGTGAGATTGGTTAGATTAAATGCATACTTTTAATGGGTTATAGGTTTAAAAAATCAATTTTACCCACTTGAGTCAATTGTGGAAGTCTTAATATTGACCATGTTTACTCAACTGTCTGCCACATATATCTTACAGCTATTTATAAATATATGTATATTAGCACCCTGTCTTTAAAAAAAAGTGGCTTAAATTTTTTTTTTTTTTGCTTTTCTTTTTTCTTTAATGGGAAAATGTCACTAGATCAAAATGTCTGTAAATATAGTATGTAGATCTTTTAAGAACATTTACTGAATGCACATAGAGGAACTATCATAAACAATACAGAGGAGTCTTAAAGGTGTATTTCTTACAATAAAAAGGTAATATACTTCAAAGTTTTACAAAGGAAAAGAGAAACGCATTTCTTCATCTTTTATCTCCTGCTTGCCTAAGACTTTGTACATGAGCAAATTTAGGATTTGATTCCATTTCAAAACCTATATAAATCTGGTCATTTTACTTCTAAGGACTTCTGAGCATTGGAGTTATACAATGCTGATAAAGTGTGGTAAATTTTGAATATATTTTTGCTAATGGGATAGACAAAGAAGGCACTATTAAGATGCATAGTAAAATTTTAAAAGACTAGAAGTTTCTGATTCCTTGGTTATATTTTTAAGTCCTAAAGGACATCAAATCCCCAAACAAAATATATTTGTTTGGTTTATCTTGCTTTTAAGCAAGGGTGATTATAAAATATGGATGTCTAGAATCTATACACATTCTGCAGAAATCACTGCAATCTAATTGAAAGCATTCTTGGAAGATTTATAATAAAATTTATGATAGTGATTCATTGCTGTCTTATATCAAGCCTCATGTCTTACACAGAAAAGCATATATGTACTCATAAAGAAATAAGAGTACTTTACAAAATAGCTCTTTTATAAGCAATTCACTGATTGATCCAATCAGATGTGTAATTATCAATATGAAATATCTCTGGCATAATGAACTTAAAATCATTTCAGAACCTTAATGGTTTCCACTCAGTATAAACCTCTGCACTCTGTTGGATCTTCTCACTAGTATTTCAAACATGGAGTAGCTTTACCATGGGGTAGTAGCTGATCATCTCACACTCAAAATATACAGTGTCTGGACTTGCCTGGTGGTCCAAAGTTTAAGAATCTGCCTGCTAATGCAGGAGACACAGATTCCATCTCAGGTCCAGGAAGATCCCACATGCCGCTGAGCAACTAAGCTTGTGCGCCACAACTCCTGAGCCCACACTCAGAGCCTGTGAGCCCCAACTACGAAGCCCATGAGCCTCAACTACTGAGCCTGTGTGCCACAACTCCGGAAGCCCGTGCACAGAGCCGGTGCTCTGCAACAAGAGAAGCCACTGCAGTGAGAGGCTTGTGCATCACAGCAAAAAGGAGCCCCCACTCGCCCATCTAGAGAAAGCATGCACGCAACACAGACCCAGTGCAGTCAAAAATAAATTTTAAAAATATATACCTACACACACACACACACAGAGTATCTAAAATGAGAAAAATAATGCTGAAATTTTCATAGATTTGAAAATTCCCAGGATAGGAAAATGTATAAGCCAGGTGAAAACTCCAATTTTACAGAGAACAGGGAAGTGATGAGACTGTGTTCGTCTGAGACAACAGGAGGCCCCATGGTCCATCTCAAGGGACAATAGCTACTTTCCTCTCTCAGGCCTGTCATTTATAAAGGTTAGATCTTCTAAGTTTTTCAAGAAAAGCTGGAATTCTGGATTTTGTGAATCCTCCCCACTTATTAGTGTCGACAACTAGTTCAAAAATTATAGAACCTAAAAGGAACAGACAAACCTATCTGGAGTTCATGGCCTATCTCTAGGTCACAGGTCATAGCGACTCAGTCCAGAGTTTCTGACTTGCATCTCTTATTACATTTCTGCCAACTGGCTCTTGCCTGGGTTTGAACATTCCTATGATAAATGCAGCACTCCTCAATCCTAGTCCATATTTTGGACAGCTCTTCCTTATTCTGAGTCAGAATTTGTCATCATTGTTTCTAGAGTCACCCCTCAGCATCATAGAAACCTTCTTCGACATGAAAAGCTTTCAAATACTTGAACATGTAAGCATACAATACATATCTGGATGAATGATTAAACATCTCAAAAAATATATGTATGATTTTCACTATTAAAGGATATCTTTTTAGATATAAGTCCAATCTTTCTTCATATAGGTTAATAATGAAATCAAAAACAAAAAGAGCGCCAGATTAAGTGTCGGAAAATATGAAGCATATTGTTAAGAGCGATTTTGCCAGTGGCTGGGAAAAATAGCGCGGAAGAGAAGGACCTCACTGCAGGCTGATGCAATTCTCTATGTCGTCCAGATCCTGTACCATGATGAGCTCATCCCTTTACTCAGGTCAGTGCATCAGTGCTTGTGGACAATGGCCCTGTCCATTTCCTCACATTTATAATTCTGAAATGCTACATCCCACTCCTTTATCCTCAATCAATTGCTCTCATAAGCACATCCAATTCAAAATTCCACTTCTGGGTTTCAATCCTCCATGGACCCACAGCCGTCTACTCCACATCCTTTCTCTCTGGCTAATCTCTTCAAACCACCTTCCCCTGCTGCTTCTTCCATAGAAACTTGTTCCCTTCCTTCCTTACCCTTTGAATAGTTTTCCAATAAGTTTCCATTTATCACCATTTCTCAGTTGCCCCTCCCCCAATTATTATTCCACACAAAAGACTTCCAGCGATAATTATTGGAGATATTTTAGAAAATAGTTGTGTAATACTATTCATTTGCCACCTGTATTTAGCTGTTGAAAAATCCACATTGCAAATAAGTAGCATTGTGCTTTTTTTCCCCCTCAGAATGTGAAAATGTGATTTTGTGACAGTTTTGTTAAGGGTGAGAATTTTGCCTTCTTTTCCCCTTCACGAAATGGTCTCCAGTGTCAACATTGCCTGTGAAGTGAGTAAAGGCCCTTGAGTTAAAACAGCCATATCGTTTCTTTTTGTAATCAAGGAAAGAAGGATAAGGTGAAATTTCCCTCAAGTGCTAAAAAGATAGCAGTTTATTTAAAGAAAGTATTTACACTCTTCGCTAATTACTTAGGTGTGCTCACACTGATACAAGCACAGAACTGTATACCCTTCAACCATCTCCAATATATCATTAAATTAAACTCATAAAGAAATGTGGGTTTAAATCAGGAATATGCTTCAGCAATCAGGACTATAATACCATTGGACTTTCTCACATTTTTTAACAGAAGAAAAGAAAACTAATAGAGTTTTCCTCAGAGGCAAGGAACATTTATCAACTGGGCATATATTCTCAGAATAAATATAGCATGACTGCTCACCCTTGATTGAAGTTTTGAAGCAAAGAAAGTATCCCATTATTCTGTCTATTTTACCTAGTAAAAAAGAATCTGATTAACAGAATAATATAGACTGACTAATATAGAGTAAGAACTTTAAACTATCCTTCCCAGATTTAGTAGTGGAATATTCTGGCCTAGATTCTTTTCTAAATTTTCTACATCTTCAAGGAAATCTCTCTTTTTTCTCTTTCTTTCTTTTAATGCATATTTACCAAGTGCTGTCTATGTGTCAAGAACCATAGAAGGCATGAGGGTGAAAGCAAAGAACAATAGAGACATGACTTCCACCTTCATGGTATATTTAGTTACACTGTGTGCTAAGTACTGGATAAAGGAGGATAGTGGAGTATACTAAGGGCAGAGAGCAGAAGAACCTGGAAGATTGGTAGATGCTTCCTTTAGGAAATGAAAAGGCAAAAATTAATCATTCATATGGGGAGGGGTAGAAATTTCAGGGGTGAGGGAGCAGAACATGGGAAGGCTCTGGGTGAGGAAAGAGCATGGGCACTAAAGGATCTGGGATCAGAGAATAAGCAGGAGAGAGGTTCCAGCTCTGTCATTCAGGACTTTAGAGTATGTTAAGGATTTTATATTTTGATTTAAAGCAGTATGAAGTTAATTAAAAAAAGGAAATGGAAAATAATTTGTAAAAGGTATGTGGGAATATCAATTAAGAGAGCATGTGGTAAAGGAGAAAAGATCATGGTAGCTTCATCTAGAACAATGAGACTGTAGGAGGAGAGAAGTGGAGAGTCAAAAGAATTTTAGAATTCTTAAATGCTAAAGGAATTGGTAAACATTTGGAGATGGGAGGCAGGAGACAGAATGAAGGCTGCCTTAGGGAAAAGTGAAAGATTCTGTTTGGGGCGGGAAGGGTGATGAATTCAACTTTGGAGAGATTGAGTTTGCCTGTGAAACAGGGGGTGTGGGATGAGGGTGTCACATAAGAGTCTAGAAGGACTTCCAGGCTAGAGAAATACAATTACAAGTCATCTCTGTAGAGATTCTATTATAATGCGGACAGTACTTAAAGTCAGGGGCATAAGTAAAATTTCCTGGGGCATTGGGGTGGGGTGGGGGAACACAGCTTGCAAAGAAAGACAAGGACAGAGCTTTGAAACTCAAGTATTTCAATATTATGGAGAAAGGAGTGAGTTGATACAGGCAATTGAATAGAAGACTCACAGGAAAAAAAAAAAAATTCCAGAAGATGTGGCATCATAAGCCAAAAATAAGTTGTTCATTTAGGACAGAGGAATACAATGTCAAAAGAGGCTGAAGGGTCACAAAAAATGAAGCCCAAGAATTCGCATAGGTTATCATCAGGCCTTCTGTGAGCTGAGTTGATTCAATGATGCAAAGTCAAGTAGAGCGTGTTGAAGGCTAAGGAAATAAAGACAGTGTAAAAAAAAAAAACCGAGAGAAAACAGGTAACTAAGCCTCACGTAATATTCTGGCCATGTCTGGGAGTGTCCTAACTTCTGAAATCTCAGGAAAAGCAAAACTACCATTGCATACACTGTCACAGCCCCAGTCTCCCAAGCTCCATCTCCCTCTCCATCCTGCATCACCTCTCCCACTCAGCAGAAACTCCTATTCCAATCTCTCCTTCCAGCTTTGCGCCCACTCACTTCTCTCGCCTACACTTTACTCTTTAGACTCTAAGTATCTGAGTAACAGTAGACTCCGTCGGCAATTTCATAGGCAGGGGACACTTTATAATGTGATTGTTCAGACACATTTAACTCATGAGCCTCACAGTTCAAACAACTGATGGCTGATAATTTCTTAAGAAAAGGCGGAAGGACTTGATTTTTTAATGTAATAGGCAGTTAAATAAAAAATGTCACCGTTCACTTGTGCTACCTCAACCATAACTGTACTGCATTGAAATTGTCCTTATCTATTCAATAACTAACTGTATCTTGTCATGTAAAAGCTCTGACATGACAATTAACATCTCTGTTATTCTGCAAGTAAAATTAAGTCGCTCACTAGTAAAATAGAATAAAGACAACCAGAAAAGGCAGATATGTCACCTATCTTTTTACCCCCATTCTATCCCCATGTGCCTTTTTCCTCTATAACTTACAGTAAAGAGTGGGGGCAAGGGAGACTTTAGACATTTGTCCCATGATGTAATAGAGGAGTCACCAAAGTGTATTCAGACCTATCAAATTTTCCTGCCTGTTGGAAGGAGACAAGTGAAGGCAGAACATTATACACCAAGCCCAACGCAGTTCACCTTTCCAAAAGCCCCTCCTGGGTCCTTCCCAGTATGGCTTCAAGGACTGAGTAAAATGTACTCATGACCTACCTTTTCCAGACACTGCAATAGGTATGCCCTGCACACGCCCTCCACAGGTGATCAGCTGGTATTTCTGCTCCCATCTTCCAGATACGGCTAAACTAAAGAAGTTCATTTGTCCAAAGTCAGCCAACCATTAAACAGATAATGGCTAAATGTCTCCAGAAGTACCAGGCTTTTTACTCCACCATGCTGTCTTCCTAAGTGAAAGTTATTTCCAAACTGAGGGAGTATATCAATGTGAATTAATAAATTATATATATATATATATATATATATATATTCTAGGATATATATATACACAATATATAATACTATAATACTATATGTTTATATATGTCTATATTAATATTATATGTCAATATACTATAATATATATTCTATATGTCAACATAATATACTATAATATATATTTATATATACACATATATATGTATATATATATTCTGGAATCCATGAGTGGGCTGTATAGTGTCAGGTTTAGGAACCATATTCCTTGGGTTCAAATCCCAGCTTTGTTTCTTACTAGCTATGTGACTGTGTAACCTTGACATTGAGTGAGTTATTCAACCTCTTTGTACTTCAATTTCTTCATCTGTAAAATTATGATATCAGTGTTCCAAACTCATAGTTCTTGTGAGGATTAATACATACATACATATGTGTGTGTGTGTTTAAAAACAATAAATTAATAGCAAACACCATAAAAGTATTTGCTAATATCATCATATTATGAACCCAAATTAATGGTCAGTACCTCTAGCTCCCTGGTGGCTCAGAAGTTAAAGCGTCTGCTCGTGATGTGGGAGACCCAGGTTCAATCTCTGTGTCGGGAAGATCCCCTGGAGAAGGAAATGGCAACCCACTCCAGTACTCTTGCCTGGAGAATCCCATGGATGGAGGAGCCTGGTAGGCTACAGTCCACGGGGTCACAAACAGTCGGACACGACTGAGCGACTTCACTTTCACTTTCACCTCTAGCTCCAGTGGCCATAGGTTAAGATTCCTAGAACGGTCCATTAGATTTGTAAAAAGAAAACAAGACAAAACTTTTCATTCTATGCAGTTAAAATAACCATGCAGGCCAGAAATTTGCAACTCCAGCTGTGCATTCAAATTACTTCCAAAGCTGGGAATGTTGGGAATGCTGGCCTTAGTTCTAAAGGATCTGGTTGAGTTGTTGTGAAGGAGGGTTTTGGAAGGTACATTTTAGCACTCTCCACCTGCGGTACCACTATGGGTGAGACCTACTAATGTAACATTGAAAAATATCCACTTTCATTGTAACTGGAAAAAATCAAATTAAAATACCATGTTTCCTTTCTTTAAAAAAAAATCAAGAATGTGATCCACCAAAATCTTGACAGTATTTGTCTTACAGTGGTAAAAGCTTGGGCAATGTTTACTTTCTGTTTTACTTTTTATGAAATCTTTTAATTTTTATGAACCGTTTATATATTCATTCCACTTACCTGTTTTGGTACCACAAGCTTGGCACTATTTTAGGCACAAAGATGTGACCAAGAACAAAACAAAGTCTCTTCACCTCCAGGCTTACAATATTAGGGCAGGAAGCAAGAAATAAAGAAAGAAAAAAATGGAACATAAGGTCAACCTGTGATATATGCAATGAAGCAACAGAGAAAGGTGATGGAAGGCAACTCCTGGGCTAATAGGGAGAAAACCTTCCAGAGAATTGATTTCTGAGCAGGACCTGAATAAGGCCCCAGCCATGAGTATCACAGGGAGAAGAGAATGAAAATTCCAAGGTCCTGAGAATAAAAATCAGACTAATAAACATAAGGTTACCTCATTTGGGTGAAAAAAGAAAAAAAAATTTCAAGACCCTAGAATGTTCCCAAGTCCTGGACGGACCTCCATCATCAAACTGGCCTCAGTGGCACTCTGAATATCAACTATGAAATGAGGGGTTGGCCCTGAGCTTCTACCCTTGGTTTTACAGCACTCGTTTCAAAAGCAAATTATACAGGGGCTAGGACAGTTTTCTTCACTCACTAATATCTCAGAGGAAAACGTGACTCAGGGTCATTACTTTTCCATGGCAAGACATAGCTGCTGGATGCCTGCACTGTGCCCAGCAACTGAGGGTTGTCAGGCATGGAAGAGAAGCAGGAAACCTGTTGCTGGCTATTGTTTAAGCAAACTCAACAAAAATGCTACATGTCTGGAATACATGCAGAGACTGCAATACTGAGTGCAGTTCAGGCCAAAACTGCTGCACATGCAGATGACCTGGGAAGAAGGGAACTCAGTGGGCTCAGGAAGCCATGAATGGGTAAAAATTAAGGAAGTAAGAACTGTCATCGATTGACCCCTCTAGCCTCCTTTTGCCTAAATACATTGTTTATTTGTTTTTAGTTCAGATAAAGCAATAAAAGTGCCATGGTCATGTAAAGCCCTACAAGAACAATTTTTGAGACATTTTTCCATCGCAAGGAATACTGATACTCTCAAGGTCATGAAAGGAGAATGATGTCATGGATGTTAGGACATTCAAGGACAGGAAACACAGCAGAGTCAGACTTTAACTTGGAAACCAAGAGGCGGTAACAGAGACGACTCCTTCAAACCTTTAGGGCCTGTAGGGTTTCACCTTACTTCTCTGGTCATTTGATCTAGCCCCTTGGCTCAGCTGTTTCAAAGCCCTTTATGACTTCAGTGGGCATATGATAACAGGAAAATGGTCCTAGCACTAATTCTATATGACCCTGACCTTTCATATCAAGGGTATATCATAAATGGCAAATACCCTCTGCTCCTGCTTCTAATTCTCTAAAAGAAAAGGCCTGATTGACTTGGCCAAGCCTTGTTGTAAACCACTAGGCTGAACATGGTCAGGAGGCCACCTGGGTTCTAACCACCTGTGACAGAAGGTGGGCCTTTAGTAGGCGTACAGGGGTAGGGCAGTCAAAGAACCCTGCCTGGTTCTGAAGAAAACAGCACCATAATTTTTAGAATGTGTGGAAAGATCTGCTGGGCCTACCAGGTATTTCTAAGAAAGGTTAAGAACCTCATAGTTATGCCACCAGTCACCATCTGCTCTGGTCTAAAGGGGTACAGATTTGCCAGTAAAGGGTTTCGAGGGACAGATTTTAGGGATTCAAGGGACTTCTATGGAGAAGCTACAGAAACAGTCTCAGAGTACTAAAAAGTTCCCTTACCAGAGTTTAAACCAAATTTCCTCTATCCAGATGGCTTCCAAGGCCAAGAGGGAGGGAAGGCCTGCTGGCTTTTTATGTTGGTCTTGATTGTTGTTAATGATCCCCAGCTGTAAGGCTCCCACATCTCTTTAACCTCTCTCTGGTTGGCCTCACATCTCTGCATCTCTTGCAGGGAAAATGGAACACTAAACACAGCACCCATTTCCCCAATAGAGCGTGTTCTGCACAACACAAAGAGGTTAGCCCCCAAATGGATCCCAAGTCCTGCTCAGTTAGAATCACCCGGACCTTTCATTCACCTTGGAAGAAGCCGGCCTCAGCAATCTCATTCCTGGAGGTGACCTGGAGTCATGCCAACTGCCAGCAGGAGAGCATGGGCAGGTGGGCACCTGTGGCCCATGCAAAGAGAGCTCTCTCTTGGATGTACAAGAATCACCGCCAGGCAAGAGCATAATTTTCAGGGATGAGCTATGCAGTAGGGATTCTGCTTGTGAAACTGGATGCTGGGCCACAGGAATTTGCTTCCCAGGAATGTGCAGCTAAAGTAGCAATGCGTTCTCTTATTCATGCATACAAAAACCTTTTCCTGAGTTGGCTATGGATTTCCAACACTATAGAGGCAGGGAGCACAGAACTAAAACAAGTCACTGTGTGAAGGAGCTCAGAGTCTGGGCAGGGACATAGGGTTTGCCTTCCCCACGCTATATGGAAGGTATGCATAGGTGCGAGTGCGACAGAGGAGAAACGTTCAGCTCAGGTTGCAGGGATCTCTCTGGGAAGGCTTCCTGGAAGAGGGGGACACATAAAATGCATTTTGAAAAATAAGTAAGATCCAACCAGGTTATGTATGAATGAACAATTAAAGGAAAGGAGACTTCCAGGCCAAGGGAGCATGGGTGCAAAGGTGCAGAAGCATGAGGTACGATACGAGTACAGCATGGGAGAAGAACCGCGAACCTTTCTTAGGGTACATATGGTGACTGGAGAAGGATGGTCAAGGACTGCAGCTAGGCACAGTGTTGTATGCCATACTAAGGAGCAAGGCTTTATACCAATATGAAATCCACTTCCAAGAAACTGTTTCTGACTGAGTAAGTGCTAGTCACTGACCTTTCTGACTACCCCCATACCAGACTATTCATTGAAACATACAGGCTAGATAATTATTAAGTGCTTTATTTATGTTTTGTATTTAAATGTTTCCTGTGTAATTTGGTTCTGCCTAATCATAATACTAAATGCAGGAGAGAACGGAACCCTTTTCTCTCATCCCACGAATAGTAAGCAATGGACAAATAGTTGTCAAAATGAATTGAAAATGTCCTCGAGAGGAGACTGCTGCCCTATTAGCAATGACCAGTAGAAGCTTTAAACTTCTTTATTGAAAACACTTCATTCATCCTCCCCACACATACACACTTTAAAACATATCCACCAAATCTGCCCAGTAGCATTTCAATCCTCTATCCAAGGGTCTTAAGCCTGGTCCAAATGAAATGCCCCCAAGTCCAGGTGAACCTTTTACTCTTGGATTTTAAAAATGGACCAATAAAGAAAATTTAATTTGCAGGCATGGAATCAAGTTTCTTTGTTCTTTCATCTCATTCTAGGCCAGAGGGAGCAAGATCCTCTGGGTGCCTTTATTAGAGTTCTTAAGAGGATGAGGAGAGATCTGAATCTTAACCCTAAAGACCCCAATCAAGAGAGAACAGCCCTGGTGGCATCCAGGCCGTGGGGAACAAAGGCAGGCTTGCAAGCAGGCAATGATGTTTCAGTCCACCCAGTATGACAGCTGGTCCACACCGTTTGCCACGCCTTCACCATCCAGCCTTGCTCTTCTTTCTTCCCAGCCCAACACCTTGGTCCTTCTCCCCCTAATCTCCTACCTCCTGATACCTCTCCAATATTCTATTTAACAAAGCTCTTCTGTCCATCTTTTGTTAAAGACACAAATACACCTTTAACTGCAAAGACAATAGATAAAACAGGATATTGCTAGTTGTGGATACAGAGGTGGTTATGTAACTAATATATCTTACTCTGGACAGTGTTTGTGTCCAGACTCTTGTTTTAATTAAGCCCTCTATATAAAAGAGAATGTGTTTTGTGTCTATCTGATTCCAATGCCTTTTTCCTCCTTACGTATCAAAAGAAATTTCCAAAGAAAAGCTGTAGATTCATGTAAACGTTGTGTTGAGGCTGGTCTATATTTCTAGCATATCTTGCATTTATACCAAAAGGAGAAAACAACTAAAACAAGGAAGGGAACTAACCTATTTCAAGAACTTCACACATGCTAGTACTTTACACATATGCTAATTCACTTACTTCTAACATCTCTAGGAAGGCCTTTGATATCCAGGATAAAGATGAAGACATTGAGATCAAATCATTAAGTGACATTCCAGATTGAGACCCAGACCTGTCTGACTTCCAAAGTCTGCTCCTTTTCCTGTACCACATGGCAAATAAAAGGCAGATGCCACTCCCATCTAAACATTCACCTCCTGTCAGAAAACATTGATTACATGCCTATACCACTCACCACAACTTTAGAGGCCACAGGTACAACGTGGGGATGACAAGGAAGAAAGGGGGAAAAAGTCCCCATTTCCAGGCCACAGGAAACAGACTATTTGTATACAAAAGCCAGAGCATGTAAAGTAAAATAGGAGTGCTATTTCAAGTTACACATCAGCCTTGCCAAATGGACAGTTATAAAAATTCTGTCCAGAGAGTTGCTGAGATTTTGCTCAAATGCCAAAAGTCGGTCTGTTAAAAAAATCACACCCCTGGGACAGTCTACAATCCCTCCTTGACTCCATGTCATGTTTCCTCAGTTTACTTCCAGTCAAAATGCAGATTTTCCCCACTGCTCCCAGGGCTGAAGTTCAGCCTAGCCAATGAACATCAAGCCAATGACATGACATGGATGTCAGAGTGCATAATGCAACTGCATGAACCCAGATGGGACTAGAGAACACACAGGCAGGGAGAGAATGCATGGAACAGAGATTCAGGCATGGATTTATAACCCTCTGTATTTTTAAGAGCTCTGAAATATTAGAATGGAGCTTTGACTAAAAGGCAAAGAGAAAAAGGCCTTGAAAATGAACAGTCTTTCAAACTTTATTGTTTTTGTAAAATAAAGCAAGATCAAAAACTAAAAATTACTAAGTAATATTGGCTCTACAACTGTATGCAAAGGCCATGGAGCACTCAGGGTGATGACAGAAGATGAGGAGTTGAAATAGAAAACTGGGCTGGAACATGCTTTTAAGACAGTGACAGCTGAATTAGAACATTAGGTGAAGTGCAAATGGACACTTGATGAAAGTTTTCATTGTAGCTCTGTCAGAACACACAGGATGAGTTATTTAAACTGTTCTAGGCCTGAGTTTCCTTTAGGACCTTTAGTGGTCCTTCCTCACACTTAGCTCAGATGGTTTACCCCAGGCAAGCAAACCAGTCTCAGCCTTAGTTCTTGCTATTCAAGGAGATGAGCTCCATCTTCTTCAGTTATTATATTTTCTGACCAAGTCTGGAATACAGAGTAAAGTAAGATAGCACAAACTATAGCCAAAATTTTCTTCTCTGCACAGCTCCTTAGAGCAGTGTTTTTATTTAGGCTTTCATAGATTACAAACAACTTTGATATCCTGATCAAGGAAAGGGAACTTCTTCCTGATTGAAAAAAAACAAAAAAAAAAAGCTCATATATTCAAAAGGCCAAATATAATTCCAATTTCCCAGAAACTAATGGAATTCATGAATCCCAGACCAAGAAGCAATAAAAATTCACTGGGTTTCATGAGTACCATCAGCTAATAGCTTCCTCTTAGCCCCATTCACCTGTTACTGAATTTATTTCCATACTCTACATGCTGCTGCTGCTGCTGCCAAGTCGCTTCAGTCGTGTCCAACTCTGTGAGACCCCATAGATGGCAGCCCACTGGGCTCCCCCGTCCCTGGGATTCTCCAGGCAAGAACACTGGAGTGGGTTGCCATTTCCTTCTCCAATGCATGGAAGTGAAAAAATAAAGTGAAGTCGCTCAGTCGTGTCCGACTCTTCGCGACCCCATGGACTGCAGCCCACCAGGCCCCTCCGTCCATGGGATTTTCCAGGCAAGAGTACTGGAGTGGGTTGCCATTGCCTTCTCGATACTCTACATAACTAATACTTATAACAAGATTCCATGGCTTTAGCTGTTGTTTTGCAACCTCTAATAAACACAGAGAATGAGAAAGCCTTTTTTTCTCCTCCCATTTTGGAGTTCTTATGTTTCCGCTACCTACAGTCTTTACCCTCCACAGGGAAAAGAGACACATTAGGAGAGGTTTCAAATATTCTTAGACCCACAATGCCTATTTTCCTGTGCTTCATTCTCTGCCCTTCACCAGTCCTTGTTCTTTCATTCTCTAACTAGACATCCAGACGAATCAGCCTTCATCTAAGGTCTACCCACCTAAATCAATGCCCACCTCATCCCTCTTCTCTCGTGCAGTGCTTCCAACCCATTGGCCAGCAGCATTAGTTAAAATGGAGAAGAAAGAAGAAAAGGGCCACAGCACCTCAGCAGGAGGGCGAGGCTCTCCCTCAGGAATCTGAGAAGTTGCGGCCAGTAGAATTGTTTGAGAACAATTAAGTCAATGTTGCTTTGGCTCCAAGACAGCATTTACTGCTGGAAGAAACTGTCAGCTTAATTTGTGGATGAGGTCAGCTGGCTCAGAGCCAGAAATACTAGCTCCCCAAGTGGAGGGTCAATACGGAGAGAGGTGAAATTAATCCCCTTTTTCCCTGCAGTTGTGGCTCAAGGTTCAGGATGTGCTGAAGCCTTTCATTCAGGGATGAAGTGTGACCCTTCAAGGCTGTTTAGATCAATAATGAAGCTCAGTATTCGTTAATGGAAATAAGAAGGGCACATGCTAAAACAGATAATTTTCTAACTGGAATCTGAACAACCCTGGACTCCTCGCTGTGTTCAAGTCAGGGACAAGCACAGACCATCTTCGGGCATATACTTCAATGAGCTCTTTTTTGGACCTTGCTCTTCAAAGCGTGGCTTTGTTAAAAATGTAGAATCTTGGGCCCAATCCCAGATCAACTGAGTCAGAATCTGCATTTTGAAAAAGAGGTAAGTCATATGCACGTTGCAAGTTAAGAAGCACTTTATAGAACCCAAAGAAGATAAGACTATTTTCAGAGAACTCTCAACAACCCAGACTAAGTCATTTTCTCATTTGATGGATGAAAATAAATGTGATTAGTTTGTTTCAGTGGTGAGAATATGGCTTTTCAAAGATGAGAACAGAGAAAAAATGTGACACCTAGACGTTTCCTCTAAGCACTGGATACATGGGTGTAGGTAGTTGCTTTTGCCTCAGCAGTACAGAGAAGGCAAGAAGATTCCTAGTTGCAAGCAGAAAAAGAATAAAACCATAGCAGATTGCTCTGAAGTGAAACTTGTTGGGAGATGGGGATTCAGTTACTTCAATTATTTTTATCCCACTTTAGGTTTCAGAAATCTCTCTTCTAATTAGTGTCTGTGCAGGGTTTCCAGGTGTGATCAACGGTGATGGAGCTGTGTGATCGAGGACCTGCTCTTCATTCATCACAAGGCCCATAGATTATAGCAGATCTAATAGACAGTCAGACATGATATGTTGTCCATGGAACTGTCACTGGTGATAGACGAATTACATGAGTCTCGATGTTTTAGGGACTCCAGTGAAGTGTCAGATCAAACAAAGCCATCAAAAACTTAGAGAAAGGGGCAAAAAGAAATATATCAAGCACTGCCCAGCACTGATACAATCCTGATATATGAAGCCCCAAAATCCCAATTGGAAAGTTACCACATTTATGTTAGGAAAACACTGTAAAAATATGGGTTCCAATTACAAAAATTCTTCTAAAATGTCTTGAAGTCTTTATTCTCCATATAATAAGTTATAAAAATGAAAATTTCAACCTCCTTAGTAGTTCAGAATGTTTCTTCAAATCCTTTCAATGTTCATAGCACTGCAGTTATGTGAGCATCTCTAAATTAATTCATATTCAGTTGTTCAAAACAACTGTTATTTTCAGTTATAAGCCACAGGTCCGTGGGTGAAAACAAACAAGGGGCAAAAAAATGATTCATCACACTCTGATTTTCAAAGCCACAGACAACCTCAGAGAGAGCAACATGAGGAAAAGGATAGATATGCACTATAACAAGTGTGAACGTCAAATATGAGAAAAATACCAGGCTAAACAAAGCTCCAGACTCGCAACTGAACACTATTAAAAAAAAAAAAAAGAAACAGTTGGTCAAATGCTAACTACCCAAATGATCCAAGGTTTCCATGCTCTGAACTTATTTGGAGGGTCAATAGTCTCTCATGCAGACTTTCAAAGGGCCTTGTGTACATGAGCAGAAATATAAAGGAGAGTTAATTCCCTAGTATTTTTCACTATCTGTGTTTTAAGGCCTAACCACGTTATAATTCACTTACTATTTTATATATTTGTGATGCACCAGAATGCTGCTTAGTCGCTCAGTCATGTCCGACTCTTTGCAACCCCAGGGACTATAGCCCACCAGGCTCCTCTGTCCATGGGGATTCTCCAGGTAAGAATACTGGAGTGGGTTGCCATATCCTCCTCCAGGGGAATATCCTCTTCCTGACCTAGGGATCAAACCCAGGTCTCCTACATTGTAGGCAGATTCTTTATCATCTGAGCCGCCAGGGAAGCCTTAAGTTTAGGTTCCTTAAGTTTTATGTACATCAGAAGTTCCCCTTTACTATTTTCATCCTTAAGTTTTTATCCTTAAATTGCTTTATACCAGTCAATGCATGAGGAGCTTTTGCCCTAATGAAAATCTACTTCTCTTATCTGCTTGCTGATTCACATACAGTCTATCCTCTCATGCCAGTTAGAATATAATTTAAAGAACAAAGGGGTAGCCAACATTTGTGTCAGAAATTAACAGAGCCCTTACCCTAGGTCTTGAGAAGGTTTAGACACAAAGGGCTTCCCTTGTGGCTCAGTGGTAAAGAATCCGCCTGCCAATGCAGGAGACTCAGGTTTAATCCCTGATCCAGGAAGATCCCACATGTTCCCAAGGAACAACAAAGTTCATGCTCCCCAACTATTAAGCCTCTGCTCTGGAGCTTGGAAACTGCAATTACTGAAGCCCACATGTCACAACTATTGAAGCCTGCACACCCTAGAGCCCGTGCTCTGCAACAAGAGAAGCCACTGCACACTGCAATGAAGAGTAGTTCCTACTTGCTACAACTAGAGAAAAGTCCTGGTGGTCATGAAGACCCAGCACAGTCATAAATTAATATGTAATAGACACACACAGAGCCAGACATCCTGGAATGTGAAATCAAGTGGGCCTTAGAAAGCATCACTATGAACAAAGCTAGTGGAAGTGATGGAATTCCAGTTGAGCTATTCCAAATCCTGAAAGATGATGCTGTGACAGTGCTGCACTCAATATGCCAGCAAATTTGGAAAACTCAGCAGTGGCCACAGGACTGGAAAAGGTCAGTTTTCATTCCAATCCCAAAGAAAGGCAATGCCAAAGAATGCTCAAACTACCACACAATTGCACTCATCTCACACGCTAGTAAAGTAATGCTCAAAATTTTCCAAGCCAGGCTTCAGCAATATGTGAACCATGAACTTCCTGATGTTCAAGCTGGTTTTAGAAAAGGCAGAGGAACCAGAGGTCAAATTGCCAACATCTGCTGGATCATGGAAAAAGCAAGAGAGTTCCAGAAAAATATCTATTTCTGCTTATTGACTATGCCAAAGCGTTTGACTGTGTGGATCACAATAAACTGTGGAAAATTTTGAAAGAGATGGGGATACCAGACCACCTGATCTGCCTCTTGAGAAATCTATATGCAGGTCAGGAAGCAACAGTTAGAACTGGACATGGAACAACAGACTGGTTCCAAATAGGAAAAGGAGTATGTCAAGGCTGGATATTGTCACCCTGCTTATTTAACTTCTATGCAGAGTACATCAGGAGAAACGCTGGGCTGGAAGAAGCACAAGCTGGAATCAAGATTTCTGGGAGAAATATCAATAACCTCAGATATGCAGATGACACCACCCTTATGGCAGAAAGTGAAGAGGAACTCAAAAGCCTCTTGATGAAACTGAAAGTGGAGAGTGAAAAAGTTGGCTTAAAGCTCAACATTCAGAAAACGAAGATCATGGCATCTGGTCCCATCACTTCATGGGAAATAGATGGGGAAACAGTGGAAACAGTGTCAGACTTAATTTTTTAGGGCTCCAAAATCACTGCAGATGGTGATTGCAGCCATGAAATTAAAAGATGCTTACTCCTTGGAAGGAAAGTTATGTCCAACCTAGATAGCATATTCAAAAGCAGAGACATTACTTTGCCAACAAAGGTTTGTCTAGTCAAGGCTATGGTTTGTCCTGTGGTCATGTATGGATGTGAGAGTTGGACTGTGAAGAAGGCTGAGCACCAAAGAATTGATGCTTTTGAACTGTGGTGTTGGAGAAGACTCTTGAGAGTCCCTTGGACTGCAAGGAGATCCAACCAGTCCATTCTGAAGGAGATCAGCCCTGGGATTTCTTTGGAAGGAATGATGCTAAAGCTGAAAGTCCAGTACTTTGGCCACCTCATGCGAAGAGTTGACTCATTGGAAAAGACTCTGATGCTGGGAGGGGTTGGGGGCAGGAGGAGAAGGGGACGACAGAGGATGAGATGGCTGGATGGCATCTCTGACTCGATGGACGTGAGTCTGGGTGAACTCCGGGAGTTGGTGATGGACAGGGAGGCCTGGCGTGCTGCGATTCATGGGGTCGCAAAGAGTTGGACACGACTGAGTGACTGAACTGAACTGAACTGAGACACACACACATACATATAATAGACACACACATATATACATATATAATAGACACATAAAGACATAATGAAGTGTATGTCTGACAATGAGCATCATCCTTTTTTCTTGAAGCAAACTGAATAGAATGTTAAAAAAAAAAAGGCAGAATTATGTTCCTGATGCTTGACTAAGTATAAAACACATGCTATAATAAGATATGATCCTAATAATAATGTCTCCAATGGATCCTACTTTCACTCAATATTAAGACATTTGGAAAGTTTCAAGAATCATTAAAGAAGCACTTGAGCACCCATTTTCCAATGGAGTATCCAAGAAATAGGGACAGGACTTCAATGAACTATAATCACTTTTAATACTGAAGCCCAGTCATAAGAAAAGACACTATGGAGACCATCGGAATGCTCGGCATAAAGAACTTATAAAACATACAATTTCAGTACTAGCGTTTAACCCACTCTCTAGTTTTACTAAGGAAAAGTGAAAGTGTTAAGTGGCTCAATTGTGTCCGACTCTTTGCGACCCCAGGGACTGTAACCTGCCAGGTTCTTCTGCCCATGGAATTCTCCAGACAAGAATAGAATACTGACTGCAGTGGGTTGCCAGTTCCTTTGGTCAAAGTAAAGTCTAGCCTTTTCAAAGCTTATCAAAAGCTCCTTATTAAGAATGGATGCTAACACAGATACTGGATTACCACTCATTGCAAAATACATTGAATTAGTCCCTTAGTTAAATTTTCAGATTTCGATTCATCATCAACTAGACATGGAAATTTTGCCTTCCTACATGGTAGGGGTGGTAGCTTATCAGGATGTTAACTGAAATATGACAGTGTATGAACTACTAGACAAACCTTCAGGAAATTCTCATGTGTCAATAAGTCAGAAAATTAAAAGAAAAAGTGTGAAATTTGGACCCTGTAGCCACCGCATCAGAGTTGCTGCTAGTGATGCTGCAGGGTAAGATGACAAGCCACCATCTGATGCCCCTCAAATCCAGAGCAGGGATTCCAGAATAATTTTACTGCATCTTTCTAAAAGAAAGAGGTCATAAATCCTACACTCCTTCATTGGCTTCAATAATAACATGATCTGTAGCTCTGCAATCACTAGACACTTTCTGAATTCTTAGTGATTTATTCTACAAACATCTGCTGATTGTCTAATGGGTTAGACTGTCTAAGCGCTGAGAAAGATACAAGATATTAACTTCAAAAAAACATCTAACTGTGCTAGGGGATGTAGGAATTAGTGGTGAGCAGTATAAAAAATTCAAAGTTAGTTAAGATGGAAATGCAGGAGCTTTACCAGCAACAAAGAAAGGGGGAAAACACCCTCAACAGAAGGGATAGAAACAGAAAAGAGCCAAAAAATAAGAAATATTCAGAGACCGGCAAGCTGTTCAACCGGCCTTGAGCACAGTATGTTGGAGACAGGAGAGTGGAACATGAGGCTTGAGGTAAGAGTTGGGACCAACCTGTGTGAAGAGCAGAAAAGTCAACCAAGGTTTTTTGAGTGGAGGAGCAACATGGTATAATTGGTATTATAGATAATAGAAGGCATGCTGTTCAATTCAGGTTTTCTTTCCTTTTGAATTTGGACTAGTGATTTGTCTCCATTGCTGAATGCTGCATTGATTGAAAGTAGTAGAGCTCAAAGGAGGTTTTGTTCAATAAGATCTGTTATTAAAAATAATAAACAACAATGTCAACAACAAAAACCTCCACAGAATTACAGAACTTTAGAAATGATGAACATTTCAGAAAGTATCTAAATATTTTTCCAAATAAAGAAACAGAGAACCAAAGCAGCTAAGGAACTTGCAGAAAGTGAATTTGAAAACTAGTTGCAGAAAAGATTATAATCCAAGTCTTCCAACTGTAGTCCCATAGTACTTTCCAGTACTCTAAAGATGCTTCATCTCTTTAATAGTTCCTGGATGTAACACTAGTCCTTTACAAACCCAACCCTGAATAACCTCAGCTCAAAATACTGTGTGCATGCTCAGTCATGTCTGACCCTTTGCAACCCTATGGACTGTGGCCTGCCAGGCTCCACTGTCCATGTGATTGTCCAAGCAAGATTACTGGAGTGAGTTGCCATACCCTCCTCCAGGGGATCTTCCCAAACCAGGGACCGAACCTCCGTCTCCTACATTGCAGGCAGATTCTTTACCCACTGTGTCACCTGGGAAGCTGCTCAGCTTAAAATAGACAGGCTTGGGGAAAATTTACTTTAAACAGAAAATTATTAGGAGTGTTCATTTAGATATTTTTTAAATGCATAGATTGGAATTTTTGTTAGTCAGCAGTTCTATTTATCCAAAAGTAATTTGGACTTTTATGACTTTATGTGCAAGAAAAGAGAGCAGTCTCACCAGCACACCATAAAGGAGCCTGTAGGTAATAAAACTTATACTGAAGCACAGAAGCATCAACCAAGTCAATCATTCCAAAGTGCCAGTTTTGAATGAGGAAAACATATATATTAAAAAGGGGGTGGAGGATGGGTGTGTAAGGCAAGATATTTTTTCATTGCCAGAACAAAAATGAAAACAGGCACTGCTCAGATTTAGAATTTTTTTTTTTTAATCCCAGCACGTTAACACAGCAGCATTTCCTCCACTCCCCATCAAAACTTTTGTTTGTTTTATAGTTTGCCATTAAGGACCATGGGATAGATAAGTATAGTTCTGACAATGTCCACAAGGACTGTGTGGATATGTATTCCTGCTTGAATTATTTTAGAAGAATTACCTGGTTTATAAGGCTTCCCTTGTGGCTCAGCTGGTAAAGAATCTGCCTGCAATGTGGGAGACCTGGGTTCAATCCCTGGGTTGGGAAGATCCCCTGGAGAAGGGAAAGGCTACCAACTCCAGCGTTCTGGCCTGAAGAATTCCAAGGACTGTATAGTTCATGGTGTTGCAAAGAGTTGGACACAACTGAGTGACTTTCACTTTCACTTTTCACCTGGTTTATAATCCACCAGACAATCTGTGTAGAACATCAGAAATGTAATATATGCTGGGTCAACAGAGGTCTAGTCAGCCTGGCATTCTGCTTCTAGAACCAGCCTGGTGAGGTCTCAAAAGTGCTACTATACCACATTTTCCTTTTAGTTCTTATCCCCATGCCCGCAGCCACTACCCCACTTGACCCCCTCCCCCATTGGAGATGACCCCCTAATCCAATTAAGTATCAGTTGTTTGGCTTTATGAAATATGAAACCCATAAAAATGAGTTCAAAACTTTAAATTAGCTTCTAAGTATACTATCTGTTAGGGTAAAGTTACATCATTTTAATGGCTATTATGCAAAAAATTTTCAATCCTCTTCCCCTAAATTTATTTTTCAAGCCTTGAGAACTCTCTCCAGGTTAAACTCTGGCACTCGTCGAGAAGTCCACTTTATTCAATTTCATTCTAATGTCCTTTTCCCCGTACTCACTCTGATTGCCTCCACTATACTTTTTTAATTGTAGAAGTTTATTGACATGGGATGTGAAACCAAAAATGCAGCAATGGTTTTTACCTTCCATGATCACATAACCTAACAAACATGGTACTGTCAAACCTGAGTTCTTTCTAATCTAAAACGTTCACATATCCCCAAAAGAAAAAAAGAAAGTAAAAACAATAGAAACTTTCAACAGAGAGACTGGTTAAAGAAGGAAAGAAAATTAGCAAGCTAAATAAATTGGTAAATTCTAAACTGCATGAATGATGACAATCCTAAAAGCTAGCCTTTGAACCTTTACTATGTGCCAGTAATGTAGTAACACTTTCCAGATAGTCCCAACACACTTACCATAACCTCACAAGTGAATTTTTCTTATTCTTATTTTTCAGAGAAGGAAAAAAACTCGGTGCTGTCAAATAACTAACTCATGGCAGACAGCAGATAAGTGGCATCTTAGCAGGGCTGTCTGATTGCAAAGTCTGTGTGCATAACCTTTACTGTATACCAAGACCTTGGGCTCCGGACACCCTAACATCTCAGCTCCACTGTTAGAGCAGAAGGCAAGATTCCAAAACCCATAAATTTTGTGGATGCTACTGTTCATGACAAAGAGTGTTCATCATCACCCAGCCTTATAGGTATATGAGGGGTTCATAGAAAGATCAGTTAATAACCATTTGTTAGGAAGCGTGACAACAATGATCTGGCAGATAAGTGGCTCAGCACCACTCATCCCCTCCCCTCAGAAGGGAAAGTTTTGATACTAAGAGAGAAAGAGCTCCAAGGAGGAAAATAATAATTCTCTCCATTTAGAAGACACTTTTAGGACATCTAGATGTCTTTAAACATGCTGTCTCTTTAATCAGATGGGATGACCTCCACTGTGGTGACAGAAAGGAATCACAGATTCTTACGAGACAGATTCTGAATGCTAAGAGTCAAACATACAACCTTGCAGACCTCAACAGAGATGCTAAGTATCCTCACGTAGCTCAGAAGTGGTTGAGTCTGCCCCAAACATTCCGGTTTAAAGTTCATGGAACCTAAGTGATTTTTTTTCTTAGCAACCGCAATATCGAACTTTCACTTAGTTCTTTCTCTGGGTTTGATAGAGTTATTACTCCTGCTACCATACGCCTCCCCTTGCCCAGCACATTATCTGTCTCATTATCTGCTCTGTACAATATTATCTGTCTGCCTCAATTATCCCATCCATAAAATGGGGTTAGTAATATTGGCCCTCATTCACCTTGAACAAACACTGCTGGGGAAAATGAGAATATAAATTCGATTGCTTGCTGCTCTTTGGAAGAAAGTTGCCTTAGAAACACAGGCTTATTTTTTGTCCACAGAAAAAGCAAAATATATTAGGGTTTGCACAATGTTGCTAGATCTTTGCACAATGTTGATTTTGCTCTTTTTTAACCCTACGCAGAAGGACTACATTAATTCCAGTCCCTAGGTGAACCTTTTATTCCATTTTTCTATTGGAGGAAAAAAAAAGTTACTTTGCAAAGAAAGGAAAGAAAGAAAAAAATGTAGTATTCCCAAACCTCATTTACGGAACACTCTGTTCTCCAAATTACAGCACAGCAAGCAGGCAAGTGGGAACTTTTAGAATCCTGCATCCGAGCCTGTTCCACACAGCACCCACTAATACAAAATGGCTTTAATTACTTTAATATAAATCCTGGAAATGTGCAGATGGATTGTAATAATTATGCAAAACTGCGATGGTCCTTTATAGAAACACAGATCTCGCTAGCTTAAAAGAGAATGAAAGGAACACAAGTTCAACACAATATGTCAGGAAGCGTATCTCCTAAGAAGTCCTGTATTTCAAATGCCAAGCTGTATGTTTCATCTGATGTGGCAGTTGTTATGGAAACTATGCTTTTTGATTGAATAGCAGAATAAATATCTACCTAAAATCAGCATGATGGGCTAGTGCATAAATTAAGAACTTCCCAAGACAACACTTACTTAGAGTTCTTCCTTGAGATAAATTTGGGAACAAAATATATATGCAGTCTATTATGAGTTTAAATGTTTCTGACCTGAACACTCTTTCTTATCTAGAACCATTCAATCTGCTTCACTGTGTATGCATGTGATTGTGTGTTTATCCCCCAAACACACTCACTCACACCCTTGAATATTTAAGGCTTAGTGAATTAAAAGGTCTGATGTTTTGCTAGAGAAACAAAATTTTTTAAAAAAATCACATTTCTTCACTTTCCTGATAAATTAGTACAGGAGAAGCCTTGGGAAAAGAAGGTTGAATTATTATCATTGTCATTTTTAAATCAAGTGGGTCATATATAAATGTGGAAAAATCCCCAGGCATGAGAGAAAGGTCAGTTAAACATGGTTTCCTATTTTCATGCATCTGATATTAGACTGTTGCTGATTCCTATTGATATTAACAACCTTTCATAAATCATAATACAAATACTTGTATCTTTCCATGGAGATATAATTTACCCATTTGCTGACTTAATTAAAGACTCACAGTATAAAGTAAGAAATAAACATATTGTGGTTTGTTTTCCTCTCTCACATTGTATGTGAGAATGCGGAATGATACGGCAAGGAAAAAGTGAGTGCAACAGGCAACCATATCACAAACTTCTCCATAATGGGCATGCATTCGCCCATTGGATCAACATCTTTCAATTTATTAGCATGACAAAGGACACAATTATTTTGGATATGCCTGAATGCAATTTTCATTAACTTTGCAATGATTTATTAACAAAAGTGTCAGGAATGTAATAAAAGCAGCAGGACTCCTCAAAATGCCAAAATAAAAAAAAAAAAAATGAAGAATACAGCAGAATTTCCCAACACGCCTTACGGCATCAGGTCAATAAGGTTGCCTGATTCCATCAAAAGCATCACCATGGTGAGTGAACTCTGCAATTAACAAAGAGTAAGCACAAAAAATGCTAATATCTCATTTGAATGTAATTATGCACAGATTACTGTTCACTGGAACAAGAAAAGGGATTTTAATTGTCATCCAAAGTTACATGCAAACCCTGGATTCTAGTTAACTTTTTTTTTTTTTTTTGGTTGAGGGGTTCATGTGAGAATAAAGCATGCAGTTCACAAATTCTTACGTTCAGGGACATTGTAAAAGACACTGCCTTTGTTTAACGGATACAACTTGCAAAGTTTTAAAATAACATCATTCTATGTATGTTGGCAAGGTTAGTTTGTAATAAGTTTCACCATCGTTTGCATTTTAATACTATTTGATCTCATTTACATGTTTAAATTTGTTCCTGTAATAAAATTCATTAGTATGTTTATCATAACCACATAATGAATATAGCCCTTATGTAAAATAAAAAATTGAAAGTACATTAGAGACATTACAAGCTGTTTGAAATTACTGTGCTTTGCATATTATACCTTATTAATTAAATTATAAATTATTTATTTATGTATTTCTTTAATCAGGGGCAAGCACTAGAACAATATTATATTAGTATAAGAAACACAATACAACTCAAAGCTAATTCACACGTGGACCACTTTAACTGGAGGCATGCGGATCCATTTTGCCATGGGGTGGTGAATGCCACTCCCCCTGCTGAGCATCCACATGCAAAACGCTGCTTAAGGGAGAGTGGAGGGCAGAGGGATTAAAAACCTTTCTTGTGCAAGTTAAAAACTTCACTTGCTAGTTTATCTCCCTTTGCCTTCTTATTATATTATTATGATTTGATTGGATATGCAGATAAAAGGAAAGAGCAAATCATCATAGGTGTTGACACCATGTATGTTTTATGTGGAGTCCCTGGGAAAAAGTAATCTTTTCTATTCTTTTCTTTATTCTTTTGGTTTCCTTTGTCAGCAGTGATAGACCAAGGGATGAGACAGAGAAGAAGAAAAATGAGAGGAAAAAAATATTGAAAAGTGAAACAAATATGTAGGAAAACAACGCTAAATTCATTTATCTTATTCATCTTTTTAAATTATTTTTAAAGGCATATGCAGAACAGCTGTGATCTCTTTCTCATTATGTTTAGAAGACCCTAGATCTTTTTTCAAGTTAGTTTTTTAATCCCTGGTTTGAGTACACTGGCTTGATAACGGGCTCAGTCTGTGTCTATACACGCAACAGATTTGATTGTTTTGATAAGCAATTTCTTTTGTCTGCTTGGTCAAATCCAGAAGCCTTGGCTAGGGCCTTCAGCCTGGAGAAGCCTGGAGAGTTGAAGTTGGGGGAGAGGAGGAGCAGTCAATGGACTGCCTGATGTGGCAGGCAGTCAAAGAGTCAAAGAGGTCTGCAGGCTCCTCTCCTTCCAAACAGGGATAATCCTAACTCACAAGGTTGTTTTGAGAATTAAACGAGATTAATAGTCCCAAAGGTTTTGGCAAGGTTACACAGTAGGTGCTCAATAAATGTTAATTTCAGGGCTATCTTTGTGTAAGAACATAACAGAACACTAAACCAGAATCTCCTTCTCAGAATTCCACGAGCCTGCATGGCGTGCCGGAACTCATTTTTAGTCGCCCACAGCCTCCCACATTGGGAAACACAAGCTAAATACTGGAAAGGGTAATGTGCAAAGCAACTGATTAAAGAGACCAATACAAGTCAGCTATTAATCTCTCTCTAGAAAATAAAAAAAAAATTTGAGTGTGCAATTCTTTTTTTGAGTGTGCAATTCTCTCCCATCTCACAGTTTCCAAAATTTGGTAAGTATCAGAAGAGAAGAGTTGGGTGGGGAAACAAAGCATTAGGAGGAATTGCCGATGGGGGTGAGGGTCCTTACTGTGAGGGTTTCCACTGCTAATGTAACAGGGTCTTTGGCAGAGTGCTAATACCAAATTGCTCATAGTAGGACCTGTCTGTATTTGCTCCTTCTTGGCACCCAGCTAAACCTTGTTTCTGAGCTATCTACCCTGCAGTTACATGGAGTCAAATAACAGTTCTGGCTAGACAGACAGACAACTGGGTTGACAGAAGTGATATATGCTATTTCTAGAGCTGGTCTCTTAAAAATAAACAACAAAAAAATCCTACCAACGTGAAATGAACCAGCCTAGGGCACTGAATCTTCTGAAGACAGGGATGAGTGAGCCAATGGAGGAAAAGACCCTGGGTCCCCAAATGACTATGTGAAGCAAAGCAGCCTCATTTTAACAGGACTGCGTTAAGAGGCAGGCACAGTACCTCATTGTGCTACGTCACTGAGGGCTTAGAGTTTTTGTCCAACTGTTAGCCCACCTTGACTAGAACTTGGCCATCCTGAAAGGTACGCAGCTTTTGTTTTTCCGAAACATTTCCTTTTATTAGAAATATAATCCAACATAGAATTCATTTGATCTGTGTCAGAAAAGAAGATGTCCTAAAATTACTTTTCTATTTTAAATGGAATTTGATACAGATAATATTGATACAATCCTACAAGATTCTTTCAGCAAAGGCGTTTTCTCTAGTACTATAGGTATTTTTATTTTTTAATACATGGGGTTTTAATACTATTTTTATTGAGATACAGTTGACATAGAATTCTGTTTAAATCTAAGGCACACAACAATTTGATTTGATATATTTCTATACTGGAATTTGATTACTGCCTTGGCATTAGCTAACACCTACTACTATAGGTATTTTCTAAAGTAATAAATGATCACCAAAAATGCATGACTGTATATTGGGCTTTCAAGTAGCATTCCATATATCTACAGGACAGGAAAATTAACCCTTAAGAAAGAAATAAGCCAATATACATAGATGTTCATTATGGAGAAAGAAGGTTCACTCAACAAAAGGTTTCGTTAAAAAACACATTTCAAATCAGTATACTCTGCTTTCCTAAGGGCAAATTTCCAGCCATGATCTTCATTAGCAAATAATCAAGACACCCTACCTTTGTGCTACTTCTGAACTGGGAGCTGTCTGTCAATGGGCCACATGTTTTTTAAAAAAGTGGATATAGGGACATACTATACAAAGCTTTGAATCAATCAATACAATAGAAACATAAGTATGTTATGAACCCAATCAGTCATGGAGCAACCTGGGATGCCACGTGGGAAAACAAGGTCAACAGAAAGGAGAAACAAAATTGAATTTTATTACATTTCTAATAATTCAATAGGTAAAGAATCTCCAGATGGTCTAATATTCTATCAGCTGCTATTTGTATCTGCACATTAAAAAAAAAAAAAACTTAAAATATCAGCTGCATCTGTCAATATTGGGCACAACATAAAGCATCTTTTGTAATCTGTGTGCGTTTTCTCAGTGTTTATTTAAGCACCTAATAGCTTTTACTGGTTATGAACCTATTTAGCATGCGGTTGAACATTCTTCAACAGTAAGGGCCTTAAGGTCCATTTAAAAGTGTATTCAACTTGCTTTACATGATACCACCCCACAACTCAGATGGTCTATTAATAAACACTTGTGAAGATAAGTATTATGATATACTTACCAGAAAGAGAGAGACAGTACAAAGACATATGGCTTAGTTCAAGTGAAGGTAAGTTCTAAACCTATTTTAAACCAAGAAGCAGAGCCTATGTCCAATATGTACAGAACAATACATCTTTAGAAGAAATAATTTACCACCTGGACCTATTTATATTTTGTTAAAAAGGTAGGAGGTTGGGGGCATGAGACTGTCAATCAGAAGGTGAAAGAAAATGATGCTAGGGCAACTTATGTTTTGTTAAGCACCTATTATGTACCAAGGGTTTTCATTCCCATGTTCCCATGGAAACATATCTTTCCAGGGTACCAATGACCTCATGGTTTTCCACATCCAGCCTGGATCTCTTCATTGAGTCCAGACCAACAAATTTACCCAACTCCCATCTCAAAGCTTCACTGGGATATCCTAGGAGGTTCTCAAATTTTAGGACACATTAACCCAACCGAGGGTCTTCTTGCCTCCCCCACATCAGCTCCTGCCACAGACTGCTCCATCCTAACAGATGACAACTCTCTTCCCAGTTTCTCAGGCCAAAAAAGAGCTGATTCTTTCTGACTCCTCTCTTTTTTCACCCTCCACATCCAAAATCAGCAGCAAATTCTGTTAGGTCTACTTGCAGAGTCCACACAGGATCTGACTACTTCTCACCTCAACTAACACCAAACTGCAGTGGGAGATTTTTTTTTTTTTTAACTTATTTATTGAAGGATAATTGCTTTACAGAATTTTGTTGTTTTCTGTCAAACCTCAACATGAATCAGCCATAGGTATACATATATCCCCTCCCTTTTGAACCTCCCTCCCATCTCCCTCCCCATCCCACCCCTCTAGGTTGATACAGAGCCCCTGTTTGAGTTTCCTGAGCCATACAGCAAATTCCCTAGGCTATCTATTTTACATACAGTAATGTAAGTTTCCATGTTACTCTTTCCATACATTTCACCCTCTCCTCCCCTCTCCCCATGCCCATAAATCTATTCTCTATGTATGTGGTACTAATGAATTTATTTACTGGGAGTTCTTTTAAAAACAGAAATTTGATCATATCCTCCTCCTCCAACCCAGGGCTGGACTTATGTCTCCGGCATATCCTACATTATCAGGCAGTTTCTTTACCACTAGCACCAACTTTTATATAGCACATATTATGTAAGTCATTATTTCTTAATTGTCTGTCTTCCCCCATTAGAATGTAAGCTATATGAGGGGTTTTTTTCCTATTTTGCTTCCTGCTTTTCTTTCTAGAGCCAAGAAACCCAAAATGCTTGGGGGGACTATATTATCTTATTTAATTCAAATGGATCCTTTGAGTTAAGAATTACCAGCATTCTCACTTAATAGCTGAAAAAAACCTGAAACTGAGAGAATAAGTGATTTTCCAAATAGCAAAGGCAAGAAAAGGCAGACGGATAAAAGAAGCCCCAGTCTGTCTTTGGAGACATCTTGTTTCCTCATACCACCTGCCTTTACATAAAAGAAATTACATCTTATTCTCTTAAAACTTTCTTGGGCTCTCAAGTATGAGATGAGTTAAGAATTTTGTCAGTTGTTTTGTTTTATTTTTACCCTTCCCCAATCCATTTTGTTGTGTTTCTTGGACATGAGTTTTAAAAATGATTTTATCTAAAAATTAAGATAGAATTACATGGAATAAAAAAGTATTTTCTTTAAAGTTTACACCTTATCTAACCAGGAACAGAATCACCGATGTGAACCAACTTCCTAGGGGGCAGCTGAAATTCATAAAATGTTTCCTTGGATGTTATGCTATGTAAGAAAAAAAAGTTAAAAAAAATAAATTCTATGAACAGATCATAATTTGAATTGTTTCTAAGCTCCCTACACTGATAATTCATTTTTAATGCAACAGACACATGAAAAGAGAATAAAATGAAGGGAAGGGAAGAGAAAGGGAGAGTAGAGGAGGGGAAGAGTAAAAGAAGGAAGGGAAAGAGAAAGGAAGGGAGAAAGAGAGAGAGAAAGGAAGGAAAGTCAAGAGTGTCTCACATCACAAGTGAGTAACAGTCATTTAAAGCAGTCTCCCAAAATTTAGAGGGAATTTAAAGAGTTCTTCAAACAGTTTTGAGGGTCTTTATAGGCTGTAATTCAAGTCAGAGAATGATTTGTAGTTGAGATAATACGCAGAATAGAAACAAAGGGCCAAAAAATTCAGACTCCAAGCCCACAGAAATGAAATAAACAATTTTGGTTATCTAGTTTAGTTTCTAAATAACAAGTGTGCACACATGTGCAGACTCACACCATGGATGGTTTTTCTTAAGCCATCTTGAATATTTGAGGAGTTTCATAGTTCTTTGTAATTTTATAGTTCTTTGAAGCTGGCATCCCTTATCATTAACTTTCTAGATGTTATTCTGTATAAAGAGTCAGCCTACTAAATTTAGAGATGAACGTTAATTCCTCAAGTCTAGATATTTAAATAAAATTAATGATAAATTTTAATATAAAAGATGTAGCAATGACATATCTTCCACTACTTTCTAAATATTAAGTTTAATACATAGAAACACATACTGCAATGACTTTGTTTAAGACAGGAAGGTGAATTTGAAGCTGCAGGTATTTAACCCTGTGTACGAGACAGCAAAAGAGACACTGATGTATAGAACAGTCTTATGGACTCTGTGGGAGAGGGAGAGGGTGGGAAGATTTGGGAGAATGGCATTGAAACATGTAAAATATCATGTATGAAACGAGTTGCCAGTCCAGGTTCGATGCACGATACTGGATGCTTGGGGCTAGTGCACTGGGACGACCCAGAGGGATGGTATGGGGAGGGAGGAGGGAGGAGGGTTCAGGGTGGGGAACACATGTATACCTGTGGCGGATTCATTTTGATATTTGGCAAAACGAATACAATTATGTAAAGTTTAAAAATAAAAATAAAATTAAATTAAAAAAAAAAAAAAGCCAGCTGGGTCTCAAGGAATCAGCTATAGCTGTTAAAGCTTAAAAATAAATAAGTAAATAAATAAATAAACAAACAAAGGAATAAGCAAGCAATACCTGAGCAAAGTTTCAAGCCAAAATAACAACTGGCATTATTACTCCAATAATTTGAGAACAAGTTTTCAATTTTCAATAAGGGCTAGATAAAAATGATACTAACTTTGATTCACCAGTTTGCTCCTAATCATTATTTTATCCTCTTGCTACTTAAGTGTGACGCCTAGACCAGCCAATCTTCCTCACTTGGGAACTTACAAGAAATGCTGTGTCTTGAGGCCACCCCAAACCTCCTGAGTTACATCTGCATTTTATCAAGATCCCTGAGAAATGCATGTGCACATTAAAGCTTGAGGACCATCTGTGTACACTATTGTCCAAAACATTTTTGCCTCATCAAGTTACAAGAATTAAACTACCTTTGGACAAACAATAAAAGGGGAGGTATAGGAATAAGCCAGCACAGAACAGGTACATTTGGTGGAAGAGAAGAGAGGAAACTCTTATCTTGGGGACTCTCTTTTCCTTGCTTCTGATTTTGTATGGGGAGTAAATGCCAGTGGGAATCTAGATGGAGCAGCTATGGCTTCTTGAATATTTGACTCAGTTATCCTAAAAGTAGAGTTTATGAGCTCGGCAAGAGGACCACCATTATCATCTGAATAAAAATAATTCCATTCCCTAGCCCAACGTTTAAATGATATAAGATTCCAATTTAATTAGGACAACAATGTGAAGCCAGCTCAAATAAAAAGCAGGAATAATTTTCTAATAGATTTAAATTACAAGCTTGTGACAGGCTATGACAGATGACATACTTACTTTTCATAGGAATTAAAGGAATACCTTAGATAAATATGAGCTAAAAACAGCAAATTCAGAATTAATGAATTCATTGACAATGTATGTTTAGAGGACACTTTCTCCCACAAAGGAAAATAGATCTGTAAAGCCAAATAGTTAGCTAAAATGGCAAAATACATTACAGGAGCTTAGTAACAAGTTGGGAATTTGACCTTCACAAATTGAAGAGGCTCTAATCAGAATTAGCCAGGTGCACACCTGGGGTCAAATGTCATCCTGAAGTTTCACAAAATAGCTTCTATCTCATCTATGATCACAAAAGCTTCGGATCCCAGACTTCGATACCTCAGTGACTTTAGTTTTGTGGCTAGGCAGCTGTCACTTACTTCATTTTCTGTACATCAAGTTTTGCGTGCTTTAAGGGCCTTTTGGCAAAAGGTTTAATCTAATAAATACACGATGTACCATTTTGTCTTCTTTATTTCAGCCTGGGTCTCCTTAAGAAAGAGTACATTCAAATATGACTGCAGAAACTGAGTGGTAAATGAGAATATAAGTATACACATGCTTGAAGACATCACGGTGAACTAATGACTAATTACTGTGCAATTGAATACTAATGGAGAGACTCATGAAATCAACATGAACAGGAAATGAACTCCATATGACCAATGGTTCCACAATTAAAATCAAATAAATGCCTAGTAATAGAAAGACTTAAAAGATATGACTACAAGCAGTCAATTATTCTTCAGGTTACACTTTGCTAAAAAATAAGCATAATGCTAGGTAGAAGTAGCTAGCTCCATTACTTTTGAAAAGCTAATATGCATCTGAAATGTGAATTATAGTACTGTAATTATCTTCAAATTAAAGTATGTAAAACTAGTTCAATAGCAAGTCACTTATTAAAGCAAATCAGATAAACATGAACTTCAGGAAGGAAACTTGAGAGGTTAACTTTCTAGGACCTCCCTAATTAATTAATTGTCACTCCAAATGTTTAACTCTTTAAAGTCTTGACAATTCAATCGGAAAACTGTCAATAGAAAGCAAGCTTGGGCATTGGAGGAAAAAACACACAAACAAAACAAAGTTAAAAAGCCTTTACCTTCAATGCCTAAAGGGCTCATGGCAATTATAAACATTGATTATTCAAGCTTACCACCACTTTTAAGAAAACTGCATGCATATTTCCTTTAGTTCTATTTCATTTACTTCCTCTTCCATGACCCAGTGGCTGAGTGAGGCAGACTGAAATAAACTGCAATATTTTCTCTTGAAAAGTCTACCCACTTATCAGCTGTGGATCTAATCAAGGACCTAATAGGTCCATAATGGTACATTTGCTTCCCAGGAGAAACCATGGTTTCTCATCATCCCGGAAAATACCCCCTTGCAAGGTGCAACCAAGAGCCACGGACTCACTGCACCAGTCTAATAATTTGTTGGGAGCCCTTAGGCAGGGGAAATTTAAATTAAAATTAGAGAGCCCTCAAACTGGTGCTAACATCTGTGTACTGAACCACTGTATACTGATTAATGGTTTTTAAAAGAGGACTAAGTAATCCCCACATTAGAGAGGAGTCTAATTCTAATGGTCCTGGTCCTTGGTAGGCAATACTTCAACATTCCCTGCTGAGCTTCCTGCTTGTCATGAATCCAAAGACTGCAGACTCTGGGTAATAACTGCTTAGAAATGTCCACTAGATACTCAGGTGTAAGTGGCCAGGAGGGCAGAGCCCTGTGAAGGAGAAAAAAAAAGCATTGCTCATTCCATCACTCACCCGTGTCTACTTTCCCCCTGATTTTGTGTCTATGCAGTTGAGGTGTTTTTGTTATTCTGTTAAAAAAGTGATTCTAAGGAGAGTATCAGAATACAGAGAAATTGCCATGGGGGCACCTATTAATGAACATTGAAATGAATGAGGACAAACGCACGGCTTCCCTGAGTGTCCTCCTGCCATGTGATTAAATGAATCGTGCATGTGAGGAAAACGGAGTCAGAAGAGAACAGAGCCGTGGCCGCTCTCCACCCACCACCCCCACCCCTACCCTAGCCTTCCCTTTCCTTCCCCCTCCATCCATTAGGGCTTTTTTCAAGCACATGGCTGGAGCAGATGTCCCTGAGAGAACATTTTGTCTCCCCCCTGCATCCAGGCTCAAACACCTGGGCTCTAACATGACGTCCGGTGGGGGCTATTTTCTTTTTCCTTTTTTAAACTTTCCTTTTATTTGGTTTGCATACAAGGCTAAATAATGAGGTTTAAAAAACTATACACAATCAGTATACAATTACACTCATCGGGAGCCTGACATGTAATTTCTGATAAACCCATATAACTATGAACAGCAAAAGGAATCACGGAGCGCACACAATGTGTGGGGTCATCAGAACACAATGCCAACACAATCTCTGCGTCATGTCTTGTTGCATAGTATTAATCAGTGCAAACATTGTTTGGGAAATGAGAGGGGAGAGAAAAAGCAGTTTCCCAGCTGCTTGTGCTTTGCCATCAAATCTGATAGTCAGTCTCATCTAATATAAGAGACTTCAGTAATAAAGCTTAGGGCAACTAATGACTCTTGAGGAGTCTACTTAAACTGTTCAAAATGAAATAAACTAACATCCTTGTATATAATCTCAACTCTCCTGATAATTTCACATCAGATGTCTCTTTAGTAATTTGTATATTTTCATAAATTTAGCAAATATATTAGCATCTTTAACAGCTACCATTGGTGGGTATTGAGTATCCGTGTTATCTAACTAATTGGTGATTGAGGCTAGTTAATGGCTGTCATTTTGATTTATTTAAAGTTTTTGAGTCCTACATGTTGAAACATAATTATTTTTCTGTTGATTGTTATAGATAAAGGACATGATAAGGTTTCATTAAGAAAGAATTATCCAGGACCAGAAGATGACAGCCCCAGTCACTGGGGAGCACAATGCAATACTCTTGTCAATACTATTGATATGTCTTAGGAAAAGTGAGTCTGGGAAATGCAGAAATGTCACAAGCTTTGTTTTACCTTCCTTTTAATAGAGCATCGCATGACCTGTATGGGAGGGGTTGACTACTTCAATTAGTTTTATGCTATTTTCGATAAGACTTCCAATCAGCGCATTTAGCTGGAAAGCAATTCCTGACTTTATTATTACTGTTGTCATCCTTAAAATGCATTCTATTTATTTTTTTAATTCACCAGGAGGGGCAAAGGGAAGACAGGAGCAATGAAGAAAAGAAGCCAGTAACATGCCCTTAGGGACCAATAGCAAAGGGAGAAGAATCACAGGAGAAGAGAGACAGGAGATGAAAATGAAAGACATATCTTATTAAGCCATCATAATTAAGAAGTAATCGGTATTCATAAAGAGATCCAGGCCCAAAGGCCTGAGGATGTGTACAGTGGCAAGGGCAAATGTTTTCTAATAGGTAATAATCAACAAATCGTCTACATGAAAAAGCAAACTGGATGGCACAAGAAAGAGAATGCAGAGGCCTGCCTTCTCACTGTGCCCTACTTCCAGTCCAGGGAGGACAGACTGCAACTAAAATAAAAGAAAATAACAGTCTGGGACCTCTTTGCAACTACAAGTAAATTCTGGCAAACACAGAGGTGAAAAGTATTTGATAACAGAGCACCTCGCTCACCTGTGGCTTATATTATGGGATGGTCCCAGGCTCTGAACCCTGAGACGACTGCTGCCAGAGATTCAAGGGGGTGGGGGGCCTGAGGGTGAAACTGACCCCACATCATTCATTTCAGCCTAAGACAGTAATTAATTTGGATGGATTTTCCCTTTGCCCCTGTGCTTTAAAGTTAGCGGGACCTAGGAGTACAGAGGAAGGAGAAATACATTTGGTCCTTGGACACCCCCTAGTGTCTAAGTGAGCATGAACGTGTCTGCCATGCATCTCCCTTCCTTTCCTGCTAAATCAAACAAGGAGGCAAGAGTGGTTCCTAAAGATGGACTCCCAGAACTCCAGTCTGGAGGGAAACGGGCTCTCCCCTCCTGTCGAGAACCAAAGTGTCTGTCTCAAAACCCCTTCTGGATGCTTCCTAGAATTTCTGCTTGCTGTGAACTTTGTCTCAATGTGGCAGAGTTTGTCTCAAGAAAATGTGGACAATTATGGGTGGGGCCAGGAAGAGTCTATAATTTGCTTCCCAAAAAGGGGGTGGGGGAAAAAGGGGGACAAACTTCACAGTTAATATACTGGATGCAAATGAAAGAGAGAAACGGAGGGAAAATCTATTTCAGAGAATATATGGTAGTTTGTCTTTCTATAGATAACTTGTGAGTGTTTGAATAAGCACTGTGATGTATTTATGTTTACCAATGTGATTCGATGTGAATACTGAATAAAGTCTGGAAGGCTGCTTGCCACTTCTCTCAGTCAGCGGTTCTTTGGGCGATATTTCATTTGTGTGATGAAGATATAATTTAAAGTGGCTTGGAAAAGCTTTAGTGTAAGCGCCTTTGAAAGTTCCCAAAATGCATATGATTCCTTTACATCAATGGTAAATTAATTTTTTGTGTCCCAGTTATCTGTGGACTAGGCTTTCTCTGTTAAAACATTGTCCAAATTATGAAGTGTTCCCACCAGTTTCGCATACAGTCATCTCAGATGTGTAAATGCGCCAGAATGTCATCACTATATTTGGCTATTGTAAATACCCAGACAGTATCCACATTTCTACGGAAAGCCTCCCCTATATGAGACTGACTGGAACGCCAAGAGACACTTTATGTTTTCCTAGTTTTCTATCATCATGCTTCCCCCCAGCTGTTTGGGGGAAGCACTCTGCCATTTTAAACTTTGAAGCATATATTATGGCAATATAGAGCACTTTTTCTTGCTGCATCTGAGAGGGCTGTATTTGCAAACTAGGCAAGGTCTGATTCTTTACAGGTTCACAAAATTTTCAAGGGCAAGAGTCCTGAGAATCCACCTGATTCATACTCTTCTTCAAGGAGTGGGGAGTTGAGTGATTCTGTGACTTAAACTAAGAGCCTCTGGCAAGGTTGCTCCAAGGCTGGGGCAGGAACTCTGGAGTCTTGCACCCAGACATTTTCAGTCGCTGATGTTTCTAAGTGTAAAATGACATGGCATGAGCTTGATAAATGTGAAGGTGTCATCTGTGGCAAGAAAAGAGAGACCAGATTGCGAAGTCTGTACCCTGCATGTTGGGGACACATTCCCTCCCTGAACAGTGAAGGCATCCGGGCAGGCTCCTCCCTGCCCAGAAAGAGCACAATTTTTGACTCCGTAGCTCTTCTGTCTTTGGCGTTTCATCCACAACACACATAGGAGACGTACACTAGAAAGAGAGGAAGGAAACTGGGGGAGCAAAGTCAGAAACATCTTGCTCCCCAACTGCATCTCTCCAACCCCAGGTCTATGAATGAAAGGGTTTTGTTGCTTTTGTGGGCTGGAAGATGCTCCTGTTTTCAATACCAAGGATAGTGCTTACTTCTGGTTACAGCCCACACAAAACAAACTTACTTTTAAAAAAGAATCTTGGCATATGGTAACAAAGCCTATATAATTCTCTTGATCTTTAATCTCTATGCCAATGTCTGTTTTGCAGATTATGGCCTCAGCCCCTGACAAATATGTTTAGTGAAATTTTGGCTGACAAATCTGGCAATGCAAAGCCTATCTGAAATACATTCAAAAGGCTAAACGTTTTCACAATAGCTACTTTACATAGCCTAGTAGGTTTCCCTTTAGGACACCAATTAGATTTTTTTTTTAAGTGACAGTGTTAATTTTTATGATTACACACAGAACTGAGATTTTTATTTAATACACTAGGCCTTCTTTTAAAGCTTTTCACGGGGATCAACCACTCTGCCAACAGACGGGTGTTACAGCAGGGGTGATTATAGTAATTTTTCATGTAATTGGGAGTCACCATTTGGTTGCTATCTTTCACAAGCTCGTTGACTCATCATATAATCCTTTATAATGGGGGCTTGCTGTATGTCACAGGAACGTGCCAAGCAGCCAGGAAATAAAAAACAGAGGAACCCCCTGGCTGGTAGGGACCACAAAGGTTTTTAACATCTGCCCGGTTCTTGAGACTGATGTACGTTTTACTGAATAACAGTGACCAAACACTGAAAGAAGCATTTTGGAGGGTTGGGGGAGAATCTGTGATCTCTCTAAAGAGAAGATGTCTCAAAACACTGATTCTGTTACACACCATGACAGCACAGTTTTAAAAAGATAAGAGGTATAAGTACTCATTAGAGTTATCAAAGTCTCTTCCCAGAAATCCAAGAATTTAAGACCAAAGCAAATGCAGCATGTTGTCCCTCGGGTGCAGTTACCACAATTTTACTTTTCATCTCATCTTTTGAATTCCAGTAGATAGCAACGTGCTTTACCAGAATAAATGCACAAATAAAGTTCCTTGTGGCTGTTAGACGCTGCATAAAATAAGGTGTAAAGATTAGAGCTGGAAGTGGGGACACCTGAGTTCTTGGCCCAGCTCTGTCATCTTGGGAGAGTCATGTGAACAAAACAAAGCCTCAAATACCTAATATTACAAGTGAAGAGGAATGCTGCTATGAGTCCCAAGGCTCCCCAAGAAAGAACTCAACATAAATAAGTTTGAAAATATTGTCATTCTTGAGTTAAAGTGTTAAATGTGTGTGTGTGTGTGTGTGTGTGTTTGCTCAGTCGTATCCAATGCTTTGCAACGCCATGGACTGTAGCCCACCAGATTTCTCAGTCCATGGAATTTTCCAGGCAAGATTACTGGAGTGGTTGTCATTTCCTACTCCAGAGGATCTTCTTAACCCAGGAATTGAACCCATGCTTTCTGCATTTCCTGCATTAGCAGGTGGATTCTTTACCACTGCACAACCTGAGAACCCTAAAGTGTTAAATGCCTGGCCGTATAGTTTAACTTTATGATTTCTATTAACACTTTGTCTTCTGTGAACCAGTAAAGCTGCACAGCCATCTACAATGTGTCTTCCATCTGATGCCGTGTGCATACTTCCTTTGGAATTTTCCAAGAGTTTTAGAACAACACTGCTCAATTTTATGAAAAGTATCTGATGAAACGTAACTGCTTCTAACAGGTTGAGAGCAATGACTTATTTTAACTTCTCATGACTGCTTTTTCTTCCACATAAAGCCTAAGACTATTGACTGGCACCTGAAGAGCACTGCAGCTGGATCGAACTTTTGAGTATCGATTTAACAAAGAACCTGGATCTACCTTTTCATTTAGTCATCTGAGTTCTCTTATGCTCTAGCACCATTTGAACATGCCCAATCTTACTTAGTTCAAAAGATCTGAGATAAAGGTCGTCTCGATAACCATGTGTTACAAATTAGCCATAATGTGAGTTAGCCTTAGGTTAGATAGTTTCAACAAATCCTAAACAAAGACATATTACACTTTCAAATAAACAAACATTAAACACAACTATAAACAAAAACCTAAAAATACAAATAGTTTATTTTACCAAGTTTAACTTTTATAACACCAAACATAAATATAAAACAAGAATATGCTCTTATTGACTAGAAATCAGTATGCATCATGTACTTTTAGACTGCTGCCTATCCATGACTATCTCCAGAATTTAATGTCACATATTCAATGCCTTCCTAAGGCCATCAGTGATACAAGTTTCTAATATAAGCTACCTGAATAGCAAACCATCAAAGAAGACAGTTTTGGACCTAATAATTACTTCATATAACCAAAAATAAAGGCAGGATACATCCATAGAAACTGAGTCTATAAAACTCAAACAGATAATCTTATATTTCCCAGGAACCCCTAACCAGTACACTTTGATTACTCAGTCTTCGAATCTGCCCAGTGACACTGGGATTGTAACTACATTATTGATTAGTAAATAAACTTTCAGAATAAGGATTAGAAGCTTATTTTATAAATTATAATCAACTTTTAATCTATACAAAAGTAAAAAAAAATTGCTTTGTGAAGTTCAGTTCTATTTAAATTGAGAGAACATTCTACTGATAATGACTTTTATCCCACTCTTAATGTTCATGACTACAGAATCACAACATACAAAGTTTTAAAACTAGCTTCCAGGGTCCATGCCATTCTGATATGCCATTCTTTTCCCCAACAGAGGAAAATATTTTGTCAACTGAAGTATATTTAGACATATTAAATATGCAAGAGTCCTTGCCTTTCATGGTTTCTTCTTGCTGGGTACACACATTTCCTTCTGATGAACTACTTGCATCCAGTCAAATGACACTGATCAAATTACAGAGCAAAAAAATTATGCATTCTTTGTCACATCCCTTTATTACCCAGCTAACAACTTATTTAATCCCATTAATAAATTTGGTTTGGTAACAGTTTTATCATTTTCCTCTTTGTTTTCTTAAACTTAGGGAAAAAGGGAGGTACATGAAGACAAGGGCGTACTAGGATTGATGTAGCTTCAGGTTTTCCTCTTGAGTTTAAAATCATAAAGTATTCACTAATGTGAATTCTTTGGAGCAGCCTGTCAGATCCATTGTGATAATTAATATAATGGCATACTGTAAATGCCACTGTTGTTAAGGCTGTTATCTTGGTGATTGCTGCTGTTTCTGACAATGCTATTAATAACATTACTATGTTGATAATGATACTAACAAACAATGTTAAACACAAACAACACGATGTCCTTTGTACCATACATACATACTGGAATACTGGAATAAGTGCATTTCCTGGCGAGAAGCTGATCGTCTAAATTGTAAGCGACACTCACAGTACTTGTCTTCCGAGCATCTATATATTGGATGTGAGTGGGTGAGACTGCAAAAGAAGAGCCAGGAAAACAGTTTTACATAATAGCTCTTTAGAGCACAAATTGGAAGTTGGAGGACTGTGTGAAGATTTGAAGAAGAGGAATCTTTGGAGAGATGAGACAATGTGAATTGAGAGATTAGTGAGATGCTAAGATTTAGAATGTTCAAAACCAAAGAAGTGTACATATTATAGCAATGACCATATAATCACTGGACTTTAATTTCCTAATCTTTTTCTGATTATAAGTGCGATACATTCAAATGTTAAAAAAAAAAATGTGTTCAGTACAGAATAGTCAAAGAAAGCAAGAAGTATGTATAATACTATCCATGGCTACTTAATTTAAATTTTGAGTCATTTATCTTGTAATGGGAAGAATCCTAATTAGATGAACCATTTAAGTGCTTTTCTAATATTGTATCACAACTCGTTAGTGGAAAGTACAATATATATTTTTAGCTTATGATCAGATTCTTTTTAAATAATAAAATGGGAGTCGGTACAATACAACAGAAGTTTTTTGTGAAACTTTTATTCATATATATGATGCATGCAGGTACAGAGTTATGATGTAAAATGAATTTCTAAGTCTGGGTCACAGAAAAATACTGAAACTAACTGCAAAAAGCCTTCAATTGTCATAATTCAGTTGATTTATTTGAAAAGGGGGAAGGAATTGGTATGGAGCTCTAAAAAATAATGAGATATATTTCACAAAAAACTTAATCTTGGTAATGAATATCTTTAAAATACTGCTTTATTATGGTACCAATGGAGATAGCAATTGCCTTCACCTGGTCACATTTATATATGCTGGATGCCACTGAGCAAAAGCAGACACTGTCATTAACCTTATGGAGCTCACAAACTAGATATTAATCAAATAACCAAGCAAATACTTGTACAATTTCAGCTGTGATAAATGCCATGGTGCTCAGAGGGTCCATAACAAGGGAATGTAATCTAATTTAATCTAAAGGAGAATTCAGGGAAGGCTGCCCTGAAAAGGTAGCATCACCGCATTTTGAAGGGTAAGCAGAAGGTGAAAAGGAAAAGAGACAATTCAGACAGACAGCACCTTCAAAACCTGGTCACCAGGAGCATCCCAGGGAGCACAAAGACCAAACAGTCACCCACTCTAGACCTGCTCACCAAGAGATTCTCCCAGGCGCGCTATGACTGTGTTTTGGCATATATGTAGATCCAGTGGGAAGAGACAGTCTCTTTCCTTGATGACATCAAACAAAAAGAACCCAACTGCTTCAAAAAGTTTAGAAGATTCTCTGCTTGAAATATAAACACAGGTAAGTTAGATGATCTTTTATGTGGCCTCCCAAATCTGCTTTTTATTTTGTTTTTCTGTTTTAGGTTGGGTTGATAGTTCACTTGTGGATCAGACAGCTGCTGAAAAGGCATACAATATAAGCGGACATCTTAAGGGTCAAAGCTTGTCTTTATGGACAAGCATTCACTTGCACCCCTGGTAATAATTTCTTCACAGAAACACCAGTACACTCCCCATAATAATAACCGCCCATCACTGTCTCTGGGTAGGGAAGACAACTAGGAACCTTTTAAATATGTCTTTTGTACAGTCTAATCAGCTATAATTTTAAATTCTAAAAACTGTAGGGTAGAGGTACATTTTGGACACTTGGTTTCTCCTACTCTAAAATTGCTCGGCAGCTTGCTAGATATTTAGCATTAGGAAGCTTTAATTTAAAGAATGTCAAGTTCTTAAAAAAAGAAATTAATTTAAGCAGATAGTTTTAGAAAGCCCAGTCTCTTGATGCATAAATGCATAAGAAGTAGGGGAAAAAAAAGAGAGAGAGAGAATTACAATAGGTGAAGAGGAGAGGAGTGGGGGAAAAAGTTTATTCATTTACTCATTTACAAAATGAAATATAAAATACATATTTTGTCATTAGAACTATCTAACAACATTTTTTCAGACCCATTTTAGCAGACAATTCTCTCTCCAATGTTAGCTATCTATCAAATACAATCTATCTTTAAAGCACTGTATCACTTTGGGCCTGCAAATTCATTCATAACATGCACTCATAACTAACATTAATTCAGTTCAGTTCAGTCACTCAGTCATGTCTGACTCTCTGAGACCCCACGGACTGCAGCACACCAGGCTTCCCTGTCTATTACCAACTCCCAGAGATTACTCAAACTCATGTCTATCGAGTCAGTGATGCCATCAAATCATCTCATCCTCTGTCGTCCCCTTCTCCTCCTGTTTTCAATCTTTCCCAGCATTAGGATTTATTCCAATGAGTCAGTTCTTTGCATCAGGTGGCCAAAGTATTCGAGTTTGAGCTTCAGCATCAACCCTTCCAATGAATATTCAGGACTGGTTTCCTTCAGAATGGACTGGTTGGATCTCCTTGCAGTTCAAGGGACTCTCAAGAATCCTCTCCAACACCACAGTTCAAAAGCATCAATTCTTCCGTGCTCAGCTTTCTTTATTGTCCAACTCTTACATCTATACATGACTACTGGAAAAACCAAAGCTTTGACTAGATGGACCTTTGTTGGCAAAGTAATGTCTCTGCTTTTTAATATGCTGTCTAGGTTGGTCACAACTTTTCTTCCAAGGAGTAAGCGTCTTTTAATTTCATGGCTGCAGTCACCATCTGCAGTGATTTTGGAGCCCAAGAAAATGAAGTCTCTCACTGTTTCCATTGTTTCCCATCTATTTGTCATGAAATGATGGGACCAGATGCCATGATCTTAGTTTTCTGAATGTTGAGCTTTAAGCCAACTTTTTCACTCTCCTCTTTCACTTTCACCAAGAGGCTCTTTAGTTCTTCACTTTCTGCCATAAGGGTGGTGTCATCTGCATATATCTGAGGTTATTGATATTTCTCCCAGCAATCTTGATTCCAGCTTGTGCTTCTTCCAGCCCAGCATTTCTTACAATGTACTCTGAACAGAATTTAAATAGGCAGGGTGACAGTATACAGCCTTGATGTATTCCTTTATCGATTTGGAACCAGTCTGTGTTCCATGTCCAGTTCTAACTGTTGCTTCTTGAACTGCATAGAGATTTCTCAGCAGGCAGGTCATGTGATCTGGTATTCCCATTTCTTTAAGGATTTTCCACAGTTTGTTGTGATCCACACAGTCAAAGTCTCTGGCGTAGTCAATAAAGCAGAAATAGATGCTTTTTTGGAATTCTCTCGCTTTTTCTATCATCCAACGGATGTTGGCAATTTTATCTCTGGTGTTTCTGCCTTTTCTAAATCCAGCTTGAATATCTGAAAATTCATGATTCACATGTTGAAACCTGGCTTGGAGAATTTTGAACATTATTTTGCTGGTGTATGAGACGAGTGCAATCGTGTGGTAGTTTGATCATTCTTTGGCATTGCCTTTCTTTGGGATTGGAATGAAAATTGACCTTTTCCAGGCCTGTGGCCACTGCTGAGTTCTCCAGATTTGCTGGCATGTTGAGTGCAGCACTTTCACAGAATCATCTTTTAGGATTTGAAGTCGCTTATCTGGAATTCGATCACCCCCCCTAGCTTTGTTTGCAAAGTCCCACTTGACTTTGCATTCCAGGATGTCTGACTCTAGGTGAGTGATTACACCATCATGGTTATCTGGGTCATGAAGATCTTTTTTGTATAGTTCTTCTATGTATTCTTGCCACCTCTTCTTAATATCTTCTGCTTCTGTTAGGTCCATACCATTTCTGTCTTTTACTGTGCCCATCTTTGCATGAAATGTTCCCTTGGTATCTCTAATTTTCTTGAAGAGATCTATCTCTAGTCTTTCCCATTCTATTGTTTTCCTCTATTTCTTTGCATTCTTAACTAACACTAGTTAGACATATATACAATTAACATTTAAAATATTTACTGAATTATCTTGATATTTAAAAAATAATCCCTTCAATTATTTCCTACATGGCAACAGGAGTGATTTTGTAAATCTCCTTATGACATTCCCTGCTGCCATGGTATTCCTCTGCATTTAGATAAAAATCTAATTTGATCTTGGGGACTTTTTCTAAACTTATACAAAAGTCTGATTCTTGACTATTTTCCAGCTTCATCTCATCAGCCCTCAATTACCATGCCCTGGTCACAGTGGCCAATTCTCAGCTCTCACTTCAGGCTGAAACTCAGGCCATTTCCTCACAGAGAATAGAATTTTTTCCACTCCACACCTATATGATATTTCTCCTTCCTTTAGGTCTCCACTTAGATGACGTGATAAAAACACCCATGGAAGTTGTGCACTTTTTCTTCATAATATTTATCACAATTTATAATCATGTATATTTTTGAATGAATCTTTAAAAAAATTTTTGGTTTCCTCCAGTGGATAGTAGGCCCCCAGAAGGGCAAAGATCTGTTTGGGTTCTTCACTACTTTATTTCTAGAGCCTGGCTCAGTAAGTATCTATAGAATGCCTTTGTTTCAATCCTAGATTCACTACTAATTATTTATCTTGGCACAAGTCACCTACTCTTTCTGATATCAATTTTATCATCTAAAAACAATCACAATACTCCCTTCTTTGTATTATATTTATTTTTTTTTTAATTACTATTGCCTAGAACAGAGTATGGCTTAGTAAATGAATGCACTTCTTCCCCCTTCCCTGGCTTCACCTCCATGCACATCTAAAAATGTTTCAATACTCTGTCCAAAATACATCAATGATTCACAAGTCTGGCATTTACCAATCACTAGTTTACTTTTCCTGTCTTACTCCCCAATTAAGAGAAAGCTCATTCTGAGGTTTAATGGAGAGTGTCGCAGGTTCATCAGAGTTCAGTTCAGCAGTCTGGAGTGAATCTGTAATAATCCATGACCACAGATCAGTTTGTATTTTTCCACTAATAAAACTCAAGAATGGCTATGTGTAAATGGAATTTTGCAGGTCATTAATCCATTCTAAGGACTGACTCTATTGGCTGTTTAATTGGGAAACAGTGGTGGCAGGAGTAGATGAAGAATCTGGATTTACCTAAACGGTAAGGTAGTCTTGACTGTTAATATTTTATTAATTCATCCTTCCAAAGAATTTCTGAATTACTTAAACTGAAACATTGTAAAAGCTACTATCACTTTTTAAAAGCAAACAGGATTTAGGTAAAATTTGTGATGAGTCCATAAAGTGCTAAACTGGTGGGCCAGAAAGGTTTTTTCTATCTGACACTGAAGAAAACAGCTTTAGAAAACTGTCCTTTCTAGTTCTGAACCGAGCACAGGCCTCTATTTTGTTGCCTCAGAAAGACTCATTCATCTTGTCAGTGATTGGTGAAAATATAAGCTTGTGCCACAGTTCTAGCCAATGAAATTTAAGGGGATGGGGAGCTGGGATCACAGTGAAAGTCTAGGATACCACTTTCCCTCTTTAAATAGTACACTGAAAGGTGACCTTCCCTTTCCCTGTCTCTCCACGTTATAAACTGCAGGACGTCTGGTATGTCACAGCTGTTTGGAAATGACTACTCAGGGTATGCAAATAAGAAATATTATTATCTGCATTTAACAGAAAAAAAGGAAGCATACAAATTCAGAAAGACTGGACAGAGACCACTCTGCTCATGACACAGATGCCTCTGCTGCACTCTCAGTCGTGTCTGACTCTTTGCGACCACATGGACTGTGTAGCCTGACATGTCCATGGTATGCTCCAGGCAAGAATACTGGAGTGAGTTGCCATTCCCTTCTCCAGGGGATCTTCCCAACCCAGGCATGGAACCTGTGTCTCCTGAGGCTCCTGCATTTGCAGGTAGATTCTTTATCACTGAGCCACCTGGAAAGCCCAACAGATACCTCAGTTGTTATAAATTTTCTGATAATTCTCCACTCCCCCACTGCTCTTTTCCCCTACATCTTCCAACCAGTTCTGGAAGTTTTAATCCTGGCAAATGTCTACACCAATGCTCAATCACTCTCCAAATACCATATTTTTTAATTTAAATTCTAATGTGCCAACTGGAAGAAAGATGGGCAATTACTAATCTCACACTTCAAAGGGGGATACATGGATAGAGGGATGAACAGATAGATGATAGATGACAGTCCTCACATATGCACTTGCTGCTGCTGCTGCTGCTGCTGCTAAGTTGCTTCAGTCCTGTCCGACTCTGTGCAACCCCATAGACGGCAGCCCACCAGGCTCCCCCGTCCCTTGGATTCTCCAGGCAAGAACACTGGAGTGGGTTGCCATTTCCTTCTCCAATGCGTGAAAGTGAAGTTGCTCAGTCGTGTCCGACCCTCAGCGACTCCATGGACTTCAGTCTTCCAGGCTCCTTTGTCCATGGGATTTTCCAGGCGAGAGTACTGGAGTGGGGTGCCATTGCCTTCTCTGACATATGCACTTACTGAACACCTATTCAATATATGTATGATTAACATATACCTCAGGCTTCCCTGGTGGTCCAGTGGTTAAGAATCTGCCTTGAAATGGAGAGGACACACTGATTCAATTCCTGGTCTGGGAAAATCCCACAGGCCGCAGGGCAACTAAGCCTGTATGACACGCTACTAAGCTTATGCTCTGGCGCCTGCGAGTCTCAACCCAGAGATTGAACCCAGGTCTCCCACACTGCAGGCAGACTCTTTACCAGCTGAGCCACAAGGGAAGCCCAAGAATACCAGAGTGGGTAGCCTATCCCTTCTCCAGAGGATCTTCCTGACCCAGGAATTGAACCAAGGTCTCCTGCACTGCAGGGAGAGTCTTTACCAACTGAGTTATCAGGGAAGCCTGATACAAGTGTAGTATGTGTATATATTTATATTTATATATATATATATAGAGAGAGAGAGAGAGAAACTGAGACAGAGGGCAAATAGTTGATGGCTTATCAAAATCCAAAACAAGACTGGGAACAATCCTCAATCCCCCAAAATTCCTAGATTCAGTATTTATGTGAATGGCTAGCCTTATTCTTTTGCCCATACACTGAAGAAAAAAGTTCATGAAAGTAGTATCAGTGAGCAGCTCCCATATCTCTGCAGAGATTTTAATGACTAACTGCCATTCATCTCCTTTCTCTATTTTCTTTGATACTGTAATGACTGACCCTAAACATGACTGGATGTCAGCGGTGGTTTAACCATGTCACCCACAGTAAAGATGCAGCTAGAAACTCTGTCAATAATCAGGATAATCAGGAAATACCAGATTTCTGTAAGAAAACAACTGATCATCCCTGGAAAGGTTCTGCTGGAGTTTAAAGTAGATGCCCATGAAGTTAAAAACAAGCAAGTCCCCACCAACAGTCATCCCAGAATGACCCCTTCCAGTATCCATATTTGTCATGGAGCACATTCATGCTGCCACATTCAGGAGCAGAAGTTGGAACTGGAATGTTTGATTTTGGTCTCCTACTTTTGCTGAGAAACTTGACATCTTGACTCTGACTAAATGTAATGATCCTGTCCCTCCAAATCTAGTACTACAACCGGTAAACAAGTCTGAGGCTAAGAGGGGGACCATTCTCCTGAACTGGGACTTGCAAGACTGCCAGGAGTGGGATTCTGACAACCAAGAACTTGGCATGAAAGAGGCTGTTGTTTCTTTTTTTTCTTTCTTTTAAAAAATGTAATCACAGGTATTTCTCAGGAATTCATAAATTATGCACCTCCTCTCCCAATCTAAACCATTAAATTCCAACCAATGACTGAACTGTCTTACCACTAATAGTAAACTAATTTTCTTTTTTGCCTGCTGGTGTATTCCTTCTGGAGTGCCCTCCCACCTTTTTCCTCCTCTAATCAGTGAGCCAGGAAGAAGTATCCTCTATGATAAGTTTTGGTGTTTAACAAACATCATGGCATACCACAGACTTTATAAATGTCAGCAGTAGGCCTTCAGAATTAACAGGTATACTAATAATTTATTTTTGTTCTAAATTCAGGAAAGTGATTTGAATAGGTAGTCTTTTCATGGATATCAACACATTAACAATAAGAAGTATATATTATATATTACAGGAAAGACATTAAAACAGAATGCTCTGATATCTAAGACTATAATATTGTCAAGATGCATCACTAAACCCAGGATCATAGATGTGCAATATGCTGCTTCAAGAAAAATATGGATTTAAAAAATCATAGCTTATAAGACTCCATTTTAAGATGACATAATAGAGGATTATGTTAATCGGTGTTTCTCACAAATGAACCAACCCATTGCATAATTACAATCATATTTAATCATGACAGCAAAGTACAGAGAGCAACACCTTCTCCGTTCTATTTGGACAACTTATGTCAGACTAGAATTGGCCCGAAAATAAATTCCTTGAGAGTTGATTGTTTGGTGATACCTGACCATTCAACAGAAATTAAATGTTTTTTAAAATTCAGGGTTTGAACAGAAACATAGCTTTCTAAAATAAATGTAGGTGTTGTTTTTGTTTTTTTTTTTTTAGTGCAATCACTCAGTGTTTGTTTAATGTTTGATTCACTCAATAGCAATTCCCCCCTTAAGCATTTGTGAAGTAGTTTGTGGACATGCTTGCAGTAGTGTACTTATGTGCAAAAATCAAACATAAAAACTGATCACATGCTCACAGCTGGAAACCGTGTCAGGCTTTATTCAGAAAGGTATCAGGCATTATCATTTAGCGCTCCCACAGCGGGAGGAAAATGGTGGCACAGAGGAGAACGATCACATCAGACACACTCCAGGGGTTTCTTTTCCCTACATTGTTCCTCTCCCAAATGTAACTCTTTAAATTTTAAATAGGAAGAGAACACACAGAATCATTGCTCAGAACAAAAAGAGGAGGAGGAGGAGTGGATCTGGAGGAGGAAGGAAGTGGCAAAACAAGGAGGAAAACATTTTTCATTAAATAAAGTGAATACAAGAAAGTTCAACAGACACTTTCATGTGTCCTTAAGACCTAAAGCAGCACACACATCACAGAGGTTCTGAAGATCCACTCTAGTTCAGACAGAGTGGAGTTTTCCTTCCTTGTGTTTTACTATTGTTGTATTGCTGACCAGGAACAAGTTACTCCTTAGTAATCAAATGCAAATATATTCAAGAATAGCTAACTGATATAAGACTAAGAGGTTTTTGTCTTGTAAACCTCCACTTAGTGGATATGATATATATTAATGTTGTAGTCAGGTGAAGACACCTGAACTGGAGCACATTTTATTTTTCCTTTTCCAGAGAAAATGTCATCTTTGAACCCTGTTATCTAATTCTATTTCTTCAGAGAAAACTAGAATTTAGGAATTAATGCAAACCTTTGAAAATCCTCATTAGAGGATTTTCACATTAGTTTTTGTTTAATACAATGAGACCATCATTGTTTTAGAAACAATTATCACAACACTAAATTTATTTTTCCAGAAAAGCAAAATTCAGGACAGGTTTAATTTCAGCAAGTGAAGAAATTACTAAAGAAATGATTCCTTCTTCATAGCAATGATAGTCTGTGCCAGGGGGCAATAGTGGTATAACTGGCTCCTGAAGATCCACAGATGGATGGTCTATTCAGTGTTTCTCCTCCAATCTATCTGCTGCAGGTCTCTTCCTCCAGACACTGCAGACAGCCTTTGGATACTTTTCAGTGTAAACTGAAGAGTGGCCCCAGCCCCAGCCCCCTGGGAATTGAGCCCCAGCCCCCTGGGAATGCTTTGAGAAAGAAATCTTTATCAGCATGTATTAGCTAAGTAAGGGCTTCCCAGGTGGCTCAGTGGTAAAGAATCCACCTGCCAATGCAGGAGATGGAGGGTTCGATCCCTGGGTGGAGAAAACCCCTTGAGAAGGAAATGGCAACCCACTCCAGTATTCTTGCCTGGAGAATCCCATGGACAGAGGAGCCTGGTGGGCTATTGTCCATAGTGCCCCAAAGATTCAGATACGACTTAGCAACTAAACAACAACAATAGCTATGTAGAAAAAGATCTTTGTCCATCCATCAATCCTTCTGTAAACCCCGTAAGATTAGAGATGAATCACCCTCATCCCTAAGTTTCACACTGAAATATTATGGCAAACAAAAGCAGGGACATTACTTTGCCAACAAAGGTCTGTCTAGTCAAGCTATGGTTTTTCCAGTAGTCATGTATGGATGTGAGAATTGGACTATAAAGAAAACTGAGTGCCGAAGAATTGATGCTTTTGAACTGTGGTGTTGGAGAAGACTCTTGAGAGTCCCTTGGACTGCAAGGAGATCCAACCAGTCCACCCTAAAGGGAAATCAGTTCTGAATATTCATTGGAAGGACTGATGTTGAAGCTGAAACTCCAATACTTTGGCCACCTGATGTGAGTGCTAAGTGCTAAGTCGCTTCAGTCGTGTCCGACTCTGAGCGACCCCATAGATGGCAGCCCACCAGGCTCCCCCGTCCCTGGGATTCTCCAGGCAAGAACACTACAGTGGGTTGCCATTTCCTTCTCCAATGCATGAAAGTGAAAAGTGAAAGTGAAGTCGCTCAGTCGTATCCGACTCTTAGCGACCCCATGGACTGCAGCCTACCAGGCTCCTCTGTCCATGGGATTTTCCAGGCAAGAGTACTGGAGTGGGGTGCCACTGCCTTCTCATCTGATGTGAAGAACTGACTCATTGGAAAAGACCCTGATGCTGGGAAAGATTGAAGGCAGGAGGAGAAGGGGACGACAGAGAACGAGATGGTTGGATGGCATCACCGACTTAATGAACATAAGTTTGAATAAACTCTGGAAGTTGGTGATGGACAGGGAGGCCTGGTGTACTGCAGTCCATGGGATTGCAAAGAGTCGGACATGACTGAGCAACTGAACTGAACTGAACTGATTACGGTAAAATTCCAATGTGTCTCTGGTGACTCTGTCACAAATACAGAAACTAAGCCATAAACAGATTAATTATATGTTTAGTCTAAAGTAAATCTTCAGTAAAATTTAGATATGACCTCTAGCCACCTGACTGCAAGGCTATGTTTTCCATCAGCTTCTATTCTGAGTCCTATGTGTGTGTGTGAGTATATAGACATATATATATAGTACAAATACCTGTGAGTATATGTAGTACATGTACATGTGAATACATACACTCATATACACGTACAGACATATACACACATATCCTTTTACACTTCTCATTTTTTTTTCAAAGGAGACAAATATAATAGATCCTTAGGTGGAAATAAGAAGAAACAAACTGAATATGTGCATTCTCTTTTTGAACAGGGAATCAGATCAGCCTAACAAGATGTTTCCCTGAAATATTGGCCTCAAATGAGTCCATTCAGCCATGGCAAGGAGAGGTTTCCAGCCAAAACATTTAATTAGTGCCCAATTAAGACAGCCAGAATGATGTGAAGTCCAGGCTCTGGCCGTGTGCACGCCTCAGGATGGGTAAGCAGCTTAAGTGAGTCTAGTCTGACTAAAAGCTGTCAACTGTCAAACTGTCAGTGGGCCATATGGGTCAGGCTGCATCTCTCTGAAGAATTCAGCTTGTCCACTTATCAGGGGAAAACACCTCCAACACCATTGGGTTGACAAATACCCAGCAGTTCCTCAAAGTGGGATGGAACTGAAGTCATGGTCAGATTAAAGGAAGAGCCATGCCATGTCCCCATTAAACTTCCCTGGCACCTCTTCAGCTATAGAAAAAGGTCCAAACTCCTTCACATGGCAGACGACACCCGTGCCTAATTATCCAGCCTCATCTCTCATCCCCTCCCGCCAGCCCCTGTCTTTATCCTCAAGCGACGCTGAACTGCTTGACATTCCCTCTGTGCACACGTGTGCTTCTGGCTTCAAAGCTTTGCTAATGCTGTACCCTCTGCCAACAATGTCATTCTCTCTTCTCCCTCCACCTCACCTCAATCACGCTTTCACTCATTCGTCCTTTTACATTAAATGAGTAAGCTGCTACAAGAAGCCCTTCCTACCCATCCCCTCCACCATCAATCTCAGGCAGGATTACAGATCCCTCTCCCATGCTCTCATGAGCCTCCAGGTGTCACATATGAGCTTCATCATCTCTTTATGAGCCCATTTTCCCCTCTTGACTGTAAACAGTCATCAGAGTTTGATGTGATGGCAGGGATGTTTCTTTTGTCTTCATAATCCTAGCATCAAGGGCGCTGAATGCGCCTAATAATTGTTATTGATAAGAACCAACAAACTAAGGGAGTTCCCTGGTGCCCTAGCAGTAGGATTCGGCCCCGAGGTTCAATCCCTGGTTGGGGAACTGAGATCTCCAGTTCCTTCTTCTGGTAAAAAGAGAAAAAAGGATTAGAATGTAACTATGCTGGGAGGGATTGGGGGCAGGAGGAGAAGGGGACGACAGAGGATGAGATGGCTGGATGGCATCACCGACTCGATGGACATGAGTTTGGGTAGACTCTGGGAGTTGGTGATGGACAGGGAGGCCTGGCGTGCTGTGATTCATGGGGTCGCAAACAGTTGGACACGACTGAGCGACTGAACTGAACTGAACTGATGACTTTTTATGTAAAGCATCATACATAATGATGATGTATTCACCCCCAAAATGTAATTTTTTCTCTATCCCCAAGGGAGAAAATCTTGTCTTTCTTTCTTCACAAAAAGAATACAAATATCTGTTAAGAGGAGAGAATCAAGTCCATGAAGGACTCGCCAGGGTGCTCACAAACCCGGAGGAAGCAATCTTTCACCAAATCACACTCAGGGCTGGGCTAGCAGGTGCTTTCCCTCTATTCTGACACCAAACCACACCATCGGATAGGACCCTCTCCCCTCTTCCTGTAAGAGCAGGAACAACTGAAAGTGCTAAGGCTTCCTCCTGGCCTCTCCACCATCTCCAAGGAAAAGAGAAGAGATACAAAGAACACTCAAGGGCAGGCTGCTTCTACTTCACCCTTTGTCACCTGCCTCTGCTTCTTCCATTGCTTGTTTCTCCTTCTTGGGAGGCAGTTCTTTGGAAAGACCCAAAAGAGACAAGGCCTTCTCTGGTGGCTCAGACAGTAAAGAACCCACCTGCAACGTGGGAGACCTGGGTTAGATCCCTGGGTTGGGAAGATCCCCTGCAGGAGGGCATGGCAAGCCACGGCAGTACTCTTGCCTGGAGAATCCCATGGACGGAGGGGCCTGGCAGGCAGCAGCAGGTGGAGTCGCACTACTACTACAACTGAAGTGACTAAGCAGCAGCAACAAAAGAGACAAGGAAGCTTTGAGCATAAGGAAGTGTAAGTCAGGCAACTCGAGGTGGTGAGAATTTGTGTGTGAGAGAGAGGGAGAGAAAAAAAAAAAAAACCACTTGGTGGCTTGCTGTAAAAGATGCAGATGACATGCAAAATCTAAGAGCCCAACGGTTCTTGCTGCTGTCCAATCAGCTATACCCAGAGAGAAAACCAAAAATCATATTGACTATGACACCAACCTCACAAGGGAAGCAGAAACATAAACCCCAAACAACAAAAAAATGACACTAGAAAGAAAAAGAGAGGACAGAAAGGAGCCCTTTGATATCTACCTGGATTTATCTATGTTCTTGATCATCTAATAATAAGATTTACTTTTTTCCTGAAAATGGACTGTTTACCCTTCCCAGGCAAAACTTCAGTGTCACACTTAAAGTCCCTGATATCTCTTTTGCTCCCTCCTGGAGAGAATGTGGGAGAAGAAGCAACTAGGAGCCTCCCCTCTCCCTTTCCAGGGAACCTTTCTTTCTTAACACAGACAAGCAGTGAACCATATTGCAAGATATCCTTAACCTGAGTATGTTTATCTTGCAGCACACAGCATAGGTCAGAAAGGAATCAGAGTAGGGCCGTTGGCTCCAGCAAAATGGAAGTCTTAGACATGGATGTGGTAGGGGCAAGTTCCCCGACTCTTGCTACTAAGTTTGCGTAGTGGGTTAATCATAGTTAGGAAAGAGGCTAAGGTCATAGGGATCATATCAACCTCTTACTCAAAGGAACCACAGTGATCAGGTTCAGGACAGAATGTGGGAAAAACATAAGGCATAAAAGTGACTTCAGAATCAGACATCGGTGCTAAGATTTTTTTTTTTTTTAAGTCAGACACGTGGTTATGGAAGACCTATGACTCAGATTCACAAAATTTCAAGGGCAGGGTCACAGAGCCAGGTCACGACCAGTAGCACAATATCTCCATATGTGTGGGTTTTAAAAGCAAGAGCTGAAAGAACAAAACTAGTAAACTGACACAGGTACTGTTAAGATTTATTTTGTTAAAATATATCACAGTTCAAAAAAGGTACCAAACTCTGTGGGCCTTATGAAAATAATAACAAGCTTCGTGTTGGTAATAACAAAGGATTATAATGGTCATTAAATGATGTACACTAAATAGAGGAAATCAAGCACTGAGCTTGCTATTGACATATAGATGTTGAATCAGAAAAATTCTGATTTTTGTTAATCAAAAATTTTGTTAAATTTTGTTAATCTAAATCCCCTGATTTAGATTAACACAGATGAGAGATCTAGTAAAGCAAACTGAATGAGAACCATCTAGGTGATGATGATCACAAGGTCTGTAGATTACATTTAAAATGAAAGAGAAAAAAAGAAAGCTGAGAAATGTCTAACGTGGTGAAACCCTGAAAATCAAATGGCAACTGTCAAAGTAGTGAAAGGATTGCAAATTGAAATTTAGCTATATCAAAATTATTCCAGGTTACCTAAAAATGACAGTATCCTTTATAACACTGCCAGAGACTGTACGCAAAAAATATTTATATATATACAGCTAAAAAACAGAAGGGAACACTAAGATCAAAAAGAATAAAAGAATGTTAACTATTTCAAGGTCTTAAAATAGGCATATAAAACATAAAAGCAATGACATTTTCAAAAATTAATATATCTGACAAACAAAGTTCAAAAAAGAAAGAAAGAACAAGTATTTAAATAAGTTGTCAGTCAACTAGGAAGTAGCGTTAAGTGCCACTTCTAAGATACTTATTATGTTTAGTTTCTTGATCTAGGTATGAGCAATTTGTAAAAATTTACTGAGCTGTACATTTTCCTGTATTAATGCTATACTTCAATAAAAAGTTTTCTAAAAAAAAAAAAAAATCCGTTATAATGTACGTTCCTAAACCCTTGAGTGCATCCTCCTAGGGTATTTATGAGTAAGGCTCCAGACCAAAACTCTAGCTTGTAAAGAAGGTGGTCCTCTAAAAGTGTTGAGAATCTCTCTCACTTAGTCAATATATTTAAAGTCTTAAAAAGCATCTTAAGAGATACTTGCTTGAATTCTAATAAAATGGACAGTGTTTGTAAGCAGAAAACTTGACCCAGTGATGAGTGAAGCTGGTCTGCCTAATTTGAGTGAGCTAATTTCAAGAGTGAAATGTTCTGCATGTTCAAGATTGTTGAGACCAACTTGAAGACCAAAGAAAGGAGTGTTTCTTCTGGTCCCTGGTGACGGTGACAAAATTTGCATTCCCTTAATCAAGCCCCGATTCCACCAGCTCTAAACAGCTACACTGGGTAAGACATTTAACATCACTACATCTATGATTCTGTCCACAAAGATTGAGATATGGTTTGCCCTACTTACCTGCTTGTGTTCTACTGAGTCTTACACAGACAATGTAAGCAAAAGTGCTCTGAAAGCTGCAAAATACTATAGCACTGTGTTAAATTAAGTGAAAAAGGAAGCCATTAGACTAGGGTGGCTCTGAAACCTTGGCAGTCTGTACTGGCAAACCAAGCCTACATCTGTACACGCTTCAAGGTTAAGAAGTCAAAACCCAAGGATAATTCATCACAGCCAACTAGGCTTTCCCAAATAAGGCAACCTGAAGCTCTAGTCATTCAAAAGGTTTCCTTGCTTGGCTTCCATATCTTTGGTATAAAAATCTTACCCAGGCTCCTGTCTGTCAATGGAACACTCTTAACCAATTCCAGTTTGGTGCTGTCTGATTCAGATCGATTTTTGCTGAAATAAACTCGTAATATGCTTCTGTTTACTTTAACAAATGTAAAGCAATATGACTGTTGGTTCATAACCTTGGGAATTCTGTGGGTAAATCTGAAACCTGTCAGGCAGAGGGCAAGGAGACACCCCCCCGCCCCATAAAAAAAAAGAAGTAGGCTACTCCAGACTGTTAGGTGGAGGTTTAATAAGCAAGGCACTTATAAAAGAGGCTTGTCTTGGGGGCCCCAGGCAAGCAGATCTCCACATTTACCCTCCAGAATCTTAAAAGTTTATATAGAGGCCTCCACTGATTTGGGCAGTCTCAACAACTCACTCTCAGAGCTGAAAACAGCTCTCACTGTGGAAGCAATGGGTAAAATGGACATCCCATGGAGAGGGGGTGAGGAGTTTCCGACTGCCTGAGTCCAGCGCTCAGCTAGGATGAACCAGCGGTCACCTCCTCTCAATGACTGACTCCAACAGATTCCCATTTGAACAGCTTAAATTTGATGACACAGTCTGACTGAGCTCCATTTATTCCCTTCCATCTATTCTGTAGACTATTAGCTACATTCAGCTTCTTAGAAACTTGTGCTGTGCTTAGTCACTCAGTCGTGTCGAATCTTTACAACGCTATGGACTGTAGCCCGCCAGGGTCCTCTGTCCACAGGGATTCTCCAGGCAAGAATACTGGAGTAGGTTGCCATGCCCTCCTCTGGGAATCTTCCCAACCTGAGGATTGAACCCAGGTCTCCTGCATTACAGGCAGATTCTTTATTGTCTGAGCCACCAGGGAAGCCCTAGAAACATGTATTTGATATTAATATATTGTATTCTGGTTTCAAAACTCAAGCAACCTCCTTGTAGCTGCAACCTCAAATCTTTGATAATAAGGTCCCAGCCCCATTTGGGGTCCAATGCCACAGCCTTCCAAATCATGCCATGCCCCTTCCTACCTTCTATAAATTTACCCCTGTCGTATCCTCCCATTACTGTGTCCCTCCTGCTCCTCCTCTTCTTGTCAAGTTCAGTCTATCCTTTAAGGCTTATTTCACATCCTTCCTTTTCCAAGAATTCCACTGCCCCCTCCACCCATGAACTCTAGTATACTGATTTATGCATCATCCCTAAGTTTCTGTGGGTATTATCTTTTGTATCTAAATTTACAGTTAGGTTATGTTTCTCTAAACAACATATTACTCTTGTTCTCACCAAACTACAAAATCACTAGAAGAGGGATCATCTTCTATATTTCTTTTATTTCTTTTCCCTTTCCCAGTAACTTGCACAGTACTGACAAATGGTGCTGAAACTGAGGTTCAAAAAATATTGAGATTATCAAAAAATATTCATGGAAGTGAATTAAGTTAATAATTCCAAAGGGGACATGGAGCTGTTACATGGGTGTCTGTGTATCGAAGACATTATTTCTCTTATTCATTTCAAATATAACTTTTGAGAAGTGCTTTGAGAAACCACAGACACATGTGATCCTCTATTAGAAAGAACAGACAAACAACCTATGTCACTGTCCTTGATATACAAGATTCAAGCAAGTACAAAAACATTAATCCATACACAGGACTCAAATAAATACAAAATTAGTCCCAAACAAAGAAATACAAAAGATTGATAATACAGGACATAATTGTGCATAATAAATGACTAAAGAGTGGTTGAGTTTTGACAGAGGGAGATATGTCAAATTCTACCAAGATTAGATTCAACAAAGCAGGCCACTAAGGATGGGGGAGAAACACAGGTAAGCGGTCCAAAATTCAACTGCATTATGGACTTGGCCATTAGGTACATCTAATTAAATTCCTGCAAAGAGGTCTGACTGTAGGTGGGTGAAAGTGAAAGTCTCTCAGTCATGTCCGACTCTTTGCGACCCTATGGACTATACAGCCCATGGGATTCTCCAGGCCAGAATACTGGGGTGGGTAGCTGTTCCCTTCTCCAGAGTATCTTCCCAACCCAGGGATCGAACCCAAGTCTCCCACATTGCAGGTAGATTTTTTTTATCAGCTGAGCCACCAGGGAAGCCCAAGAATACTGGAGTGGGTTGCCTATCCCTTCTCCAGAAGATCTTCCTGACCCAGGAATTGAAACAGGGTCTCCTGCACTGCAGGCAGATTCTTGAACATCTGCGCTACCAAGGAAGCCCCTAAGTGGGTGTGGCACTGAAATGAGCAGGGCGCACAATGTGAACAGGAAGAGAAACAAGGGAGGAGAGGATAGTAGATAGAAATGGAAGGGGTGGTGTATGGAGATCACTTTAGTTGGCAAACCGTTATGATTCTGACTTTTTGCTTCTCTTTTTAACATTTTCTCCCTCCACATGGTACTCACGCCCAGATGCAAAGTGATGGTTTCATAATAATAAATAAATAATTATAGAACCACAAAAGGTCCAAAAGATATGCCGAGAAGGGTTACACACTTGGCTTCAGATCTTACTGCAGTAAAAAACAGAAAGTAGGCTTGGGTTTGACAGTCTGGATGGCTGGAAGGCAGTGACTGACACCCAGTTAAAAAGTTCAGAAGACCATTTTTTCTTGCCACCAGTAGATGCCCAGGTTGCCAGACATTCATATTTTAAAACACTTTTTTAAGGGACAGTAAGGTTTTTTCTTTCCTCTGTGAGACTTGTTGCTATTGTTGAGTTGCTAAGTCACGTTCAAGTCACTAAGTCATGCCCTAGCCTTTTGCAAGTGCACAGACTGTAGCCCGCCAGGCTCTATGAAGCTTAAATGTACAGATATCTTCCCAGAGCCTGTTCTGTAGCTTCAGGAATAGGCTGAGTTTGGGGACTACCTAGATTCCTACAGAAATGTCATCCCAGAGGACAATGGCTCTGACATCCCCAAGTGACACTGCATGTTTTTCAGCACTTGTCACTAGCCTTCAAGATAGACCCGGTGAACAAAAAGAGAGAAGAATAGGTGTTCTGCTGCTGCTGCTGCTGCTAAGTCACTTCAGTCATGTCCAACTCTGTGCGACCCCATAGACAGCAGCCCACCAGGCTCCCCTGTCCCTGGGATTCTCCAGGCAAGAACACTGGAGTGGGTTGCCATTGCCTTCTCCAACGCATGAAAGTGAAAAGTGAAAGTGAAGACGCTCAGTCATATCCCACTCTTCGCGACCCCATGGACTGCAGCCTACCAGGCTCCTCCGTCCATGGGAGTTTCCAGGCAAGAGTACTGGAGTGGGGTGCCATTGCCTTCTCCGATAGATCCTCTAGAGAGATGATGATCTAGCAAAGACTGCTAATATTAGTACATGATCTCTTTTTATTATAATTTTTAAAATATTTTCACAACTATTATCTCATTTGATCCTCACACAACCCTGTGAAACCAGCAAAGTTAAGATGATCATCCTCATTGCATTATCACTCTGTAAATAAGACAGAAGCTCAGGGAATCTACTGGCCTGAGTCACAGAACTGGTACCCTGCCTGGGGGGACTGGAACCCAGGCATCCCAAGTACATCCAGATAAACACTGCCACCCCACCCCCACCAAACAGAGGACTGAGGTCTTTGAACAATGAGGAGCTCAGGAACTTTCTGGAAAATATGAGACAGACAAAACCCCCAAACCAGGGCTTAGAAGATATCTAAGGCCAACTTTTTCATTTTACAGGTAACGTCTAATTTGACTGAATGGTTGGCCCCAGTTGTCCATCAAATTCATGTACACGTCAGCTCTCGTAAGTGCAAGTGCAGCGCTCTTTGCCCCTGGACATGACATGATGACATCTCCTGATCTGGTTTAAACAAAACTCTCAAAGTCAGTGAAACAGGTTAGGATCCACTTACCCTGACAAAGCAAACTGGAGGTTTTAACAAACATCAGATGAAACTGGAGCCTGTATGTGCATTAATTATAGTCAAAAGACCCTCCCTTGTAAAATAAGAATAGCTGAGACGAGGGCTGAGAGGTAGGAAGCGGCACCAGATGCAGAGTACATAGGTCCTCATTTGCCTGCTAACCCTGACCCTCCCTCCAGAATGGTCTGGAAGCCCAGCAGAGGGTCAGTTTCCTCCTTTGCAGGACCTTAGGTGAACAAGTCTGCTTCCTTGGGCTGTTAAGAGAAGTTACCAAGAAAAACGTTAAGTTCATTGCAAAAGCTGATAAGGTATTTTCATCCTTACTGCTGTAGTTTTGCTTTCCTGAATTATCTAGTTAACCCTCCTTCCTCTCACCTGATTTCTATTTTAGTGTATATGGCCCAGCCTAGCTATCCAGTGTGAGGATGAAAGGTCACGGCATAATCACTCCAAGGTTAGACTTTAAAACTGTCCTTGACCATCCAGGTGCTTCAAAGGAGCCAGTAAGTGTTGATGGGTAGCCAAATAAACAATAACAATGAGTAGCCCAGAATGTAGAACTAAGATCCCTTTGAGATGTGGAAAAACAATGCCTAATAAACAAACTCAGCCATCTCTGAATATAAGTCATGTAAGAAACTGTTACCCACTCCAGTATTCTTGCCTGGAGAATCCCAGGGACGGGGGAGCCTGGTGGGCTGCCGTCTATGGGGTCGCACAGAGTCGGACATGACTGAAGCGACTTAGCAGCAGCAGCAGTGGCAACAAGAAACTGCCTATGTCTGATGAAGAAAATTTGGGATTATCCAAAGGAATACCCAGCCAAACGAATGTGTACATAACTAATAGAGTTGAAATGGAAGAGGCAAGAAGAACTCCTAAATCAAGAGTTTATCAAAGTGTCTCCATCCTTGTCCAGGGTCCAGGACAACTGAGCCCCAGGAGTGGAGATAAATCCATAAGGCTATGAGAACCTGAGGACACTAGCTTTTAAGATCCAGATAAACCCAGCAGCTCTGAGCCCTTGCTCACCAACAAAATACAGGATTTAAACCCCAGCATTTTAACAAGACTAGCTGCAAGGAGAAAACATGCTGGCCAATTATGCCATACCCAATTTTATTTTAAATGAATAAACTAGCATTAATTATACATTAGTTTTGTGTGAGTGTGGACTAGTCCTCCAAGGTAAGCCTTTCTTACCTTGGGAACAGATAGAAGAGGAAATGAGAAGACCTCACCTGCGTACAGGTGGCTGTGGTAAGAATGCTACAAACAGCAAGTTATAGACCCAAGAGAAGCACAAGGAAAGATATATAACTTGCTATTTATAGCAAGTTCACCAAGTTAAACAGACCAGGTTACACATGACAGCAGTTAGTACAGGCGGAAAAAATCACGTAACTCCCTATACTCTGTGCCTATAATCAACGAGAACTCAATCAGAGAACAGGGCAGCTTGAATTTCAACCAAATGCTTTTGATCTCCCATGTAGGAAAAAAATACATTGACAACACTAGATTTTTTTTTTTTTAATATTATCCTCTTTGTGAGGTACGAGTTGAGACCAATTCTCCCTTCTTTCTGAAGGAAAATGCCTTCAGAAAGAAAATGCCTGAGATAAGAAATGAGGAAAGTGCATAAAAGCAGAGATTTAATGATATTTTATATACTCCACTGCTAAATTCAAAAAGTGAACAAATACATTCAAGAAAAAACATTTCAATTAAGGTAGTTGGAATTAAAGGAATTATATTACTTTTTGATTAACCAGAAAACTCAATTAACCAAAGTCACTTATTCACTACTCTTTTCCATTAGTGAAGATTTTGGAAAATATAATTATATACGTATACATCAGAGTTTGTCATGAAGATAATATCCAGTTGTTATAGGACACAGTGTGCAGAGAATTTCTTTCAATTATTATTGCACCGAGTGCTATTTACTTCAGAAACACTCTAGAGTTAAAGAGGGGAGACATCCTAGTTACTAATCTTTAATCCTTTCAGATGGGAATATGCTCATGGGCCAACAAAATGGAAAGACACAGTGCAATAAAAAAATCAGCAATTCCTTCCTCAAACTTCCTAACCCAAGTGGCCAATTGCTGGTTGTCATTGCATTAATCTAATTATAACTCTTTCCTATTGAATTTTAAAATACATGAAATGACTGGGGAAAAAAATAGCAACCTGTAAAAATCAAAGGGTTCCACACTTAATGTTACATTCAAAGGTAATTACTTAACACACGCAAAGCCCAACTGCACAACCTACAATTCTGCAACTTTCTATTGGCTCTTTTGCTTCTACTTTAAATAAAAGAAATCCCTTTCATTTTGTCAAGAAAACTTTTCTCTACCTCACTACTGCCTGACAAGGGAACAGATGGCAATTTAAGGGGAGAATTTATGAGAGCCACAATCTTAATGTTGCATAAAGGAAAGAAAAAGACTCGCATCAAAACCACTGACAAATGTACTTGCTAATATTAATGCACTCCCCATTCATCCAATATGCTTCCTAATTGCTTTTCTGTACATAATAATGTGGCACCTGCTGCTCAACATTGCAAACGCATCAGGATTTCTCCAAAGTCAAACAGCTCTGCAACTGGCCCTCTCCCAGTGATAAATGTAGAGCACTGTATCACGCACAGTTCCTGTCAGTGGCATAATTAAAATTTTATACTTACAGAAAAAGATAGTAAACAATCAGTTCTTAAATGGATTCACAAGAGGAACTCTTGTTACAGCCAACTTTATAATTAGTATGCATCATGTACTGCTAATATATCCATGACAAGAAAATAGGGGGAAAATGAGAAACTCGAGTTGTTCCCTTAATGCAATGTGAAAGGACTAAAAAAAAAGGAAAGAAAAAGAGAGGAAAAAAGAAGAAATCTACTGTTACTATATTCTTGCATCAAGAGCTTTCTCTCTTGTTCACATGTTTCTTCCCTATTGCTTATCTGTGCTTTCTCAAGTGGTGGTGAGAATAAGATTAGAGGTTAGGATGAAGAAAACTTTCGTGTACACACACATCAATGAAAATACCCCACCTCAAATACCATTTTTTTGTACAGGGTAGGGCTCAGAAAACTACAGACCACTAGCTAAATTCAGCCTTCAGATTGTTTTGGTAAAAGGTCTGTTTTGGATTGAGAAAAATTTACACATTTCTAAATATGGGAATACAAATTAAAAGAAAAATAATTATATGAATATCAAATTTCAGTGCCCATAAAGAAAGTTTCATTGGAACACAGCCAAGCTCATTCATTTACATATAGTCTCCACCACCTTCCTACTGTAAGGGCAGAGTTGAAAAGTTGCCACAGAGGATGTATGACCTGCAAGAACTAAAATATTTACTGTCTGGCCCTGATGTGTATGTGATTTCCACCAGCTTTGCTGGTGACTCAGTGGTAAAGAATCCACCTGCCAATGAAGGAGACAGGGGTTTGATCCCCAGGTCAGGAAATTCCCTGGAGAAGGAAATGGCAACCCACTTCAGTATTTTTGCCTGGAGAACCCCATGGACAGAGGAGCCTGATGGGCTGCAATCCATAGGGTGGCAAAAGAGTCAGACACGACTGAGCGACTAAAACAACAATAACAACACCTGTTTAGAAAGAGTTTACTGGCTCCTCATTGAAGGTATCTGTGCCCTAGAGATCTATCAATTCAATCTAAGTTGAGTCTGTAGCTATTTCCATGTGCATGCACACATAAACAACAATTAGTGGTCAAGGAGACAAAATAGGGTCCCAGCAAGCTTGTATCTGTGTATGTGCACGTAGGTATGCATGTGTGAAAGGTGAAAAATTATAATTCTAAGTGTAATTAAAAATTAATATCTGAGTTGTGATAAAAATCAAATTATATAAATTATCTATGTGGGCTTTTCTTTTGGTTATAATTATATCTTGCAAAATCTAGGTCATCACTTTTAAATCGAACATTTATGTTCCTATGTCTGTGAAGAGTCCACTTCTTAAACAACAAAATGGCCAAAAACAACCCAAACAGCAATAACACAAAGCTTACTTTTGACTGCCATACAACATTGAAATAATAGGAGATTTAGTTAAAAAAAGAAAAAAGTTATTTGATAAAATTTCTTAGAACTACACAGGTGCACACACACAAAAACATAAATGAAAACACATTAAACTGGTTAAATCTGAACACGGTCTAAGGATGGTATCAATCTCAGCTTTCTGGTGTTGCTGTTGTACTAAAATCACATTGGATGTTACCAGTGGGGGAAACTGGATGAAGGAACCTCTGCATTCTATTTTTGCATCTTCCCATGAATCAATAATTGTTTCAAAGTAAAATATTTTTTAAAAAGTTATTCGAGAACAGAGGCTTTTGCTGGATAATGGGTTGGTTCCTCTAACCAATATGAAATTATATTATACCCAGACTTTTAATTGACAAGGGAAAAGAAAACAATGATAGAGACAAATAAACCTTAAGGCTTACACACTCTCTGTATATGAAATGAGACTGTAACAAATCAATCATTTTAATTTTTTTTCTGGTGACTATAGCAGGGGGTGGGGAAGGGAGCGGGGAACTAGCCAAACGGATTTTTTGGTTTGGTGGACAAAGTGCCTAGTTGATTCACTGACCATTTTGTTTTGCGTGGCTTGTCAGGCCTTCCTTTCTAGTAAGTCCTCTATTCACATCCCGCAGGCACATTCCTATTGGCCAGAACCTTTCCCTTATTGTACAATTACCATCTTTCACATCTAGATGAAAATCCTTTTCTTCACAGCTGAAAGCTAAAAGAGAAGGGAATTTGAATCTAGAGGATTTTAACTTGCTTTGCTTCACTAGGAAAGCATGCCCCATACGATGTAGTGCCTTTTTAAAACTGCTTGTTCCTTTGAGCAAATAGTATTAATTCCAACACTTTTTAAAAGAGGGGGAGGACTACCTGTGAATATAAATAAAGTGAGACATTCCACAACTAAAGATCTCAGGGAGATTAAGGTCTAAATCAGAGGCACAGCTGCAGATAAAATAATTTGTATCATGAATGAAAATGTTACACACAAAACTCCTAAGAAAAACAAAACCTTTTTGAAGATAAAAACTGCACAAAAATTGCTGATGTGAGTGAGGAAATAAAGTATGTTTTTAGTTTTCATGGCAGGAAGATGAGATTCGTTTTTATACCAGTTCCACAAAGGCTTGCTAGCAACCTGCTTAGAATACAATAGACAGGATTTAAATTTTCTTTTCCTTTACGTGGTTTGCTCATTTGCATGCTAGGCCCCAGAATGGTCTTCCTTCTCTCTGCCATTTCACAGAAACACTGGGATCTGAGCGCTGGGAGCAAACTGAAAGGTTCAAGGGTGCTTGTGAGTTCAGCAGAAAGCTCTTTTATCAATGTATTTGCAAGGGAAAAATGTAGTCCTTTCCCCACTTCATTGGGCAACTTTTCCTTTGAGGGACAGCTTCAAAAATCTCCTTCCCAGAACAACCTTTTGGCCCAGGAAAGTGCTCAGGATTCCTCAAATACATAGACACAAACTCATAATGGGGACCGCTAATGAACAAAGATGAAATTAGTGTTCGTTTAAAAGGAATTTTAGGAGAAGAATAGCTCTACCTCTATCCATCTCGGGGACAGTTTCTTAAATTTCGTCACTGAAAATATCACAAAAGGCTATAATTCACTTAGAAGAAAGTTCAAGGGGCCAGGGCATAGAAGGAAAGGAATATGCAGATCTTCTATTTCATTTTAGGATGATTAAAGCGTACATACATGTCACAACTACCCAACCAAGCGACTAATAATGTAAAAGAAGGAAATAAACACAACATAAATGTAGATCAAACAGGAAATATCAATCCAATTCCAATGACGACAGTCAATCTTCAAACCTAGAAAGCACATTCTCATCATAAAAAGACATACTGCATATGAAGACAAATACTCTCACTGCAATATTAAGATCTCAGATGTGACGCCCAACGAAATAAAACAAGGACTATATTCATCAACAGACTTAAAACTGCATGTTATTCTCTGTTACAGACAGACAACTGTTCGTAGAAACTGAAAGAGGTAGGGATGGCATTCCTATGTAAATAAGAGGGAGTGGTGCTGGAGTGTTGTTTTTTCCAGCCTTGCAAGGGCCCTCACAGCAGGAAACGTTTTATTGTAATGCAAATGTCTTTGATTTCCTCCAAAATCCCCTTTCACTGTCTTTCCTGTCTGAATGTATCATCACACCATATTTGCAATTCTATTAAGCACCATTTTATATTAGCCTAATTTACGTAACCTGCCTAATAGGAATCGGAAATGTTACAGTTATTTTGCTGGATCCAATTAGTATTTCATTGTTTTAGCCTGAGCACAATATTGTACACTAGTCCTCAATACTCAGCTAAATGGAATAGGATAGGATGTACTCCACATAATACGATAAATGGAAGCATATGTTTTAAGCTAATTAAAAAGCAGTTAAAACCTGCCTGAACTGAAACCAATTGTATCCTTTAATATCTGGTGAGTGACTATTTAAAAAAAAAAAATCTAATAATGAAATGTCATATTATGGCGAACTTAAGAAAAAAACACAAAAGTTAAGTACTGAAAATAGCTGGACTAAATTACTAGTGAATTGTTTCCTGGAAATGCATTTTCTCTTTTTATGTGTCACACAGTGAAGAGTGAGTTTTCCCAAGCTAAATACACAAATTCACAAAACGTGTAAAATTACTGGCTTAAATATATCAGTTAACAAGAGGGTAGAGAAATATTTTTAACTATTCCTATAATTAAAAATATTCTTTGTGATTCTGTTTCTTATTTTAACATCTGTTTAATTTTAAGAAATATATCAAGTGTCTTTTGTGAATTTATGTAATAATATATTTAGAAAAAAGTTATATGATTTCAAATCAAGAACATATAGTAAAAGTGATCAATTTTATTAGTGTACCAAAGGTAAGACGAATTCAAAAACTGGCTTTACACTGAGATGCTATAGTCTGTAAAGACTGACATTTTGTATCAAAATTGTGAAAATAGCAATAGCAGTCATTGCTTATTTAACATTATAAATATATATCATATATAATATATACATATTTCCTTATAATACAGGAAATTCTTTGTTCACTAATTTCAGAATTTTGTTATTGAATTCATATTGGGTTGTTAAGCTTTTTTATCTTGGTATTGTTCCCCTAAGGACCACAGATTCAATTCAAATATAAGTAGGAAATAAGGTATATCCAAGAGGAGAAAATACTAACACAAACCCAATTAAAAACATATTTGCTCCTTAGTTTTTATACAGACACCTCTCAAAGCCCATTCCCATGAAGAGAAAATAGTTTTTTAAATCTCTGTTTTGCCATAAATAACTTTCAGAAAAATAAAGTAGGTACAAGAGGTTTTTCATACCTTAAAGGAGAGGCCAAAAGTTTAATGTTAAGCAAAATATCAAATGCAATATTTGCAGGAAAAAATCTTATTTTTCACTCATGACAATAGTAAGAAATAATACTAAAGTGAACTCCTGGCCGACCGGAGATTTTTTACAATAATACATGATGGTTGCACTAAACATGAGAGTGTGCTTTATGTCATTTCTTTCGACTTTGCCATTAACTCCATAACAGCTGGCATCAAATACAGTAAATTGTGAAATAATGAGCTTGTATATTGCTAGCAATTACAGAGTTAAGTTAAATAAATCCTTGGAGTCCAAAATAAGCGTGCCTTCCACCTGACAATAAATTAAAGGTGACACCTGCCTTAATTTAAAACTGCCTAAGATCATAGATAAAAATCAACAAAAAAACACTGTGATTGAAACCACATCTCAAAACTTGCCACGTTTGACTATATCCATTTCATATATGTTTATGACATCTGTCATCTCGATCTATTATTTAAACACATTTTATGCACTGCTGAGTTATGAACTATGTTTGTGATAACTATACTTTTGAATTTGAAAGCTCGATTATGAATGCTCTACCTCTGGTTTCCTTGCTTTATGCTGCCGCTGCTAAGTCACTTCATTTGTGTCCGACTCTGTGCAAACCCATAGATGGCAGCCCACCAGGCTCCCCCATCCCTGGGGTTCTCCAGGCAAGAACACTGGAGTGGGTTGTCATTTCCTTCCCCAATGCATGCAAGTGAAAAGTGAAAGTGAAGTCACTCAGTTGTATCCAACTCCTAGTGACCCCATGGACTGCAGCCTACCAGGCTCCTCCATCCATGGGATTTTCCAGGCAAGAGTACTAGAGTGAGCTGCCATATATATATATATATATTTAAGCAGAAACTAGATAACCAAATCACAATATTCTTTAAGAGTATGTTACTCAAGGGCCTGCACCTTTAGAAAAACACTACAGTCTGAGGACCAGATGTGTTGTGATGCTCTTGGTTACCAAATAAACATCACTTACTCAGTGAAACTCATACATGTCACGAAATTTACTTTTTTCTCTGATTTTGGAAAAATATATTTTATAAAAATATAATTTGAACCATAGATTAATGGACCATGTCCAAAAGGAATTCAGGTGGCAGTTGCAGTTAGACAGACTGAAACAGCCAGAAGCTTGAGTTTGATCTGTCAGCATAGAAACACCCTATGCAAATTAGTCACAGGAGGATGGGATAGGTAGGTACCAACACAGGACCCCTCTTTTTACTCACACACACACACTGCAAATATGAAACGTTAAATAAGAGCCATACATCCTTATAGATTTCATAGAGCTGGAAGTGATTTTTAAATTAATAGAGGCGGTCTTTCAGTATCTAGTGAGTGAAGTGAAGTCACTCAGTCGTGTCCAACTCTTTGCGATCCCACGGACTGTAGCCTACCAGGTTCCTCCGTCCATGGGATTTTCCAGGCAAGAATACTAGAGTGGGGTGCCATTTCCTTCTCCAGGAGATCTTCCCAACCCAGGGATTGAACCTGGGTCTCCCGCATTGTCGGCAGATGCTTTACCATCTGAGCCACCAGGAAGTCCTTTCAGTATCTAAGATGGGAATAAAACTATCCTAACTGATAGTTATATGTTTCCCTTCTGAATATTTTCAGGGATGAAAACATAATTTAAGAGGTAATTCCTTTTCTGAAAATGTAGCATCTTCCCATCCTGAATCTATTATGCACCCTAAAATCTTTTGGTGATCTAGAAGCTGTAACGCCATCTTACAAAGACAACCCAAGCCTTAATATTTCCAACCCACCAAAGTAGGCTGTTGGTTCAGGAATCATTTCCCAAAGAATCAATTTGTATTACTGGGTGTGAAGGTACAGACTGACATGGATCCAAGTTACTGCAAGCAGACCAGCCCTCAAAGAAACTAAGCTTGATGGCAGGCCAGGATTTGAACTTAAGTGGAAATTACAAAATATAGTAATTAACCATCCAACCAGTCCATCCTAAAGGAGATCAGTCCTGAGTGTTCATTGGAAGGACTGATGCTGAAGCGGAAACTCCAGTACTTTGGCCACCTGATGCGAAGAGCTGACTCATTTGAAAAGACCCTGATGCTGGGAAAGATTGAGGGCAGGAGGAGAAGGGGATGACAGAGGATGAGATGGTCAGATGGCATCACCAACTCAATGGACATGGGTTTGGGTGGACTCCGGGAGTTAGTGATGGACAGGGAGGCCTGGCATGCTGCGGTTCATGGGGTCTCAAAGAGTCGGACACGGCTGAGTGACTGAACTGAAACTGAATTAACCATTATTTTCTTAATTGCCTAATTCTCAGATCTTGAGTACTGTGGATGCCAAGGTGAAAATCTGAGGGCTAAAGGAAATGTTTCTTAGCTATTTATATACCCAAGGTCAAAATCAAAAGCAAGGCACTCAATTCAAAATTCTCAACTTTTCCAGTTAGCATTGATTCCAGAGGAGCAGATATGGTAACCAAAACTGATGGCACAGATGGCTGAAAGGACCACAAAGACAGATTCAAGGTTATTTATCTGCAACCTTTTTACTGACTCCGGTGTTCATAGATATATACATTTTTGTAGCCACGGATTGACTGAGACAGGCTCTATGAACAAAAATAAAAAAATTAAAAATGAAGGGGAGGGCATTAATGAGAATTGCTTCTTTATCAAATGGACTTTACTTGTTAAATATTGCAAAGAATTTTAGGACAACCTAAACTCTTCTGCTTGCACAGAACATCTCAGAATCACCTCTAAGAATATCTATCTCTCCTTTTTGTTACTGTGCATCTTTCTCATATGATCATCATCAAAGACAATATTCTGGAGGAAAAAGAACAGACTATCTCTAATTGCTTTGGAAGCAAGAGGTCAGTATTAGAATCTGAATTTATAAGACGTGAACCTCGAAGTCTTATAGGATTAAATAATCTGGCCAACACGCCCATTAACCTCTTGAATCTGATTTTCTCTTTAACTCCTGAATTCATAAAACCAAAAGGAATCCCCATAGACTGGCATTCTTTCTTGCCATGGTCAAAGCTTCAAATGGGCCAGGCCACTTTATTTTTGTTCTGGGTGGGATGTGGATTTGTGGGCAGATGACAAGGTGCTAATGAGGAGCTAATGTTCCTGCAGCTGGCAAACTACCAACTCAGGATGGGAGGATGAGAGCATTTGTCTGCATTAGTCCTAGACATAGAAGGGAGGGGTTGGAGGATCACCAACTCCAGGTTGAATAACCTGACTCACATTGGATTCTGTGTTCCATTCCTAAAGCAAGGGGCCATCTCAGGGTAATTACACCCTTTTCCTAGGTGGCATGGTGACTTCTCATGTGGATACACTTGACTTGGTTCTCGTTCTGGAATAAATTAGTCAGAATAGGCAAGTTCAGAACCTATCCCACCTCATCACCAACTCAGGATATAATCATATTAACGAGGAACCAGGTGAAACTTCTTGTCAGGATTACATTCATCCATCGTGAGTGTAAAGTTAGTTTATACAAGTGTCTAAGCCAGATCGCTTTCTGAATTCAAAATTTACTTCTAAAAGAGCAGGGCACTTTATTTTCTAATTTTGCCATCAAAAATTCACATCATGAGTTTCTAAGCCAGGCGGCTGATTGGAAGAACACCCCAGAGAGACCTGAAATTTCAATAGAACCATCCTGCCTGAGCAGAATACAGCTGAAGTGCTTCCTTCCACCTGGACCACTTTCACCCAGGTCTCCCCAACATTGATTTCAATAACAATTATCCCTGATACATTTTAAAATCTACCTATATGCTAATTAATGTGGATTTTCACGTACCTAAGGAAAACAAGGAAGGTTTTTAATGGACAGACAGGTTTGGAGGGATAAAGATAAAACTTTTCCTGGGAATGATTCTAAAAACCTTGAAACCTGAAAGTAAATATCATTTACAGGCTAAATAATAAACCTAAAGTGCATGCACATCAAAACTCATTACGTAATTTTAATTTTAGGCCATTCCATCTTTTTATAAGGACATATAAACATGTGTTTCTATAGAAGGTCACTGCTCCAATCATGATGGTATTTCAAATTCCCTGCATGATTTGCTAAGTATCATGGCATATATGCTCACAGCTACCCTCCCTCCAATGCATGCAAGCATGTCATGATATTCTTGCTACAGAAGATGAACCATGTGGTTGAAGCATCCCCACCCTAAAAGACCTGTCCCTGGCCCACTTCCTCGCTCTCACCCTCTTCCCTAATCTCTACCCTGCTCACCAAGCTTCAACTCCCCTTCGGAGTCTTATGAACGGGACAAATAACTTTCACCCCGGGACTTTCAGAAGTGCTGTGTGCAGGGTGTCTGGAATGCTCTTTCCCAGAGTCAGCTGGTTCCTTTTCATCCTTCAACCTTAACTTAATTGTCCCACGAAGAGTTTCCCCTCCCTGCTTTGATCACTCTGGCATAAGCATATTTCCCCTTCAAGTTTTCTAAATTAATACTCTACTTTTATTCACAACACTTTAACACAATGTTTATTTCCCTCACAGCTGTTAATTTCTGCTCTCTCCCACCCGCCCCCCTCCCCCACTGTTTTTCGTCCCCACTAGAACCACGTGAGCCTTCCTCACTGATGTATGCCCAGGGCCTGGCACAGTACTGTACATGGTAAGTGAAATAAGTGAAAGTGGCTCAGTTGTGTCCGACTCTTTGCAACTCCATGCACCATACAGTCCATGGAATTCTCCAGGCCAGAACGCTGGAGTGGGTTGCCATTCCCTTCTCTAGGGGATCGTCCCAACCCAGGGATCAAACCCAGGTCTCCTGCACTGCATGCGGATTCTTTGCCACTGAGCCACCAAGGAAGCCCACTGTACACGGTAGGCCCTCAGTCACCCTCTGTTCTAGCAATAAGTGGGTGTAAGATGTTAAGGTCTAATAGGTTTTAGGATGCAAGTTTTAAGCGCAGTATCATCCACAAAAACAAGGTTTCTTAGATGTTGAAGAACAGGTGCGTTTTAAACAAAAGACAAATTCTATTAAGAGTTACTTAATTTTATTATCAATTCCAATTTATTACCATACTGGCATCCAATATTTTACCCAGCACAATTTTTTATTTTTTTAGCTTTGGAGTGATAACTAAAATAATAATAGGGAATATTACTTGAGCATCTTTCAAAGCACTTGTTTTATCTCATTTAGCCCCCACCTTGTGGAAGAAGAAACAGAAGAGCTGAGGGGTGTGTTATCTGCCAGGGACACACAGCCAGGCAATGGCACAGCTGGGTTTGAGTCTGGACCCTCTGGCTGCAGACACCATGCTCAGAACCACCACGCTGCTCTGTCCCCCACATTCCTGTGTGCACCGCAGCCACTTCTGACTAATCAACAGCCAGGGGCTCTTATTCCATGTGCATGTATAGAACAAGTCGGGGGGAAGACAAAGGTGAAGGACTTACAGAATCGTGGCACACGTCCAGTTTGGGGTGGTTAGTGCGTGGCTTTCCCCCTTTCAGATGGATCTGAATTATGAGCTCCTTCTTAACATCTCATCCTATTTCACACAACATTTGCAAACATTCATTTACAGCCCCGATTAGTCCAGCTTCTGGTCCCTGACGATCCTTGATTTTCTCTGGCCTAGAGTTAAGCACTCACACCTCTCTCTCTCTTTATTTCTCAAAAAGATTCTTATTAGCAAAAAAAACCATTAATACTGGTTAGGTTGCTATTATTGACCATATGCAAGAAAACGGCAAGCATGGAGTAGATCAAGGAGACTTAACATGGGGACAACTGCCCATAGAGTTAAATGGAGGTCCACATGTGTGTGTGCATGAGTTTCAGAACATGGTTGACAAGTTGAGGAAATGGCCTAAACAAAGAAACAATTAACTGAAGACACCTTTGATAGATTCTTGAGGTCACGTGGTAAATCAACACAATACTTCTGAAGATAAAGGCTCATGTGATTTCACAGGACAACTACAAAATACTGATCAGATTATCAGCCTCAAGGCATGAATTCATTCAGTAGGAATTTTGTGAAGGTAGAGACAGTTTCATAGTGATGCTAAAAAACTAGTAGGATAAAGGGACAGTAACAATACTCCAAAGAAAATATGTTTTCAATGAAATTGCTGGTTTTGCAATTTTCCTCACTCATGTATAGGAGCTCATGGACAATGAATGTAGGTTCCAGAAATAACTATCCTGATAAGAGTGGGTGATATCTGAGTTACCTGATACAATGCGCAGCTAGTTTCATACACCATTTGAATTGTAATAATGAAACAGAACAGGATCCTATGGTCCACTCCCCCTCCACCACCCCACACACGCACACATGTCCTCAGCCTGTCTTTTGTCTGTGGAAAAACATTAGCCCATAAATAAGTGCAATCAGAGAAGTGAGAAAATGCAGAAACAAAGGAAAACAGTAGAATAAATAATAGCAGTTTAGTCACTAAGCATAGTCAAGGACCTTTAGTTCCTCCTTAAGGGCTACATATAATATTCTGAGCCGTATCCTGTGAGCTGTGTTATAGATACCAAAACTCCTACACGATGGAAGAAGTTAACTGCCTGATGACTAGACTGTAGTCATGATATAAGCTGCCACAATTCCAAGAGCTGGCGTCAAAGAAGTGGGAAGAAATCGACCCTGGACACAAAGCTCAACTATATTTAAAACAATCAAGACAATGCTGATCAATTTCCACCATATGACCAATTTAAAGATGACTGTCAGAACTGACTGTGCTGTTTCTGCATGTAGGCCCCTCCATTCACCTATAAAAGCTCTTGCCCACTGGTTGTTGGGGGTGGGGGTGGGCAGTTGGCCTTTGGACAGGAGTCCACCCTTCTCTCACCCCAGGTTGCCAGCCTCAGAAACAAAGCTAACTTTCCTTTCCACCAACCTTGACTCTTTATTGGCTTCAGAGTGGGAGCAGCTGGACCCCCACTTTGGATTACAATAGTTCTCATGTACCTTTGACCCCAAGGTTGACCCTTTTGCCAAGTGAGCAAATGTTTTCTTAAAAGGCCAGATAGTAAGTATTTTAGGATTTACAGCCATCTGATTTCTGCCACAATTCCTCAGCTCTGTCATCATAGTGCAAAAACTGCTGTAACAGACAACACTAAAGGGCAGAAAATAAAGAAAAGAATGAATGTGACTGTGTTCCAATAAAACTTTATTTTTAGACATTGAAATTTGAATGTCATATCATTTTCATGTATCATGAAATATTATCCTTATTTTGATTATGTTTCAATCTTTTAAAAATATATCAAACATTCTAAGATATCAGGCTAAAAATAAGCAGCAGACCAGATTTGCTGACTTCAGCCTTCTACTAATACAGAACAATAAAAACTCTAGAAAGGACTTTTAAAAGGAGGTAAATCTCTTAGAACATCAGAACTTTTTAAAGGAATTAACCATATTCTTTATATGTGAATGTCATTTAACCCCTTTAATTCAAGTATAGGCATACAGATTATGCACCTTGATGAATATTCACAAACCAAACATAACTGAGTAACCACCATGCAAATCAAGAACCAGAACATTAATTTGGCAAGGAGAAGCTACCCTCATGCTCCTCACCTATCAGCCACCACCATTCCCACTCCAAGGGGATGACTTCTAAATGCACAGATTAGCATGTTGTGTGGCTTTTCTGGTATGGGATCATTTACTTAAAAAAACAAATAAAAATGCTATAGGAAAAAGTAGGGTTATACAATAAAAAAGGCAAGTCGCTGCCCTAATTGAAATTTATCATTTTAAAGCCACATAATCATAGACTCTGGAAATGGAGATTTTAGACAATATCTATATATTGCTGCTTGCTGCTGCAGCTAAATCACTTCAGTCATGTCCGACTCTGTGCAACCCCATAGATGGCAGCCCACCAGGTCCTGGGATTCTGGACCAGATTATAAATCAATAATAATATTGACAACTGAATAAAACAATAAATTAAGTTTCTGATTATGCTATTATTGTTAAAGCTCATATCTGCCTCATTTTCTCTACAAAATTGACAAAGCATTGAATTTTTTAACACTGAGCATCAAGGACTGGGCTATACTTTCAGCTATTGGCACTGCTAACAAAGATGAAGGTCTTTACTACAACTCACAAATGATTAGTGTTCATGACAAGGTGCAAATGAATAATATATAATGATTTATTAACTGTTTTATTTTGCTATATATATATATATATATAAAGATATCTCCATTTTTAAGCTGTAGTATCAACTAAATATAAAATGGTGCTGGTTTGGTCGCTCAGTCGTATCTGACTTTGTGACCCATGGACTGTAGCCTGCCAGGTTCCCATGTCCATGGGAATGAGTGAGTTGCCATTTCCTAATCCAAAATATAAAATAACCTTTTGCTAATTTTTTTAAGTTACAACAACAACAAAAAGTATATAACAAAGTAGCGAGGTTGGGCATTTTAATAATCTTAGAGCAAAAATTTTTTAAACTATATGTGTGCTGCATTTCCAAACTCTGATATCACTACAAGAGCAAAGCTAGATGAAAGTTAAGATCTGGAGCTGTTTTTTAACATCATTTTTTTCACCCCCAACAGTGAATGTTTTCACCAGAAAGGTATTTTGTGCTAACAAGATCTGAAAATGTTTGTTTCATGGAGAAAATTAAAAGGTGCCATTCAGTTCAGTTCAGTTCAGTCGCTCAGTCCTGTCCGACTCTGCAACCCCATGAATCGAAGCACTCCAGGCCTCCCTGTTCATCACCAACTCCCAGAGTTTACTCACACTCATGTCCATCGAGTCGGTGATGCCATCCAGCCATCTCATCCTCTGTCATCCCCTTCTCCTCCTGACCCCAATCCCTCCCAGCATCAGGGTCTCTTCCAATGAGTTAACTTTTCGCATGAGGTGGCCAAAGTATTTGAGTTTCAGCTTTAGCATCAGTCCTTCCAATGAACACCCAGGACTGATCTCCTTCAGAATGGACCGTTGGATATCCTTGCAGTCCAAGGGGCTCTCAAGAGTCTTCTCCAACACCACAGTTCAAAAGCATCAATTCTTCAGTGTTCAGCTTTCTTCCCAGTCCAACTCTCACATCCATACATGACCACCAGAAAAATCATAGCCTTGGCTAGACGGACCTTTGTTGGCAAAGTAATGTCTCTGCTTTTGAATATGCTGTCTAGGTTGGTCATAGTTTTCCTTCCAAGGAGTAAGCGTCTTTTAATTTCATGGCTGCAATCACCATCCGCGGTGATTTTGGAGCCCAGAAAAATAAAGTCTGACACTGTTTCCCCATCTATTTCCCATGAAGTGATGGGACCAGATGCTATGATCTTAGTTTTCTGAATGTTGAGCTTTAAGCCAACTTTTTCACTCTCCTCTTTCACTTTCATCAAGAGGCTTTTTAGTTCCTCTTCACTTTCTCCCATAAGGGTGGTGTTATCTGCATATCTGAGGTTATTGAAGTGTAAATAGCAACATATAACTTACCCTGAAATAACCCATTAATATCTCTAAGTAAAAAAAAAAAAAAAAAAAATAGACTAATTCCAAAGATTTGAATGGAATTGGGTAATTTTACTCAGTGCTGTTCTGGTCTCTACTTTGTAACAAAGCTCTTCCTTTGTGACCTGACCATGGCAAATTATCTTCAACATCAGTTCCCTCATCTAAAATGTGATATTGTGAAGTTTTTTTCAGTTCTAAGAATGTAAGTATTCTCTGCACAAGAAAGTAATTAATGTCCAAATGAAAGAATGTCTTCTTTCCTGAAATGACTGAATAGATGATAGTTAATAAAGAATCATGCGAAATGCCGGGCTGGATGAAGCACAAGCTGGAATCAAAATTGCCGGGAGAAATACCAGTAACCTCAGATACGCAAATGACACCACCCTTACAGCAGAAAGCAAAGAAGAACTAAAGAGCCTCTTGGTGAAAGTGAAAGAGAAGAGTAAAAAAGTTGGCTTAAAACTCAACATTCAGAAAACTAAGATCATGACATTTCTGGTCCCATCACTTCATCGCCAACAGATGGAGAAACAATAGAAACAGTGTGAGAAACTTCATTTTCTTAGGCTCCAAAATCACTGCAGATGGTGACTGCAGCCATTAAAAGACACTTGCTCCTTGGAAGAAAAGTCATGACCAATCTAGATAGCATATTAAAAACCAGAGACATTACTTTGCCAACAAAGGTCCGTCTAGTCAAAGCTATGGTTTTTCCAGCAGTCATGTATGGATTTCAGAGCTGGACTATAAAGAAAGCTGAGCACTGAAGAATTGATGCTTTTGAACTGTGGTGTTGAAGAAGACTCTTGAGAGTCCCTTGGACTGCAAGGAGATCCAACCTGTCAATCCTAAAGGAAATCAGTCCTCAATATTCATTGGAAGGACTGATGTTGAAGCTAAAACTCCAATACTTTGGCCACCTGATGCAAAGAACTGACTCATCGGAAAAGACCCTGATGCTGAAAAAGATTGAAGGCAGGAGGAGAAGGGGACGACAGAGGATGAGATGGTTGGATGATATCGCCAACTCGATGGACATGAGTTTGAGCAAGCTCCAGGAATTGGTGATGGACAGGGAAGCCTGGCGTGCTGCAGTCCATGGGGTCGCAAAGAATCAGACATGACTGAGTGACTAAACTGACTGGAGAAAGAATTAAAGTTTAAAAACACTTTGCCTGAAATATGAATTTCTCTATTAGTTCAGAGGCTAAGTGTTAAAAAAACACTTCGATGTTAAGAAATGAACGTTTTAAAGAGAAGAATACATTCTCCAAAGAAGCAATTAAACTTCCCATCTGCTGGCCAAAAAACTTTATCAATTCCACATCTTTTAAAAGTGAAACTTCTGTGCTGGCCCATACAGATGAGTATAAATTCAATCCAATTTACAGCACGGTAACAATGGGGGCAGTCTCAGACTATTACTTTCAATGGGATTGAGTCCCTAAGGATGGCAATGACTGAGTCCCATTGAAAGCAATGGAGTAAGCAATCACATGCCATTACTTTCAAGGAGACACAGTCTCTACTACCCATAATAACATAGTAATATAAATCTGCCTGACTCATCAGCATGAAGAATGAAAATGTAAAAGAATTTCAAAGCTGCAAATGTGTACCCTGAGACCCAAAAAAAAAAAAAATCCTCTTCTCTCTTGCACCCATAACTAATCAAAGCTGAAATTGATTTTAGTAAAGCTAGAAAGGTCCAAGAACCCAGGGCAGGGAGCATGACTCCTAGGAGCAGGTTCCTGTCCTTCTCACACTTCCTTCTGAGCAAGCTGTTCAGCACCGTCTGTAAACGCCTGACTACTCTGTGCCCTTCTCATTTCCACTTTTGTTCTCAAGTTGGTAGCAGCTTCAAGAATAGTTTTTCACCCTCCAAACCACAATTGGTCAAATTCATTACAAATAAGCTTTCCCTTTCTGCTTTAATACATATGTGCTGATTTTCCCAATAAGCAGATAAATCTAAATCTTTGTTTCTTTCCATATGACATGTGGGTAAAATTCCAAGAAAACCTGTGTTTCAGACATACAAGCCAAGCTTTCCTTATCTCATTTTCTTTAACTAGAAACTGATTTTTTTTTTTTTTTTTTGGCTGCACCGCACGGCATGTGGAATGTGGGATCTTAGTTCTCCAACCTGGGATCGAACTCATGCCCCCTGCTGTGGAAACGTGGAGTCTTAACCACTTGGACCGCCAGGTAATTCCCTAGAAACTGATTTTGAGCCAGATGTTTGCTCTACCAAATCTCCCCTCAATCCAAATCTCTCAACCAGTGAAAACAATATGAACAAGAGATGGGAGCTACTTAGATTACTAAGTTGTAGCTGAGGTTCCTTTTGTCAAATGAATGATCAAGAAAATCACAATTAAACACTAGTAAACCTGTATCTACAGGTGTGCTAGTAATTTTTAATAGCTAGCCCTCAGGGAGAGGAAAAGGCTCTGATTGTAGCCAATTTTCTTGGTTAAAATACTGTCACCATGGCTAATGTCAAATAACCAACATGATGCTACTAAATGGAGGATATAAGAAAAGATACACAGTAGCAAATCACCAGGTAGTATTTTCACTATAAAGATACAATAGATGTAAATGACCTCAAGATCATAGACAAAATAAAATGTCATAAAGTAGTTAAAAAGTGATTTTTGAGTTTTCACAGAATCTATTACCTTTATCTTAAATATAATTAATCTGCAAGAATAATTATTTGATTTTTAATAATGGCTGTATTTAACAATGGGCTTACAAAATGCCTGACAATTTAGCAATTTGCACTTGTGAACCAGTCAGTATTAGCCAGCTCCAGCACAACCACTGGGTGTTTTTCTCTTAAACTTGGAGCAGTCAAGTTGACATTATGTCAAGGGTCATAGGGGACTTGTAAATAAGTGAAGACTTTCCCAGACTGTCTAGGACCAGTGGGGTTTGTCCTAAACAAAATATCCAAGTGGACTGAAATTCCTAAAAGTTTCCTGTTCCTTGACCCAACCTGTCTAATGTAAATGAATTAAGATCACACTTCCAAAGATTTTTATGTAGAATTTTTGATATAGGAAGGGTATTTGAGTCAGACAAACCTGATGCGAAGAGCTGACTCATTTGAAAAGACCCTGATGCTGGGAAAGATTGAGGGCAGGAGGAGAAGGGGATGACAGAGGATGAGATGGTTGGATGGCATCACCGACTCAATGGACATGGGTTTGGGTGGATGCCAGGGGTGGTGATGGACAGGGAGGCCTGGCGTGCTGCGGTTCACGGGGTAGCAAGGAGTCCGACACAACTGAGAGACTGAACTGAACTGAAAACCCAAGTTTATCTCAGCTCCCCTTTGCTACTTGCACGCCCTTGGTTTGTCTGCCTTAATTCTTTTGTGCTTTAGTTACCTCATCTATAAAACAGAGCTAATAATAGATCACACTATTGATAATTATGAGGGATATAACCAGAGTCCCTCTCAAATCTTTCAATTTCCAAATACCACAATAGTATACAATTTCCCTTATGAAATGCAATAATGTAAGTGAAAAAATAGGCAACTCCCTCAGACCCCTAATGATCTTATAAATACAGGTTTTAAGTCATTTATGAAGCTATTAAAATAATTTCTACCATCTGTAATTCTCACAGTTTCCTATTTTATTTAAAGAACAAATTTTGACTCTTTGAAACAGCTTTATAAATCACTTTTCTTCTACCTTTTCAGTACATATAGTGGTTTCTTCAGTTACAGATCTGAGCTATAGAAAAATGCAGTATTGGATTCCTAAATATATCTAGAACTTCCATTTCCTAACTAAAACCTCTCACCATCTTAGACTGCTTCATTTCTATCACCAAGCACCTGGCTTTCTCTACGAATTTTTTTTTCCACACACAAAAAGCTAAAAAAGTATTTAAATTATAAAAATTTTCAGTGATGAGACAAGAAAACAAAGGCATGTAAAAGTATGGATGTTATTAGTTTACCCGATGCACTCACACTCTAGTACCTATGCCTACCTATAAGCCTCACAGAGCAATTCAGACTCTTTGTCAGTAACATCAAAAATTATACATGCAGCAGACCTTTCAGTGACTCATGAGGAGTCATGATTGTTAATGGCTCATTTACAAATGCCAAGGCTCCCCTTTCTGGAGCTACCTGGCATGATTTTGAGAGTTTTCAATTAGATGGGAGACTTGAAGCGCTAGGAACAATGCTTGAGATGTAAATATGTCAGATGCCTCTCACCTCATTCCTCCTCTGACACCCTAGTGACAAAAATGGCCCCAGAAGAATCTTCTTCTAGGGGAAAGCTCTAGATTGCTTTCCATGCTAATTTTAGACTTTTCCTGTTGCAGGAGGCTGGTAAGGCCATCATTCCTTAACATTCAGTAAGTGACAGCTCTAGGAAATGGAGAAAAAAGCTTCCTCCCGAGTTATGCCAGGACATGCCCTCATTAACTTATTTCTGCCTATTTGGAACTTTGCTTTTGCTAGACTGTCCTTTCAGCTTATCTTCCCAAAATAGGCAGTGGTGGGGATTATTCCTTTTAGCAACAATTACGAATGCATTTCTTGCCTCTCCCTTCCTCCTTCCTTCCTTGTCTTCTCATGTGGCATAGCTACATATACATCAGAATGTTCAATGCTTGTTTCCCCATTTTCTTCGTGTGCACTGCTGTAATGAAAATATCTTAAACTAGGTGGCTTAAACAACAGAAATGTGTTTCTTACAGCTCTAGAGCCTGGGAAGTCCGAGCCCAGAGTGCCAGCATGTTTCAGTTCTGGTGAGGGCCATCCTCCGGGATCACAGATGGTTGTCTTCTTGCCCTCACACAGCAGAGAGGAGACAGGGAGAAAAAGAAGGACAGAGACTGGGGAGCACCAGCACTCTCATGTCTCTTCTTACAGGATCTCTAATCCCACACAAAAGCTCCACCCTCATGATCTAATTACCTCTCAACAACTCCCACCTTCTAATACCATCCCATTAGGGGCTGCTGTTTCAACTTACAAATTTTGCGAGGACACAAATATGCAGTCTATAGTTCTGATCTTCTAACTCTATTCTACTCCATCATTTGAAAATCCCAGTCTTTAATGACCAAGTACTTTAAGTTTTCCTTGACAAAGACTGGCATTGCCTTCATGCTGATCAAATTCTAGCTCTCTGGCAATGCTACCATCTAGCTTAGAAGCCTCAAAATAAGTCAGTGTTTCAAAAAAGGGCAGTCCTAAAAGAAAAGGTTAAAATGGAAATACTGTTATTAGGATGAAGTGGAAAGAGCATCAGTTTTCCATTTTAGTGTGTGCATCCTAAGTTGCTTCAGTCATGTCCAACTCTTTGCTACCCCATGCCCACCAGGTTTCTCTGTCCATGGGATTCTCCAGGCAAGAACACTGGAGTGGGTTGCCATACCCTACTCCAAGGGAATCTTCACAATCCAGGGATCAAACCCACAACTGTTAGGTCTCCTGCACTGGCAGGCAGATTCTTTACCACTAGCACCACCTGGGAAGCTGCCATTTTAGTATAGGAATCCTTTGTTGTTTTTCACAGGATGCCAGGATTCTACCACATACAAGTTAAACCATGACCTAACCATTTAAAAAATGTGCAATGTTCTTGGGGAAAGTACCAAGGAGTCAATTTCTATAAATTAAATATTTAAGGTCAGACTTCAGATGCCTGAGCCAAAGCATTTTTTGAGATAAATATCTATCATTGTTGTTGCTCAGTCACTAAGTCATGTCTAGCTCTTTGTGATGCCATGGACTGCAGCAATCAGGCTTCCCTGTCCTTCACCATCTCCCGGAGTTTGCTCAAACTCACATCCATTGCATCAGTGATGCTATCCAATATCTATAGTTACTTAATAAATGTTTGCTGATTTATATTACTTCACTAATGTATAAAATATGCTTAGAATGAGGGAATTCTAATATAGATAATTTTAGAATCTTTAAGGTCATATATCACAAAATCAGGAGCCCCACAAAAGAATCTGAAGGTTAAAACATTTATTTCATCATAAAAAGAAAGCTTAAAAAAGAAAAAACCCTTTTAATATATTACACAAAATCTTATTCTGAACAGAAATCATTTAGTCACTAGTCTAGAAAAAAAATATTCCTCCCTTTCCCACCTAACTGTATCTCAATCTCTCCTCTAGTTACCAAAAATACTTCCCCTTTGGCCACACGATAGACTCATCAGCAATAGTTTGGACATGCTTTTTGGCATTAATCTATCCTTAATATGTATGCATTTCAAAGAAGCCCAAAGAATAAGTTGAATAATGAGGAATAATTTAAACAGTGCATGCGAATTGTCGTGAAGAAATGAAGAGGAAATTGTGTCAAAACAGAATGTTCATATTATAATAAAAGAAAAAAAGAAAAGAATGATTCATAGTGCCTAGTGACTTCTCAAAAATATTCAATCCCATTAGAATGAACTTTGAAGATGTCACCAGTGCTCATGAAAACTCTTAAAGCACAGAAACTATGCCCTCCAACACTTGAAAACAGACAAATACACTCTTTTGAGGAATATCATGAACATTTTTTAGGAACTGTTTTGGCTAGGTCTGCTACAAGCGTTGGTACTGGCAAGAGACACATTTGTATTCATTTCTGTATTCACTGTAAAACCCTAGAATTTTGCCCAGTTGTCATCTCTAAGCAGTCTCAAGACTATAGACAATTTTCAACATGAAAATTGTACTAGCTGGGTGATAATATCCTCAACTAAGTGTAGACAGGTTTAAAGAAACTTGATACAGCATTTACTTCTTTAAACAAGTCTTCCTCTTTTCTCATTGTTTGCTTTCATCTATAGCAGCCTCCATTTTTTTCTATTCTGTATAAATCTCTATATTCTTAAGAATGTATCAGTGACAGGAATGCAGTCCTTTCTTAAAGTGCTCTGTACAGTACAACCTATAGAGAATGATAATAAATTGAAATTTTTCTTGTATCACTTTTAAAAGTTATTTTATCTTACTAATACTAGTCATACCAAGAAAAACTGTTCAAACGTCATTTTTCAGTATGCTTTTAATCTGATAGGTACACCCATTTAATATCTGTAAGTTCGAGAAAGAAAAGCAAAGGAATAAAAATGGATCAACAATAAAGATAAGGATTAAAAGATTGGTTATGATGGCATTTTAATTCAGCTCTTCCTAACTGTACATGAAATGGGTACAAAATGTACAAATTCTGTGTTCTTTCCCAGACAGAGCTTCTTTTCTGTTTGATTTTTTTGTTGTTTCATTGCACATTTTGGTTGCAGTTTACTTTTCATAGCCTCCAACAGGCACCATGTTGTTCTCGATAAGTTTTGAGGGGGTTTCTGTGTGTGGTGTTTTAATTTATGAATATTTGTCCTGTGTTAAGTCCCACTTCCTCTTAGAGGATTCTGGACTCAGAGGATGCAGAGAACACACGGCAGGAAGTCACATGGCAATTTATCACCAGACGGGCAGCTTCATCAGCCAGGCCATTGCCGCGTGTTGTGAGTGAGTCTGCCCCCACAGCAAGCTGAGGAACAGAGCGGACTCTAATGAAGAAGCAACCCCCTTCCTTTAGAAATGACCAGCATTATTCCCTTGTGAATTCAGTATCACAAACTATTCAGGCAAGTGTAACGTGGTCTCCAAATGGAAACAGAGTGTTCAAGTTTTAAAACTGTTGTTCACATGATACACATAAAAAAAAAACCTATCTTTTAAATGCATTTGAGTTCTGTTCTCACTTTCTGCAAACTCTCTCTCCCTGGGAAATTTGAGATTCTTTCATGTGGTACCTCTGAAAACCAAAACCAAAATTGTACAGTTTACTTTTTACGGTTCGCCTATTTTGAGGGAAAAAAAAAAAGTTCAATAAATCATTCATACATGAAGAATGATTACTAGGGTGTAAAGTGGAATGCAGAATTACCTTAGATAGATGACACATGATGCTTTTCAGGACGGCAGCTAATTTCTAGCAGAAAGGTCATACAAAAAATAATGTGATTAGAAAAGGTGGAAGGAAAAAAAAAATAGCCACAAATTTGGACATGGACCAAATTCCTTTTTTGCCACTGTAACCGAAAACCATTGCTTCAATATTTAATGAAACGCTTATGCTGCAGCACCTGGTCACATTGTCAGCGCTGCCTAACCACGGCCTCCCCCGTGGGTCATTACTGCAGCCATCTGAAAAGGGGGCAAACTGTTCATAGACAACAATAATGCCAGTCTTTAAGAATCTACAGCTACAAAACAGCAGGAGACAGAGTTACTTTGGCTTTGATCTTGGGAAAAATGGCTGGGGGCAAAATGCTGTTTCCTACCATCAGAGACTATACAGTTAGCAATAATTCTGTAAGTCAAAGCCATTCACAGGACTCAACTTGGCTGCCCTGCTTCCCTTTCTCTCTCCCCTTGCAGAAAGCTAGCAGCTCCTGGTGAGAGATCCTTGTCAACAGGAAAACACTAGTTCACACTACCCTGCTAATGATCCAATGCATCAATACCTCAAACAATCACAACAAGCAGATGTCCTAAGTTAATATAGACTTCCCTGGGATTTTCCCTGTGAAAAGTGGCTTTAAAAGGCATTAGTCTTTTGGACTCACTAGAGAACGGCTAAATCTTGGCACCAATTCCTCGGGTATGTGAACCTCAGCCTAATGGAATTTAATTACTTTAGTGGTATTAATCATCTGTACAGTAGAGCAAAGAGTATTTTATTACCACTTTTAAGGGTTATCGGCACATTTATTTCAAATGAACTGTCAAACTGCGTTACGTGTAAGGCATGCCGGGTTTGAATTCCACAGCTCAGGTGAAAATAAATTTACAATTTAAAACTCTTCCCCTATCATCAGCATCCCACCCATTAATAGTGGCAGCACATATGTAAGACTCTCAAAATTAAAGGAAATTAAGTGTTGAATTAGCGATTCATTTTTTACTGTCTGGTTTTATTTCTTATTCCAACCATTTTGACTACTCATTTGCAAAGGTTGCTTTATACCAAGGACCCCAGGAACACCAATTGGTATCAAATAGGCTGTGACACCATTACAGGCTTAGTTACAGAAAAGTGACGCTAATCTTGTCCATTATCAGGCAACAAGCACCAGCTCAATAGTATAAGATGCCTCCGACTCACACCGTGCAGCAAATGCTTTTGTTTTTGTTCATATTCAGGGAAAATGAATGTGTACTTCTCTCTCCTCTTGGTTGTTTTTAGCCTTATTTGAATTGTTCTATAAAGAACTCGAAGAAACACTTGCATCATTTATAAAGCTCTCCTCCTGTGCTAAATAGATCCAAGAGTGGATTGCAAGATGCAAACTCAGGTTAATTCTGTAGATTTCAGTAAACTTTGTCCTAAAGCATTCTACAGAACCCAGGGGTAAAAAACTACAAGAGTGGAACTGGGGAAAATGCAGGACAAGGGTCCGGTAGAAATGAGGCCAGAGCACTCTCTATGGCTCTGGAATCAGATTGCCTGAGTTTTAATCCTCCCAAGTATTAGTTATGCCACTGTGATGTGGAGCCTGGCGGGCTACAGTCCAAAGGGTCCAAAAGAGTCAGCCGCAGCTGAGAAACTGAACGTGATGGAAAGCACATACAAATTTACATGGTCTTTGTTCGCAGTCCCTGGCACTAAGCTCCTCAAACTCATAATTTCTAGAGTGATAGGAGTATTTTTGTCATTCACATGGAGCCCCTTTTGAGCTAATATTAACAATGCGACGTAGGGTGGGGTCCCTAGATAGCTTCAGGATGGGGCTGGTCAGCAGAAAGATCAAGTGTTTAGAGGATTGGAACTTGCAGCCCCACAGATCAGCATAGGTACAGGGAAGAGTGGAGGTGCTGTCGAAAATCCTTGAACAACAAGATTTGATGAGTTTCCAGGCTGATGAACCAATGGAGGTGCTAGGAGAGTGGTACCCTCGGGGAGGGCCTGAAAGCTTCACATCCCTCTCCCCACACCTTGCCCTAAATACGTCTCCCATCTAGATGTTCCAGTGTTAAATTCTTTTATAACAAGATGACAATCTAGTAAGTAAAATGTTCCTCTGAGTTCTGTTTGCTAGATCAGCTCTCGCAAATTAATCCAATCCAGTGAGAGAACTGTGGGAACCTCTGATCTATAGCCAGTCGGTCAGAAGCTCAGGGATCTAGGTAGACTTGAGATTGGCATCTGAAATTGAAGGAGGGCAGACTTGTACAACTTAACCTGTGGGATCTGATGCTGTTTCCTGGTGGATGGTATCAGAATTGAGCAAATTGCTTGGTGTGCTGGGGAAAATACACATACCAGAGACACCTTTAAGTAAATTCTTTAACCTCCTCGGTGTCTTAGTCTGTAAAATGGGAATATAATCATAGGCTCATATTAAGGTTCAAAGATTATGTACAAATAAAATAATCTTAGCCCAATGCCTGGTTTAGAGTGGGCTCTGTTATATTGTTGTTATGATTACAAGGAAGATACACAATATTTGAAAAGCTATATATTCCACCTTATCACATGGGTCAATATCATGTTGAATAAATTCCCTATGAATTCCAGTGACTTCTAAGAATCTTCATTTTTCTTCTTCTTCAACCCACCCCTCCTCCACCAAAGTCCTTACATGTAGCCCCCGACCTGCTCCACATCCACCTGCTTAAGGCATTTTCCACTCATCTCATCTCAGAGATATTCTGCAAAGAGAAGCAAATGAGAGCAATTTGTGACATGAGATACGGCATGTGCAAAAGACACATAATTAGTGTCAAAATGGATGCATTTGCTTTTTAAAGCCTATTTGTCCTGTGATTTCAAATGAATCAAGCTGCTATATCTCTCTCAACAGCTTCATACTACTCCATAATGAATTAAATGACTCTTTTGAAAAAAAGTATAAGGTTTATGAATAAAATGCTTTTTCAAATGTTGGGATAAGAAGGACTTAAAAAGACTCTTATGTCTAGTACCCCTACGCTTAAAGATCTTCTCCAAACTCAGAATCTTTGAAAGAAAAGCATTCTCCAAGGAAAAAAAAAAAACTTTTCCCTCCATCTTTTCAAATCATTATAATTACTAGTGTGGGGTGGAAAAAAGCTACAGTATCAGCAAAGCAGAATAGGGCTCTAAATTTCCCTACCCCTGCTTAGTACTCTGATGTCCTTAGCATGCAATCAAGGCCCCAAATCCTTTTCAAACACATTTCATAAGAGAAGAAAGAATGCCGCACTCAAAGCTCCAAAATGTTTAGATCCTGCTCTTTAGTTTCTCTCTTTCCACTCTATTTCTGTCCTCTGTTGGCTATTCTCTGAATATCCGTTTAGTATTGAAATAACATATGTACCTTGTGAATTCATTTTCTTAATTCTACCTTTGAAACAAGCTTGTTCCTCCAAGTTTCCCAAACCTTTGTCTTTACTAATCTCCTTTCAAATCTGAAAATAGGAACAAAGAATTTGTGAGCCTGACTAACAGCAGCCCATAGAAAAGGCATAAACGTCATTTGAACTTTAGAATCATCCAGACAGAGCTATGGATGACTAAAGGAGAGAGTGTTAATAAATAACTTAATCAAAAGTAGTTAGACAGTCAAGAAAACAGTCTGAGCTGGTGCAGCTAGAAACATGCACATCCAGATCGTACACAAGCCCAATTTCTAGTAACAGTGCATGCTTCCTGTGTTGGCAGGAAGTTAAAATTAACAATAGATTTATGCAACTAATCTTTTCCTATTTGAACACACAAAAAAATTCAGGAAAGGCCTTCTCAGATTCCATCTAATAGTCCAGGAAAGTTAAGTTTACCTCATCGGTATCACCTGCATTATAAAAACTAATGTCACTGCAAAGACTGCAAACTAGGCTCACAGGGAAGGGTTTAGGATTTAATCCTGCTGCTGCTGCTGCTAAGTCGCTTCAGTTGTGTCCGACTGTGCGACCCCATAGACGGCAGCCCGCCAGGCTCCCCAGTCCCTGGGATTCTCCAGGCAAGAACACTGGAGTGGGTTGCCATTTCCTTCTCCAATGCATGAAAGTGAAAAGTGAAAGTGAAGTCGCTCAGTCGTGTCTGACTCTTCGCGACCCCATGGACTGCAGCCCACCAGGCTCCTCTGCCCATGGCACATGGCACAGGCACATCTGCTCATGCCACAGGCAAGAGTACTGGAGTGGGGTGCCACTGCCTTCTCCCAGAATTTAATTCTAGTTTCCTTTTATTCTTCATTGTGAAATAAGATAATATCAATCATCTTAACAAGCACATGAGAATAAATGAGATAAAATGCATATACGAGGTTAAACTAACTAGATCTAACATATTATAAAATGTATATTAAAGGAAAAAATAAAGCAATTTTATTTTATTTTTTCCTTAGAGGAAGCCCCAGGCTTCACATAGGGAGCTCTAGCTATTTTTAGTTCTAAGTAATAGGCACAAAGTATACTTTGTAGTAAACAAAAAAAGTCTCTCATTGACTCCACATCCTCTAAGCCTAGAATTCTTGGAGGATAATTTTCCTGTCCCTCGGGTATTTGTCTCTAGAGTTGGCCATGATCCCTATTTAAATGATAAACCCTGGTAGCTGCTATCAGAAACTGTTGACTAAGTTCCCAGTTGCACATAGCAATGGGCTAATGGAGATATCATACAAACCCAGTGGATCTTTATACTCTAGAGGGGAAACGCTAAAGTAACGTGAATGTATATAACTGAAAATAAACAAAGGTGGGACAAAAGCTAGTGAGAGCCCTTCCTTCTTAAAACTTGTAAAATCACTAAGCTTGTTATTGTATTAAAAATTCCTATTCATTAATCACTTGGTAATTTTATTTCAGAGTACAAAACTGTCACTATCAGGATCATCAATATTATTGATATGATTGCATAAATTGTGGTGCAACTATCGATGTAATATTATTGTGTGAAATTTATCACTGAGAGCTTATCGTAACACAGGAATATGTTTTTGCTACAATGAAAAGAAACAGAAAACAACTGTTCCCATGGTATGTTTACCTCTCTATAAAATGAAACGACCAAGTATGGATAGAGCATTGGAAGAAAACACCTCAAAATGCTAACTGTGATCACTTGAGCTGGTAACAGTAAGAATGTTTTCTCCCAACTAGTTTTCCAACATTTACTAATATTCTGTAATAATTTTTGTTTTTTTTTTGCTGAGAACACACATGTGTGAGTTGTTTTGTTACTTTGTTTTTATTTCAAAAAGAGAGAGAAGAGGCTTTATTTTATACTTGCATTTCACCTTAGAAGGATATAAACCTACAGTTAATGTTACATGTCAGTTGAGGACAGAGGTAGGTACACAGCTTTGTAAAGATTAAGGTTACTAGCATGGAAGTTTCCGTTTCCATCACTGGTGCTCCTATTCAGTTCTTTTTAACCAACAACTCTTTTCTAATCCCAGAACACTGGTTTTCAGTATCATTTCACTTCTCAGATAATATTGCTTTTATTTATTATTTAGGTTCATCTATCTTATTTTACTATAAGCATCGTTCACCTAATTACCAAAATGTCCTTTATTATGCTATTTAGGAAAACAAATGGCTTCCCACTCAACAAAACTTATTTTTCAGAGATACATTGTCTTTACATGAATTCATTCCCCATTTACTCATTTTTTTCCATTCCTCTGGATATTTTCATTCTCTGCTTGACACGTCTTAAGGTGCACTGACTGAAATTAGACTTGGTATTCTAGATGAAAGTGTATCATTATTTGATATAACATCAACTTAATATTTCCAGATTATTTTCTCCCTTCTGAATGCACCCTGGAGTCCTATTTGCCTTCCTAACTGCCTCTGTGTGATGGGAGTCTTCTTCCTTGGGCTGTCCATGATGACTCCTAATTCATTTAAACAGCACACAGTGTTTTAATCATATCTGTTTTCACAGATATCACAGCTTTTTATAAGCGGAACTGTTCTTTTGCTAACTTAGCATTTCTTTTATATGTGATGTTCTAGGTCATATAAGTAATACAGTATTCAAAGATACAATGACAAAAAGTAATGTTAGCTCAGAGGCAAAAAAAATTATGTTTCAAACGTGATGTTCATCATTTCTACAAATATATGAGAATTACCACTAAAAGATTTTCAAATGAGTGAATATTGGAATATTTAACACTTATGAAAGAGATTTATGTGCCTATCTTATTTTTCATAAATGTCTTTGCCATTTTACTAATTAACCAAAGATATCTTTGTTTAGACAAATTTTGTCTCCATCACAGCCTATGCTCTTTCTACATAACTTTTTCCTGCAGTAAAATTAAAGTGCTCAGTTTTACACACTAATCATCTTCTAGGTAACAGATTGCAATATTTTGAATACAAAAGTATGAGACAGGAAGATGGGACTTTTGGGCTCTCATCCCGGATCTTCCGCCCAATGTGTTCTGTGCTCTTGGAAATGGACTGCTTTCTCCTCTGCTTCATTGAACTTGTTCAAAGAATAGATGTAGCAATTTTAACTACCTTACAAGATGTCGCAATTTGTATGGTTTAAAAATATATATATGAGTCTCGATTCAATTATTTTGCCTCAGATTACATTTGAATGTTTCTGATCACATCTTTATACATCTTCCTAAAATTACTACTGGTGAGCACAGGTCTGAATGCAGAATCCCCAACTTCAGTTTGTGGCTGAACTTAATTCACTGTTAAAGCATTTCAGGTTCTTTCCAACCAGGCTCAGCTTTCAAAGCATATTCTTATTGCAAAATTGAAAGAAGGCATTCCCCTGCATCTGCAGTACTCATACTTTTCTGATCCCAAAGTCTTTCCTTTCAAAATTTAGTCAATATTCAGTTGGAAGGAAATGTCACTTTGTCAATTTGAAGCAATAATTTAATCTTATCCTAATTTTGCCCTTCTAGAATGCCTCGCATCTACTTGGATGAAACATGCTCAGGACATAAATATCAGAACTTGCAGTGGTCTTAAAGCATAATTAGTGAAATAAACATCATATAAATATATACATAGACTTGAATTTATATTGCATACTTCTTTGAAATAGTTACTCTCTTCCCCTTGACACATCCCAAATGCATACTAATTTAGTTAGTGGTTGATAAGGTGTTGACTCATTTCATTACAGAGATAAAAGAAAAAAAAAGATTGATGCATGGATGGAAATATGAATAGTGCACAGTAGGTACTTAGAAATAATGACAACTCATTCATTTATTTTATTCTGTAGATTTCCACTGAGTATTAATTATGCACCAAGCACTAGTCTATGAGCTGGGACTATAAAAGTGAACAAAACAGAAGTCTTTTCCACCACTGAACTTACACATAAACACAAAATATGAATTAGGCAGATCTCTATGCACTAACAGTTTCTGGAGGACCAAAATGGCCATCGGAGAAAGCAGTGGCACCCCACTCCAGTACTCTTGCCTGGAAAATCCCATGGACGGAGGAGCCTGGTAGGCTGCAGTCCATGGGGTCGCTAAGAGTCGGGCACGACTGAGCGACTTCATTTTCACTTTTCCCTTTCATGCACTGGAGAAGGAAATGGCAACCCACTCCAGTATTCTTGCCTGGAGAATCCCAGGGACAGAGGAGCCTAGTGGGCTCCCTTCAATGGGGTCGCACAGAGTCGGACACGACTGAAGCGACTTAGCAGCAGCAAAATGGCCATTATCTATAATTTCATGCAGTTCAGCCTAACTAATGTCAAATGATGGAAAGTGACACGGAGAACAATAAAGCTGAGGTAAAAGAGAGAGTGAGTCTATGTGGGCTGTTACCCTTCTAAATAGGGTAGTGGAAAAGGAAGGGACCTTACATAAGTGAGAGAGCAGGATGTCAGTCTCGCTCAGGAAATCTCTGGAAAGAGCAGGCAAAGCATGGGAAACAAGAGAAACAAAATTCTGAAGCAGGATTGGATTTGGTTACTGAGAAAAAGCATAACTACAGTGTGGCTGGAGCGGGGTGGACATGGAAGAAGAATATAGACGGTGAGATGAGGGAGACAGAGCAGGGGCTGGGGGCAGCAAGGTCACGTGGAACCACATGGCCGTAGCAAAGAATTTGATTTTACTCTGAGAAGACTGGGAATTTTTGGAGGGCCTTGAGCAGAGAAGTAATATGATGCAAGTTGCTTTTGAATAGGACTATCGTAGTTGTAAAGGGTGGAGAAGAACAGCATCTAATGGATAGAGAGAAGGGCAGAGTGAGGAGGTATTTTAGGAGGCTGTAACATGGAGCTCATTGGTGACTTTAAGAATTGCTTTGATGGAACAATGGAACAAAAGCCTGATTGGAATAGGTTCAAGAGAGAATACTGGGAGAAAATTACTAAATATAACATTTTAACAGTATTTCTGGGCACTTCCCTGGCAGCCTAGTGGTTAAGAATCCACCTTGCAATACTGCAGATGAGAGTTTGGTCCCTGCTCAGGAACTCAGATCCCACAGGCCATGGGGCAACCAAGACCAAGTGCCATAACTACTGAGCCCAGGCACCACAACTAGAGAGAAGCCCATGCACTGCAACTAAGACCAACACAGCCAAATAAACAAACATATAAATACACAAAAGGAGTATTTCTATTTAAAAAATGGGGTAATAGGTAGCATGGCATTTTCAGGTAAAAAAAAAATTTTAATGATATATGAAAGGATGGCATATTTATGTTGCTGACGGCAGTAATCCAGTAGAGAAGTAAGAAATGACGTTGCAGGAGAGAGAAAGGAGAATTGCTGGGACAATCTCCTGGAATAGAGAAGATGAGGTGAAAGCCAGTGCAGGATCTTGAGCTTGGCCTTTGGAAGGGCACAGGGAGTTTATCTACAGCAATATCCATGTGAAAATACTCTTCAAAAAGGATATGAAAGTGACTTGACTAGGGAAATGTACTATGATTTCCAGGTAGCACTAAAGGCCCACTTAGGTTAGTGACAAGGTGGGTTTTCTGCTATGGTTGTGAGTTTTCCTCCAGATACTCAGTTGTGAGTCCATGGGGTTGCTAGGAGTCGGATACGACTGAGCGACTTCACTTTCACTCTTCACTTTTATGCACCGGAGAAGGAAATGGCAATCCACTCCAGTGTTCTTGTCTGGAGAATCCCAGGGACAGGGGAGCGTGGTGGGCTGCCATCTATGGGGTCGCACAGAGTCGGACACAACCGAAGCAACTTAGCAGCAGCAGCAGCACTCAGTTGTGAGGGTAAGAAGTAAAGGGTTGATCTAACCAGGGTGGGAATTTGTCCAGATAGGATGAAAAGAGAGGGAACTTGAGACTGAATAATTATAATCAAGGACGACTGAATCTTACTAGAAGTTATGAAGGTAGTAATGAGAAAAAAGTAAAAATGATTGATAGATGGTAGGGAAAGTTGAGACACTAGAAGGGGAGAGCTGGAAAAATAAAGATAGTGATTGGACAGTAGGAAGCTTGAGACTGAGACTTTATCTTAACCAATAAAGTTATTGGTATTGACAAGGTCTAGGGTAGCGGTGCTCAGAAGTACCTGGAAGGCTTGACAAAGGAATTGCTGGACTTTACACTCAGTTTCCAATTCATTAGGTTTAGGGCTGAGCCCCCAAATTTGCATTTCTAATAAGTCCCAAGTGATGCTGAGTCTGCTAGTCTGAAGACAACACTTTGAACCACTGGTCTGGGCTGCGATCTTAGGTTAGGTAGGATGAAAAACGAGATCACTGTGCGAGAAGAGCTCAAGGAACTTGGAGGCTGGGGTTTTGGAAGAATCGCCCATGTGACTAATACATGAACAGAGTCATTTAATCCACATATAGATTTCATTCATCAACCAATTGTGAGTCCAGTGCTGCATTCAGTGTGAGGGCTCTTTTAAATTAAAAAACAAATCAAGAAGCACCTTCACTGGGACTTCCTTGGTGGTCCAGTTGTTAAGAATATACCTGTCAATGCAGCCGGTTCAATCCCTCATCTTGGAAGATCCCACATGCTCTGGGGCAAGTAAACACGTGCACCACAACTACTGAGCCTGCATTCTGGAGCCTGTGTTCCACAAGAGAAGCTACTGCAATCAGAGGCCCAAGCACTGCAACTAGAGAGTAGTCCCCACTCACTGCAACTAGAGAAAGCCCACATGCAGCAACAAAGATCCAGTGCAGCCAAAAGTAAATTAAATAAACACATAAAGAGGCTTCCCTGATGGCTCAGCAGGTAAAGAATCCACCTGCAACACAAGAGACACAGGAGACATGGGTTCGATCCCTGGGTTGGGGAGATCTCTCAGAGGAAGAAATGGCAACCCATTCCAGTATTCTTGCCTGAAACATCTCATAGACAGAGGAGCCTGGTGGGTTACAGTCCATAGCGTGGCAAAGAGTGAGACATGACTGAGTGACTAAGAACAAATAAATAAAAGAGGATTCTTAATTAAAAAAAAAAAAAAGAAACACCTTCACATCTGTAAGACTTATACTTTAAAATCATGGCTGCCCCACAAAAAGATACAATACATTTATAGGCTTACTTACTCTATTGTGAAGTAAAGAATTCCTGGTGCACTTTGGCCAGGGTAACGAACATATGTTTCTAAAAAGCAACACTTAAATGAAGTAATTTAAATGTCTGGGAAAGCTTGTTACAAATTTTACCTAATCATTTCATAAAGTGAACATCACCTTATTTATAAATTTAGATTTTTATGTATTGAGTATTTTTATAAGTGTATTAACGTTGTATGGTAAAATAAGGTAAGAGTGAAAAGTAACATACAGAGCAACTCTCTTTGATAGTACTGTCAACAACCAGATTAAAAAAGCCTTTGACTCAGCTCTGTTACTATTTTAGCGTATGCACTTAGACTAAACTCAGTTCTAAACTCAGCTATGGTAGTATCGTCTAACCCTATCTTTGAGTCTGCCTAGTACAGTCCATGGGATCACAAAAGAGTTGGACACAACTTAGAGACCAAACAACAAATCTGAGTCACTTTGAGAATCCGATAAAAATTTGGGGCTCTTTCCCCAAATGGGGAAGAAAAAGTCTCCAAGCACACAATATTATTCATTTAATTTCAGGAAGCTTAATAATGCTATGAGGAAATCAACCTTGAATATTCGCTGATGCTGAAGCTGAAGCTCCAATACTTTGGCCACCTGATGTGAAGAGCTGACTCAATGGAAAAGACTCTGAGGCTGGGAAAGATTGAAGGCAGGAGGAGAACGGGGTGACAGAGGATAAGAAGTTGACTGGCAACACTGACTCAATGGACATGAATTTGAGCAAACTCCGGGAGGTAGTAAAGGACAGGGAAGCCTGGTGGGCTGCAGTCCATGTGATCACAAAGAGTCAGACACAACTTAGGGACTGAACAACAATAACAAAGAACTCTATGAAGACTATCCACATTAAGTGTCCCCTTCAATCTAACCACAGAAATTAACCACAGATGCAACTGCAAAAAATACATATATATATATATATTCTTTCATATCTTTCATTGGTCCATAAGAGACACAGCCCTTTTTACAAAAAGGAAATCTCTTTGTGAAAAAGTAAATAAATGAATAAAATATATGTTCAAAGTACAAAAAGATTTATAACTATTTCTTTGGTAATCAAAATCAAATCAACAAAACCTAAAATGGTCTGTGAAGCACACAAAGGATTATAAGGTATGGTTTTGGATCTCAAAACCATACTATCCTATATACTATAGTTTTTTATTATGAAAAAAGGAATAGAAGGTTCACACACATAAAATCTACCTGAAAATGCATGTTGCCAGGAGTTGTGCTCAATCGCTCAGTCATATCTGATCCTTTGCAACCCCATGGACTGTAGCCCACCAGGCTCCTCTGTCCATGGGATTATCCCAGCAAGAATACTGGAGTGGGCTGCCATTTTCTCCTCCAGGGGATCTTCCAGACCCAGGGATCAAACCCACGTCTCCCATGTCTTCTGCACTGGCAGATGGATTCTTTTACCTTGAGCCACCTGGGAAGCCCACCTGAAAATGTATGGATCCAAGTAAAGATTCCAGGAGGCAAAAAGAGAGTTGCCTGAACATTGAGTATAAACGTGTTGTCAAAATAAAAGCTCAAATATTCAGTCACTAAGGCAATGTCTGCTGACATCAGAATAGTGAAGAACAGGCTTTCTGGAAAAAAAAAAAAAAAAACAAGCCTGAAGCTGGGCATTGTAGAAGGATGTGAAATAAATGAAATTAACATGTAGAATGGATGTCTCAGAGACAGAGATGGCTGGTTACCTGTTGGTCTGAAATCTGACATGTGTGGCAAATTCTCCATCAGAATGCACCAGGCCTGTCATTAGAGGGTGAAATGGGCCAAACAATGTGCAAAAGACATCAGCAGAGCCGAGGAGCAGATTCAAATGCATGCAGAAGCACAAGTACTAAAAAGTCTTCTCTAGGAACATTCAACTGTCAGCCTTGTTCAGAACACCCACCATAATCACGTTCTCATTATCATATATCTGTGAGGACTCCAGAGTTTGCAAAAGTGTTTCACACACATGGCTTCTTTCTTGCAGTTAACAGAATCTGTACTGACCTTTTATTAAGCAACTTCTGGGAGATAAACGATGAAGAAAATGGATGCAGTTATTTGAGATCTGTAAAATCTGTTATTGTTGTTGTTGTTATTTTAAGTCATTAAAAAGCCACATAGTTTGACATAATTTGCACCAAAAGATTAATGCAGCAAGTACCTTCGCTATTGTCCTTTGAGATACCCCTGTTAGATCCAGTTTCGAGTCAGAGAGAGGAACATACTTTGCCTCTGGATAACTGAAAAAGAAAAAAGTATATTCTTCTGAATTTCGTAAGTTGCTGAAACAAACGTGTTTTCCTCTTATTTTTGTTTCTTTTACCAAATTCTCCAAATTAAATACATCTGTCAAAATTGGAAATATTCAAGGTATTTGAGTAGTAAGTCATCTGGCTAATTTGGGTAGTGTGAACTGAACATAATTTAGTATATTTTCATAATTTGAAACCTTGAAAGGTGACCTGAGGTGGCAGGAAGACAACAGGGCTGATTTGAACTTAAACAACCTCAGCACTAAGGTGGAAAAGGCTAGTGCTGGAAAAAAAAAAAAAAAAAAAATCCATGTAATTAATGGTTCTGGTGAGTCAGGATCCAGATTTTTAGCGTTTAAATAACATGAAAAATGCAAACCTCACATTTTAATTACTTTAACTATTCCTTTCACCTCCTAGATGTGATCTCCTTCATGCCAGTCTGCAGAATATGCATTTATTTTAAAAGTTGAGAATTTGCTCTTTCTTGGAAATAGGTAATGAAGATCTGATATACTGGGCAAAGCTATCTTTTCTGAATACTCAAAATGTTCTATTACTGAGAAATTTTAAAACTTTATAGAGAAAGCATAATAGAGCCTAAAACGATGGGAAGTTCCCAATTATGTCCCATCAGACTTTAAAATATCCTGAAACATCTTCTGACTCCTCAAAGGCCAATGTGCAATTAAATTTTGCTTTATTTTTAGGGGAAGTTAATTTGGCTCTGATTATTAGAAAATTAGACATCTATAAATTATATATGGGATATATATATATATATGAATATTTGGCTAAACAAAGCTTTTTATTTTATAATTATCTCAGATGACAGAGTTCACTGTAATTTTTACTCAGTATTTTAATCATTAACACTAAGCTCTTCTTTCTGCAACTATCCACCACAGTGTAGTCAAAAGAAAAAGACTAAATTTCTCTTTTGCCATGCAAGAAAACCTGCATGCACTAGCCTGGAAGCAAAAGATTTAGGAACAAAACCTAAATAAACCAAGAACCAAAAAATAAATAAATAAATAAAAGTATCCAATTTCACCCAATATGTGGTGATTAAAATCTCCAAACTACATGTAAAGTTTTGCTGACTGAATTGAGACAGAAGTAAAATAAAGCAAGCAAAAGGTTTTTTTATACATTGTTTAAAAAAAAATCATGGATAATCATATGCTCTGCTCCACCAGGAAAAAATAACAAGATTTAAAATTGTTGTAATAAAGCAATGGTTAAGAATACAACTACATTATACTAATTATCATAGTTATACCATTAGCCAATGTAAATTACTACACTTATTAAAGGGACAAAAATGGTTCTGTGCTTAGAGGATACAAATAAGTTATAGTAAGGCTTATAGGCTGAGAGTAAAATTATGCCTGTTTTGCAATAAAAATAATGGTTTTAAATATAAAATAATAAATAACATGGTGATCATGCAAGTGTATGATAATTAGTTTAATTTTTATAGAGGGCAAGACCTCAGTTTTATTATCAATAGTGTATCATGTTCACTTGAGCTCTGTACAACTGTAGCCTTCTTTAGTTAAAGCAAATATTTGGTGTGTCATTATGGCTTTAATTCCTAAGAGAGCACATTCTTTTTTTCCCATCTTTTGCACCACTGTAGAAACAACCAAAATGTTTTTCTATACCCTTTGATGTAATTGTTACTTTAAATGTATATAATCTTCCTTCCAATCCCATCAAGACTTGGGGGATATTCTTGACATCTTGTCCACATCAGGAATCAATTACCAAGACCTGTGAATTCTAGTTCTGATGAGCTTCTTAAATATGTTTCCTTCTGTCCCTCTCTTCTACCAATATCCCAGTCCTAATCATCATCATTTCCTGCCTCAACTCTATCAGTTGGTCTCTCTTCTTACACCTTAACTCTGAAGCAGTCAGAGCCTTCTCTGAAGCTTTGTGATGCTCCACAGATAACTTCCAAAATCTTCACTTTGACCTATAAGCCCTGCAGAATCTCAGCCCAACTTACTGTCTGGCTTTATTACTGCCTGATTTTACTATTTACATTCCAATCTTTCCCACCCTTTTTCAGATCCTTCAGTGTCTGAACTCCTTTCTATCTTAAGGCTTTCACTCTTTTTCAATGCTCTCCCCCAAGCTATGGCATAGTCAGCTTAATAATCACATCTTTAGAGAAGTTCACTCTGCTATCCACATAGGTCAAGTCAAATGTTATTTGTCCCATATACTAATGTACCCATATATTATATATATATATACATTTGTACACCCCATATACAATGATCATAATTCTAGTTACTTTTTAAAGGTCTATTATTCTATCTTCCCTGTCCTATATATGCCTCCCTTCAAAAATATACTCTTTATGAGGGCAGGGACCATGGAGATCTTATTTTCTACTGGATCTCTAGCCCCCCAAACAAGCCATATTACATAATACAAATGCCCACCAAAAAGCTGAATAGCCCCACAAGATGTTCTATAGCTTTGGTGTGGGGAACCAAGGGTGGCTCCATTAAGAATAAACCAGGGTAAACAGCAGCAGGAATTAAGTCATCTTTTCTAAAAAGACTTTGACCTCATTTACCTCAAACATTTTATTCTGAACATCAGTAAACTGACGGTACAAATAGTTGCTGGACATGGTTCACCATGTTGTAGGAACATTTTAAGACAATTCTGATGAAAACACTTTCTTAACTATAAAGAGCTGTGCTATACAAATGCAAGTTATTGCTGGGAGATGTGTGTACACGTGTGTATAAATGTTGATTTGAAGATGTATTTAGATATAATTATAAATATTTATATTTCTCCAACTGTGCTGTGATTTTCCTAAGGGTAGAGATTGTGTCTTCTTTTAGTGAAGCAAAAATTGTCTTCGTTTTTCAAAGCTAGAATGAGTAATGCCTTCTTTTCTAGATCTTACCCAGTAATGGGTACATAATGGTTGCCTACAAGTGCTTCATGAATGAAGAGTTTAAGAGTCTTTAATAATCAAGGAACAAAAGTCATGCATAGTGACACGCTCTGCAAGTCACAAGGAAATTACATGTAGCTTCTCCTGGGAAAGCTGGTGCATCACTCTGTACCAGCCTTCAAACATACAGATTAAAGCAGTGTGGCTGGATCTAATATGAAATACCCCTGATTACAGTATGGACCTAACAGAAGAAGAAGATATTAAGAAGAGGTGGCAAGAATACACAGAAGAACTATACAAAAAAGATCTTCATAACCACCATGGTGTGATCACTCACCTAGAGACAGACATCCTGGAGTGTAAAGTCAAGTGGGCCTTAGGAAGCATCATGATGAACAAAGTTAGTGGAGGTGATGGAATTCTAGCTGAGCTAGTTCAAATCCTAAAAGATGATGCCACTAAAGTGCTGCACTCAAAATGCCAGCAAATTTGGATAACTCATCACTGGCCACAGAACTGCAAAAGGTCAGTTTTCATTCCAATCCCAAAGAAGGGCCATGCCAAAGAATGTTCAAACTACAGCACAATTGCACTCATTTCACACACTAGCAAAGAAATGCTCAAAATTCTCCAAGCTAGGCTTCAACAGTATGTGAACCGAGAACTTACAGATGATCAAGGTGGATTTAGAAAAAGCAGAGGAACCAGAGATCAAATTGCAAACAGCCGTTGAATCATAGAAAAATCAAGAGAATTTCAGAAAAAGATCTATTTCTGCTTCATTGACTATGCTAAAGCCTGTGACTGTGAAGATAACAACAAACTGTGGAAAATTCTGAAAGAGATGGGAATACTAGACCACCTGACCTGCCTCCTGAGAAATCTGTATGCAGGTCAAGAAGCAACAGTTAGAACCGGATATGGAACAATGGACTGGTTCCAAATTGGGAAAGGAGTACGTCAAGGCTGTATACTGTCATCCTGCATATTTAACTTATATGCAGAGTACATCATGCAAAATGTCAGGTTAGACGATGCACAAGCTGGAATCAAGATTACCAGGAGAAATATCAATAACTTCAGACATACAGATAACACCACCCTTATGGCAGAAAATGAAAAGGAGCTAAAGAGTATTGTAAAGTTTAAAAATAAAATAAAATTAAAAATAAATAATAAAATAAAACCAAAAAAAAAAAAGAAAGTGAAGGAGGAGAGTGAAAAAACTGGCTGAAACCTCAACATTCAAAAAACGAAGATCATGGCATCTGGTCCCATCATTTTGTGGCAAATAGATGGGGAAACAATGTAAACAGTGAGAGATTTTATTTTCTTCAGCTTCAAAATCACTGCAGATGGTGACTGCAGCCATGAAATTAAAAGACGCTTACTCCTGGAAAGAAAAGCTATGACCAACCTAGACAGCATATCAAAAAGCAGAGACATTACTTTGCCAACAAAGGTTCAACTAGTCAATTCTATGGTTTTCCCAGTAGTCATATATGGGTGTGAGAGTTGGACCATAAAGAAAACTGAGCACCAAAGAATTGATGCTTTTGATCTGTGGTGTTGAAGAAGACCCTTGAGAGTCCTTTGGACTGCAAGGAAGTCAAGCCAGTCAATCGTAAAGGAAATCAATCCTGACTATTCATTGGAAGGATTGATGCTGAAGCTGAAGCTCCAATACTTTGGCCACCTGATGCAAAGAGCTGACTCATCAGAAAAGATCCCAATGCTGGGAAAGATTGAAGGCAGGAGGAGAAGGGAACAACAGAGGAAGAGATGGTTGGATGGCATCACCGACTCAATAGATATGAATTTGAGCAAGCTCCAGGAGATGGTGATGGACAGGGAAGCCTGGCATGCTGCAGTCCAGGAGTCACAGAGAGTTGGACACAACTGAGCAACTGAACAATAACAACATAAGACTATGGGACGGAGCTTCTCTCTGTATTTCCCCTAAGCAGGAACTAGTCAAGAAGCAATTTTTTCTTGCTAATCAGGATTGCAACTTATATACTTAGCAACAGAAATATCAGTAAATTATCTAGTCATTTTGTTCAGGAAGAATTTTTAAATGTATCACTTTTAGATCCAAAACTGAAAAAGCCCTAATTTTTCTTGCTTAGAATCAAAAAAATTTTAGGTATGTTTAAGTAAACTCAGAAAAAAATGTAACATGGACAGAAAATTAAGAGCCATACAAAACACTGTAATCAAAATTGTATGGCACTGCAATAGGAACAGTCAGAAACATCACTAGAATACATTAGAGAAAATGGAAAAAGTCAACAGCAGGAAATAAATGTACAGAAAGATGAATTTCAATCAAGGAAAGAAAAGGTAATTTATTAAAAATAACAGTGGTACCAGCAGCCATTCCTCTGAAAGAAAGAAAAATCATATACTAATATCCCAATTTGCTTAAAAATTTAAATGTAAACCTAAACCCACAAAAATATTAGACTGAATTTGCAACCCAGAAATTAAAGACAGATATATCTAAAATGCAAAATACTATATTTTATATGACAAATAATTCACTAACAAAATCTATTGGCAGGTATTATATTGAGGAAGATTTGCAAATTCAGATTACATAAAATTTTTTAAATTTAGAATCTGCAAATAGCTCTTCAGATTGATAACAAAATGGTGTACCACTCATGCTGCTGTGCCTTGAAGACGTTATGCTACGTGAAAGAAGCCAGATACAAAAGCCCACCTAGTGCATGAATCCATTTATGAAATATCCAGAAGAGGTAAATCCATAGAGACAGAAAGCAGATAGGTGGCTGCCAGAGCCTGGGAGTCAGGGGAGGGAATACAGAGTAATTGCTTCATATGTATGAGGCTTACTTTTGGGGCAATGGGAATGTTTTAGAATTAGATATGTATGTGGTCACACAACGTTGTCATGTACTAAATACCACTGAATTATTCAAAAGTTCAGTTTTCTGTTATGTGAATTTCACCTCAATGAAAAAAAAATACCATCCAATATATGTACAAAGCAATTGAACAGATACTTTACAAAAGAGTAAATTCCAATAAACTTATGAAAAGATGTTCAACTCCCCTACCAGACAGGAAAATGTAAATTCCATGAAAGACTTCATGTCCGTCAGATTAGAAAAAATTAAACAAAGCAGTAGCACCTAATTCTGGTGAAGATTCAGGAAAATGATTACATGTAATAACCAGCTTCTGGCAATGTGAATTGTTACATAGCTTTTTTAAAAGTAATCCAGACAAATCCATAAAAATTAAAATTGCACATATCCTAGTCCCAGTAATCCTATATCTGAGAATCAATCTCAAAAATAAAAGCATCAGTAGGTAACAGATATGTTTACAGAAACACAGAGAATTGGGAACAAAGAAAATACCTTAATATGGAAATGGTTGAAGATCAACTGAATTAAAGTGATTTTTTTTCCCCACTATCAAGTGACAATATGCAGAGAAGTCTATATAGTGTGACCCCATTTTTGTAAAGTAAAGGAAATATCTATGTCTACATATGATTATATGAACTTGGAGAAAGCCATGGATCATGCACAGAGGTTATTACCATTAGTGACAGAGGAGGGGAGAGGGTGCAAATGGTCTGAAGAGAAGAAAGGGGAGCAGGAAGAAGAGAAAGAGGAAAAAACCTGTCTTAATATTTATAGCCTCATTTTAAGCAAGTACAAAATAAAAACCTAAGCTTTCAACAATAGCAGCCCTAAAGTAAGGAGAACACATCCTGTGTGGAACACCAGGAAAGATTCCCAGAATCTACCAGAACTCTCCCTTGGCCACAGCAATGAGGGATGTAAAGATTATAGCAGGTCTCAGGTATCAGAAATGCGGGCTCCTTCCCGTATGAGCAGTAGGTCTCTGGGCAAGTTATTTAAATAATTTAACCCAAAGTTTCTTCATCTAAACATTTGCATAATTGGGACTGTATCATCCGTGGAATTCTCTAGGCCAGAATACTAGAGTGGGTAGTCATTCACTTTTCCAAGGGATCCTCCCAACCCAGGGATCGAACCCAGGTCTCCCACATTGCAGGTGCATTCTTTACCAGCTGAGCCACCAGGGAAGTGTATAATTGGGAGAACAGTAGCTATTTGATAGGCTGTCATGAGAGTTAAGTGAGACAGTGCATTTAAGGCTTAGCACAATGCCTGCCCCTTAGTGAGCTTTCAGTACATGGGAACCAGTAGCACTGAAGCAAGGTCCCAAACTATAGATAACTCCAAATCCAAATCCATATTTTTTTCCCATTACCTGGGTTGGCCTTTCACTCCTGGATTTTGAAGAGCCTTTCCTAATTAAAAATCCATCAAACAGAAGTGGTCACTCTTTCTGCTATGCAAAAACAAGTATTAAGACATCTCTCCCTAGAAAAAACACAATAGAATTATAATACCAATGATTCCAGAATAAGAGTGCTTTTCAAAGTTAGTTTGTTTGTTTTTCTTCAAATAAGAGCTCCATTCAATTTCCCCTTCTGTGAAATGGGTGTAATAATAGCAAGTGGTTATTGCTGCTCTAAACCCGTGGTGGTTCATATCTCACTAAGAGTAAGAGCCCTAATGACAGCTTTCAAGACTAGATTCCTACAGGACTGGGCTCCTCATTACCTTTCTAATCTCATCTATGACTAGTCCCTCCCAGGGAATTTCTCTGCTTTAGCCACACCCTCTTCTTTGTAATTCTGAAGACATATCTGGCCCTCTGCCCCAGGGCCTTTGCACTTGCCTCTACTTCTCCTGGAATGCCCTTCCCCCAAATATCCATGGGGCTTCTTCCTCCACTTCTTTCAGTCATTTTTTAATGACTCTTATTCCCCAAATATCTAAAAATTCAACAAAACTATAGCAAAAAAAAAAAAAAAAAACCTCCTTTTTCTGCTTTATTTTACTTACTTTTTTAAACGTTTTTTAAAAAATTTTTTATGCAGACCATAATAGAAATAATATGCATACATTTATACACATAACATTTACATAATATAGAAATATACATATAACAATCATTATTAACTAATATAAAGAATAACATGACAACTTTAAAAGGAAGCTTTTTATTAATATTTATTTATTTGGCTGCATAGGGTTTTAGTTGTGGTATGACAGCTCTTGGTTACAACAAGCTGGCTTAGTTGCCCCATGGCAAGTGGGATCCTAGTTCCCAGACCAGGGATCGAACCCATGCCCCCTGCCTCAGAAGGTGGATTCTTAACCACTGAACCACCAGGGAAGTCCTGGAAGTTATTTTTAAGCAAACAGTTAGAACTGGACATGGAACAACAGACTGGTTCCAAATAGGAAAAGGAGTACGTCAAGGTTGTATATTGTCACCCTGCTTATTTAACTTACATGCAGAGTACATCATGAGAAACGCTGGGCTGGAAGAAGCACAAGTTGGAATCAAGATTGCCGGGAGAAATATCAATAACCTCAGATATGCAGATAACACCACCCTTATGGCAGAAAGTGAAGAGGAATTAAAAAGCCTCTTGATGAAAGTGAAAGAGAAGAGTGAAAAAGTTGGCTTTTAAAGCTCAACATTCAGAAAACGAAGATCATGGCATCCGGTCCCACCACTTCATGGGAAATAGATGGAGAAACAGTGGAAACAGTGTCAGACTTTATTTTGGGGGGCTTCAAAATCACTGCAGATGGTGACTGCAGCCATGAAATTAAACGACGTTTACTCCTTGGAAGGAAAATTATGACCAACCTAGATAGCATATTCAAAAGCAGAGATGTTACTTTGCCAACAAAGGTCCATCTAGTCAAGGCTATGGTTTTTCCTGTGGTCATGTATGGATGTGAGAGTTGGACCGTGAAGAAGGCTGAGCGCCGAAGAATTGATGCTTTTGAACTGTGGTGTTGGAGAAGACTCTTGAGAGTCCCTTGGACTGCAAGGAGATCCCACCAGTCCATTCTGAAGGAGATCAGCCCTGGGATTTCTTTGGAAGGAATGATGCTAAAGCTGAAACTCCAGTACTTTGGCCACCTCATGCGAAGAGTTGACTCATTGGAAAAGACTCTGATGCTGGGAGGGGTTGGGGGCAGGAGCAGAAGGGGACGACAGAGGATGAGATGGCTGGATGGCATCATTGACTTGATGACGTGAGTCTGGGTGAACTTCAGGAGTTGGTGATGGACAGGGAGGCCTGGCATACTGCGATTCATGGGGTCACAAAGAGTCGGACACAACTGAGCGACTGAACTGAACTGAATTTAAAACAAGACCCTTTTTCCAGACTTGAATAAGTTCATCAAAGATTTCAAACTGCTGGTTTACATAAGATTAACAAGTCAACCAGAGAGTTGAAAATAATCTTTATATAGTTGAGCTCTCACAAAATGGAACTGATATCTGTAAAATACTGTGTGTTTACAGGACTGAGCTTTAGGAAAAGAAACACTACCTGATTCAAGAGACAGAGTCCTTACTAATACAAGACTATTTCTAATTAAATAACACAAATGAAACAAAATGTCAGGCATAAAAGATGTCCTCCTAATTCTGAGCCTCAGACTCTACCATAGAAGTACATTCCTGAGAATAATGTTGCCGCATAACCATCACTTAGTACCCTTTGGGTCACAACTATAGATGAGATGTTAGGGCAGGCATCTCTCAGAGCAAGTCATAGATGGCATTGCCACATAGGGTTAAGACAAAAGCTAATTCCCAGTGAGATATAAAATCTTGACTGCCATGAAAACATTTTTATTAAAAGAGAAAGGATATCATACTGATAGGAATTCATATTCTCATAGGTTTGAGGTGAGATATTTTCATGACCATCAGATATAAACATCAGATCTTATGAGGAGATATTTTGAAAGTAAGACCCTGTCATTAATTCAATAAATTTTTTGAATCAGTATATACTTTCTCAGGTCAAGCCCGCAGATGAATGTCTCATTGTTTACCCAGCAGCCACTTGGTGGCAAGTGCTTTGCTGACTACTGCAAAGGATACAAAAGGAACCTCTGACATACTTTCCTTTAAGAGGATTGCAATCTGTTTAACTGGGAAGGTTAAGTAGTAACTGGGAAATATTTCGAGAATAATTAAATATTTAAACTTTGCCAATATAATTACAGGAGAACAGATGCTGCATGGAGCAGATTTCCATGGAGAAGGTATGACCTGAAGTGAGCCATAAAATGAAGAGCGGGATAGGAGGGCACTGGAGGAGGCAGTGAGTACACAACAAGGAAGGAAGGGGCCAGGGAATAAGGCAGGATGAGTGAGTGAAAGGAAACCGTGCTGGAGCAAAAACCCAGAGGAACTGAACTGTATGCTGGTCAAAAGGAGACACGCTAAGGTTGACAGTTGATCCTCTGCCTCCCTGTTTCCCAGTCACTTCTCTATATAAGACACAGATCTCAGATTTCTTTAGTTTAAGATGAGCTATTTGACTTTTCCAAATCCTCTGAAAACAGCCCAGACAGGCCATTTTGCTAAACCTATTATTAGTACAACCAAAACATGTTTCCTCAAAACACAGTGAATTCCAGTTTAGATGTATGTACACTATATCAGGGGACTTCCCTCATAGCTCAGTCAGTGAAGAATCTGCCTGCAATGCAGGAGACCCAGGTTCGATCTCTGGGTTGGGAAGATTCCCTGGAGAAGGAAATGGCAACCCACTCCAGTATTCTTGCCTTGAGAACTCCATGGGCAAAAGAGCCTGGCAGGCTACAGTCCATGGGGTCACAAGAGTCGGACATGACTTAGCGATTAAACCACCACCACCCACACTATAACAGGGCTTCCCAGCTTATAAAAACCAGGATTTCCCAGGTTAGTGGTAGATAAAACCCCTCCTTGCCTGCCAGTGCAGGAGATATAAGAGATGAGCATTTGATTCCTGGGTCAGAAAGATCCCTTGGAGGAGGGCATGGCAACCCACTCCAGTATTCTTGCCTGGACAATCCCATGGACAGAGGACCCTGGCAGGCTACAGTCCATAGCGTTGCATAAAGTCAGACACAACTAAAGTGACTTAGCACACACACATTCATTGTCTGGTAACACATTCCACAGCTGTCAAAGGCAGTCTTGAATCTGAGTAGCTAACACATCAAAGCACTCCCAGTGATGGTCAGTCATGGTGACATACACACGGGCAAGCTCCAGCCAACTTTGTTTCATCTTCCGCTGTAGTCCTGCCAAGTACTGACCTCCTGACGTACACAGTACTTTATTATTATAAATCATGATCCTTTTTCTTCCCCTTTAAGTTATAATTATGGAATTACATTGTTTTCTAAAAGAAAACAATGTATGTATGTAATAAGTTATATTAAGTTCTATGTATAATTTATATTAAAAATCAATTTTATCTCAGGGTAATACGAAGAGTTATAAAATGTTTACAATAAAGAGATTATTGACTCACATAAAGTTGAGAAACATCCACGCAGAATATTTTCCCAGTTGTTAAGAAAGTCAATTTACAGCTTTTTTTCTTTTACATAAGAAAAGCAGTGCGTAGGTATACTTTGATTACTTTGGAGAAAAATACTTACCTATAAAATCATCACATTCTACTTCATAAACATATCCATCACCCAAAAGTTTCCTACCAGCCTTTTTATTTACTATATACATACATATATATATATATATACACATATACATATATTTTTACTGATTAGAACACTTAAAAAAATATCTATCCTCTTAGCATCATTTTAGTAAAGCTTTTTAAGCAAATACAAGGTTGTGGAAGCATGGGCTTCCCTGGTGGCTCAGATGGTAAAGAATCTGCCTGCAATGTGGGAGACCTGGGTTCAGTCCCTCAGGTGGGAAGATCCCTTGGAGAAGGGAATAGCTACCCACTCCAGTATTCTGCTCTGGAGAATTCCAAGAACAGAGAAGCGTGAGAAATCCAAGCCTGTGATCACAAAATACAGGCCTTAAAATATGTCCAAGATTACTGTCCATATTTTAATTCATAGTAATTAAACATGACAATAAACTTTAAAAGTGTTAAAAGCATCTACAAAATTACAAAAGAAGCTTTTTTGTCATTTTTTTCTCCGTCCATATATTCTAAAGGAGGAGGCAAAGGTATCTCTCCATAAAGTCACTGCTTTATTTCTTGAACGTTTTAACTTATTTTTTTTTAAGTGAAGTAGCTCAGTCGTGTCCGACTCTCTGCAACCCCATAGACAGTAGGCCTGCCAGGCTCCTCCGTCCATGGGATTCTCCAGGCAAGAATACTGGAGTGGGTTTACATTTCCTGTTTATTTTTTATTTTCTTGGTCATGTCACTCAGCATGTGGAATCTTAGTTCCCCAACCTGGGATCAAACCCTCTCCCCTTGCACTGGAAGCACAGAGACTTAACCAGGGAAGTGCTTTGAGTCTTTTTAAATAGAAATTTACACTCTACAAGATGTTTTTTAAATAATATTAGTATCATAAACCTTATGCTGCGCCATCAGACTAATGACTTTTATCTCAAAAGTTATTTGATAAAACAAAGTTCCAAACTAAACACAAATGCTATCTGTGGTTATCAAGTCACTGAAATTGTGAAAAGAGCTACATCCCAAAGATTTCCCTACCATATTACCATACTTATGCTACTAATAAAAGTCAGTAAGAGTAATATATAATTAAAAGTTGCATGCTTTCAAATAACTTTGTTGAAAATTATACATTTCTTTCCAAGCTATCAGTTTCGGTTAGTATACAATGATCATTTAAAAGTAATTTTAAACAAGTTATAATATACTTTACTTAAAATAATATTTCTGGAAATTGAAAGCATTTTTTTTCTTTGAAAACCCATGATGTTTGCAGTATTTATTACAATTTTAGAAATGAGGTTTTAAAAGGCTGTCCTGGTCATTAGAAAACAAAACAAAATACCAAAGGCAGAGCTAGACAGCATCCAAGCCCTGTACACTCCACTCATTTGACTTGCTCTCATCACAGCTTTTGAAAATTAAGAAGCACTATACTTGTAAAGTATTTGCATTTTGGTTTAAAATTCAAAAACTTAAAGGCAGATGAAAAACTAGGTAAACAGAGATCATGAAAAGATGGTTGAAAAAGAATAATTTCACCCTCCTAGAAAACTTCTTGTATTATTCACATGTCACTTTTAACCTCAGAATAATCTAATATTGCCCAATAATGTACATATTCTATTGTGATATAATCTATTCTGTTCTTCCTTTTGTATCCAAGAGGATGTCTCCATGTGTGAAGAGGAGATCCATCTCTAGAAGACAACTTTTTACTCTTGCTGGCCTATTCAGTTCAGTTCAGTCACTTAGTCATGTCTGACTCTTTGAGACCCCATGAATCATAGCACGCCAGGCCTCCCTGTCCATCACCAACTCTCGGAGTTCACTTAAACTCACGTCCATCGAGTCAGTGATGCCATCCAGCCATCTCAGCCTCTGTCGTCCCCTTCTCCTCCTGCCCTCAATCCCTCCCAGCATCAGAGTCTTTTCCAATGAGTCAACTCTTCGCATGAGGTGGCCAAAGTATGGACTTTCAGCTTCAGCATCATTCCTTCCAAAGAACACCCAGGACTGATTTCCTTTAGAATGGACTTGTTGGATCTCCTTGCAGTCCAAGGGACTCTCAAGAGTCTTCTCCAACACCACAGTTCAAAAGCATCAATTCTTCGGCACTCAGCTTTCATCACAGTCCAACTCTCACATCCATACATGACCACTGGAAAAACCATAGCCTTGACTAGACGAACCTTTGTTGGCAAAGTAATGTCTCTGCTTTTGAATATGCTATCTAGGTTGGTCACAACTTTCCTTCCAAGGAGTAAGCATCTTTTAATTTCATGGCTGCAGTCACCATCTGCAGTGATTTTGGAGCCCCAAAAAATAAAGTCACCGACTGTTTCCACTGTTTCCCCATCTATTTCCCATGAAGTGATGGGACCAGATGCCATGATCTTCATTTTCTGAAAGTTGAGCTTTAAGCCAACTTTTTCACTCTCCTCTTTCACTTTCATCAAGAAGCTTTTTAGTTCTTATTCACTTTCTGCCATAAGGGTGGTGTCATCTGCATATCTGAGGTTATTGATATTTCTCCCAGCAATCTTGATTTGAGCTTCTGCTTCTTCCAGCCCAGCGTTTCTCATGATGTACTCCGCATATAAGTCAAATAAGCAGAGCGACAATATAGAGCTTTGATGTACTCCTTTTCCTATTTGGAAAAGGAGTCTGTTGTTACATGTCCAGTTCTAACTCTTGCTTCCTGACTTGCATATATGTTTCTCAAGAGGCAGGTCAGGTGGTCTGCTATTCCCATCTCTTTCAGAATTTTCCACAGTTTATTGTGATCCACACAGTCAAAGGCTTTGGCATAGTCAATAAAGCAGAAATAGATGTTTTTCTGGAACTCTCTTGCTTTTTCTATGATCCAGTGGATGTTGGCAATTTGATCTCTGGTTCCTCTGCCTTTTCTAAAACCAGCTTAAACATCTGGAAGTTCACGGTTCACGTATTGCTGAAGCCTGGCTTGGAGAATTTTGAGCATTACTTTACTAGCATGTGAGATGAGTGCAATTGTGTAGTAATTTGAGCATTCTTTGGCATTGCCTGTCTTTGGGATTAGAATGAAAACTGACCTTTTCCAGTCCTGTGGCCACTGCTGGGTTTTCCAAATTTGCTGGCATATTGAGTGCTACACTTTCATAGCATCATCTTTCAGGATTTGAAATAGCTCAACTGGAATTCCATCACCTCCACTAGCTTTGTTTGTAGTGATGCTTTCTAAGGCCCACTTGACTTCACATTCCAGGATGTCTAGCGGAGAAGGCAGTGGCACCCCACTCCAGTACCCCTGCCTGGAAAATCCCATGGATGGAGGAGCCTGGTAGGCTGCAGTCCATGGGGTCGCTAGGAGTCGGACACGACTGAGCGACTTCACTTTCACTTTTCACTTTCATGCATTGGAGAAGGAAATGGCAACCCACTCCAGTGTCCTTGCCTGGAGAATCCCAGGGACGGGGGAGCCTGGTGGGCTGCGGTCTATGGGGTCGCACAGAGTTGGACATGACTGAAGCAACTTAGCAGCAGCAGCAGCAGCTCTAGGTGAGTGATCACACCATCCTGATTATCTTGGTCATGAAGATCTTTTTTGTACAGGTCTTCTGTGTTTTCTTGCTACCTCTTCTTAATATCTTCTGCTTCTGTTAGAGCCATACCATTCCTGTCCTCATTGAGCCCATCTTAGCATGAAATGTTCCCTTGGTATCTCTACTTTTCTTACAGAGATCTCTAGTCTTTCCCATTCTGTTGTTTTCCTCTATTTCTTTGCATTGATCGCTGAAGAAGACTTTCTGATCTCTTCTTGCTATTCTTTGGAACTCTGCATTCAGATGCTGATATCTTTCCTTTTCTCCTTTGCTTTTCACTTCTCTTCTTTTCACAACTATTTGTAAGGCCTCCCCAGACAGCCATTTTGCTTTTTTGCATTTCTCTTCCATGGGGATGGTCTTGATCCCTGTCTCCTGTACAATGTCCAGAACCTCAGTCCATAGTTCATCAGGCACTCTATCTATCAGATCTAGGCCCTTAAATCTATTTCTCACTTCCAGTGTATAATCATAAGGGATTTGATTTAGGTCATACCTGAATGGTCTAATGGTTTTTCCTACTTTCTTCAATTTAAGTCTGAATTTGGCAATAAGGAGTTCATGATCTGAGCCACAGTCAGCCTCTGGTCTGTTTTTGCTGACTGTATAAAGCTTCTCCATCTTTGGCTGCAAAGAATATAATCAATCTGATTTTGGTGTTGACCACTGGTGCTGGCCTATTATTCTCCCTTAAAAGCAGAATTATTTTGATGATGTATAGAAGTATTTTAATCTCACCTTGACATTGTTCATAGACTTTTTCTTCAATAAATCACAGAGGAAAACACCAATTATTCTTACAATATGTACTGCAATTCCTCTTCCTGGCCCTCCACTGTGAGTGTTCAAACACAACATTTCTTACCACCATTTCCAACCACTCTCCTTCCACATACGTATGCACACATATACACACCACCTTCTTTCCAGTCTTTACTAAGACAGGATGGAACTTATGTATTAATCAAGCATCAATATATGGTTTTCATTAAAAAATGTGATTCCTCCTTTCTTTAAAGAAGAAGAGATGTGTCAGTTACCCAGTAATCAGAGGCAAAATTAGTTGGTGTATGCATTTTATTACATGTTCTACGTGCTTTCTGCATTTCCTAATGTTCTTTAAATAGGTGGGGGGAGCTGATTAAGGCAAAAGGATGGTTCAAGGTGGTACCATAGTCAATATTCATACATTATTAAACAAATATGTACTGGGTGCAAGAAACTCAGTTTATTATTATTCAACCCATATTGCAGAGGTGACAAAGCCAGACACAGTCACTAGCCTCACAGACACTGATAAAGTGCATGCATGCTAAATTGCCTCAGTCAACTCTTTGCAACCCTATGGACTGTAGCCCACCAGATTCCTCTGTCCATTGGATTTCCCAGGCAAGAATAATGGAGTGGGTTACCATTTCCTTCTCTAGGAGATCTTCCCAATGCAGGGGTTGAACCTGCATCTCTTATGTCTTCTGCATTGGTGGGTTCTTTACCATTAGTGGCACTGGGAAGCCCCAAGTGTTAAAGTAACTAAACAAATAAAGGCATTATACAAACCATGGCACAAGATGTCATGTGAGACTATAGAAGAGCAAGATGCGCCTTGTAGGAATCAGAGAAGGCATTCCAGAGGAAGTGAAGAATAAAGGGCTACAGTCCAAGAGGTTGCATAGGAGTTGGACACAACTTAGCAACTAAACAGAAACAACGAAGGTTAAGCAAGAGGTGACCAGGTAACTCAGGGTAGGATGATGGAGGGATAGGGGTTCCTTGCAGAATAAAAAAAAAATTTTTTTCCAGTGGTCACATAGAAAAGAAAGATAAAGGACTGCTAAAGAAATTAAAGATGTCCAGTGTGGCTGCAGGGCAGCATGGGCGTGGGAGTGATGGTACTGGAGGCTGATTAACTGGAGATCAGAATACACAAGACCATAAGGGGCTGGGAAAGGAGGCTTTAGGTCTGTCCTCTTAGAGAACCAGGAAGTCACTAAAGAGTTTAGTGGTGATTTAGTCGCTAAGTCATGTCTGACTCTTGCGACCCCATGGACTGTAGCCAGGTTCCTCTGTCCATGGGATTTCCCGGGCAAGAATACTGGGAGTGGGTTGCCATTTCCTTTTACATGTAAATGATAAAAGAATAGCTTAAGCAGGAAAAAAATCTGCCCAGTTTATAAAATTAGAAATACGGCATTCAAAAATATTCTATAGATAAATGCAAGTTAATCTTTGTTGGAAAACATAATTACCTAGTCATCACACTTTACAGTTCAATGCTAACAGTCATGATTCCACAGATTAAAGAGAGAAAAAAGAAAGAAAACTGGGGAAAAAATCTGATTATAAGCATGTAAATTAATTGACTGAATTAAGGAATATATATATAATATAAATTATATTATTATATTATATATAAATAAATTATGCATCTGTATTATATATCAATAATATAATGAAATTGTTTAGTTTAAAAACTTACAATTCTCCTTTTAAAATATAACAGAAATGTATAAAACCAGAAGTTTCATACTTATAAGTTAATATCTACTACACAGAGAGATGGCAGATTTGGAAACTCAAGGTTTAAATCCATGAAGTTTCCCTAAGTTTTTGATGTTACCACTTTTATCTTTATCCAGACCAGAATCGTTCATACCAGCACAACTGAAATAGACTTATAATGAACTTTTGTAAATGTTTAATATGCAATAAAGTAACCCTGGTAATTTTAAAATATCGTGCTTGTTTATAATAGCTGCTGTTAATAACATGCCAAAGGAGAAAAGCAATGCACAAATGTTTGCCTTTTCTCTGCCTCAAAGCATACTGAAAATCCACATTTAAGAAGGGAAGCAGGGAAGCTCAGTTTCATTCCACTATTGATCTATCAGACAAGAACTTAATCAATCTTCTTTATAAGCTATTAAAGCTGAGCTCGAGAAATGAACTCACCTGACGCATTCAACATTGATTGCCTCTTTCTAAGGACTGAATGTGTCGGTCTTATCTACTACTACAGCTGTGATTCAATTTTTAAGGGGCAAGATTTTCCCTTCATTACTTTCCCCAAAATGTTCCAATTAAGAAAAAGCAGTTTTGATAGTGATCCATAGTGAATGACAAAAACAAAATGAAGACCATCATCCTCAAATTCAGTCACAACCTCCAGAGACCAAAAGCATATGTTCATCTAAGGAAATTCAGCATGAGTCCCAAAACCCTGCTTTAGTGTGAATTCTAGAGAATGCTCTGGCAGCACAAACCAATGCTGAGACCTTAAGCTCAAATAAATCTTGGAAATTCAAAGGGAAACTCAAGGCAGCTGTAAATCTGTCTTTACTGCATATACATTTCAGCCAGGGGCTTCTATGTGTAGTATTAGGTTATGCGACATCCCATTCAGCATCTAACTACATCATAAATAGAGGCAGAGAGGTCATTTTATATTTACAGGTCACCCCCAAAGTGCTAGATGCTATACACTGGGGGTAATGGGGAAGCCCCTACATTTTCAGTTTATTAGGAAAGGTTAATAACACAAATCCTCAATGACCAAAGAGAGTTCCCTTTAGCTCAGCTTTCTGGTTTCCATTTCCTCTTTCCAGGTCCCCTAACAGTCAAGAAATTAAATACTGGGAGAAACAGCAATAAAGAGTTGTCTCATGAGGGTATCTGCCCACTTCAGTATGGAAATACGGTCAACTCCCTAATATCATAAGAAGAACATTTCCCCTGGATCTGTTGTTAGCTTGTCTTCCTACAGTAGATAAGAGGGGTAAGAAATATTACAATATCCAGTCCCAACCCTGACTTCTCCTGCTTTTCCCTCTCTTCTCTGCAGATGTAACTCAGCTCCACCACAGACTAGGCCTAGTTTCACAAGATCAGATTTTCACTGACTCGACAGTCACACTCACCTAAATCATTTCACAATATTCTTAATGAGTTCACTCTCGGGCAGGGATGGAAGTAAAGTACAGAGAGAAGCCAAGGACAAAGTTCCATATCAGAACTGTCTCCTGCACACTCCCTCCAAAACTGTCTTCTGGAAAGCTTCTCTAAAGCAGGTTAGGAAAGGATTAGTTGGAGCCACATTGAGAAGCAGCAGAACAGCCACTGGCTGGTTGAATCCCTTCCTCAGCACGGCTCACCTAGCCCAGCACCCTTCAGCTTCCGTCTGAGTAAGAGTCAACCTCTCTGCTATCAAAGGTGCTATTCTACGTGTGAATTCCCTTAGAAATCCAAGGAGTTAATGGCCTCAATAGTTCTAGAAAACCTAATACATTCAGGAGGATGGGATGCAGTATGGGGTCTAACGTTTATTTATTGCAAAAGTCAAGAATAGCTGGAAGTCCATTAAGAGGAGGTTCAGCAGATTATATTAATTTGTAATTAATTTTCAGTGGTATTTATGAGAGAACCCTTTAATCAGCATAATTCAGACTTTGGAAATTATAATATTAACTAATATTAATTAAATAATAATTTATAAATTTCGATAGTTTTAATTATCTTTTGATTAAATTACCTGTTAGTCAATTCCACACTGCTTTTGATATTAATTAGCTAACTTAAACATGATCTACTGAAACTACTCCCCCGTGGATTAAGGCATATTGTCTAAACAGGTCAACACTGAGATACTTAAGTGTGACAAGTTAGATTGCCTGATTAGCGAAATTAATTGTTTAAGGCACTGGCTTTTTCATTCTCAATTTGCCAGCGGGTAAGATCTTTAAAATATGCCCTGGGTTTCCCTAGGCCCGAATTCTGAAACAACCCACATTCTGTGCTTCCCACATTCCTCCCCAGCTCCTTCCCTCTCTATTCTGTTATGGAACAGCCCGGTCTTCTGAGACCTAAATTAGTGTCAGCCTATTAATCAGCCAACAATATATGTCAGAGGAAAATGAAGTTGCAACCCCACCTCCCTGTACCAGGCCGATAACTTTGCCCCTCTCAGCACACGGTCTCTGCCAGTGAAATGGGACCGCGGGGCCACAGCTCAATTTAGTCTCCTCTGTGCAGTGACAACCAGCACAGACCTCATTTTTTTTAATGTTAATATTTAATTTAAAGCCATCAACTCTCACATTCTCAAAAATGAGCATGGCATTGACTGTAGGTGGTGCCCCCTCGCGTGGGCTAGAGCCACAGTGCTCCTCGAACCCCACTGCCCACTCCCAGCATCCCACTTCAGAAGTTCAGGGTCTTTGGAAACCAGTTATCCAAGTGACAGTTCATATTAATCATGAGTGTCATCCAAAAAGGCAGAAGGATATACACTAAACAAACAGCAAGAGAGGGATTTTATGTTTTGCCTCGTGAGACATAAAAGAAGCATACTGGTTTCCAGAAGCTCCAACTGTTTCCTCTGAGGAAACACCGAGTATAGAGGCTGCTGCTGCTGCTAAGTCGCTTCAGTCGTGTCCGACTCTGTAAAAGGACATAATTATGATCACAGATCGTTCTGATATGGGGGAAAAATCCTCACCAAGGTGTTACAAAGAGAAGGTGCAGGTGACCATTTTGTTATTCATATTATAACACATGCTGCCAAGTCACTTCAGTCGTGTCCGACTCTGTGCAACCACATAGATGGCAGCCCACCAGGCTCCGCCAACCCCGGGATTCTCCAGGCAAGAACAGTGGAGTGGGTTGCCATTTCCTTCTCCAATGCATGAAAGTAAAAAATGAAAGGGAAGTCGCTCAGCCATGTCCGACTCTTAGCAACCCCATGGACTGCAGCCTACTCGGCTCTTCCATCCATGGGATTTTCCAGGCAAGAGTACTGGAGTGGGGTGCCATTGCCTTCTCCTATTATAATACGTATTAAGCACATATTATACTCTAAATAATTTCACCCAGAACTCCCTATTTATAATGATTAATGAGGATAAATTATGTGTAAGAGCACTTGACCTTCTCCAGACAGTATCTGATATGAGTGTCCAGCACTGGAGGTGAGATAGTATAGTACTTGCACATGAAAAGCCATAGCAGTACATGAAGTAAAATAAAATTTCACAAATAAGAAAAAAGAATTTGCAATGTCCAAGTGTTGGTTGTTACTTCTGACTTATGTTACATAGTTTTGTCATTTATATAAGCTAAATGTACATAAGTAAAATGTACATGATACAAGAAAGAGTATACTGTAATCTTCTGAATTATTTTTATATTTTATATTATTTTAATATCTATTATGGTTTTTTTATAAATCAGGGTCTGGTGATTTGATTATTATTTTTTAAAAAGGGAAATAAGTTGTTTGCTTGCCAGACGCAATACAGAAAATTCTTTTCTAAGTGTTAAACTGATGGTGTATTTTTGAATGTATGATTGAAAATTTGTTCGAATGACAAAGAGTGTTTGTATAAATACAAATGACAAATTCTGTTAGATATTTTGATAAAAGGGGCAGGGAGCGGCAAGGATAGGGATAAATGATCATAATGTGAAATTTTTAGAAATATATAATTTTATGTTTATGAAATTCATAAACATAAAACCACGAATTATGAAAAAAGGAATTGACTGTCTGAAAATATTTGATCTAACATGAACTCAAATCTTCAGTTACAGCACAGAGAGAAAGCTAACTACCAGGTGGGGTTCATTGGGAAAATATCACTTAAAATAAAGCAACACATCGATTGGAAATCACTTACAATGTGTGAAATATAAAACAGTTGCAAATAACCATAATAACAAAGGTCCAGAAATGAAAAAAAAAAACTTTACTGAGCTATCAAAAAGACAATAACCATAGTGAGAAAGGTCCACAGATGGCCATAATGAGAAAGGTCATAACCATAATGAGAAAGGTCCAGAAACTAAAAAAAAAAAAAAAACATAATGAGAGTAACCATAATGAAAAAGGTCCACATATGAAAAAAATACAAAACTGCTGAGCTATAAAAAAAAAAGAAGACTCAAATAAATGGAAAGATACAGTTCTCTTGAATTGGAAGATCTATCATTTAAAAAAAAATGCAAAAGATTTTCAAACGAATACATAGCTGTACATAGTTTCAGTTAAAATCCAACTGTTTTCAATTGGCCATACTAATGATCACCTATCAAAACTAAGTAAGAAGAATACGCAAGAATGAATACAAATTTGAAAAGAGTACTTGGGAAGGAATTGACACTGTACGTTATCAAAACACATCACAAAACTATAATGATTAAAGCAGTGGGATGCTGGTTCCAAAACACCAGTCACGTAAAAGGATAGAAAAGAAATCTTTGCAAACAAATGCAAAAGGATATTAACTGTTACAATGATGGCATTTCTATCAGCGAAAAGAGAAGCAAGGTCCTGGGATCAGGATAAACTATTTGGAAACAAAAAATGTGTCATACTTATATCATATTGTATTAAAAAGTAAATTAATTCCTCCAGTAATCTTCCAACAAAATTTTCATCAAGTGCCTCCATATTCTAGGCACTAGTTGCACTTCCCAGATAGAGAACAGTGAGGGAAGGAAGGAAGGAAGAGAGGGAGGAAGAAGAAGGAAGGGGAGGGAAGGAGAGGAGAGAAGAGAAATCTTTGACTTATATGAGTTCATATTCTGGAGCAGTCAGGCATATTGGGGCAACAAAATAGTTAACTAATCAACCATTTAATCAATAATATAATTTAAGATAGCCATAAGTGCTTTGAAGAAAACTAACTATACTCTCAGAATGTAGAGTAACAGGAGGGTTAAACTTTCCTGGGATAGGATGCTCAGAGAGAGCATTTCTGAGGAGCTGATATTGGAGAGGAGACCTAGATAAAATGAAGGTACAAACTTTGCACATTTGGGGGAAGCACCTTCCAGGCAGAAGTGACTGCAAGAACAAAGGTCTTGAGCAGAGAACATGCTTACATGTTCAACAGCTGCAAAGTGGCCAGTGTGGTTGGATCACAGAAAGGGGTGGGAAGCCAGGAAGCCTGGACCCAGGTCATGCAGGGCCTCACAGGCCACGGTAAGAACTGAGCATTCTGTTTTATGTGTGATTGGGGGGGTGGGGTATAGGGGGTGGGAGTTGACATGATCTAATTTACATTTTGAGAGAATTACTGTTTTGTGGAAAGTAGATGATCAGAGGCCTGACTGAAAGCAAAGAGATCTTGCTGTGATCCAGATGGGAGTTGTGATGACCTGGAGATAAAGTGATCATAAATGAGTGGATTCAGGACACTTTGAAGGCAAAGCCAACAGGATTTGCTTATATAGTGGACGTGGGACATAAAATAATCTGCATGATGCAAGAAACAGGAGCCAAAACAATATCATCATATTGATAATATAAATATTTTAGCTGAAATGAAAATCTGTGATACAATACAAAACAAGGGAAGGCTTTCTGATAAGTAGAAAATAATCATTTTTTCACTGGTAAAAGAATGGTGGAGGATTCTTTAAATCATGTATTCAGAATCTGAGAATGGATTCTGAACAGGTAGATAGACAATTAGTTTGGTGGGAGGCATCATTATCTATTTAACCTTAGTTTCCTCTTCTGACTTCTGTCCCCAGTAGTAGGTGCTACGTGATGCATTAGAATGGAGGTCATGCTATGCTATGCTAAGTCACTTCAGTCGTGTCCGACTCTGTGTGACCCCATAGACAGCAGCCCACCAGGCTCCCCCATCCCTGGGATTCTCCAGGCAAGAACACCGGAGTGGGTTGCCATTGCCTTCTCCAATGCATGAAAGTGAAAAGTGAAAGTGAAGTTACTCAGTCGTGTCCGACTCTCAGCGACCCCATGGGCTGCAGCCTACCAGGCTCCTCCATCCACGGGATTTTCCAGGCAAGAGTACTGGAGTGGGGTGCCATTGCCTTCTCCGGGAGGTCATAATAGGGAAAAAATATTCAATTCATAGTCCCCAAACTCCATTTCAATAATTCTTTCCAACCTCAGCAACCATCAGCTGCTTTACCAGGGTTGCTGATAAGGTGAAACAGTTGATGGTTTAAATTTCTTCTCCTCTTATTTTCTCTGCTCATATTCTAGAAAAAGGGCTATATGCTGTGAACTAGTCAAAAATTAACCATCCAAATAATAAAGATGTGATGTAGCATGTATTTATGTGATAAAATAATTATATTGTGCTTAGAACTAGCTAAAGCCAAATTTAGCAACAGTGCTTAAAGTTTTGTCACAATTCCTATAAATTCTGAAGAAATTTTGATATATAACTAACGATAACATTAAATTTGGTTCTTTGAGTTTATTGACAATTATTTTTATTTGACTGAGGTAAAGATAATATGTAATATTATTACACACAGTCTGACTTACCAAATGTTATTAGAGATAAGAAATAAAAATTGATCTTGAAAACTGAGCTAAAAATATTGAATTTGAAATAGTGCCCTTTATTCATTTTCAAGCATATGCCTATATTCATATCCTTACATATTTCAAGTTTTCCCACAATATCTAATTATTAGATGTGAGATATACAGATTTATCTCATTTTTGGCTTTTATCTAAGATTTTACAGAGCTCGTAATAATATGTCAACAAAATTGGTGATTGTACCTTGACTTGTAAAGTAAAACTCATTTTAAGAGTATCATAAATCTAACAGAGCATGTCTTATGTTCTGATTGGTAGAAAATTGGATATTAAACACTAGGGACAAACTGATCTTCTAATTCTGGTACTTGAGTAAGTACTAAAAGAAAAAAGAAAAGGAGAGAAAAAATCGTTACCTAGAGTTGATAGTTTAACTGATCATGATCAATTTGAAGTGCTTATTGCTTAAGTAAATGACCTTTGGGGTGATTTCATTAGCTCCACATATAGCAAAAGGTTATATCTGAATTCAATTTTATGATTGAGTCTAGGCATATAAAATCTCAAAATAGTTTGAAAGGGTGTAAAAAAAAAAGGATAAAAAGATTCTTTCTGAGACAAAGGCTAGACTGTAAAAATCCTGGCTTGCTTCTCTAATTATTGGCTTTTTGTGTGAGTAAATATTTGAGAGAGGGATGACAATGCTCTGATATCATCATCACTTTGATGTTTGTAGTTAAGAAATGACTTTAAAATTATCTATAAGTTCCAACTTTTTAGTACTATAAATTACAGATTTGTTACCCCTGGATTTATTTTACTTGTTTGATGAAGTCTCTTCACCTTTATAGAATTGCAATACCCTATGATGGTTTGATTGGGCTCTAGTGGATTGGCCAAAAAGTTCATTTGGGTTTCCCTGTACCATCTAAGGGTTTCTCAATATCTTCCTCTCCTTCTTAAAAATGCCACAAAGCAAATATTTATTATTTTAGTAAATTAAGATATGTCTTAAATGCTTGTGAAAAGACTTTTACATGCTTCCTTGAGACATACCAGGCAGAAGACATATATTGAAAGACAGATTAGACATAGAAACTTCCAATTCTCACTTGTTACTGGTAGATGAAATAGGGTGAAATGTTATATCCTCAAATTAGGAAGAATAGGGTTGGAGGAAAAAAAAATACAAAAAAAAATTTTTTTAATGAAAGTATATCTTTATCCAACTGACCTTGAAACCAATATAATGATTCATTTTCTTGATGTTTCATTCTCTTCAGTAATCAGTGCTTTTTAGGATACTAAGGTAGTCCCCATCATTTATATTAGCCTGTTTCCTAATAAGTCTCTTACTTAAAAGTTCAGGGCCATTTTTGTATTCCTTTCCACTCTCATGATTTCTTCTCCACTTTCTTCTCTCTTCCTACTACAGACATTTTCACCACTGGGGCCAATTGCCCAAACCTCAGTCTCAACCTCTTCCAGGGTCTTCCCAGGTGGTCCAGGACAGGCACCAGAGGTCAAAAGGGAAGGGAGCAGTAAATGATATGTCCCCTCAGAGGTCCCTCTTTCCTCTCCAACTCCACCTCACTCTGGCATCCACATAAAGGACGTCTAACTTTTACCTAAAGTAGCGTCTGGCTGCTCACCACTCAGAAGCCAACAGAAAGGGCAGGTTGGTGAAAAGGAGAGTTTGCTTTATTTCAGATGCCAGCAACCGGGCGGGGGAGGGAAAGGAAGAACATCTGTCCAAAGGTTGACTGCCCCCTCTGACAATCAGTGGGCAAGAAGTTTTATAGGCAGAGGGAAGGGCTGCATACAGAAACGGCACAGTCAGCTCTGACAGTCATCTTGAAATTGGTCATCTGTGGTCTGGTCAGCATCATCTTGATTGTTTTAAGTACAGTTAGTCTCTAGTTCCAGGGTTGATTTGTTTCCATTTCCTGAGGCCAATTCTCGGAATTGTGGCAGCTTATGCCATGGCTACAGAGTCTGGTCATCATGTAGTTAACTTCTCCACCTGGGGTTTCAATATCTATAGGACAGCTCACATGTTATGGCTCAGAATATTATCTACAGCCCGTGAGAAGGAACTAAGGGTCCTTGACTATGCTCAATGACTACATTACTATTATTTGTTTTCCTTTTGACTATTTTCCTTTGTTTCTGCATGTTCTCACTTTTCTGATTAAACTTATTCCTTGCCTAAAGTTTTTTCCACAGACAAAAGGCAGACAGAGGACATGGGGATGAGCGAAGACCATAGAGTCCTGCTCCATTTCAAAACCAGTTCCTAAGTCACGAGATGTGTGACTTAGTGCAATTACATTGCCTCTCTGAACCTCAGAGTTTTCACCACATGAGACTCAAAACTTCTGCTCTACCTATCTTAGTAGGTCTGCTAAGAAATCTCCTAAATGAAAATCTGGGGAACTACCTGTTACTGTGAAGAGTTAAAAGATGGCTATTAAAAATGTTATTGTAAAAGAAGCAAGGATATCAAGCAGAAAGGGTGGGAAGTGCAGACCTGGCTTTGAGTACCAACAGTGCTACCTCTTGGTTGTGTGCTCCTGGATACTTCACCCAACCTCTCTGCACATCTATCGGAGTAGAAATAATGATATTAGCTTATCAGTCACCCCAAAATTTTCTATTTCCTCACCCGTAAAAGGAATAATAATGATATTAGCTCACCTATCACCACTAAAAGATGAGAATAATATTTACCTCAATTTCTTGCAAAAAATTGAAACAATGATTTCCAAAGTCCTTTGTGCAATACAAACAGAATATAGTAGCCCTTGTTGGGCTTCCCTGTGCTTCAGATGGTACAGAATCTGCCTGCGATGCAGGAGACATGAGTTCAGTCCCTGGGTTGGGAAGATGCACTGGAGAAGGGAATGGTGACTCCTTCCAGTATTCTTGCCGAGAGAATTCCACAGACAGAGGAGCCTGGTGGGCTACAGTCCATGGGGTTGCAGAGTCAGACAGCACTGAGCAACTAACACTAGTCTTTGTTACATAAAGTACAGGATATTTTCCCTTAGTGAAGAGCAATGATTCCTGAGGAATAAACAGTATAACCTTTTTTCTGAAACATTGGTAACTTTTTAATGAAGTTTATTTATGAACCTAGCACTGCACAGGATGAGTTTATGATTATTAAATTAGCAAAGCAGTGGAGTGATGGGATGGAATAAAACCATTTTTAGGCTTCTGTGATTTGATGGATATTTGAGGATTTTTAAAAAGAGTTAAAAAATAAAACTGACATAAGAGGCTAGCTTTAGGAGAAGGTTTGGGCTGTGACCGGGTTGCTAGATGGGTGTAGAAGGGAATTTCTGAGGTGTTGAGAATGTGACCAGAATGAGAACTCTTGACCAGGATGAGAGCTCTAGGCAAGTTCACTAAGAAATATTCATTAAAGCTGTGCTTTATGTCTTATATGTATTTACTAATTTTGTGATGTAATTTAAAATTTACAAACTTTGAAAACCAAAAGAGAAAATGTCACTGACAATTTTGACAACTTTTCAAATTTATAGTGCTCTATGGAAAAGAAGGATTCAACATTTGTTTATACTTTTCACTTATTTTGATGGCAAGTAATCATTCACACTAATTTTCCAATATAATGAGGGTGTATGAACATGAAGAAGCATGGGCCTTGCATGTCAGTATTTTTATGATGCACAACAAGGGGTTATTAATTTTGCACACAATAACTTGCACTAACCCATTTCTCAATGTCAGTTTTCATTCCAATCCCAAAGAAAGGCAATGCCAAAGAATGCTCAAACTACCTCACAATTGTACTCATCTCATACGCTAGTAAAGTAATGCTCAAAATTATCCAAGCCAGACTTCTGCAATATGTGAACTGTGAACTTCCAGATGTTCAAGCTGGTTTTAGAAAAGGCAGAGGAACCAGAGATCAAATTGCTAACATCCACTGGATCACCGAAAAAGCAAGAGAGTTCCAGCAAGAGAGTTGGACTATTTCTGCTTTATGGACTATGCCAAAGCCTTTGACTGTGTGGATCACAATAAACTGTGGAAAATTCTGAAAGAGGTGGGAATACCAGACCACCTGACCTGCCTCTTGAGAAATATGTATGCAGGTCAGGAAGCAACAGTTAGAACTGGACATGGAACAACAGACTGGTTCCAAATAGGAAAAGGAGTATGTCAAGGCTGTATATTGTCACCCTCCTTATTTAACTTCTATGCAGAGTACATTATGAGAAACGCTGGGCTGGAAGAAGCACAAGCTGGAATCAAGATTGCCGGGAGAAATAGCAATAACTTCAGATATGCAGATGACACCACCCTTATGGCAGAAAGTGAAGAAGAACTAAAGAGCCTCTTGAAGAAAGTGAAAGAGGAGAGTGAAGAAGTTGGCTTAAAGCTCAACATTCAGAAAGCTAAGATCATGGCATCCGTTCCCATCACTTCATGGGAAATAGATGGGGAAACAGTGGAAACAGTGGCTGACTATATTTTTCTCGGCTCCAAAATCACTGCAGATGGTGACTGCAGCCATGAAATTAAAAGACGCTTACTCCTTGGAAGGAAAGTTATGACCAACCTAGACAGCATATTAAAAAGCAGAGACATTGCTTTGTCAACAAAGGTCCGTCTAGTCAAGGCTATGGTTTACCCAGTGGTCCTGTATGGATGTGAGAGTTGAACTGTGAAGAAAGCTGAGCACCGAAGAATTGATACTTTTGAACTGTGGTGTTGGAGAAGACTCTTGAGAGTCCCTTGGACTGCAAGGAGATCCAACCAGTCCATCCTAAAGGAGATACATCCCGGGTGTTCATTGGTAAGACTGATGTTGAAGCTGAAACTCCAATACTTTGGCCACCTGATGCGAAGAGCTGACTCATTTGAAGACCCTGATGCTGGGAAAGATTGAGGGCAGGAGGAGAAGGGGACGACAGAGGCTGAGATGGTTGGATGGCATCACCGACTCAATGGACATGGGTTTTGGTGGACTCCGGGAGTTGGTGATGGACAGGGAGGCCTGGCATGCTGTGGTTCATGGGGTCACAAAGAGTCAGACACGACTAAGCGACTGAACTGAACTGAACTCACTTCTCAGGGTTGATATTTATTTCCATATCACTGAATATACAGGATATGGGATAATTAAGCCCCATACATTTTGAAGATTTAGGAACATACTGACTATTTTGGCCATGTCTAGAATTTTGGAAATTCTACTTTTCCCTTTCTTTTAAAACATGGATCCTCCTCCTGCTTCCATCCCCCTTTCCAGGAAATCTTTTCAGCCAAACATTAAAATAAGACTGTTTTATATAGTGCAGTAGGTAAGATTCAGATTCTGGAGCTAGACTGCCTGAATTCAAATCTCATGTGCTCTTTTTATTCACTACTATGTTACTTTGTACAACTGTACCTCAGTTTCTTCATGATAAATGGGCATAGTAATAGTACCTATGTCATAGAGTCATTGTGATTGCTTTTGGCATGCTGGGGCTTTGCTGCTGTGCGGGCTTTTCTCTAGTTGCAACACACAGGGGCTACTCTCTAGTTTTGGTGCCGGGGGCTTCTTATTGCAGAGCCTTCTCTTGTGAAGCATGGACTCTAGGTCTCACAGGCTATAATAGTCGTGGCATGTGGGCTCAGTAGTTGTCACTCCAGGGTCCTCCGGCACAGGCTCAATAATTGTGGCACATGGGATTGGTGGCTCCACGGCATTTGGGATCTTCCCAGATCAGAGATCGAACCACATCTGCTGCATTGGCAGGAGGACTCTTTATCACTGATCCACCAGAGAAGCCCCCAGCCTTGCTCTTCTGAAGCCCAAGAGTCCTTCTTATTTAATCAAGTTTCTCAAGTCCTTCTTTTACCCATTTGCTTGTTTAGGAATAGACACTGTTAGTATTATTTACTTTGTTGCATTTTTCTCTGATCACTTGCTACCTGAAGCAGATCTTATAATGTGTTTTTCTTTCATGATATAAAAACTAAAACAGTTTGGGGTGGATGGTTCATTAAAATATCATTTATTTTCTGCCTCTGAAAGGCCAGAGGCTTCTCATTTGTCATCATCCCATCCCACCCCTCCTTCTTCTCAAGCAGCAGTAAGTTCTAAAGTTTTCTTTTGTTGCTCATGCCACACAAACAAGTGCTTTATAAACCATGTAGAAAACATTTCAAGGTATTTGGAAGAAACTGCTTTTGTAGGCAGGTTGATGTTTTACCTTTTTGGTAGAGATAGAAAAGGTAGAAAGATGAGGTGGCTAACAATGCAGGGTACCTAAGAATGTAACCTTCACTACAGTATTCCTTCAGATGGTACAAATCACAGACTATGTACAAATCTGTATACAAATCACAGATTTCAACTTAGACACTCAGGCTTCAGGAGTCCACATGTTTAATCACTGCCCTACATTCCATCGCTCACATCATGTGAAAGAAGAAGACTGATTGCTAGGAGGAACCAGCCCTCTGCTACAGGTATGGACACTGAGTTTCAGAGAGGCCATCTCCTTCCCTAACATAGGAACACACAGAACAGAACCAGGCTTCAGGCCTCAGGACCAGCATCCTTTCTTTTTTCTAGCTCATAGTGTCTCTTGGCCAGAGTGTCTTATGCTGTGATATTTCAGAGGAGAAGCAATTGAGAATCACCATCCACACAGCTGAACAACAAACATACATGGCTTTTATGCAGTAAGGTGTGATCCAGTGGAAATACCACTTCCATCTTCAGCTGTTCAGATAATTAACATTTTCCAAGTGCTGAAAGCATACTCACATACCTTTAATAACTCCAGTAACCCTATGAGAAAATGCACTTTCTCTTGCCCAAAGCCACAGAGCAAGTAAGTAGTTAACTGCCAGGCTCAAGCTTAAGTCTTCTTTAAACACTTACTTACATTCTTAAACAAACCACTCAACAATTACAGAAGCAATATTAGGCGCTCAGTGCCAAGAAGTCAGAGATTAGAGAGCTCAAACCAGGTAAACAACTACACAGAATCAAGGTAAGCACAGCAATAGAGGTATGCATGGGATGCAACAGAAGCCCAGAAGAGGGTCTGGGAGCTTTTTCAGAATATGTAATGTAAGCGAAGTTTTAAAGAAAGAGAAGATGTTAGCTAGACCAGGAAGAAGGAGAATGGCAGTCAAGTGACTGAAGGGTGTGCAATAGAAATAAATAATAACAGCTGCTTTATGTTAAGCACTTGCTCTTCTTTGTGTTCCACCCATTGCAACTATCCTGTACTATAGAAATAGTTGAAAAACGCAAGGACCAGAGAAGTGAAGAAATTTGCCAAATGTCACACAGAGCTTAGATATCAACTTAGACACTCAGGGTTCAGGAATCCACATGCTTAATCACTGCCCTACATTCCACCACTCACATCATGTGAAAGAAGACAGTGCTTGCTTAAGGACAGACTAGTTGTCTAGATTATAGAAACACAGAATATTCATGAAGTGTAGGACCTAAGTTCAGTTCAGCTCAGTCCAGTCGCTCAGTCGTGTCTGACTCTTTGCGACCCCATGCATTGCAGCACACCAGGCTCCTCTGTCCATGGAATTTTCCCTGCAAGAACACTGGCATGAGTTGCCATTTCCTTCTCCAGGAGATCTTCCAGGGATCAAACCCATATCTCCTTCAATGGCAAGCATGTTCTTTACACTGAGCCACAAGGGAAGCCCACCAAGGAAGCCCACATAAATATATACGTACATATATACACATACACTCCAATACTTTGGCCACCTGATGTGAAGAACTGACTCATTTGAAAAGACCCTGATGCTGGGAAAGATTGAAGGCAGAGGAGAAGGGGACAAAAGAGGATGAGATGGTTGGATGGCATCACCAACTCGACAGACATGAGTTTGAGCAAGTTGGTGATGGACAGGGAAGCCTGGCGTGCTTGCAGCCCATGGGGTCGCAAAGAGTCAGACACAACTGAGCAACTGAACTGAACTGATGCACACACACACATACCTATATACATACACATATATGTACATTTAAGTAATTCTATTTTGTGCATGTGTGTGTATGTGTAAAATAGAGCAGGATGTTAAAAGAAACAACAGCGAAGCTTTTCCATGCTCAAGTGAAAATGTTGGGAGCGAAGTTTAAATTCTCAGCCTCTTCCCCCCTGCTCAAAAGCCGACAACCTGTCAATCAGCAGAGAGGCACCTCACCCAGGACTGGAAAGGCAGTCACCTAACTGCTCCCTACCAATTTAGTTACGGATTCGTTCTAACTCTTATTTGAAGTGCCTAGAAATTAATATAATATTTCCTGTACTCATTTGCATTGCCTGCGGGCTGGAAGCGCCCCCTGTGAGGGCCACCGAGTTAGGCAGGGAGCTGTATCCAGGGCAACTCAGAACCACTGTAAAGCAGGAAGAGCCCTTGTAGAGCGAGGCTGACACTGGGATTAGGATCTGTTCTATGAGACCATGCCCAGCTGATAAATTGAAGTGGTAATTTGGGATTTAACCAGATAGAGCAGTAAATGTATTAGAATGAGGAAAATCCAAGGGGAGCAAAGACGGGGGGAACCATACAAGTTGGTGAGTTAGCTTGTGTTTTGTTTCGATTTTTAAATTCCAGTCTCTCCTTTTGGCTTTGCATTGGAATCCTGAATTTGAGCATCTCTTCTGCTACAGCAAATTATTAGTAAAGTGGATTGCCTTTGTTAGTCTAAATTGCTGTGTGTTTGCAAATACATTTAAAGAGAATGCCACTCCAGAGAAAGCTTCTCTTGGACCCAAATCACAGTGTCTATAAGTAACTTTTGACCTTGATTTATCTGTGCCCTGTGTGTAATGAAAGAAGGGGCAGAAGCAGTTGAAATCTTCCCAAACTATTCATCTCTTATTGATTCACTTGTTCTATTGTGAGCAGAGAGACACCTACATACTAGTTTAAAATTAGGCGCTCCCAAGACTGTGATGAATGAGAGAGATGTGATTTGCCCTCTGGGATGTAGAAGGACAGAATTTTCTCAGCCAGGAATTGTTGAGGGCCTTATTATCCTGGCACATCCTAAACACATTCATTAATTTATTTCTTTAGCCTACAGATCCCCAATCATTTCTAGGGTCGTTGTTTTCTTAAAATTCCAATTACTTGGCAGTCCTTCAAAGTGCTATATAATTTTTAAATGAGTAAAAAATAATTTTTGAGCATTCAAGCTAATTGGGGGAATGTTATGAAGAGCTGACGAAAGGAAGGCACAAGGTTTGAAATCCTTTTACTAAATTAGAATTTAGTAATCCACAAAGGGTACTGCTGCATATCCACCAGAGAAAACCCAACCATTCACATAAAAAATTTGTGAAAGCATCATGGACCAATTTAAACATATAGAGAGTCCTCTATTTCCACTGAAAATATTTCTCTGAGTTCTAACACTTATTTTTTTTTAAACTGAGTAAAATAAACATAGTCACCACCATGTTCATCACTTTCAGATCCAGGTTTTATTTTCGGGCTTCTTCTACCACCTGGAACTTAGTAACATTTGGAAAAAGTCAGATGACTTATCAGTTCCTAAACCCTAAGAATGACCCATAGGGCAGAGGAAGAGTTACAGGAGTAGGATAAGGCATGTGGCAGTAAGTTTTCATTCTTATTAACCGCCTTCTATGGTCTTCGGTCCACATGGGTCCATACTCCCCAAATCATCTCGACCCTGCTCCTTGGTGCACACTGCTCCATCCACACAGAATGCCTTTCTAGAGGCAAACATGCCAGAAAGCATTTGCTTGGGCCCCTTACAAGTCCCCAGTTTGTATTTATAATTTGCACTATTTATCTTAAAAAGTGATCTAGTAGTGCACACATATCATGCCCCACAAAATCTAGATTCTTCCTAGACCTGACCTATCCTTCTTCTATTTTTTCAAATCCTATTCACCTCCTAAGACAGCAGTCAAGTTCCGCTTCCCTCGCCACCCTGACTCGTGCCCTGAAAGCCTTGCAACAAAACAAGGAGAGAATAAAATCTGGACTGCAAACATATCAGACTGCCCTTTCATTATCTTGCTGTTGTTCTTTAGTTGCTAAGTCATGCCTGATTCTTTTGCAACCCCGTGGACTGTAGCCTGCCAGGCTCCTCTGTCCATGGCATTTCCCAGATAAGAATTCTGGAGTGGATTGCCATTTCCTTCTCCAGGGGATCTTCCTGACCCAGGCATCGAACCAGCATCTTCTGCACTGGCAGGCAGATTCTTTATCATTGTGCCATCAGGGATGCCCCCTTTCATTAGCACGGGTATGCTACGTCACTTCAGTCACGTCCGACTCTCTGTGACCCTATAGACTGTAGCCCACCAGGCTCCTCTGTCCATGGGATACTCCAGGCAAGAGTACTGGAGTGGACTGCCATGCCCTCCTCCAGGGAATCTTTCCAACCCAGGGATGGACGTGGCATCTCTTACATCTTCTACATTGGCAGGCGGGTGCCTTACAATTAGCACCATCTGGGAGCCCTTCATTAGCATAGCCTCTTCTCAATAATATAAGATATAAAGGGTAAATAACAAGAGCCATTTTCATTTGCATTGTGTGAAAATACAAACCTCATATTTACTTTAAAGTCACTGGTCTACATTTAACTGAGATAAATATTTTGTCACTGGAGGTCATTCGCTTACACACAAATACATTATTGACTTCATATTGCCTTCATCTGTCTCTAAAATTTTATATACAAAATAGATTCTCTTTTGAGCTTTTCACACTGTGATCTCAAAAACTCAGATCAAACTTGTAAGACTAAGCCTTACACAAAATAAAGACAAACCTGAACACTTCTGCATTCTAAACAGAGAAGAATCCTTAACATCATGAAGAGCATGTGTACAATATATCCATTCATTTATTTTTTCCTAAAATGACACTTTAGATACTCCTAATACCTGGCATATAGATAACAATTTTTTTTTAATTAAAGCATTTTATAATTCTGAGAGAGAGATTTCTTACAAAGGGTTCTAATGTGTCAAACAAGAATTTGTAGAAGCCACTCCACTTTTTTGAAAAGCTAAATCTTGACAATTTGTTACTTAGACATTTTTTGCATGAGAAAGAAGAATTGATGGAAGAAAAGCAAACAAAAAATTCATTCTTTTTACTCTGTTGATCTAGAGCAGAACTTCTCAACTATAATATATCCACACATCATGTAAGGATCTTGCAGATTCTGTCTGGTCTAGTCTGTAACTGGAGAATCTACATGTCTTACAAGCTGCTGGGTACTGCTAACATTGCTGGTCCCTCAATTGCATTGAGGAGCAAGAGCTTAGAACACAATTCCATTTTCTTTCTTCCACTTCTCTTAACTTACATTTTATTTTTTGAGACACAGATCAGAAATCCTATGACATTCCCATCTCATTAATGGGAACTAGAAATTTCTTTGTACTCCTGTTTTTTTAATGATTTGGGTAATAATTAGTATGTAAACGGGAAGATTTGGCTCAGAATAAGATCTGACTTCTAGGCTGAAAAGGAAGGAAATCTGAATTTTTATTAGTGAGTCTAAAACTAACAACAGTATGATCCTGGACAAGTCATCTGATTTTTTTAAGCCTTGGTCTCTCCGTGTCTAAAAGCAGGATGCTGAACAAGGTCCTTGCAGGGGCCTCTCTCTGGTTTGTAGATTCTATAACATTTGTTGGGCATGTGTTTGCATCTCTCATGAAGGAAAACATAATCTGTTTACTCTGGCCATTTTAACAATCAGTGCAGATTGCCAATCAACATATCTAAACAATCAATATAATGATACTGGGGCATAGTATCAATTAGGAAGATTGCTGAATAAATACTCTGTTTATTTCTTTCTTTGTTCATTTGTTGCCAGCTATAGTGTCTGCTTTTGTGCTTTACTTGTAGTAGAAGGTCATTCCCAAAATGAGAATTAGACGTGAATCAAGACTTGTCGGTACCACAATTAGCTATAGGGCTTTGAAAGACTCGCTCAAGCTTTCTGCAAATGGGCTTTTCAATCCTCACCCTAAAAATTTAATATCTAGCCCTACAGACTCACAGGACCATTAAGAAGCCAGAATAGGACACAATTTACAAAGCTGCTCTAGAAAGTTTTTAAAGTGCTTTGCAAAATGCAGGTTATATTTTATCATTCCTCACATCTTTCCTAAATAATTTATCAACTAGCAAGCAAAAATATACTCTGCATTTTGTTTTACAGGCTTTTTCTTTTCATCCATTTATTGACTAAAATAAACACAAAGAGACAGGAGAAACAGAAAGAGATGAGTAAATGAAAGAAAACATTCTCCAACAACACAGAAAACTATGGCAATATATTTGCTCTGAAGAAGAGAGTTTATTAGAATATTCTTAATGATCTAATAAAAGAAAGGAAAAAGATTCAAAAGTTTCATAAATCATCTTGCATTTATTTTGTTATTAGGAGAAAAGGGAATTGTGTGGCAATAAGCAAATTATGAACAGAAGAAATTATAAAGTGCACATCTGCAAAGGAAATAGATGTGTACTTCACTGGGAATATGGTTAATAATTGTGTGCACACCATTTTACATTGTGATGGAGTAACTACCAAACTATTACAGAAACAAAAAACTTCCTTGACAAAGATGTATTTTTTATAGACTCATAATACATAGGATTGTTCTATTTTTCTTCCTACCAGATGAGTACAATAATAATTACACTGAAAGTGATCTGGTCCTTCTCTTCTCACTGTTCCTCTAATGCTCAAAGTTTATGTAATACCTTAAAATATGAAGAATATGCTAACACCGTCAAAGAACCTAGAGAAACTGTGTTAAGCATTTGTTTGGATTCTTTTTAATTCCATTAAATGCAGAAACTCAGACCACTCCTGAAAATATCAATTAAATTTAGTGACTCTGCAGTCTTGCTAATCTGGTTTTGCTTGCCCTATTTAAAAAGCAAGACAATTCTTAAGTCCCTCACATGTAAGCTTTGGTCACATAATTGAATAAAGGTAGGATTTCCATCATACTTCCTTTTGACATAAAAGAAACAAGTAAATAAACAAAAAAACAGATGTGAGTGCCTCTGGATTCTTGGAGTTAGTTGAAGTTTCTCCACAACTAGAAAACAATATTATTGTAACACCTAGTTGAAAGTGTTCCTTTAGCTTTGTCTTAGAAAATGTAGTCTGGTCAGCATAATGAATTCTTATTTCATAATTAAAGATTTTGCACTCTCAGGATCATTGCTACCAAACATTATTTCTCATTGTCACAGTATGGTACACAAAACGTGTAAGAGGTGTAAGCAGTTTTAGCACATAACATTATTTTCATATGGCCCCTAAAACTAAATAATAATTACAATTATCAAATAAATAAAATGAAAAGAATAAAGAACTGTCCTAGTTAAAATACTCACCATCTCATACCCAAACTGGTGTTACACCCTCCTAACCAGTCTCCCTGCCTCAGTTTCTCCTTTTTCTACCCTCCATCTACTGGCAGAGTCATCTTTCTAAAGCACAGTTCTATCAGGTCGGTCCTTGATCCTAGCTCATGAAAGCAAACCGACTGCTCATACCTACCTTCCCTTCCTTTCCAAGGCACACTGAAACGGCAGAAGAGGTTGTTTTATTTTGTTTTCCAAAGAGTAAAACCCTAAGACTGCTGGTAAATAAAAAACACAAGTCAGAAGGAAACCATAAAGTCAGAGGAAACCAATTCAAAGAAAATGGAAGCAAATTAAAGGAGAAAAAAACTAGAAAGAAAATTGCAGCCCAAAACTTCAGAGAAAAGATCAGCCCAAGTTCAGTCAACAGCTCTAAGAGGAGGAGACAGCTGTGAGGCTATCAGCAGGTAGTAAAAGTGTTAGTCACTCAGTTACGTCCAACTCTTTGCAACCCCATGGACTGTAGCCCATCAGGCTTCTCTGCCATGGAATTCTCCAGGTAAGAATGCTGGATGGGTAGCCATTCCCTTCTCCAGAGGCTCTTCCTGACCCAGGGATTGAACCAGAGTCTCCAGCATAGCAGGCAGATTCTTTACTGTCGGAACCACCACGGAAGCCCATCAGCAGGGAGGGAATTGAATAATTACATTCTGAACAGCCAAATAACAAAGAGCTTTCTCTCTACTCTCCCTCTCTAGCATGTGATGTAAGCAGTAGCAAATTACAATACCCTCCCACAAAAAAAAAAGAATTACTTTCTAAAGGAAGTGGATTATATGACTGGTAAGTAAGCCCAGTGAGAGAGTTGGGCCTGAGAGAAAAATAGAGCAGAGCTGGATGTAGTATTAGGCCTTCTCACCAGCAACCAAGGAGAAAAACAAGATCAAAGTGGTCCAAGGCCAACAGAAAGCCTCCTATGTGCCAGTTATGGGAGGCCCCAAGTGCCTACCTGCTCCATACCCACACCTTCTTCCAAAAAACCTCACAAATTCTTAATGGTGCCTCTATCTGAAGGGAAGTTCTGTTGGAAACTTACATGCCAGGAGAGGAAACATACAGAAAATCACCATATTGGAGGGATGCTAATAGCATTAAAAGAAGGATGAAGAACTTGCAAAACAGACAAGCGGACAGAGAAAAACATTGTTCAGCAAAAAAAACTTAAAAATTACAATAATTATCTTTAAAGAGATTTGAAAGAAGATAATACTCCTTAACAAGACCAAGCTGTTAATGAAAAAAAAGAGAAAGGAAAAATTCCTGGAAATTATGAAAATAAAAAATTAAGACTGCTGACATTCAAATATATATCCATTGGACTTAGACGTTTAGGATGCCTTCCTTCCAGCAGTGGGAGTTTAGTGAAATATTACTCCATTTACTTTGCCTAAGTCCAACTAAGGTTCTTGGTCCTGGTTATTAATATTGAACAAAACCTACATAACATAGTACAGTTTTATTGGGTTAAAATGTATAGAATTATTCTACAGTAATGAAGAAGATTAGGAAGAAGAAGAAAGAAGAAGGGGAGGCTTAATTATAACTACAGAATAAAATGCATGAATATTAAACATGACAAAAATCAGAATTCAGAGAAGAGGATGTGATAGGCAGTGATTGTGTGAGAAGACTTCGCTGTTCATTGTTGACAATCATCTGAGTAGTCCAAGATTGATAACTCAGAAAATGAAAGAATAATTTCATTACCTGATAATATAATTGAGTAGAAAAACAAAGAGAGAGGAAGAAAGAGTAAAGAGAGAGAGTGGGTTGGCAGGCAGAGGGAGGTGACAAGGGAAAGAAGCATAAAAGAGCTAAAAGTGGTTTCCAAGATGAATAAAGCAGTTGGTTAAGAGAAATGTTCACTTTTCATTTTTGCCCCTCTGGATGGTTTAAATATTTTAAAAAAGTAAATATAGGTATTGTTTTCATTTTTAGCCCAAACAAATCAAAAGCGCCTATGAATTGAGTTAGCTGAAATTTCAAGGTATGTACAATTTTCCTTGGCAAATGTCAAAGACATGTTTTCCTCTCACTAGCCTTGACAACACTTTTGTCATAGACTTTAAGACTGAAGCCTAAAAGGTATTATAAAAAACATGGATTCCACAATCATATTTTATCCTTTTATTTTACTTTTAAAATTTAAAAAGTGTGGTTTTATATGCAGTAATTAAATATTAGAAAGACTAAAAGAACTGATGGGGTATAAATCATATATATTCAGTATTAACCTTGTTTTTAAAAAAGTAAGCATTACTCCAGAAATCATACGCTTTATGTGCTTGTTTTGCTTTTACTTTGTAATTTATACCCAACTTAAGACATCTGTAGGCCAATCTTGATCATCCACAAGAGTCAGCCTATTGTGTCAGTTTGGCGCTCTCACACATAGGGTATACTTCACTATCGATGCTACACTACTGGTGTGCATATGTGTGTGTTTGCACTCACATGTCTATTACAAAAGCATGTTTACACCTTGGCTGCCTTGGATCAAATTACAACTCCATTATACCTCAGTTATTTAGGGAAATTACTCAGAAGTCCATCCTTAAAAGGACATAATTTTCCCAAAAACCCATTTAATAACTGCTGTCATCCATGAAGCCTCTCCCAAAAACTGCCCAAGAGGATTTCCTTGATTTTAAGCAGGGCCAGAACCTCTGATAGGAGATGGGGCCATCAGATCATGGAAAAGATCATGGCTTTGAAAACCTCACATATTCAATGGCCTGGAAAATATGAGAGCTTTCTATGGATTATTACTCCCATTCCCAGCCAGAGAGAGAGCAATGCAGCCAATATTACAGCTGTGTTCCAGATAGTATGTATGGTATTTATTCTACTTTGATATATAAGAACCCTTACCTAGAACTTGAAATCAAATCACTCCTTCAATAATTAAACTGAGTAGAGGATATCACTTGGCTCGAACTTGAAAGACCCCGTTTGAAGTCTGTTGAGTTTAGTGCACTTTCTTTCCTACCTGCAACGCACATGCATCATACTGGTTGTTGTGCCTGTAAGTTAGTAGCGGGCTCAGGCTTCCCAATGCAGGCTAGCTTCTTAAACAAAAAAAGACTAAGAGAAAAATCTAAAACCAATTATAAGAATGACAAAACTGGATTCTGATGTTGTCAGAGTACAATGTGTAGGAAGATAATGGAGGAGAAAGACATTTTTCTCTTTATTTGGAGGAAAAAAAATTCTTAAATGTCTACCATGTACGGTTTATTTTGCTCTACATCATGAAAGATACAAAGTACTATACAGAGCCATCATTAAGGAAAAGGAACTTAAAAACCAGTTGATGATGTAACAAGTAAAAATGAAAAAAAAAAAATTATTGCAACATGGCAATATATCATGTGTGCCAGGCCACAGGCTTTCAAGAAGGAGGAAAGAATATTACTATTTTTATCAGATGCCAACTATATAAGGGCTTCCGTGGTGGCTCATCAGGTAAAGAATCTGCCTGCAATGCAGGAGACATAGGAGTTGCAGGTTCGACTCCTGGGTCGGGAAGATCCCCTGGAAGAGGAAAATGGCAATTTACTCCAGTATTCTTGCCTGAAAAATCCCATGGACTAGAGGAGTCGGGCAGATATAGTCCGAAGGGTCGTAAAATGTCTGATACAACTGAGCAATTAAGCACACACACCCATACAACCATATGCCAAGCTTATATACATTTAATTTTTAAAAGAACCATATGCAATTAATACTATAATCTCCACTTTAAAGCCGAAGTGAGATTACTAAATAGGTTAACTAATCACCCAAGGTCCTGTATATAGCTAGTCTGTGGTATATTCCAACAAAATCTGTTTGACTCCAAAATCTGTGTTTCCATTAAAGCACATTTTGTGCAGGTAAGCAGGTAACCTTCTGAAGCAATGGTGACATGTGAAATTGAGGCTTGAAGGACTTGGCAAAAATTTGACAGGTGAAAAGTATAAAGGAAAGGTGGAAGGTCATTTTAACCAGTGGAAGAATGTGAATGAAGAGATGCACAAGGTGTATTTGGAAATACCTGAATCAAAGGTTTGTTCGGGGGAATGCAAAACACGGGTGAAAACCCAGGATGAAGACCAATCTGTCTGTTTTTACTAATAAATACCCAGTATTAATAAATACCCTACCCAAGGTAGAGTCTCAATTCTATCCTTCAGAGAAGAGAAAAGCCAAGAAAAACTTTTAAGAAGAGGAGAAGTTCCAAGCATGGCAATACCAGATTCTCCTGAGAAGTAGGTGGAATGTATCGGGGTAGAGGGGCTTTCTACATGGTGCAGTGGTAAGGAATCCACCTGCAAATGCAGGAGACTCAAGAGATGTGAGTTCAATCCCTCAGTTGAGGAGATTCCCCTGGAGGAGGAAATGACAACCCATTCTAGTATTCTTGCCTGGAAAATTCCATGGACAGAGGAACCTGGCGGGCTACAGTCCATGGGGTCACAAAGAGTCTGACATGACTGAGTCATGTCCACACACTGGGGTGGAAAAAAAGACAGGAGTGGAATGAAGAGATTTCGGGGCTCCTGTTACAACTGTACGTGTCTCAAAGAACTGCAAAGAAGCACTGACACCACTTTTAATTTGCCCCATACATGTTCTGTATCTATTAAAATCTGCTTCTGTTTTTATTTATCTTTCTATTTTTACTAAAAGAAAAATAGAACTTCAAAATGGTTCTAACCAGTACACTTCAGCTCCTCAGTGTTAATGGGTCAAGACCCCAGATGGCTCCACACTTAGAACAGACTTTGCACACGCGAACAAGACTCATACATTTTGTCCATGCCGCTGAAACAATTGATGTACTCCCAGCCTATGGTGTATGTTTTTTATAATTACACCAGAAGAAAGCATTCTTTATGGAAATAAATGTGCTTTTTAAAAACACATTTCTGAAAAGCAGCAGGCAAGGCATTAATAACAAAGTGAAATGATAAACTGAATGGAAGTCTGAGAAAAATTCTATATTTGTATTATACAGGCATTGTTTTCATTCCTGGCACCTTATTTTTCATGTACATAAAGAGAACGCAAGCTACAGCAGGGCGAGACAAAGATCAATGCTGAATGTATTACTTGGCACTGGTCAGACGCAGTTTAATAAGAAAAAAATTGATCCATTAAGCTAAACCTAATTTTTGGCCGAAAATGGTTGAAACCTCTTCTTTATATTGCTAGCTTCATAAAGACCTATAATATTTGGAAGAAACAACTCAAGGCTGAGTTTAATAAGATTAAATGTATTGCAAATATACTTAACAAGAATCTATCAAGTTGTTAATGATTGCTATTAATATCAAACAATTTTTGTATAGAATTTTTTTATTAGAGCAATTGTAAAATACAGCCATAAGAAATGCAATATAAAAAGGTTTTCAGGTAATTTGTAACAGCTACAATTGCAGAACTCAAATCTTAACCTACAACATATAGTAATTTATTTTATCAATCAGTTTCTAACACAAGCACAATTAAATTTGTAAAGTATTTAAGTGCTGGTCTTAGCCCTGTGTAGTCAAGTTCCAAGGGACATTGACGGTAGGCAGTAGCGCCCTTACATGTCAGGAGATTATAAAGTAGAGGATTTGTTCTTATAATACTTAAAATTATTTTGAAAATGCAATGCTAATTTCCAAGAAATTATTTTAATTCAGCCTCATCTCAGATGATTAAAAAAGAAGAAGTTTTCATCTCAAATGTCACTGAATCATGGAACTTTAAAGATAGTAGGGAATTCATTGACTTGTCTGGTTCAATCTGCCCATCTACAGATATAGAAACTATAGCTACAGACAGATTCTGTAAAATAATCTGCCAAGTGTGCATACACTGGAGGAATACTGAATGTTTTTATTCACAAGATAAAAAATTCAGCTAATGAAAACTGAGACAACAGAAAGTGAAATAGACACTTGTGGCCATAATCACGATATAGCAACTGAAAAACACATGGACAATAAAAATACCTTTTTACCTAAATAATAAAGACTTTCGTTTGAATACTCTAATGCTATACTTTATTTATATGTATATTCACTATTACATCACAATAAATCCAGAAACACACACACACACACACACACACACTCACCTATACACATTTTGCTCAGAACTTGATCAGTATTTAAAATGGATCCATGAAAATTAGAAAAAATTAAAGATCATGATTTATGTAAGCAATTATACGAATAACATTTTTTAAGACTATACCTAAAAACTGGGGAAGGAAAATCATGTTCTTGTATCTGTTCAAAAAAAAAAAAATCCCCTACAGCCTGGGCACTGGTGATGAGCTATGCCCTTTTACCTTCAGGGTACCAATTTAAATCTCCTCTGCATCAGGAAGGAGAAATATTGTTTCCATTTTAATGGCTGTCCAGTGTCCTATGCAAAACGGATAGGAAGTTTCAGTTCAGTTCTTAGTAGACAGATGCTTACATTATAGAATTGTCACCTAAGAGAAAAGATAAGGACTGAAAGATTACGGTGGAGAGGCACCCTCTCACCCTAGATATAGCACATCCAGAGTGGGGGAAGAACACTGAGGGTGCCTAAGGATGCCTTTCAGTTCACAGGAGCTGAGTATGCCTTGTAATTACAGGATTTATTACAATTTGTAAAATCCAAATGTTTGCATGTTCATATATTTTTATATGCAGGACAATAGCTTGCAGGAGCAATGCTGATGGTCAAATATTCTGATCATTAGGCCACAGGGCATTGAGAAGACTTTTCTTTTTGAATTTTAACTCCTGAATATTTTAACTGCAAAGTATAACATAAGAACCCTATTGATGATTCATTTGTATTTTAAGCATATCAATCACCTCTTGGTTGCCATGCTAATACTGATTTAGAAAAATACACACTTCAGTTTATATTGATCTGTTTTTCTAATTCTTCATCAGAAGGGTCTAATATGGTTGCTTTTGCAATTTACTTTCAAAGTTATCCTTTTAGGAGATGAAGTAACCAAAAGATATTGAAAATCCAAAGTAAATTACATCGTGCTAGTTTGACTTCCCTGAAGGAATAGATACACCCCTGTAATCTGCTCAGCACACAGCTACTAGGCAGGGGATTCAGCTCTGTCTTAATCTTGACTAAACTATGACTCTCTTCTTGGCACACAACATTTGTCTTCAGGACATCTATCAAATATTTAGTGCATCTTCTAACACAATTAAGTTTCCTATTAAATTACAATCTGATTATGAATCAGAACTTTAAAATGTACACAAAATCCAATATTATGTTGTGATACTTATCAAAGCACACCAATAAAGAAAGCTCTGGAAAATACGGTGCCTCATTTTTAAAACTCTAAACATGTAATTTAATTTTTTTAAATCTTTGGTTTCTTAAAACTGGTTACTTAAAGAAGCTGAGTTTATATATAATTTGCTAATGGAAAAAGGGCCTAAACATACACCTCTAAATGAAACTAGAACTTGAATACTGCCATAGGAGAGCACACAACAGTTGTCATCTAAAACAAAGTGAAACTGAATCATAGATGAATATACGTGCACGGGTGCTAAGTAGCTTCAGTTGTGCCCAACTCTGTGACCCTATGGACCATAGCCCTTCAAGCTCCTCTGTCCATGGGATTCTCCAGGCAAAAATACTGGAGTGGGTTGCCATGCCCTTCTCCAGGGGATCTTCCCCATGCAAGGATCAAACCATTGTCTCCTGCATTGGTAGGTGGGTTCTTTACCACTAGCACCACCTGGGAAGCTCAGATGAATGTATCTACATACATTATCTACATACATTCACATTCACACACACACATAGAGATCGTGCTTGAAGACAGATGGATCAAATATGCATATATTTAATGTGTTTAATACTATAAAGAAATGTTAGAGAAGCAGGTAACAGATGATAAAGACTAATAAAATTCTCCAAACGAACTAAATTTAACTAAATAAAATCTCTGGAGTAAAAATAATGCCAGAATAGGAAAAAGCTTACTTTAATGGGGCGCCTATCCCTCAATGTCATCTAGAGGAAAAAAAATTACATGTAAAACTATAAAAAGTAGACAGAGTATCTAGAAGCAATCAATGTTTCAGAATTCACTACACTGTGAAAAGGAAATTAATATAAGAGAGTTCAACACTAACAAAAATACAGTCATAAGAGAAGAGATCTAAAGGAATCAAGCATGGTGAAGGAGCTTTAAAAGGGAAGCAAGTTTGAAAAATTTCTGTAAAGCTACAGGTTATACCAGGGAACTCAGGGGAGGACTGAGTGGTAGTTTAGTGCATGGTTCAGCAAGAAAAATAATGTAAGAAAGGAAAATAAAAATGAAAATTATTCACCATCTCATAAGATAATTTTCTTCCTTTCCATTAATATGAGTTACTGCCCTTGTATTCCTTTAAAAATGTATAACAAACCTATACAACCACATGTCATCTGCCATATATTTATTACTCTTAGTGTACAGTTGTTCTTGTTAACTCATATGATCGAAGTCTTGAAGCTGGAAATAGTATCCTTTTGATTTTTAGTTTACCTTAAAAGTAACTTTAAATGCTGCTTTCTATGATGTTTCCTAATAATACACAATCTGTTTTCAATTAATCAAGATAATGTGAAGATGGAAGTCATAGATCACCAAAATCATGACAAAGACAAAGCATAAAGATATATTTTAAGTGGAGTCAATGTAAACTTAATTGGTTAAAATTTCATCCAGCTGGCTAATTTAATTATGATATGTGTAGACAATGAAATACATGCACCTATTTTTTAAAAGATGAGGTTGACATATTTAGATATGTATATATGATTGAATGTATAAATAAGTGTGTAAATATATACATGTATATTGAAATAGAGGCAGAAATACATTATAATTCATCTATAAATTGTGGGTGTATATGTGCACATAAAATCTGACTTTATTTTTACATCTGAAAGAATGTATACCAAAATAGAGTGACTGCCCAAAAAAATGTGTCCAGTGTCAGGATAGTCAAATTTGCTCTTGTTTTTTGCTAGCTAGTTCCTCCAGCAAATCATGGCTCTCATTTCCTCCTCTCAAAACACTCTCACTTCAATGTCACAAACACTGGCTCCAGCACATCAACATATTTTTATCCACTTGTTAAACATGAATCCCATGGTGCTGCCTGTTTCAGGCTAACCTACCAGAATGTTCATCAGTTACCTTCCAATTCAAAACCATCAAACAAACACTTTGACTCCTCAGCTCAGATTAACACTGATTTAGGCATTCCTTGTGCCCCATTCTGACTAAAAAGGGCCTATGTCAAGAGAGACTTTGTCAAGATCACCATGAAGAAATGTTTTCATGGCTTTAGGGCTTTATCTCTTTGTTTTTCAGTCTGTTTGAAGAACTTATCCAAGACTCAAAAGAAATTCATTTATACTTTCTAAATTTTTTTCTGTCAAAACTATAATGCCAATTGCGTACCATTTTCCTCTTTTTCTAATTAACAATTTCAAGATTTTTTTCTTGAATGTTAAGCATTATCCTGTTTACATTAGGTTGATAACATTTTAAGTGCTTTGCTACTCATCTGATGGGTAGGTGGCAGAGACATTTCCACATAGCAGGAAACTTTGTATGAAATTTATTAGGTAATATCTATTTCTAAACAGTAAATGTCTCCTAATCTCTAGGAAGTTTTGTCTTTAGTTGGTTCACAGTGATTCTATCTCATGTTTAACCACAGTAAATTTGCAAATTGATCAAATTTTAATGAATTATATTTATTTTTTAGCTATTGTCTCTGTTGTACCACTAACTAGTACAGTGCCATATAACTAAATTGAGTAGATGGGACAAATGCATGTATACGTGCTCAAACACTCAGTCATGTCTGATTCTTTGTGATCCCATTTACCGTAGCCTGCCAGGCTCCTCTGTCCATGAGATTTTCAGGCAAGAATACTGGAGTGGAGTACCATTTCCTCCTACAGGGGATCTTCTCGACCCAGGGATTGAACCCACATTTCTTATATCTCTTGCACTGGCAGGTGGATTCTTTACCACTAGAACCACTTGCACTTTTGACTATGCCAAAACCTTTGACTGTGTGGATCACAACAAACTGTGGAAAATTCTTCAAGAGATGGGAATACCAGACCACCTTAACCTGCCTCCTGAGAAATCTGTATGCAGGTCAAGAAGCAACAGTTAGAACTGGACATGGAACAACAGACTGGTTCCAAATTGGGAAAGGAGAACGTCAAGGCTGTATATTGTCACCCTGCTTATTTAACTTATATGCAGAGTACATCATGAGAAATGCCAGGCTGGTTGAAGCACAAGCTGGAATCAAGACTGCCGGGAGAAATATCAATAACCTCAGATATGCAGATGACACCACCCTTATGGCAGAAAGCGAAAAGGAACTAGAGTCTCTTGATGAAAGTGAAAGAGGAGAGTGAAAAAGCTGGTTGAAGACTCAGCATTCAAAAAACTAATATCGTGGCATCTGGTCCCATCACTTCATGGTAAATAGATGGGGAAACAGTGGAAACAGTGAGAGACTTTATTTTCTTGGGCTCAAAATCACTGCAGATGGTGACTGCAGCCATGAAACTAAAAGACGCTTGCTCCTTGAAAGAAAAGCTATGACAAACTGAGACAGCATATTAAAAAGCAGAGACATCACTTCACCAATAAAGGTCTGTCTAGTCAAAGCTAGGGCTTTTTCAGTAGTCATGTATGGATGTGAGAGTTGGACCATATAAAGAAAGCTGAGCACTGAAGAATTGAGGCTTCTGAACCATGGTATTAGAGAAGACTCTTGAGAGTCCCTTGGACTACAAGAAGATCAAACCAGTCAATCCTAAAGGAAATCAGTTCTGAATATTCATTGGAAGGACTGATGCTAAAGCTGAAATTCCAATACTTCGGCCACCTGATGCGAAGAGCTGACTCATTGGAAAAGACCCTGATGCTGGAAAAGATTGAAGGCAGGAGGAGAAGGGGAGAACAGAGGATGATGTGGTTGGATGGCATCACCGACTCAACAGATATGAGTTTGAGCAAGCTCCAGGAGTTGGTGATGTACAGGGAAGCCTGGCGTACTGCGGTCCATCGGGTCGCAAAGAGTCAGACACGACTGAGCGACTGAACTGAATTGAACGGAGCACCACTTGGGATGAGGAAAGGCATTTACTGGGGTGTTAAGAATCTTTCAGTTTGTAGAGTCATCAACCCACCCCATCAGTTCTTTCTGCTTCTTCCCATTGATAAAATGAGAACGAATGCGTAAGAAAGAGAGAGAGTGTGTTTTTTTTATTCTTTCATTTGGGTGCATATTTGCTTCATCAGGGACACTGTTAAGCTTCTCAAAATGTAAAAGATATATATTTTACTTAACTAGTAATTATTTTACTTAATTTGTCTTTCTTTCAATCACCAAAAACAGATTTAAGGAATGTCAATGGTAAAAATGGAAATAGGATACTGAAATGCTAAGTGTAAGACAAAGTCTTAGTTGTGATTCCTCCAGGTCTATAAGTGTATATGGAGTATTTTCAGGATCATTTACTTGTGCTTTTTACCAGCACTTTTAGGAGAAGTCTGTAAAATTAACTGTATTTAAAATGACTAAGAATAAATATATATTAACAGTTATGATGTTTAATCAGTAATACCACTCAACTTGATCATTTTAATATAGATTACTTATAAATGTGCATTTTAATTATTGAAACACATAGCTATCCCTAAGCCTACAGCATTTTGCATATGTGATTTTTTACACATATATATGGATACCTATGGTGTTATGAGCACCTATAAAGTTGTGTTTACAATATTTATGATCTTACTTTGCATAATTATCTACCATGTGGCCCTAGTATTTTAAAATGTTAGAAATAAAAAGTACTGCCTTATATTCTTCAATGGAATAAAGAGAACATAAAGGGAAAAAAAGGAACCCACATGTTCCTTTGACAACTTCACACAGTGAAAAATTAAATGGAATAAAACAAAGAGATCAAATGTAAAAAGCAAGAGGAAACAAAGGAAACTAGACTATAAATTCCTGCAGAGTATTACCCTTATTTCCTAGTTCCTTTTAACTACCCTCAGCACCTTCATTGCTATTTAACACTGGGCTCTTGCTAAATGTAGCTGACTTGCTGGGAAGAGAGAGCAGCAAGTATAGCTGTTTAAGAGAGAGGAAAGGAATGCCCAGGCAAGATGCAAAGTTAACATTATTCACTCTCCATATTACCTAATGGATATTTTTACCTCCCATATCAAGGATGACATTTTATTGGTTTTAAATTTTTATACCTGCAAATTAATATCTTAATCATTAAAGAGAAGTGTATTCTCTTTAACATGCACATGTCTAAGTCTGCAAAAGAAAACTTTCTCAGGCACCTATGCAAACACAAAGGACCAAAAGAAAAACAAAACAAAACTGCAATATAAACATAACATTACAAAAATGTTATATATCTGGTGACACTGGCCTTAAAAACAAATGCTCTTTTACTATAATGGATTTTAGATGCCCCTATAGTCTACAGGCAGAAAGCGAAATGGTCCAATTTCAAAATATTAAAAAGAGCTCCCTGCCCACCCTTCTCTTCTCTCTCTGCAGTCACAATTGCAGAATTCTCACTGAAGGAATTAAGGTTATATTTTCCAGCCTTAGAAAGAGGGGCTACTATCTTCTTAAAGGGAACATACATATCAAAAGTTGAAGCTTAAATATTCAAACAGCAGAGAAATCATTCACCAGAATATGTGGCCTTAAAGATGTTTAAAAATATGCATCTCTTTTCTTCCTATGACCATTACCTGTTCTTAGAGGAAGGTAGGAAAGTGAATCTGTCAACCTATTTTGACAACCAAAGATCATGAGAGAAATTATCTTTCAGAGATACGGCCCCAGTACATTTTTTAAAAATAACCAACTCCAAAAATGAAAATTGCAAAATGTTCTGAGTTTGTGGAAACATAAGAAATTTTAAATTTAAGGAAATAAACTTGTGGTTATTTTCATTACCACAGGGAGCATAACGCTTCAGAGGTGACATCTCCATTACCAACAGGTACTATAACAAGGTTCATAAAAGCATGGAAAAAGAATTGTTTTAATTCATAAAAAAGTAACATAGTTATATGTAACTAAGAGGTAAAGTCATTAGGAGACAGTCCAGTCCAGTCACTCAGTGGTGTCCAATTGTTTGTAACTCCGTGGACTGTAGCCCAACAGGCTCCTCTGTCCATGGAATTCTCCAGGCAAGAATACTGGAGTGAGTAGCCACTCCCTTCTCCAGGGGATCTTCCCAACCCAGGAATCGAACCTGGACCTCCTGCAGTGCAGGAGGATTCTTTACCATCTGAGCCACCAGGGAAGCCTCATACAATAATACAAAAGCCAGTTCAGGACAATAAGGGTACGGGTTTGAATCTCATTTGTGCCATTTGTTAATCATGCAACTATGAACAACTCAGATAATTTTTCTGAAACACAATTCAGTAAAACTGCATTATTACTATATGAAAAAATATAGCTACCTAGAGTTTTTATTTCAGATCTGTTCAGGGGAGAAACTTAGTCCTTGGGATTCAAGTTATTTCTTAGCCCAATGCCATAAATATTCTTAAAGTAGAAATATATGCAGGGAATTTCAAAGAACAAACGTCAAGCACTTTTGGTGCATAAGATAAGACTATATCTATGTGTGTATGAATATGTTAAATATACATCAAAAATTTCCCAAAGTCTACATAAGAAATGATTGGTAGTATTTCTCTCTGGGAAATGAGACTGGGAGTTTTAAGGGGGAAGAGCTCAGGAAGGGATACTTTAACTTTCCCTTTATTCCCTCCTGTAATGTTTAAGCCTTTAACAATGTACATATATTATTATATAATTCAAAAAATAATTTGTAAGACAAACGAATTAACTCAAACATCAGCATGAAGTAATGTATCGTTTTCAGTACATGACAGTAATTAATCCATGCTCCTTTTCTCACAAAGACTAAATGATCTATGAAACTTACAGTATAAAAATTACCAAAAATAATTTGTTTCTAATAGATTAAAATGGCAATAAATGATTTTTTAACAATGCCTTATAGGTACATGATGCCTTTGGGCTAATGACAAACATTTGTATTGCAAATAGTACAAAAAATTCTCAACATATGCTCCTTAAGAGGTAACCAACCATTATTACTATTACCACTGCCATTTTCATAACAATGATGACTATAAACACCTTAGAAAAAATGAAAACACTTTCAGGATAGAAGCCAGTATTATTCTGATGTGTCTTCATGTCTCTGTTGCACACCACAATGCTTGGCACATGATTTTTAGTAATTGTGGAATAAATAAACAAATGAATAAATTTTAAAATGAATGAATAAAAACCACAGGAGCATACCTACTCAATGCTAGCTCCAAACTGTCAGTGACCACATTGGAGATACCCACTCCTTCATCCTCAGCTCCATCCTGCTTAGAGAACCTGCTCCTGAGAGTAAACCTCTTCTAACTGGCCAGGGGCTCCTGCCTTTGCTCTAGGTTGACTGGACCAGAGGTGGAGACTGACATGAGCTAAGCTTCTAGATTCTCTTGTCATCTACTTCTTTCTACAGGACACTTGAACAAGAAAGCTGAATATGGGCCATGTGAAAATGGAGGAACAAAAGTCAGTCTCCAGAAGTGGAGAGAAATATACCTAAAACTCAGGAGAAAAGAGATGAGTCCCCTTGGGAGGCTTAACTACAATTGGCCTGGGTTTCCTGAGCTACCACTATATTCTTCCAAAAATTCATTTTTTTTCTAACTTTGAGTTTTTGTTCCAGGAAATAAGCTTTGAGACTCCCTGTACAACAACCACCTACAGAATTTCCACTACATGTTCCGGCTTCTCCAAATATTAGTACAGATGCCTATTTATATCTAAAGCCAATCCCTCTACTTGTGTATTGCATCACATTCCTTCTCACCTACTCTGGGGAAATATAACCCAGCAATTGGGTTCATCCCTTTCTTGACTACAACAATTTTTAGCCATTTACTGAACTAGTCTTTTTAGGACATACAAAGTAGCTGTCATTTTCTCTCATCTTAAAACAAAGCAAAACTTCTGTTGACCAAGTAGTGTCATAGAGCTGGCTTATGTCAGCTTTCAAGAGCCCATCGTGCACATCTCAACTCCTCATTCAGTGAAATCAGCTACAATTAGAGGGTATTTACACTATTAAAGTTGGCAAAAGCAAGAAATCAAACTTGTTTTTCTCCTCAGAGAACTGGTTGTTAACTACCTGCCAGCATATCACTTTCTTGGCCTCATGATCTTCACCAAGTACCATCCCTTGTCTTTGCTACCCTTTTCCGCAAAATATATAAAAGAATTGTGCATAAACATATTTTCCATTTTTTTTCATTTGAACGAATTACAATCAAGCTTCTGTCCCTACTATTCCACTGAAACTGTGTTACCAAGGTCTCCAGTGACTTCCATGCTCCTAAATGCAGAGGTCAATGCTCAGTCCTCGTATGACTTCATCTGTCAGCAACCCTTGGCCCAGCTGGTCATTTTTCTCCCCGTTCACTGGTCTTTTTTCTCAGTCTCCCTTGCATGTTCTTCCTCTTTCCTTTGCCCTCTTGGTGTCCGAGTGCTCCAGGGCTCATTCGCTGGCCCTATTCCCTTCTCCATCCACACCCGCCCCCTTGATGCCTACTTTTGGACGCGTGGCTCCTCAATCTGTAGCTCCAGCCTGGATCTTTCTCTTGAACTCCACACTTTTAGATCCAACTGACTATATCTCCACTTGGATATTGAAAAGATAACTCAAACTCAGCAAATTCAACACTGCACTTTTAACCTTACTGCCCAAAACTGTTTCACCAGCAACTGAACATCTAAGACAACAGCAACACCATCTTTCGAGTTAGTTACTCGAGCCAAAATCCTTAGAGTTATCTTTGATTTCCTTCTTATTCTCACACCCTGCACCCAATCCATTAGGAAATCTTCTTGGTTCTAGCTCCAAAATATGACATCTCTCCCCCTACTCCAATATTGCTAACCTGGTTCAAACCTATAGCCTGGATTATTCTGAGCCTTTAGTAAAGCCCCATACTGTACTATTAAACAGTGCCCATACTGTTACAAAAGCCAAATGACTCCTTCAAAAGTAAAGTCAGAAGTGTCACTTCTCTGATCAAAACCCAAGGACTGGGACTTCCCTGGAGGTCCAGTGGTTAGGAATCCACCTGTCAATGCAGGGTCACAGGTTCGAACCCCAGTCCAGGAACTAAGATCCCACATCCCCCTGGGAAACTAAGCCTGAGTGCTGCAACTACTGAAGCCCATGTGCTCTAGAGCCCACGCTCTACAACAAGAGAAGCCACTGCAATGAGAAGCATGTCCACTGCAACTAAAGAGTAGCCCCTACTTGCCACAACTAGAAAACGCTTGCACATAGCAATGAAGACCCAGCACAGCCAAAATAAGTCAAAATTTTAAGCACAAAACAAAATCCTTGAATTTGTTTGTTCAGAGTAGAAGTCAAAACCCTGTTAACTTCTGAACCATCTCCTTGTTATTTCCCTCTCACTCATCCTTTTCCAAACACACAAGGCTGCACCTTGAATACACTAGACATGTTTCTGACTTTGGGCTGTTGCTCCAGCTGTTTGCTTTGCCTGAATCCCTCTTCTCCCATCTATGATTTTGGCTGACTTCCTCACTGCCTTCCTCACTTCCTCCTTACATCTTCCTATTTAATATATTGCAATTTATCCACCAACCCTCTACACTCAGCACCCTGTTCTTTTGTCTTTTTTTATTGCACTTACTACCTCTTAATCTACTTTACAATTTACTTCTTTGTTATGCTTATTGTCTGCCTCTCCTCACAGGGCATAAAATTCATGAAGGCAAGGATTATTGTCTGGTTTTCTGATGATCTGAGTATTTAGGGTAGTCTGGTTCCTAATAAATGCTCAACAAATATTTATAGATAAAAATTAATAAATGAAAAGAGTATAAGTAGCAGAGATTTTACTGAATTATCACACAGAAATAAATCAGTGGTTATAAAAATTAGAAGTTTTAGAATTGTTTCCCTAATGAAACTTTCACTTCTACAGTTTTCTAGTTGAAATTTAAAATTTACAGATGAAATGCAGCATTATTCCCACAACTGTACCTAAACCTCTCTCATATCTGGGACTCAAATCCTGGCTCTTATAAGAGCTCACAGCTCCTGTAGGAGTTGTTCATTTATCAGTGGTGACACAAATGTGCCCATGTAGTATTTTGTACATATGGTGTTAACTTTTATGCTTTAATATATAGGTGCAATATGTCTGAATTATACTTGCTCTAGGAACCATCACTTTTATTTTACTGACTTCTGTGTATTTAAAACCTCAGGCATTATACAATATTGAATTAAAGTTTTTTGGTTGTTTAATTTCCACAGAAGAAAAAGAATAATTGTTTTAACATCCAGTTTTTTTCATGGCTTATACAATGCAAAATTCACCCAAATTTAGGGAGTACATAACAACTAAATATTAGAAGATGGATGTGGAGTCCCCAGACATCTCTATATCAGCTTCAAGGAGGTTTCTAACACATGCTTATTATGCCTAATTCATCTAAAATATGTTAAATAAAAGAATAATGTATAGGAACTTACAAATATATTGATGAAAAACACTAACTCAAACATGAATTTAAAACTTATTTTAGCCAAGGACAAAACTTATTTTAGTCAGTTCAAACTGAATCTTATTTTATATGCTTCAATTTACTCTTATAGTTATAACAACACAAGGAAACATCTGAAAAAGAGTGATTAATTAATTTTAAATGCCATATGCCCATTTAAACAGAGACAATAAAAAAGAATGAACACAAATATAATGATTAAAAACTGAATCCAAAAGAAAATATAAAAATCTCCAATACAAAAGAATAAAATTAAGAGCATATTATGAATGCATCATGTTAATTTAGTATTAACTAAATTAATAACTATATGGGCTAGATTTTAAAAACCTATACAGCTAACTGATGTGTAAATATATAAGCCCATAGATATATCCATGAAAGACTTCAAAGTCTGCAAATTCATAAACTGAAATGTAATCCTACAAAATAAAAAGATCAATTGAATAAAATATCTTTCAAATAATGTATGGGCTGTATTCAAGCTTGTTTTCATCTGTATTTATCAGAAATGTTATCATAATTGAACTACATCACATTCTTGGCTTATAGACATGAAGAAGGACCCAGGCTATAACCAAAGATAACCACTACTGTCAGGGCAGTGGCATGGCCCAGATCTTCTAAATTAGTTTTAATTTCAAACATTCTCTTCCTATTTATCAGTTCAAATCTGAAGTTTGAAAATTCTCTTGGCCTACTGTAATTTTAAACTTATAAAAATTAATAAATAATTTCAATTAACATATATCAATCCAACAGTGGTAAAGAACCCGTCTGACAATGCAGGAGACATAAGAGACGTGGGATTGATCCCTGGGTCAGAAAGACTTCTGGAGGACAACATAGCAACCCATTCCAGTGGGTTCTTGTCTGGAGAATTCCACGCACAAGGAGCCTGGTGGGCTAGGGTCCATACAGTCCTAAAGAGTTGGATACAACTGAAGCAAAGTGGCACCACACACATATACACAAGTTCAATTCAGTCACTCAGTCGTGTCTGACTCTTTGTGATCCCATGGACTGCAGCATGCCAGGCTTCCCTGTCCTTCAACAACTCCCAGAGCTTGCTCAAACTCAAGTCCATAGAGTCAGTGATGCCATCCAATTATCTCATCCTCTGTCATTCTCTTCTTCTCCTGCCTTCAATCTTTCATGAACATCCGGTCTTTTCTGATAAGTCAGTTCTTTGCATCAGGTGGCCAAAGTATTGGAGTTTCAGCTTCAGCATCAGTCCTTCCAATGAATATTGAGAACTGATTTCCTTTAGGATTGACTGGTTTGATCTCCTTGCAGTCCAAGGGACTCTCAAGAGTCTTCTCTAATACCACGGTTCAGAAATATCAATTCTTTGGTGCTCAGCTTTCTTTATGGCCCAACTCTCACATCCATACATGACTATTGGAAAAATCATAGCTTTGACTAGACAGACCTTTATCGGCAAAGTGATGTCTCTGCTTTTTAATATGCTGTCTCGGTGTGTCATAGCTTTTCTTCCAAGGAACAAGCATCTTTTAGTTTCATGGCTGCAGTCACCATCTGCAGCGATTTTGGAGCTCAAGAAAATAAAGTCTCTCACTGTTTCCACTGTTTCCCCATCTATTTGCCATGAAGTGATGGGACCAGATGCCACGATATTAGTTTTTTGAATGCTGAGTCTTCAACCAGCTTTTTCACTCTCCTCTTTCACTTTCATCAAGAGACTCTTTAGTTCCTTTTCGCTTTCTGCCATAAGGGTGATGTCATCTGCATATCTGAGGTTATTGATATTTCTCCCAGCAATCTTGCTTCCAGCTTGTGCTTCTTCCAGTCCAGCGTTTCTCAAGATGTACTCTGCATATACGTTAAATAAGCAGGGTGACAATATACAGCCTTGACATACTCCTTTCCCAATTTGGAACCAATCCATTGTTCCATGTCTGGTTCTAACTGTTGTTTCTTGACCCACATACAGATTTCTCAGGAGGCAGGTAAGGTGGTCTGGTATTCCCATCTCTTGAAGAATTTTCCACAGTTTGTTGTGATCCACACAGTCAAAGACTTTGCCCCAGTAAATAAAGTAGAAGTAGATGTTTTTCTGGAATTCTGTTGTTTTTTCTATGATCCAGTGAATGTTGGCAACTTGATCTCTGGTTCCTCTGCCTTTTCCAAATCCAGCGTGAACATCCGTCCTCAGTTTATGTACTGTTAAAGCCTAGTTTGGAGAATTTTGAGCATTACTTTGCTTGCGACACACACACATATCAATCCAACAAATAAGATTTTAGGAAGAACATATTATTAACCTCCTTAATTCAACACTTTTTTTAGTACTTTAGCATCATCATTTGTATATATATGTGTGTGTGTGTGTGTTAATCACTCAATCATGTCCAGTTCTTTGTGACTCCATGGATTGTAAACTACAAGGCTCTGTCCACGGAATTTTCCAGGTGAAAATAATGAAGTGGGTTGCCATTCCCTCCTGCAGAGCATCTTCCTGACCCAGGGATCAAACCCAAGTCTCCTGCAGGCAAGCAGATTCTTTACCATCTGAGCCACCAGGGAAGCCCAGTAATAACCAACTCCTGTCGTTTTGATCTGACAGGATTTCTACTTGAAATATTTTATTAACTTCAAGTTTTTGTGAGTGCAAATAAACTGCATTTTAAAAAATCTTACAATTTGTTTTCACTAACTCTTTGGGCCTCTCCACCAACCCTTTAGATTAGTTTAAATACTGTTATAAAACCTACACAGTTACTTAACCAACACCTTAGTAGGTTGCTTGAAATCATGGTCACTTATATCCTGATAAAGTAAAAAAAGTAAAGTTAGTCACTCAATTGTGTCCAAGTCTTTGCAACCCCATAGATGGTAGCCTGCCAGGCTCCTCTGTCCATGGGAATTCTTCAGGCAAGAATACTGGAGTGGGTAGCCATGCCCTTCTTCAGGAGATCTTCCCAATCCACATCTCCTACATTGCAGGCAGATTCTTTACCATCTAAGCCACCAGGTAAGCCCAATATATACTAAAAGTCAGGTTCAATCACCACAGAATCATCTGGCTTTGCTAGAGGTAAAGGATTCCCCCAGGGAGGAACAGATTTTCTAGAACTTTCTGCAGGGGTCCACTTTGATATTACTTACAACTCTCCTTTAAGAATTTCCTAATAGCAAATAAACACAAAGAACAATCAAAACACCAGGTAAAGACTGACCCTAAAGGTAGGACTGTCCTAGATATTCAGCTTTACTTGTACCCTAGTGGGCAAGAAACCAGAAGCATGTGCTGTAATTACTTGTCTGTCATCTCAGAAGCAAGCACAGGAAGAAGGTGAGTAGACCATAAGGTGAACTGGGATGACAGGGAAGACCAGCTGGGAGTCCAGGAACCAAATGCCCCCTTCTTTCTTCCAGGGTTATTGATGCATAGATGCTGTGTAGCTCACTCCTGCCCCACGATCTTGCTTTCATTCCAAACTTCATTTTTTTAATCCCCACAATTGTCTGCTAACTTCCTATTAACATCAGAAAAGCTGGCTCCAGTTTTGACCAGTCTACAGGCAATGGGTTGAAGTGGGTCATGGAAAACATGAAAATAACTGATCTAGTTTTCACAAGGTCTTTCATGGACTGAATGGGAATTATTCAGAAAGCACTGGAGGAAATAAATATTCATATTCTGTCTTTCTGTCTGTATTTCTCTCCTTCATGGCCTTTTTGTATTTGGTTTTGATGGGAATCTGTATCTCTAAGGAAACCTTTAAAAAAATGCAACCTTTAAAAAATGCAGCCAGTACCTAAATTATCTTAAGCTAATTATAATATGCCAGACAGAAGGTATGAATGGGTTGAGATTTATAATTTAAGTGAATATTGTCACAGATTCTCTGTATCATCTACATTGTTTTCTGGTTAATATATATACATATTTTTTTAAAGTCAAGGTTGAAATATGACACGGTCTCCTGATGAGGAAAGCAGAAACAGAGGGAACAGGGATGCAATAAATAAATAAAATCAGGCTTAACAAATACTTCATATTTATTCAACAACTATTCATTTGCTAAAAAAATTATTGTGTGCCTACTATGTGCCAGGGAACAGAAAAGTAGTTCCTGCCTTCATATCATAGTATTGAGACAGAAAATATACTATAAAAAACAATTAATAGTGATAACTGCTATGGAGAAAAACTAAGCTGGGAAAGAGAGCAGCATGGGAGTGGGCAAAGATGTTCTATCTGAGCTGCTGACCTGGGAGTGGTACAGGGAATAAAGGGAGGAAGCAAGGTCTGCACCTGGCTCCCTGTGGAGGATAAAGGTATTCCAGGAAGAGGAAGCAGCAATGATAAAGGCTACACTACGTGGGGTCTGAAGGGCTACCAAGAAACCAGTGGGATGGAAGCCTGGGGTCACTGGGAAGTGAGATAAGCAATGGACTGGAGAGAGAATCAGAGGCCAAATGATATGGGGACTTATGGGCCCTGATAGGTCTTTGGATCTCCAGCACTCTTGCCTGGAAAATCCCATGGACGGAGGAGCCTGGTGGGCCACATGCAGTCCATGGGGTCGCTAAGAGTCGGACAAGACTGTGACTTCACTTTCACTTTTCACTTTCATGCATTGGAGAAGGAAATGGCAACCCACTCCAGTGTTCTTGCCTGGAGAATCCCAGGGACCGGGGAGCCTCATGGGCTGCCGTCTATGGGGTCGCACAGAGTCAGACAGGACTGAAGCGACTTAGCAAGAGCAGCAGCAGATCTTTGGATTTATTCTGAATGTGATGAAAGTCATTGGAAAATGTGCCATGATTCGATCTATCTTTTTGAAACTCCATTGGTTTGCCAGACGGACAATACATTGTAAGCAGATGAGAGTGGAAGCAGGAAAACCAGCTGTGGGGCTAACGCCGAAAGGCAGTCCAGACATGATGATGATAGGGACTAGAAATGGGAAGGCAGGGATGGAAAGAAGGATCAACTTCGGGATACACCCTTGAACGTACAGCCAACAGACTGCAGACAGGGCTGGATGTTGTATGTGAAAGAAAGTAATCAAGGATGAATTGAGGGTTCTTGGCCTGAGCAGCTGAATGATGGTAATGCTGATACTGAGATGAAACACACTGGGGCCAGGAGAAATTTGCGAAGTTGAGGCTAAATGGAAACCAAGTGTTCTGTGCTAAAGCAGGTTAACATGGAGATGCCTATTAAATGATGATAAGCAGTGGGAGCATGGAAGAGAGGCAGGTGCTAGAGATAAGTGCTTGGGGTCATCAGCACGTGAATGGTTTCCAAGCCATGGGAGTAAGGGTGAGCGCCTCAAGAGTGCAGGTCCAGAGAAGGACACGTAGGTGGACTGCGCCTTGGAACGCACCAGCATTGTGAGGTGGGAACAAGGAGGAGGATTCCGTAAAGAAAGCTTCGGGGACAGCAGTGAGGTAGGAGGAAAACCAGAAATGTGAACACTAGCCAGGAATACTAGCCAAGAAAGTGTTCAAGGGTAGCAAATGCTGTTGAGACGGCAAAGACGAGGTCTGGAAGTTTCAGTAAAGGGACAAGCATAAAAGCCTGACAAGAGTATGGTCAAGAAAGAATAAGAGGCAAGCGTGCAGAGAAAACCAGGACCTTTGCCGAACTAGCAAAACATTGCCAGGAATTGTGTTCCATGTTGTTCCTCAGCTCTTATTCCGTTTAATTTTCAGTATGGCCTCCAGTCATTTCAGTACTGAACTTCTGAGTTCAGTGTTTGGTGCTGCTGTTCAGGCTTCACTTTAAGCAGTTTAAGTAAGAAATAAAAGAAGGCAGAAACTATGCAGGCACTTCAATTTAAGATTCTTCTATAAACTAACCCATGTTGTCATTAGCATTACATTATATTAATCAGTTAATTATCCGATGTTAATATTTATGTAGTGATTTTTTTCCTGTGTTTGCCTAAGAGAAGTTAAAGAACTGCAAAGCATTCAAATGACAATTTTTAAAGCCTATGTTGGAATTAATGAGTGTTTAGCTAAACAGAATTAGCTTTTGTGGACATCAGGTCTCTGAGATCATTTTGAAAGAGTAGGAGGAAAGTGATAAGACTTAATGTTATGGCTGTGATTATGTTTTTGTTTTTCCTTTCCTTCTTTCACTACAAAACAAAATGAACTATTACACAGGTGAAAAATGTACTCTCATATTTAAAAGATGTTATAGCTGTTTTCCTATTTCTTTTTGAACTTGACCCTTTTTTCAGTATACCTCTTATTGACTTTAAAAAGAGTATTATGAATTAGAATTACCAGACAATGTTAAAAGAAAAACTCCTTGAAACCATGAGCAAAACAGTTTCACTTTAATGTATCTGCATGTATCCAAATTTTACTCCTATATCAAGATCCAACTATTGAGATAAACCTCAACTGAGACTTCCCCAAACCCCTCCTCTTGGAATAAATTTCTCTCACCTGTTAACTTTAATAATATTTTAACTGTAAATCTCATGTTTTTCATTCATCTGGCTAATAGTTTCTGCTTATTATGGGCTGGCACTCCTCTAGGTTTCAGCTGTTATCAGCAAACAAAACAAAGATCCCTGCCTTATGGAGCTGAGATTCTAACGAGGAGCAGACAACAAATAATAGATATTGTAACAAGTCATCACCTAGGGTTGGAAGGTGATCGATTCTGCAGTAAGATAAAATGTAAAGCAGAGGAACAAAGTGCATGGGGGGAGTCCCAATTTTTAATACAGTGATTAAAGTAGGACTTACCAAGAAAGCAAAATCTTAACAAAGACCTTAGGGTTTGAAGAAGGGGAGGGAATTAGCAATGTGGATCTGTGGGTAAGAGCTTTCCAGGCAGCAGGAGAAGCCAATGGAAAGAGCCGGAAGAAACACTGGGGGTATTTTTGAAGACCAGCAAAGAGACCAGAGTGGCTTGAGGGCTGTGAGGGAGGGAAAGAACAGTAGGAGATGGGGGTCAGAGGCTCATGGGGTGGGGGTAAAGGACAGATTACGGCAGTAAAATGGAGGCTATTACAGAGGTTTGAGCTGAGGAGTGACATGACCTGACATTCAGTTCAAAAGGACCCTCTGGCTGTTATGTTGAGAATATTGGGATGCACTCGGGTCGGGGAAGAAATAAAAGTAGGAAAACCAATTAGCAGACCCTGGCTAACAAGAGATGGTATTAACTTAGACTCAATGAGAACAGTGGAGCTGGCTGGAGAAGTGGCTGGAGCTTTTAATACTGCATTTTTAAACTGCGCCATATACATGAGCATGTCTCATCATCACTTCTAGGCTATTCACTCCTTGAAACCAAGACTTGGGTTCATGCTTACATGTCCAACAAGGGGTGCTCAGTCATATGGCTAAATGAATGAATGGTCACCAGACAAAAACTCTAACTTACCTCTCTCTGTGGCAAACACCCTGAATTTTAAGACATATTTATGAATGGATAATAGCACCACCAACAGCATCGATTTTGAATTAAAAGTAGAAAAAAATTTGCACACTGTGTAACTGTTGGCAAATAATATAAAAGGAAAGATGTGTTCCTTTTAGGGAGACACATGAGTTTTAAGGGAAACACATGAGTTTCCCTTAATTGCTTACAAGTTTCTAGAAGAACTCTACCGCTTCTGCATTTTCTCTGCTTTCTCCTTAAGGTAAAATAGTAGCCAATGGAGAGAAATTTCCAGAAAATACAGATTCACAGTAGATTTTATCATGGAAATATTTATCATCATAAAAGCCAGTCAAATGACATTCCATAATACTAACCCTTAGTGTAGTTAACACTGCAGAGAAGAAATCTATCTCTGTCTTCAAACCCCATTATATATAATAATAAAAAATAAAACAAAAGATTGCATATAAAATAAATAACTTCTCCAATACATATATATTTGACATTACAATAGCCAACTAATGCAATCATTTGGCATTAAATCAAATTTCTGAAACTTCAATGTAGCAAGTGGGAAATTCCTACAGAAAAAAGGTTGCACAATGATGTCCATTCATAGTTTCAGAATCAAAGCCAAAGAATTTCTCTTTTTCAATAAAGTAGTCCAGGTTTTTGAAATGCAACATCTAATTTGGGTACAGAGTTCAAGAAAAGATGCTGCATATTGTGGAAGTAATTTGCTACATGTACATATGAAAAATCAGGAAGGGAATGGATTTCTCTCTCTCTCTCTCTTTAAAAAGCTGTGGTACATATACACAATGGAGTATTATTCAGCCATTAAAAAGAATACATTTGAATCAGTTCTAATGAGGTGGATGAAACTGGAGCCTATTATACAGAGTGAAGTAAGCCAGAAAGAAAAACACCAATACAGTATACTAACGCATATATATGGAATTTAGAAAGATGGTAACAATAACCCTGTGTACGAGACAGCAAAAGAGACACCGATGTATAGAACAGTCTTATGGACTCTGTGGGAGAGGGAGAGGGTGGGAAGATTTGGGAGAATGGCATTGAAACATGTAAAATATCATGTATGAAATGAGTTGCCAGTCCAGGTTCGATGCACGATACTGGATGCTTGGGGCTGGTGCACTGGGACGACCCAGAGGGATGGAATGGGGAGGGAGGAGGGAGGAGGGTTCAGGATGGGGAACACATGTATACCTGTGGCGGATTCATTTTGATATTTGGCAAATCTAATACAGTTATGTTAAGTTTAAAAATAAAATAAAATTAAAAAATAAATAAATAAATAAAAAAAATAAAAATAAAAATATGATGTCAGAGTGTGGGTTCTAGGCTGCTACAATTCCTAATTGAGTCAGAAATCTGGAGGACTTCATCTCTATCTAAGATATGTCCCTATTTCCACTTTTTTTAGTAACCATGGAGAAGACTGAGTTCAACTTATGATAAATCTAGTTGGAAAATATCAGCCTGAATTATAGATTAATGCTTTGAGACAGTGGTTTGTCCATCTAATCATTTCACAAATATCTATTGAGTACTTAATATTGGGACACCCTGACAAAAATAAGGGAGCTAGGGAACCCTTAGCATTATGGCAGAGAAAGCAAAAGGAAAGGGAATTTTTAGTACAGAGCAGGCATAATCTTGAGCTGATTTTTAGAACCATGCCCCAATAACAGTGCCAAAGATGGAGTGATAGAAGTAGGCAGGAGGATCATTTCATAGGCTTAACAGGAAAAAGTTAGGAAATAATGAGGGACTGACTATAGAAAATGATGGTGGGCATGGAAATAAGCAGCAAGTTCAAAATATAGTTAGCAAATAGGCCATTGTGGTCTTGATGGAACAGAGAGAATGAAGGAAGGTGAGGGGTTTAGGACAACTGCTGGCTCTTCAGGTGAGAGAATAGTCGGATGGTGGGCTGTGCTCTAAAACCTTAAGAATGCAGATGTAAAAACAAATAGCAGAGAGAATTCTTTTTAAAAATCAAAAACTCTGGCATGATACATATTTGAGATTATGACTGAATTTATAAATATAAATCTGTGGTCTAAAGACAGTCTACCCACTGAGCTTGTCCAAAGTCACGAATAGTAAAGAGATCACTAAAGAATACTTACAAAAATTTCCTTCCTTTTCTCTGGTCTCCTGATGCAAAGTATTGATAAGATAGAGACTAGTAGACAATACTGTACTTGTGCGGAGTTGCTCAGTCATGTCGCCCCTTTGTGACCCTGTGGACTGTAGCCCACCAGGCTCCTCTGTCCACGGAACTTTCTAGGCAAGAATACAGGAGTGGGCTGCCATTTCCTTCTCCAAGTAGACAGTATTAGATTTTAGATATTTGAGTCTGGTGAGTATTTACCAAATTTGGACCTTCTATTATACAATTGGGGCTTCCCTAGTGGCTCAGCTGTAAAGAAACCGTCTGCCATGCAGGAGTTCAATCGCTGGGTCAGGAAGATCCCCTTGAGAAGAAAATGGCAATCCACTCCAGTTTTCTTGCCTGGAAAGTCCCATAGACAAAGGAACCTGGAAGGCTACAGTCCATGGGGTCACACAAGAGTCAGACACAATTTGGTGACTAAACAACAACAAATTATGCTATTGGAAGCATGGCTTCTTGAAAATTTTTCTTCTATTTCCCACAAAAAATCTTAGAATATGATATTTTAGGGAACACTGATATAGAATGGACAGCAAAGTAAAACAATTTTCTAAATATTTGACTTTCCTTACAGATTAATAATGGTGACTTTTTCATCTGGGATTCTAATTTCTAACTAACTCACTCATTAAAATTCACTCAATACCCCATGAAATTTCATTTTTCAAGGACTTCTGTACCATAAAAAGAAGATGAAAAATCTCTGATCATTTGTCATTTTTATGTTAGTATTCAGTACCTCCCCGCCACCCTCCATCCCCACCTTTCTTTTTTTTTGCTTCCAAATCTGCACTGAGAACATCGACAATGCCCAAGAAATGAATCCCTCTGCAAGCAGGCCATTCTGAGTTACAAATCTGAGGTATCACTATGCACAGCCCCCATTAAATCATTTCTACAGTTTCAATAATTAAAAAAACTCTTGAATAATACACCTCAAGACAGTCTTGAGAAAATTTATATTTTTATCTTTCTACATTCATAAATAATGGTAGACTACACCAGTAAGATCCACCAATAGAATGCTTCCATTCCAAACTGACAGATTTTTATTAACCTATTATAAAATGAAGAAGCCCTATATGCCCAATAATTTTAAAAACATCTAAATCAATGCTTTTCAAATTGCAGGTTGTGACCCCTTTGTGGATCATGAAATCAACTTGGTGAGTCACAACTGGCATTTTTACAAGACAGAATATATGGAGTAGAGTATATCAGAATGCATTACATTTTATAAGGGCATATGTGGTTTTGTGAAAGTTGTGCACATATGTATGTACTAGATCCTCATATAACTCTTCGTACCAAGAGTTGCATTCAAATAAATGGTTTAAATACCTTGTCCATGGATGTTGAGAAATGCCAGGGGTTTGTAGCTCAAATATGAAGTGAAATAAATTTTATTAAAAGGGAAGATTTATTTTTGTACAACACTCCTCTGAGAAGCACTCACTGACTTCAAGCTGTCAAGTATCTTACAGAAGTAATACCTAACAAATAGCATCAAAGGTTTCTTCCATACTATGTTTTGTTACTAGGAATAATTGGCCTAACATCATTAAATAACAAATTTTCACTTGCATGGTTTAGTCTTTCTATTTAATTATGGACAGAAGTCTCATTCAGTTGCATTGATCTTATACTTTAGAATAAACTCAGAGCTTGAAACATAAAATGTACCATATGAGTTTTTAATGCAGGAGGACCCTTAAAAGATAAGAAAGCAACTGTAATCCTCGTGAAAAGCATACAAATGCCTATGTTATCATTATTACAACCGATGCACATACACTCAAATGTTATTAATATGTACAAACTATAGAATATTCTACTGCACTTAAAAAATGAACACAAATACAATTCCAATAATTATGCTTCACTGTAATTTTATGAGAACCCTAAGAAATAGAAAAGTTTGAAACAATGTTTTATTTATACTACCAAAAATAAGTTTTATCCATGGAGATGGTGAAAAACTTAGCTTAGTATCACACCACCCAGTTATTCCTTGCTAATGATTCCTTAATTTATATTTTTGCAAACAAGTTTTAGATCAGTTGTTTTCAATAAAGTATCAGTCATGAGTTTTACCTTGAGATAGTTTAAACTTGAAATAGTCCTCTTTTGAGAGAGCTATAGTAAATATGAAGTTCATATTTTATTTCATTCATATCATTCCATTCCTTAGGTTCTTTATGGTTTTTTAAAAATCCATAATATAATTCTATGAGAGTTAACATAATAGACTGTAACAGCTGTTATGGTCTATTGTGTAAATAAGTAATTACAGAATTTACAGACTATCATGTAAATATGTAATTATGGACTTTTTAAAATGTGCATTATTTACTCGATAGTCTATCGTTTACATATGTAATTATGGACTTTAAAACATGTATTATTTACTCAGTCTGTAACAGCTCCTTGGGACAGAGTCGTTCTGGCCTATTGGGTAAACATGTAATTACAGAAATTTTTTAAATATGTATTATTTATCTGATAGTGCTGCTACAGATTATCACATCCATATGTAATCACAGATCTTTAAAAAACGGTTATCGTTACTTTGTATAATGCTTTTTGCAAGTCAACTCAGAGACTTGCAATTCATGGATCAGATGTCTAAAACTATGCAGTGATTCCATCATATAGAATATTTGCAAGAAATAGTGGTTTTCTACAAGTCACATAAGTAAATTTTCAAGTTTCCCCCCAAAATTTAAAGAACTGATCTCAAAAGAATAAACTGTTTTGATAGTTAAGGTTATAATACTCTAGTTAAAGATTCTATATTTCATTTTTTCACAGTTATCTACACCACCATAATTCTTTTAAGAAGCCAAAATCTCTTATCATATTTCGCTTCTTTCAGATAGGGTCTGGAATGCATTTCACCTGTTGTCTTCTTTCATATTCAATTATGAACATTTTAGGATGACAATTTAAACCACTTGCCAATTTCTGTGGTGTAAATATTCCCATCAAGACTGATTTCAAGATACCAAAGGGATGTCACTTAACTCAGAGTGCCACTTAACAGCCAAACCAGAACTGCGGGTCGTAGTCTATTTCAGCACACCACTACCTCTTAGGCCATTTCAAATTTCAACTATTGATTTGGGTACCCAAGTCTTACTTTCCATAAACTCTGAGGGAGTCAGAAACAAAAGCCCAAGTGCCAAGGTTACCTCAGGTAACCTTTAAAACTTGTTTCTTCAGTGTTTTGAGCAGTAAGTACTCTGAGGTTGAGGGGTCGAGGAAGCATTGTTCAGTGTATTGGAGAGAAGTCTTGGACTCAGTACAACTGAGGTATACCTATGAAAATGGCTTGGCAAGAATGTTATAGAAGTAATTTAAGTATCAGATGGTGGTTAGGCTGGAAAACTTTAAGATCTCTTCTAATCCTATGAAGTTATGATTTTATAACTTAATAAGTAAATGAGATAAATGTTAAGTATATCACATTTCAAGATCACCCATAGTTCCACAGTTGTATATTAATAAATTTAATTGCCATTTTTGACTGAGTAATAAATAGTAAGCTCAGCTAGGCAACTCTTGGAGGATAGACCTTTAAGCAAGATGCCATATAAATGAACTTCAGACACTGCTGATACAAAAACTAAGAATGTTAAACTAAGGAATTGCCTTTTATTTTAACAAAAAACTTAAACCTTGCTATGCTTTCCACATAGCTCAGTTGGTAAAGAATCCACCTGCAATGCAGGAGACCCCAGTTCAATTCCTGGGTCAGGAAGATCCACTGGAGAAGGGATAGGCTACCCACTTCAGTGGGCTTCCCTTACAGCTCAGCTGGTAAAGAATCCGCCTGCAGTGTGGGAGACCTGGGTTCAAACTCTGGGTTGGAAAGATCCCCTGGAGAAGGGAAAGGCTACCCACTCCAGTATTCTGGCCTGGAGAATTCCATGGACTGTATAGTCCATGGGGTCGCAGAGAGTCTCACATGACAAGCAACTTTCACTCACTCAGTGTCAGTATTTCAGTATTTTTTTTATGAACTGAAATTCAGAAACTGAAATGTTAAAATACTTCCTTGTTTATTCCAGTTTTTAAAAATCTGACTGAAAATTCATATAAAATCATACAGATGGATAGTATAACCAGTGGCTATTAATTATTTCAAATATTCCTAATTTCAAATTTAGGGGAGACTGCACTGATCTCCTTATAGAGTACAGACAAGGGATCAGTGCACGTATATATGATTAATTCTCTATAGGGCAGTATTAAATACATTATACTGTTTTGCGAATATAATAGATTGCTAGAACAAAAGAACTTTCAGGGAATTTCCATCCAAAGGAAATGAGATAGTATATACATTTGGCTAAGATGCTTATTTCGTTTCATTCACCACTCAAAACATCCTGTGGAAGACAGGACTTTCCATACATACTAAATTTTAGTTGTGTGTAGCTTAATCAAGACCTGCCACCATGGGTTGCATACCTTCAGGGAGAGATCGTGTTGCCCAATGTTTAAATTCCCATGTAGAGCAAAATACAAAATATACATTGCATTAGAGTATCACATGGCCAACGACCGACTAGAGAGCATGCCAGGAAGGGGGCAGGTGCTGTCTGCCAGAGGCTGCAATTTAATATCCTGCTATAAAAGCAATAGGAGGCTCCCGTTCATCTGAAACCTAGAACCTATAATAAAAACAGTGAACAATTCAAAACTGGCATGTTACTCCTACTGGCTGTTTATGTGCTAGGATCTTTCATCATGCCAAAGTTGCAAACTGTGTCGAGTCCTCTGAAACAGCTGGGCTCTTCTTACTAGTAAGGTGGAATTTGGAGTAGTGAGGGATTTACTGTATATGAAAGTCTGTTTTCTTTAAGGAAATGGGTATAATATATGTCCTAATGGTTTTTTGAGGAACTCGCTTGCTTGGGGTTTATTAAAAGGCTGAACTACGTGATTTTAGATAAAGACGTCAACAGTTAACAACCTGAGGCACAGAAATGGGAAAGGTAAGCCAGAATTTATAAATGTTCATTTCATCCAGGTGCACCGTACATTAAACAATAAATGCATCCCAGAAGTGAAATGAAAATAACATACTTATAAATTGAATCATATTTTAAATTAACTAGGGATATGGTTATGGTTTGGAAAAGGGTATGGCAACTCACTCCAGTATTCTGCCCTGGAGAATCCCATGGACAGAGGAGCTTGGCAGGCTGCTCCATAGGGTCACAAAGAGTCAGACACAACTGAAGCGACTTATCACACAAGCACACACACGGTTATGGTTATTTAAAGGTAGCTTCAGCTGGGTTTTGCTAATGTGTATGGTCAAGTTCCAATCTGTCAATTTCTGATATATGAATTTTCCCATGTTAAATTTTACAGCAGACTGTGTGTGTGTATATGTGTGTATGTGTATACTTGCAACTATATGCCCTTTCAGATATTCTAAAAGTCATACATTTATGATCAAAATACAGTAAAGGGAATACAGGAAAATAAATGTCTAGCTTGATCCATATGGATCTTCTGGGTTTAAACAAACATATGAAAGATTTGCTTGAACAAGACTGTGTTAGAAAATGAAAAACAAAGGTTTTCACAATTGCAGTTAGTTATCTGTGAAGTGGGAGTGCCAAGCAGTAAAACTCCGTGTCCACTTGGCTGCAACAATTAATATGGAGCTATCTTCAAGGTGGGATTATGGGCAATGGAGCCTCTAGGGAAGGCTGTTTTGCCCATGCGTTAAATCCTCATTTTGTGTGAACTTAATGAAAAGATTGCAATATGTTCTGTCAATGGTTCCTAGAGCATGGAGATGTCTCTTTCTTTTTCCCCTGAGTAAATGTAGTCAGATTTGTGCTGAATTTTATGGAAGAAAATGTAAAGAAAGTGTGTGCTTTTTACTTTGTTTAAAAGTCCCGAAGATAGACTTGAAATCATGGAGGGAAATGCAGCTGGTCCAGGGATATAGCATTGACTGGATACACAATCAGTACATTTGGAAACTTTGCTGTGTTTGGGGAAAACCTCTAACATGTACAATATCAAGGAGAAGAGAGTTGAGTTTTTCTATAGCATTTTAAATTAGGCAATTGCTATTTTCAATAGAAGCTCATTGGTCTGCTCTAAAAAAGTTTTTTTTTTTTAATTTATTATTCTAACTAATTTGAATTCACAAATATGACATGCTCCAGTCAGAATAAAGACTGGTTATGCACAGAAATGTTCGGATGCTGTAATACAGTCAAGTGTATGCTGATCTCATTTTGATCAAAGACTATTTAGGATAGCAAAGAAATGCACAATACTAAGTAACAAAAAGCCCAGAGTAGAACTGAAAGGAACAGAAACCAACAGGTCCCTCACAGTCAGTATATGTGCTAGTAGGTACCCAGCCAGGTTTCAGGCTCCCCTAGCAAACCCTCCATACTCTAGGTACATCAATAAGGAGGGCCTCTTGGAGCTGAACTGATACTTGGACATCTCTTCGAAGCCAAGGGTCACCCAGAGATATCCACATGGTCAGGTTCTGCCCTTCACACAGCTTCAATCCAAGGCTTATATAGAAAAAACTTGTTTTCCTATAGGGTTGCTGAAAAGAACATCACCTTGGAATTTCTGAGACTGTAAAATATTCAGGATCCCAGCAACAACTCACAGAGGCTAATCACAATTTAGCACCAGTGATTCAACTACTTAATCCCTGAACTCTGTCCTTACCTGGAACCCAGGCCTCAGAAATTCTGGAATCTAAGCAGGACTTGATTCAACAGGCCAGCGTTTGTTTTTAACAGCATAAAGGTATTTGGATGAAAGGGGATCATAGAGACAATTTAGTCAGATCCCTTCACTTTAAAGAAAACTAAGACCCCCAAAATTGGCATCATTTGACACAGCTGGTTAGTGGCCCAGCCACAAGTGGACTGTCATTCCAAGGGAAAGGAACTACCATTTGTAAAGCTAAGTGTAAGGTAACACATGTTATCTTATTTAATCCTCACAGATTCCTAAGAGGTACTCTTCTTTATCATCCCCTTTCATAGAGTAAAGTAAGTGAGAATTAGAACAGTGACTAACTTGCCCCAAATCATATACTTTCAGGGTAATTTGCTACAGATCCATTCACCAAATGGCCAATTTACCAAATGATGAATTGAAGAATGGCCAATTAGCTGAATTTATCAAGAGCTTGTTGCTTTAAACTATTGCTTTTATAGCAATTAATATTATCCAGTCAGTAAAGCTTTCAAGATTATTTTTAAAGTTGAATATTTTAATTTTGTTGTCATGGCAACATTTTTTAGGAACTTGAATTCACTCCATATTGGTGACTGCTGCTGCTAAGTCGCTTCAGTCGTGTCCGACTCTGTGTGACCCCATAGACGGCAGCCCATCAGGCTCCCCCGTCCCTGGGATTCTCCAGGCAAGAACACTGGAGTGGGCTGCCATTTCCTTCTCCAATGCATAAAAGTGAAAAGTGAAAGTGAAGTCACTCAGTCATGTCCGACTCTTAGCGACCCCATGGACTGCGGCCAACCAGGGTCCTCCATCCACGGGATTTTCCAGGCTAGTATATGCCAAATTTGAGGTCCTAATCACATGGTCTGTTATAAAACCCCTTCTGGGTCTTCCTACTTCTTTTCTTCTGCTTATAATAAATGGTATAGACTTTCATCTCAAATATTCCTGCAAACTGACAAAGAGACAGAAGGCATAACCTTTCTGAATTGTATAAGGTTTTTAGCAAATTGAGTTGCACAGGATTGTTTAACAGCACTAAGTTATATCTTAACATTTTAGTTTAGTCTTAATTTTAAGTTTTTAAAATTTTATTTTGCCCTAGCCATAAGCCCTGTAGCTATGCAGCACATTTACAGGTCCATATCAGCTGTCATTTCCTGTATGTTTCACATTTCAGATACTTTTTAAATGTTTGGGATATTAAGGCATCTATTCCATTTGCTTTATCAATCTATGAGCCAAAAAAGTAGAAAAGGGAGTGGGCCAGATTAAAAATGACAGAAACTTACCTTGTCCTCCTGATTTATCAAAGGTCTTGAAGACAAGCACAACAGTGTGACTTGAAATACAGTCATTATAATTCCAAAAGTCTGAGATCAACACTCAGGAAACCAGAAGCCCACACCGAATTTTAGTCAGTGCCTATCAACTAGTTAACATAAAACTGCTGCAGCAAAAATGAAATCTAAGAAGAGTTTAACACTAAAACTTTAAAATATCCCCAGAGTTGCTGCAATCATCTTATACAACAGGATTTGCCATAAACTTCAGAAAAGCTTAATAGAAGGAAAGCTTTGTTGAATTAGTGATTTGGCAAACTGATCATTTCATGAATTGCTCAATAGGGAAAGTGGATTTTGGTGAACTGACTTTCAGAGAGGTTATTTTTGGAGAAATAACAACTCAAGGAATGGGTGCTTTAGAAAGTTATTTTTTTGGTTAACTGACCTGCTTCTGATCACCAGAATATAAGCCATGGAAACCTTCCGGCTGACTTCAAGACTCAAATTCTAGTCTCTTTACATACTGTTTCCAATTAACCACATAACCATTGGTGAAAAAGTAGAAAGATTTTTGAAGTTCTCAAAACCCAGAGAAGAGAAATGTGGACTGAAAGTTTTAGACCACTGAAGAAGTTCCCTTTTAAAATGTATTAAAATAAGTATAGTGAATAAAATCTCATACTTGAGTTCAATGCAAATCATGTACAATTCGTTCCAACAGAAGAGTGAGATCCAGTGATTTTGACTAGTGAGAAAGAGCTCCCCTTGATACCAAGAACTTTAATTTGAGCAAGACTTGAACATTTATATTCATATCATGTGGATCTGTCTGGCCAAAGTTAATTTGAGCATGTCACTTTATTCCCTGCACAGAATATCTAAAGCTTTAAGGCATATTCAGAGAGCCTTTTTTTTTTTTTCCTTGAAACACAAACACTTACACAACGCTCTCATTAACTGGAACTTTCACATCTCCACTGAAGTGAAAACAGGACCTAAAGCTCTGTCCTACCTAGTGTATGTCAAATAACACAGATTAGAGAGGGTGTATTTGACAAAGGCATTTTACTCAGGCATTTGAAGGAAAGAGTTAGACGAGTCACAAACCTGCATAGCCATGAAATAAAAATAACTGCAGTGATGTTTAAAAGATATCCTAAAATGAAAAAATTTTTAAATATTCAATAAAGGCAAAATTTTGCCTATGAGTCATCTGACTTTATCCCAGTCTGTCACCACTGTTGAAAAGCTGTGTCTCTGCAACTTTAAAGCTAAAACCATTCCCAAGTCATCTGGAGCCACAAATGGACTTAGGAGTATGCTCTACTGTATAAGTGAGAAACAATTATTTGCTAGCATCCTCAGGTTGGAATAGTCTAGCCAATTCTGCCCACAGAAATATAATGTGAGTCATATATCTGTATCATTTGAAAATTTCTAGGAGATACATTTTTAGAAGTGAAAAGCAGGTGAAATTATTTTAAAAATACATTTTCTTTAACCAAAGTGTATCCAAAATATTAGCATTTCAACATGTGATCAATATAAAATATTATTGAGATTTCACAATTTTTTGGTAATAAATCTTCAAAACTGGTGTCTATTTTATTCTAACCACACAACTCAATTTAGACTAACCACATTTCAAGCACTCCATGGCCACATGTGGCTGGAAGTGACTGTATTGGATGGCACAGGTCTTATTCGAACCACAGTCAAAGATTTCTGACCTACAGCCTTATTTGAAAAGGGAAGATATTTGAAGGTATTGAAATTGGGTGATTCTGTCTGGATTGGACCGGCCAACAATTTATCGCCAATTTTGAACATTAGACATTTTGAGAATACAGACCAAAAGAACACCATTACAAGAGCTCCTTTGCCAACAAAGGTCCATCTAGTCAAAGCTATGGTTTTTCCAGTAGTCATATACGGATGTGAAAGTTGGACTATACAGAAAGCTGAGTGCTGAAGAATTGATGCCTTTGAACTATGGTGTTGGAAAAGACTCTTGAGAGTCCCTTGGACTGCAAGGAGATACAACCAGTCAATCCTAAAGGAAATCAGTCCTGAATATTCATTGGAAGGACTGATGCTGAAGCTGAAACTCCAATCCTTTGGCCACCTTCTCTGCACCCCACCTCCAGTATCTACTACAGTTCCCTCCATTGGATTATCAAGAGCAGCCGTTATTTTTTAGAAAAAAAATATATACATTTTTTAAAATTTATTTATTTGGCTTCACTGGGTCTTCATTGTGGCATGCAAACTCTTAGCTGCGGCATGTAGGATCCAGTTCCCTGACCAGGGATCAAACCCGGGCCCCTTGCATTGAGAGTACAGAGTCTTAGCCACTGGACCACCAGGGAAGTCCCAAGAGCAGCCATTCTTAAATGTAGTTTTCCCTTTATTTTGACACACAAGGTAAAAGTGCCTCTATTCTGAGCCTTTGAGTGGGGGTGCTCCATCTCCTTGTAATGCCCTTTGAATAGTGCTCCCTACATCCCTATACCTCCAATACCTGGCTGACCCCTGACTACTGTCCAGAGTCAACTTTGCTTTCATTTACTCTTAAAATCTCTAGGCCACCCCAAAGACCATCCAAGACTACCCCCAAAACCTAGACCCAATGTTCTTTCTCCCTGTTCCCATCGCAAACACTGAGGGCTCTCATGCCATAGGATTTCCATTGTGGCCCTTCCCCCCAGTATCATCACATCTGTTGATTGTCCCTATCGTGTCCTCAACTAGACAGTGAGCTCCTAAAAAGTATCTCATCCACCTTTGCATTTGCAGTGCCTAAAACATAGCAGGTACTCAATAAACGCTCATAAAGATGAAATACTAAACAGTATAGAGAAAGTATCAAAGTTCATGCATTCAAATAATAAATTATTTAATTAAAGTGTATGTCTAACATATTTTATAGCAAAAAGGAAGCCAAAATTTAACAAATAGTTATCTTCCGAGTTCCAGGTATTGTGCTAGATGTTGAAGTTACAGAGGTAAATGAAACTCCAAACTCTCAGAGGTGGCAGGTAAGCAGTTAGATGAGTGTTTCTCACAGGAATGTGAGTACCAAACACCTGGGGAAGTTGTTTTAAAACAAGCAGACTCTGATTGAGGAGGCTGGGGTAGGGCTTGAGATTTTGCATTTCTAACAAATTCTGCTGGATTCCACTTTAAGTAAGGAAGGACTATGGCCTAGAAGTGAGCAGAGCTGAAGCTCAGCTCTGACTTTTGCTGTATGGGAAGGAGTCATTCCTCTTAATACTGCCAGATCTGCCTGCTCAATTAGTAAACTGCTTGAGAAAGGACAGTAGATGATTTTTAGGTTATCTAAAAACTCTGTAGTCCACAAGATTTTTTTTTTTTTTTTTTTTTTTGGTCAGCCTGCAGAAGTAGACAGGGACTAGAGCAGTGACTCAGTTGTCTGCTTCTTAGGATCAGATCAGATCAGATCAGTCGCTCAGTCGTGTCCGACTCTTTGCCACCCCATGAATCGCAGCACACCAGGCCTCCCTGTCCATCACCAACTCCCAGAGTTCACTCAAACTCACGTCCATCGAGTCGGTGATGCCATCCAGCCATCTCATCCTCTGGCGTCCCCTTCTCCTCCTGCCCCCAATCCCTCCCAGCATCAGGGTCTTCTCCAATGAGTCAACTCTTCGCATGAGGTGGCCAAAGTACTGGAGTTTCAGCTTCAGCATCATTCCTTCCAAAGAAATCCCAGGGCTGATCTCCTTCAGAATGGACTGGTTGGATCTCCTTGCAGTCCAAGGGACTCTCAAGAGTCTTCTCCAACACCACAGTTCAAAAGCATCAATTCTTCGGCGCTCAGCCTTCTTCACAGTCCAACTCTCACATCCATACATGCCCACAGGAAAAACCATAGCCTTGACTAGACTAACCTTTGTTGGCAAAGTAATGTCTCTGCTTTTGAATATGCTATCTAGGTTGGTCATAACTTTCCTTCCAAGGAGTAAGCGTCTTTTAATTTCATGGCTGCAGTCACCATCTGTAGTGATTTTGGAGCCCAGAAAAATAAAGTCTGACACTGTTCCCACTGTTTCCCCATCTATTTCCCATGAAGTGGTGGGACCGGATGCCATGATCTTCGTTTTCTGAATGTTGAGCTTTAAGCCAACTTTTTCACTCTCCACTTTCACTTTCATCAAGAGGCTTTTGAGTTCCTCTTCACTTTCTGCCATAACGGTAGTGTCATCTGCATATCTGAGGTTATTGATATTTCTTCCGGCAATCTTGATTCCAGCTTGTGTTTCTTCCAGTCCAGCATTTCTCATGATGCACTCTGCATAGAAGTTAAATACACAGGGTGACAATATACAGCCTTGACGTACTCCTTTTCCTATTTGGAACCAGTCTGTTGTTTCATGTCCAGTTCTAACTGTTGCTTCCTGACCTGCATACAAATTTCTCAAGAGGCAGATCACGTGGTCTGGTATTCCCATCTCTTGAAGAATTTTCCACAGTTGATCGTGATCCACACAGTCAATGGCTTTGACATAGTCAATAAAGCAGAAATAGATGTTTTTCTGGAACTCTCTTGCTTTTTCTATGATCCAGAGGATGTTGGCAATTTGATATCTGGTTCCTCTGCCTTTTCTAAAACCAGCTTGAACATCAGGAAGTTCACGGTTCACATATTGCTGAAGCCTGGCCTGGAGAATTTTGAGCATTACTTTACTAGCGTGTGAGATGAGTGCAATTGTGCGGTAGTTTGAGCATTCTTTGGCATTGCCTTTCTTTGGGATTGGAATGAAAACGGACCTTTTCCAGTCCTGTGGCCACTGCTGAGTTTTCCAAATTTGCTGGCATATTGAGTGCAGCACTTTCCAGCATCATCTTTCAGGATTTGGAATAGCTGAACTGGAATTCCATCACCTCCACTAGCTTTGTTCGTAGTGATGCTTTCTAAGGCCCACTTGACTTCACATTCCAGGATGTCTGGCTCTAGGTCAGTGATCACATCATCGTGATTATCTGGGTTGTGAAGATCTTTTTTGTACAGTTCTTCTGTGTATTCTTGCCATCTCTTCTTAATATCTTCTGCTTCTGTTAGGTCCATACCATTTCTGTCCTTTATCGAGCTCATCTTTGCATGAAATGTTCCTTTGGTATCTCTGATTTTCTTGAAGAGATCCCTAGTCTTTCCCATTCTGTTGTTTTCCTCTATTTCTTTGCATTGATCGCTGAAGAAGGCTTTCTTATCTCTTCTTGCTATTCTTTGGAACTCTGCACCTGGAGCTAATTTCAGAACGCTGATACCCAAAACACAGCCCAAAACTATTACCTCAAAATTGCTGCAGGCAGGGCCCAGGCATTTGTATTTTTCAACTCCTAGGACTGAGAACTCCTAAAGGATGATACTTGTGGTATGTGTTGACTATCAGCTCAACTGATTGGTGTTAATGAGGTCTGAGATAAGCAAAGGATGGGCCCCTGCCAGAAGCATTTATTCTTTTCTGTTGGCAGTACTATGATGCCATTCTTGGTCCAAAAGGCCAGATGAAAGTCACTGTGAAATACAATTTCCAATATTAAAACAGCAGCACAAAACATGAGCCCTGTTATGTATAACTGTGTACAGAAGAAAACTTTGCTGATATCTTAAGGAATCCTCACACCCAGCTTTTTGCAGTCACCCCCTTGACTTAAAAGATCAAATGAACACAGGGATTTTTTTTTCCCAATGAAAAATAGAAAAACCCACATCCAAGAAACCACTGGACATTTTGCTTTGCAGATGCAGTCATATCCTAAGTCCTTTTTAATTTAGTTTCTAAGTTTGAAAATTTTTAATTGAAAAGCCCAAACACTTTTTAACTGTACTTCAGTTTTGAAAAAGGAAAAGATGCTTTGTAATCTTCACCCTGTCTTTTTGGGCTAGGTTAAGAAGAGAGGGAAACATTTCAAACTTTTAGTCTGTACTTTTAACGTATCCTAGTTTCAAACCTTTCAGTGACTTTACTTTTTTTTTTTTTAATTTGCTTGCTTGAAGTAAGAAAGAATTAGGTTCTTTTATCATTCAACTCAAGTAATGAATTGCTTTGTAGCACAGCAGTGGCTTGTCACTAAAATACTGATCTTTTTTTCCCCAGTTCACTTTTGTCAAAATGTGCCACTCATACTTTAAAAAAAAAAACAATTATTTATGTTTAACAAATGTCAACAAATAGCTAAAGAGTACATACAATAACCCAAACATTTTAGGATTTGAGAGGCAAAAATATATGATGTCTTGTTATTTTTAAAGGCCCAAGAACCTGTCTGAGAAGATCAGACTTACATTCTATGAAAAGATAGCTAAAATTATGAACAAAAATAATAAAAGCTAAAACAATAGCTTTAAAGAGTTCAGAGAAGAGAGATTCCTCACTTCCAGCTGGGAATGGCTAATAGTAGGCTTAGGATGCTGCTGCTGCTGCCGCCACCACTGTTAAGTAGCTTCAGTCGTGTCCAACTCTGTGCGACCCCATAGAAGGCACCCCACCAGGCTCCCCCATCCCTGGGATTCTCCAGGCAAGAACAGTGGAGTAGGTTGCTATTTCCTTCTCCAATGCATGAAAGTGAAAAGTGAAAGTGAAGTTGCTCAGTCTTGTCCGACTCTTAGCGACCCCATGGACTACAGCCCACCAGGCTCCTCCATCCATGGGATTTTCCAGGCAAAGGTACTGGAGTGGGGTGCCATTACCTTCTCCTTGAAGGATGGGCTGGGATTAGATCATTAGTCCAGAACAGAAACGCTATGACCAAGAACATAAAGAAAGGAAAGTAGAAGATGGGCCCTCCAATAGTAGTAAGACAAGTAAGGAGAGTAATGCAACAAGAGTGTTTGGCTTGGGTTAGGCATAAAGTTTCACATCATCCAGGTTTAGATCCCAAGGACTGAGGACATGTTGCTGTGCTCAGTTGCTTAGTCCTCTTGGACTCTTTGTGACCCAATGGACTGTAGCCTGCCAGGCTCCTCTGTCCATGGGATTTCCCAGGCAAGGATACTAGAGTGGGTTGCCATTTCCTTCTCCAGGGGATCTTCTTGACCCAGGGATCGAACTGGCATCTCCTGCATTGGCAGGCGGTTTCTTTACCACTGTGCCACCTGGGAAGCCCAAGAACTATGGACAAAGACAAAACACAGGTAAAATGGCTTAGTCCTAAATATCAACCCATTCCAGTATTCTTGCCTGGAGAATTCCATAGGCAGAGAAGTCTGGGCAGGCTACAACCCATGGAGTCACAGAGAGTCCTACACAGCTGAGTGACTAACACTTTCACTTTCTCCTGCTCTCCAGGGATGGGGTAAAGTTGATAAACATTAACTGATGTAAGTATAAGATTTGACAAAGATAAGTTAATACAGGGCCAAAATGGAAGTACTTGAAGGCTAGACAGGATTTTTCACTTCAAATTTTCCTGTAGATGACAGGAAATCGATGAAGGTTTTTGCTTACTTGCTTGTCTAAGAAACACAACAGAAGTCATGTTTGCAGCAAAACAAATTTTGAAGTCATACCCATAGCACAGATTGGGTGGTATAGAACTTGAGGTGGAAAGAACCAACCAGTAGAGTGATACAGAGAAATCAATCTGAATCATAGCAATAGAGAGGAAGAAAGAGGGAAGTGTCAGGGAAATTATGGAGGAATAATCAAAAGTAGAATTTAGGGATTGGAGAAGGAAATGACAACCCACTCCAGTATTCTTGCCTGGAAAATCCCATGGACAGAGGAGCCTGGTGGGCTACAGTCCATGGGGTCACAAAGAGTTGGACATGACTGAGCACAACACAGAATTTAGGGATAGATTAAATCTAAGAGGTATCCTTTGGAGCCCCATACATAAACCTCTGGCACTCACTTCACACTGAACCCTGCTTGCTCTGAGTACCTATGAATGCTTCTTCAGGTCTTCAACCTGGATGGACAAAATATATTTAGCCCACATGCAGGACAAGCCAGAAGTACCAGAGAGAATACCCTCAGAAGCCATCTGAACCAATAAAGACAGGGATTTGAAGGCTAAAGCTGCAGATTTAGAATAATTCACTGCTCTATTAGATGACGGTGAGTTCTACACTATCCCTCAGAATTACCCTCAATGGGATTAAACTTCAATTTCCCAGTGGCAACTTGCTTAATAACACACCATTTCTTGTCTTTTTTAAATTCCTTATCTCCTTTCCCTAGTCCCCCATCAGCATTTCTTGGTATCACTCCCACATAAACTTGTTGTCTGGGATCCTGGCCTTGGCATCTGCTTCTGGAAGAACCTAAATTAACAGTTAGAAAGAAGAGCAGAATTGAAAATAAGGCAAAATAATCTCCCACCCGAAAAGATGTCCACATCATGATCCTCGGAATCTGTGAATATGATACCTTCTGTGGCAAAAGAGACTTTTTGTAAAATGTCATTAAGGTTAATTAAAGGCCGTGAGACTGGGGAGATGGTCCAGGTGTGCCAATCAAATCACATTGCTCCTACAAAGCAGAGAACTGTGCCCAAGTGAATAGAGGGGGATGTGACCATGGAGGAATGGTCAGAAAGATACAACATTTCTGACTTTGAAGATGGAGGAAGTGGGTCACGATCCAAGGAATGTTAGTGGCCTTTAGAAGCTGGAAAAGGCCAAAGAATGGGTTTTCCCCCAGAATCCTTAGTAAGGAATGCAATCCTGCTGACACCTTGATTTTAGCCCAGTGACACCTCTGTCAGAGTTCTGACCTACAGAACTATAAAAATGATAAATTTGTGTTACCTTAAACCATGACGTTTGTAGTAATTTTTAAATAATAGCAGTAGAAAACTAATACGTTATCCTTAGGTTAGACTACAAAAACTTGAGGCAGTCATAAAAAGCAAAATGAAACAGAAGACAAGATTTTCAGGAAATGTTGGTCTAAATGCTCAGTGTTGAGTGCTCTGTGTGTGTGTCCTGATTTTGTGACATTCTTAGAGATCCACAGAGCCTCTTGTATGTACACATCATTCTTCAACTAATTATGAGCATGAGACGGGAAGGATGTGTGATATTCGTTCTGTTTTATTTTTTAGCCCGGGAGTTAATCAGTTAAATGATATGCAATACACACAGAAGATAAAATTTTCAAAGTGTATTGGTTTAGAGGCGACTATGGCAATTGTTAATAACATGCCATTGTCAAACTCTTTCCAGTGCTCAGTTTCACCTGTGCTATATTTAGAAAGGTTCATTCAGAAAAGATGGCTCTGCAACAAATGCGTTGTATGAGAATATTCTTTGAATCTAAAATTTTCGTTGAGTTGTGGCAACACACATAACAGCTTGATACAGAATTCTGACACATTAATTCAGAGCAAGCTTAAGTAACTTCCAATTGTTGGAAATATATACTCCTAGACACATGGCTTATTGGAGCATATGGTTTTTGCTTACAGACCCTACACCTTTGGTATATTATATTCTGAATGCTTTATTATATTGCAATCCTACAGTCTCATTGAGTTACTCCATCTTTATCAATTCATTTTTTTCCCTATTCTGTTCCTGCAGTCTTTGCAGCCACACTCAGTCCTCAACCCTCCCCACATAACACGCACAACAGTGACACAACAGAATATTTAAAACTCTATAAGCCACTAGTGAGCTGGATTTGGCAAGAGGGTTGGGTCTGCTGCCCCTATACAAAGAGTTCTGGGGAAATACCCACACCTCTACCTAACCTTCATATGGAGCCTACCTATCTTTCCAACTCATCTTCTTCCTGCCTTCTGGCTTATATGCTAGAACTATTGGAGCCAAGTTGTAACAAAGCTGGGACTTCAGCCTTTCAGGGAAGAACTGTAAACCTCTTACCCCAAGAGTTTGCTTCCACTAGCTTTTGTGACTGGCACAGAACTCTGTGATATACACACCTGGAAGCTGCTGCCTCTTTAAAACCCTGCCTTCACTTGACACAGATTCCACAGATTTGGGCTAGCCTCATTCCGTGGCCTTGGCTGTTCACATGCTGTTTCCTCTAATGTGGGCTGGAGATCCTTTCAGCTGCCCCACCTTGTTTTCCATGGCCTCTGATTCTTAGCAGCCCCTGCTGATTGCCCCTCAACTCCTGCTCCAAACACATAGCATACCTCAAAGCCACCTTAATGAAATCATTTTTTTAAAACAAATTATCTGCAGATTGTCATCTAATACAGCCAAATGTTTTCCTTTTATTTGTCCCTTTCTCACAATATACCATTCATAATCAAATCAGCTCTTGCCAAACAAATTTTAAATATGTCATTTTATATGTACACATTACACATTTAAAGCCATTTTATACATTATAGATTCAGTTCAATCTCTTAAGTGGCAGGACAGGACAATAAATGTCACTGTGCTCTCTGGTGGACTGTGTAGTCTGGTGTTGCAAAGAAAGACCTTCTCACAGCACATCCTCTGACTCTGCAGATATGACCCCAGATGCACATCCCTTTGGCGGGGGGTGGTGGGGGCGTAGACAAAAAATAACTTCCCCTAAATACCAAGATAATTTGTAGAAAGGCTATACGGTTACAAAAGCATTTTGCCAGAGCTTAAGGAAATGAAACAAGAACAAGTGCAAAAGACACTGAATTTCAAGTAAGAATGGGCTCAAACACTTTAAATCCAAAAATAATCTGTGTACCCTAGAGCTTGGGGACCGTCTGCCTTGGCGGACCACAATCCTGGAGCCATGTGTCCCCAGACAACTAAAAAGAAGATAATTCAAAAGGATTTACCTGTGGGTATAGGCTTTTAATGCTGACAAAAGTAGCTGGTTTGGAAGGCAGGTGCCTTTCGCAGCTTTTATTTGCTGTGGAGTTTTTAATGCATGTAATGCTGTTTTAATTTTGTTTCTAAGATCCTATTTTCTTAGACTTGGTCCTATGAACTGAGGATTTGCCAGTCATAGTGCCTTTCAAGAACAACATCCTGAAACATTTTTCTTTAAAATTATCTACTACAACTTTCTCACTGTCTTCTTCCTCTTTGGCCTCCAACAATCTTGCCTCTCACTTTAACCTTTCAATCAACACAACCCACCCAACATCATCAGTGATCTCTTTGCCAGATTAAGTGGCCTCTCATTCTGACAATCAGTTCTTTGTTTTTGAACCTCTCCGGCCTTCCTGACACTCTTCTTAGCAGCAATTTTAGAAATATAAAAATGTCCTAATTCTCCTATATTTTCCTGTGGAATACTTCTTGAGTTTGATTATATTTTTTTGCCTTCATTTTAATAAAGGCTTACCAATTAATCAACTTAAAAACCTCTACTGGAAATTACTGCTCTTTCTGTGACCTAGCTGATAGAATAGACTGAGTTTTGAATAAAGTTCCATAGGAAGCAAACAATCTATACAACTCCTGATCTATTTTATGATTGGGAGTATACATTTTGCAAATATTTAAAGCAGGTTTCCCAGCATTATTGACATGTTGACTAGCAAACGGTAAGAGTAATCACTGATGATACCCATTACACCAGGATTCCAACTACCTTTGAATGTTCTACAAGTTTCAGGAAGGCCAAGAAAGAAGAAATAGGCCAGGGACTTAATAATACAGTATAAAGACTGATTTCTAACATATATTGATCACAAATGTGTGCCTCCCTGGGGCCCAAGATTCACACTTCCCGAAAGGCAACATCTAGGCTTAGGCACTGACTACAAAGAGCTATCTATTCCTAGCCAGCAATTTACACAAACCATCATTAACATTCTAAATATCATTAAGTTTGACAGTCATTCAAATGCACACAGAAGAATAAGAGGATCAGCTATGAATGAAAAGGATGTCAATGTTAAATCCTTAATGCTTATATGTATTTCTCCCATTGGAGATGGTGGTCCTAATTGAATATTTTTATGCATCTTCAAATAAGATTTTGCATCCCAAAGTCATATGTAGTTATAATACTGAGCTTTCTTTTCTCTACAAAAAAGAGTTTATTTAACCTCTTTAGTTACCAAATTTTAAGGCCATGATGAATACTGATTAACCTTGGGAACCAAAGAGTAAACATAAAAACAACTTCTTACTCTTAAGTTCAGGTTTAACAACGTGCTAATAGCCCATAATGAAGAGAGCAGCCATCAGTTAATCAACCCATTAAGCTGGGATCAGAAGTGTCAACTCAAGTACAGTTTACTAATTTACTGACCCTTAATGGGTCAGCAAGATCTATAACCAAAGACTGAGCTTTCTGCTTCTGTTAAAGTCACTTTGGAGGCCAATTCACTTCCTTCCATGATTATGATCTCTGACCTGGTTTGGGGAGGGAGTCCACATAAAATCCATTTATGAGAATGTGCGTGGGTTACTGAGTAATGGAATCTCAAGCTAACTGGTGAGTTAAGTGTCTGGGTAGAAGCTCTTTAGGGATGTATCAACTTTTTTTTTTTTCCCCTGAAGTCCACACAACCATGAAAATAGACATGTAGGATCTTCAGTGGGAACTTCTGACACCAGAAGTTCTGGGTTTCTGAGTTAGTTAAGGCTTGACACCTATTTCCATTCCTATTCTGCTCTTTGACTAAATCTTAGTTTTTGAAATGTCAATGGATCAAAAAGAACTGAGGAGACAGCTGGCAAGATGTAGGGCTATGCCTGCCAAATAATAAAGTAAGTTTTGCTTTATTAAAGATGCAGTAGGTTATATAGAAAGTTGCTTTGGTAATTAATAAGCAAAAATAGATATAATTTAATTGAATCTAATAAGTGAGACAGTTACCTAGTGTTTGCTACTTTCAAGGGGAAGGAGAGAAAAAGAGAAGTATACCTTATTCCAGATGGGTCTCTGAGAGGGTATAACCAAAATTATGAAACAAATATTCATTCACCTGAATCACATTTGTATAGAAAAGATAAAATTGCCACAATAACACAAGTTTTTGTGCGTTGTTTTTTTCTAACAGCAGCATTTTCTTTCTCAGGTGATAAAGCAGTTCACTCAACTACAAATTACAATGTCCATTAGCAACCTGTTAGCCATGTGATATCTGAGACTCAGACATATGCAAGACTTGGTTCCGTTGCCCTGGTCCCCAGCCAAGCCTGTGGCAAGGTTACTTAAATACCACCAACTCTACTCTTGCTCTGACAGGCCTGGCTGTGATTTCCCCCCAAATAGGACACAGACTAAGATATATTAACTGAGGTTCTGGAAAGCAGAAGAGGAAAAAAGGGCACACTACTAAATATGCACTAAACATTAAAAAAGAAAAAAGTTTTATGGAAGGAAAAATTGAGATTAATTTAAGAGACATAGGATTTGTTTTTTCTCTCTACAAAGAAAGTAAGTCATTTTCATGCCAATGATGCTCGAAGGATTCCTGCAAAGGAAACCATCTTCGCTAGGAAAATAGACTCCCTGTGTTGTGGGTGACATTGCCCTCTACTTCTTCCCCTATTTGTTGCCTTTGTTTTCCTCCCCTGTCATTAGCCAACCGCCTGGTATCACCGTGCCAAGCTCAGCACAAAGGCAGCTAAAAGCCTCTGTAGGAACAACAGTTTCTTCCTACGGGAAAAAAGCGAACCCCGGGGCCAAAAAAGATGAGGAAAGGTTCAGCCTTTGGGAAAGCTCTCACAGACGTGGGGGGCTCTGGCAAGGTCAACCTTTGGAGGCGACCCCCGGGGCGCAGGTGCTCAACCTTAGGGCCAGCCTGAGGGATGCAAGGACGGGAGCAGGAAAGGAGGGGGAGCAGGAGAGAGGGAGCGAGTCCTCGTCAGAGGCCGCTGGACCAGAGGCGGGAAGGCTGGGGCCGGGCTCCGAGCTGCCACCCCGCCCTCCGCACCGCGCCTGCCGCGGGGTCACGGCCGGGCCCCACCTCCCTGGCTGCCGCGCGCTCCGCCTCGGTCCTCCTCGGTCCGGGAGGCGGCGTGGCTGGGCGAGCGCACCCCGCGAGGGAGGGCCTGACCCCGGGGGCCACGGACCAGAGGAGGGGGTCCAGCTCTGCACGCGGCTCTGCAGCTCCCTCCCCGACTCTCTCCATCCCTTCCCTGCGGCGGCTGCACCAGCGGCGCCGAGGACCCCAGCCGCCGCGTCGCCGAAATCTCCGCGGAGCCCAGCTGCGCCGCGGGCCGGAGGAGGGGGCTGGGGCGGCGGGGGAGGGGCGGGGGGCGGAGGCCGGGGGGGGGCGGGGTGGCGGCGGGGGCGGCGCGTGGGGCGGCGGCGTCACTTACCAGGCCGGGGCGCGGGGGCAGCTCGCCGACTCCTCGAGGGCCGCGGCGGCTGGGGGCCGGCGGTCGCGCGGCCCAGGCGCTGCCAAATGTAAACAATCCGCCATGATTTCTTTGTTTAGCTAATTGAACCTGCCGCCGTCGCTAGTCCCGGGCGCTCCCTCCTCTCCCCGGCCCCCCTCGCTCGCGCGCGCTTTCATTTATTTGTCTTCCCCCACCCCGCTCCTCCGTCTTCCCCTCTTGTCTTTGGCCTCAGTAGCGGCTTCTCATGGAAGTCGAGGCAGTGGAGTGGTTGGTGTGGGGAGTGCGGTGGTGGTTTTTAGAAATACAGGTAAAACAAACCCAAATCTCAAGCTGAGGTGCAGTTACTGAAAGAGGATGAGGGTGTTTCCCTCCCTCCTTTCCTCCCGCCTTTCCCGCCACCGCCTCCCCCCCCCCCCCATTTATTAGACTAGCCTCCGTGGAAGGTGCCAGATAAATGGGGTGCAATTTCCAGTCACCTTTCCTTGCCACCTAACTCAGTAGTACCCAAGTTCTCAGGCGGATTTTGGACTCTTCCAAAGCACCAGGTTCTTCACTTACTTTGAGAACCCCAACTCTTAAGTGATGTCCGGCTGCCTAAGGGCGCGCGGAATAGTCCCCGCCACGCCAGGGCGGAATAAACAGAGTAAAGCCCGCTCCTCGGGACGGGTGGTCGGTTGGCGTCAACTCCACACCTTTAAGAAAACGCCGGGTTTTACACACTCACCCACGCCCGTGCACACACCATCCAAACTAGCGCCAACACAGTGGAAAGGTACAAGGACGGGATGTTTCTGCCTTATGTTTGCATAAATTATAGGTACTTTTCCTTCCACAACTCTTTAGGGAGGGGGTAGACTGAGCATATATACTGAGTTTAAAACTTCGAGGAGATGGGTCCTGGTGGAAAGGAAGACTTAGCAACTCTGTGTGTGACCTTCTGTGGGTGGAGATGCATTTGAACACCAGCTTTCACTACAGTTAATACAGGCATTTTTTAAGTCCTAGGTATGTTTATGATAAGAATCGTGGTAATCCGTGGCAAGAAAATTATAGGATTATGGTCTCATTTATTTAAAAAAAGGACTTCGGTGTCACTCCTATTTATAACCACTGTGTTGACTGTATACCAATGATTAAATATTTTAATTCGTAAGGAGGATTGAAAGTCATCTACATCTTGCAGTGAAACGGTGCCTCTTAAATTATCAGAATTAATCTCATTAAAAGAAGTTATTGCCTAACCTGCTTAATTCTTGCTGGGAAGGCACTGTTAAATAGAGTAATGTCATCCTTAAAAGTTTGAACCATTTACAGGTCATAGAATATATTGGTTTTAAGTGTAGAGGGGCCATCTGCTCTGATCAAGAGAACTGAACTAAGAAATATTTACACTGTAGGCCAGGCACTGTGGTGGTTTAAACCTCTGGATCAATTAATAAATAAGTGTTCAAGCATTCTGATTATATATGAAGAGAAAGGTATTGCCAAGCAATCAAAATGACCCCCCAGTATACACATAACTTTTGTCTATTCCCTCAGGAAAATTCTACAGAAGTTATAACTATGCTTTTTCTCCACACCTGTGATGTTTTTCTCTATAGTAGGCTAAGTTTTGCATGTTTTCCCTAATTCTAACTTAAATTTGACCTTATGAGACCCATCATATTTACCCTCTCCGAATGCTTGTACCTAAATTCTCTTGGCATCAGATATGAAACTTTTGCGGTTCAGAACTATGTTCTCAAGGACTTTGAGTAGGAAATTCCTATACTCAGTGCCTGAAAAATAAATTATTGCATGAAAATTAGACTGAAGGAGCCATAGAGTCACTTTTCAAAGTTAGGTGAAACAAATGTGTTTTGCATTAATTTATTTAAAGATCTGGCCTGCTTGTATGGAATTGCAGATCCATATTTTTCTAATATGGTTGAATTTTGCATATTTGCACCAGATTCACTGCATGTGTCACTTATGAACTGAGATTTGTTTGGGAAGTTGGAGGGAGACGGCAAATGGAGCTGCTCTTAAGCTTATTCCAGTTTCTGGCATCTCTCCTTAACAAAGTATATTTGACAGATTCAGTCTTTGTGTATCTCCTTTACTCTTACACTACTTCCACATTCACAACACATCACTTCTGGTGATTCTGGTCACCAAGTGTATATTTTTCCACTTACACCAAGCAGTTCTCCACAGCATGACCTATGTAGCCTACAGTTTAACTCAGTTGTGGCACTGTCTACTTGGAGATGGTGTTAGATCCCACCAGTTAGGGCTCAGTCCTATATGAGCCCATTTCAGATGCGGATCATAAATAGTCCGTCCTTAGATTAGCTAGACTCTTGAGAGTCCCTTGGAGATCAAACAAGTCAATTCTAAAGAAAATCAGTCCTGAATATTCATTGGAAGGACTGACGCTGAAGCTGAAACTGCAGTACTTTGGTTACCTGATGCGAAGAACTGACTCATCAGAAAAGACCCTGATGCTGGGAAAGACTGAAGGCAGGAGGAGAAGGGGATGACAGAGGATGAGATGGTTGGATGGCATCACCAACTCGATGACCATGAGTTTGAGTAAGTTCCAGGAGTTGGTGATGGACAAGGAAGCCTAGCATGCTGCAGTCCATGGGGTTGCAAAGAGTCGGACATGACTGAACGACTGAACTGAACTGAGATTATCTGCAACTCCTCCCTGACTTGGCCACAAATCAGAGGTTCCCGTGACCTCTTTCCCCTTTGGATTTAATTAATTTGCTACAGCAGCTCACAGAACTGAGAGAAACATTTACTTACACTTAGTAGTGCAATGGCACCCCACTCCAGTACTCTTGTCTGGCAAATCCCATGGATGGAGGAGCCTGGTGGGCTGCAGTCCATGGGGTCGCGAAGAGTTGGACATGACTGAGTGACTTCATTTTCACTTTTCACTTTCATGCATTGGAGAGAGAAATGGCAACCCACTCCAGTGTTCTTGCCTGGACAATCCCAGGGACGGGGTAGCCTGGTGGGCTGCCGTCTATGGGGCCACACAGAGTTGGACATGACTGAAGCAACTTAGCAGCAGCAGTAGCTTATTAAAAGACAGATGAACAGCCGGATGAAGAGATACGTAGGGCGATGTCTGGGAGCGTCGAGAACACAGGAGCTTCTGTCCTGTGGAGCTGGGGTGCATCATCTCCTGGCTTAGATGTGCTTGATAACCTGGAAATTCTCCAAACCCTGTATTTTGGGGACGTTTATGGAAGCTTTAGTATGTAGCATGATCGATCATTAACTCTGTTTTCAGCCTCTTCCCCTTCTCAAGAAAATGAGGGCTGCAGTTGAAAATTTTAAGCTTCTCATCATGGTTTGATGTTGCCAGTGACCAGTCCCCACCCAGTAGTCCATCCAGAGTGCCTCAAGAGAGCAAAAGTTGCTCCTGGGGGTCTTATTTAGGAATTTGCAAGGTCAGGGATGGGTCAAGGATCAGATATTACAACAAGAGATGCTCCTAGGGCTCTTATCACTTAGGAATTTACAAGCATTTCAAGAGACTTGTGTCAGAAACTATGGGAAGAGACATACACACACACGCACATATATACACATATGAAAAGTGAAAGTGTTAGCCACTCAGTCATGTCCGACTTTGCAACCCCATGGACTGTAGCCTGCCAGGTTCCCCTGTCCATGGAGTGGGACACTGGAGTGGGTTGACATTTCCTCCTCCAGAGGATCTTCCTGACCCAAAGATTGAACCCAGACACAGAGGTCTCCTGTGTCTCCTGGATTCTTTACCACTAGTGCCACCTGGGAAAGCCATATAAGCCTTTGGCTCTTATGGGCTTACATATATATATATTTTTATATGGGCTTATATATAGTTTGCCTAAACTAAGTCATCGCTAGCCCTATGAAAATGGCACTGGTGACTACTGACATTCCTATGCTACATGTGTCAAGTAGTCGAGTCCTGAGCAAACCATTCTCAGTATTCACAGTTTTGTGACACTTCCCTTTGCACTGTTTTCCCTCACCTCATTTGGCTGTCACTTGAAATACATTACATTCTTATCTGTTCCCATCCAAGATAAAGTTGGGCTACTTCGCACCCAATTCTAGACACAAAATAATCATGAATATAGTTTGTATATTGCTTCTTTGATTTGATTTCTTTTCCTCAGTTTTAGATCTATTAAACTGTTTCTCCCAAAAATTAGGCATATTATAGTGATATTTTCATGATTCTTCAAGTTATACTGTCTACTTGCAAAATATGTCCATTTGTGAGGAAAAACACAACTCTTCTATTACAGCTCCCAAACCTTCATTAGGTTTTCAGGAAATAACATTTGTTTCAGTCTTGGAAAAGGTTTTGGTTTAAGATTATTTTTCAAATCCAAAGAGAATAAAAATTGGAAAACTCATGCATTCTGTAGTTTGGGAGATGAATATAAGGTTCTAATATACAGCAGAGTTAGGAAAAGATCAAATTCTCCTAACAGTTTTATTTTCCTCTGTTTTCTGGGAATCTGTAAGTACGGCATCCATGGAAAACCCAAAGAGAAGAATTGCAGGGTCTTGACAATGCTTCTCCCTGCACTTGGCGCAGGTATTTGGGAAACAAATTTCCTACTTCTAGCCAGACACTTCTTGGAATGGGTGCAGGATCATCTATGGGCACAGCTGCTGCTATACTTGAGGGGTCCCAGAACCCAGACACAGCTCTTTGAGCAGCCAAATGAGTATCTTCCCAAACCACTACCATCTCATTCGCTTTTTTTCAGCCTAAAATATTAAAATTAGCCCAAAGTGTTTTTAAAATTTAATTACACCCTTTGGAATCTGGGCTTTGGAAAACTGTTATTTCTCCATTAAATAAACCAATATCTGGAATACATACATACATAAATGTATATGTTTAAAATATGCTTGGAAAACTCACTTTGCTGTAACATACAGCATAGTAGGAAAAATAAAGAAATTCATAGTTCACACGTTCCTTTTTTTTTTAAGATTTTCAGAAAATACCTAGCAAGCTGCTATCTGTCCAGTTATGCATATGCTTGAATGCAAAACAAATCTTATCACTCATATTAGTAGTAACACTATCAGGTAGGGAGAAATGAAAATGATTGCCACTTTTATGTCCTTATACTGTACACTCTTTTAAGATGGGTCTAGTAATGTTCTCTCTTCTATATAGAAGTAATAAATACCATCTTTAAGAGATAGTGATTATAATAATGATGCTCCCTTGCCAAAAGAAAAAATAACAAAGGTATTCTAAGTTGTATTTTTATCATGATAGGGAGATTTCAAATAATTTAGCTAATTTTAACTAATAACTACTGAGAATTAACATTATTATTTAATGCAATCAGTACTCGAATAGAACATAAATCCAAGGACTAAACACTGGGGACGACGTAAAAGAGATAAGGCTTAGAGATTTGTAATTCTCAAGGATCGAAAAGGGAGAACCCAAAGGGAATTAAGTGCTGGTTTTCTCAAATAAGGAATTAGATTTCCTTATTTCTTAAAATTACCCTGCAAGCCATATATTTTATGACATGTATATTCTTATACTATTCCAAAGTCTACAATGTAAGTTATATATGCATTTTCTACATTAAGACATTATTTCTAGCTTCTGTTTCTTTCCTTGAACATCAAAAGAAATGGTTATTTTGTTTTCATAGATTATTTGAAAATCTAAAATATATTTTAAATGTTTATCTATTATGAATATTCTATCAACTTATTCACTCTAATAAAAGCACTTAGCATTGTGGTTGCATTTGAGAAATATATAAGCACCATAAAACTTCACTTAATATGCGCTAGCATTTCTTCAGTAAACAGTGTGAAGTCAAATTCCTATGTAATTTAACAGTTGCTAGTAGCAGCACTCTGTGATATTAGTTGAAAATAGCTACTCTGAAACATGAAGCACAATGCAGAGAAATTATTCTATAGGTTTGCTCATTTCCCAGGGTTCTGTCCAGATTGAACCAACTGGTGCAGAAGCATGAACTTGAGAAAGAGCAGTATGAGCAAGCTCAGGTGTTGAGCTATTTTAGCTGTTTCTCTCTCCCCTTCCTTCTGTTCTTCCCCTCAGGTCTCTTGAAAACCCAAAAGTGACTAGCATTTTAAAATGCCAAATAACATAGAAAGTTATATAAAACAGTAGTCTCCAAAGTAGAATGCAAGAAAAAAATTACTGGAACTCTACCTATGGGCACTTATTATTTTGTTATTACTTTGTATTATTTTCATCTAAAAATAAAAAAATTCTGCTCAACCTGTAACAAATGAATGGACACTGGTGCTCAAATATCTGTATGGCCAGTGACTGCCTGTCAAGTATGGTGCACTTGAATTCTGATGAGAGAAATGTGTACACAGACAGACATTATTTCAGTAGACATTGCAGCTATTCTAGCTGATATCCTGGATTCAGCCCTGCTTGTTCACTGATTTGGACAAGGAAAAGATAGGGATGCAGAGGGCTGAGCCACATTCAGGAGGAGCCACGTGTCCTCTGTAGCTACCAACCATCCAGAAGAAGGACTTCTAGACCTCTGGAAGGGTCTTTCATCCTGAGGACTGTGTTGAATGGTTGGGTAGCTGGACCTTCAGAGCCATTTTGATTTTTTCATTTTTGTCCATGTACCATTTAAATAGGTTTCCTTTCTTATCTCCCTCCCTCCTTTCTTCTTTTCTTCCTTCTTTCCATTTTCTTTTTTTTTTTTTTTTTTTGAGGTGGGGGACGGGCCAGTATTAGAGTGCTTACTTTAGCTAAATTATATCTGGGGGAAAATGAAACCTGCCTATATAAGTCACATAAGTTAATTCTCTCACACTGTTGTAACACACTTCTATCATGAGTTTTCACACTGAAGCTTCAGTTTTCACACTGAAGCTTCTATAAGAAAAGATGCTAGTAGATTATGAATTTTGTTGGCATTATATTGTTGTTAACTAAATACATTTTTATAGCGAGACATCAAAGTTTTCTAATGACTGCTCCATCAGTAAAAACAGTCTTTGAGAATGAATACCTCAAATATATATTTAAATACCTTTAAAGATACTAATGTAATATATAATTTATATGTGTATGTTAGTCACTCAGTCATGTCCGACTCTTTGTGACCCCATGGACTGTAGCCCACCAGTTCCTCTGTCCATGAGATTGTCCAGGCAAGAATACTGGAGTGGGTTGCCATTTCCTTCTCCAGGGGATCTTCCTGACCCAGGGATTGAACCCAGGTATCCCACATTGCAGGCAGACTCTTTACCATCTGAGCCACCAGGGAAGATATATACCTTTATATATGATATATAAATGTATACTTATATAGTACATAAATATTTATTAAATAATTTCAATATAAATAGATTGTTATACATTATATTTAATACACTATTTACTTACATGCCACTATTCTAATACATTGTGTGTTTTGTGAAACATAGAGTACAGTTTTTAAAGACAGAGTAAATAAACAGTATTATTAAAATTTTTATTCTATTCATCTATGAGAATTCAAACTTTCATTCTCTCATATGATGAATATTATTATTTTTTTTTTCAGTTGCTAAGTCATGTTCAACTCGTTCGTGACCCTGTGGACTATAGCCCGCCAGGCTTCTCAATCCATGGGATTTCCCAGGCAAGCATATACACTGCCACTGATATTCTGAAAAGTATTAGTCAGCACCTAAGCATTGCCTCATAGCTCAGTTGGTAAAAGAATCTGCCCGCAATGCAGGAGACCAGGGTTCTATCCCTGGGTCAGGAAAATCCCCTGGAGAAGGAAATGGCAACCCACTCCAGTATTCTTGCCTGGAGAATCCCATGGACAGAGCCTGGCAGGCTACAGTGCATGGGGTCCCAAGAGTCGGACACGACTCAGCGACTAAACCACCATCACCACCAAGCATGAAAAAAGAAGCCTATCTAAGGATTTTTTTTTATTTTTGGAAAAGGAGTTTAGTAGTAGGGATTGCTTACACAGGAAATAGAGGAGCTAAGAAAGTGAGCAAGGGACAGTGAGGAGGCAGCTCAGAGATGAGCAAGTGTACCCACTCCAGTGTTCTTGCCTGGAGAATCCCAGGGATGGGGGAGCCTGGTGGGCTGCCGTCTATCAGACACGACTGAAGTGACTTAGCGGCAGCAGCAGCAGCAGCAGGACATCTGAAGAAGAGGGAGACCGGGGGCTAGACTTGCCTGGCAGAAGCTGGCCAGGAGACATAACCACTACCCGGGGCACTGCATAGACGAGGGAGGCTGGAAAAAATACTGCAGCCTCTGCCTTCCTTCTGGTCTTCACTGTGTGGCCAGAGCCTTCCACTGACAAACCTAGCCTCCGGCAGATGTCTGGACAACACATCCCAAAGTGTGTGGGGGGATGGGTGGGGGGAGGGTGGCTCTATCTGTAATACAGAGTAAATCAGGGCAAAGCATGAATATGGAAACGAGGCAAACCCACCCAGTTCCTGTGCCCAGAACTTCTCACAGTCCTCTGAATAGTCCCTGTTTTTCTCCTATCTCTATGTATTGGTGCATCTATACTCATCTGCCAGGAATGTCTTTCTTTCTGTTCTTTGCCTACCAACTTCCTGTATAGCCTTCAAGAATCAAGTCATTTCACAGACAGTCGTGGACATAGGATCACAGGCAATGTACTTAGTGCTGGGTTATCAGAACTATCAATTTCTTTTGGAAATAAGTCTATTTCCCGAACTTTTCTGAAAATTCAGTTTATATTTTGAGTTAGCATAGTCCAACAGTTCTGAGCAAGATTTCAGGACCCAAACTACCTGGGTCAGATCCTTGTTCTGCCCTCTCCTAGCTGTATAAGCTTGCCTCCATTTTTTCATCTGTAAACTGGGCAGGACAATAATATGCATACTGTAGGATTGTTAGAAGGATGAAATGAGTTAATAGTTTATAGGGCTGCCGTCTATAGGGTCTCACAGAGTTGGACACGACTGAAGTGACTTAGCAGCAGCAGCAGCATGTACAACAGTTTCTGGCAATAGTAATTTCTTCATCTGTGTTTGTTAAACTAAATATATGCATACTGAGTCACTCCTCTCTGGGCTTCCACAGCCTTCCATCCATATTTCCATTCTAGAATTCATGACACTGAACTGTAATCTGCACATCTGTCACTTCTGGTAGAATGTGGGCTCTTGCTAGAGAATCTATGATGAATCATCTTTGCGTTCCCAATGCAAAGAACATAATAGATGCTCAATAAGTGTTTAATTAATTAATCACTTCATCTAAACCTCCCCTGGGTCATAAATCATGAAACGCAGTGATGCGTGCCAAAGGAAAGATATTTTAAAGAGTTCAGAGAAAAGAGGGATTAGACTACTGGACTTGACATTCACAGAGGAAGTGACTTCTAAGCTTTTTAAAATCAGCTAGGATTATACATATACAGCTAATCAGAAGAGCTGAGGGAAAATATGAGCAAAGGCCTCGAAGTGGGAAAACCTGGGGGCATGTGCAGAAGCAAGGAGAGAAAGGAGCTCAAGTAGACAGGATTCAAATAGTGGATGGAAGCAAAGTCATGGAAGGTGGGTAGGAAGGTCCATACTATAGGCCAAGGGCTCTCTACCTTTATTTCACTATGATACCCTGAACTGTCAACCCTGACAGTTTTTTGGTTTTCTTTTTCTTGTTTTAATAATGCAAGTGCCTGACTTGAGTTTTGATTTTGATACCACTTCAAAGGGGTATCCACTTCAAGAGGACTATCTTGAATAAACACATTGCCAGCCACACAACTAGATAAAAAGCCAGGCTCCCTCCCTCAACTGAGTCTCCTTTGTTTTAGAGAGCTTGGTTGATTTTGATAACTGACCATTTGGGCCACATATTTTTTTCCATGCTTTTTTAAAAAATACTTTTCCCTTTTAAAACTTATTATTTATTTATTTCATTTTTTGGCTGCACTAGGTCTTCATTGCTGCCCGTGGGCTTTCTCTAGCTGCAATACACGAGCTTCTCTTGTCACAGAGCACTGGCTCTGGGGCATGTGGGCTTCTGTAGTTGTGGCTTGCGGGCTCTAGAGCAGGAGCTCAGCCATTGTGGTGCATGGGCTTAGTTGCCCCAAGGCATGTGGAATCTTAGTTCCCAGACTAGGGATCTCACCTGCATCCTCTGCATTGGCAGGTGGATTCTTAACCACTGGATCACCAGGGAAGTCCCTCTTCCATGCTTTAAATTTCTGCTCTTAGTTTAAGGAGTGAGCCAAAATCCCTGGGCCCCCACCCTCAATTCCAATAAAAGCAGAACCCAAAGCCCATACACTCTGTCTCTACCCACAACCTCACCATGTGGCCCCAGGTGTACTGTGTAATTTCCAAGATCTATAAATAATTAACTTTTTTTCAAAGTGTCCTGATGATTATTGCTGAAGGGCATCTTGCAATCATATTAACTACAAGAGCTAGTCCAGCCAAAACATTGGCTACTGATAAGCTGAGACCCACACAAAACATACCCTTAATAGGTAAAAATTATACCCTTAATACTCACCTAAGCTTCAGTTCAGTTCAATTCAGTTCAGTCACTCAGTCGTGTCCAACTCCCTGCGACCCCATGAACTGCAGCACGCCAGGCCTCCCTGTCCATCACCAGCTCCCAGAGTTTATCCATACTCATGTCCATCCAGTCAGTGATGCCATCCAGCCATCTCATCCTCTGTCGTCCCCTTCTCCTCCTGCCCCCAATCCCTCCCAGCATCAGGGTCTTTTCCAATGAGTCAACTCTTCGCATGAGGTAGCCAAAGTATTGGAATTTTAGCCTCAGCATCAGTCCTTCCAATGAACACTCAGGACTGAGCTCCTTTAGGATGCACTGGTTGGATCTCCTTGCAGTCCAAGGGACTCTCAAGAGTCTTCTCCCACACCACAGTTCAAAAGCATCAATTCTTCGGGCGCTCGGCTTTCTTCACAGTCCAACTCTCACATCCACACATGATCACTGGAAAAACCATAGCCTTGACTAGACGCACCTTTGTTGGCAAAGTAATATCTCTGCTTTTTAATATGTTATCTAGGTTGGTCATAACTTTCCTTCCAAGGAGTAAGCGTCTTTTAATTTCCTGGCTGCAGTCACCAACTGCAGTGATTTTGGAGCCCCCCAAAATAAAGTCAGCCACTGTTTCCACTGTTTCCCCATCTATTTCCCAGGAAGTGATGGGACCAGATGCCATGATCTTGGTTTTCTGAATGTTGAGCTTTAAGCCAACTTGTTCACTCCACTAAGCTTACTCAAGACTAAATATTTTCCCTTCGTTACCATTCAGGAAGTCACATCTATCTCTCTATCCATCTCTCCATCTATCTCTCTGTCATGTATAACCTGAACCATTTTTAGTATCAAATGTTTTTAGTATCAAATATTCAAGGAACTCAACCAAGAATAATCATTGGAAGGACTGATGCTAAAGCCGAAGCTCTGGTACTTTGGCCACCTGATGCGAAGAGCTGACTCATTGGAAAAGACCCTGATGCTGGGAAAGATTGAAGACAAAAGGAGAAGGGGGCCAAAGAGAACGAGATAATTAAATAGCATCACCAGCTCAATGGACATGAATTTGAGCAAACTCCGGGAGATAGTGGAGCCTGGCAGTCTACACTTCATGGGTCGCAGAGTGGGACACTACTTAGCCACTGAACAGCAACAACAACATCAAATGTACAGATGTCCCAAGTTATTCTGTGCTTAAAGTTGTTACTTCAGGTAATGGGTGACAATTGGAAAAATGAGTATGTTTAGATTAATCTTCAGGGAGATTATTGTGACAAAAATCTATATAGTACTTGTTAATAACGGTGTCTGGCGTAGTAACATGGAGGCAAGTTCTCAAAAATGATGGATGAAGAAAGAAAAACGAGGATAAAAGGCATGGTCAAAATTCTTAATTCAATAAGTGCAAAAGGATTATTCTGTACTTCATTCCAGCTAGAGAATTCATTCTAAAATCCGAGAATTGAGACTTTTCTGTAAGCGGCTTTGTTTTTCTTCCTTTACATGCATGGTGCACTGCAAAGCCCCTGAGAGCTGTCACTCGGCTCTGACCTACTTTGAAGCACGTTTCATTTTTGGCTGGGAGCTGTGAGAATGTACACTTCCTCAGGATAGTAAGAAATGCCCATCTTTGGGATTAAATCATGTTTCCCACAGAGGCACTCGATGGTGAATTGGTCTCAAATAGTCTAAATCCCTTGTCTTATGTGATGAGGTTGTTATTGTTTGGGTGGGTGGTGAGTAGCTCCAGGGATCTCTAGGTGAGGTACAGTCTACCTTTTGGTCCAAATTACCTTTCTGCCCTTTTACAAAATTCATACATCTCTCTGTCCCTCTGGCTCCTTCCTGGAACTTCTTTTCTCTATCTAACAGTGAAACTTTGTGACTTCCCCTGGCTGTGTTATCAGCATCTCTCTGTGCATTGGTCAGCAGGATGGAGATATTTCCTGAACCATTCGGCCAGTATATACAGTCTATCTGAGTACCAATTACCTCAAGCCTCACTCATAATAGAAGTCCCTTGATACTAGAGAAAAATGTTTTTCTGCATTTTATGCTTCCTTATTATGCTTGGTTTTTGCTTATTTGTTCTTTTTTAACTTGAGAAATTTCAATAGCTTCTTTGCTTTAAAAAAGTGTTTTATTCACACAGAAGGGTATTATTCATAGAAAGAGCTATGTAGAATTCCATTATGTTATAGTTCATCAGTTAGTGTAAGCAATTTCTTTGTGTTCTGATCTTGGTGTCTCCTTGCTTTCCTGGAAGGGCATGTGGTCCAGGATCACCTGGTGGCCAGCCTCCAGTGTGGCTCCCAATGAGTCTTCATTGGGACTCCTGGTATTTATGACTTCATGTGGTCCCCTTCCACATTGATTAACATCAAATATCATGAAAATGATGGAGTGTAGTTTCTGGGATTATGTCACAAAGGGTAGTATGGCTTCTACCTTGCTTGCTTGGAAATCATTTACTTTGGCAAATGCCAGTCATGTCATGAAGACACTTAATCAGCCCTGTTGAGAGGTCCACACAGTGAGAAAGTAAGGCTTCCTGCCAATAGCTAGCACCAAGCATGGGAGACAGCCATCCTGGAATTGGATTCTCCAGCTCTAGTCAAACCTTCAGATGCCTGCTGTCCCATTTGACAAACCCATGAGAGCCAGAACCATACAGCTGAGCCACTTTTGACTTCCTGATCTTTCACAATAACTGTGTGAGACAATAAGTATTTCTAACCCATAGAAACCCTGTTAGATGATTTTTAATTGTTGCTTCAAGCCTCTAAGCTTCCAGGTAATTTTCTTGGGGTAAAGGGGAGAGCTTCTGTTCTTAGCTCCAGCTGCTTTACACCTCAAGTGTCTACATTAAAAAATCTTGAGACTTCCCTGGCTGGCAGTCCAGTGGTTATGACTCTGAACTTCCACTGCAAGGGAAACTGGTTTGATCCCTGGTTGGGGGACTAAGATCCCACATGCCATGTGGCATGGCCAAAATAATAATAATAGTAAATAAATCTCTCCACTATGAGGACAAATTTACTTCCCAAAGCCTTTCTGCTTTACTTGTGAAAATATTCCTCCTATTACCATGCTTTTGACCATTACAAAGCATATAATGTTAGTAGAATGACAGAGGACGAGATGGTTGGATGGCATTGCCGACTCGATGGACATGAGTTTGAGCAAGCTCCAGGAGTTGGTGATGGACAGGGAAGCCTGGTGTGCTGCAGTCTATGGGGTCACAAAGAGTCAGACACGACTGAGCGACTAAACTAAACTACCCTGAACTGAATGTTAACTGACAGTAATTGGTACCCATGCCCCTCACTTTTCTTAGTAAGTTCTACTCTTACCTCTGTAAGGCCTGAGGAAGTAATCAATGTGGAGGAAATTTAATTTCAGCCTGCTGCAAAGGAAAAGAAAGACACACAATATATAGCTGTAAAGTTGATTTTTTTTTTCTTAGAAGAAGATAAATTTCCTCTGGAGACCATTTTTGGTCTTATCTACTATGACATCAAGCCATTGGTACCATGTATTTTATATTATCTTCACAAATTTTTACTCTAATCAATAGATTGAGAGCTAAGAGTCCTGGGTTCAGATTTTAATTTTGCTACTTTGTGATAGAACAAAGTAATTTTTCTAGTCCTTAGTTTTATTGTCTGTGAAATGAAACCAGTAAAATCCATTTATTCATTCAGCCCATACTACATGTTTGTTTGTTTGTTTTTGGCCATGTGTTGCAGGGCTTGCAGGATCTGTTTCTGGACCAGAGATGGAACCCATATCCCCAGCAAGGGAAGGGCAGAGTCCTAACCACTGGACTGCCAGGGAATTCCCAGTCTGCATGTCTATTTAGTATCTTCTATATGCCAGTCCCTGCACCAAAGGTGAACAAGACTGGCATGACTTTTGCCTTCATGGACTTCACATCTTACATATAACTTCACATGACTTCATTTTTCTAATAAGTTCTGGCTGGGAAAGGCTCTACAAAAGGAGTCAGTTCAACACATATTTTTTTAACATCTATGACATTAACTCTGAGGTGCTGATTCTGTAGAACCATAATTAAATGACCCCAGATTAATAACTATAGATTGTATGTAGCTCCTTATACTTTGTAAGGCACTTTCTAATTATCATATGTGAGCCTCTCAAAAACTGTGATTGCTCAGTTATTAACCTGGACTATCCACTCACCCTCCTCTAACTTTGCCTTTGTTATATATTAGATTTCTCTATTCTTACATGCATTTCCCCAGGGCATTTATTCCACCTGTAATTAAACAGTGAACTAGGGAATTCAAGTTTGCCTCCCATTCTAGATTGGACCATAATCTGACTCATTGCTCTTTCTTAGTATCCAGAACAGAGAATGTACTCAATATTTATATATTTTGTACATAAATTTGTTTTCAATATTTTATATTTATGGATGAAGAACCTGAGTTGGAGAGGTTAAATGACATGCCTAAAGTCATACACTGAATTACGTAAACATCAGATTTAGGCCTACAGAAGATTTTGATGCTACTTGGGTTAGACAAGGTGTTTACACCATTGGTCCTATGCCTCCTACCTAGATTCTTTTTTGTTTTTTTAAGACTTTACTTTTTTTGGAGCAGTTTTAGGTTTGCAGCAAGATTGAGAGGAAGATCCAGAGGTTTCCTATAAACCCCTTGCCCTAGACATGCATAGCCTCCCCTATTATCAACATCCCCTACCAAAGTGTTTCATTTGTTACAACTGATGAACCTACATTGACACATCACTATCACCCAAAGTCCATAGTTCACATATGGTTCACTCTTCTTTGATTCTCTGTTTTGGGTCACAGCTTCAGCAGAAATAACAGCACACTGTGACAGAAATATTAAAGGGAAGACAAGAAACAGCCAGGTACATAAGCCCCATTGTTCAGAGGTCTTGCTCTCATGGCAGACTCTCTCAGTGAAAGAAATGTTGCCAGTGATAAGAAAAAAATAATCAAACCCCAAATTTAAAATTTTCAAGTGGAGTATTTTTAATATTAACCACAAATTAACTTAGCAGATAATTAATTCCTTTGAAAATTAGCTGTATTAAACTTAATTTTAAAAAAATATTAGAAAATGTGAAACATGGGAGACGTTTGCCTTAATATCTTGTATCTCTTACTATTTTCCCTGTCCCAATTACAGAATCATAATGAGTGGATTTGTCCAAATGGAAAATGTGTCTGTATAACAATAAAATTATATTTCTCTTTCCTCCTTGAATAGCTGGCTTCTTTGTTTAGAAAACTGTAGCATTTACTCACTTGCATTTTGTGTTTTTGCTCAAGTGTCAATTTCCCTGTAAAGTCTAACTCTATTGAAATATATTTGCCTGTGGCCATGCCATCTTTAAATTTTCCTTAGTTTGCATGCACTTCATATCTCAATGCAAAGCCTAAAATGTCTGACACAAAGTCTATACATAACAATACTTTTGATTGACAGGAGGGTTTATTATGCATTGATATGACATCATATTTATGTATAACAATGACTTTTTGACTGACAACTAAGCAATGATAGAATTCTGGACACCTTCTATACATCATTTTTTATAAAACAAACTAAAATATCCAGATAATTGGCTGAATTTTTCAGTTTTCCCCAATTGCTTAGCGTTGAGTATGGGAAGACACAGTGAGATAGTGCCTCATTCTTTGCCTTTTCCAGTGGTGAAAGATACTTTGTCCCAACAGAACATCACATGGTTCCACTCCTTTTTTTTCTTTTAATGATTTTGTGTGTTAAAAGTTGGCAACTCTGATATTAAATGAATTGATTTTTAAAAATAGGCATGCTCACAACTGATCTGTGGAATATTTTCAAGAACCTGCTGGTAAGAAGAGAAACTCTTAATGAGATTCTGCATTTTGGTCTCATGAGAAAGCTCGTTCAGGAGGCATGGTGTCCAGTAGTGCACACCAATGCCAATCAATTAACACGTCTTGCTAGACATCTACCACCCGGTCAGCATTCAACACAAGAAGGACTTAGGGAGAGCCACCAGGCAATATGTAATGAACTGTTAAATAATGCAGTAGTCAGTAAGAATCCAGAAAAAGGCAAAGCCAGAGTGGACTGGGAAATATGGTAGTCTGCACTGCAAGAAACTCTGTGCCATCTGGACTTCTGTGCTAACCAGCTGGATGACCTCAGGCAAGTTGCTTAACTGCTTCATGTCTCAGTTTCCTCATCTTTAACATGAGCTGAGAGTGCTCTCTCAGCTCTATTGTTCTATTAATACAACTAGGTAAGGCAAGCTTCACAGACAAAGTTAGGCCTACACTGAGCCTGGAGAGTAGAAGTTTAAGCCAACACCAGTGACTATAACACCATGATGGGCATGAATGGATGAGTGAGGATGCCAGAGTCAGAAGGAGACCCTGCACAAATGCAAGAATGCCATAAAGTGACCCTGTTGTTCCCCAAATCAGAATCTAATGTAGCTCAATGAAAGAGTAGAATAGTAGCCTTTCAATAATAGAATGCTTGCTTATTCTCTAAAATAAATAAACAGTTTGAAAAAATGTTTTGGGTACTGGCCATCATCATGGTGAAATGATTAGAACTTCTATGTGACACCAAGCACTGGACTGTAACCATCAGATTGGGCCATCCTACTCAATTACTCCTCTAAGAAAGAGTTGCAAATAATGGGTTGATACTGCAGATATTAATCATTGTTTTCTCAGTTCTACAAGTTACCTGAGTTACACACATTTTCCTATTATGCAAAAGAAGTATGATAGCCAACTCTGTAACAATTCTGGAAATAATGAAGTGGGCATTAGTTGGGCTCTGGCCTTGAGAACACCTGGAAAAAATCAAAGATTCTACACTAACTGCTGGGAAAACTCAGTCCTTTCCCCACACTAGTGTGTAAGCCATAGAAAATTCTTGACACTCTTAACAAAAGTGACAACTCTGCTCTTTTTTTTTTTCATGTTCCCTCTTCTTTGATAAACTTAGACCCAGACTCCACTTTCACCACAATTGTCCACTGAGTGAAGAACAGATACAACCAAGCAATTTGTGTGCAGTAGTTTTTATAATGCACAATTTGTTTTCCTTTTGCCAAATAAAAGTTGCTTTAGAATAATTCTGCATTATTCTATTCGGAAACATTAGGCTCCATCTCACAATGGTTATTAGCAGTCAAAGTTCATCTTCAATAGTAATTAACAAAGAAAGTGACTTTGGCCTTTTCTTCTCAAGAGGAATTAAGATCAGTATTATACTCCAAGAAAAGATGATATAAAACAGATTCCACTTTATATTTATATATATATATATAAAGAAAAAAGGTGTGAATGAATGATTATTTCAGGTAAAAGTCATGATGCTCAAGACTATTTAGACTCAGAGGTAAAATATAAATAATTACCACACATCATTTTATTGTTTTTTTTTTTCCCATGGCTTATAATTAATGTAATTTGAGTGATGCTGGTTTTGGTTTTTGCATCATGGGGAAAAAACACTTGACAATGCTGAAGTTAAAGATTTCATATATAAATATTTATATCCTTCAATAGCATGGGCTGAAATTTCCCCAAATCTGGAAATTCATATTTAGGATAGACAAAACTAGCTTAGCACTTCAGAAATATCCGCTGCTATTGTCTCCTAATGTAAATTAAACAACTGCAAGCAAAATAATAACACTCCACAAACCTAAATTTCTACGACTAGCACCATGGGGAGCCCTTGGAAGTGCAGTGGCTGAGCACCTGCGTCACTGCTGGCCGCAGGCCCAAGGCATCAGAGTGGGGAGTGTGTGGCAGCCAACACAGACTAGTTCAGGCACCCATGAGACACCTTCCAGAAATACTTCACGGAGGAACCTCGCCAGGTGCTGGGTCCTGCATGACCAGGTTTGCTGTTTAGATTTCAGGGTTGTTGTTTTTTTTGGGTGGGGAGAGGGGAAATGCTGGTATCAAATAGTCAAACAGCAAAATTTGAGTATACATTCTAATAAAAATTTATTTTCATAGGCTGCTGAACTCTGGGCCAGTAAAATAACACTAGTAAAAATTAGAATATCTTCCCAGGCTTGAGGGACTCCAGTCAGCAGAGAGTCAAGACGGAAGGTCAGAAAACTGCAGAAGAAATCAGTTTGAATGCACATGTTATCAGGAAAAGCATGATGAGAGAGAGCCTTCAGTGTGGGCAGCGGCTGAATTGCCCACACCCCTTATCCCAAATTCGCCACACACTTTGGAACTGTGAAGAATGTTACTTTCATTGAAACTGTGGGGTCTTTGAAAAAGTATATTTAGAAACATGATCTCGTACTCATGTTGGACATATGGAGACAAGCAAGTAAGAAGAAGGATGTGACTCAAGCAACCTGTGATTGGAAATAACCTTCAATTTACATACAGGGAATCCATCCCTAAATTCCACCCATGAGATGGTGTTGGGGGAAGCAGAAATGAAGCTCAGAGTGGTATGGGACTCGGGAAATCGTAAAAGTATTCCTTCTCTGCTCTTCCATGCCAATATGCATTCCTGGTTGCCACATAACACGGTGCGCAAGCTCCACACTGCCTTCCAATCAAGGATCAAAAGCTCATAAGGAGCAGTGTTGTATATCACACCATCTTCTCACTCAGCATCGTGTTTTTGTGCCTCAAAGAGGCTTAATATCTGTTTATGGGACCAAGAGAAAGAAAAAGTGACACTATCCCATTTGCTTTCAAATTGTTTTATCTCTTAGCGCTAAGACTTTCATTACAAAACAATCTCTGTAACATTTTTTTCATAATTTGTCAATTTGTTTCTCTGATATGCATAGGAAGTAAGACTATGTATTGTGCTTTTCCCATTTTATCCTTCTCCCATCATCCACCTTCATTAGTTTTATCGAATAAAGAATGATACTATAGGGACCTTCCTGGTAGTTCAATGGTTAAAACTGCTCTTCCACTGCAAGGGGTTTGATCCCTGGTTGAGGAACTAAGATTCTGCACGTTGCATGTGCAGCCAAAAAAAAAAGGCTCCGTTGGGAAGTGCCTTTGTTTAGCAGTCTTTCATTGCTCTGTTTCTATTCTTTCTCAGTAACTCTGTTGGTGCCTATGTATTCTAGTGAAATATCCTGGTAATTTCATAAACACACAAACACATACAAATCCACATACATGTACACACATGCACACACATGCATGCACATACACAGTTAGAAATTAGTTTTCTCAATGAGGCAAATGAGAATCACATCAAATTTAAACCCATGTATATGCTTATAAAAAATTTTAAATGAACATAAAGTATTCTGAATTCAAAGTAAATGGTAGAAAGGATGGAAACCTACAGCCTCCAGAGCCTGAAATATTATGATAATCATTTTCATAATTCAAATGAATACATAATTGTTAGACATCAACCGGGAAGATTTACAATTGGCTCAATGAAACCAAAAAATCAGTAGCAATCAGTATAGGAAAGTGTATCCTCCTATCTGAGGTAAATTAATTTTGTTACTGAAATGTCATTACGTTGTCATATTTCCATTCATCACTTATTCAAACATATCCACTTTTCATTCCTAATGTTTCATTGCTAAGATAATTGAACTTTGCAGTTTTTATCTCAAGCTTATATTACTTAAAAATCTCTGTGTGCATTATTACAATGAAAGGGCAAAGGTAGAAATGGGACTTATTTACTCTCGTGGTTTATGATTGCATTGAAGCTCACAATTGATTATAGCTTTCTAACCTCTCTTTTCCTACTCATTACCCTCTTCACTTTATACCAGTATTTCCAGCTATTAGACTATCTTTATTTAGAAGGCACAAAAGGAAAAGACCAAGAAGGATTTGAAAAAATAATATATTTTTGTTTTGATGTTTCAACTTAATGCAGGTTTGAAAATGCTGAACTGTCTAAGGTATACTAAATATTCATTAGGCAGTTTAGCTTTTACTAAGTTCTAAATGAAAATGACCCAGCAAAATCAAATTGAAATTTCATAGAGTACTTTTCAAGTATGATTCTAAAACACACATTAAACAAAATGCATTCATTTGAATGCAAGCCTCTCTCTTTCTCTAGAATACATACACACCCTAGAGTCTATTATGCTTTCAGTTCAATGCCTCCAAAATGTGTGTGGTGTGGATCAAATAAATAGTTCAACAGCTTTCATAAGCAAACAATCTCATGGTCTGGTATATCTACAAACCTCTTGTGCTATTTCTTCATGCTTCCCTTCTTACAAAGGTTAATGCAAATTTCATTCGAATTCAAGCAAAATATTCTGCACTATTTTTTACATAGACAAACCTGTTCAGAAAGAGCCTATCAGAATTTGTCCATGTGAATCCAATAGCCCTTTATGGACTTGTAGAAGATAGCAAAATGTGCTTGCTTTCAGCACTCAGGCTTGCCCTAAAATCATGGTAGTTGGAGCAGGAGGGACTTCAGAGATCAGGTAGGCCAACTTTCAGGTAGGGAGTTGGTGATGGACAGGGAAGCCTGGCGTGCTGCAATCCATGGGGTTGCAAAGAGTCGGATGTGACTGAGTGACTGAACTGAACTGAGACCAACACCCTCACTTTAAAAAATGTACAGTTTGCATACGTTTAAAATAGACTATTCTGTCATTTCAAAATGTCTTTCTTTACCTAATATCCTTTGCTTTGATACTTGCTTTATTTGATATTAATATAAGCACTCTAGTTTTCTTATTCCCTATGCTTACATGTTGCTGCTGCTCAGTTGCTTCAGTTGTGTCCAACTCTGTGCGACCCCATAGACAGCAGCCCACCAGGCTCCCCTGTCCCTGGGATTCTCCAGGCGAGAGTACTGGAGTGGGTTGCCACTGCCTTCTCTGTATGCTTATATATTTCATGGTAAATCTTTTTCCATCTTCTTACTTTTAATCTATGTCTCTGTATTTAAAATGTACCCATTTTAGGGAACCTATAGATGAGTCTTTCTTCTGAGCCAGTCTGACAATCTCTGCCTTTTAACTGGAGAGGGTCCATATAAAATTAATGTAATTATTTTATGTTTGTGTTGTCTATTTTTCCATCTCATTTTTTAAAATCTTTTTTTCCCCTTTTTTCACCTTCTTTTGGCTTAATATTTTAAAAATAAACATTTTATTTTAGAACAATTTTATACCTGGAAAAAAATTAATGCAATCTCTTTTTTCTACAGTTTATATTTAGAAAAAAAGTATGAAGATAACTGAGTGCCCATGCATCTAATAATCCAGGCTTTCCAGGTGGCACTAGTGGTAAAAAAAAAAAAAAAAACCTGCCTGCCAGTGCAGGAGATATACGAGACGCAGGTTTGATCTCTGGGTCGGGAAGATCCCCAGGAGGAGAAGGGCATGGCAACCCTCTCAAGTATTCTTGCCTGGAGAATCCCATGGACAGGGGAGTCTGGTAGGCTACAGTCCATATGGTCACAAAGAGTCAGACACAACTGAAATGACTTAGCACAGTATATCTAATACCCAGTTTGCCCTATTACTAGCATCTGTATTTGTTATTAATGAATCACTATTGATACACTATTATTCGTTAAAGCCCACAGTTTATTCAAATTTCCCTAGTATTTATCTGATGATCTTTTGCTCCAGAACCCCATCTAGGACACTACATCACATTTAGTCATCGGGTCTCCTTAAACTTCTCTCAGCTGTGACATTTCCTCAGATTAGTGATCTCGACATCTTAGAGAAGTACTACTCAGGCATTCCATAGAATGTTCCTCAACTGGAATTTATCTAATGCTTCACATGGTTAGACTGGAGTTATATATTTTGAAAGGAAGATCACAGACGTAAAGTGTCACTTCATCACATGTATCAAGGGTACATAGTATCAGCATGACTTTTCACGATTGACGTTGACCTTGATTACCTGTTTGAGTCAGTGTTTGCCCGTTTTCTCCGCTGTAAAATTTCTCCCTTTCCATACTGTACTCTTTGGAAGAAAGTCACTAAGCGCAGATAACTCTTATGGAGTCGAGAGTTTTGGTCCAACTTTTTAAAGGCAGGAGGTCAACAAATTATTTGGATACTTTCTGCTCAGGAGATTTATTTATTCTTTCCTGTTTATTTTTTCAATCATATCATTCAGAACTCATGGATATTTATTTTACACTTTGTAACCCAATACTACTTTTTTTGTTGCTCAAATTGCTTTAGTTTTGGAGCTCTATTAGTTGGTTCCTGTGTCTACTTGACATACATATGTCCATCATTCTAGGGTTATTTTTGATGGTTTGTTTAAGCATTTTCTTTCTCTCTGGCACTACAAGATGCTCCAGACTCATTCTGTGTATTTCCTGCCTCAGTTCTGAAATCAGCCATTCCTCTAAGAAGCCATGGTTCTTTTTATTAGAGAATGGCATTAGAAACCAAGATCGACATGCTACTGTACTCACTGCTACTGGGGTGTCATCGTTCTAGGCCCTCTCAGCTAACATGCCAAGGAAATATATGTGTATACTAACCCCACACACTTATAATATATATATATATATACCTGTATATATACACACATACCTATAATACATACATACACACACTAAGTGTGTTAAGTGTTAGTCGCTCACTCTTGCCCGACTCTTTGCGACCCCATGGACTGCAGCTCACCAGGCTCCTCTGTCCATAAGATTTTCCAGGCAATGATACTGGAGTGGTTTGCCATTTCCTTCTCCAGGGGATCTTCCCAACCCAGGGATCGAACCCAGGTCTCCTGCACTGCAGGCGGATTCTTTACCAAGTAAGCTACAAGGGAAGCACCCCCCACCACTGCCCCCAAAATAAAATAAATCAAGGCGGACAGGCGACCCCCCAACCAGGGTCTTTAAACCTCCATGCCGGGACACTCTAGGTACCTGGAAAGGGGAAGGTGGGCGAGGGGAATGGCGCGCCCCAAAGGCCACCGCCCCGACGTCGACCACCAACCACCGCGTCCCCACCCGCGGCACACACTAAGCTAAACATGAATTCCTACTAATGTCTCTAACTCTAATCCATTAGCACATGGATCATTCTAACCTCTTCTCCTTGCTTTGTGGATCCTCCTACTCCAATGTTGGCTTAAAACTCAACATTCAGAAAACTAAGATCATGGCAACCGGTCCCATCACTTCATGGCAAATAGATGGGGAAACAAAGGAAACACTGACAGACTTTATTTGGGGGGCTCCAAAATCACTGCAGATGGTGACTGCAGCCATGAAACTAAAAGACACTTACTCCTTGGAAGAAAAGTTATGACCAACCTAGACAGCATATTAAAAAGCAGAGACATTACTTTGCTGACAAAGGTCCATCTGGTCAAAGCTGCAATTTTTCCAGTGGTCATGTATGGATGTGAGAGTTGGACCATAAAGAAAGCTGAGCACTGAAGAATTGATGCTTTACTGACAAACAACTAATCTCGAGAATATACAAGCAACTCCTACAGCTCAACTCCAGAAAAATAAATGACCCAATCAAAAAATGGGCAAAAGAACTAAATAGACATTTCTCCAAAGAAGACATACAGATGGCTAACAAACACATGAAAAGATGCTCAACATCACTCATTATCAGAGAAATGCAAATCAAAACCACTATGAGGTACCATTTCACACCAGTCAGAATGGCTGCGATCCAAAAGTCTACAAGTAATAAATGCTGGAGAGGGTGTGGAGAAAAGGGAACCCTCTTACACTGTTGGTGGGAATGCAAACTAGTACAGCCACTATGGAGAACAGTGTGGAGATTCCTTAAAAAACTGGAAATAGAACTGCCTTATGACCCAGCAATCCCACTGCTGGGCATACACACTGAGGAAACCAGAAGGGAAAGAGACACGTGTACCCCAATGTTCACTGCAGCACTGTTTATAATAGCCAGGACATGGAAGCAACCTAGATGTCCATCAGCAGATGAATGGATAAGAAAGCTGTGGTACATATACACAATGGAGTATTACTCAGCCATTAAAAAGAATACATTGGAATCAGTTCTAATGAGGTGGATGAAACTGGAGCCTATTATACAGAGTGAAGTAAGCCAGAAAGAAAAACACCAATACAGTATACTAATGCATATATATGGAATTTAGAAAGATGGTAACAATAACCCTGTGTACGAGACAGCAAAAGAGACACTGATGTGTAGAACAGTCTTATGGACTCTGTGGGAGAGGGAGAGGGTGGGAAGATTTGGGAGAATGGCATTGAAACATGTAAAATATCATGTATGAAACGAGTTGCCAGTCCAGGTTCGATGGACGATACTGGATGCTTGGGGCTGGTGCACTGGGACGACCCAGAGGGATGGAATGGGGAGGGAGGAGGGAGGAGGGTTCAGGATGGGGAACACATGTATACCTGTGGCGGATTCATTTTGATATTTGGCAAAACTAATACAATTATGTAAAGTTTAAAAATAAAATTAAAAAAAAAAAAAGAATTGATGCTTTCCAACTGTGATGTTGGAGAAGACTCTTGAGAGTCCCTTGGACAGCAAGGAGATCCAACCAATCCATCCTAAAGGAAATCAGTCCTGAATATTCATTGGAAGGACTGATGCTGAAGCTGAAACTCTAATACTTTGGCCACTTGCTGCGAAGAGCTGACTCATTTGAAAAGACCCTGATGCTGGGGAAGATCAAGGGAGGGAGGAAAGGATGAGATGGTTAGATGGCATCACCAACTCAATGGACATGAGTTTGAGTAAACTCTGGGAGTTGGTGGTGGACAGGGAGGCCTGGCGTGCTGCAGTCCACGGGTTGGCAAAGAGTCGGACACAACTGAGTACCTGAACTGAGCTGAACTGAACCTACTCCAACAGTGGACAACCTGGCTCCAATTCTTCATGGTTCATTTCAGTATACATGTGTAGCACTATCGGAATTGTTTACCCACACCCTCATGGGAAATGACTTGATCAACTAGAATATAGTGCTTATGTACAGATTCTTTTGCCTTTTGTCTTGCAGACCCTACTCATTTCCAAAGCTACTAGGTCAGCAAATTTTTCCCATAGTCCCTTCAAGTAAAGATATTTTTAACATTTATAATAAAGATATATTGTTTTATTACATTCTGCATTCCATACTGGGATTCCACAATCTCCTACATGACTTTTTAAAATCTATACATGTTAAAATTTACTCTTTGTGCTTTGAAGTTCTACAGGTTTTGACAAATGTACAGTGTCATGTATTTGCCATTACAATATTATTTAGAATAGTTCCATTGCCCTGTGCTTCACTTATTCAACCTTCTCCCTCCCCCAAATTCTTGGTAACCACTGATCCTTTAACCGTCTATATTTTTTCTTTTGGGGAATGCCTTTTCTTTTGGAGAATGCTGGAACCACACAGTATATAGCCTTTTCAGATTGGCTTCTTTCATGGAGCATTATGCATTTAAAATTCACTCATGTATTTTTGTTTCATGATGATTCACTTCTTTTTATCATGGAATAATAATACGTAATGTGGATATACCACAGTTTGTATATCATTTTACCTACTGAAGGACATCTGGTTTCCTTCTAGTTTTTGCCAATTATAAATAAAGTTATAATCATTCACATGCAGGTTTTTATGTGGACATGTTTTCAGATCAGTTTAGTAAATTAATAGGAGTACAAGTATTAAACTGTATGTTTAGTTTTGTAAGAAACTACTAACCAATCTTTCAAAGTGTCTATATGATTTTGCATTCCCACCAGTGAAGAACGAGAGTTCCTGTTGCTCACCCTCAGTAGCAGTTGGTATTGTCAGGTTCAGGTTATATTGTTTATTGGTTGGTTGGTTGGGTTTTTTTGCTCTTTCAAAAGATGTGTGTAGTAATATCTCCTTGGAGTTTAATATGTAATTATTGAATGACAGATAATATTGGGCATATTTCATTTTCTTATTTGCTATCTGTATATATTCTTTGGTGAGGTGTCTGCTTGGATCTTTTGCCTATTTTTCAACTGGATTTTTTGTTTGTTTTCTTTTTGTTGAGTTTAAGAGTTCTTTGTGTATTGTTTTAAATTTTCATAAATTCCAATTTATCACTTTTTTTTCTTTCATGATTCATGCTATAGAAGTGAAGTGAAGTGAAGTCGCTCAGTCATGTCCTACTCTTTGCAACCCCATGGACTGTAGCCTATCAAGCTCCTCCGTCTATGGGATTTTCCAGGCAAGAGTGCTGGAGTGGATTGCCATTTCCTTCTCCAGATGTTGTATCTAAAAACTCAAACCCAAGTTCACCTAGATTTTTTCTTATGTTTTGTTTAGGAAGTTTCACAAGTTTTTGTTTTACATTTAGTCCTATCATCCATTTCAGATTTATTCTTGTGAACGGTGTATAACCTCTGCTAAACTGACTTTTTTACATATGGACATCCAATTGTCTGAGCAACATTTGTTGAAAAGATTATCCTCTTTCCATTGAATTTCTGTGATAGAATAAAGTCCCCCCAGGGTGTTTCACATCTTAATTGAATATTTAGGAAACATGTGAATTTTTTAGTTAACATGGCAAGGGGAATTTAAGTTGTAAATAGAATTACGATTGCTAATCAGATGATCTTGAGATGGAAAGACTATCCTGAATTATCCAGGTAGGTCTAACGTAATCACAAGGGTCTTTAAAAGTAGAAGAGGAAGGCAGAAGAAGAGTCAGAGAAGGAAATGTGGTCATGTAAGAAGTGTCAAATTGATGCCAAGAGATGAGAAAGATTAATTGTCTATTCTTGGCTTTGAAGGTGGAATTGATCTATGAGCCAAGAAACACATTACCTCTAGAAGTTGAAACAGGCAAGGAAATGGAGTTGGCCCTAGAACCCCTTTGAAAGGAACTCAGCCCTGCAGAAAACTTGATTTTAGCCCAGAGAGACCCACATCAGCCTTCTGAACACCAGAAGTACAATATAATAAGTATGTGTTGTGTAACCCACTAAATTTATGGCAGTTTGTTACAACAGCAGCAGTAAACAAATACTATTGCCTTTGCTCCTTCATTAGAAATCAGTGACTATATTCTGGTGGATCTATTTCTTTGCACTCTATTCTTTTCACTTGATCTATGTGCCTATTATTTCACTAATACTGTGCTATCTTGATTACTGTAGCTTTATAGTTAAGTCCTGAAATTGAATAGTGTTATTTTTTGTTGTTATTGTGGGATATTTTATAATCTTTTGACTTCTTATTTAAACTTTGAAGTAAATTTGTTAATATCTATAAGATAATTTTCTGGTGTTTTGATTAGAAGTATGTTGAAGATCAAATTGAAAAGACTTAACAATGTTGAATCTTCCAGGTCATGAACATGGACTCTATCTCCATTTATTTAGATCTGCTTTAATTTCTTTCATCAGAGTTTTGTGGTTTTCCACATATAGATCCTAAACATATGTTGTTACATTTATCCTTAAGGATTTGCTTTTTTTTCTTTTGGTATTATTGTAAGTGGATTTTTAAGATTCGTCAAATTCCGATAGCTCTTTGCTAGTATGTTGAAAAGCACTGACTTTTGTGTATTACATTGTGTCCTGTAGCCTCACTTATTAGGTCTATGAGGTTTGGGGAGGGGGTAGTTGTTGCTTTTGTGTTTTGTTTATTTTTGTGTTTATGGTTAATTTGTGGGGTTTTTTTTTTAACAGTCACATCATTTACAGATAAAGACATTTTTTCTTCCTTTCTAATATGCATACTTTTATATCATTTTCTCATATAATTGAACTAGCTTTCAGATGAATAGCAGTGGCAACAGAAGATGCCCTTGACTTTTTCCCAATCTTAGAGATAAAGCATCTAGTTTATTATGATTAAGTATAATGTTAACTGTATGGTTTTTTGTAGATTTTTTTAAAATCAAAGTTGAGAAAGTTCTATTCCTACTTCACTGAGAGATTTCAACATGCATAGGTGTTAGATTATGTTTAATGCTTTTTCTGCATCAATTGATATAATCACATGATTTCTTTGCCTTCAGCTTGTAGATATAGTACATTGATTGATTTTCAAGTTTTAATCAGTCTCGCACATCTGGAACATGCTGTATGATTCTTTCTATACATTGTTGAAATTGATATGCTAATACTTTGTTGAGGATTTTTGTATCTATGTTCATGAGATATACTGGTCTGAAGCTTTCCTTTCTTGTAATATATTTGTCTGGTTTTGGTATTAAGTTAATTCTGGTCTCATACAGTGAGTTTAGAAGTTTTCTTTCTGTTTCTATTTCTAGAAGAGATTGTGAAGAATTGATATAATTTCATTCTTAAATGTTTGGTAGAATTCAATGAAGAAGACATTTGAGCCTAGTGCTCTTTTTTGGAAAGGGAAGGTTATGAGCTATTGGTTCATTTTTTAAAATAGATATTGGCTTATTCAGATTATTTCTTTCTCTTTGTGTAAATTTTGGAAGTTTTGTGTCTTTCAAGGAATTAGTCCATTTCACCTAAGTTATCAGATGTGTTTGTAGTATTTCTTTATTATCCTTTACATGTTCATATGATCAATATTGATAAGACCCATTTCATCTGGTATTGATCATTTGTCTTCTCTTTTTTGTTTAGTCAGCATGGCTTTGAAATTTAACAATTTTATTGATCTTTTCAAAGAACCAGTTTTTAATTTCATTTACCACTGTTCTATATTTTATAACTTCACTGGTTTCTGTTCTGATTTTTATTATTTCTTTTCTATTGCTTCAGGCTTAAATTGCTATTCTTTCCTAAAGTAGTGGATGGTTGACTGTTTTTAAAAGCCAGTGCTATCATTTTAAAATTTTACTTGGAGCACTCAGTGTATTTACATTTATCTTATATATATATATATATATATAGAATTAGTTGCATCATTTTATCTTTCTATCTATCCCTTTCTATGATTTTTTTTTTTGCTCTTTTCTTAACTTTCTTTTAATAGACTATTTTTCTCATTTCATGTCACTTTACTAGTTTGAATTTATATTTTCTATTTCCATTTTGTAGTTTTTACATTAGGAAGTTAAATTTGCATTCATTTACATACATTTAATTTACATACCTAATACAGTCTAATTTTGGAGCTATAGCATCATTCTATAGCTGAAACTGCAGTACTTTGGCCACCTGATACGAAGAGTTGACTCATTGGAAAAGACTCTGATGCTGGGAGGGATTGGGGGCAGGAGGAGAAGGAAACGACAGAGGATGAGATGGCTGGATGGCATCACCGACTCGATGGATGTGAGTCTGAGTGAACTCCAGGAGTTGGTGATGGACAGGGAGGCCTGGCGTGCTACGATTCATGGGGCCACAAAGAGTCAGACACGACTGAGTGACTGAACTGAACTGAACTGAATATATTCTAAAGTTAATGAGTATTTTTCTCCTCTTTCCAAACAATTCAAGAACTTAGAGTCCTTTATCCCAGTCTCTTCTCTAACAGTAAATGTATTATTTTGGAAAATTTTAACTCCAACTTTTAAAAAATGGTTTTATATATTAAGTGTTATATTGTTATATGGTTATTTTATTTTTTATAGTTAATGTTGATCTAGATTTACTCACATATTTATTGTTTTCATTGCTGTTCATTTTTTAATCTGTAATCATTTTTTCTTTTGGACTGAAAGCATATCTTTTAAAAATATTCCTAGTAAAGATATGTTGGTGGTAAGATCTATCAAATTGAGAAAATTCTATATTACTATTTTATTCCTAATAGGAATAAATTTATCAGTTGTTTTTTTCTTCTGGAAAACATCTTTATTTTACCTTTTTCCTTGAATGATATTTTGCTGGCAATGAGAGTGTAGGTTGGCAACTGTTTTCTTTCACTCCATTAAAGATATTCCTCTGCCTTCTGTCTTCCATTTTGGTTGTTGGAGTCAGATGTCAGTCTAATTCAGGGGTCAGCAAACTATGGCCTGTCTGCCAAATCTACATCACCACCTGTTTTTGTAAATAAAGTTTTATTGGAACTCAGCCATGTTTATTCATTTGTGAATTTTCTATGGCTTTTTTTACTGCCATGGCAGAACTGAATATTTGCAAAAGAGACCATGGAGACTTCAAAACCTAAAGTACTTACTATCTGTCCCTTTACAAAAAAGTTCACCAATCCCCTGCCTATTATGACTCCATTTAATGTAATCAGTCTTTAAAAATGATCTTTTAGCAATTTGCAGTGCTCTGCAACTTTAGTATGATTTATCTAGGCACGGAGTTTTTTATTCTTGTAATTTGTTGTGCTTCTTGAAGGTATGGAGTATTGTTGGTCGTTGTTTCTGGCAAAATCTTGACTCTGGTACCTGTTTCCTTCTTTTAAAAAAGCAAATTATCTCATTCTATGCTCTATATCTGTAATATCAGACATGTAATTTTCACCTTTCTGTCTCTCCATTCTGAATTCCAAATAATCTTTCAGATTCACCTTCTAGTTCACTTATTGTTCCTCCAATTTAGTCTCCTGTGCAGTCAATATAATTCTCTGAATTTTTAATTTAATTATTATAATCCTATTCTAGAAGTTATCTTTGTTCTTTTCCCAAAATGTTTGTGTTCCTTTCTATATATTTTTTTCCTTACTTATATTTTCAAGCTACTCTCTTACCTCTTAAACACAAAAGCATGTTTTTCTCCATAAGCTGTAATTGATAATTCATGTATCTTTATAGTCCTTTTCTGCTGCATGTTATCTCATGTAGAACAATATCTATCAGATTCTTTGAGACCCGTTAATAGAGGTAAATTCCTCCAAAGAGAATCACATTTGCTTGTTTCTGGTCTTTATGGGCGTGACCAGCCCAGGACCACCTGAAACCACAGTGTTAGCCATTTGAGGATTTCTGGAGAACCTAGTCAATGTAGACTGGCCTGTAAGGTTTGGGGATAGGCAGTTGGTTAAAACTTTCAAAGAAGAATTTTTTTCCTCTTTCACTAAACACTGTAGTTCAAGGCAGGCAAATTTCTTTGTCCTTTGGGTGGGGTGGGGAATTGGAGATTCAGGAAGGAGGACTCTCATCCTCTTACATAGGAACACTGCTGAGATCCTGACTTCACTTAGTTTTTATTTGCTTTGTAGTCATCAGTTAAGAGGTGGGAAAAAATTATTCAACACTTAGTTTCTAGCACAAACCTAGGATATTTCATTTGCAATATTGATGAAAATAAAAGCCTAAATCTCCTTATTTAAATGCATGCGTACTTGGGTCATATTCACCAGTGGCTCAGACGGTAGAACGTCTGCCTACAATGAGGGAGACCTGGGTTCGATCCTTGGGTCAGGAAGATCCCCTGGAGAAGGAAATGGCAACCCACTGCAGTACTCTTGCCTGGAAAATCCCATGGATGGAGGAAACTGGTAGGCTACAGTCCATGGGGTCGCAAAGAGTCGGACACGACTGAGCGACTTCACTTTCACTTTTCACTTTCGTACTCAGGTCAAGGATTTCCCTGGCAGCTAAGTGGTAAAGAATTCACCTGTAATGCCGGAGATGCAAATTCTAACCCTGGGTTGGGAAGATCCCCTGAAGGACGCTGGCAATCCATTCCAGTATTCTTCCCAGGATAATTCCATGGACAGAGGAGCCTGGTGGACTACATTCCATGGGATTGCAAAAGAGTCAGACACGACTGAGCCACTAAACAGCAACAATATACTCAAGTCTAAAGAAATCAAGTGACTTGACAGATCACACAGTTCTTCTTACCCAGAATAAAAAATTTACAGTTCAGTTTACAGTTGACACCAAATTTATTTTAAGAATGTTTTTCTTTAAAAGAAAAAAAAAAACAGCTTTTAAGAAAATTCTTTTTAAAGAATTTAGGATCAGAAAATAATAATTCCTGGGATAGAAATAAATATCCATCAATATTCCGTAGGATAGATTACTCATTAAGTCAATTAAGTATATTTCAGGCCATAGAAGTCCATCATTTGATTAAAGATTTTAATCAGATTTGCAGTCATTTCCACCTCAAATCAGTGTGCCTGAGACAAATGTCTTTGTTTCATTTAAAATTTTCCCAGCTGACCTACTTCCTAAACGCCAAGGGAATCACCAGCTGCTATCCCGGTATTTAAACCCAAATCGCTGGCATTATCTTTCCTTTCAAATCTTTCTTCTTCCACATATACTCATTTATCAACTTTAGCAGCTTCCTTTGCTCTGTCAGTCCCTTGTTGGGGCCTGGTTACTTACTGATTAGAATATTGTCAGTTTCCTCTTGGTGTCCTAGTCCTCTATATCTGCCTATAAAGTTTCCAACTTTATAGAAAACACATGTACACATATGTCAACTACACACTCGCTACAATTAGTCTATATGTTTTGTTTGGGCAACTTTTATATAGAGAAAGTCTGCAATGTGATTCCTTTGGAGAAGAGGGTTCTAAAATTAGAGGGAATAGTAAGAGTTTTTTGCTTTGTATGTGGTTTTGTTTTACTTTTTTTAGTATAATAAATGTACCTAGTAGTACTTAGGTGATAGAAATTGTGGTATAAAGAAAATGCTTATTTTTACTGTCACAGCAGTGTGTCTATATTTCAGCCCTTTGTAATGTCTCTTCCACCCCCATATACCTTGAGTTTGTCCACAGTTCCCTCTTTAATATTTAGCCCTTGAATTTGTGATTTATTTCATAGGTCAGGACTTGCCACCTATCTTTTCATGCCATCAGCTTTCTGGCTCTTAAGCAAAGAAAAATTCATGCAAGTTTCATGCTCTCTACTCTCCTGTCAAGGTGGAAGATTGAATACAATTTCTGAAAAATAGGTTTTGCATTATTCTACTTTCAGAAATAATTTTCTAAATGTTGTCTTGAACCTTTCTACACACCTTACCTTTCTGTTCTATTTTTGTTGTTGTTTACCCTCTAAGCTAAACAACTTAGCCTCTAAGTCGTGTCAGACTCTTTGAGACCCCATGGACTATACCTCGCCAAGCTCCTCTGTCCATGGGATTTCCCAGGCAACAATACTGGAGTGGGTTGCCATTTCCTTCTCCAAGGGATCTTCCTAACCCAGGGATCGACCCCATGTCTTCTACATTGGCAGGTAGATTCTTTACTGCTAAGCCATCAGGGAAGCCCTCTGTTTTTTATGCTTGATTAATATTTTCCACACTGTACAATGCTCCTCTACCTTGTCTAGAGTCCTAGAATTTTCAATTCTTAGTCTCCACCTTATAGCCTTCAAACCCAAACCCTGGCTGTACTGATGGTTGTCTCTGTTTAACTGTATTCACTTTCAAACAACCATCTGATTCAAGGAATTGTCCAGAATGAAGCTCAGAAAGACATAGAAAGAGAAAATAGACAGGTCAGGCTAAGAGATACAGAAGACAGAGTGGGAAAATTCAAAACATGGAGTTGCAAAAGAAGATAATAGAGGCGATTGGAAAGAGAAAACACTTCAAGAGACAATGAATGTAAGACAAGATCCTCATCTTCTAAAAGAAGTACAGCAAACATCCATAAAGGTTAAATGAAAAGAAACACACCTAGATATATTACAGTGAACCTGAAGAAAGCCACAAAGAGAAAGTTTAAATGTAGCCAGAGAGAAAGGACAGAATATCTAATGAAGGATAATCAAATAGTCAATAGTTAGTTTTCTAATAAGACAGATATTTTTGAAGTGCTGAGAGAAAAGGGCTATTTTTTTGGACCTAACAGAAGCAGAAGATATTAAGAAGAGGTAGCAAGAATACACAGAAGAACTGTACAAAAAAGATCTTCACGACTCAGATAATCATGATGGTACGATCACTCACCTAGAGCCAGACATCCTGGAATGTGAAGTCAAGTGGGGCTTAGGAAGCATCACTATGAACAAAGCTAGTGGAGGTGATGGAATTCCAGTTAAGCTATTTCAAATCCTAAAAGACGATGCTGTGAAAGTGCTCCATTCAATATGTCAGCAAATTTGGAAAACTCTGCAGTGGCCCCAGGACTGGAAAAGGTCAGTTTTCATTCCAATCCCAAAGAAAGGCAATGCCAAAGAATGCTCAAACTACTGCACAATTGCACTCATCTCACACTCCAGTGTTCTTGCTTGGAGAATCCCAAGGACAGTGGAGCCTGGTGGGCTGCCATCTACGGGGTCGCACAGAGTCAGACATGACTGAATTGACTTTGCAGCAGCAGCAGCAGCAGCACACACTAGTAAAGTAATGATCAAAATTCTCCAAGCCAGGCTTCAGCAATACGTGAACCATGAACTTCCAGATGTTCAAACTGGTTTTAGAAAAGGCAGAGGAACCAGAGATCAAATTGTCAATATCCTCTGGATCATCGAAAAAGCAAGAGAGTTTCAGAAAAACATCTACTTCTGCTTTATTGACTATGCCAAAGCCTTTGACTGTGTGGATCACAACAAACTGTGGAAAATCCTGAAAGAGATGGGAATACCAGACCACCTGACCTGCCTCTTGAGAAACCTATATGCAGGTCAGGAAGCAACATTTAGAACTGGGCATGGAACAACAGACTGCTTCCAAATAAGAAAAGCAGTACATCAAGGCTGTATATTGTCACCCTGCTTATTTCACTTATATGCAGAGTACATCATGAGAAAAGTTGGGCTGGAGGAAGCACAGGCTGGGATCAAGATTGCTGGGAGAAATATCAGTAACTTCAGATATGCAGATGACACCACCCTTATGGAAGAAAGTGAAGAGGAACTAAAAAGCCTCTTGATGAAAGTGAAAGAGGAGAGTGAAAAAGTTGGCTTAAAGCTCAACATTCAGAAAACTAAGATCATGGCATCCTGTCCCATCACTTCATGGCAAATAGATGGGGAAACAGTGGAAACAGTGACAGACTTTATTTTTCTGGGCTCCAAAATCACTGCAGATGGTGACTGCAGCCATGAAATTAAAAGACACTTACTCCTTGGAAGAAAAGTTATGACCAACTTAGATAGCATATTAAAAAGTAGAGACATTACTTTGTCAACAAAGGTCCGTCTAGTCAGTTCAGTTCAGTTCAGTCGCTCAGTCATGTCCGACTCATTGCCACCCCATGAACCACAGCACATCAGGCCTCTGTGTCCATCACCAACTCCCGGATCCACACAAACCCATGTCCATTGAGCTGGTGATGCCATCCAACCATCTCATCCTCTGTCATCCCCTTCTCCTCCCGCCTTCAATCTTTACCAGCATCAGGATCTTTTCCAATGAGTCAGCTCTTGGCATCAGGTGGTCAAAGTATTGGAGTCTCAGCTTCAGCATCAGTCCTTCCAGTGAACACCCAGGACTGATATTTAGGATGGACTGGTTGTATCTCCTTTCAGTCCAAAGGACTCTCAAGAGTCTTCTCCAACACCACAGTTTAAAAGCATCAATTCTTTGACACTCAGCTTTCTTTATAGTCCAACTCTCACATCCATACATGACTACTGGAAAAACTGTAGCCTCGACTAGACGGAGATAAGTCCTGGGTGTTCATTGGAAGTACTGATGTTGAAGCTGAAACTCCAATACTTTGGCCACCTGGTGTGAAGAGCTGACTCATTTGAAAAGACCCTGATGCTGGGAAAGATTGAAAGCGGGAGGAGAAGGGGATGACAGAGGATGAGATGGTTGGATGACATCACTGACTCAGTGGACATGAGTTTGGGTGATCTCAGGGAGTTGGTGATGGACAGGGAGGCCTGGTGTGCTGCAGCTCATGGGGTCACAGAGTCAGACACAACTGAGTGACTGTACTGAACTGAACTGAACCTTGCAATTTATACCCAGTGGAAAATTTCCAAAAACAAGACAAAATAAAAGCAAGAAAAAGACTGGATTTTCCATAAACAGACCTCTAATAAACTACCTTCAGAAGTCATTTATAACTTAATTCAGAAAGGAAGAATGTCTGAGATAATGAAGAATTGTAAGCAATAGAAATGTTTAATATACAGGTAAATTTGAACAAAATCTGATTGGATAAAATCATAATAATACTCTATTCATTTTTTATTTATGCCATAACAATTGCCACAAATATGGCTTTTAAAACCACAGATTAATTTTCTTGCAGTGCTCTAGGTTAGAAGCTGATGCAGTTCTCACTGGTTTAATACCTTGGTGTGTGCAGGACTGTATTCTTTCCCAGGGGCTCTAAGGGGAGAATTTGTTTTCTGCCATCTGCAGCTTTTAGAGGATGCCCACATTCCTTGGCTCACAGCCCTCTTTCTCCACTTTCAAAGCATCTTCCTGAGCATACTCTGTAGTCACATCTCTGTCTGATCAAGCCAGGAAAGTTTTTCTTTGCTTTTAAGGATTTATGTCATTTGATCAGGTCCAGGATAATTGCCAGGTGGATCTCCCTATTTCAAGATCCTTAACCTTAATAGCATTCATAAAATCCCTTTTGTCATATGAGGTGGCATAGTCATAGGTTCTGGGAATTAGGACATTGACATTCGAAGGGAGAGAGTGTACTGCCTACCACAATGCTATATAATTTTTGGAGTTCATGCTCTTCTGGATAAAAATATAAAACCACATTGAAAAGCACTAAGTATTGAGCAAATGAGTAAGAAGAAGCCTTAATATGTTAAGGATATTAATTTCTTCTCCTGTTTATCTATTGTTTCAAAGTGAAAGTGAAAGTTGCTCAGTCGTGTCCGACTCTTTGTGACCCTGTGGACTATACAGTCTATGGATTTCTCCAGGTCAGAATACTGGAGTGGTTAGCCTTTTCCTTCTCCAGGGGATCTTCCCAACCCAGGGATTGAACCCAGGTCTCCAGCAATGTAGGTGGATTCTTTACCAGCTGAGTCACAAGGGAAGCCCAAGAATACTGTAGTGGGTAGCCTATCCCTTCTCCAGAGGATCTTCCCAAGCCAGGAATCGAACTGGGATCTCCTGCACTGTAGGCAAATTCTTTACCAACTGAGCTATCAGGGAAGCATTGTTTCACAGCAACCCAAGTAAAAATCTCATGAGGTTTTTCATAAATTTATGAAGCTAATTCTGATCTATATGTGGAATAGTGAATGTCCAAGAAAGGCCAGTAAATTCTCAACAAAGTAGAATGAAGTGGGGATTCTTGTCCTGCTACATCATAAGATTTATCCTAAAGTTGCAGTGATTAAAACCATGCAGTACTGGCAGGAAGAGATAACAGGAATAGAATAGAAATTCTAAGCATCTTTCCACCCATATTTGAAAACTTAATATTTGAAGACGTGGCAATACAGGTCAGCAAGGCAAGTCTGGACATATTCAATACTTGGAGCTTAGACTATGGTTTACTGATGAGTTAGTTAGTGTTAGTTTCTCAGTTGTGTCCAACTCTTTGTGACACTGTAGCCTGCCGAGTTCCTCTGCTCGTGGAATTATCCAGACAAGAATATTAGAGTGGGTAACCATTTCCTTCTCCAGAGGATCTTTCTGACCCAGGGATTGAACCTGGATCTCTTGTATTGCAGGCAGATTCTTTACATCTGAGCCACCAAGGAAGTCCATGGTTTACTGACTGGAGGCAATAAATTACATCTTTCTTTCCTGCTGCTGCTGCTGCTGCTAAGTCGCTTCATTTGTGTCCCACTCTGTGCGACCCCATAGACGGCAGCCCAGCAGGCTCCCCCGTCCCTAGGATTCTCCAGGCAAGAACACTGGAGTGGGTTGCCATTTCCTTCTCCAGTGCATGAAAGTGAAAAGTGAAAGTGAAGTTGCTCAGTCGTGTCCGACTCTGTGCAACCCCATGGACTGCAGCCTACCAGGCTCCTCCATCCATGGGATTTTCCAGGCAAGAGTACTGGAGCGCCATTGCCTTCTCCGTCTTTCTTTCCTACCATACAAAAAAAAAAAAAAAAAAAAATTAATTGCTATGGATATGTTTTCTAAGCCAGGTATGCTAGCTTCCTTAACTCCCCAGGTTAGGATGAATCAACACTAAAAGGATTTGTTTCTTATTTGTGTCACATACCAATGCCTGTTTGTGGGGGCAGATGTGTTGATGCTCTGATCCTCATTGTCATTCAAAAACCTGGCCTCCTCCTTACCAGTGGCTCTGCTGTCCTTTTAATTTAGTTCTCTGATACTTCCCATCTGACTAGCAGATAGGGCAAATAGCATTGAGAAAATTTTAGGGCCCCAAACACACTCTCATGGCTCTACCAAACTACATATCTGGCTAGAAGTGTAGTCTTTTTTTTTTTTTGTACCAAATAGAAAAAAATGAAATGTGTCTCTACTACATAAGTGGATTAACTAGTTAAATGTGAAGGCAATTCCAAAACTTAAAGAAAATATAGAATATTTTTAAGAGCTCAGATCAGGTAATATTTTCTTAAACAAGACAGATAAATATAAGCCATATGGGAAGAGATAGATTCTAACATATTAAAATTAAGAAAATTTGTTAATGAATAGATAGCGTTGTATGTCTGCGTTAGTCACTCAGTCACGTCCAACTCTTTGTGACCCTTTGGATTATAGCCCACCAGGCTTCTCTGTCCACGAGATTCTCCAGGCAAGAATACTGGAGTGGGTTGCCATTTCCTTCTCCAGGGGGTCTTCCTGACCCAGGTATTGAACCCCTGTTTCCTGTGTCTCTTGTATAGCAGACAGATTATTTACCCACCGAGCCATCGGGAAAACCAATAAATAGTATAAAGGAACCTAAGTGATAAGCCACAAGATGGAAAAAGTTATTCATTGCATGTAAGAGGCAAAGGATTTAGTTTCCAGATTATATAAACAAGTACTAAAGATCCTCTGGGAAAAACAAAAATCCAGTAGTACAAAAAAAGGCAGCATACATGATTTCAAGGAGATGAAATACACACAGGCAAAGAACATAAGAAAAAAAAATGTTCAACTCCTTTATTTGTTAGGGAATTGCAAATTGAACCTCAGTGTGGCTTTAATTTCATACCCATCATACCCATTAAATTGGCAAAAGTTGAAAAGTCTGACAAGATAAACCACTAATAAAGATGCAGAGAAAAGGCAACTTTTAAAATGATGCTGGTGGGTATAAATATTGTTGCAATTGCATTAGAAAACAATATAGAATTATAAAGTGGAATAAAATCTGGCAATAAAATTCAAGGACAAAAGACAATCAAATCACTCACAGATGTCAATCAGGAGATATATTCAGCGGTGTTCAGAGTAGAATTAACTAAAATAGTAGAAAAAAACCAAAATAGTAAATAACCCAAATGTCTAGGATAAATAAAGTAGATGCATGTGTGGTCAGTCACTAAGCTGTGTTTAACTTTTTGTGACCCCATGGACTGTAGCCCACAAGGCTCTTCTATCCTTGGGATTTCCCAAGCAAGAATACTGGAGTAGGTTGCCATTTCCTTCTCCAGGGGATCTTCCCAAGCCAGAGATTGAACCCACATCTCCTGCATTGACAGGGAGGTTCTTTATCACTCGAGCCACCAGGGAAGCCTAATAAAGTGGGTACAGCCATGGAATCCACAACAGTGAAAGTGCATGAACCATAACACACACACATTTTAAAAACAAAGTTGAGTGAATGATGAAAATTACAGAGTATATATACATATAATTTGATTTCACCTGTATGAAGTATGCTAAGTCACTTCAGTCATGTCCGACTCTGTGTGACCCCATAGACGGCAGCCACCAGGCTCCCCCGTCCCTGGGATTCTCCAGGCAAGAACACTGGAGTGGGTTGCCTTTTCCTTCTCCAATGCATGAAAGTGAAAAGTGAAAGCGAAGTCGTTCAGTCGTGTCGACCCCATGGACTGCAGCCTACCAGTCTCCTCCATCCATGGGATTTTCCAGGCAAGAGTACTGGAGTGGGATGCCATTGCCTTCTCCGTGTATGAAGTATAAGAACAAGCAAAACTAAATTGTTTTAGGATACATATGTATGAGGCCAAAGTATGAAGAAAAGCAAGTGAATGAAAAACACAAAATTTAGATCTGTAGCTGCATTTGGGCACGATAGAAACCAGGATGATACATCAGGAAAAGGAAAGCTGGTGATATCACACCTAACTAGGTGGTGAAAACATTGGTGTTCATTTTATTATTTTTCTTTAAATTTACTTATTCATAATATTAGAGTAAAATATTTCACAATAAGAGATGAAAAAGGAAAGAATTTATTCAATAAATATTTTCTGATAAACTAAAAATATTCTTTAAAAGCATAGTACTCTGGCTGCTGCTGCTACTGCTAAGTCGCTTCAGTCGTGTCTGACTCTGTGTGACTCCCATAGATGGCAGCCCACCAGGCTCCCCCGTCTCTGGGATTCTCCAGGCAAGAAGACTGGAGTGGGTTGCCATTTCCTTCACCAATGCATGAAAGTGAAAAGTGAAAGTGAAGTTGCTCAGTCATGTCCGACTTGCAGCAACCCCATGGACTGCAGCCTGCCAGGCTCCTCTGCCCATGGGATTTTCCAGGCAAGAGTACTGGAGTGGGGTGCCATTGCCTTCTCCAAGTACTTTGGCTAGCAAATGAAAAATATGTGTTAGGATTTATTACACTGCCATTACATCTTCCTTAAGTCTTCATTTTTTGCCTCTAATTTATCTTCTCCCCTTTGACTGTTTTATTCTTCATTCCTGCTACCACTTGGTAGTCTAATTCTTATACTCTTCTGATGGGAGCACATATATCTCAGGACCAGGAATCCTGAGACAAAAGGAACTTGGATCTGGGAAAGATTGCACTAAGTATGTAACATAGGGAAAGGGTAGGACTTCAAATGAAGCTGTAAGTTTAATATCTGAAAGTAATTGGCCTTTAACTGCAATAAATTGACTGTAGGTTGCAAAGTGAGCCTTGATAGGAACTGTTGAGTAAAAGTCTGGGACTCTAAGTACAGGAAAAAAGAGCAAAGCCAAATAAGATTACAGACTGTATATAATTATATTAAAATAAATTTGTATTATGGCTATGTTAATAAAATAGTTTATAGAAACCTATGCATCCTATGATTGGGATTTCTCTGAATGTGAGAAAGATAATAAGAAAGTAATTTGGTTCCATAAACTAACACTATGCAAAATTTGTATCCTAAAAATCTTTATCGAGTTCTTAACAGTGGAATTTCCTTAAGAGTAGATGTAGATTTTCATCGATACTCAGAGTAAGGAGAACACACCATGCTCAGGATTCTAATCTCCAAAGATTTACTGCTTCTTGGTCTTTTTAGTCTGGGGTTGGAGTGGTTTAACAGCTCTTGAAGACAGGATACCACCAAGTACTAAAGGCAGGTAATAGGGCATATCAGTTAGAGAAGCAAAGTCATTCTGAGATTATATGTTTATATATACACATAAATATGCATAAATGTATGTATACATGTAATTTTGTAAGGGATTTACTGTTTGTTATTCAGTTGCTAAATCATGTCTAACTTTTTGCAACCCCATGGACTGCAGCACACCAGGCTTCCCTGTCTCTCACTGTCTCCTAGAGTTTGCTCAAATTCATGTCCATTGAGTCAGTGATGCCATCCAACCATCTTATCCTCTGTCACCCCCTTCTCCTCCTGCTTTCAATCTTTCCCAACATCAGGGTCTTTTCCAATGAGTCGGCTCTTCATTACACAATTATGGAAGCTGATTGAATAGTCTACATTAGGCTGTTGCCTTAGCCACTGATGCTGGAATTTGAAGTCTGTAGGCAAAGCAGAGTCAGAAAAAGAAGACATAAGTGGGAGAGTACAAGAACCAAGCTGGAACCCACAAAAACAAATACCCGCTGGCCATTCTCATTGCTCTTATGTGATGATATGAGTGTCTGCAGGAGAAGCTAGTATTCTTCATCACCTGGCCCCAAGAGTGGAGAAGTTAAAGAATTAAGGAGAAGGTGGAACCATTGCAGGTCTCACTACTGACCCATGCCAATGAGATAAGCCAGTAGATCAACACACTTGAGTTTTTACAACAATGGCTGCTGCTTTGCTTCTACCTTCCAGCTCTTGTATAAGAGCTTCCCTTGTAGCCAATTCTAACTGGCAACACAGTTGGAAAGGAATTCTGGGAAATATAGTTCAGTCTAGCTGAGTTGACACATTACAAAGCCACCACAGTGCACCGCTGTTGACTCTTCAACAACATGGGGGTTAAGGGCACACACCCTCCCTACAGCTGAAAATCTGCCTGTAGCTTTACAGTCAGCCCTCCTATCCGTGGTTCTGCATCCACAAATTCAACTATCCATGGATCAGTGTAGTACTGTAGTATTTATTGAAAAAAATCTACACGTAAGTTGACTCAGGAAGTTCAAACCCATGTTGTTCAAGGGTCAACTGTACTTTTCATCTTGGCACCCTGACATATCGTCTTGTTTGTCACTCAGTCATGTGAGACTCTTTGAGACCCCATTGACTGGGGTCCTGCCAGGCTTTGTTATCCATGGGATTCTCTAGGCAAGAATACTGGAGTGGGTTGCTATTTCCTTCTCCAACATATCTTCTTAAACTATACTTAATCTCCAAAGAAAAGCAATAGGAAAGTTATGTATAACATGATGCACCTGATCTGCACACAACCAAAGCAGGCTAACACTTTCCTCAGAAGACTATATAAGGTTTCTGTTTCTTGTCTATGACTGATATTCATTCTTTTTCTAGTAAAAGAGTTGGGAAACTATGCCTAAAGGCTAAATTTCGACCTGTTTTTGCATAGCCTGTGAGCTAAGAATTTTCTTTTTTAATATTTCTATAACAATTTGATAATACAAATATAATGTTAAAATATCAAATAAAATGTAAAATAACATTATATATTTTATAATGTTTTTAAATAAAGCATTTTCCAAAAAAAATATGCAGCAGAGACTATGACCCACAGAACCTAAAAAAGTCAAAATATTTACTATCTGTCCCTTTGATAAAAAAAATTAGTTATAGCCAATTTACAATCTGATTATGCTATAATTGAAATATTGAGATATAAAGTTAACTACTGTTAAGACATCTTGTATTAGATGGTAAAGGGATGAAAGGGGAAGTAAACAAAAAATATTTGGTCAACATATACACAAACATATTTCATATCAAAATATGTAAAAGTTACTCATAACAATTACAGTTCTCATTTCTGCACCTGCTCACTTGGTCATAACTAGCATTTATAACCACCTCCTTTCTCAACCTAACCTGTAATCCCTTTGCTAGCAGTTCAGCTGGTCATGGTTCCCTGTCTGGTAGGGGAACCTAATTTTATCCCTGAAGGATTTGAGCTGGTAACAGCCCTGACTAAATTGAGTTGTGGTCGTTTTCCATTTCTTTTAATCACAGAGCATAGGAATTCCTGCTGAGGATCTACATTCCAGACACATTCCTCCATTTCCGTGGTGCAGTAACCACCCAACTTCCTGGATCAACTACCCCAGCTTGTGACTTCTTGACTGATTGGTTCACAAGCATGTGAACTCAAAGTGACTAGGTGGAAGTTTCAGCTTCCCATTCAATGGAATCATTGTGTCCCCGTGGTGGAAGCCATCTTCTCCTTGAAAATGAGATCTCTTAGATTAAAAAAACCTAAAACCATAGAAATGGGAAGCAAAATTTTTGCTGTAAGATCACTAGGGGTAATAGAGAAATCATTCTCATTTCCACCTCTTAACTCCTGGATCTGTGAATTCTGGCTATAAGAGAAACAGGATCATATATTGGATGTTTAACTACATCCTGAAGGACATTGCTTCAGCTTGACAAGGTATTGCCACTCGCTGACCAAAACAGAGTCTCAAAAGGCCATTCCACCATTCTATCAAGCCAGCTGCTTCAGTATGTTGGAAATACAGTAAAAACAGTAAATTCTATAAACATTCCTTGATTACCACATTTCATTTGCTATAAAATTACTTCCTAGGTCAGAAGAGATGCTATGTAAAATCTCATGATGGTAGATAAAACATTCTGATAGCTTTGCCACAAATTTACAGGTAGGGAGTGAAGTCCATATCCAGAATAACCGTCTATTCTATTAGAAGTAAGTGCTGCCCTTTCCATTATGGAAGCAATTTAATATCAACTTTATGCCAAGGAGATACATCCCCACCAGAGGAGCTGTATCAGGGTTTCTGTGTTTGTCTTTGTTGTTGGTTGCTACACACTCGGGAAAAGCTGTAGCCAAATTGGCCCTGGTGAGTGAAAGGCCTTTCTGAGCTTGTGTAAAAGGTGCATCCTTGCTGTTTTGCTCATGAAACTGTTGGGCAATAACAGGGATGTCTGGGGAAGGAGGCTAATTGACATCTATATTTTATGGTCATTTTATCTACCTGATTATTAAAATTTTCTTTACTAAAGTCACCTTTTGGTATGCATTCACATGGATGTAAATATCTTCACATTGTATGCCCGTTTGGAGAGGTCTGTTCTCATACCTCTTCCTCAGACCTCTTCCTCCTCAATTTTCTGATTGTGTGCCATCCAAGTCTCTGGCCATCCAACCATAACCTATGTGTCAATGCATATCTATACCTCCACCATCTCTCTTTCCAGACAAAATGAACAACCAGGTACACTGCTCCAAGTCCTGCCACTTAGAGGACTTCCCTTTACCACCATCCTTCTGTGCCATCCCAGAGTGAAGCTGAGGTGCTACAACCGTTCACTGTTGTGTATTGTCTGCATGTCATGCAGAATAATTGCACAGAAAACCAAGTGTTTCTTCTTTAGTTAACTGGTTATGAAGAACTCTACATGAGGTCATGGGTGTGGACTGAGAAGGAAAGAGAGGCCAAGAAAGAAGCCACAGTCCTTTCATAACCTAATCTTAGAAGAGACATACCATCACTTCTGGTGTACCTACTGGCCACACAGACCTACCCTGGAATAATGTGGGAGGGGCCTACTCAAGCGTATGGGTACCAAGAGGCAGACATTATTGAGAAACATCTTAGAGGCTGGCTACCCAAAAAAGGAGAAAGCAAAGTTAGCCATGTGACCTAGAGTCATTTACCAGATATGATATGGAAGATTTCAAACTGTGACTGAGTACATTTTAAAAGACAAAGATTGTGACTTTTTTTTACTTGGATTCAGGTGCTATAGAGTCCATACTGATTTTTTAATCTGAAATTTGTTCATGTTCTCATCTTCTTTGAAGGTTAGGGCTCACTGTTGATGTCTATCTTCATACTTTCCTTAATAGACTGCCAGACCTGATGAGCTGCTTCAAAAGACAATCCTTTACTTGATTGGCATTAAAATATCCAAACTTGATTGGTTTGCTTTTAACACTCTTCCACACACCCTCACCTGCAAACTTAGTCTTAAAAAGGCTTAATGATATGTACTACTTCTAAGTCAATTAATTTTGTTTTGGAATAGTCTTTGTCTTTCTTGAAATAGCTAAAACACTATATAAATTTGGTTATGGAAATTAATGCACAAGATAGGCATTAGATCTCTTGTTCATCTATACAGCATCTATCCACTCATTTATTCTTTAAGTAGTACAGTGGTTCTAATGCTTGGACCTATACTAATATTTCATGAGATTCTGTACTAGAGACAGAATCTGAACTAGAACAGTGGTAGTGGAATGAAAAGAAAGATGCTACAGATATTTTTAAAGGTAAGCAGGAGAAAAAGATTTAGAGGATAAAGAAGATGAAGATGATAAAAAAAGATCTCAAATAGACTGAGTAAAGGATAGATAGTTCTGCCAATGACAGAAGAAAGGAAATTGAAGGGGAAGCCAGAACAATATGGATTCATGTGTGGGATGTGGTGAACTTGAGATAATGGCAGATCATGTACTTGGAATTTAAAATTTAGAAATGAGGCCTATGTGAGAGATTGGAATTATGAAGATAATCTTTTCATGCAATCTATTCTGCAAATATTTGCCAAATCTCCATGAAAGTAAACAGTATAAAAGTATGAAGATAAAAACGGAGCAAAGAAAGAAAACTAACATTTATCAGGCATCCTAACACATGACTGACAAACTATTGGAAGAATTTTCTTTTGTTATTTCGCATTTTTAGGGTGCTTTGGATTTTTTCAGACTAAACAGTTTCTGCCACATCAAAGTCCATGTTATCTCAGCTACCCCAAGTCTGTCTCACTCTGTTTCTATATGCTTACAGTCTAGTCAAAGAAAAGAATGCACATGCTAAAATAACCTTGATATAAAGCTGCACATGTCTAAATTCTAACAAAGGAGCATAAAGCAAGGAACATCAAAATCCAGATGAGAAAGATAAACTCTACTGGATCAAGATATTCAGGGAAATCTCAGTGGAAGGGTGGCATGGGCCCTTAATCTATAATGATGGGAAAGAATTGAAGTAGAGATGGGAAGAATAATGTCCCAATTTTAAGAAGCAGAAGTAACAAATGTAAAAGAGTAGAAAAATTAGGACTTTTAGAGCTTTGTGATTGGTATAGTTTGATGGTAGCTTAGAGCATTTGGGGAAAAGTGTTAGAGTATTAATTGTAGATAATCTAGGGCCTTAGATAAAACCTAAATCTTAAAGCTATTCAGAAAGCAAGGGGAAGACATTAAAGGCTGTTGAGTAGGGAAATGATATATTAGTGCTATGTTTTAGGAAAATTATTCTACCTGCTGGCCACAACAATTGGTTCAATATGGCTGAGTGACAGAAAAGGAAGCTCTTTCCTTAGGACTTGAAACTTAGACGATAAGACTGCAGATACTGGGAGCTACCATTCATTCATTCAATCATGCAATATTTATTAATCATTTACTCTGTACCAGGTACATGTCTAGGTTCTGGAGATAAAGTAATATCAAGATAGATGTGGTCCTTACTTTTGTGGTGCTTATATCTTAGTTAAAGAGAAATATTTATGCAAAAAATAATAATAATAAATAACCTACCTGGGAAGCCCAACAAGTAAGCTAATATCAGAAAATAGGTCCCATAAAGAAACTAGAATAGAATAGAAACATAAACAGTGAGTAGGAGCTTCTAGGATTAATATAAGAATGTCAGATTGAGTGCTACTTTAGATAAGGTGATCAAGGTATATCAATCACTTGCAGATGATGATATCTGAGTTACAATTTAAGTGATGAGAAGAAAAAATAATTGTCCTGGGCAAGGGAAACAGCTTGGACAAACCTCCCAGTTTGTGTCAATGTTTTGCCTGTTTGAAGTGGAGAACAATTAGCAGAACAGGATCAGAGTGCATGATGGAAAAAATGATGAGAGGAGGGATTATCAATTCGTATTTTGTAGTTTGTTTTTAAATATTTTATGATGTGATGTTTAATTTTATAAACCAACTTGATGAAGCCAAGGGCTGCCCAGATATTTGATTAAATATTATTCTGGGTATACCTATGAGGGTGTTTCTGGATGACACTAATATTTGAATCAGTAGGCAGAATAAAGCAGACTGTGCTCCCCAATGTGGTTGGACCTCATCCATCCACTGAAGGCCTGAATAGAACAAAAAGGCTTAGGAAAGGACAATTTGCCCCTCTGCCTGACTGCCTCACAGCTGGGACATCAGTCTTCTCCTGACTTTGACTTTAGACTCAAACTTGAACTCCCACCATTGACTCTCCTGTTTCTTATGCCTTCAGTCTTGCACTGGAACTATACCATCAACTCTCTTGGGTGTCCAACTTGTCAGTTGCAGATCTTGAGACTTAGCCTCCACAATCACATGAGCCAATCCTCAGTATTATATAATCATATGGATTTACATATATATACATATACAAATGTATATATATACATATTTATATACGTATATCATATTGTTCTATTTCTCTGGATGACCCTGAGTAATACAGACACTCATGAATTACTCTTGTATTTTTAAAAATGTTCTATTTTGAAAATAAGATATAGATTTTATGTAAAAATAAAGAACAGAAAAACATTGAAAAGTATTGAGCAAATTACTATGGCAAGTAATTTGATTGCATGCTCCTCATTGTCAGACAACACAAATAATACTCCCTACTACATGATTATTGTGAGGACCAAATGAAGTATGTTCAGAACCATGCTTGATATAGATAGCAGTGCCAGGTATCAAATGTTGTTGCTAAAGAAGAGGATCAGTAGCTGGGTCTGATTGTTTCCTGAGGAGAGGAGCTGGCAAGAGAAGCTGGAAAAGAGTGGAAAGAGAGGAAGTATGAAATGTAGGAAATGATAGCATCACAAAATCTAAACCAGTAAAGAAAATATCAGAGGGAATAGTCAGACATTTCAAATGCTGCAGAGAAAGACATACCTAAGATTTAATTACATCTAAATTCTATTTACTCTACTGGACTTTAATAGTCTTTACTCCCGCGGCAGGCACTTACGAGCTCACTTTGTTGCATTGACTTGCTTTTGTACACACCCTCGGTCATACTCATCTACATAACGTCTGCGCACCATTTTCTTCTACGTATGGTCTCCTCAACCAGACTCTCAACTCTTCAAAGCTAGATTTGTATTTTTTGCCCTAAATAATAAACTTTTTATTTTCCGCTTTCCTGCATCTTTTTGAACACACGCAGAGCACCCCCGCCAACACACACACACACACACACACACACACACATACTAGGTAAACAAGGACATCAATAAGGATCCAGCCTACAAAAGTCAATAAGGACAGAGGTACAAATGTTACATTTGTAACAGAATTTTTAAAAGACACTTTATGTAATTTTGAACATAAATTGTCCTTTGAAAATTTTGTTACCAATGCTTTATCCAAGAGCATACAAAGGTACATGCTTCTAAGAAGAGCTTTGTTTTGATTAATTCTAAATTATATTCTTGCCACAGGAAATGATAAAACATTATCTCTTTGGAATGTAATATGAGCTGCTCTTTTAATTTACCAATAGGGTATCTTACAGATGTTACCTTAAAGGAAATTTTTAAAAAATAATTTTCATTGTTTACGTCTATTAATTAATTCAGTAAGTAAACTATTTCCCATTGTTTATTTTTTTCTGTCTTATTCAGTTACTTCAGTAATTTCTACCCAGATGAGTAGAAATAAGTGAGTCTCTTATCTTGAAATAGATCATTTTTATGGTTGCAGAGATTATCAAAGTTTTATAAAAGTTTGGCTTTTAGCCCACCATATCTATAATGGAGCATTTTCCTTTTTAAATCCCAAAAGGCAACATTTAAATTTTATATGATGAAGTAAATCATCCCCATTACAACACCTCCTTTGTTTCCTTAAAGAAACCCAGAAATAAACTTTCATAGTGAAAAAAAATCCCAAAGAGTCTTTAAAAATATTGTAATACAGATTTGTGCATGATGAGTATACAAAATAAGTGATAAGTGATGAAAGTAAATCTTCACTGTATTATTATGTAAAGTGACTAAGTGTGTATCCTGAAGTCTTCATCTTGGCCTTAATTTGGAGGACTACTTTCAGTTGATGCTTCTGCCTCTTATTTATCTGAGAAAATAGAACCAATTCACGTGGTCCATCACCAAAACAGCAAACTTACTTAAATCTAAATCCATGTTTATATTCTGCTTTCCCTGCTGTTACTGGAGATGAACTGTAAAAGGAGTCATGCTTCCTACCAAAGCCCAGTGCCTCCCTGGATCTTGTCCCTTTATACACACTCTGTCCATCTGCAATTGTTCCTTCTGTTTCCTGTATCATCCAATTTTCCCTCTCTTCTGGTCATCAAGATAGGAAATCTTTGCATCCAACTCTTATTCCATCTGCCACTCCCTTTCTCTGCTCCTATTTTTAGCAAAAATTTACCTTATGAGATTTATCTATACTCACTGTGTCCAAAGCTTCTTTTTCCTTTCCTCATGAATTAACACAGTCATGTTTTTTTCTACCACTCTATCATCAGCTCTTATCAAGCCACTAATGACCTTCACATTGCCATATTCAATGATTAATTCCCACCCTCATTTTATGTAGTCTACCAGTATCTGTAGACAGAGAATTATTTTTGAAATACTCACTCACTTGAGACAAAGAAGAATGGTTTCTTGATACTTTTCCTACCTCACTGGCCATTCCTCAGTTTACTTCGTTGCTATCTCTTTATTTTTCCAACTTGGAAACTTTGGCATTATTCAGAGCCAAGTCACTCTTCGAGTTCATTCTCTATGTGATATTCATCAGTCTCGTGGGTTTTGACATCATCTACCATTCATGACTTCTGTATGTGTATTTCCAGTTCACACCTCTCCCCTGGGCTCCAGATTTATATAGCCAGGTGCTTATTCCCCATATCCATTTGTGTGTCCAAGAGTCTTCTTGAAACTGCAAATCAACATTTTGATTCCTCTCTCAAAATTTCTGCTTCTTTATTCTTGCCTCAGCAAGTGGTACCTCTATTCTTCTAGTTGCTCAGACCAAGAAACGTTGAATAATCTTGATAATTCATCCTATCTATGAAAAATGTACCTTAAGAAATATGTCCAGGACCTAATCATCTCTTATTTTTCTCCAATACAACCATTATAGTACAAACCAACAACAACTCTGTTTCCTTTGATCTGCTTTTTCTTTGGAAAACTTGTCACCACCTGATGTTCCAGGTTGAATTGTGCTGCCCCCTCCCCTCCAAAGACTTCCCTTGTGGCTCAGCTGGTAAAGAATCCACCTGCAATGTGGGAGACCCAGGTTCAATCACTGGGTTGGAACGATCTCCTGGAAAAGGGAAAGGCTACACATTCCAGTATTCTGGCCTAGAGAATTCTATGGACTGTATAGTCCATGAATCACAAAGAGTTGGACACGACTGAGCGACTTTCATGTCTCCCTTCCAAAAAATACATTGAACTCCTAACTCCCAGTACCTAAAAATGTGACCTTATGTGGAAAGAGGGTTCTTGGATATAATAGTTAAGAAGAAGTCATTCTGGAGAAAAGTGACTCCTGATCCATTATGACTGGTGTCCTTATATGAAGATGGTGATGTGAAAACACAGGGAAATACACAAGGAAGGTACCATTTGAAGATGGAGGCAGAAATTGGAGTTGTGTTGCCACAAGCCAAGGAACAACTGGGCTATAAGCAGCTGGAAGAGGCAAGTAAGGTTCCTCCCCAATAGACTGGAAAAAACATGGCATGGCCAAAGCCTTGATTTTGAACAGTTAGCTTTAGGACTACAAGAAAATAAATGTCTGTTGTTTTAAGCCACTCAATTTGTGCTACTTTGTTTTTTATGGCAGCCCTGGGACACTGATACACTTGGCATATTACCTATTTCTTTTACATATTTATTTATGGACTTGTTCATTGTTTGTCTGCCTCAACTAAGCTGTGAGCTCCCTAATGACTAGGGTTTTTTTTTTTGTTTTTTTTTTGTTTTTGTTTTTGTTTTTTGCTGTATTGCCTTACCTAAAATACTGAGTGGTTAAACCTTAGAGAATAGGTCTTAGATTCCATCCTATTCAGTTAGGGAGAGTGTCTTTTAAACTTGCTGTATTTTTAAAGCCTGCTACTACTTGGAAAGAAGAAAATACTATTCAAAATGACCTGGGTAACAAAAATTCTAACAGAAAATCAGGACAAATTTCATTAAGAATGTGTAGAATACAAAGATAAAAGTCAATAAAGCACAAAAGCAAGAAAAAAAAATACAGTCTTAGATTGTCATTGTTAAAACTATCTTGCTACTCTGGCAAAGGTAAACTCAGGAGTGAATAAATCAAATGTTAATTAAAAATGTTTATCTAGAAGGGAGAGGAAAGATATGGGAGAAAAAACAAGAAGACTTTTCTAAATATTTTATGCTGTATAATTTTGATTTTGAAAACAAATGTTTCATCTTCCCTAAAAATCAATTTAAAAAACAAACCCTGAAGTAATAGAAAGCAAATTAAATTATTTACCCCAAATGCATACCAATTGATTAAAATAACATGAAAAGAAAACAGTTATTTCAAGTTCCTCTGTCCTTGGGATTTTCCAGACATAATACTGGAGTGAGCTGCCATTTCCTCTTCAAGGGGATCTTCCTGACCCAGGAATTGAACCCATGTCTCTTACACTGGCAGTCGGATTCCTTACCACTGAGCCACCTGAGAAGCCCTGTCCTTTTCGAAATATGTCCTAAGATAGAGCTGCAAAGAAATATTCATCTTTTGTCTCATAGTGGCAATATTGGTATTGTTACTTTAAAATTATACTATATGTATGATAGGGCAATGCCAATAAAGTAATTATGTTACTACTCCTAGGAATCAAGATTTTCAGTGTAAAAGGAAAGAGATATAAGCACAATATAAAATCAAAGAAGTTTTGTTAAAATCCTACCACATTTATTTTTTGTTTACTTGTATTTACCTTTGAATTAGAAGAGCAGCATCAATCTACTTAACTTAATTGCTTTTATTTTTCTAAAAATAAGTTCTTCTTAGCTTTGGACACTGAAAATTCCTGGAAGCAATAAAGAGCTAAGAAAAATGATGCATTCCGACCTAGTTTGTGACATTTAAAATCTAATCTCCATTTTAAAAAAAGACCTAGATTTCATATTATAGAAAAAAATAACAGTTCCAGATCAGGGGCAAGAATTATATAATATTGCCTGGGCTATTTTGATGGACTTAAAAGAAAAGTTTCAATCAAATTGCATGATGTGTCAAATGGACCTAATAGTCAACGCAGTAGACCTCCAACTGACCAAAGATGGGACAATCAATTTAAGGACAAAAAGAATAATTAATCAATTGATCGAAACCATTAAATGTTATCTTATGCATTCTAAATAATATTTTAAAAAAGAGAAAGAGAAGTGGGGAACAAAAGAGAATTCCACAGCGAGAGGGTGGGGGCAATGCTTCATTGGACACCTCTGAAAGTAGCTAGGCCCCATCTTATCCTGAGGACTGGGAAGTAAAAGGAAAGAAGTCAGCCCTGTGCTGCCTTTCCTTGTCTAAAGTGCTTTGTAGGCTCATCCAATAACCCGACTGATGAGGAAAGAAAAGTTCTTTGTAACTAAATTCCATAAAGTTGTAATGGATGATAGAATTGGGGAAAAATAGCTACCATTTTCAAACTCTAATGAAATAAGCGATTCAGGCAAAAAATCATTGATGGATGAATGATCAGATGAATAGCTGATGGAGGGATCAGGCTGTCAACACTTGAACCCATTGATCAATCTTAGCAGCATTAATAGTGGGACTTAAGACACTATATGCCTCCTGATATGAAGCACACAGCACCACCTATAAATTATCTGTGCTGTAAAATGCTGAACTTGAACCTGAATAAGCATCTAGGGGTGATTTCAATGTTCAACAAATAGAAAGTGAGAAAGGAAAAACTAAATGACACCACAAGGAAGCAGATAAAAAAATCCAGACTGTAGGATATTCTTTACATCAACTGACCCAGTTGGTTTTCTTTTTAAAACGTGTCAAAGACAAAGAGGGAGAAAAGGAGGGAGCAGAAGAGAGGAGGAGGGGAAATGTTTTTGATCCCAAGAGGCTTCAGGGACAGATCAAGAAAAAGTCACATGTGGACCTTGTTTGGATCCTGATTCAAACAAAGCAATTATAAAAATATGTTTTTGAGATCATTGGGGGAAATTTGATTATAGTACTGGGTATTAGATTATATTAGGAGTAATTGCTAATTTTGTTAGGTGTGATAATGGCATTGTAATTATAGAAGAAATGCCCATATTTACTTAGAAAAAATGTACCAAAGCGTGTAGCAGTGAAATAACATGATATGTAGACTCTTTTCAATAAAGAATAAAGAAGGATGCTCTGTACTTAGTCGCTCAGTTGTGTCTGACTCTTTGCAACGCCATGGACTGTATCCCGCCAGGCTCCTCTGTCCACGGGGATTCTCTAGGCGAGAATATGGAGTGGGTTGCCATGCCCACCTGCAGGGAATCTTCCCAACCCAGGGATTGAGCCTAAGTCTCCCACATTGCAGGTGGATTCTTTACCATCTGAGCCACCAGGGAAGCTGTGGCAAAACCTCAATAATTATTCAATATAAGTGGTGGGGATATAGAGTTCATTGTGTTGTTTATTTGCCTGTGTGTTTGAAATTTTTCATAATAGAACAATTTTGGTATTGAAGCATTAGGAAATGCTTCTTCAGAGGAATTAGGAAATGATTCTTTAGAGAAATTCCAACTGAGTAGAAGGGAGAAGGTAGATTTAAATATGTGCATGGAGCAAAGTGGAAATGAGTTTAGATTCTTCTACACAGAGTAGTTAAAGAAATAGAAGTGGCAGGACAAGTTGAGAGAAGATGGAATGTGCACTTACTGTGTGCGTCTGTGTATGCATCTGTGTATGTTTGTGTTTTTAGGTTTACAGAGCACTGAGCATCGAAACATTTTGACAGGTTAAAAAAAAAAACAGTTAAAAGTAACAGACTCATCATTTTCTAGCTTTTATAAGTCTTGAGGGTTTAGTTTATCCAAACAGTTTTATCGCTTCCTCCCATGTTCACAGTAATCAAACAAGAATAACTGATTTAACTTAAAGCTGAAAACATTTATATTAGATCAAATTCAGGGCATTTTGTCCAAACAAACCTTCTCCAAATCCACTTCTTTCTATACGCCACATCATGTCTATGCCCTGGGCTCAGAGGGTAAAGCTGATGGGCTCTGTCTGCCTCCAGCTCTTTCCTCCACCAGTCTTCCTGACAGTACTCTCATCTATCATTCACCCATAAAACATCTTCAGTGACTCCCATTGCCTTTGCAAGAGTAAGCAAATCCTTGAGCCTTAGTCTTTAAAGCTCTCCACTACATAACTCCAATTTTACTTGTTTTATTTTGGTATATTGAATTTCTTAAAATCTTCCAATAAACCCTTTGCTCTAGCCAAGTTGTTCTACATGTGCTTGACCTAAGACTCCTGAAGCATTCCACCTTCCCCTACTGTACTCCTACTTGCTACTACAGATTCTGCTTAAAAACCATCTCCTAAAAGAAACCTCTAGGACAATGCCCAATGATCACTAATTTTTCCTTTTCTCTGAGCTTCTGTCAGACTTGCTATGTAAAACATTCAGGTATTGTTTCTTAATTTATATTTTTATAATACAAAGGATTATTTGATATAGCATATGATTATATAATAGTATGAAAAAAATAGTTAAGGATAAAACCAAGTTTTAATTTAATTTCAAAGATATACTGAAAGATATGTTTGAATGAGATCCAAAGATGGCAGCTAGCCTTTGGCCATCTACTGCCTATATTAGTTTTAAATTGTTCACGTGCCTATATATTTACCACTTTGCTTTGCTTTCCTTTGCTCCTCAAGGACTAGAGTAATTAAACATTAATATGGGATGCACATAGATCAGTTTGGTGTGTCCTTAAAGATCTTCAAAAAGAGAAGACCTATCTGTCCCACATGATAGATGTTCATCTCCTGAAAGCAGGACAGTGTTAAATGATCCCCAAAGTTCCTTCTAGTTATATCTTTTAGCAATAAAACTTCCATCTGCTAACAAAGTTCAGTAATATACGGAGAACCACTGCTCAAAGTGTGGTCCCTAGACCAGCAGCATTGGCATTACCTTGGAACTTAGTAGAAATTTCTTAGTAGAGTTTAGTAGAAATGCAGAATTTCAGGTCCCATCCAAGATCTGCTAAATCAAAATCAAGATCTACTAACTCTGCATTTTATAAGATGACCTGGTGATTTGTGTGCACATTAAAGTTTAAGATATATATATATATATATATATATATGTGTGTGTGTGTGTGTGTGTGTGTAAATATATATATAAGTGCAAATATATATATATATATATATATATATATATATATATACACACACATCTATATATACGTATGTATATTTAGGTGGGGGCTAAATCATGCAGAGGCCTGTAAGCTATAATAGGGAAGTCTCTGAAAAGTACTGGGCTAAAAATATATATTTTTTCCTCTATAAATATATATTTAAAATATTTTATTATAGAAACACTTAAACATATACAAGGAAAACAGAGTGCATGTAAATATATACACACACATGCTGCTGCTGCTAAGTCACTTCAGTCGTGTCCGACTCTGTGTGACCCATAGACGGCAGCTCACCAGGCTCCCCCGTCCCTGGGATTCTCCAGGCAAGAAGACTGGAGTGGGTTGCCCTTTCCTTCTCCAATGCATGAAAGTGAAAAGTGAAAGTGAAGTCGCTCAGTCGTGTCTGACCCTCAGCGACTCCATGGACTGCAGCCCACCAGGCTCCTCCATCCATAGGATTTTCCAGGCAAGAGTACTGGAGTGGGGTGCCATTGCCTTCTCCGATACACACCCATATATGTACATATATACATATTTTATATGTATTTTTATATACAACATGTATATAGTTTAAATTTATTGAAGTGTTTAATGTATTCATTAAAACACATCAGTAGTATGAAGGAAAATGTCTTTTTAAGAAAAGGATTATAGTTTACCAAACTTTTGATATAAACCATTTGATTTCTGCTCTTCTAAAAACAGAATACACCCAGAATAAATGTTCAAAATATTCATTGGCAGTTGAAAAATGTAGCACTTAGATATTTAACAGATACATTTTAATGTGCTCATTGTTTAATCATATTTTAAAACTACAAGCCAGACTGTCTTCATTATCACAACTCCAGCATTTTGTTCAATCTTTTTCTTAATGGTCCAAATTTTACTCTTGGCAATCAAAAATCAAAGCAGTTTCATTACTTATTTCCTTGCCTTATTTACCTATTGATAGATTTAAAATGCCAGCAACTGTGTTCATATTTTTTCATTTTAGTTATTTAAGCTACAAAACAGTAGCTATGCTATATATTGGAGCTTCCCTGATGGCTCAGATGATAAAAGAGTCTACCTGCAAAGTGGGAGACCCAGGTTCGATCCTTTGGTTGGGAAGATCTCCTGGAGAAGGAAATGGCAACCCACTCCAGTATTCTTGCCTGGAGAACCCCATGAATGAAAGAGCCTGGAGGGCTACAGTCCATGGGGTCACAGAGTCAGACACGACTGAGTGACTAACACACATATGCTATATATTTGTAAACTTTCCTCTTGCATGGAAAAAAATGACTCTTGGTAATAATAGCCAAAAATTTTCATAAAATTTCAACCTCTCCCTTAAATGTTTCAAATTACCATTAAAAAACAAACAAACAAACAAAAAAACAGAGAAATGAGTGTTTGTGGAGAAAGCTGCCGATGGAGAAAGTTTTACTAAAACATTAAAAAATGAAGAAATACATTCTGAAGTTTTAGTTCATCCATAGTGTAATCTGGTTCTTAAAAATCTACATGATGTGAACTGTCCATAAATATATTCATTTATCTATTCTTTACTTCCATATACAAATATTTCTTGTCTCAGTAACACATGGCAGGCAGAAGTCTAGGCAGCATATATCCATGTATAGAATAAAATAGAATGATCTTCCTGCCTTCATGGAGTTTAGTGCCAGCCCTAAATGAGAGTAAATAATCAGAGAAAGGATGTAGCATGAGTATTCCTGAGTCAGCAGAGGAAGTAAAAGAAGGCCAGACTCGGGACTTCTCTGGTGGCCCATTGGTTAAGAATCTGCCTTGCGATGCAGGAGCTGCTGGTTCAGTTGCTGGTCGAGGATCGAAAACCCTGCATTGTTGTTGTTTAGTTGCTAAATCACGTCTGACTTTGCAACCCCGTGGACCACCAGGCTCCTCTGTCCATGGGATTTACCAGGCAAGAATTACGGAGTGGGTTGCCATTTCCTTCTCTAGGGGATCTTCCCAACCCAGGGATCAAGCCTGTGTCTCCCACATTGGCAGGCAGATTCTTTACTGCTGAGCCACCAGTGAAGCCCAAGACCCCGCATATTGCAGGGTAACTAAGCCCACGTGCTGCAACCGCAGAGCCCACTCACCACAGCTAGAGTCCAATGCCCTGCAACGAAAGACCCCTCATGACACAACTAAGACCCTGCATGCCATGACTAAGACCGAACACGCTAAATAAATAAGTAATTAAAAACAAAGAAGACCAGACTGACAGAGGAGAGACACAAGGGAGAGGTAGGTGGGAGGTAAATCATACTTGGCCCTTTAGACTACAAGGAAGTCTTGGAATAGTGCTGGGCTAAGAATATCTATTTTTCCATCTGTAAATATATATTTTAAAATATTTTATTGTGGAAAATTTTAAACATATACAGGAAAACAGAATATGTAGTACCATGATCACTGTGTACCTATTATCCACTTTCAACAATTATTAATATTCTTCCCTATTGTTTTTTTTTTTACCTATACTTCCTCCATTTCCTATCTCTACCTGATTATTACTTTCTATTTCTGTTTAAGTTAACATTTATATATTCTTAAGGAGTCACCCATGTAACTCCTATCAAGACATAGAGTATGTCCACCACCCAACAACTTTTAACCAGCTTTTTTGAGATAGCATTGACAAAACAACAATTCACCCATTTAAAGTATGTAATTCAATATTTTTTGGTAAATTTACACAGTTGCAGAATCATCACCACTATTTAATTTGAGAAGATTGTTGTCTCCCCTAAAAGAGTCTCTTGATGTTTTAGTAATTATTCCCTAATCTCCTTCCAATTCACTCAGTGTCTAGGCAACTGCTAATCTACTTTCTATTTCTATAAATTTATGCATTCTGGTATCTTGTATAAGTGTGGTCACACAATAGGCAGTCTTTTCTGACTGGCCTCTTTCACCTGGTGTTATGTTTCCAAGGTTCATCCATGTTGTAGCATGTAATAGTACCTCAATTCCCTTTACTGATAAGTATTAGTCCATTGTATTAACACACTACACATTATTGACCTATTCATCAGTTCCTAGAGAAGGAAAAGGCTACCTACTCCAGTATTCTGGCCTGGAGAATTCCATGGACTGTATATTCATCAATTAATGGACTTTGAGTTGGGTCTTCTTTTTAGATATTATGAATGACATTGCTAAGAACAATCAAGTACAAGTTTTCATGTAGATATCCATTTCTACTTCTACTGGATATATATCTATGACTAAAACTGGTGGTGATGGTGGTTTAGTTACTAAGTCATGTCCAACTCTTGCGACCCCACGGACTGTAACTTGCCAGGCTCCTCTGTCTATGGGATTCTCCAGCAAGAATACTAGAGTAGCTTGCCATTTCCTTCTCCAATGACTGAAATTGCCAGGAGTAAAATTTTGAGGAACTGCCAAACTGTTTCCCAAAGTGGCTGCACAATTTTACATTCTTGCCAGCTGTATATGGTAGTTTCAATTTCTTCATATCCCTGCCAATATATTATTGTCTTTTATTATAGTAATCCTAGTGGACATGAATGGTGTCACATGTGGTTTTGATTTGTATTTTTAAAGCTCAACATTCAGAAAATGAAGATCATGGCATCTGGTCCCATCACTTCATGGCAAATAGATGGGGAAACAGTGGAAACAGTGTCAGACTTTATTTTTTGGGGCTCCATAATCACTGCAGATGGTGACTGCAGCCATGAAATTAAAAGATGCTTACTCCTTGGAAGGAAAGTTATGACCAACCTAGATAGCATATCCAAAGGCAGAGACATTACTTTGCCAACAAAGGTCCATCTAGTCAAGGCTATGGTTTTTCCAGTGGTCATGTATGGATGTGAGAGTTGGACTGTGAAGAAGGCTGAGCGCCGAAGAATTGATGCTTTTGAACTGTGGTGTTGGAGAAGACTCTTGAGAGTCCCTTGGACTGCAAGGAGATCCAACCAGTCCATTCTGAAGGAGATCAGCCCTGGGTGTTCTTTGGAAGGAATGATGCTGAAGCTGAAACTCCAGTACTTTGGCCACCTCATGCGAAGAGTTGACTCATTGGAAAAGACCCTGATGCTGGGAGGGATTGGGGGCAGGAGGAGCAGGGGACGACAGAGGATGAGATGGCTGGATGGCACCACTGACTCGATGGACGTGAGTCTGAGTGAACTCCAGGAGTTGGTGATGGACAGGGAGGCCTGGCGTGCTGCGATTCATGGGGTCACAAAGAGTTGGACACGACTGAGTGACTGAACTAACTAAATAACATCTAAGAATGCTGACCTCTTCTCATGAGTTTATCGTACATTGTGTATCTTCTTTGGAGAAAAGCCAGTTCAACGCCTTTGAGCATTTTTAGATCTGGTTATCTTTTTATGATTGCATTATAAGAGGTCTTGATATATTCTATATATAAGTAACTTATCAAATATATGTTTTGCAAATGTTTTCTACTATTCTGTGGTTACCTCTTCATTTTCTTGATATTTGTGGCATGAAAACTTTAATTTTCATAATAGTTTATCTACTTTTTCCTTTTGTCACTTATGTTTTTTGTTGTCATATCTAAGAAACCATTGCCTAAACTAAGATCATGAAGATTTATTCCTATGTTTTCTTCTAAGAATTTGATAGTTCTAGCTCTTACATTTAGATCGAAGTCCATTTTTAGTTAAGTTTTGTGTATGGTGAAAGAAATTGGTCTACTTTCATTCTTTGGCATGTGAATATCCAGTGGTCCCAGCAGTGTTTGTTAAAAAGGTTATTCTTTGCCTCTTGAATTTTCTTGAAACTATTGTCAGTTGAGCATAAATTTGGGGGTTTATTTTGCACTCTCATTTCAACTACGTTCATCTATACAATCTTTCCTTATGCCAGCATCTCTGTGTCTTGACTACTGTAGCATCAGCCAACAATATCCCCTTTAAAATGATCACTCCACCAGTGTTGTATGACGTGGTTTGAGGAGAGACAAAGGCGGAACCCAGGAGAATGATTAGTAAGTGATTACAGTAGTGCCTGTGCAGAAATCCTGATGATGTAAGTTGGTGTCATCCAAGGGAATAAAAGTGGACAGGTGTATTTTGGAGATGTTGGTAATTAAAGAGATAACAGAAATGACTTCTGGGTGCCTTTCCTAGACCTTAAAACTCCTCAGACCTTCATTTGCTCCTTCTTGTTATTCATATTCTTTTCTAGGGCTCAGATGCTCCCCTAACTGGAAAGACTATCTCTGAGTCCTGCTTCTAATTCCCTTCAAATTTCCTGACCCTTGCTTCTTTTGTCTCATTTAGGAGTATGAGCAATTCTCTCTCAGTCTTTCTCTCTGTCCCTCCCTCCCTTTCTCTCTCTTTTTAAAACTGGTTTACTGTGTGTTTTTCTCAAATTATAAGTTTGCATTCCTCAGCTTCTTATCAGTTCTATAAGAAAGGATTCCTTATCAGCTTTGTTCACCACCATACTTATGGAGTGGTTACCTGGCGCTGCTACTTGAACTACATTGCTTCTCTCCAAAATTACACATATCAATACACTAAAGCCCTAACTCCCAGAGAGAGAATATTTGGAGATGAAGTATTTGAGAAGTATTAATAATTAGGTTTAGATGTGGTGGTTGAGATTAGGGCCCTCACGACAAGATGAGTGTCTTACAAGAAGAGACCCCAGAGAGCTTTCTCTCTCTGTCCCTCCCTGTATCTCTATCTCTGTCTCTCTCCCATGAGAGAATACAGGGAGAATGTTGCCATCTACAAGGCAGAAAGAGAGCCCTCATAAGGAAAGCAAATCAACTAGTACCTTAGTTTTGGACTTCCCAGCCTGCAGAATTGTGAGACAGAAATTCTTGTTATTAAAGCTACCAAGTACACAGTAGTTTATTATGGAAGCACAAACTGACTAACAAAGCTGGATCAAAAAAGACGCATATGTATATGTGTACATATGTATATGTGAGTGAAGTGAAAATCACTCAGTCATGTCTGACTCTTTGCAACCCCATGGATTATACAATCCATGGGATTCTCCAGGCCAGAATACTGGAGTAGGTAGCCTTTCCATCTCCAGCAGATCTTCCTAATCCAGGGATCGAACTCAGGTTTCCTGCATTGCAGGCGTTTTCTTTACCAACTGAGCTATCAGGGAAGTATATATGTATATATATAATAAATGAGGCTTCCCTGGTGGCTCAGACAGTAAAGCGTCTGCCTACAATGTGGGAGACCCAGGTTCAATCCCTGGGCCGGGAAGATCTCCTGGAGAAGGAAATGGCAATCCACTCCAGTATTCTTGCCTGGAAAATCCCATGGATGGAGGAGCATGGTGGGTTACAGTCCATGGGGTTGCAAAGATTCGGACACGACTGAGTGACTTTACTTCAAAATGAATTCCAAAGTGCAGAAGATTGAAGGTTGTTTCAAGGAAAAAATATACTTTGGTGAGTTTTCAATATTTAATTACTATGTAAACCTAAAACAATGCTTGGTATCAACTAAGGGGTTAGAAAGAGAAGACAGTCCAAGACAATTTCCTAAAGGAGCCCATGAAGGAATAGGTAGAGGGCAGGTGAAAAATCAGCCAAGGCTACAGTTTATTTCAAGAAAGAGAAGGTATCAATAGTACCAAATGCTATTGAGAAGGCAAGTGAAAATGACTGTCAACTGGATCATTAATTCATTGGATATTTACCACTTACTGTGCAGAAATCTGGAACTGGTGGATGGGGAACATGCACAAAAGATAACTACAGCATGTAATGGTGTATGACCCAAGTCATAGAGGTAAAGTGAAGTGAGGTCGCTCAGTCATGTCCGACTCTTTGTGAGTTCTAACTGAGTGCTAAACAGCAGCATAGGGAATAGCTACAGACACAATGAGTATGTATTAATTTAAACTCAAAATCTCCTCTGTGACAGGCTGAAGAGTGGGATGGGGAAGGAGATGGGAGGGAGGTTTGAGAGGAAGGGGACATAGGTGTACCTATGGCTGATTCTGTAAAGCAATTATCCTTTAATTTAAAAATTTTAAAAATATGCATTTCCCTAAAAATAAGTTGAGGTATCATCCAGTGATCCTGAATCATTAGAGCCTTCCACCCCTTACTTTACTTCAGTTAAGTTCAGTTCAGTCACTCAGTCATGTCTGACTCTTTGCGACCCCATGAACTGCAGCACGCCAGGCCTCCCTGTCCATCACCAACTCCCGGAGTCCACCCAAACATGTCCATCAAGTCGGTGATGCCATCCAGCCATCTCATCCTCTGTTGTCCCCTTCTCCTCCTGCCCTCAATCCCTCCCAGCATCAGGGTCTTTTCAAATGAGTCAACTCTTCGCATGAGGTGGCCAAAGTACTGGAGTTTCAGCTTTAACATCATTCCTTCCAAAGAACACCCAGGGCTGATCTCCTTCAGAATGGACTGGTTGGATCTCCTTGCAGTCCAAGGGACTCTCAAGAGTTCTCCAACACCACAGTTCAAAAGCATCAATTCTTCAGCTCTCAGCTTTCTTCACAGTACAACTCTCACATCCATACATGACCACTGGGAAAACCATAGCCTTGACTAGACGGACCTTTGTTGGCAAAGTAATGTCTCTGCTTTTGAATATGCTGTCAAGGTTGGTCATAATTTTCCTTCCAAGGAGTAAGCGTCTTTTAATTTCATGGCACCAATCATGATCTGCAGTGATTTTGGAGCCCCCCAAAATAAATCTGACACTGTTTCCACTGTTTCCCTATCTATTTCCCATGAAGTGATGGGACCAGATGCCATGATCTTCATTTTCTGAATGTTGAGCTTTAAGCCAACATTTTCACTCTCCTCTTTTACTTTCATCAAGAAGCCTTTTAGTTCCTCTTCACTTTCTGCCATAAGGGTGGTGTCATCTGAGGTTATTGATATTTCTCCCGGCCATCTTGATTCCAGCTTGTGCTTCCTCCAGCCCAACATTTCTCATGATGTACTCTGCATATAAGTTAAATAAGCAGGGTGACAATATATAGCCTTGAAGTACTCCTTTTCCTATTTGGAACCAGTCTGTTGTTCCATGTCCAGTTCTAACTGTTACTTCCTGACCTGCATATAGGTTTCTCAAGAGGCAGGTCAGGTGGTCCGGTATTCCCATCTCTTTCAGAATTTCCCACAGTTTATTGTGATCCACACAGTCAAAAGCTTTGGCATAGTCAATAAAGCAGAAATAAATGTTTTTCTGGAACTCTCTTGTTTTTTCAATGATCCAGCAGATGTTGGCAATTTGATCTCTGGTTACTCTGCCTTTTCTAAAACCAGCTTGAATGTCTGAAAGTTCACAGTTCACATACTGCTGAAGCCTGGCTTGGAGAATTTTAAGCATTACTTTACTAGCGTGTGAGATGAGTGCAATTGTGTGTTAGTTTGAAGCATTCTTTGGCATTGCCTTTCTTTGGGATTGGAATGAAAATGGACCTTTTCCAGTCCTGTGGCCACTGCTGAGTTTTCCAAATTTGCTGGCATATTGAGTGCTGCACTTTCACAGCATCATCTTTCAGGATTTGAAATAGCTCAACTGGAATTCCATCACCTCCACTAGCTTTGTTTGTAGTGATGCTTTCTAAGGCCCACTTGACTTCACATTCCAGGATGTCTGGCTCTAGGTGAGTAATCACACCATTGTGATTATCTGGGTTGTGAAGATCTTTTTTGTACAGTTCTTCTGTGTATTCTTGTTTAGTTATGTGGGGAGAAAAAGACATATTCAGATATGCCATAACTTTATTTTTCACTAAGTTAAAAAAAATGTATCTTGGAAATAACATAATAGAATAGCTGAGGTTGGAGGAGTTTAAACATTTGTATTGGAAATGAGCTCATTTTCCTCCAAAGGCAAAATCTGGCTAGAAAAGTCCTCTTCCCTGTGCTTTGCCCAGGCCAGAAAAGGGGGACTATCAGCCATAATGAGGGATTGTAAGGCTAAGTCCCCACATGTTGCATTGAATACTTACCCTGATAAAGTGTCTGTAGACGTAACGAATATAACAGCCACATTAGAATTATGGACTGTAAAAAATATTGCAGTATGAATTATTTGTCAAGAAATAAAAGATGCATTGTAATTTGCCAAGACATAACTGTCTAATGTGTTTCCTTTTTTTCAAAAAAGAAAAAGTGCTTGCTTGCAAAATATTTGGAAAAAGTAAATTATCTATTACTATTGCACGCTAGCTAATTGTCAGTAATAATCCCTTTCAATTACTACGGTGAAGTAGGTCAGCCAATTTTTAGTGCTTATGAAACTCGCAATTTAGAGCCAGGCAACATATCGGCAAGTTAGGTTTTAATATGACTGAGTAAATGGGCTTCTTTTCAGTCCTCTTAACACTAAATGTGGATGTAGATCAGTTGTAATATCTAAAAGCAATTATGCTTAGTTTTATTTATACTATTTTTTAACTACTTTTAATAAGAAGATTCCTTTTTTAACCCTCATGAATTCATTTTTTAATAAATAGATTTTATTATTTGTGAAGTGAAAGTTGCTCAGTCGTGTCTGACTCTTTGCAACCCCATGGACTGTATAGTCCATGGAATTCTCCAGGCCAGAATACTGGAGTGGATAGCCTTTCCCTTCCCCAGGGGATCTTCCCAACCCAGGTATCAAACCCAGGTCTCCTGCACTGCAGGTGGATTCTTTACCAGCTGAGCCACAGTAGATTATTTGAGAGCAGTTTTAGGTTTAGAGAAAAATTAAACAGACAGTACAGACAGTTCCCATGTATCCCATCCCTCGATTTGCCAATCGTTTTCATTTACCAAAATTCTCCTTTGAGAGAGTCTTTGGTGGCTTAGGATGCTAAGACTATCTTTGTGCAGTTGTATTAACGTGACCACCTTCCTGCCATATTGACCCCCATAATCTCCCTGCTGTTTCCAGTATTGTGTCCAACAATGTTTCTTCTACAGTTTGGTTCTCACAGCTATTGGAGAGCTTTAGATTGGCCATTTTGATGAGTGGGTTTGAAGGGTGTGTTGGAGCAGAGAGAGTCTGGGAGATGGAAAACCACAGTCCAGGCAGAACTGCTGCGGGACTAAACATAAAGCAGCGGTAACTGGGATGGAAAGGCAGAAACAGATTGAAAGGGTTTGGGGGTAAATTCCATGTAACCCAGCACTGAGTTAGCTGTGCACAATGAAGGAAGAGGAGGAAAAAGTCCTGAGTTTCTGCCTCAGGCTACTGGTGTGGTCATTAACAGAGATGGGGAAATTCGAGAGTAGGAACAGACTTACAGAGGTCAAAAATACTGACTTGCCATACTGAAAGAAATTCCAAGTGAACATGCTCACTCTGCAGTTGAAATAGGGGTGCATCCCCAAGGAAAGCTCTCAGGACATGTTCAAAGCTGCGTGGATCATCATCAGTGCAGAGTGAAAAACAGACACAGCTGAGTATGGGACGGACCAGGGAAGCTATGGCACATGAGAAAGAAAAGATCCATTTGTGTTTCTCCAAATCTATGGGTCTTGAGGGCATTTGCAGAGGGTAGAAGAATGGGAGTGCTCAGCAATCTCATTCTAACTCCAGCTTTCTCACCTAATTGAGTGACCTTCGGCAAGTCATTTCATATTTCTGTCTGTCTCTCTGTCACTAACTGAAAAGAGATAATGAAGTTTGCTTACTTTATTTCATGTGTCAGTCATAAGATATGATGAATTAATAAATGTTAAAAATGTTCTCAGAAATTAAATACAAGACATTATCTGTCTCTGGGGGTTGGGAGCATTTTGGACAACTGGGAAGGGAGAGGAAAAAGAGGCGGAGAAGAAGAAGCAAGGAAGGCAGCAGGGCAGACCTAGAAAAGTATTACTATAATCAGTGTTAAACAGCCAGCGGCTTCATTGGTTGTAATCCTTCATTCTGTCAAGGACTGTTATGGGTTGAATCATGTGTCTCCCAGAAAGATATGTGAAGTCCTAACCCCAGGTATCCCAGAAACTAACTTTATTTGGAAACAGAGTGGCTGTAGATATAATTAGTCAGGATGAGGTCATTCTGGAGGAAGATACGCCCTTAATCTGTGTGCTCAGTGTCATATCTGACTCTTTGCGACCTTATGGACTGTAGCCCACCAGGCTCCTCTGTCCATGGGATTTTCGAGGCAAAAATACTGGGGTCTGTTGCTAGTTTCTCCTCCAGGGGATCTTCCTGACCCAGGGATCAAACCTGAGTCTCCTGCATTGCAGGTGGATTCTTTACCACTGAGCCACTGGGGAAGCCCCTAATCTAAATATGACTCGTGTCCTTAAAAGATGATGACCAAGTGAAGACAGAGACACTGGGAGAATGCCATGTGAAGATGGAAGCAGAGACCAACTGGGTTATGTGGCTTCTAGCCAGGGAGTGGCAGAGCTAGTGGGCAAACCACCAGGAGCCAGGGAAAGGTAAGGAAGGCTTCTCTCCTGTAAAGTCTTAGAGAGAGCTTGATTCAGAGAAGCTTGATTCAGACTGCTGGCTTCCAGAACCTGAAAGCACTAAATTTGTGTTCTTTTGAGCCTCCCAGTTTGTGGCCCTTTGTAACAGCAGCCTTCAGTTCAGTTCAGTCACTCAGTCATGTCCAACTCTTTGCGACCCCATGAATCCCAGCACGCCAAGCCTCCCTGGCGTGCTCCATTACCAACTCCCGGAGTTCACTCAAACTCATGTCCATCGAGTCGGTGATGCCATCCAGCCATCTCATTCTCTGTTGTCCCCTTCTCCTCCTGCCCCCAATCCCTCCCAGCATGAGAGTCTTTTTCAATGAGTCAACTCTTTGCATGAGGTGGCCAAAGTATGGGAGTTTCAGCTTTAGCATCAGTCCTTCCAATGAACACCCAGGACTGATCTCCTTTAGGATGGACTGGTTGGATCTCCTTGCAGTCCAAGGGACTCTCAAGAGTCTTCTCCAACACCACAGCTCAAAAGCATCAATTCTTCAGTGCTCAGCTTTCTTCACAGTCCAACTCTCACATCCATACATGACCACTGGAAAAACCATAGCCTTGACTGCCTTAGGAAACAAATATTGAATTAAACACTTTCTGTTTAGAAAAGTCTTTAATAGATCTCAAGGTTTCTGTTACAAAGCAAGTGAATAAAATAAAAAGGGTAGCAGGTAAGATATATTTGGGGGAAAAAAATGTAATTTTTTTCTCAATTGCACAGAGGATTGCATAAGCAAGTTAAATACAGTCACTCTTCCCAGTGCTGTGCTTAGTAGCTCAGCTGTGTCAACTCTTTTTGACTCCATGGACTGTAGCTCACCAGGCTCCTCTTTCCATGGGATTCTCCAGGCAAGAACACTGGAGTGGGTTGCCATGCCCTCCTCCAGGGGATTTCCCAACCCAGGGATCGAACCCAGGTGTCCTGCATGGCAAGTGGATTCTTTACTGACTGAGCCACCAGGGAAGTAGGAGACATTATTAATTCCAGGCATTAAAGCATGAAGTTGGCTAATTAGGCAATCTGATCAGCCTCAATCTGATAGTTCATTGGAGATGAAATAAGTGTCTCAAATGCCTTTCCAAAGTCCAGAGATGTGAGATGAGGCTGTGGCCTGGGTGTCATTCCTGCCTATGTAGGCCTTGAAATTGCATTGATTCATTATTAGGTGGTGCTTCCTACCACTGTTGGAATAGGACAGAAAGGACATCATAATTCATGTCAGGAACTCAGCATCTTTTTCCTTCTGGATTACCACCCCCACCCCCACCTTGCTGACATCAAATGGCCTCACTTATCTCAGGGCTAGACAAGTGGCCCTTACAAGTTCTTGTCTCCAGCCCGGCCCATCTAAATGGTTTGAAAACATGATATGGGTAACAAGGTAGAACATTTGTCTCCTGTGTTAAGCACACTAGAGGCCAGTACTTTGGGCAGTTGTCTTACTCGCATATGGAGCAAGCCTACTGGAGGATAAAACCACTACAAAGAAAAGCAGGGACAAGTGATGGAGAGAAACAAAGACACAAGATAACATTGGAACCAGTAACTTCAGCTATGCCTCGAAGCCCTAACATCCATGTGGATTTTCCAGTTACATAAACCAGTGAATCAAAGTCCGTATAGTCAAGGCTATGGTCTTTCCAGTAGTCATGCACGGATGTGAGAGCTGGACAATAAAGAAGGCAGACTGCCAAAGAATTGATGCTTTCAAACTACAGTGCTGGCAAAGACTCTTGTGAGTCTCTTGGGAAGCAAGGAAATCAAACCAGTCAATCCTAAAGGAAATCAACCCTGAATACTCTTTGGAAGCACTGATGCTGAAGCAGACGTTCCAATACTTTGGCCACCTGATGCGAAGAGCCCACTCATTGGAAAAGACTCTGCCACTGGGAATGATTGAAGGCAAGAGGAGAAGAGGGTGACAGAGGAGGAGATGGTTGAATAGCATCACTGATTCAATGGACATGAACTTGGGCAAACTCTGAGAGATGGTGAGGAACAGGGAAGCCTGGCATACTGCAGTCCTTGGGGTTGCAACGAGTCAGACCCAGCTTGGTGACTGAACAACAGCAAATTGCTCTCTTTTTTCCTATGTCTAGTATGAGATGAGTTTTATGATTGGCAAACCTCCCTGGCTTTCAGTTTTCTCATCTATAAATAAAGGGTATTATCCTTGAACTTCTACCATCATCGTGAGCAGAACATGCCCTGGCAGAACTTTTTTTTTTTTAAATGGAATATTAACTAATTAAGAGAGTCTAAGGATGTTTAAGACAGTTAATTTTATACTCTCATGTCTAAGACTGGAACATTAACAGGTAATTGCTTTCCCCTTGTATCTCCACAAACTCAACTTCCTTGTTAGCATCTCTGGCCTCTTGTTATGAAAAGTCTAAAATTGTTACCGTTTTTATTTTCACATTTATCTCTTCTTCTCTAGGAAAAACAAAAGTTGCATTTATTAGGCACCAATGGAAATAAAATTAGTAAAAGAAGTGAAAATATCAGCTTGAGCCCTTGAATTTTAGTGCTAGAATGTAATTCAGAGGCTATCTAGTTCAATTTCCTCCCTTAACAGGTGAGAATCCTGAGGTCCAGAGAGTCTCATAACCTGTTAAAGACCTCTGAGCTAATGTCAAATGGGACTAGAACCCCATGCTTTTTAATTCTTACCTTATCATTCCTTCTGTTATGTTAACCCTTTTCTGGTGTTTACCACATTTGGAAGGATTCAAAGCTAATACTCCTAGCATCACTCTTTCTAATTTTTTAAGTGTATTTGGGGCTTTTGAAGACTGTGAGCTTGAATATCAGAGTTTATTCTTGTCCAAAAATATGAAGAACAAATAGAAACAACCACTAAGCTTGATGCTTTGTTATTAGCCTATTTTATGATGCGAACATTTCTTATTCCAGAAGAGTACAATGATTCTGCCATTAAAAAAAAAAAAAAAAAAAAAACACAGATTTAAGTAACCATTCCATCTCTGTCTTTTATGACAGCAATTTTTTAAAGGTTGAGCAGAGTTACCCCCACACCTGTTTCTTTTAAACTGAAAGGGACCCAGCTGCACTCTGCAGGGAAATCACAAAGGCAACTGGAGATCTTGTCAATTTACATCCAAGCTTGGCTGGAGAAAAGTGGATAGCTGATTTGAGGAGATAAGGGAATAAGTACATTTACCTGAAGATGAGCGTGGCTCAGCTCAAGAGACCAGAGATAATGAGGGAGGCTTCCTTTGGTTTGGTGAGGAAATCCATGATTCTGTAACATCAATCAAGACAGTTTTATCTGATTGCTAAGTTTCAAGAAAACCAGTGAACACTTAAAATAACTATACAGAAAGAGGAAAAAGGAGATAGAAGAAGGTACTATCATTCTCTGTTATGGAAAGTTCTAAACTAGAGCCCACAATGGTATGAAATTAATGTTAAATTTCAACGTTATCATAATGAAGTAGTGAATTTAGGTTAATTTTATAAGAACAAAGGATCCCCTTGTAGATTTCCAGGATTTGCCCACAAGAGATTTTGATCCTGGTTCAAGGCACATCAGGCTTCCCCAATGGTTCTACAGTAAAGAATCTGCCTGAAATTCAGGAGACACAAGAAATACCGGTTCAATCCCTGGGTGGGGAAGATTCTCTGGAGGAGGAAATGGCAACCCACTCCAGTATTCTTACGTGAAAAATCCCATGAACAGAGAAGCCTGTTGGGCTACAGTTCATGGGGTCACAAAGGGTCCAACACGACTGAGCACTCTCACCTTCAATGCACATTGAAGAGAAACAGGGCATTGGCTTGCAAGGGCTGGGATGACAACGTAAGTGCCTTCAAAACTGAATGTATTTTAAAAGTCTCAGTGAAAATAACCACATCATACATTCTTATCACACGTCATATATTCTTCTAGAGTTCAATAAATGTGGGTTAAAATCAATTGCCTTATATTTATTAGCCTGTATAATTTTACCTCCTCATTTACCTGTAGACTGTAGCTGTAAACAGCTCATTATTTTACAATAGGTGGCAACCAGGGGCATAATTTGAATGTTGAGAGAACTTCTTCACCCCTTCTACAAATGCACACACACAAACACACATTAGTATACATACTTTGTGCAAAAAGTCCATACTAACTTGGCTTTAATGACTCACTCGTGGGCAGGAAAGATTCTGCCTGATGAACCCATTACTTTTGCCTACTAGGTAAAAATTCAATTTTAGAGAGTATCAGAAAACTTGAAAACATAGAGTCAGTTGGGATCATGGTATCTGTATCAAGGTACCTGTGTCAAGATGCTTGGAATTGATGGGGAGGTTCCCAAAGAAAGGAGAGAAATGCTGAATGTCAGATTATACAAGCAACAAAAGGGAACTACCACCTCCTTCTCAATTAACTTCACTTAAATATTTTAAAAATACCAATCATGTGGAAAGGATATGCCACAGTATTAATCATCTCTATATTTAAGGTCCCTACTCTATGATTAAGAGCATAAAATAGCACATCTAAAATATTAAAATACACAAACAATGAATGGCAATGACTAATGACTAGTCCAGGCATTAGAGACCACAAACGTTTGAAGATTAATGATATTATTTCAAGATGGGTGTAGAGAGTGGAGTTCAAATAAGGCTTCAGTACATGATGAGTCTTGACTACAGCTTCAAGGATGGTAGGCTGCAAATAGACAGGATGGCAAGAAACTCCACATTTCTTCACTGTGCTCATAAGAGCATAGTGTGGAGCTGAGGAAAGACTGGAAACTTGTGTGGAGGGCGAGGAAGAGACTAGCACTAACACAAGGAGGAGGATTCTTGAAATGTTATATATAACAGAGGCCAGAGTGATAAGCTGTGAGATTTTCTCCATGTAGAACATGGGGAGTCTATATTATACATATATTTATTTATTTTATAAAAATGTCCCATCGACTCTTAAAATATTTATGTGTGTGTGTGTGTGTGTGTTTATTTGGCTGGGCAAGGTCTTAGTTGTGGCCTGCGGGATTTTTAGTTGCAGCATTTGAACTCTTAATTGCAGCCTACAAACTCTTAGTTGTGGCATGTGGGATCTCATTCCCTGCCGCTGTTGCTGCTAAGTCGCTTCAGTCGTGTCCAACTCTGTGTGACCCCATAGACGACAGCCCACCAGGCTCCCCCGTCCCTGGGATTCTCCAGGCAAGAACAATGGAGTGGGTTGCCATTTCCTTCTCCAACGCATGAGCAGAGAATAAACCTGAGCCCCCTGCCTTGGAAACACGGTGTCTTAGCCACTGGACCATGAGGGAAGTTCTGGGGAGTCATTTTAAAAGAAAAATATCTGATTCATGTTAGTATGGTTGTTTAGCTTTCAATTACCTAGCCCCCTCCCCAGAAGGACGTTCTGTAAAATGTCTGAGCTAAGAAGTCTCCCCGCAGTTGATGGCATTTAAAGAAGCTCAGACCATATAAAAGAACCCAGGGTCAGATTTGGAGTGTGAAGGATACACAGACCCCTGCCATCAATGTCATTTAATTTCTCATAACCTGATCTTTTAAAAAACATTTCTCCTTGCAGCAACAGTTTGTATTTCTAAATAGGGAGAAAAAAACTTGCCTATGTCTCTCTGAGTCACCCATCACCGAGTACTTTTTCTCCCACTTTGAATCAACAGGGGGATCTTTCTGCTTTTCTGTTCTTGCCTGTTTTATAATGTGATGAAGGAAGCAGTAGACTAATTCTAGATCCTCTCAAAAATGCTGGGGATTGCTCTCTTTAGGGGGCCTAATTCTGTAAGGACTTCCTGTGTGAGCATTTACCTGTTGTTTTGTTTTTGTTTTGTTTTTTACATTTTCATTCCCTATTGAATCTTTCATGGGAACAATGAAGTGTTAGCCCTCCACCCTTTGCTTCCCACCCACCCTCTTTCACAGTCACAAAAGAAACAAATAGTTCTTTTTCTTCCTTTCTAGTCACACCTATGGGCTAAATTTTACATAATTTATTTAATTTTTGAGGAATAGGTGCATGATCTAAATACCAAAACTTTTCTTGAAACCAGAACCTGACCAGAAATTCTCACAGTCAACGCTTCATGAAGGGATGGTGGTATCTTAAGCAAATAATCTGCTAAATTAATAAACCTCATAAATTACAGAATCCCTGAATACCAACTGCTGAAATACAATCACTCTCTGACCTGAACCTATTAAATGAAGAAGTCTGCTGTGCATAATTTACAGCAGTGCTATGAATGAAAAATAGCTCCTTAAAAGGGAGATAAAATACAAAAATGGCCTTGCTGTAGAAACAGAATTACTGGTTATTTCAGTTCTTATTTATTCTAATATTGGTTTTATGGGTCATCCAACAATTTTTATCTTTATCATTGTTTTGCTCTCAATTGCTCAATAATCCATGGTCAAGATAACATTACATTTTGCTGGTTGGATGGCAGGAGTGAAGTTAAAAAGGCAACATTCATCAAACTATAATGAACACGTAATATTTCCTTAAAATTATAAAATATAATAAAATATAAAATATAATATTGCATACAGATATCTATTGGTAATACTGTTACCAACCTAATTAGTCACCTTGTCTAAAAAAATCAATGTATTTTGAAGGTATTAAATCAATGGTTCTCAACTGAGAGTTGTTTTGTCATCTAGGACATGTGACAATGCCTGGAGACCCTTCTTTTTAGGAGACACTTTTGATTGTTGCATCTGGAGCAGGGGATGCTATACGTCCTATAGTGCACATCTATCTGAGTAAAGATTTACATAGCCCAATATCAACAGTTCTGCTATTAAGAAGCTTTGTGTTAGTGATAAAAAAAAATCAACCCCAATTTTCAGGTATTTGGAGGGAAAAGGATCTTTCATGAACAATTTCTTGCCAATTTTTTTTTTTCTTTTTAAGAACTGGCTATTCTATTCAGTCCCAAACAGGCTATTCTAGATTGGCCAAAATGAATTTAGCACTCACTTCCCCAAGCCCTCTCTGGAATTTTGTGTAAAAGGATTAGCAACAGCCATCCTTATTTGTTCAAAGATTACACAAGGACTTTCTTGTGCAAATTTTCTTAGGAAAATTTTCCCAAACCATGAGAAAACCCTGTTAGAATGTTGGTTGCCATATATCTCAAATGAGGACTATTTTGGACTCAGATGGAATGAAATAAATTCTATTAATGAATCACATTTTAAATCTCAATCTCTATCTATTATTTTGAGACTTTGAGGGTGAACACTTGCTGGGATTGATTGAAAGAAGAAAAATGAAAAAGGGCATGAAATCGGGATACTCTGATATTTGTATTGCTAATCAAATTGTAAAAATCAGGACAAAATTGCAGAACTGTTTTTTCTAGACCTAAAGTCAGCCTAGCTCTGGAGTCCCTCTCCTACACACACACACACACACTCTCTCTCTCTCTCTCTCTCTCTCTCACACACACACACACACACACACACACACACACCATTTCTGTTGATGGTGGGAAATTCCTAATCTTCCTGCTTCACAACCATTCTGTCTCTCTGATTAATAAATGTATGTTCCTCTAGTTAAATTTAAGATTCAAACTCAGTTCATTTAACTTTCCCCCACCCTCTCTTCTGTCCTTCTCCTGGGAAGATATCGGTTCTCCAGGACCTAATACAGTTATAAAAGCATAGGTTGAAAACCCTGTAAGTATCTATCCCACCTCAGAACCAGAGCCAGTGGTCTCCGGGCAGAGGACATGTGAGGGTCCATGTCCTGGTATGTGTCTTGTGCTTCTCCTTCTCCTGTTTTGACTTTGCTTCTGGTTCCAGTGAATGATCATGCTTCTGCTTATAACCAACACCCAAACTGGTTATCACAATTCCCACATGAATTCTGAGTTTCTCTCTGGTACACTTGTTCCTTATTCTTTCTCTAGTTCTCATGGGCACTTTGAGAACGGATCCTTCCCCTACAGTTCTTTTCTCTAAAAGGCATAGAGTCCTGCATCTGAACTCTAGTCTGTGAAAGGAATCCTATTGCCTGCTGGTAAAGGCCTGATGTACCTGAACAGTTGTTGGAGGAGAAGGAGGTATGACAAGGAAGGCTGACAAATTCTACCATCTGCCTTTTTCCTGATGCTGGAATTTACCGGTTTCTCAGTCCAAGCTCTGTTAGCTTTCTTGGTGCATCATTGCCAGTAAAATCCTGCTCCTGGCAAAGAACTTTTTAGTTTTAAACTTGAAAACCTAAAGATGAATCCATGGCAATAACCACCATCCTGATAAATATTTTGGAAGTCTGAAGTGAAAAGAGCTTAAATTGACTTATTACGAAACAAGAAGACTCATTTCTTCATAAAACCATCAAAAGTGCAAGTGACTAGCTATTATCAGAAACAGATGCAGGGTCTAAATGTTGCTTTAGCCATTCTATGCTAAATACTGCATATTCTTTAATACTCTCAACAATCACAGTATATTGCACAACATATTGGAAAATTTAACATATATATATTAGATAATTTTAGTATTTATTTTTTCAAAATTTAAGATTTCTTTAAAGAATTGTAAAGCTTTATTTTATCATTGGCCCAATCCTGATGCATAACTTCTAATCTGTTTTTTTAGTTGATTTACTTATATGGTTTGTGTGTGTTTTACAAGGTATGTCCAAAATATTAGGAACTTGAACAAATTACACTGTATTAGCAGCCATATTTTTAGATTTTGTTGTCTAGTTTGCAAAGGTGAAGGTACGTGCTTAATCACTCAGTCATGACTCTTTGCGACCCTTTGCACTGTAGCCCACCAGGCTTCTCTGTCCATGGGTGAAGGTACAGTCATTGTTATAATATAGAGCTTTTTAAAAATCCAATGTCATGGGCTGTTGAAAGTTAGGAGAGGCTGCCTACAGATCGGACCTGAATTCATTCTACCTCTTACCAGGAATGAGGTACCATAAGAATAGAGATTAAAACAGGGAAGTCAGACCGTTAGCCTCCTGGCTTAGCTAGAACCTGCGGCCACTTACACACCTATAAATGCATGTACATGGAGGACATTTTGAAAACAGAAGTGAATGTCTACTGGGAAGTAGCCTTCTTCCTACACTAGGATTGATATTTTCAGAGATTTTGCCTTTCCTTCTACCTATCTCCCATTGTCAGTGGAAGAGTTTCTTTAATTACTTGAAGATCTTGTCTCTGACTCTCTTTTATGGCATCTGTTACATTTTGTGTTCTCAGTCAGGGTCAGTGGACCTCTCTGATTTCCCTTTTATTTCACCCAAATGTCAGTGTATTCACCTTGAATATTCTAAACCTCACTGATCACTTCACGCTTCTACTAACCTCTAGAAATCTCCATAGCAACATCCATGGGCACAAAGGATCATACTTTTCTCTGAACTCAACTTCTAATTTAAAGTAAAGAATCTGCCTGCAACATGGAAGACCCAGGTTTGATCCCTAGGTTGGGAAGATCCCCTGGAGAAGGGAATGTCAACCCACTCCAGTATTCTTGCCTGGAAAATTCCTTGGACAGAGGAGCCTGGCAGGCTACAGTCCATGGGGTTGCAAAGAGTTGAACAGGACTGAGTGACTAACACACATACACACATTTAATTGAAGGATAAAATGCAACCTCAAGTTACTTTTTTAGAAAGACATCTTATACAAGCACTGATCTAAACCCTGAGTTCCTGGCTCTCCTCCCATCTCAGCCAGTACTCCTTCCATGGAATTCTGCTGCTTCCCTGAAGAAAGAAGCTGCAATCCTTTATTCACATTCACTAAGGCCAACTCATAGTAATAAAAATGCAGTCGCATTATTGTGGTACATGTGACCTACTTCCAGTGGGGACCTTCCAATTTGTTTTCTAGATAAGAGAAATCATATTTCATATCTGGTTATGGAAAAATGTAAGAAATATTTCAATTTTTAGATTTCTTTTTGTGTTTAGCCCATTCTTGAGACTCTGACTTACTAAGGGAGCAAAGCCAATACAGGTATTTCCCCAACAGCTCCTAAGCACTAAAATGGATTTGTTTTAACTCCTTTTTCACCAGGATCAGAAGAGCTAGATTGGAGAATAAAGGAGATGGATGACTGATATCCAGGCTTCACTATTGCTTACATATTCGTGTTAGTTGCTCAGTCGTGTCCAATTCATTGTGACCCCATGGGCTGTAGCCCACTAGGCTCCTCTGTCCATGGAATTCACCAGGCAGGAATACTGGTGTGGATTGCCATTCCCTTCTCCAGAGGATCTTCCCAACCCAGGGATCAGACCCGGGTCTCCTGCATTGCAGGCAGGTTCTTTAGGACTTGGTATTTCTCATAGGCAGGGAAACATGGTTTATTCAGTTGCTTAAACACTATGAGATAAAGTATTATCCAAAAATAATACCACCACAAATGATAATGTGACACATTTATTCTCTTTTATTATTAAGGAATTATTCACTTATGAAATATCCTTAGTGAGAGATCACATTTAGTTCTATCATTTTTTTACATCTTAATGTAAGTCATTTACCACTTGGGCATATGATAAACAAATATTAATTTGAGGGTAGTAGGTAGAGAATATGGGCTTCCCTGGTGGCTCAGATGGTAAAGAATCTGCCTGCAATGCAGGAGACCTGGGTTCCATCCCCGAGCTGGGAATATCCTCTGGAGAAGGGAATGGCAACTCATTCCAATATTTTTGCCTGAGAAATCCCATGGTCAGAGGAGTCTGATGGGCTATAGTCATGGGGTGGCAAAGAGTCAAACGTGACTTGAGCAACTAACACTTTCACTTTTTTCACTTTCAGGCAGAGAATAGGAGTAAAGTTATATAAATTTTAATCTGTGTAATAAAGACAAGGGGTCAGCAATATTATCAAATGCACACTCATGCCTTATTAGATGAGGAAACTGAGACTCACAGAAAGTTAAAGTGTTAGTTGCACAGTCGTGCCCGACTCTTTGCAACCCCATGGACTATAGCCTGCCAAGCTCCTGTGTCCATGGGATTCTCCAGGGAAGAACACTGGAGTGGGTAGCCATTTCCTTCTCCAGGGGATCTTCCCCACCCAGGAATTGAACCTGGGTCTCCTGCATTGCAGGCAGATTCTTTACCATCTGAGCCACCAGGGGATCCCATACAGTTGATCAAATATAGATCCAAGGCTGAAGACCATGGGTTCTGACTCCTAGAGCAATGCTGATGCTACTGTCTCACAATAAGGTGGAGCTCTCCTCGGGCATGGGACAAGGATGGGAATGCCTGCAAGCTACTGAAAATATGTAAGAATTTTCTTGTGTCTAATACAGAATTTTAAAGTTGAATAATATCTGAAGAATCACCTATTCTCAGTCTCTTGGTTTCAACGTGAGGTAACTGGTGCCCAAGATAATTAGTGGTAGATCTGAGGCTAAAATTCAAGTCATCTGATTTTCAATCCAGTTCTATTGACACCTTATCATGCTTCTGTAAGGACCAGAAAATAAAGGTGGTGGGAAAGAGAGAAAGAGCAGAATGCAAAATTAGAAGGGGAGGGTTATGTGAAGAGCAGGATCTCTGTTCTAGAATGTGGTGAGAGAGTGAATGATGTGAGAACAGGAAGAAGCTGGCATTGCTAACATTGTAGTGCTCAAAATTCAATCCCCAGACTAACATTACCTGAAAACTTATTTAAAGTGCACATTCTTGGCCTGACCTGGATCTTTTGAATCAGAAACTCCACCAAGCTCTATTTTAACAAGTCTATCGGATAATTCTGATGCAACCTAAAGTGTGATGGGGCTTCCCAGGTGGCTCAGATGGTAAAAGAATCCACCTGCAATGCTGGAGACCCCATTTGATCCCTGACTTGGGAAGATACCCTAGAGAAGGTAAGGGCTACCCACTCCAGTATTCTTGCCTGGAGAATTCCATGGACAGAGGAGCATAGCAGGCTACAGTCCATGAAGTTGCAAAGAGCTGGACATGACTGAGTGACTAACATTTTCACCTCAGGCTTCCCAGGAGGCGCTAGTGGTAAAGAACCTGCCTGCCAAACAATGTAGGAGATGCAAGAGACCTGGGTTTGATCCCTGGGTTGGGAAGATCCCCTGGTGGACAGCATGGCAAACCCACTCCAGTATTCTTGCCTGGCGAGTCCTATGGACAGAGGAGCCTGGAGGACTATAGCCCATAGGGTCACAAAGAGTCGGACACAACTGAAACAGCTTAGTACAGCACACGCTAAAGTGCGAGAACCTGTGTTGTAGACAAATATTTTGTTTTGTTTCATTTTTTCTAGATGACATTAAAATTTTTTTTTTTGCATTTTGTTTTTTAAACATTTTATTTCATATTGGGGTATAGCTGATTAACAATGCTGTGATAGTTTCAGGTGAACAGCAAAGGGACTCAGCCATACATATACATGTATCCATTCTTGCCCAAACTCCCCTCGTATCCAGGCTGCCACATAACATCAAGCAGAGTTCCATGTGCTATACAGCTGGTCCTTGTTGGCTATCCTTTTTAAACATAGCAATGTATAGATGTCCATCCAAACTCCCTAGCTATCCCTTCTCCCCATTCTTCCCCCAGTAACTCTAATTTTGTTCTCTAAGTCTGTGAGTCTGTTTCTGTTTTGTGAGTAAGTTCACCTATATCATTTCTTTTTAGATTCCACATATAAGGAATGTAATATGATATTTCTCCCTCTCTGAGTAGACAAGTCTTTTTGAAGCCTCTCTGGATTAATTCTCAGTACACAGTCTTCTGAATAAGAAAAAGCTTTCTGTATCAGGCAGATCTTTGTTCTGGCTAATCTCTTCTGACTATGAAGATTGACCTGATTATTTTCATAAATAGCCACAGACTCTTAACATGAATGAAATGTTTATTTAATTCTCTCTCATTTCTTTTCAAGTTCTAAAATTCTCATTCCTTTTATAATTATTTCTCATCATATCATTTAGTGATGTCTATTTATTTAGGGATTTTTGCCTCCCCCTCCCCTGACCCCCTCCTGGCCCACTGGTTTCCATGCATCTATATAGTACAGGATGGCAACATATGGCACACTACAATTATTTGGACTCACCATATCATTATAAGCATATTTAACTGAAAAATATTTTTAAATGATAAATCAGAGTTGTGTTCTTGTTCTTTTAGGTCAAGTCTACATTTGTAAACTTTGTCATTTAATTGAGTCTTGAAGTTGGTGCAACCATGATATATTTAGCACTGATTTTGCTAACCTACTGGTTTTCCAATATTTTTCTTTACTAAACAAAAACAGTCAGAGAAGATTGGTCGATAACATAGGTAAATAACATAGCTGAGGAAGAGGAAACAGCTCAAGAAAAATGAATGCAAGAAGCCTTCATATGAACAGTGAGGAAATAGCATCGTGCTGTAGGTTTAATAGAGTTGGGATTGAGCCCCTGCTCTGCTGGTCATCCCTGATAACTCAGGCGGCAAAGACTCCGTCGGCCATGCAGGAGACCCTGGTTCAATTCTTGAGTCAGGAAGATCCCCTGGAGAAGGAATAGGCTACCCATGCCAGTATTCTTGGGCTTCCCTTGTGGCTCAGCTGGTAAAGAATCCAACCTGCAATACAGGTGACCTGGGTTCGATCCCTGGGTTGGGAAGATCCCCTGGAGAAGGGAAAGGCTAACCACTCCTCTATTCTGGCTTGGAGAATTTCACGGACTATACAGTTCATGGGATTGCAAAGAGTCAGATACGACTGAGTGACTTTCACTTTCACTTTTTTTTTTGCCCCTCAGAGCCTGCACATCACTTCTCCTTTGGGTCTCTATTTTCTTATCTAGAAGCAGGCACATGAATATCCACCTACTGGGGGATTTTTTGGGTAACAACCAAATGAAATAGCTTATGTACATTACATGGTAATGGTTTCCATTTATTTCTGCCTCTCTTGTTTATTTGGCCACACTGGGTCTCTGTTGCCGTGTGCAGGCTTTCTCTAGTTGCAGGGAGCGGGGGGCAGTTGCTAGCAGTGGTACCCAAGCTTCTCTTTACAGTGACTTCTCTTGTTTCAGAGCACAGGTTCGAGGGAAGCAGGCTTCAGTGGTTGTGGTGCATGGGCTCAGTTGCCCCATGTCATGTGGGATCTTCCAGGACCAGGGAATCAAACCCCTGCCCCCTGCATTGCCAGTGGATTCTTAACCACTGGACCACCAGGGAAGTCCTCTCCCTTTCTTCTTAATTTTCTGTTCTATTAATTTTGCCTTCATAATACGTTGTCTTATATCACTAAGTGGCTCTCAACTGTCTTATAAGTTTATTGAGGGTAGAGATGTTTGAAATTCATTCTTAATTTGTTTAGCCCTTTATATAACACTCTCAACATCTAAATGTGTGTAGTAGGTCTTCAACTCCTAAGAGATATCCAATGTGCCATGGCAGTGGAATAAGAAAATGCCATGAACATTTGCCCACCACCATTTATCATTGCTGCTTTAAAGGCAGCTCTCTCTGGGGTCCCTACTCTCTGACATTCTGAAGCAGGCAGACAGCAATTTAGCCAAAGGGTACACAAGAGACCGCATAAAGAACAGGGTCAATCTAGGCGGGCCAACACATGTCCTAAGACAATGCCACACCACTTTACTCATGTGATTCCACCTACAGGTTCTAGTCTGTTCCTTAGGTCTTATTCCCAACACAGACAAGCAGCAAGTAGCAGAAATCACCAACGGGTGGCCTAAAAGCCATAGTGTTTCGTTTACCACTTCAGGGATTGTTTTGTTTCATTTTTTGTCTGTTTGATCTTTTATGAGCCTTGTTTTTAATTATCTAAGCAACACATTATTTATCAGTGAATTTTTTAAAACTTTCAGTTGAAGCTTAGAGTCTCTCTTCACCTCTACCCACTCCACTTTCCAATGCTGACACATGATTTTTGACACCATATTTTTGTTTGTTTGTTTAGTTGACTTTGAATGCCTTTGAATGCCTTTTGGGAGACACAGCTTACCACAGGCTCCAACAATTGCTTCCCCCCAGCCCCACTGCAATCTATGTGCCACCCAGCTGGCCCTGAGGTCACTTGCACTGGGCTTGAAGTCCTAAGAACACTCTTATCTGAACAAATCTTATTTCTAGGACCCATGTTCCCTACTTGACAAGATTGCTATGAGAATTAAAGCAAATAACATCAGTGAAACTACCTGGAAAGCCATTATTTCCTGAGCAGAAGGTGCGCCAAGCAAGGGAGCGTGTATCTCAAAGAGGCCCACCGAAGAGCAAAACCGCTTCCATGCCCATGATCTATCTATGAAAATCAAGCAATGTTTGAATTCAGTTAAGTTACAAATTCCACTATAAACAATAACACGTGTGAAGCACTTAGACATTCCCTAAACAAAAATAGTTCACAATTTGAGTATCATTACTGATGCTTTACTTAATAGTAACAATACATTCCTGTTTATTTTTAAATAAAATATTTTGTTACTTCTTATTAAGTCAAATTTTTACTATAGGAAGAGGAGTCATATTTGTCCTATAGCTTCAGATACTTCCTGACACCATTAAACAAATGGTGAGTTGTTATGATTACTAGTCTTTCAAGACCCAGCTAAACAGCTCTTTCGTGAAACCTTCTCTGACCACCCCAACTGAATGAACTCCTCTGAGTTTCAGCAGTGGTTCTTTCTCTCTAGTTTTCTCGGGCATTATGTGTACACATGGCCTCGTATTGCTTCTATTGTTGGGACACTGTTATTTAAATATTTGTGGAATAGAGATTCTAGTCTTTCATTGTTTATGTGTTTATCTCATCTCTCCTTGACGGGATAATAGGCTTCTTTATGTCAGAGGCCACATTCTGTGTCCCACTTTGCAAGACGCCACACACACACTAGGCGCCTAGTAAGTGTCTTTAATTTGATTTGAAGAGAGTGTTAGATCCTAGAAGTGCCACAAGAATGTGTCTCTTAAAACTCCTCATCTGTAACCTTGTCCCTTCTGATTTGTAACCAGACAAGAGCTTTGAAGTGAGGTGATAGTATGTTTCTTTCTTCTGTGTTCCTCGGAATGAAGGCTCTTGTTTTCCACCCAGGCAAAGTGAGGTGATTTGAATCTCTCTAATGCAAAACCCAGCATATGCTGTTCTTTGTGTTGAAGGTCATCTGCTAGAATCTAAAAGTATCTGTTGGCAATAATTATTTAAGTAGTATTTCTAATCTTCAAAGAGATAGTTTTGCGTTTAAAATTAATTTTCTTATTTGTCTGTGGTTGCAACTTAAAAAACACTTTTCCTTAGATGCACTATAAAATGTTAATAGCTACATATAGAATGACTTTACGACTGTGGTGTCATTTTTCTCAGCTTGATCAGCTCTTTTGAATGGCATCATTATGATCAAAGTTGTTTACAGTAATAAAATACGAATAGTTTCGATAAAAAAGTAGGCACCATTACAATTAAACAGTATCTGGCATTTTAGAATGTGATAACTACTCATAATGCTGTCGTCGAATAAGCAAATCTACAATATAAACATAATCACAAGAATGACCTAAACAAGTCTTCGAAGCACAAAAAGGAATATAATTGGGGGTGGGTGCCACAAAGTTGGGGAAAGCAGAATATTCAACATACCTGAGTTCTTTCAAAGAAACTGTGAGGTTTTTAACATTGTATTTATATAGTACCCTTCATCAAGCTTTATTTCTGCAAGAAACAAGCAAATTTTAAAATTAGAACAACATGCTGAATGTCTCAATAAAACTTGGGTCTTAATACTTTGTTTGATAAGGTATTCTGCAAAAATTAGCATATTCATATTTATAGGGTTTTTATTCAATTATATTACCAGGCTATTGGAAAACATAACAACTACGATATATAAAATAGCTCTATAAATCTTTACACCTTATATTAACACCTCTCCAAATACAATAAAGTTTCCTTGATCCAGGCGCTGATTTTCAGGTTTCTGTTCCTTTTCTTTTTTCTGAAGATTAACTTACTTCTGATTCTTATATATACTCCTTGTTACCACTATTAGAGGGGTGGCAGGTAAGAGAAATTTGATGAATTTCTAGCCCATCAATATTGCTACTGGTTTGAGCTTCTGGAGATTTGAAGGAAGTAAAAGTGGCAGACTCTTTCTTTGGGGGATCAAAAAGGGCTGGTTTCAGCAATGTTAGGAAGGTGATTGTCTTCCTAAGGATAAAAGTGAGTAAAACTGTGAAGTCTAACACACAAGCAGCTGAGTACGATGAATATGTTAGCTCCTTTATAGAAGAAGGAAAAGAAACAATTTTGACATGACTCTCCATATAGAGAGTAATTGGGAAACTTCGTACAAATAAATAAAAAGTGTTAGTCGCTCAGTTGTGTCGGACTCATTGCGACCCCATGGACTATAGCCCACCAGTTTCCTCCCAAATTTCCCTGAATACCTTGTATGTATGCCAGTAACACTAAAATGTTAACCCAAGATGTGTGATCTCTTGACTAATTATTTTTTGTAAACTAAAAAAAATGTTTTCTGAAACCTGCCAGAGAATTTCAATTTGCCAAATGAACAAAGTTGAGGCTTCTTAGACCTTCATTGAGGGCTTTCCACAATCTGACCTTGACATCCTTGAACAAACTCCTGTCTCCCCAGTTCTGTATGTGAACCTCTAGCCTATCTACAAACTCCTAGAAAAATTGTTACAAGTTTGTGTCTCCATGAAATTCCGAACACACACACATGCGTGCATGCACACACACAGACACATGCAATGTCCACCACCCAATCACAACCTACTCTCCACATATCTAAACATCTTTCTTATGAAATTATTCAATTCCTCCATTCCTCTTCTGTAATCGACCTCTCCAAAGTTCTGTCTTTTTGTCGAATCTTCTCCTATTGTTTCTACCATCCCTTTGGCACTTACCCCAAGCTATTTTAGATTTCTGGCTAGCTACTTGCCTTTCCTCAGCTTCCCAGGCGGTTCAGTGGAAAAGAATCCACCTGCCGATGCAGAAGATGAGGGTTTGATCCCTGGGTCAGGAAGACACCCTGCGGGAGGAAAGAGAAACCCATTCCAGTATTCATGCCTGCAAAATTCCACGGACAGAGGAGCCTGGGAGGCTACAGTCCATGGGGTCACAAAGAGTCGGACATGACTGAGCACACACTCACTTAACTTTCATATAATATATCCTGAGAAATATTTAGGGGGAATTTTTAAATATTCATAAGATATTCTGGTTATAGCACACAGTTATCCAAATGATGAAGCAATGATCTATGTCCTTAGTCTGTAAGCATGGAAAGAATTTCTCACAGCTGTGCCTTTTCCATTTTCCTTTTGAGTTCAAACAATGTTTTTCCTCTCTTTCCTGTACTCTCTGCAGGGTATACCTAAGTTGAAAGTAGAACAAAATTAAAAAACAAAAATCAAAAAGGCCTAACCACTGAGATATCAGAATGTCAGCTGAAATACTTAAAAATAATCTTCACTTGTATAAGCAAAAATAGATAAGAGCCAACTATGACAGCTCTTATCTGCAACAAGAACAACAATGCAAAGAGTCCATCCATTAAGATGTTTTTTGATTTCCACCCATTCCAAGGGCAATATTGTAAGTATAAACTAAACAAGTGACTTCTTGCAAGGGAAAACAAAATAACAACACATGCTTTTACCATCAATTTATCAGGCTAAATAAACATTGCTTTAAAGTAAAATTAGAAACTGTTAATTCAGCAGTTATTAGATTAAAAGATCAGCAAACCCATTAATTTAAAAACAAACATATAAACAAAACAATGACTGGCTAATTCAGGGATATCATCTTTGGACATTATAGCATATAGATTTGGCACCTTTACTTAAAGTGGTATGGGAAATGAACTTATCTACAAAATAGAAACAGACTCACAGAAATAGAGAACAGATCTGTGGTTGCCAAGGGAGAGGAAAGGTGAGAGAGGGAGTGAGAGAGGGATGGATTGGGAATTTGAGATTAGCAGATGCAAAATATTGTATAGAGAATAAATAAACAAGGTCCTACTGTATAGCACAGGGGACTATATTCAATATCCTGTGATAAGCCATAATGACAAAGAATATAAAACAGAGTGTGTGTGTGTGTGTGTGTGTGTGCATGCATGCTTGCAAAGCCACTTCAGCTATGTCTGACTCTTTGTGACCCTATGGACTAGAGTCTACCAGGCTCCTCTGTCCATGGGATATTCCAGGCAAGAATATAGAGTGGTTTGCATATATATATATACACACACACACACGCACACACACATAGCTCAATCACTTTGTTGTACAGTAAAAATTAAAAATTAGCACAATACTATAAATCAACTATTGGAGAAGGCAATGGCACCCACTCCAGTACTCTTGCCTGGAAAATCCCACGGACAGAGGAGCCTGGTAGGCTGCAGTCCATGGGGTCGCTGGGAGTCAGACACGACTGAGCGACTTCACTTTCACTTTTCACTTTCGTGCATTGCAGAAGGAAATGGCAACCCACTCCAGTGTTCTTGCCTGGAGAATCCCAGGGACGGGGGGTCTGGTGGGCTGCAGTCTATGGGGTCGTACAGAGTCGGACACGACTGAAGCAACTTAGCAGCAGCAGCAGCATAAATCAACTATACTTCAATAAAAATTTTAAAAAATTGTTTTAAAAAGTATTGATGTGGTAGAGATGGAAAAATTAAGAATTTTGGTGTTAAACACAATTATGTTCGTTTATAATATATAATATATATTATATATATAGCTTGACAGAAGCTATATATATAATATGTGCAATGTGACATTTTGATATATGTATACATTGTAAAATGATTACCACAATCAAGCAAATTAATATGTCCATCACCTCCCAGAATTATCTTTTGTGTATGTGTGTGTGTAGTAAGAGCATTTGAAATCTACTCTATTAGCAAATGTCAAGCATGTAATACATCGTTAGTAACTATAGTCACATGCTATACTTTAGGTCTCCAGAATTTCTCTTATAACTGAAAGTTGGTGCCATTGATCAGTATTTTCACTTTTCTCTTACCCCTCAGCCTCTGGCAACGACCATTCTACTCTCTGTTACTATGAGTTCAACATTTTTTTAGATTTCACATGCAAATGAAAATCACATGATATTTATCTTTCTATGTTTGACATTTCATTTAGCATAATGACTTCCAGTTTCATCCACATTCTCTCAAATAGCAGGAGTTTCTTCTTTTTAGGCTAAATAATCCATTGTTTATATATACCAGATTTTCTTATCCATCCGTTGATGGACACTTAGGCTGTTTCTATTCCTTAGCTACTGTGAATAATGCTGCAATGAACATGAAAGTGCAGATACCTCTTTGAAACAGTGATTTAATTTCTTTTAGATATACACCCAGAACTGGCATTGCTGGATCAACTGATAGTTGCATTTTTAATTTTTGAGGAACCTCCATTTTTTTTTCCATGGGGCTGTACAATTTTTACTCCCATCCACAGTGCCCAAGGGTTCCCTTTGCTCTATAACCTTGCTAACACTTGCTATCTTTTGCCTTTTTGATAATAGCCATACTAATAGTCATGACATGCTAGTATTTTTTTTTTTTTTTTTTGCCTTTCCCCGACGATTAGTGATGTTTTGAGCATTCTGACATATTCATGTTGGCCATTTGTTTGTCTTCTTTGGAAAAACATCTTTTTGGGTCCTTAGCCAATTTTTTAATCGAGTTTATTTATTTTGCTATTGGGTTGTATGAGTTCCTTATATATCGTGGATAAAACTACTTATTGGATATGTGGTTTGCAAATATTTTCCCCATTTTGTAGGCTTTTTCATTCTATTGATTGTCTCCTTTGCCATGCAGAAACCTTTCAGTTTGGTATAGTGCTACTTGTTAATTTTTGCTCCCGTTGCCTATGCTTTGGTGTCAGTTCCAAAAATCAGTTGCCAAGAACAAGATAAAGGAGATTTCCCCTGTTTTATTCCTGTTTTTACAGTTTCAGGTCTTAAGTTTAAATCTTTAATCCATTCTGAGTTGACATTTGTTTATGACTGCTAGGTCACTTCAGTCGTGTCTGACTCTGTGCGACCCCAGAGACGGCAGCCCACCAGGCTCCCCCGTCCCCAGGATTCTCCAGGCAAGAACACTGGAGTGGGTTGCCATTTCCTTCTCCAATGCATGAAAGTGAAAAGTGAAAGTGAAGCGCTCTGTTGTGTCCGACCCTTAGCGAGCCCTGGGACTGCAGCCTACCAGTCTCCTCCATCCATGGGATTTTCCAGGCAAGAGTACTGGAGTGGGTGCCATTGCCTTCTCCGTTGTTTATGACATAAGGATCCAATTTCATTCTTTCACATGTGGATATCCAGTTTTCCTACCTCTATTTGTTGAAGAGACAATCCTTTTCCATTTTACATTCTTAGAGCTTTTATAGAAAACAAGTTAACTGTATGTGTGTGAGTTTATTTCTGGGCTCTCTATTCTGTCCTATTGATCTAGGTATCTATTTTTATACTAGTTCCACATGGTTTTGATTACTAGAGCTGCATAATATATGTTGAGATTAGGAAATATTATGCCTCCAGATATATTCTTCCTGTTCAAGATGGCTTTAGCAATTCAGGGTCTTTGTGGTTCTACACAAATTTTAGAATAATTTTTTTCCATTTCTGTGAAAAATGCAGTTGAAATTTTGATAGGGATTGCAACTCTCTATCAAAGAAGGAAACATTCACTACTCATTTGTATTATTTTAACTACAACAATAAGCATTTTTAAAGAATTTTTATGATACAAATACAAGAGGGTCCCAGAAAATTTCTGAAACCTTTAAGAAAAATGTTAATTCCTTTACTATTGTCTTATTTGCAAACAAAAACTAATAGGAAAATCTTCAGTTTGTATGAGGTATTTTTTTCCTATCTACATTTGCTATTTCATTTCATGTCCTCATTTGGAAATTATTTGTTTATGTTCTTTGGTCATTTATTGGAACATTAACATTTGATGAGACAGAAACCAATACTTCATATATTCCAACCTGAGCTAATGATCCGTGCATGGCATTGTGTGTAGACTCAGAACTGGCTCAGGATAGCTGAGGAGTCTTAGCCTCTTGTTTGACATTTGCTTTACTCTCTTGTTGGACAGAATCAAGAAGTTACACAGCTTTGTTTACTGCTGGCAGTCATTCTACAACCCCAGGGGCACTAGTCTTCAGATGACACTGACTCTAGATGGAGAGAAACTGGGTGTTTGGTGACAACATTTAGCTGATGGATCGCCCAAGCCTGAAACCTTCCCTAATCTGTATTTCCAGTTATAGGATGGAAAAATTCTCTATATTATTTAAGCCATCTTGAGTTGTGTTTTTCACTGTTGCTGTTGTTAGCTGTGATTGAATGTATGCTATTAAGATATTTTTCTCAAGTAAATAATCAGGAAAGTAGACAAAGTCTTATGCACAGTAATTGTCATCAGAACTGCTTTATAACAGTGAAAAAATAAACATGATTAAGATACTAATTATTAGGGAAACAAGTACATAGATTATGACTCACTGCTATGATAGCACATCATGTGACTATTCAAACTGATGTTATTAAGTAGTTTTTAATTGATAGTCCAGCTCCTAGTCATCTCTTTGGCCTTGGTTAACACTTAAGTACTCTCTGTCCACATTCCACTGTCTCATCTATTTGCTTGGCTTACATGATTTTCTTCAAATAGAATGCCTCCAAATCTTTCAGCTTTTCATTCTACTTCTTTGAAATTCAGCCCAGGAGCATCTCATCCAGAAAATCTTCCCATAACCTTTCCTTCCTTGCTCCTCAGAATGGTGCCAGCCCCTCCTTTACTCACTCATATCTGTGGTTATCACTTCTCTGGTGATGTTTTAACCTCTCATTATGTGTCTGTCTTGACCATTAGTCAGATACTGCTGCTGCTGCTGCTAAGTCGCATCAGTCGTGTCCAACTCTGTGCAACCCCATAGACGGCAGCCCACCAGGCTCCTCTGTCCCTGGGATTCTCCAGGCAAGAACACAGGAGTGGGGTGCCATTTCCTTCTCCAATGCTGGCTCTTATTTAACTGTGTATCCCTCACATCCAACCAAAGGCCTAGAATTCTATAGATACCCTATAAATAATTATAGCTTATGTGGTTGGATGGTTAGATGAACAAATGAATGAATCTTAACCAAGGATATATCAAGAAAGTAGAATAGTCAGCCTCTAATTTTTGTAACAGTTTTCTGCATAAAGTACACAAACAGAAAAATTGTGTTTAAAAAGCAATTGGCTTTTTTGCAGAAATTAAATCTTTACTTTAAAAAATTATTCATCGTTTAAACCCTGTTTGTAAACATTTATTAAGCCAAATGTATTAATAAATAATTATAATTGAGAGAGCTGAAGACAAACCCCATACTGTTATTCTCTCATGAAAAATTAAATTGACTTACTCTTTTGATTAATTTTGAAAGCTTTGGTTTAAGGTTATAGGAGTCTGACAGAAAAATTGAAGCCATGATTGATTTACATGACACACTTTTAATGGAAAATACTGTAAAACATTGCAAAAGCTCTCCGACATCTTTAAAGATGAACTCAGATGAGAAACGCCAGGTTTGCAGGGCAGGGAAAGGCCTCTGTAAGAAACTTCACCTCAGCCCCACCCTTCCTGAGGACCCTGGTTGGGTGGTGTGCTTTTATTTCCTAACTGCTGCTTATAGGAATAACAGAGAAACTTGACCGCACTTCCCTGTTTTACCATGTGAATATTGTGTTTTATAAAAAAAAGACTTAGAACAGTAGAGAGAATACAAAATAAATTCTCAACCTGCACACTACATATTAAAGGTACAGAGCTGGGGGGGCGGGGGTGGAATCTTTTTTTTGAAGGGACTGTTAGTCATTGTAACCACATTGCCAGAAGAGTAGATGACATACAGAAGGCATTCCTAGGAATTGCGGAGTGAATGAAATGTTGATGGTGGTTATATTTATATAGTGGGATCATCTATGAGTGCTATTTCTTCCTTTTCATTCTTTAGTCTTTTCTAAATTTTCTAAATTTATGCTTGTGGTTTTATTTTCATAAATTCAGTTAATACAGAGAAAGAGAGAGGAACAAAAGATACTCGATATTAGAAACCTCTTTGTTCTCATATGTAATTCCACATGCCCCTAGTAATTGGTGCTTTTTATATATAGCCAATCAAAATAGAAATAGGTCAGGTCTTCTCCAAGTGCTAGCCTGTCGGAAGTGCAGTTCACCTGATCTGAATTTTTCCCTCCAGTTATCAGAATTTTTCACTCTAATGTCTACCTATGTAAAATCGGAACTCACAGAAGAGTTACAGTGGAGAGAACTGATATCTGCTAAGTACCTAGTGAATTCGATGATCCCATTGCCTCTAAAATCGTCCCACCAAGACTGCATCCCATGGTGGTGCCAATGAATGACTTGAGAATGATAGTGATCTTTAACTTCCCTATAATTTCTATCACTTCAAACAAGTTTAATAAAAAACGGTATGCTTATTCTCCAGATTCAGCTTCAAGACCTTTCACCTCTTACCAAGATGACTTTCATCTCTGGTTCCTCCTACAAAAGTTTTCTTTAGCCACCACCACTGGAGAAGGCAATGGCATCCCACTCCAGTACTCTTGCCTGGAAAGTCCCTTGGACAGAGGAGCCTGGTGGGCTGCAGTCCATGGGGTCGCGAAGAGTCAGACATGACTGAGCGACTTCACTTTCACTTTTCACTTTCATGCATTGGAGAAGAAAATGGCAACCCCTCTAGTGTTCTTGACTGGAGAATCCCAGGGACGGGGGAGCCTGGTGGGCTGCCGTCTCTGGGGTCGCACAGAGTTGGACACAACTGAAGCAACTTAGCAGCAGCATAGGTGTTATTATCCTTATTGTACTAAGGGCATGGTTAATGAGCAGTAGACCTCATAAGAGAACACTTGTGTTTCTAACCCCAAAGTCTGTCCTTTTCCTACTGTACCTGCTGTCAAACTTTATAAAACTACAAAATAAAATTAGAGTGATAACTTTATCATTTATAGAATGAAGACTATCTAGGATTTATTATTTAGATAAGTTATGTGAAATGATAAGTGATTCCTATATTACCTGTAAAATTCTCTTGACTTAGCAAAATCAGTCAGCTGTGGCTAAAGGAAGTATTTCTGTTCTTCAGTTTGAGATCTCTTTCAGATTGATCATTCTATCCTCTTTGTTCATTTCTTCATTTTTCACATGAGCTGTCTTCTGTAGCCCATGCAGTATATATCTTAATAATCTCCATATTTTCTTACTTTGAGAACATAGCTGTTAATTGCAACATGGATTTATTCATTTATTATCCTTTAGATAACTGTTAAAGTCTCTCATTCTAAAATGATAATTAATTATTCATTAATATAATATTGTTATTATAATACAATGCTAATTAATTATTCCAAATAAATTATCACTCAGCTGTATTGCTCTCTCTTCAACTAGTTCTGTGATGACTAGCTACTGCAGATAGCCATGTAATTCTGGGACATAGGAAGCTAGTGGTATTTCAAATTGCTCACTTCAAATAACTGGCTATTTAATCTTGAAAATTAATTATCTAATTTCTCACCTTCTATTCCCTATAAGTAGAAGGGAAAATTTGTATAGTATCTTGTCTGTTTTTCTATATTGTGGAAAAATGCAGATAGGTATAATTTGATAAAGGCTTCCCACCTTAGAGCTGAATTCACTTCTGTTACCTCCACTATGAGAGTTTTTATGTTCCTACACAGACCACAGCAGCTGAGTATTGACTGTTTCAGGCTCACTAAACCAGGACTCTTGAATGGAAAACTTCACTCTATCCCTGTGCCATTATTCTTCACAAGTCTCTTTATTGCTATTAATTTCCTTCTCAGAACCATCTTCTTATAATTACTTTCTCATAGAAGCAATGAACACATTTTATAAGTTTTAATCAGTTTTGGTCAGGAAAAAAAATTGCAGAGATTCACCTTGAAGACTTCCCCTTCGTCTGCACAGATACTTGTACATGGTATGAATGACCACAATGTAGAGATACGCATGCAAGCTTCAGAACCAAATCTCCTGGATTTGAATCTTAGCTCTATAAACTGGTTTACATATATTTAATGTTTTACCAAACAATATTTATATATATTTGCAACTCCAGGAATACAAGAGAAAAAATTTTAATTGGCATCTAAACCTGATTTAAGCTAAGAATGCTTTTTTTTTTTTCTTGTTTTCGATTTTTTAGTTCCAGATTTTACCCTTTCTCACAGTTGATGAAAGAAAAAGTTTTCCTATTACTACTGGGAAATTAAAATTTAAGTAAATAAAATATGAAGTCACATTTTATTTTGATAAAAGCTTATTTAGAAGACCATGTTTTTGCTTTTCTTTGGTCCTTGATGTGATCTTGTAGGAGAAAGATCTACCCAAAGGGGGAAAAAGATGAATGTACATAACTCTGAAAAAGTGACCATTAAATAATGAATATTTACACAAATAGGTTTTGTTCTTCTGTTTAGTTTGATTCATCGTCTCACTGAAGCAGACTGGTATCCTTTCTGTGCAACCAAGTATGCTCCGAACAGATGTTTCAGTTCAGTTCAGTTCAGAGTTCGTGTCCAATGCTTTGTGACCCCAAGGACTGCAGCATGCCAGAGGCCTCCCTGTCCATCACCAACTCCCAGAGTTTACTCAAACTCATGTCAATTGAGTCAGTGATGCCATCTAACTATCTCATTCTCTACTGTCCCCTTCTCTTCCTGCCTTCAATCTTTCCCAGAATCAGGGTCTTTTCAAATGAGTCAGGTCTTTGCATCAGGTGGCCAAAGGATTGGAGTTTCAGCTTCAGCATCAGTCCTTCCAATGAATATTCAGGACTGATTTCCTTTAGGATGGACTGGTTGGATCTCCTTGCAGTCTAAGGGACTCTCAAGAGCCTTTTCCAACACCACAGTTCAAAAGCATCTATTCTTTGGCACTCAGCTTTCTTTATAGTCCAACTCTCACATCCATACATGACTACTGGAAAAACCATAGCCTTGACTAGATGGCAAAGTAATGTCTCTGCTTTTTAATATGCTGTCTAGGTTAGTTATAACTTTTCTTCCAAGGATCAAGCTTCTTTTAATTTCATGGCTGCAGTCACCATCTGCAGTGATTTTGGAGCCCAAAAATAAAGTCTGTCACTGTTTCCATTGTTTCCCCATCTATTTGCCATGAAGTCATGGGACCAAATGCCATGATCTTAGTTTTCTGAATGTTGAGTTTTAAGCCAACTTTTTCACTCTCCTCTTTCACTGTCCTCAAGAGGCTCTTTAGTTCTTCTTCACTTTCTGCCATAAGGGTCGTGTCATCTGCATATCTGAGGTCATTGGTATTTCTCCCAGCAATCTTGATTCCAGCTTGTGCTTCATCCAGTCCAGCATTTCTCATGATGTACTCTGCATATAAGTTAAATAAGCAGGGTGACAATATTCAGCCTTGATGTATTCCTGTCCTGATTTGAAACCAGTCTGTTCTTCCATGTCCATTTCTAACTGTTGTTTCTTGACCTGCATACAGATTTTTCAGGAGGCAGGTCAGGTGGTCTGGTATTCCTATCTCTTGAAGAATTTTCCACGGTTTGTTGTGATCCACACAGTCAAAGGCTTTGGCATAGTTAATAAAGCAGAAGTAGATGTTTTTCTGGAACTCTCTTGCTTTTTTGATGATCCAGCAGACATTGGCAGTTTGATCTTTGGTTCCTCTGCCTTTCCTAAATCCACCTTGAACATCTGGAAGTTCACGGTTCACGTACCGTTGAAGCCTGGCTTGGAGAATTTTGAGAATTACTTTGGTAGCGTGTAAGATGAGTGCAATTGTGCAGTAGTTTGAGCATTCTTTGGCATTGCCTTTCTTTGGGATTGGAATGAAAACTGACCTATAAAACTGACTATAAATTTGGGCCATGAAAATGACAAGAGACAGAACTCTGGTGATATGTAAAAAAATGTAGTTTTGTTACCAAGTCAACGGTAGGAGGACTATTAAAAAAAAAAAAGAGGCAGAGAGATCATTTTTCAATTCAGTTCCTTTCTATTCAAATCCACAAGGACTTATTGAAAGCTTGTTTTCTGAAAGTCATTGTGCCAGAGCCATAGGAAATATACTAGGCCATATAAGTAAATGTAATAAGGGAATTTCTGCTCAGTTGGTGTTCAGCAAAATATGTGTGGTCTTAAAACACACAGATCATAGTACTACTATGCTTATCCTTTGAGCCCAAACTTCAAATTGTGTAAGGATTAGTCATCATACCTATTTTCTCACTAGGCTGAACAATCAAGTCTTTAGATAGAGAGGATCCTCAAAGCAACACTAAAAATAAACCAAATAGCACTAAATTTTCGATCATAACCTTGAAACTCTACAAGATAAAATTTCCCCAATTTTTCAAACTGTGCCAAATTTGATAAAGAGTTGCCAAATCCAAAATCATATACACTCAGAGGAATTTCTAAGATCACTGATGACTCCTCTCCCTTATGTATGAAGGCTATAGGACACTGTTGGCATTTTTCAGAAGCTCTGAGTTCTGAACAAGAGGAAGAGAAGAGGTGGTGGCAAGGGGAAATGCTTCAGGAGAGCAGCTTTTGAAAGTGGTTTCTGGAGGTAATTGGAGGGTGTGTTTTCACCAGCCCTCTTGATAATTTCTCTCACACTGCCAGCATTTTTCAGGTAACTCTGGTTCATCCAGAAAATCTATTCACCAGTGAGATAATTGGTTCACTAAGCATCTGATATGCTCAAAATTCAAAATTCTCCAATCCAGGCCTCAATAGTACATGGACTGTGAACTTCCAGATGTTCAAGGTGGATTTAGGAAAGGCAGAGGAACCAGAGATCAAACTGCCAACATCCACTGGATCATCAAAAAAGCAAGAGAGTTCCAGAAAAACATCTACTTCTGCTTTATTAACTATGCCAAAGCTTTTGACTGTGTGGATCACAACTGCAGAAAATTCTTCAAGAGATAGGAATACCAGACCACCTGACCTGCCTCCTGAAAAATCTGTATGCAGGTCAGGAAGTAAGAGTTAGAAGTGGACATGGAAGAACAGACTGGTTTCAAATCGGGAAAGGAATACATCAAGGCTGAATACTGTCACCCTGCTTATTTAACTTATATGCAGAGTACATCATGAGAAATGCTGGACTGGATGAAGCACAAGCTGGAATCAAGACTTCTGGGAGAAATACCAATAACCTCAGATATGCAGATGACACCACCCTTATGGCAGAAAGTGGAGAAGAACTAAAGAGCCTCTTGAGGACAGTGAAAGAGGAGAGTGAAAAAGTTGGCTTAAAATTCAACATTCAGAAAACTAAGATCATGGCGTTTGGTCCTGTCACTTCATGGCAAATAGATTGGGAAACAATGGAAACAATACAGACTTTAACTTTTTGGGCTCCAAAATCACTGCAGATGGTGACTGAAGCCATGAAATTAAAAGACGCTTGCTTCTTGAAAGAAAAGTTATAACCAACCTAGACAGCATATTGAAAAGCAGAGACATACCTTGCCAACAAAGATGAGTCTAGTCAAAGCTGTGGTTTTTCCAGTAGTCATATATGGATGTGAAAGCTGGACTATAAAGAAAGCTGAGTGCCAAAGAATAGATGCCTTTGAACTGTGGTGTTGGAGAAGACTTTTGAGAGTCCCTTGGACTGCACAGAGACCCAACCAGTCCATGCTAAAGGAAATCAGTCCTGAATATTCATTGGAAGGACTGATGCTGAAGCTGAAACTCCAATCCTTTGTCCACCTGATGCAAAGACCTGACTCATTTGAAAAGACCTTGATTTGAGGAATGATTGAAGGAGGGAGGAGAATGGGATGACAGAGGATGAGATGGTTAGATGGCATCACTGACTCAATGGGCATGAGTTTGAGTAAGCTCTGGGAGTTCATGATGGACAAGGAAGCCTGGCGTACTGCAGTTCATGCCTTCGCAAAGAGTTGGACATGACTGAGCAACTGAACTGAACTGAACTGAAGCATCTTCTTCTTGGAATACAAATAGCTTTCAAGAGAGTAAAAAGGGTAATTGTGGTATGTCACTTTCAGTTCAGTTCAGTCGTTCAGTCGTGTCCAACTCTTTGTGACCCCATGATTCACAGCACGCCAGGCCTCCCTGTCCGTCACCATCTCCCGGATTTCACTCAAACTCAGATGCATCGAGTCAGTAATGCCATCCAGCCATCTCATCCTCTGTTGTCACCTTCTCCTCATGCCCCCAATCCCTCCCAGCATCAGAGTCTTTTCCAATGAGTCAACTCTTCAAATGAGGTGGCCAAAGTACTGGAGTTTCAGCTTTAGCATCATTCCTTCCAAAGAAATCCCAGGACTGATCTCCTTCAGAATGGACTGGTTGGATCTCCTTGCAGTCCAAGGGACTCTCAAGAGTCTTCTCCAACACCACAGTTCAAAAGCATCAATTCTTCGGTGCTCAGCCTTCTTCACAGTCCAACTCTCACATCCATACATGACCAATGGAAAAACCATAGCCTTGACTAGATGAACCTTTGTTGGCAAAGTAATTCCTCTGCTTTTTAATATGCTGTCTAGGTTTGTCATAGCTTTTCTGCCAAGGAGCAAGAATCTTTTAATTTCATAGGGGAAGCCCCCTCAAGTGCTAATAGTTACTCACAAGTTAGTGGGTATTAGTCTGAACATGTTTAATATAATTGCTTTCCTTCTAGTAATTTAAAGCAACTGTGTTGTCAGAATAGTAGTTTTTATTTCTTAGAGTATTTATAAAGCAGTGAATATATATACCTTTTTTCAGATCTTTAAAAGTTAAAAAGACTTATCACATGTGCTTTCTGGTGTAACACTTGTAAATGTCACATGACATAAAGACACTGTGGGTTGCCTGCTATCTGTCACTTGCATAAAACCCTGATTTGGGGTACCTCTCATACCTCGTTGTGACTCAGACCTAAAGCAAGAAAAGTCTAAATCAGTCATGGTTTTTTCATTTGCTTTACTAACCGTAGGTTTGGGGTGAATTAGGTGTCCTAATTCACCTCAGGACAAAGAGATATGCAGGAGTTCTCTTGAAGCGCTTCCAGAAAAGGTTATTTTGATCTTAAGAAAAAGAAGGAAAAGAAAGCACAGGAAGAAATCAGTCCCCCTTCTTCCATCAGATGTTCTTATACTGATTTTCCCACTCTCTGAAAGGACAGCATTCCTATAAAACTTTTTGTAAACCAAAATGGCATCAACTGAAGATGCAATTACCTCAGGACACATCTTGCGAATGGATGCACAAAATAAATTGAGATAAAGCACAGAAGCTCACAGACACAGTTTAGAGCTATGACAGCTGGATACTGAGATGCTGAGTCCCCAGGGAAGGAGTTTGGCACGGCCAGTCTTGCTGATCACAAGTGTCACTGCCTCTATAATTACACCTGCAAAACAAATGCTGAACACTATTTTTCCTTTTCAACTTTTTTCCCCTAAAAATGAAAATATTCTTTGGATTTCTTCCAGTTAGCAAAAACAGGTACTAATGTATTTCAGAAAAGTGAAGTGTATACCGTGCACTTTTGAAAACTGGGGATATCCATATTGGCATATGAGGCTTCATAAGCCTTTTATTCCCTTTTATTCAATAAAACCAGAACTGCAGAAGTCATCTTACTTCCAGAAGGTTATTAAATTACCAAGCTGAAAATGGATGACACAGAGATAGAAAATTCTAGGGTCCTTGCTGCTGCTGCTGCTAAGTCGATTCAGTCGTGTCCGACTCTGTGCGACCCCATAGACGGCAGCCCACCAGGCTCCCCCGTCCCTGGGATTCTCCAGGCAAGAACACTGGAGTGGGTTGCCATTTCCTTCTCCAATGCACGAAAGTGAAAAGTGAAAGTGAAGTCGCTCAGTCGTGTCCGACTCTTAGCGACCCCATGGCCTGCAGCCCACCAGGCTCCTCCATCCATGGGATTTTCCAGGCAAGAGTACTGGAGTGGGGTGCCATTGCTTTCTCCGTCTAGGGTCCTTAGTTGTGTTATTTAGTCACTAATTTAAATATCTGAGTTACTGGACTCCCTTAGGATTTTGCGTTACATGAATAAATTTATCTGCCTTATTGTTTAAAATAATTGAGTCAGAGTTCTTGGCTACTGTTAACTGAAATCACGATACATGTGAATGAGTTAGATTTAGAGATATGTATGGTAATTGAGGATCAAAATTTCAAAGAACTTGACCAAGACCACAGGGTAATTGTAGGTACATGATATTGTTGTAATTTCACATTCCAGGGATTATATGCCTTCCATTTAATGCTATGTCAATTTTTTTGAGTGGAAAGAACAAACAGTATTAGGGTGTTATAAACTGTGGGAAATTGCATAGATTTATTTTATCTTCCTCAAAATAGTAATTTGTGGTAGAGGGCTTGGGACATCAGGAAGAACAATAGGAGATTAGAGTGCAGAAAAGGAGTAGCAAAGTATCATGTTCATATGTTGCTTGTTTTTAAATTTTGTCTAAAGTTAGCCTGAAACTCATGAGAAAAATTGAAACTCTCTCCTTATTTCACATGTACTTCTATTCCTAGAACCCAAAACCTAGGTAAGTAGTATTGATAATTCTGTTATGTTCTGTTTAATAGAGATATTTTTATCCAGATAACTTAGGTAGGATTTCTTGGAGACAAAGCAAAAAATAAAAAAACATTTAAACTTCATTTAAGTGGTTCAGCTGGTAAAGAACCTGCCTGCCAGTGCAGGAGATGCAAGAGACCCGGGTTTGATCCCTAGGTCAGGCTGATCACCTGGAGAAGGAAATGGCAACCCACTCCAGTATTCTTGCCTGGAGAATCCCATGGACAGAGGAGCCTGGCAGGATATAGTCCATGGGATCGCAAAGAATTGGACACGACTGAGTGCACAAGCACAAAACCAAAGAAAAAAGATAAATATATTAAAGAATGAAGGGAGAATCCCCTAGAACATAAAAGTAGAAGGCACTGCTTGGCTGAACAATGGTTTCAGGCCAGGAGTTAGAAATCTATCAGGAACGTATATGTATCATCACATAAGAGTCTCTAGGGCACTGTTGGTGCTCTTCTCTAATTTATCTCTCCATGCAGACCAGCCTTTTCTCCACTCCTCATGTGCAGGGTCAGAGATGTACCCTCCCATCCTCCATCAACCCATCAGCACCAACCTTCTAAGCAAATGACTTTCTAGGCAAATGCTATTACAGTGGACTCACTCTAATCATGTTTCAATTCTTTCTTTTGGATTCTTCAAGAGGATAGGTCTGGCCAAGCTGAGCTTCTGGCTTGTTTCACTCTAACCAGACACCCCTATTTTTGTTCAATCAAATTTTGCATAGTTGATGATCACATGGAAAAAAAACTTCTATGTTTTTTCAAGTTACTTCTATGCAGATGACACCACCCTTATGGCAGAAAGTGAAGAGGAACTCAAAAGCCTCTTGATGAAAGTGAAAGTGGAGAGTGAAAAAGTTGGCTTAAAGCTTAACATTCAGAAAACGAAGATCATGGCATCCAGTCCCACCACTTCATGGGAAATAGATGGGGAAACAGTGGAAACAGTGTCAGACTTTATTTTTTTGGGCTCCAAAATCACTACAGATGGTGACTGCAGCCATGAAATTAAAAGACACTTACTCCTTGGAAGGAAAGTTATGACCAACCTAGATAGCTTATTCAAAAGCAGAAACATTGCTTTGACAACAAAGGTCCATCTAGTCAAGGCTATCGTTTTTCCAGTGGTCATGTATGGATGTGAGAGTTGGACTGTGAAGAAAGCTGAGCACCGAAGAATTGATGCTTTTGAACTGTGGTGTTGGAGAAGACTCTTGAGAGTCCCTTGGACTGCAAGGAGATCCAACCAGTCCATCCTAAAGGAGATCAGTGCTGGGTGTTCTTTGGAAGGAATGATGGTAAAGCTGAAACTCCAGTACTTTGGCCACCTCATGTGAAGAGTTGACTCATTGGAAAAGACTCTGATGCTGGGAGGGATTGGGGGCAGGAGGAAGGGGATGACAGAGGATGAGATGGCTGGATGGTATCACTGACTCGATGGGCGTGAGTCTGAGTGAACTCTGAGAGTTGGTAATGGACAGGGAGGCCTGGCGTGCTGCGATTCATGGGGTTGCAAAGAGTCAGAAACGACTGAGCGACTGAACTGAACTGAACTGATGGTAAACTTTTTTGGTAAGTTTTAAAAAGTTACTTCAGTGGTAAAGGACAGTTCTCAGAGAAGTGGCTGTGGCTGTGAAGTACCTTGAAATTAGATCTGACCAGAATTTAAAACTTCATTTTATTTTATTTTATAATGATTTTGAAGTTTCAAAAGCCAATTTGGAAATAAAAATTTAAACAGTTTGGTGATAAAAAGTAGGAAACTTGCTTATAGTGATGAAGGGGAAAAAATAACCAGACATCTCTGACAATGGTGATTGCTTAGTGTGGACAATGATAAAACAGTGGAAAAAGAAAAAAAAATCTCAGAGGTAACTATTGCTGGTGTATATGGCCATTTTTCAAAGTACAATTATCTGTGTAATTTATAATTACCATTGTACTAAGTGTATTCATTACATGTACAAAACTGTATATGTAAATATTCAAGAGGAATTTTAAAAATAAACATATTTTATATGGAAAGTACATTCAAAATTAAATTTTTACATAGATTATTTGATTGCATTCAAGTAATTTAGTACTATACCTTCAGAACTATAATTCTAAAATTTCAGATAAATAATATATAATACAGGAATAACATCAGAAAATATAACATATATTTTAAACTGGCAAAATGAATGACATTAAAAATAGCTCACACAACAAATGATACCAAGCATACAAAAATACATCATTTAAGTCAAGCAAAAAATGCCCATATGTGAAATAAATTTAAATTAAATGTTAATGAAGGCTAGGGAAGCACAAGTATAAAAATTGTTAAGAATTGTATAGGTTATAAATTTTAACCATTAGGTTCTTGTAAGCTAAAATTCACGTTCTATATGTGTCAACACCAGTATGAACTTTTTTACAAAAAAATATTTTGCAAGAGGCAGAAATTTTAGAGGCACAATAAATCAAATCATAAATTCTGACATGATATGTGAATCTACAAAAATATACATTATATTTGTAGTAATATATGTGAAAATATATTAGGAAAAATCTAGCTAACATGAAATTCATTTTGTAAATCTAAGTAGGCAATAATATAGTTCTTTATGAGATTTCCAGGGAATTTGAAAATAAATGCTATGTTGAGTAGATCTTTTAAGAAGTAATGACATAAGATTTCAGAATACCATGACAGGAAATGTTAGAATTAAATCATATGGATTCATGTACTGTACATGGAGAGGTATCTAGGAGGCAAGCTGTTTCAGCATAAAAATTAAAGTTAAAATCACACTATCCATTTAGAAAAATCAGAACTGCACAAACAATTACCCAGTACTGCAAAAACAAATTTCCCCCCTTTTCAGAAGATAGGGCAATTTCACTCCTTTGCTGTTTTTTATTTTCACTAATCTCTGGCCTACCTGGGTTGAGTGAATATGCCAAAATGTAATGCAAAAAGCCGTTCTTGTTTCAGCTTAATTGGGAGCCAGAAATAGAGTACATCTCAAGGGATTTCTAACTGAGCATGGCAGGCTTGAGATGTTTGGAGTGTTCCGATCAGATTTTGGCTAAGAATGTGAATTATGTTTATTCAAATGCTCTTAAATCTCCAGAATCCTTGGGGCAAGTCTGCTGTGACTCTGACTGAAGAGTGACATTTTATATCTTATATGAGGCTGAGTCTGTTGTGGCCACAGCAGAGCACTTCCCCTGGAAGCCTGAGATTTCCTGAGGCCTCCACCCCAGAGTCAGGCCGCCATGATTCCTAGGACACTGCATCCCAGACTGAATCTATTAAAACTCTGAGCAGCCGCTATCATTTTGTACATCATCATCAGGACACTATAGGCAAATCTGCAGGGACCCCAGATGGCTGCTGCTAGGAGTCCTCAGCCACTTCTGGCACCCTAAGAGCCAGTTAATTCCATTCTGTCTCTCATGCTTATAATCTTAGGACAATGAACAATATGCAAATTACCCTGCTCACCTAATTCTTCAATATATGGTTTGTGCTTCTTTTTCTATGTCTTATTTTCCTACTCTGATACATATACTTTTTCTCTTTATCAGCTCCTTGTATTTGTTCTTTGAAACATTAAATTCAGTTGCAAATCAACTCTTCTACATTATCAACTTTCTCACATTCACCCCTTGGTGGTGTCTCCTCCCTTTGTGTTTATTTGTCTACAATAATCTTATTATTGAAGTAAAATTTACATTTTCTAGAAATCCCATATTTTATTTTTTATTTTTTTTCAGTGTCTATAATCAACTTTATTTTAATATAATCTAAACACATATCATTTAGAAAATACCAAGAAAAATTTATGTACAAGAGTTGATGCTATCGCATTTGGACAAAGCTGGCAAGTTCCTGCTATGAGCATATCCCAGGAGATACCACTGAAAAAACCTAATATATTGGAGTAGATGTTGTGGCATTTGGCCCACAGTTTGATAGCCCTCAGGGTTAACCTGAAGTTTTCAATGTTTGATACTAGATGTAAAACATCTCATAAAACCATTTCATTGATTTGCAACAAAATCAAAACCCTGCAATCATTAAGACTTCTTATACATATCTAAATTTTTAAGCAGACTGTCATGTTTTAAGTCCAAGTTTCCTGGAATAGTCTGCAGTGCTAATCTTGCAAACAAAATATCAATCTCTATTCCATCAAACAGTTTGATAACTTGGTACAAATGCCTCTTCAACAGCTCTTAAATCTTCTACTTCTCCCTGTAATTTCAACTTATCATAGGAAATCCCATATTTTAAATGTATAGTTTCATGAGCTGTTGATACTTTGCTCACCTCTCCAATCAAGATGTACAACATTTCCCTCATGCAGAAAGTTCCCACGAGGATCTTTCTGGTCAACTGCTCATCCTTCCTCTAAGCAACCATTTAAAATTTTTATCACTGTGCATTAGTTTTGCCTGTAAATGCAAAATCATGAGAATTCTTCTGTCTGACTTCTTTAGTTCAGTATAATGGTTTTGAGATTTGTCCATGTTGTTGTCTGTATTAGGAACTCATTCTTTTTATTGTTGAATTGTGTTCTGTTGTATGGATTTACTACCTAATATTTGGGTTGTTTTGAGTTTCTTGCTGTTAGGGTTAAATTTGTTATGAAAATTTATGTACAATTTTTTTGTGAAGGTATATTTTCATTTCTCTTGAGCCTTAGGATTGGGTTGCTGATTCACAGGGAATTTGTTTCATATATAAATTAACAATGACCATCAGGTTTTATAAATTGGTCCAGTGAATTTACTTAATGTTAATTTCACCTGAGAGAAGTGGATAACTTCTAAGTATAATAACAACTAGGGCATCTAAGACTGGAAAGCAATCATGAGTTGTGATGAATTCATCATGCAAAGCTCCCTGGAAAAGCCGTTTCTGGACACTAGTTGGCCTTCGCATCATGCTTGTCTTCTCCCCTCTCTGGATCATGTCTATTTTCATTTGAAATTCTATGCCTCTTAACTGTTCCACCTTCACTGTGTCAGACTCCTACCTACGTTCCACCATTCACTGTGTCACTTTTGGGACCAATACACTTCTTCTTCCAACTTAGGTCCAGTCATTGGGGGGCTGCAAATTAACTGACAACAGCAAGTTAACAGAAGAAAGTTCAGTTTAGTTCAGTCGCTTCGTCGTGTACAACTCTTGGCGACCCCATGGGCTGTAGCACACCAGGCCTTCCTGTCCATCACCAGCTCCCAGAGTTTACTCAAACTCATGTCTATTGAGTCGGTGATGCCATCCAACCATTGTATTCTGTCATCTCCTTCTCTTCCAGCCTTCAATATATCCCAGCATCGGGGTCTTTTCCAATGAGTCAGTTCTTCACATCAGGTGGCCAAAGGATTGGAGTTTCAGCTTCAGCATCAGTCCTTCCAATGAATATTCAAGGCTGATCTCTTTTAGGATGGACTGGTTGGCTCTCCTTGCAGTCCAAGGGACTCTTGAAAGTCTTCTCCAACACCACAGTTAAAAAGCATCAATTCTTCAGCACTCAGCTTTCTTTATAGTCCAGCTCTCACATCCATATATGACTACTAGAAAAATCATAGCTTTGACCAGACTCACCTTTGTTGGCAAAGTATGTCTCTGCTTTTCAATATGCTGTCTAGATTGGTCATAGCTTTTCTTCCAAGTACCAAGCTTCTTTTAATTTCATGGCTGCAGTAACCATCTGCAGTGATTTTGGAGCCCCCCAAAATAGTCTGTCACTGTATCCACTGTTTCTCTATCTTTTTGTCATGAAGTGATGGGACTGGATGCCATGATCTTAGTTTTCTAAATGTTGAGTTTGAAGCCAACTTTTTCATTCTTCTCTTTCACTTTCATCAAGAGGCTATTTAGTTCTTCTTTGCTTTCTGCCATAAGGGTGGTGCCATCTGTATATCTGAGGTTATTGATATTTCTCCTGGCAATCTTGATTCCAGCTTGTGCTTCATCCAGCCCAGCATTTCTCGTGATTTACTCTGCATATAAGTTAAATAAACAGGGTGACAATATTCAGCCTTGATGTACTCCTTTCCCGATTTGGAACCAGTCTGTTCTTCCATGTCCAGTTCTAACTGTTGCTTCCTGACCTTCATACGGATTTCTTAAGAAGCAGGTCAAGTGGTCTAGTATTCCCATCTCTTGAAGAATTTTCCACAGTTTGTTGTGATCAACACAGTCAAAGTCTTTGACATAGTCAATAAAGCAAAGGTAGATGTTTTTCTGGAACTCTTGCTTTTTCGATGATCCAACAGATGTTGGCAGTTTGATCTCTGGTTCCTATGCCTTTTATAAACCCACCTTGAACATCTGAAAGTTCACAGTTCACATACTGTTGAAGCCTGGTTTTTGAGCACTACTTTGCCAGCTTGTGGACGAGTAGTTGTGCGGTAGTCTGAGCATTCTTTGGCATTGACTTTCTTTGGGATTGGAATGAAAACTGACCTTTTCTAGTCCTGTGGTCCCTGCTAAGTTTTCCAACTATGCTGGCAGAACTTTCACAGCATCATCTTTTAGGATTTGAAATAGCTCAACTGGAATTCTATACCTCCACTAGCTTTGTTCATAGTGATGCTTCCTAAGGCTCACTTGACTTTGCATTTAGGATGTCTGGCTCTACATGGGTGATCACACCATTGTGATTATCTGGGTCATGAAGATCTTTTTTGTGTAGTTCTTCTGTGTATTCTTGCCACCTTTTCTTAATATATTCTGCTTCTGTTAGGTCCATACCATTTCTGTCCTTTATTGTGCCCATCTTCACATGATATGTTCCCTTGGTAGCTTTAAGTTTCTTGAAGACATCTCTAGTCTTTCCTATTCTATTTTTTCCCCCTATTTCTTTGCACTGATCACTGAGGAAGGCTTTCTTATCTCTCCTTGCTATTCTTTGGAACTCTGCATTCAAATGGTATATCTTTCCTTTTTTTCCATTGCCTTTCACTTGTCTTATTTCACAGCTATTTGTAAGGCCTCCTCAGACAACCATTTTGCCTTTTTGCATTTCTTTTTTGGGGGGATGGACTTGATCACTGCCTCCTGTACAAGTGTCACGAACCTCTGTCCATAGTTCTTCAGGCACTCTATCACATCTAATCCCTTGAATCTATTTCTCACTTTCACTGTATGATCATAAGAGATTTGATTTAGGTCATACCTGAATGGTCTAGTGGTTTTCCCTACTTTCTTCAATTTAAGTCTGAATTTGGCAATAAGGAGTTCATGATCTGAACCACAGTCAGCTTCTGGTCTTGTTTTTGCTGAATGTATAGAGCTTCTCCATCTTTGGCTGCAAAGAATGTAATCGATCTGATTTCACTGCTGGCCATCTGGTGATGTCCTGTGTAGAGTCTTCTCTTGTGTTGTTGGAAGAAGGTGTTTGCTATGACCAGTGCGTTCTCTTGGCAAAACTCTATTGTCTCTGCCCTGCTTCATTCTGTACTTCAGGGCCAAATTTGCCTGTTACTCCAGGTATTTCTTGACTTCTTGCTTTTGCATTCCAGTCCCCTATAATGAAAAGGACATCCTTTTTGGGTGTTAGTTCCAGAAGGTCTTGTAGGTCTTCATGAGTGAGCAAGTAAAGTCGCTCTGTCGTGTCCGACTCTTTGCGACCCCACGGACTGTAGCCTACCAGGCTCCTCCATCCATGGGATTTTCCAGGCAAGAATACTGGAGTGGATTGCCATTTCCTTCTCCAGGAAATCTTCCCGACCCAGGGATTGAACCTAGGTCTCCCGCATTGTAGGCAGGCACTTTACTATCTGAGGCACCAGGGAAGTAGGGCTTCATAGAACTGTTCAGCTTCTTTAGCATTACTGGTCGTGGCATAGAATTGGATTACTGTGATATTGAATGGTTTGCCTCGGAAACGAACAGAGATCATTATGTCGTATTTGAGATGGCATCCAAGTACTGCATTTCAGACTCTTTTGTTGACTATGATGGCTACTCTATTTCTTCTAAGGGATTCTTGCCCACAGTAGTAGATAAAATGTCATCTGAGTTAAATTCACCCATTCCAGTCCATTTTAGTTCATTGATTCCTAAAATGTGGATGTTCACTCTTGCCATCTCCTGTTTGACCACTTGCAATTTGCCTTGATTCACGGACCTAACATTCCAGGTTCCTTTGCAATATTACTCTTTAGAGCATCAGACTTTAATTCTATCGCCAGTCACATCCACAACTGGGTGTTGTTTTTGCTTTGTCTCTGTCTCTTCATTCTTTCTGGAGTTATTTCTCCACTGTTCTCTGTTAGCATATTGGGCACCTACCAACCTGGGTAGTTCATCTTTCAGTGTCCTATCTTTTTGCCTTTTCATACTGTTCATGGGATTCTCAAGGCAAGAATAATGAAGTGGTTTGCTATTCCCTTCTCCAGTGGACCACATTTTGTCAGAACTCTCCACCATGACCTGTTCATCTTGGGTGGCCCTCCATGGCATGGCTTAGTTTCATTGAGTTAGACAAGGCTGTGGTCCATGTGATCAGATTGCTTAGTTTTCTGTAATTGTGGTTTTCATTCTGTCTGCCCTCTGACGGAGAAGGATAAGAGGCTTATGGTAGCCTCCTGATGGGAGAAAACAGAACCGGATGAAAACAGAATGGTATATATAACAGAAGAAAAGAAAAGGCTTATTTATGTGTGTACTCCATACAGGCTGGAGACTTAGCTATGAGTAACTCACTCAATAACCAGGGATTATAAGTATATATGCAAAATTTAACAAAAGTGAAGGGGATGCTTAATATTTCAATAAGAAGGATGAAAAGTACTGTTGGGCTTTTTGATGCAAATAAAAATGGGCAGTCTGCTTCTGTGGCAGTGGAATTCACAGAAAACTCCCTGGAGGGGGTTAATGGCAGCTGTATTTTCTGGAGATTCTGTTTTAGTCAGATAAGGGAAGTTCAGATAAGATTTCTTTCTGCATGTTTTTAGTTCAAATGTTTTCATTTTAAAATAATCTTTATACCAACTTCAGAAGTCTGAGTGGGTCTTCATATTTCCCTATCTAAAACTTTCCTAGAAGTTTAACAGAAAAAAAAAAAAAGAAGTTAGGTTGATTGCTGTGGAGAGAGATTCAGGTTAGAAGTTATGAAGTAGGAGGTCTGAAAAAAAGAGGGAAAACAAAGATTAATCGTTGGACCAGGTGATAAACCTAACTTTTAAGTCCAGAGGGCAACTGGTCAAGAAGCTTTCTCAGTGTTGGGCTTGAAGCATCTTTAGTGAGAATTACAGCGGTAATGCTACTGTCACGGTCACTTGCCTTGGAGCAGAGATTGGGACATGCAAGTGTTCCTTGAAATTTCTGAGTGCCCCACACTGCTGTGGTGATAAAGCCTTTGAAGTTATATCATGTCAGTCACCTTCAGCTTACAGGGCTTCAGGAAAAAGGCAGCTTTAGTTTTCAGTGATGCCAAGCCAAGTGGGTGGGAGAAAAATTGGAAACATGAATTATGGATAAAATATACAGGAGAGCAGGATCCAGGTGACAAAGAGGTGAAAAAGAGCTCAAAGACAATGATTAAGTGATAACTCAAAAGGATGGGTTATAATTTTTCATTGAAACAAAAACTTTCTGTACAATCACCCCAATTCTGATCAAATATAATCAAAGTAAAATAACTCTTGTTTACAAAATAAGTCTAGTCTCATTACATTGGACTTGGTCATTTATATTAGTTCAGCAAAAATCGTAAATGTCAACATTTTAAAATTTGCTTTGTTGGAGCTTTCCTAAGGAATTTCAGATAAGACTTTTAAAAGTTTCTTGAAGTTGGGATGCCAATCTAAGGACTTGCCACTAGACTTTACCTAAGCTACCTGTAGATTTAGGTGAATTCCTCTCTTCAGAAAACTAAGATCATGGTATCCTATCCCATCACTTCGTGGCAAATAGATGGGTATACAGTGGAAACAGTGACTGACTTTATTTTGGGGGGGGCTCCAAATCACTGCAGATGGTGACTGCAGCCGTGAAATAAAAAGACACTTACTTCTTGGAAGGAAAGTTATGACCAACCTAGACAGCACATTAAAAAGCAGAAACATTACTTTGCCAACAAAGGTTCGTCTAGTCAAGGCTATGGTTTTTCCAGTAGTCGTGTAAGGATGTGAGAGTTGGACTATAAAGAAAGCTGAGAGCCGAAGAATTGATGATTTTGAACTGTGGTGTTGGAGAAGACTTTTGAGAGTCCCTCGGACTGCAAGGAGATCCAACCAGTCCTTCCTAAAGGAGATCAGTCCTGAGTGTTCATTAGAAGGACTGCTGTTGAAACTGAAACTCCAATACTTGGGCCACCTGACATGAAGAACTGACTCATTGGAAAAGACCCAGATGCTGGGAAAGATTGAAGGAGGGAGGAGAAGTGGATGACAGAGGATGTGATGGTTGAATGGCATCACCAACTCAATGGACGTGAGTTTGGGTAAACTCGGAGTTGGTGATGAACAGGGAGGCCTGCTGTGCTGCAGTCCATGAGCTTGCAAAGAGTAGGACACGGCTGAGTGACTGAATTGAACTGAACTCTCTTCTTGGGGTCTGCAAAGCAGCTTAAGTTTTGTAGACTTGGAAACTTAAGTGGCCTTCCTTACTCATCTGTAATACTGGGAACTGTCTAAGTTATTATCAGGCCTTCTTTTTTTTTTTTTTTTTTTTTAGAGTGCTTTCTAAGCATTGGCTACATGAAGTCAACTTAAGTAGTTCTTTAAATGGTTTGCTCATATTTGATGCTATGCACACTATTCTCAAGTATGACATACCAGCCAAAGCCTTGGTAATAAAATCAATTTTCCCAATTGTGTTACAAGTAAAACAGATTCCTATTGAATTTGGGCAAATAACTATATTGCCATGAAAATAAGAATACTCAATGACAGTTTCTAAATTCTGGAAGGGCTGCTGCTGCTGCTAAGTTGCTTCAGTCGTGTCCGACTCTGTGCGACCCCATAGATGGCAGCCCACCAGGCTCCCCCATCCCTGGGATTCTCCAGGCAAGAACACTGGAGTGGGTTGCCATTTCCTTCTCCAGTGCATAAAAGTGAAAAGTGAAAGTGAAGTCGCTCAGTCGTGTCTGATTCTTCGTGACCCCATGGACTGCAGCCTACCAGGCTCCTCTGTCCATGGGGTTTTCCAGGCAAGAGTTCTGGAGTGGGGTGCCATCGCCTTCTCTGCTGGAAGGGCTAGGTAGAGAGAAAAACACAAATGTTTCATTTTTGATGAGAAACCTATAATTTACTAAATTGTTGTGAGTTATAGCTAGCTTAAGAGAAAACAGAAAAGGATTCCTTAAATACAGAAAATAGAATATTAAAGAACTATCAATGCTCCAAATATAAGGCCATAAGAATAATAATCATCCCTCATCAGTTCATTCAGTCCCATGTTGTTAATTCTTGCTCTGCTTGACCTTGAGTTACCTATTTTATGAACCCATCAGCTTCCCCACTAATGTTCTGAAAATCTTTACCCAGCCCAGTGGTATGATCTCAAAGCTATTTGAGCAATGCCACCAGAAGCTGGTACCCTACAATTCCTATCATAATCATTTCCATGGATCTCTGAGACAGTTCCTTTTGTTGAGAAGGAAGCATCCTGGCTTATTGATGATTGCAAGAGCTTTCAAAAAGTATCAGAATAAAACAATAACTATTCGTAAAAGCAAAAGAGTTAAAATGACCATCATTAAAGATTTATGAAGAGATTCTTATAAAAATACAGTAGTCCTCCCTTTATCCACAGTGGATACATTCAAAGATCCCCAGTGAATGCTTAAAACTGCAGATAGTAATGAACCCTAAGTATACTATTTGTTCCTATACATACCTATGATACAATTTAACATAAATTAGACACAGTAAGTTATGAACAATGATTATAGCTAATAATAAAGTAGAATACTTGTAACTATACTGTAATAATAAAAGTTATGTGGATGGGGGCTCACTCTCACTCCCAAAATATCTTTTTGTACTGTACTCCCTCTTCTTATTGGGATGATAAAATGCCTACTTGATGACATGAAGGAAGGTGAATGGAAAATTGTGATGTAGTGTTGGGCTACTATTTGACCTTACAACAAAAAGTCAGAAGAAGGATTATCCATTTCAGTTGACCTTGGATCACAGGACCATGATGATGTCAACAGTTAAATGTCAGAGTAGAAGATGTCAACATTTGGGGACTCTGAACAGGAAGGAGCAGGATCGCTCAAGATTTCATCAAGCTACTCAGAAGTGCACACAATTCAAAACTTGACTATTATTTATTTCTGGATTTTCCATTTAACATTTTCAGTACATGCTTGACAAAAAACCATGGAAAATGAAATGACAGATGAGAGAGGATAACTGTTATGCAACAGATAAGAAACTTACCTTGTTTCTGTGACATATAACATTAAAGGTAATAATTGCAGTTACAACTGATAACATATCAGGAGATATCATGAATGAGTAGAACATTGATATATTTCTATGAATTTTATATAATTTTAAATATTTATATTAACAACATATACCCATGCAGATATAACCCTTAGGGGGAATTAAGTATCTCCTTTTATTTGACAATGTTTTTATGCAATTAAACATACAAAATAAATGTAATTATTTTTTAAATATCTCTCTCTTCTAAAGATGAAAGAATAAATCATTTGAGATTTTTCTAGGAACCCTCTGGGAAATCTCAAAGTCAGTTTCAGATCAAGATTTTATTTAGGGTTTGATTTGAGTAAGATAAGATATCAAAAATTGTCCAAAATGACCAAAAGTTTGAACGATTGATTAAATAGGATTGCATACCACTATGAAACAATAAAAGATTTTTAAAGTAAATATAAGAAGTAACACAATTCTAAAAAGCAAAAGAAAAACTTAGTTCATTTAATGATGAGAAAATTCAGTTCTCCTGAATAATTGAGAGCAAAATAAAGACAATGCACTGCAACAAAAAGACACAGAATCTTTGCTTCTTGTGTGGATTTTTCAGAAGGTAAAGAAAAACCTTTTACAGTCTTATGTTGCTGCTGCTGCTAAGTCGCTTCAGTCATGTCCGACTCTGTGCGACCCCATAGACGGCAGCCCACCAGGCTCCCCCGTCCCTGGGATTCTCCAGGCAAGAACACTGGAATGGGTTGCCATTTCCTTCTCCAATGCATGAAAGTGAAAAGTGAAAGTGAAGTCACTCAGTCGTGTCTGACTCTTCGCGACCCCATGGACTGCAGCCCACCAGGCTCCTCCACCCATGGGATTTTCCAGGCAAGAGTACTAGAGTGGGTTGCCATTGCCTTCTCCAAGTCTTATGTTAAGAGTTTACTGATTATCGAAGAAATTCTGTCCTTTTGAGAGAGAAAAACAAACTCTAACTTTACATCAGTACACATATTAAAGGTCATTTTAAAGACTTATAATAAACTAATTTAGTCTTAGCCAACTTGACCACATGAAATGATTCTCTGTCTTCTTTTCTTTCCCCTTATTTGACCCTTTACAACTTTTCACAGACCATTTACAACTTTCTAGATCCATTCACGCTTTTGTTCTCCACTGTCCTCTTTCTCATTCTAGAACAACCTGTTAAACCAATCTCTAAACAACTACCTCAGGACAATATTACTCTCTTTTTTTCCTTAAAAAAAAAAAAAAAAAAAGGTCCTACATTCCTCGAATACCTTTCATACAGAATTCTTATCCTTTACTTTTACTACTTCTGAAGCTTCCCTGGTGGCTCAGTGGTAAAGAATCTGCCTGCCAATGAAGGAGATGTGGGTTCAGTCCCTGGGTGGGAAAGATCCCCTGGAGAAGGAAATGGCAACCCACTCCAGTATTCTTACCTGGAAAAGCCCATGGACAGAGGAGCCTGGCAGGCTACAGTTCATGGGGTTGCAAAAAAGCCAGACACAACTCAGTGACTAGACAAAACAGCAACAACAACAAAAAACCTTAGTATTTCTAGTAGTTACATCCCCAAAATTAGTTTTTCAAACTGCAAATGCAATCTTATTAATAGCTAATATTTAACAATTACAGCATATCATGTACTGGATAAGTTTCAAGTTCCTATCCAAACCTTAATCAAATACTTCTTGATTAAGATTTTGTCTATGACCATATCCTCCCCATACCCTCGGGGTTTTCTTAGGCTATGGTACATAAGAGCTATTCCTAGAATGGACTGTTCTTTTACACTTCCTAGTCTCAGCACATAGCAGTCCTGTCCCCTGAAATTTACTCTCCACCACGGACCACATGCATGTTTCCATGTTCCCTTGGCATCAATTCAACTTTTGAATTCAACTTTTCCTCTTCTGTGAAAATTTTCCAGATTTCCTATTCATACTTGCCACTTTCTCATGGCTATCATTGCAGCTTATGCCCACCTTCCTTTCAATAGAGCTCACATGATGTGATTTCATCAGTTTTCGTATTTTGCCTCTTTGGGACATAAATGTATTGTGGGAAGAAATATGATCTTTTCTTCTTTGTATTCCCATCACCTATCACAGAGTGTAAATAGTTGTTGAATGAATGAGTGCATAGATGAATGAATGAAGTTTAGGGGCACTCTTTACGGTCAAGAAGAAGGTAAGAAGAACTTCTTTGGGGAAGAAGTTCCAGTAACCAATGTCATGCTATGGAGAATGTGCAGGAAGTGGAGGACTTTTGCTTACCTGCATATCCAGGAGGCTTGTATATGATAGTGCTCAAAAGCATAGCACTTTCATATGAACCTGTTAATTTTCCTCTTGAGCCTTACAATAATTGGTGATAGGAGCAGAATAGGTATTATTTCTATTTTATTTTGGATAGATGGAGAAAGAGGCACTGAAATGTTGAGGGTCTTAGATCTGGCTAGTAACAGAGACAGAGCTAGATTGTGGCACCTAGAAATAACTCATATTCTACATTGTTCAGATTTTCATTACACTCCTGTCTCTAAACCTTGTATAATTTCCTTAATGTGGAGGCACTGAGCAAAGTTATAACACTATATAAGACTCAGAGCAAAAAAGACCCTTCAGTTTAGTTCAGTAGCTTAATAGGGTCTGACTATTTGCAACCCCATGGACTGCAGCACACCAGACCTCCCTGTCCATCATCAACTCCCAGAGCTTTCTCAAAATCATGTCCGTTGAGTTGGAGATGCCATCTAACCATCTCATCCTCTGTTGTCCCCTTCTCCTCCTGCCTTCAATCTTTCCTAGCATCAGGGTCTTTTCCAATGAATCAGTTCTTCACATCAGGTGGTCAGAGTATTGGAGTTTCAGCTTCAGGATCAGTCCTTCCAATAAATATTCAGGACTGATTTCCTTTACGATGGACAAGTTGGATCAGTCGTGTCCGACTCTGTGTGACCCCATAGACAGCAGCCCACCAGGCTCCTCTGTCCATGGGATTCTCCAGGCAAGAACACTGGAGTGGGTTGCCATTTCCTCCTCCAATGCATGAAAGTGAAAAGTGAAAGTGAAGTCACTCAGTTGTGTCCGACTCTTAGTGACCCCATGGACTGCAGCCCACCAGGCTCCTCTGTCCATGGGATTTTCCAGGCAAGAGTACTGGAGTGGGGGTGCCATCGCCTTCTCCACCTTGTAGTCCAAGGGACTCTCAAGAGTCTTCTCCAATAACAAAGTTCAAAAGCATCAATTCTTCTGTGCTCAACTTTCTTTATGGTCCAACTCTCACATCCATACATCACTACTGGAAAAACCACAGATTTGACTAGATGGACATTTGTTGGAAAAGTAATTTCTCTGTTTTTGAATATGCTGTCTAGGTTGATCATTAAAGAAGGAAATGGCAACCCACTCCAGTATTTGTGCCTGGTAAATCCCATGGACAGAGGAGCCTGGCAGGCTACAGTACATGGGGTCCAAAAGAGTCGGACATGAATTAGTGACTAAAACAAACAGGTTGGTTATAGCTTTTCTTCCAAGGAGAAAGCTTCTTTTAATTTCATGGCTGCAGTCACCATCTGCAATGATTTTGGAGCCCAAGAAAATAAAGTCTGTCACTATTTCAATTGTTTCCCTGTCTATTTGCCATGAAGTGATGGGACCGGATGCTATGATCTTAGTTTTCTGAATGTTGAGTTTGAACCAGCTCCTTCACTCTCCTCTTTTACTTTCATCACGAGGCTTTTTAGTTCCTCTTCACTTTCTGCCATAAGGGTGGTGTCATTTGCATATCTGAGGTTATTGATATTTCTCCCAGCAATCTTGATTCCCGCTTGTGCTTCATCCAGCCCAGCATTTCTCATGATGTACTCTGCATACAATTTAAATAAGCAGGGTGACAATATTCAGCCTTGACACACTCCTTTTCCAGTTTGGAACTAGTCTTTTTTTCCATTTCCGGTTCTAACTGTTGCTTCTTGTCCTGCATACAGATTTCTTAAGAGGCAGATAAGGTGGTCTGGTATTCCCATCTCTTGAAGAATTTTCCACAGTTTGTTGTGATCCACACAGTCAAAAGCTTTGGCATAGTCAAAAAGCAGAAATAGATGTTTTTTTCTGGAACTCTTTTACTTTTTTTATGATCCAATGGCTGTTGGCAATTTGATCTCTGGTTCCTCTGCCTTTTCCAAATACAGCTTGAACATATGGAAGCTCTCAGTTCACATCCTGTTGAAGACTGGCTTGGAGAACTTTGAGCATTACTTTGTTAGCATGTGAGATGAGTGCAATAGTGTAGTAGATGTAACATTCTTTGGCATTGCCTTTCTTTGGGATTGGAATGAAAACTGACCTTTTCCAGGCCTGTGGCCACTGTTGAGTTTTCCAAATTTGCTGGCATATTGAGTGCAGAACTTTAACAGCATTATCTTTTAGGATTTGAAATAGCTCAACTGGAATTCCATCACCTCCACTAGCTTTGTTCATAGTGATGCTTGCTAAGGCCTACCTGACTTTGGACTCCAGGATGCCTGCCTCTAGGTGAGTGATCACACCATCGTGGTTATCTGGGTCTGAAGATCTTTTTTGTATAGTTCTTCTGTGTACTCTTGCCACCTTTTCTTAATATATTCTGCTTTTGTTAGGTCCATACCATTTCTGTCCTTTTTTGTGCCCATCTTTGTATGAAATGTTCCCTTGGTAGCTCTAATTTTCTTGAAAATACCTCTAGTTTTCCCCATTCTATTATTTTCCTCTATTTCTTTGCATTGATCACTGAGGAAGGCTTTCTGATCTCTCCTTGCTATTCTTTGGAACTCTGCATTCAAATGAGTATATCTTTCCTTTCCTCCTTTGCCTTTCACTTTTCTTTTCTCAGCTATTTATAAGGCTTCTTCAGACAACCGTTTTGCCTTTTTGCATTTCTTTTTTGAGGGGATGGTCTTGATCACTGCCTCCTGTACAAGTGTCTTGAAGAACCTCTGTCCATAGTTCTTCAGGGACTCTGTCTATCACATCTAATCCCTTGAATCTATTTCTCACTTCCACTGTATAATCATAAGAGATTTGATTTAGACCATACCTGAATGGTCTAGTGGTTTTCCCTATTTTCTTCAATCTAAGTCTGAATTTGGCAATGAGGAATTTGTGATCTGAGCCACAGTCAGCTCTGGTCTTCTTTTTGCTGAATGTATAGAGCTTCTCCATTTTTGGCTGCAAAGAATATAATCAATCTGATTTTGGTGCTGACCATCTGGTGATGTCCATCTGTAGAGTCTTCTCTTGTGTTGTTGGAAGTGAGTGTTTGCTATGACCAGTGCGTTCTCTTGGAAGAACTTTGTTAGCCTTTTCTCTGCTTCATTTTGTACTCCAAGGCCAAACTTGCCTGTTACTCAAGGTATCTCTGGATTTCCCACTTTTGCATTTCAGTCCTCTGTGATGAAAAGGACATCTTTTTTTGATATTAGTTCTAGAAGGTCTTGTAGGTCTTCATAGAACCTTTCAAGTTCAGCTTCTTTGGCACTAGTGGTTGGGCCATAACTTGGATTACTGTGATATTGAATGGCTTGCCTTGGAAATGAACAGAGATCATTCTGTCATTTTTAAGACTGCACCCAAGTACTGCATTTCAGACTCTTTTGTTGACTGTGATGGCTACTCCATTTCTTCTAAGGGATTCTTGCCCATAATAGTAGATATAATGGTCATCTCAGTTAAATTTGCCCATTCCCTTCCACTTTAGTTCACTGATTCCTAAATTGTTGATGTTCACTCTTACCACCTCCTGTTTGACCACTTCCAGTATACCTTGATTCATGGACCTAACATTCCAGGTTCCTATGCAATATTGTTCCTTACATCATTGGACTTGACCTCCATCACCAGTCACATCCACAACTGACCACTGTTTTCACTTTGGCTCCGTCTCTTCATTCTTTCTGAAGTTATTTCTCCACTGATCTCTAGTAGCATATTGGGCACCTACTGACCTGGGGAGTTCATCTTCCAGTGTCCTATCTTTTTACCTTTTCATACTGTTCATGGGGTTCTCCAGGTAAGAATACTGAAGTGGTTTACCATTTCCTTCTCCAGTGGACCATGTTTTGTCAGAACTCTCCACCGTGACCCATCTGTCTTGGGTGGACCTACATGGCATGTCTCATAGTTTTATTGAGTTAGACCAGGCTGTGGTCTATGTGATAAGTTAGATTAGTTTTCTGTGATTGTGGTTTTCATTCTGTCTGCCCTGTGATGGATAAGGATAAAAGGTTTATGAAAGCTTCCTAATGGGAGTTTACCCTATGGGGTAAACTGGGTCTTGTTCTGATGGATGGGGCTGTGCTCAGTAAATCTTTAATCCAGTTTTCTGTTGATGGTCAGGGCTATGCTCCCTCCCTGTTGTTTGGCCTGAGGCCAAACTTCCACTCAATAGGAGACTCCTGAATACTCACAGGCAAGTCTGGCTCAGTACAGTTCAGTTGCTCAGTAGAGTCCGACTCTTTCTGACCAGGTCTCCCTGTTCATCACCAACTCCTGGAGTTTACTCAAACTCATGTCCATCGAGTCGGTGATGCCATCCAACCATCTCATCCTCTGTTGTCCCCTTCTCCTCCTGCCTTCGATCTTTCCCAGCATCAGGGTCTTTTCAAATGAGTCAGTTCTTCCCATCAGGTGGCGAAAGTATTGGAGTTTCAGCTTCAGCATCAGTCCTTTCAACAAATATTCAGGACTGATTTCCTTTAGGATGAACTGATTGGATCTCCTTGCAGTCCAAGGGATTCTCAAGAGTCTTCTCCAACACCACAGTTCAAAAGCATCAATTCTTCAGCACTCAGCTTTCTTTATAGTCCAACTCTCACATCCATACATGACTACGGGAAAAACCATAGCCTTGTCTAGAAGTCTGGTTCAGACCGTTAGAAATCACATAATCTGCCCCCTTATAATGAAAGTGATTCTTCCCCCCACAAGAGAAAAAGCATCTGCAGCATCTCATTTACCCTGAGAGGGGGATGCACTTGTCACCAGTGTCACTTCTCCACAGTTGCAAATAGGTACCCTTTTGTCTCACAGAAGCCTTCTCAAGGCTGTAAATTCCTTACACTGTGGCAGCCTCCTCCTCTGGATTGCCATGTTAAGAAGGGATCTTTTCTCTCTCTCAGCCACTCCTCTGCATTCCCCAGGGAGATATTTACAGCCCTGCCCTTCCATACCCTGAGTGACTCTTAAGGGCAGCCCTTTGGCTTGAAAAGTACAGACCAAATGACAGGTCAACCTGTCATAAGCAAGCTGGGAGGCAAGTGTTAAGTGACATGCCAACCACACAGTGATATCCATCTCCAGTTATTATGTGTATCGAAGGAAGAACAGTGGGAGCCATCATCTCACCTTTAGTCATATCACCTATTCTGCTCACATGCAGTCAAGCGCGTCTTCCAGAATAAAGGATGTTGCCGTAATGGCTATTTTGTTGTTGTTGTTATTGTTTTGTTTTAGATATTGTTTTTGTTTCGGTGACTCAGACCACAAAGAATCCACCTGCAATGAATGAGACCCAGCTTTGATCCCTGGGTCAGGAAGATCCCCTGGAGGAGGGCATAGCAATCCATTCCAGTATTCTTGTCTGGAGAATTCCGTGGACAGATGAACCTGATTGGCTACAGTCCATGGGGTTGCAAAGAGTCAGAAATGAGTGAGCAACTAACATACACACACACACACACACACACACACATGTTCTTACCCACTGTTGCTACAACTCTAGCCCAGTCATACAGGGTGTGATGTTCAGTGTACATACTTTCAGCCTGGCATAAGTCTGTGGATGTGATCATGAGTGGATATAAGAAATGTGAAAAAGGAAGAGTACCTAAAATTCAAGCCCTGAAGGGTAAATGGATATTACTTAAAAAGACAACTCAAAATGAAAAGGTAGTATTATGCTCAAAACTCAGTTGCAAAGTTCATTACCCCTCATGACTAGGTTATGATGATTGTAAAGAATTGATCGTTGTTCAACAATCAGCAAAAACATGGATTTGCTTTGTGTTTTATTTTGCTTTTCAAGTTTCTGTTGCTATTTTGTGCACTTAATATATAATATCTGTTAAAACAAAGACACAGATATTCCCTAGCTTTTATGGGCACCTGAGTTTTACAGGGGAAAGGAGAATTTATACCAGAATTTGAAAATGAAACAAGCATGCTATGATACTTTCAAAGTTTAGTATAATGCTTATTGCCATTTCTGAAGGTGGCAAAAAGATTTAAATGAGTTCTTTTCTGAGAAATTCTACTTTTCTATCATGGAAACTTCACAGTAAAAATAATTTTAAAATTTGTCGCATGAAATTTAGATGAATCATTTTTATTTGAAAATCAAGGTGTGCTTGTGATTTGAATGATAAAACAGAAGCTTTCTGCACTTTTTATGTAAGTATATTGTTATTCTAGATTATCTAAGATAGAACATCCTATCTGATAACATCTCAACTGATAAAAGAGTTTTGAAAGAAGGAAGAGAGCTGGAAGCTATTGTTCCTTTGGATGTAGACCTATGCCCCCCTCCTCCAATAAAGAAAATAAGCCATGTGGTAGACAATATTATTATCTGAAAGCAACCTAATTATTTATTATAAATTATAATCATATTGAATCTAAATTCATCTTTTTATAGCATTTTTTAATGTAAGTTTACTGCAAGTAGCAGCAGCTCTTGCTATGTCACTTATCAAAGATAATAAAAGCAATAAAAGCTGGATTTGTCCTTAAGACTTGAAAAAAACACCAAATTTACACAGAGAAAGTGATATACAGGAACGACACAAGCGATGCTCCTGTTATCAGAAAATAACACAATTGAATTGCACTGGGCCAGCTCCAGTTGTCATATCATGTTGCTGTTGTTTCTTATAAAATAAATAGGTTTGCTTATCATGGGCCGATGTGACATGGCAGTACAAAATTCATATTCCATGCTCTGGCAGCAGGGAAGAGGGCAGGTGTCACCACTCACTAAACCTGCAAAATCGTTTGGAATTTTTATTTATTAAAGCCCACCTTCTTTGCACCATGCTCACTGGCCAGTCTACATCTCCTGCAGCCAAATTCAGAAATATTTTCACTCATAAGACAATAGATGGGACCATCCAGAAAAACAAAGTCTTTCTTAAGAAATGCTGGAATACAAATTGATTTCACCAGGGGGAAAACTGTACTATGTCCTGTACACTTATTATAACCAATTAAACTGCTCTTTCACCAGTTTAAATACACCTTTTTAAATTGCTGTTCCTTTATATAAAAAAATACAGTGCAGAACTCTTGTGAGGCACCATTCATAATAATAATTTCATTTCCCCATCCCCTTACCTCCTCTTGATTTTTCTCATTTTATCCCCAGCATCTTGTAGCTTTTCTTTTGTAACCTGCATTATAGAACCTTATGGTGAGGGCATGATAATGTAGAAAAACAAAACTACGTGAAAAAATTATAATTAAGCAGTCAATGGCACATTTCTGCATGAAGCAATGGAGGCAATTTACAACATAGGTCCCACCTGTAGGAAAAGCTGTTGTTGTGCTGAAGCACATTTTTATGCTGATAAACTATTGAACCTAGAGTACATTAATAATAGCATTCCCATAATATAACTATATTCTATGTCCTGAGATGAAGATACAAGTGAAAAATAAAGTCAAAGTAAATTGATTATACTTTTTCCCCACTGAAAAGTAGAATATTCATATCCTCCTTTTTGGACACTAAAAAATGTTATTTTTCTTCTTTATTATGTATATATATAATGTGTACATGTATTCATGTATATCTGCGTATGTATTCTATATGTGTGTATATCAGTTCAGTTCAGTCGCTCAGTCGTGTCTGACTTTTTGCGACCCCATGAACCACAGCACGCCAGGTCTCCCTGTCCATCACCAACTCCCAGAGTTTACCCAAAGTCATGTCGATTGAGTCGGTGATGCCATCTAACCATCTCATCCTTTGTTGTCCCCTTCTCCTCGTGCCTTCAATCTTTCCCAACATCAGGGTCTTTTCAAATGAGTCAGCTCTTCGCATCAGGTGGCCAAAGTATTGGAGTTTCAGCTTCAACATCAGTCTTTCCAATGAACACCCAGGACTGATCTCCTTTAGGATGGACAGGTTGGATCTCCTGCAGTCCAAGGGACTCTCAAGAGTCTTCTCCAACACCATGGTTCAAAAGCATCAATTCTTCAGCACTCAGCTTTCTTTATAGTCCAACTCTCACATCCATACCTGATCACTGGAAAAACCATAGCCTTGACTAGATGGACCTTTGTTGACAAAGTAATGTCTCTGCTTTTTAATATGCTGTCTAGGTTGGTCATAACTTTCCTTCCAAGGAGTAAGTGTCTTTTAATTTCATGGCTGCAATCATCATCTGCAGTGATTTTGGAGCCCAAAGAAATAAAGTCAGTATTATACACACATATAATGTGTGTGTATATGCATATACATAATTTATATAATATATACTTTATACTATGCATATGATATATATGTACATTATTCACATACACTATATTTGTGTGTATGTGTGTATATGTTAGTTGCTCAGTCATCTTCGACTTTTTGCAACCCCATGGACTATAACCCACCAGACTCCTCTGCCCATAGAATTTTACAGGCAAGAATACTGGAGTGGGTTGCCATTTCCTTCTCTAGGGGATCTTCCCACCCAGGGACTGATCCACTCCAGTATTGTTGCCTGAGAAGTTCCATGGACAGAGGAGCCTGGTGGACTACAGTCCACGGGGTTGCAAAAAGTTGGATCCAACTTAGCTACTAAACAACAACAATAATAATGTGTATATATAATACAGATGTGTATACATATGGGTTGCCATTTCCTTCTCCAGGGGAATTTGCCAACCCAAGGATTGAAACTGCATTTCCTGCATAAGCAGAAGTTTTATTTACCACTGAACTACCAGGGAAGCCTATATATACATATATATATATACACATATATATATATACTTGGTACCTTGTGGGAGTCTATAAGACAAGATGCCAAGAGCATAAGGTTCATATTCATGTAATAATGGAATTCTTTCCATATGTGAATCTCAAGGAATCGTTTGAAAGGTTAATTTTAAAAATATATGCACTGATCACTTTTTACTTTGCCTATTTTAGAGATTTGTGACCTGTGATAGAGGAAGGAATCATAGTTTGCTCATATTAGCATAATAAAAGAGCTCAACTATCACAAAGTCCATTTCTTCATCTTAAAGACAGCATCAGTGTTCTTTGCCATCCTCCACTGAACTTAGTATTCATGCGACTTAGAAGTCAGTGAGTGGGCCAATGAATCAAGCTAGGTCAATCAAATCAGACTCTTCTTGGAATTAAAATCTTGAGCAGAATGTCACCAGAATAGACAAGAGCTGGATCTGACTGCTCTTGATCACAAAGCCCTGGAAAGATTCTTTAACCTGTTTTCAATGTCTGCCCTGAGATCTTACTTCCCAAAGCTTGATAGTCATGCTTTATCTCCAGTTCCATGAGCTTCTGTAATCACTTCCAATAAATTCCACCCTCCCCTACTTTTTTTCTTTTTGTTTGGATTACCCAGGAAAGTTTTGACCCATGGATCCAAAGAAACATAGGCAAAATAGTTAGCAATATTTTTGACCCTGCTTACAAGCCAGTGGGCTGCTGCATAGTCAATATGAAGAAAGGCTCTCAGAATTATAATTGTGATTAGTATACTTGTAATAAATAAAGCCTCAATCAAAAGAACTTACGTTCAGATTCTGCCTTATTGATTCTGGAACTTTTCTAGATCATTTAATACCTCTGAACATCAGTTTTGTCATTCATAAAATGGGTACATATTTCCTGCTTAGTTATACTAAGCATAAATGGAAATATAAATTATTTGAAAATCCCTTATAAGTTATTAAGTATAATCCAACTGTTGGCTGTGGTTATTAACTCCTTCATTCCAGCTTTGTGACTTTGGGGCTGTGGGACATTTTACATTTCTATGCCTTACCAGCCTCATCTATGAAATAAAATATAACAATCTCATAGGGATTTTGTGGTTATTAAATAAGTTAATAAGTATAAACTGGTGCAAAGTAAGTATTATGAAACTATAACTTATTTTTGGCTGTAATATTATACCACCAATGTGAGTTCACAGAAACCTAAATATGCATGTTTCAGTGTGGTATCTGTCCTTTTCTTACCTCACTTTTTTCTCTCTATTGAAGTTTTCTTTTTTTTTTTTTAGTAAGCCACAATAGAGGCATCCAGATTGCAAAGAAGGAAGCAAAACTATTTCTATTTGCAGATGACATGATCTTGTATACAGAAAATCTTAGGAAACTTACTGAGAAATTATCAGAACTAATAAATGAGTTTAGCAAGGTTGCAGGATATAAAGCCAAAAAACAAAAATCAATTGCCTTGCTAAGTGCTTGCAATAAACTATCTGAAACTGAAATTTAAGGAAACAATTCCAGTTAAGAAAGTATCAAAAAGAATAAAATGCTTGCCAAGAAATTTAACAAAAAATGTGCAAGACTTATACTCTGAAAATTACAAAGCATTGTTGAAAGAAATTAAAGAGATCTAAATAAATGGGAAACTATCCCATATTCATGATATACACTGCATATAAGTTAAATAAGCAGGGTGACAATATACAACCTTGATGTACTCCTTTCCCGATTTGGAACCAGTCTGTTGTTTCATGGCCAGTTCTAACTATTGCTTCTTAACCTGCATACAGATTTCTCAGGAGGCAGGTAAGGTGGTCTGGTATTCCCATCTCTTGAAGAATTTTCCACAGTTTGTTGTGGTCCACACAGTCAAAGGCTTTGACATAGTCAATAAAGCAGATATTTTTCTGGAACTCTCTTGGTTTTTCGATGATTCAACAGATGTTAGCAATTTGATCTCTGGTTCTCCTGCCTTTTCTAAATCCAGCTTGAACATCTGGAAGTTCATAGTTCAAGTATTATTGAAGCCTGGCTTAGAAAATTTTGAGCATTACTTTGCTAGATTGAGATGAGTGCAATTGTGCGGTAGTTTGAACATTCTTTGGCATTGCCTTTCTTTGGGATTGGAGAAGGAAATGGCAACCCACTCCAGTATTCTTGCCTGGAGAATCCCATGGATGGAGGAGATCCATGGGCTACAGTCCATGGTTTGCAAAGAGTCGGATATAACTGAGCAACTTCACTTTCACTTTTCTTTGGGATTGGAATGAAAACTGACCTTTTCCATTCCTGTGGCCACTGCTGAGTTTTCCAAATATGTTGGCATATTGAGTGCAGAACTTTCACAGCATCATCTTTTAGGATTTGAAGTAGCTCAACTGGAATTCTATACTTCCACTAGCTTTGTTCGTAGTAATGCTTCCTAAGACCCACTTGACTTCACATTCCAGGATGCCTGGCTCTAGGTGACTAATCACACCATAGTGATTATCTGGGTCTGAAGATCTTTTTTGTATAGTTCTGTGTATTCTTGCCACCTCTTCTTAATATCTTCTGCTTCTGTTAGGTCCATACCATTTCTGTCCTTTATTGAGCCCATCTTTGATGAAATGTTCCCTTGGTATCTCTAATTTTCTTGGAGAGATCTCTAGTCTTTCCCATTCTATTGTTTTCCTCTATTTCTTTGCATTGATCGCTGAGGAAGGCTTTCTGATCTCTCCTTGCTATTCGTTGAAACTCTGCATTCAAATGGATATATCTTTCCTTTTCTCCTTTGCTTTTTGCTTCTTTTCTTTCATAGCTATTTATAAGGCCTCCTCAGGCAACCATTTTGCCTTTTTGAATTTCTTTTTCAAGGGGATGGTCTTGATCACTGCCTCCTGTACAATGTCATGAACCTCCGTCCAAAGTTCTTCAGGGACTCTGTTTATCACATCTAATCCCTTGAATCTATTTCTCACTTCCACTGTATAGTTGTAAGGGATTTGATTTAGGTCATACCTGAATGGTCCAGTGGTTTTCCCTACTTTCTTCAATCTAAGTCTGAATTTGGCAATGAGGAATTTGTGATCTGAGCCACAGTCAGCTTCTGGTCTTGTTTTTGATGACTGTATAGGGCTTCTCCATCTTTGGCTGCAAAGAATATGATCAGTCTGATTTTGGTGCTGACCGTTTGGTGATGTCCATGTGTAGAGTCTTCTCTTGTGTTGTTGGAAGTGGGTGTTTGCTATAACTAGTGCGTTCTCTTGACAAAATTCTCTTAGCCTTTGCCCTGCTTCATTCTGTATTCCAAGGCCAAATTCTCCTATTACTCCAGGTATTTCTTGACTTCCTACTTTTGCATTCTTATATGCAGAGTACATCATGAAAAATGCTGGACTGGTTGAAGCACAATCTGGAATCAAGATTGCTGCGAGTCATATCAATAACCTCAGATATGCAGATAACACCACACTTATTGGAGAAGGAAATGGCAACCCACTCCAGTACTCTTGCCTGGAAAATCCCGTGGACAGAAAAGCCTGGTACAGTCTATGGGGTTGCAAAGACTCGGACACAACTGAGTGACTAAACTTTCACCTTCACCATACTTAATGACAGAAAATGATGAAGAACTAAAGAGCCTCTTGATGAAAGTGAAAGAGGAGATTGAAAAACAGTGAAAAACTCAACATTCAGAAAACTAAGATCATGGTATCTGGTCCCATCACTTCATAGCAAATAGATGGGGAAACAGTGACAGACTTTATTTTGGGGGGCTCCAAAATCACTGCAGATGGTGATTGCAGCAGTGAAATTAAAAGATGCTTGCTCCTTGGAAGGAAAGTTATGACCAACCTAAACAGCTTAATAAAAAGCAGAGACATTACTTTGCCAACAAAGTTCCACCTAGTGAAAGCTATGGTTTTTCCTGTAGTCATGTATGAATGTGAGAGTTGGACCGTAAAGAAAGCTGAGCACAAAAGAATTGATGCTCTTGAAGTGTGGTACTGGAGACAACTCTTGAGAGTCCCTTGGACAGCAAGGAATCCAACCAGTCCATCCTAAAGGAAATCAGTCCTGAATATTCATTGGGAGGACTGATGCTGAAGCTGAAACTTCAATACTTTGGCCACCTGGTGCAAAGAATTGACTCGTAAAAAGACCCTGATGCTGAGAAAGATTGAAGGCAGGAGGGGAAGGGAACGACAGAAGATGAGATGGTTGGATGGCATCACTGACTCAATGGACATGAGTTTGAGCAAGCTCTGGGAATTGTTGATAGACAGGGAGGCCTGGTATGCTGCAGTCCATGGGGTCACAAAGAGTCAGATATGACTGAGCAACTGAACTGAACTGACTGATCCCATATTCATGGATCAGAAGACTTTATTGTGCTTAGATGGCAGTACTGCCAATATTGATCTACAGATTCAGTGCAATCCCTCTGAGGATCCCAGTGGGGTTTTTTTTTTTTTTTTTTTTTTAATAGGAATTAGCAAGCTGCTTCTCACTTTCATAGGGAATTGCACAGGACCCAGCATAACCAAAGAATTTTTAAAAGAAAAAGAATAAAATTGGAAAACATGTATTTCTAGATTTCCAAACTTACTACAAACCCAGCAGAGATAAGAGAGTGTGATACTGGCAGAATGAAAAGATCAACGAATTAGAATAAAGAGTTTAGAAATAAACCAATTTATCTACAGTCAACTGATTTCTAACAAGGGTTCCAAGTCTGTTTAATGGGGAAAGAATAGCCTTTTCAACAATTGTTCTGGGACAACTGAATGGCCACATGCACAATGTACATAATATACATGTCACATGAGGTACAAATATTAATGCAAAGTGGATCAAAGGCCTAAATGTATGAGCTAAAACTATACAATCCTTAGAAGAAAACATAGGGGTAAATCATCACTTCAGATTTGGCACTAGATTCTTAGATGTGACAAAAAAGCACAAGCAACGTAAGAAAAAATAGATTGAACTGGATCAAAATTAAAAATTTCATGCTTTGAAAGACAATTTTGAGAAACTGAAGACAATCCATAGAATGGGAGAAAATATTTACATATCATATATCTGCTAAACAACTTTTTATACAATCGGCCAATAATCACATGAAAAGATGCTTGGCATAATTTGTCATTAGGGACTACCACAATGAGATACTACATCACACTCACTAGGATAGCTGGAATCAAAAAGTCTGATAATAACAAAAATATGGAGAAATTGGAACCTTCATACACCACCAGTGGAAATGTAAAATGGCACAGCCACTTTGGAAAACAGTCCAGAAGTTTCTCCAACCATTAAACATTGAACTAACATATGACCCAGCAATTCCACTCCTAGTTACAGATAAATGCAAAATGTACACAAATATCTGTAGCTGCATTATTTATAATAAATATATAAATAATATATTTATAATAGCCAAAAGTTAGAAACAACCCAAATGCCCATCAACTGATGGAATGGATAAACAAAATGTGGTATACCCATATAATGGATTTTTATTCAGACACAAAAGAATGAATATCAATATACTCTACAACATAAATGAACCTTGAAAAGTTAATGCTAAGTGAAAAAAGCCAATCATGGAATACAACATAGTACATAAAATGTCCAGAATAGGCATATATATTCAGAAAGTAGATGAATGGCTGCTTAGGGCTGAAGGGGATAGAAGAAAAGGGAGTCATAGCTAAAGTGAATGGGGTTTGAGGTGATGAGAGTGTTCTAAAACTATGGTAGTAGTTGCATGGATCAGTGAATATTCTAAAAACAATTGAATTATGCATTTTAAGTGGGTAAATTACATAGTATTTGCATTAAATTTCAATAAAGCTATTGAGTTTTCTTTCTTAAAACCACTATAGAGGAAGGAAATTGCTTATCTGCAAGCGGAGGTATTTAATAAAAATAAATAAAATACTTTGGGTGCAAAAGTTATAATGTGTTAGGATTAACACAATTTTGTTTATATATCCATAAAGCTTATTATGCCCAACACAAATATACACATTCCATAGCTTACATATGGACTCTACAACTAGGCCCTACATCTCTATTCTCTGTATTGAGTATAGGACTCAATATTGGACAGATACAGAAATATACTTTACTAAAGTGAAAAAGTGAAAGTGAAGTAGCTCAGTCGTGTCCGACTCTTTGCCACCCCGTGGACTGTAGCCCACCAGGCTCTTCCATTCATGGGATTCTCCAGGCAAGAATACTGGAGTGGGTTGCCATTTCCTTCCCCAGGGGATCTTCCCAACTCAGGGATTGAACCCAGGTCTCCCACATTGCAGGTAGATGCTTTAACCTCTGACCCACCAGGGAATACTTTACTAAACTTGTGTGCAAATATCGCACAGTAAACTGAAGCACCTTGGCAGAAGGTAACAAAATGTGCACTTTGCCTTGGATCACTGACTCTTTTTATATTTCACCCATACCTTGAAACCCTGGAGGAGGGCATGGCAACCTACTCCAGTATTTTTGCCCTGAGAGTCCCATGGACAGAGGAGCCCCAGGGGTTACAGTCTGTAAGGTCACAAAGAGTCAGACACAATTGAAGCGACTGAGCACGCATGCACATATACCTTAAAAGGAAAACAAAAGCAGGAAGAATTATATCTTGCCTCCTCTGTCAGGCTTTTCTACTTTTCCCTTGTTACCACCTCCATCAGGATTGAGTGCTATCATATTTTCTCAGAGAAGTTTGCATATAACTGTGTCACAGCACTGAATTCATCCTGAGTCACGTCTTTGTTTTCAAATGCTTGTTCTGTCTACTAGGCTGCAGCAGCTGGAAATCAGAGACTGTGTGTGATTTATTCTTCTCCCACAGTGATAGACTTTTACTAGATTTCTGCAGGAAAAAAAATGAACATTTTACATTTTAGAAGACAAATTTTTCCATCAAACATAATACAAAATCATAGAAAATCAGAGGTGGAAGACCTTAGAAAATATTTGATCTAGTGCCTCAGTTAATGTTAAGAAATCTTTCCTTAGCATTCTCGAAAAATGTTTTAATTCAAGTCACTACTTGAGCATTTCTGATGCCATAGGAGCCATACCTCACAAAGGGGCGCATTACATTTTCAACTTGCTTTTATTGTTGAAAGGTTCATCATTAATGTTAAACCTAATCTTGTAACTTCCACCCTTTGGTTGGTCTAAGATCGGTCACGTATGGCTACACAACATTATCTAATTCATCTTCCGTGACAGCATATTAATTATTTAAAGACACTATCATAATCTCCCTTGTTTTCTCTTTGCCAAGCTTCCCACTTTATTCAAATGTTTCTCATAGATGTGGTTTCTGGACCTTTCACTGTACAGAGTCAGCTCCTTGGGACACTACCAGATTTTCAATAATCTTTTTAAGTTGTACTTCCCAGAAAAGGAGCCTAAAACATGTGACCAGTGTCATATACACAGAGGCCTTTTTCCTTCCTTAATCTATACCCTGGACTCCTGTCAATCATTTCAAAACTGCTTGAGTTATTTGGAAAGTCACATCACATGGTCTCTCCTCCTCAGCTTGCCATAAGCACAACTCTTCTTATGCATTTTTTTCTGCATGAATTCCATTAAGTCAGATCTGCTTAGTTCTTCCACTTGCAATTCATCTTTTTAACCTTCATACAAGTTTCCATGTTGATTTATGAATAAACAAAATGCTCTGCCCAAACCAGGTGCTTAACCAATGTCTGTACCTCTTCACATCTCTTATCACAGAAGGAATGTTATATTTACTATGCAGTTATTTGAGAGCAGGATCCATGTATATTTTTGGTCATTGCTGTATTCTTGTTACTTAGCAAAGTGACTGATAGTAGTCGTCACTGATGAACACTATTTCTTTCCATAATTATTTGACTATATCGCCACATTGCTTAAAACAAGGCACTTTAGAGAAACTGTTTGGTTGCATTATCAGTCAATTCAGTCAAAAGAATTAACAAGTAACCTCATGGTGACAATGTTTGAAATGATCTTCCCAAAAAAGATCAATAGCATTAAAAACCCAAAGTCAGTGCCAGAGTTTCAAAATATACCTCATCTTACCTAAGAATCTAACCTCTGTGTCAAACAACTAATAATCCCATAGCCTGAAAAGCATTAATTTGCTGAGTAAAGTGGGTGTCCACACACTTAGTCTCTGCAATGCTGCCTTGTAATTAGTAGGTTCATAATGCTGATGGCCATGGCTACCCCATTTTTAAGATTCAAGGAGAGTTTGTTTTCCTAGTTTTACTCATTTATGAAACTTTTGATATGAGCATGTTCAATTTGTAAGGTATACAATCCATTTCCTTGACAAAGTAAAGAAAAATTCAAAGACATCTCAAGAAAAAGAACTGTTTAGGACTATAAGTAAATGTAACATATAAATAAATTGTAGGCACTGGAAGAGATAAACAACCTAACATTTCTAGTTAAAATTGGGCTGTCACATTTTTCAGTATATAGAGGCTAAAAATGGTCTTTTCTATCATACACTAACTCAGACACATTATTTTATAAATTACATTCGCTATTCCAAAAGATTTTAGGATTTGTGAAGCTTTTTATCATTTTTTTGTTACCCTCATATTTATGGACGAATAGGCAGACAAGCCTCCTGTTCTTTAATAACATAACATCCAGTACTCCTTGGAAACAGGACACAATAGAGAGAAGGACTGTTTATGAGTCAGAGAAACATGTGCTCCTGTCAACTTGAATAAGAGCCATCAGATATTTCTGGTGATGAAAACCTTTCAGTGAGGTGAAACAGGCCACATTCCATTCCTTTTATTTTCAGAGATGAGATGGATTTGAAAACCATAACCTGGCTTCTTGATGCAAGGACTCGCCACATGAGATAATCTCCAGCACATTACTATTGGCAAGCAGATCTTTCACCCTTTTGTCTCCATGCATTACAGAAAATGTTAAATCAGTTTGGTGTCCATATAAACTTTTGATCCTAGGAACAGCCTAGGGTACCATCATTATCTTCCCGAGGACCATGTATAAGGCCTTCAGTAGGTAGTACTAATTTAATTTCTTTGCTAGAGGAAAAAGTAGCTGATTTTCTAGATCAATATTTGATTGAATATGTTTGAAATGTTGGCAGATAAAGGCCCCTTTTCTGGTCCAAAGACTTTTTGAACCACAGAGGTATAGCGTTCTAGCTCCCCTGGGATTTGAGTGGAAGGAGGTCTCAAAGATCTGTAAGAAGCCTTCCTGCCTTTCCTTGTGTTCTTCCAGCAAGACTCTCTAAAGCTTGAGATGAGAAAAAGATAAGATCAAGAACTGGAATGTCTTTATACCCATTTTTTTAATCTTTCCTGGGGCTTCTCTTAACTAAAAATAATCGTTTATAACACTAGTTTACAAAAACCTCCTGTAATAGGATGGTTGAAAGAAAACCTATCTGATCAGCTTTAAGGAGATAACCCAGTGACTCTGGCTAATAAATTGAGACCTCAGATTCTACCACTCATACTACTAATTAAACAAGAATGCCCACGTATCCTCAAAAATGAAATGAATAGAAACTTAAAGGTGGAGACGTGTGACATAGATTAGAACTTGAGTTTTCTAGTTTATATTGATAATTAAAAGATCTTTTCACAAATTGTGTTGGTATTGTAAAGACATTTATGAAGGAAAAATGAAGATTGGGAAAAAATTCCATCCATAGGGTATCCGACCATACAAACAAAAACATCTGGTTCAGAAGTATCTGTGTCACTGAAATCATTTTTTTCTTTCAAAAGTTTTATCTAAGTTAGCAGCTCCCTCCCCGATAAAACAGCTTGCATATGACTGAAAAGTATTACTCAAGTAAACAATGCTAGCGACACTGTTTTCTAAGTCTACGTAGAAAATTCAAAGATTCTTGAGAAGAATGTTTTCCTGTGCTACAGATATGTACCTACATTCTCTAAAAGCACAAAAAAGGAAAGGATGCTCACAAATTTCTTCAACTTTCTTTCCTAACGTTGAACTTTTATTTGACTGAAGGAGAAATTTGCTTTCCCCTAGCTACTGATGTATACACAAGTTCATTTAAAAAAGGAGAATAACCACTACATGAAAAGCCAACTGCAACTCCTTGGAAATGCAAACTCCAAAGAACTTATTTTCCACTGGTTAAGTCAAGTCACTTCTCTGATTTTGAGGTGGGAGGATTATAATCAGTTTAGGTTTCTTAGTTGTTGCTATTCGTTTTTTCATAGAAATTCCCCCACGGCTTCCTTTTATATTAGTAAAATCACTGGTCGGTATAATAATATTTGCCATATAAATTGAACAACTATTCAAGGCATCATATCATATTTCTTACTTGAAATGAGAAATAATTAGCTTCTGTGAAGGGATTTCATTTTCTATATATTTTATTTTAAAACACTGCTCATTGCTAGGTATAGAATAGTATATATAATACTTAGGTCGATCAGTTATGTAGATAAAGTTAATTTTCAAGTTCTGCTTTTAAGGAACAGTCATAATTTGAATAAAGCAAACCAAGTTTCTATCTACAATTATATTATGAAATACATATAGTGTATTGTAGTGTCATCAGAGATTGTAATAGAGATTTCTTCACAGTGCTTATGCATCAGTTGAATATTACACACGGCAACTGCTACACACAGATGGATCTTAAAGGCAAACTCAAATTGCCCCTGTATCTTTGATTTAGAATCCTTGCTTCAGGGTTTCCTTGAAACCCAAGGCTCCCTTGTCAACCAGGCAGCTCTGATTGTTAGTTTTTAAAAGAGTTTTCATTTTTTTCCATGGCCTAAAAAGAACAAAAGACAAAAGCAGTGAGGGTTATTGGATGTGAAAATTTAAAGTGATGCCAGCAAAAAAATATAAACTATTCCATATACCTTTCCTCAATATTATTGATAGTAAAAAAATGTGATTCTCTATTTCCCCCAAACCTCACGTTTTGTAAGGTTCAATTTCTATATCTCTTGTAATAGAAATCCTTCCATATGCTAAGATTTAAAGTTTAAAATTTCCTGATATTTTTCCTAAATAAAATCATGGGCATTATGCTAATGTATTTCTCTGATACATGTCAAATCTAATTGGAAAATTCTGCCTAATTTTATAACGTAAAAATATTAGTTATCTACCCACATTCCCCTTCCTTTTGGAAACCAGAATTTGGAGGGGAGGGTAGAAGAGTTATGTATTTGTTCCTTCTCTACATACTCCATATTTTTAGGGAAAGCTGACCCTACTCTCAGTCTCCCAGCCCCAGGAGAATCTTATTGACTGGCTTAAAAATTTTTCTCCCATGAACTGGAATTCTCGGAAGCGAAGAAGTCCACTGAGGCTAGGCACCATCAGCTCACCTCAGGGAGAGGCAGACTTGGGATGGGGCCCTTGCCCTAATCCACAGAGACCTAGAGAGGCAAACCCTGAGTAATCAACAGCCTCTGCGTCAAGTAGCCCTGAAGTTTGCCCTGCCTCTTGTTTTTTCTTGCTTGAGCAATCAATCTCCTTTATCATGTAGGCTATTTTGAGTGGGGTTTTCTGTTACTTTCAGCATTGCAGGTGCTAACTGATACTCTAACTTTTTGTTACAAAACCCCCAAAACTATATTTTAATTAAAAGAAATAATGAAAACTCCACTGAGAGGGTGAATTACAAATTTAAATATCCAAATAATAGAATTTGGAGCTTGTCTGTGTTATCACAGGGGAACCAGATCACTTGCCACAAATGATCAACGAACATAAATCATTTGTGGCAAGTGATCTGGTTCCCCTGTGATAACATAGACATGTTCCAAATTCTATTATTTGGATATTTAAATTTGTAATTCACCCTCTCAGTGGAGTTTTCATTATTTCTTTTAATTAATTTATTTTTTTTATTAAAGGATAATTGCTTTACAGAATTTTGTTGTTTTCTGTCAAACATCAACATGAATCAGCCGTAGGTATATATATGTCCCCTCCCTTTTGAACCTCTCTCCCATCTCCTTCCCCATCCCACCCTATGTTGTTACAGAGCCCTGGTTTGAGTTCCCTGCAACAAATTCCCATTGCCTATCTATTTACATACGTTAGTGTATATACCAGAGAAGGCAATGGCACCCCACTCCAGAACTCTTGCCTGGAAAATCCCATGGGTGGAGGAGCCTGGTAGGCTGCAGTCCATGGGGTTGCTAGGAGTCGGACATGACTGAGCTACTTCGCTTTCACTTTTCACTTTCATGCATTGGAAAAGGAAATGGCAACCCACTCCAGTGTTCTTGCCTGGAGAATCCCAGGGATGGGGGAGCCTGGTGGGCTGCCGTCTATGGGGTCGCACAGAGTCGGACATGACTGAAGTGACTTAGCAGCAGCAGCAGCAGTGTATATACATCCATGTTACTCTCTCCCATTTATTTATTTCATTATTTCTAACATCACATTCTATCTATAAATTAAATTCTAAAAGTGTCTGTTTTAGGCCTGACTACTATACCTCTCAAGCAACTCTGAACCTGGGGTAAAGATTTCATGAAAGATATAGCCCTGAGAGAGAAACCCACTAATGGAGCAAAGGGTTTCATCATACCATGCACATACTATTGAAACCCACCAGATCTTTTTTACTTAAGCAAAAATTGTAAGCAAAATACACTGTTTGAACATCATCCTGAAACAGTGCTTTTAATATAATCCCATTAAAGTGAATTTTTAGATCTACATATATGACATTAAACAAAGGAGCCTAATGACAAATATCTATGATTAAGTACTTCCATTTAACTTTACACATAAATAATATGTGCATTGATATGAATAAAGGAAATATTTTTTCTAAGACTCTGAGTGTCTATTTTGTATATTTTTAAGTTTCTCAGTTTACTAACCATTTTTGCTTATTTTTTGCTGATAAATTGGCAAGAAACTTTGAGACAGCTGACTTTTACAAATGAAATTAATGTATGGCTGGAGGCACTGTGATGCACTTAGTATACATACCATTTATTTTGATTATGAGATTAGTGTGTTCTCCTTACTCATAGTATAAGAAATAGGATATGATTAATTCCATGACTTTTAATTACAAGAAAATAATGTAACTAAAATCTGACATCTATTTTTTTCTTTTATCTGCTACTGTTACCTATATAATGCTCTCCTTGGTGATGAGGATTTGATGCTCTTAAAATAGAACAAAGATGAACCACAGTGGGTAGTGTGTAAAATCTGTGGCAAAGAAATGAGTATACTACATACTGGAAAATTTGAGCTAACTCTATGACATATAAAGTATTCTGTATTTATACATATAAAATATTCTGAAGATTTTTAATAGTTTGAAATTAGTCATTCTTTTTCTTGATAGTCATATTCTGGGATGATAACATTAGTCTTAAACTAGCTGTATGAATATTCCTGAGAGGAAAAAAAGGCTATGGTTCAGTTGCATGGTGTATGTCGAAGTCAATGACTAAAGGATGGAGATTCTGCATTTACTGAAGTAAAAAATTCCCAGGAGCAGAGGGAATAAAGATATGGCTCAATGAGAGCAAAAGAGAAAAATGTGGAACCCATGGAGCCAGAGTTCCTCTGAGATTGTGCCAGGTGAATAAGCCTGTGCATTTGGTCTCCTTCATTAATCCAGAAAACACTGTAACCAGAGTCCCAGCATGGTTGCCAGGAATGCAGGAAGCCCCCATTTTTCTGGAGTTAGACAAAAGAGGTAGGTCATCTGAAAGATGCTCACTCTCATCTTGGGAATGAGGCTTCTGGAGATGATCAAGACAGAGTGGCACCATTGGCATCACTGGATTTGCCTTCAAGGGTAGGCTTTCAAGCCAACAATACCATGGGAACTGAAGCTGGGTGATAGGAGGAAAAACAGAGATGATGACTCTTGTCTCAGGAAATCTATAGGATATGTGTGACACCTTATGTTTTACACCTGGAAATTAGCACTTCTACTCACACGTAATCCTGAATGACTTCTTCAAAAGCTACAAACTGGAGAGATCATGTCTTGATATAAGTTTATGAATAGACTCTATGATGTAGGCTCATGGAAGCAGGCGATATGAATTATATAGTTCTTAGTAGTTACTGCACGCACATAGTAGGCATTGAACATGGCATGTTGAATAGGGCACAAGTTAAAGGTCCTGCTTTTTAGTCTTAGTTGTTGTCAGTAACTGCACTGTGATGGGAGAGCCAGAACCAGTGTAAAGTAAGCTTCCATTTCCTCATTTATGAAATTTAAATAAGGAATTCTGTTGAGATGATCACTAACATTGCTCAAAAACATTTCATGGTTTACACATTTCTGGTAGACTTCCTGAGACAGTAGGCATCATCTATTTTTTTTCTTTGTCCGTCTGACTTTAGTAAGCATTTACTATTCATTATTATATATAAGCTGATGTTCCTAAATGACTTGTCTTTTATTTTCTTAATTTTATTGAAGTATAATTGATTTACAGTGTTGTGTTAATTTCTGCTGTACAGCAAAGCGACTCAGTGAGACATATAGATTCTTTTTCATTTTCTTTTCCATTATGGTTTATCACAGAATATTGAATATAGTTCTCTGTGCTATAGAGTAGGACCTTATTGTTTCTCCATTCTCTCATAATAGTTTGCATCTGCTAATCCCCAATTCCCAAATTTGTCTTTCAAAGATTAGCAGCTCTTCTACTATTTCCACCACTTCCTTAAGGAAGTTCATTATATCAAACCGTGACTCTAAAAGAGTAGAAACTAAGCACCCAGCAGAGATGTTGGATATGCAATAGTTTCCAAAAGGATAAAAGTAAGCCTGGCAAAGATCTCTGTTTTGTTACCTGCCTCCAATGCATTTGCGAGAGAGTGTTAATGAAAAATGAGAGCGATGTTCCCCTCACACATTTTTGGATTACTGTGCAGCAACATCAATTGGAAGCCTAATGAAACAGAGACCACCTACAGAGGAGGGATATTGTGTTCCTCTGTCTGCCTGCATGCAATTTACCAACCAGCTGTACAGAACCAGCTGCCTGTTTGTTTGAGTCCCTAGTACTGACTGACCACACATTTAACCTTGATAATAGGTGGCGCCAATAGCCATCATCTTTCACTGGTAGAAGTATGTCATAGCACTTTATAATCAAGTGGTGACGGTAAAAGGGAAAAGGCAAATTTCCACTTAGGGTGCTCTCAAAATTCCAGCGATGTATCCTTTCACCATGGTGACCTTTTGGAATTACACCAGGTCCCAAAAAAATTAACAGCCATCCCTCTATTTAATCCTTTCCATTGACTAAGGGAACATGCTATATATTCATCAAATAGAATTTCTCCCAAGCAGGGGAATAACAATAAGAAACCTAGTAGGTGAGTTCCCACAAAGCATATCAGGGACTCCATAAAGAGGAAAACTGATGATGTTCCAAATGGAAGTGTTCTATTCTTTGTTTCTGCACCTGTTCAAACTGGCATCTGGTATTAGGCTTGTAACTAGTCAAACATTACTACTTTCCATTGAGCTGGCTGGGAGAAACAAAAGAAAGAGAGTATAGTGGAAAATAATAGTTCATCTGTGTGTGTTATTTTAAAACATAGTCACTGCATTTTCTTCCTCAGGCTCCATACCTGTGCTTATCATTGACTGCAATTTATTCTTCGTTTTTTTTTTTTTTTTTTTTTTTAATTTGACTTCTAGAAGCCATCTGGCATTCAATCTAATTCCCACATTACAGTTCTTCATAAGTCAGTTTACCTGTCAGGTTATAGTATTAAGTTTAAGGCTTTCTTAATTCATTGTGAGGTTCTCCATGGATATGATCTATTATATCTTCCTGAGCTTGTCCAGTTGTAGATTTCTGTACGTAATTTATGTTTAACAGGTGTTAGTTTGCTAGAGCTTTCTAAATATCGGTTTCACAATGCAACGGAGGCTTTTAGAAGACACAAGGACTCCAAATTGTATGGCTCCACAACTGGAGAATGGCCTCCCTGCTGAAATCCAATGTTGCAGAGCTATTTATTAAGTTAAAAGGATGGATATTCCAATGTATGGAAATTAAAGAGACTCAGATTCCAACATCAACTCACCAGTTGTGCCTACATATTATGTGGCTCTCAAGATATAGTATATTATTTAACAGGTAGGACAACTAGGTAAGTTTAAAAATAGAGATTCCCTCTTTGCTACAAATTGCCATGAATTTGAGTGTGATTTTTGTAATGTCCTACTTTTAAGTTGAATTCTTTTGTATAATTTTTGTTTTCCTAGTGTAAAGTTTAAGTAGCTAATGAAAACCTAGGCATTGCAAGGAAGAGAGGGGAAAAGGCTTCCTTCAAAGACTATACCTAATAAAGCATTTTAAAATGCATTACTATACATTTGGAAAATTTAGATAGCATTCTGGGAAATAGGAAACAAAGAATAAAGCTGAGTTAGTAATGAACGTTCATGTGAGTGTCTGAAAGCTATTATGAAATTTTAATTTCTATGTTCAGTTCAGTTCAGTCGCTCAGTCGTGTCCGACTCTTTGAGACCCCATGAATCGTAGCACGCCAGGCCTCCCTGTCCATCACCAACTCCCGGAGTTAACCCAAACTCATGTCCATTGAGTTGGTGATGCCATCCAGCCATCTCATCCTCTGTCGTCCCCTTTTCCTCCTGCCCCCAATCCCTCCCAGCATCAGAGTCTTTTCCAATGAGTCAACTCTTCGCATGAGGTAGCCAAAGTACTGGAGTTTCAGCTTTAGCATCATTCCTTCCAAAGAACACCCAGGATTGATCACCTTTAGAATGGACTGCTTGGATCTCCTTGCAGTCCAAGGGACTCTCAAGAGTCTTCTCCAACACCACAGTTCAAAAGCATCAATTCTTCGGTGCTCAGCTTTCTTCACAGTCCAACTCTCACATCCATACATGACTACTGGAGGAGTTGGATTGTATGGATGTGAAAAATTTGTATGTAACATGTACTTTAATAAAGTTTCTATATTGAGATATGGGATTCTTCTCCTGACAATGGGCCATTTGCTTTAGCTAGGTGTGCATGACACAACACAATGCTTCAGTTCAGTTCAGTAGCTCAGTCATATCTGACTCTTTGCGACCCCATGGACTGCAGCACACCAGGCCTCCCTGTCCATCACCAACTCCCAGAGCTTACTCAAACTCATGTCCATCGAGTCAGTGATGCCATCCAACCATCTCATCCTCTGTCATCCCCTTCTCCTGCCTTCAATTTTTCCCATCATCAGGGTCTTTTCCAATGAGCAGTCAGTTCTTCTCATTAGGTGGCCAAAGGATTGGAGTTTCAGCTTCAGTATCAGTCCTTCCAATGAACATTCAGGACTGATTTCCTTTAGGATTGACTGGTTGGATCTCTTTGCAGTCCAAGGGACTCTCAAGAGTTGTCTCCAACAGCACAGTTCAAAAGCATCAATTCTTTGGCACTCAGCTTTCTTTATAGTCCAGTTCTCACATCCATACATGACTACTGGAAAAACCATAGCTTTGACTAGACAGACTTTTGTTGGCAAAGTAATGTCTCTGCTTTTTAATAAGCTGTCTAGGTTGGTCATAGCTTTCCTTCCAAGGAGCAAGCATCTTTTAATTTCATGGCTGCAGTCACCATCTGCAGTGATTTTGGAGACCAAAAAGATAAAGTCTCTTACTGTTTCTGTTGTTTCCCCATCTATTTGTCATGAAGTGATGGGATCAGATACCATGATCTTAGTTTTGTGAATGTTGAGTTTTAAGCCAACTTTTTCATTCTCTTCTTTCACTTTCATTAAGAGGCTCTTTATTTCTTCTTTGCTTTCTTCCATAAGTGTAGTGTTATCTGCATATCTGAGGTTATTGATATTTCTCCCAGCAATCTTGATTCCAGCTTGTGCTTCATCCAGCCTGGCATTTCACATGATGTACTCTGCATATAAGTTAAATAAGCAGGGTGACAATATACAGCCTTGATATACTCCTTTTCCTATTTGGAACCAGTCTGTTGTTCCATGTTTGGTTCTAACTGTTGCTTCTTGACCTGCATACAGATTTTTCAGAACACAATTAAGGTGGTCTGGTAGTCTGGTATTCCCATCTCTTTAAACCCATAAAATCTTTAGCCTCATATTGGCCTTTTATTTGTAAATATATATATATATATATATATATATATATATATATATATATATCTTTTATTTTAAACCATTCAGTTTTATAGTCATTCCTCAACTATAGGAAGGAAATTGTTACACACATATTACAGATTATTAATCCAAGATACAGTGAGATTAAGGTACTCTGCCTGTGGTCACACTGAAAGTTAATCAAAATTAAAATGCACAGCTCTGAGTTCTCAGGCCATTGCTCAGCCCCTTGAGCTATGCCACTTTGCAGTATAAATTGTCCGTATAATTTAAATATTTATAATATCTCATCAATTTGCATATCTGAGTATGAATTACAAACATTAAAACTGGCTACAACTCATCATCACCCAATTATTAACAAGAAGCACCTAAAAGGTCAAAATCATGAAAGACCACAGTAAATGATAACTGTGCACCTTTTGCCAAACACTGTGCATACAATGCAACATGTATTCTTTGTTTTTCTGACACTGGGAGGTAATTCAAAACTTGGTTTATTCATAGTCATTGACTATGAATTATTAGAAGAAATCAAAATGGTATTCTAAAAATTATTTTAGTATGATTCAGACTTGATATCATCTTTAGATACCAAGTATTAGGGGTAAATACTTATGAACACACAAGTCACTAATAAGATATGCTCTGTCAAATTAAAATCAGCATAATTTTTAAAAAGCCAGTAATATATAAAAGAATTCTATATCAATATAATTTGTATTAGGCACTAATGAAATACATTGTGATTTAGAATTTCTTGATTTCTGTGGACATTTCCTATATAATGAGGAATTTTCCATTTTTCTACCATCAGCTGATGTTCCATTCTTTGTCCTGTTATGGTTCCATTGTTTGACATCTCACAGAACCAATTAACCATATAACATTGATAAGAATACCAACTCAAAAAGGGTGTCAAAAGAGCATGGAAAATTTAGGATCTTTTTTGAAGAGATTGGTAGTCTCACTGAAAACTGTAATTAAAGAGTGTAATTCTGTTTGTGTGTTTGTTATACAATTCTACTAGTCTAGAGTTAAAGAAACATGGGGCTGTACAGTGGATTACAATGAAAAAGAACTTTTATTCTCCAGTTGGTGATAATAAAGCATAACTCCTTACAGAGGGACTTTTTTCCCTATAGTATTTGTACCACCTTCTTTTAAAATGCTACTAAGTGTGAAATTAGTGTTGTCCCTCAAAGTGCATAAGATTAATTGTTAGTAATTGAACACAGTTTGGGGGCTAATTATATAAAAATTGATATTAAAGAATATGACCAAACTGATTGAGTTTTACAGTTTGCATTTTGTTTTCAAATTACATGAGTTGAAAGGCAATGGTAAGAATAAAAATCCATTCAAAGCTGTGAAAGCAAATTAAGGTTTACTAGTCCTTTGAAAGACAAATGAGTCAAATGCTGTAACGTAGAGAAAGCAGTAAAAATGATTCTGAAATTAACTGTAGAATTAAAATATCAACTGTTCTAAGACTGCATGGGTTGACTACATTCAAGGAGGTGACCTGCCTTTCCTTGTGTGTCTGGTTAATTCGGGATCTCAAGGCTCTTCTTTGAAAATATAAATTATGATGATTTGGTTAGAGAAGGGGAAAAGTGCATACAATTCATTGCCTCCCATTATTCCTTATTTATCTTTAAATTTTCAGCAAAAGACTCCTGCTTCCTGAAATATGGACTGAATGCCCTTTTCCCTATTTCTCCCACTATGTACAGTTAAAAATGCTGGACATTTATATAAAACAAATATAAGACGACTCTGAAAGGCAGAGACAAACAGTCTAGGTAGGGAGCTGAGGATCAGAGGAACAACATGGTGATGAGTTCTTTGGGTTTTCTTTATGCCTCGTATATTCCAGACTGGGTGGAGAAATCCCTGAAAATGCCAATGAATGCAGAGCTACACCCACACCTAAAGCCTGATCTGTCTTTTGCCAAAGGAATAGAAAGAAACAGCCCAGCCAGGACAGAAATGCTTAGACAATGACTGCTCTACAACAGCAAATGTCACAGGAAAAAAATCCTTATCCCTTCCAGCAAAGGCCAAGTGGGGAGCCTAAATTTTAACACTTCCCTGGTTGTCCAGGGCACCCCAAGCTACCTTCCTGAGATTATCTGCCATTTCCTACTCCAGGGATCAAACCCATGTCTATAGCATCTCCTGCATTAGCAGGCAGTTCTTTACCACTGCACCATTTGGGAAGCACAGAATAAGATGAAAATCACATTAAATAAAATGGAATTAGCTTTACTAAAAACAGAAGAAAAAAAAAATAAGGTTTAAGACTGTGCTGTGCTGTGCTTAGTTGCTCAGTCGTGTCTGACTCCTTGTGATCCCATGGACTGCAGCCCTGCAGGCTCCTTTGTTCATGGGGATTCTCCATGCAAGAATACTGCAGTGGGTTGCCATGCCCTCCTCAAGGTTTAAGACTACAAAGAACCAAATCAATGACACAAAGGCTAAACTTGAGAAATATTCCCAGATACCTAAGTGGCTACATAAACAGAGTAAATGTGAATTAGAATCTAAAGAGTTATAAAGAACTGAGTAAATGAATTTAAAACAGTAAGAAAAGATACAACAACAACAACAAAGATCTGACAAGAGGCTAGAGATCGACAAAGCTAAATATGTAGCAGGGAAAAATTAGGAACAGAGATTAATACCTAGACATAGGCTGGTAAAACCTTAAACTTCTTGACTGACAAAAGAATTTGGTAAGTGATCAATGTACACATGCACACAGACACATTTGTGCCAGAAATAATGAAAATTACACTGGCATCTGCAAAAAAGAATCAGGAGAAAATTCAGAAGTTCCTACAGAACTTTTAGAGAAAAGTCAATGCTCCAATAATTTTAAAATCAATTAAATTGCTTTTCATATGCAATGGTAACCAGAAGACATTCTCAGATACCAAAAGCCATAGAAAATTTATCAGCAAGGTATAAGTTCTGAAAGGCTGCTATGAGATGTCCATGCGTGTGTGTTAAGTCACTTCAGTCATGTCCAACTCTTTGTGACCCCATGCGCTACTCCTCTGTCCATGGGATTTTCCAGGCAACAATACTGGAGTGGTTGCTATGCCCTCCTCCAGGGAATCTTTTCCTGACCCAGGGATCAAACCTGCATCTCTTACATCTCCCGCATTTGCAGACGGGTTCTTTACCACTAGCACCACCTGGAAAGCCCCAAGAGATGTTCTCACTTAAAAAAATGAGTCAACAGTAAATTGCGTCAGATAGGGATGAGAAATAAGAACCAAAATCAATGAAAATTATAGCAATAAGTGGAGAAAAGAAAAGTAATCAGGAAAGGGTTTATATTGTCACCACGGTTAAAAATAGAATTTAAAAATCAGATAAATGTAACATTTTTTAATGATGGTAAGTGTGGATTCAGATTAAATTAGCCAGGACTAGTAAAAAGAAAAAGCTTTAGAGTAGATTGCAAAAACACAAAATTCCTTGTCTCCCTAAAACAAAAAGTCATCAGTCATTATTTTAATTTTGCTAATAAGATAAATATGGGTTTAGCCTTAAGGCAATTAGTATATTTTAAAAGAAGGTGTTTATTTCACAAATCATTGACATATACAACAGAATATAGAATGACGCTGCACATACCACAAAGGAGCTTTTAACTGAATAATAAACAGTAAAAACCATAAAAATAGGAAAAAGTAAACAATCGTGTAAGTTTGGATAACATTTGCCACTGGAATAATTTCTAACATTTCAGTGTTTTTATATACTAGACGTCTGGTTTTTGCTCACAAAGCAATCCAGTGTGTATATTAGCAATAAAGGGCTTCTCTGGTGGCTCAGCTCATAAAGAATCTGCCTGCAATGTGGGAGACCTGGGTTCGATCCCTGGGTTGGGAAGATCCCCTGGAGAAAGGAAAGGCTACCCACTCCAGTATTCTGGCCTGGAGAATTCCATGGACTGTATAGTCCATTGGGTCAAAAAGAGTCGGACACAACTAAGTGACTTTCATTTTCTTTCATTAGCAATAAAGGATGTAAGGGTTGCTGCATCTAGTCTTACGGGGAATTAGCTGGCAGGGTTCTGCCATCTTCAGTTTCAAATGTCACTCTCAGTATTGACCTCCAGCTACAATATGGGAAAAGAGTGAGGATAGAGAAGACACAGCCCCTCTGCTCACATTTATGACACACAAAGATTCAGCCTTGGGCTGAGCAGACTTTCAGGCAACAAGTCCACATTATAGGAGAGGGGCACCTATCTTCAGTGAACAGCTAGTGGTCTCCACCAAAACCGTAGATATATGGTTTCATTTAACTAAAAAGGGAAGATTCCCAAGTCGAATATTTTTTTTTTTGTCCAGTAGTTGTCTGGTTCCAAAGGACATGGCTTAAACAAAATAATACAGAGAGGCCAAGCATAAAGTAAAAGGAACTGAGATAAAACAAATTCAAGCAACTTGAAAGTGACAGTGTTAATTTCAAACAAAGTTGAATTTACAAGGTAAACTTAACTATGAGAATATTCCTTTTTTCCCATTTTTCCTTATGGGACAAATTGGGAGAGCAGGATTGATATATATACACTACTGTGCATAAAACAGATAGCCAGTGGGAAGCTGCTGATTAGCACAGGGAGCTCAGCTTGGTGTTCTGTGACTACCTAGACGGGTGATTTGTGGGGGGTGGGAAAGGGGGAGGGGTGGTGGGAGGGAGGCTCAAGAGGGAGGAGATATATGTATACATATAGCTGATTCACTTTGTTGTACAACAGAAACTAATACAACATTGTAAAGAAATTATACTTCAATTTTTTTTTTAAAAAGTCTTCTCCATCCATTCCAAAAAATAAATGCTTTTTTTTTTTTTTTTAAAGAAAGAAAATGAAACAAATTCAAACGAAAGTACAGTCAGGCCTTCCTTTTCCAACAGGTTTCTCAGCAGAGCAAGCTCAGTGTTTCTCCTCCCTGGTCTCTTGCTAATATCTTCTTGGTTCTACGGCATTCTTCTGAAGCTGCTCAAACTTCCTAACTTCATATTTTCTCTCATAAAACATACCAGCTCTCATCCCAGGCTACGTATTCTTTTGTATGCACCCCTTGCCTTCCCTGACCACCCACTCCATCCCTAGCCGCCTTTCTGTTCTAACAGCCTCAGCATCTCCCAGGGCTGTTGCCAGTATCATTCTTTCCTCATCAAAGTATCTTCCCAGTCTTCTGCTGATTTCACATTTTCCGAGCATCCTATGGACCAGCCCCACAGATGAATTTGGACCTACCTGAGCCAGTCATCACATGGGGACTCAGACTGAGTGCCAAATAACAGAGCCATGATGATACGATACCTAAAGAAAAACATTGTCACCAAACAAAAAAAGATGACCAGAAATACAATCATTTGAAGATATTTTAACATAGTGCTATCAGCCTAGGACAGGACAACTTGACTAAAATAAACAAGATCTTAGAGAATCAAAGCAAAAATTAATAACTTAGAATTTCAGTGTGTGGAAAATCATATCATCCAAAGGCAATATAACTTTTCTCAGGATCCTCTAAAATAATACATTGGCAAGAGTATTTTTTTAATTCTGGGGGAAAAAATGTAATGAATGTATATCAGCCTTATTACTAATGAAAATATTTCTATACTAGTTAAAACAATAAAGTTCTGGTATAAAAATAGATAGGTTAATGGAACAGAAAGAGAGCTTCCAAACAGAGTACACTATGTATAATAAGTTAATATACCATAAAGGTTTTATAAGTCAGTGGAGAAAAGTAATTTTACCAATGACAGTTTTTAGATAGTTGTCAACTTAAGAAGGATCAGCTTTTAATTTCTCTTTATACTACATACCAGTGCTTTTTAATTTACTTCTCAAAAACTAAGGACACTCTCAAATATAGGACCAAGATGAAAGCAAGAGAGATGGATCTGAGTATTGACCTAAATCATTCCATTTTCTCATTTTATCAACTAGGTTTCCATGTAAGGTTTTGCTTGAAGAAAGAATTTTCCACCAAAAAAGGATATAAAAAGTTTGAAAAGTTGTCATATACCAAACTACATTTAGAGGAGTAAAATGTTATTGAAAGCAAAACACGAAAAATACCAGGGAACACAATTAATTATAATAAATATTTTAAATGAGTAGAATTTTCCAAAGAGAGATGCAATAGAAAACAGGAGAAACTGGGAGATGACTAGATACAAGCATAACTTTCTTTATATCAAAATAAACCAAAGTAAAAAGATGGTAAGGAAATATTTGTATCATATGAGAATTTTAATGTGTTGGTGGTGGTTTAGTCACTAAGTCATGTCTGACTTTTGTGACCCCATGTATCCCTCCAGACTCCTCTATCCATGGGATTTCCTGGGCAAGAATACTGGAGTATGTTGCCATTTCCTCTCCAGGGGATCTTCCAGACCTAGGGATAGAACCCAGGTCTCCTGCATTGTGGGTGGATTCTTTACCAACTGAGCTATCAGAGAAGTGCCTTAATGTGTTAACTCCTTAAATTTATAAAGTTTTTATATAAATGAATTAAAAATAGAAAGATCTCAAGTTCAGAATAAAAGCAAATTATTTTGACAGCAATATCCAAAAGTGAAAACCCTGATAAATATCACAACAATAAAGAGATTGTGGGTGAGAAATTTCAGCCCATTTTTGCAAAATGAAAGCTGGGTAGAGGAATGTTGACTGGTGATAGAATGAAGAGAAAACAGGGCCTGACTGATGCAAAGCCCCACGGTTAGACTCAAACAAAAGGGAATGAGATTTGGAGCTGCAAAGAAAGGGCTGGTCGGCAGCACAAACACAAAATTCAGTCACTGCTCTCTCTCTCTCATTCCCTCCTGCATATACCTGAACATACGCACACAGGTGTAGCATCCCCAGAAGTCAAGCATTTATTGCCCAAGTTTTAAAAGCAAAACAAAAACAGAGTTGCTTTTTCCAAAAAAAATGAACCACTTCTCTAGGGGAGAATCCAAGGGTGTGATGAAGCTGTGTGTGTGTGTGTGTGTGTGTGTGAGTGTTTATGTGTGTGTGTTAGTTGCCCAGTCATGTCCTACTCTTTGAGACCCCATGGACTGTAGCTCTCCAGGCTCCTCTGTCCATGGAATTCTCCTAGCAAGAATACTAGAATGGGTTGCCATTCCCTTCTCCAGGGGATCTTCTTGACTCAAGGATCAAACCAAGGTCTCCTGCATTGCAAGCAGATTCTTTACCATCTGAGCTATCAAGGAAATAATAGTGATGAGCTACCCAATAGCAACACGTTCTTTCCTTGCTTTAGGGCCTCTCAGTTCAATGGCTGGCTCTCAACCTACTCACCCTAAAGCAAAGCGTGATTATCAGTGGATAAACTTTTCTCCCATACACAAAGCACATAATCATTACGTTTTTTGTCACATTCTTAAATACAAATAGGTAAAAAAGGATCACTTGGTACTGAGGGAAGCCAGTGATGTGAAAGAGAATGATCATGAAGTATGAACAGAAATGACCATCAAATAAAGGACCAAATTCAGACTAAAGAAAATAAATTAAGAAAAGTAATCTTTGATAATACCCCCTGAATATTTTGTGTAACACTGTATCCATAAAGCATGATTGGGATGCTATTAAAATAGGGTCAAGGGACTTCCCTAGTGGTCCAGTGGTTAAGAATCTGCCTTGCAAAGTAAGGGACATGAGTTTGATCCCTGTCAGGTAACTAAGATCCCACATTGCTGCAGAGCAACTAAGCCCACATGCCCCAACTAAGAAAGAAATATTAAAATAGATAAATAAATAAATAAAAGAACAAGAAAAACTCATGGAAATAAAAATAGGATAGCTGAATAAAGAACTATTATATGACTAGCAAATATATGGGAAAATGACCAGTACCGCAAGTATGCAAATTATCCAGACTGACACAAAAACGACCAGCTTTGTTTCATTATTAAATTAACAAATGTCAAAGAAAGTTTTAACATAAAAGTACTTAATGCTTGGAGGGAATGTAGTAAATCTCTGCTTGTGGTGTCATATAATTGTAAAACTCTGAAAATAATTTGGTAATATTTACAGAAAGAGACAGGAAAACTAACTTTTGACCTAGTTATTTTGTTTTGTTTCCATCTGAATGCAAGATATAAGGACACTTAAACAAAATACAGAAACAACGAAGGGGCCAAATAGATTACCACAATGGTATTTAGCCACATAAAATATTTCCTAGTGAAACCTCGCTCACTGAGGATGTTTAAAATCTCACCCCAAACTACCTTTGCAGTCTATCCTGGGAAGTGAATTACTTTGGATTTTCTTCTTCTCACAATTACTGGTTAATAAAAGTTGTTGCTGGAAGGAATAATGTCTGGAATAGATTTTGAAAGATGAAGAAGAGTTAAACAGAGTTTTTAAAAAAGAAAGTAATTAGCCTCCAATTAAAATAAATAAATTTAAATTAAAAAAAAAAAGAAAGAAAGAATAGCACTTTGGGCCACAGAAAAAGCATGAGCATGTATGCAGAACATAAAATAATATAAAGTGCATGAAAAACTATAATCGGCTTAGAGTTCCTAATGCTTAAACCGTTATGCTGGGAGTGGTTAGAGATGAGATCAGGGAAGTAGATAGGGGAGTGCCAGGTCAAGGAGAGCCTTATAATAGACTAAAAAGTTTGGACATAAGGTAATGAAGAGCCATGAAAGGGTTTAAGTGGAGGAGTGACAACTGCAGATTGTGGGGATTTGGGGGCTTTTTTGTTTGTTTTTGTTATTGGGGTATAGTTGCTTTACAATATTGTGTTAGTTTCTGCTGTACAATGAAATGAATTAATTGTATATATACACACATCCCTTCCCTCATGAGCCTCCCTCCCCTCCCCCCATCCCACCCTTCTAGGTCATCACAGAGTGGTTTGAGCCCATCATACCAGACTGGGCTCCCTCCGTTATACAGTACTTCTCACCAGCTATCTATTTTACACATAATAGTGTATATATCCTGATGCTGCTTTCTCCATTCATCCCACTCTCTTCCCCCATACTGTGACCTCAAGTCCATTTTCTACATCTGTATCCATTTCTTCCTTGTAAATAAGTTCATCAACAGACATTTCTCCAAAGAAGACATGCAGATGGCCAATAAATACATGAAAAGATGCTCAACATCACTAATTATTAGAGAAATCACATCAAACTACAATTGGGTATCATCTCACATCAGTCAGAATGGCCACCATCAAAAAATCTACAAACAATAAATGCTGAAGAGGATATGGAGAAAAGGAAACATTCCTACATCATTGTTGGGAATGCAAACTGATATAGTCTTTACTGAGAACAGTATGGAGATTCCTTTAAAAACTAGGAATAAATCTACACTTGATATTTTGATATACATTTCCAAGTAAAGTCAATACCCTCCAAACCACCTGAGAAAAACTATTAGAATATTCAAAGTAATTCTCTGGTTAATGGTAGAATGCTGTGTGAGAAATGGTAGAAATCAATACATCTGTCATAGACAGATATGGATTAATTAAAGCATTATTAACTCAAATATCAAAGTCTCTCATTACTAGAAATTACATTAACTAAAACTAAAGATGTTTGGATTACACAAAGTTTTTTTTTTCACCCTGAAAGAATGTTTTAGGGGAAAAAATGCTTATGTATCATTTTGTGCACTGGCATTAGCATTTGCTAGTTCAAATCTAATAAATTCTTCTCCATGAATGCTTCATTAATAAAAATCTTCAAAATGGCTTCTCTCAACATTTTCTTTTTGATTTTTCATGATTTAATTAGAAACATCTTTAAAAAGGCTGGTTTTACTATGGTAGTATCGTATCTGCATTTTCAGCAATATGCTGTTTAATCACAATGGGTTATAAAGCGAAACTCCCAGTACTTATTGTATTATCTAGTAGAACCCACACATTTCGTACTTTTAGTGCCCCTGAGTCATCATCTTATATTTGTTCATCAACATTTTAACTGCCCCTCTTTAAAAAATGTAATTTGGTAGTTAATTTTCTAAACTTGTTGTTCTTCTATTTCTTTTCAAAGTAATGACATTTCCTATGCCTTTGTTGCTGCATCCTGTACCTGAACCTCGTTGCCTAATAAATCAAAAGTTATTTCTTTTTACCTTATACGAGTTTTGCAATTTTTGTTTAGAGACTTAATCAACTTAAATCCTTCTAAGCTTTCATGATCATCAGTAAAAATGAATTAGCTATTTTACCACATTATTGGATAGTTTTAGGATATACATAAATGTGATGACGGTGGTATTGGTGAGATTAAAGGTTTACTAAGAAAACAGGAGATCAGCCCTGGGATTTCTTTGGAAGGAATGATGCTAAAGCTGAAACTCCAGTACTTTGGCCACCTCATGCGAAGAGTTGACTCATTGGAAAAGACTCTGATGCTGGGAGGGATTGGGGGCAGGAGGAGAAAGGGACGACAGAGGATGAGATGGCTGGATGGCATCACTGACTCGATGGACATGAGTTTGGATAAACTCTGGGAGCTGGTGATGGACAGGGAGGCCTGGCGTGCTGCGATTCATGGGGTTGCAAAGAGTCGGACACGACTGAGCGACTGAACTGAACTGAACTGAGCTTAAGTATATATAGAGAGAGACATACATATATGCAAAGAATATGTTGGTTACTTTGACAGAAAAAAAATTTAAGTTACTTTCAAAAGAAAGATTTCTTTTTCTAATAAAGAATAACTCATATGTTTAATACTCAAAAAATGATTTAAAGAATTATGGATTAAATGATGATTTGAGACTTTTTCACTCATGTTGTTTGTCTGGAACAGAATCAAACACGAATAGAATGAATGGGTCACAAACCTGCTGATGAAGAACTAGGTGTTTCCCACCTCCCACCCTACCCTTGTCCCTTCCTTTCCTCTCTCTCCTCTTAAATTTCAGAGAAAAAGAGGGAGCAAGTTACTCAGAGGAGCTCCCTTCAAACCCTGTTCTTAGCACCTCCCTTGCCTCGTCCTAACACTGTCCCGTTGTCATTGCCTGTACTACTCAGAGTAATAATTTATAGCGTAGGTTCTGGAATCCAGTTGCCTTGACTTCAGTCCTGGACCTGTCTTTCTAGATCTGTGACTTTGGACAAGTTGCTAGACCTTCCTTTATTTTGAAATATAGTAGTACTATTAGTATTATTTTGGGCTCCCCAGGTGACTCAGAGGTTAAGAATCCACCTGCAATGCAGGAGATGCAGGAGACACGGGTTTGATCCCTGGGTTGGGAAGATCCCCTGGAAAAGGAAATGGCAACCCACTCCAGTATTCTTGCCTGGAGAATCTCAGGGACTGAGAAGCCTGGCAGGCTACAGTCCGTGGGGCTGCAAAGAATTAGACATAAGTGAGCATGCATGTACTAGTAGTACTTCCCTTACAAGGCTGTATGAATTAAACACTACCATTAAAGCATTTAGAACTATTTCTAATACATAGCAAGAATTTAATCATTGTTAGCAACATTATTATTTCTTCTCTGTTTCATTGTGCTAAGAAGATAAATTCCTTTTCTTTTTAAAAAATGTACTTATTTGACTCAAGCTGTTTTCTAAGTAATTTATTCATTAATTCATTCATATCTTTAACAAGTATTTTTTGAATACTTGCCATGTCCTAGGAACTATACTAGATTCTGATGCCTTAAGAGTAAGCAAGAAACACAAGGCCGTATTTTTAAACTTGAGAGTCAAGAAGGAGCTTCCCAATTAAACAAGCAATTACAACATAGTGTTAAGTGTTAGGATAGGAGTGGTGAGGAGTAGTATAGAGCTGGAAGGTGTACACCCAACCCATCTGGCAGGGAGTAGCTGGTGACAGAAATATCCCCTTATTGGAGAATACCATGCCACTCTCTCCTCAAACAGCCCTTCCTCATCTTAGTAAGTGTCAGTAGATTCACAAATTGGATTTATTTGGTCCCAAAGAAGAACAGACCTTAAGGAATCTGTATAGTTAGAAAGCATTCTAGTTGATTTTCATGCAAGAGTCTGAAGACGCCTTGCAACAAGTCTCAGGCAAAATGGGCAAGACAAGAAATACTGGAACAAAATCCCAGTGTGGCTGCAGCGAATCTAAACTGTAACAAATTGGTACATCTTTCCAGTAGTGCATTAAAGAAGGTCTTTCAGGTGTGATGCATTTCAAAGAGGTTTATCGTAGACAGAACAATTACTCAATGTCATCAACTTCTGTTCAGTGGTACTCATAAGCCATGCCTGAAAGACCCAAGTAGCCTATTTTAAAAGGGCTTCCCCAGTGGTTCAAGTGGTCAAGAATCCACCTGCAATGCAGGAGACACAGGAGATGCAGGCTTGATCCCTGGATGGAGAAGATCCCCTGGAGAAGAGCATGGCAACCCACTCCAGTATTCTTGCCTGGAAAGTCCCATGGACAGAGGAGCCTGGCAGGTTACAATCCATATGTCAAAGAGTTGCACACGACTGGTGTGACTGAGCAAGCACAGCCTATTTTAAAAGACTTGCAGGTAAGAGAATTCTGTAGCATGCCTTGATAACATTTGCTAATGATTATGATGAGTGTTTATTTGGGCTGTTTAATTACTAAGATAATTACTTTTCTAGTCCCCATCACTGTATATGTGTTATCCTAGTTTGAGTGTATAACATGTGCTGAGCACTCTGTGCTCTGAGGTATGGGAGAGCAAAATGAAATTATCCACAATGGTTTTAAAAGCCAATTGTTACTCTCTATCCATGGCAGAATTATAATAATAATTGTCACCACTTAAATAGCTCCTTTCATTCTCAGACCTCAAGGCACTCCAACGTTGTTACTTCACATTATTTAAGTGAATTTCTTTTGGAAGACAGGGCAAACTGAGAGACACATAATACGTGGTTAGCTATGCTAATTTTGTTTTCTTTAACAAATGCAAAATAAATAGCCTACTAAAGAGCCAGATAATATCTTGACGATAAACCCTTTCTAAAGTAGGTTATTCTAAACAGATGTGCTTTGTTTTATATCAATGTTATTTTTGAAAATTTTATTCACATAGACATAATCCTAGATGTGATTAACTAATACTGATTTTTTTTTTTTTGGCTCATATATTGTCAGAAAAATGGAAACAAGCAACTTGCTTGCACATACACAAAAAAATGGTTTTAATGAACAGTGAAACTACAGATTTTTAAAGCCTTGCTGCTTTCTAAATTTTATGAGTAAATTTTGTGGAAAACTGTGTAAATAGAGCATAATTGTTTTAAAAATAGAAGCCTTTGTTATTAGTCATCTAACTGTCATAGGTATACAAAGCAGCCTGCTGTATAGACAAAGAACCAGAAAAAAGTTACCTGCAGAGAGTTTTTGCTATTGAAATAATAAAAACTAAAGCAATGGGTGAACTTTTGGTTCACAGATGCAAATACTGAATGCTAAACCTAGCTGAGGGAAAATCACTTTAGCCTGATAACCGGATTACTTAGAACAAAAATAGAGAAAATTAAGAACTGAAGAGCAGAAAATTAAGGTGGAATGCAATTTAAAGAGTAAGTAGATGATGTAGGCTTTCATTTTCTTCCCCCCCAGTGTCCAGCTAATTAAAATCACAATCAAAATGAAAGAGTCTAAACGTGTAAATATCTTTAGCTAATGATTTTGTTTTTTTTTAATCATCTTCACATTCAAAGTCTTCTTTTATTCATTTAGGTCTTTACAATAAAATAAAATTGTTTTTCCCCTGTAAAAGTCCTCCTTTTAATTTTCCTTATCTGCTTCTCTTTATATTATATAATTCTTCAGTTCTTTTTTCTCTGCCTCTCCTTATGCCATATTCTTTCAGCTTTTTCTTTTACTTTGAACCTACTTTACAGAAGGCAAAGTTGTATAGGTGTAGAGGTTATATTATTTTATGTTAGAATTTAACTGCTGATCTGAATACAGCTCTTTGAGGCTGCCTCACACACAAAGGAATAATTACTTGTGGCATAATATATACCTTATAAAATTATACTTTCAAAACTTAAGTGGATTCCAATTTTCTTAGCAGAAAGATTTCTTCATTGCCTTTGCCATCAGGAATATCTTTTATATTGCCAAGTAAAATCACAGCTAAAGACATTACCAATCTATGGAAATTCTCCTTTGTATCTGTGTTTACAAATATATTGTGCTTTAAACTCTCCTAGGATCAGTGTTTGGGGACCCAGGAAATGAAAAAGTACCTAAGAAGCATGAAGTCAGCAACTGTGGAACACTTTATTTATCAGTTTTAATGCACATTAATCAGGCACCCATGAACAGAGGAGCCTGGCAGACTACAGTCCATGGGTTTGCAAAAGAGTCGGACAGGACTTAGTGATTAAACAACAATAATCAGGCACCACCAGCCATTCACCTTGTTGGAGGACTTGTTCCTAAACTTAGAGGTCAGATCGGGGCTTTGCATAGCATCACATCCATCTCTTGATCAAGCTCTGCTCTACTGTTTAGAGCAGTTTATTTTTATTATTATTATGGCTATTTTATTTTCTGCCTTGCTAGCCTGCCTATATAAGCTAAACTACTAATAAAGTGTGGGCAGCAGCATTCCCATATCCTGGGAACTTGTTGAAAATACAGAATCTTAGACAGTAGAGCAGATGTACTGAATCATCATCTTAACAGGAACCCCAGGTTACTTTACGGACACACTAAAGTTGAGAAGTCCTCCTTGAGGTAGTCTCCTCTAAGCACTCTAGATCTCTGACTGATCCTTCTTTGCCCTTCTGTACTCCTTCAACACCCATGCATGAGTGGTGAACATATCATGTCTAAGATAGGAAAGGAAGGGATTGACTTTCATGCCTTGTCAACACAAGACCTAACTTAGAATGTCATTTCCCATGACCAGGGTCCCTCCATGATAAGCAGGCTAGAATGCCAGCAGGGTGGGGATGATGGGATGTCAATGAATAGTCAATTTGTCACTATCAGTGCCGGCCTCCTAGATAAAGAGACCAGCAGGAGCCATTCACATCCAAGGCTAAGCGTGAGGGCAATGAGGATATGTATTTGGGGGCTGGAATAGTGTATTTCGGGCTTCCCAGGTGGCTCAGAGGTTAAAGCATCTGCCTGCAATGCGGAAGACCTGGGTTTGATCCCTGGGTTGGGAAGATCCCCTGGAGAAGGAAATGGCAACCCACTCCAGTATTCTTGCCTGGAGAATAACCATGGGTGGAGGAGCCTGGTGGGCTACTGTTCATGGGGTCACAAAGAGTTGGACATGACTGAGCAACTTCACTTCACTATAGTGTATTTCTGCTTTCTACAGCCCAGGATGAATGTACCCAGCAGATGCACTACCAGAGGTCACTGGGTTCTGCTGATAAGGGAGGAATTCAGCACTATTTCCTCAGAACTCTCCTGCATTCATCTTCTCCATAAACATGTAGGCTGATGCTACTTGGTTTTCATCCCACCTCTCTGATAACTTATTTTCACTGCCTTTTGATGGCCCTTTCCTTTTAATTCAACCTTGAAATATTTGAGCTCCTCAAGGCAACCTCTTCATTTCCTACTCAATACACTGACACTTGTCTGGACTCCCATTCTCTGTCCATTCCAATAGCTTCAGTTACCATCAATGCACAAATACTCCCATCTATATCTCTAGCCCAGATTTCCTCCAAGCTTTGAGTCCATTTTACTTATCACTTGGATGTCTCACAGGTATACTGAACCTGCAATTCTTCGTCACTAATCAGTTCCTTCTCCGTCCATGAGCCTAGTAAAAACTCAACTGTGCTTCCAATTAAGCCCATCTCACCTCATAGCCAATTAATCAGCAAGCCTTATTGATTCTCTTTTAGAATCCTCCCATTCTTCACATCTTCATCACTGTGATTCCAGTCCAAGCATCCTCAAGCTTACCCAGATTATTTCAATAGCCTCTCAACTGATCACTCCCTAACTACACTAACATATGCAAAAACGTGATTTAAAAGATAGCCCTAGGAAATCTCACTTCAGATTATTACTAGAGAGGGTCAATGGCCTGGTGAGCAGTTAGCAAAGCAGTTGTCTAACTAGACTCTTAAATGATCTCTGCCTTCACTCTTCTATCATCAACAGCACTATAGCCACTAAGATTTTATATGCCAAGAAATATTATTAATTATACCCAGGATAATTTTTCCCCCTAAAAAACAGATTCTAATTATATCTAATCATGTCAGACTCCTGCTTAAAATCCCACAAAATTCTGTTTGTGATAAAATAGAAAATTCCTTGCATTGACTGTAAGGCATTCTAAGAACCATCTCCTGCCTCACACATAAGAATCATTTTACTCCTCTCTACATTCCTATTCTTTATACTGCAGTTTCTTTTTTATTTTAATTTGGCTGCGTTGGGTCTTAGTTGCGGCATGTGGTGTCTTTGTGTGTCATGTGGGAACTTAGTTGCAGTTCACAGACTCTCTAGTTGTGGTGCGCCATTTGCAGCACATAGACTTCTTTGCTCCATAGTATGTGGGGTCATGATTCCTAGACCAGGGATCAAACCCATGTCTCATGTATTGCAAGGTGAATATTTAACCATTGGGCCACTAGGGCCCAATGGTTAAGGGAAGTCCCTATACTCCAGTTTCTTGAAAGTAGCATGTATCTTCCTACCTCAGACTGCCACATTTGTACATACGATCCTCCTTTCTTTTGCCTGCTGCTGCGGCTGCTGCATCGCTTCAGTCGTGGCCGACTCTGTGCGACCCTGTAGACGGCAGCCCACCAGGCTCCCCCGTCCCTGGGATTCTCCAGGCAAGAACACTGGAGTGGGTTGCCATTTCCTTCTCCAATGCATGAAAGTGAAAAGTGAAAGTGAAGTCGCTCAGTCGTGTCCGACTCCTAGCGACCCCATGGACTGCAGCCCACCAGGCTCCTCCGTCCATGGGACTTTCCAGGCAAGTAATGAATTCCTATCCATCCTTCACATCTCTGATCACTTCCTGTGAGACTCTATAGCTTATACCTCAAACTAGGTCAAATCCAGGTAACATACTTTCTTATCAACTTCTACTTCTCCTGGGTAATAGACATCATAATTGTATTATGCTATATCTACAACTCCAACTAGATCTATGCTCCATCCAAGCAAGGGCTGTGTTGGCTCTTGTTCACTACTTTAGCTCCAACTGTGCCTTCTACAATTGGGTTCTCAAATATTTCAGAAAAAAGAAACAAAGTATGGAAGGAAGGAATGAGCACACCAGGTGCTAGTAAAGCAAAAGAATCTGACAGGATGAGATTGTTTTGACCTCTGTCAACCCACTAATTAGAACCGGACATGGAACAGCAGACTGGTTCCAAATAGGGAAAGGAGTATGTCAAGGCTGTATATTGTCACCCTGCTTATTTAATTTATATGCAGAGTACATTATGCGAAATGCTGGGCAGGATGAAGCACAAACTGGAATCAAGATTGCTGGGAGAAATATCAGTAACCTCAGATATGCAGATGACACCACCCTTATGGCAGAAAGTGAAGAAGAACTAAAGAGCCTCTTGATAAAAGTAAAAGAGGAGACTGAAAAAATTGGCTTAAAACTCAACATACACAAAACTAAGATCATGGCATCTGGTCCCATCACTTCATGGCAGATAGATGGGGAAGCAGTGGAAACAGTGAGAGACTTTATTTTGGGGGGCTCCAAAATCACTGCAGATGGTGACTGCAGCCATGAAATTAAGAGACGCTTATTCCTTGGAAGATAAGTTATGACCAACCTAGATAGCATATTAAAAAGCAGAGACATTACTTTGCCATTAAAGGTCTGTCTAGTCAAAGCTATGGTTTTTCCAGTAGTCATGTATGGATGTGAGAGTTGGACTATAAAGAAAGCTGAGTGCCGAAGAATTGATGCTTTTGAACTGTAGTGTTGGAGAAGACTCTTGAGAGTCCCTTGGACTGCAAGGAGATCCAATCAGTCCATCCTAAAGGAAATCAGTCCTGAATATTCATTGGAAGGACTGATGCTGAAGCTGAAACTCCAATACTTTGGCCACCTGATGCAAAGAACTGACTCATTTGAAAAGACCCTGATTCTGGGAAAGATTGAAGGTGGGAGGAGAAGGGGATGACAGAGGATGAGGTGGTTGGATGGCATCACCAACTCAATGGACATGAGTTGAAGTAAACTCCAGGAGTTGGTGATGGACAAGGAGGTCTGGCATACTGCAGTCTATGGGGTCACAAAAAGTCAGACACGACTGAGCGAGTGAACTGAACTGAAACCCACTAATCACTAAGGTCGATTTGACTGGTGTGGCCTAATGTTATTCTCCTCCCCCACTGCTCCCTGTGAACTCTACCTAAACTATGGATTCTGGTATAACTAGAAGTGCATGGGGCCAGGACCTGTTTGTAAGTCCATGCAATAGCAGACTGATGTATTAAATAACTTTATCAGGTAATATGGTTACTTAGTACTTTATCAAGTTAGTACAGTAGGCCCTGATGCCAGTATCCACTAAGAATACTTTGTGAATAATTATATCTGACTAATAAATGCCTCTTGCTCCAAATCACCACCTGTGACTCAATAAAGGTAAGACTAGGAAATGTCCTTAACCTTCAAGAGATGAAGTGATGAAGTCCTCAGTCATGGTCACTTTCATCCAGCATTATTCCCCAGGGGTAATGACCTGGGTTCAGTTAATAACCATTAGACCTATATGATCCACTAAACTAACTTAGATCTCTTAAATTCATTTTTGTCTGGATCTGGAGATTTATCTTAAAAAAATTTTTTTAAATTTATTTGGCTGTGTCAGGTCTTAGTTTCACCATGTGAGATCTTTCCTTGTGGCGTATGGATTCTCTAGTTGTGGTGCTCAGGCTCAGTAGTTGCAGAACATGGACTCTCTAGTGGTGCACAAGCTCCAGAGTGCTCAGGCTCAGTACTTGCAGAACATGGACTCTCTAGTGGTGCACAAGCTCCAGAGTGCTCAGGCTCAGTAGTTGCAGAACATGGGCTCTCTAGTGGTGCACAAGCTCCCGAGTGCTCAGGCTCAGTACTTGCAGAACATGGACTCTCTAGTGGTGCACAAGCTCCCGAGTGCTCAGGCTCAGTACTTGCAGAACATGGACTCTCTAGTGGTGCACAAGCTCCAGAGTGCTCAGGCTCAGTAGTTGCACTGCAACTGATAAAATTAAGGTAAAATTTGTGTATGTAACAGCTCCTTCGACAGACAGTTATTTGACTTTCTATTATGTTCAGGGGACTAGTCTCAGTGCTGAGGATATGACAGAAAACAAAACAGAAAAAGTATCCTATTTCTTGATGTTTATACACACTCTTGAGGGGGGGAGACAGACAATAAGTAAAATAAACAAGTGAAATTTATAGTTGTTAGAAGATAATAAGTCTAAGGAAAAATTTAAGTCAGGCTAAGCGATACAGGATATAGTGGAGGTAGGCTACAATTTTAAATAGAGTTGACCAAGAGGTTTTACTGAAAAGATATTTGGGAAAAGACTTGAAGTTGGGGAGAGGGGAAGAAACCATGTGGGAAATAAACATTGCAGGCAACAGAAATAACAGTACATGAGGGATGCCTTCTGAGATAGGAGGATGCCAGTTACTCAAGAAAAAGCAAGATCAATGTGACTCGAGCAGTGAGCCAGAAGAATAGTAGAAGTAGGGATCAGAGAGAAAAAGGAGGTGTTAGGAGAAATCTGATGGGGCCTTGTAAACCAATGATGAGGACTTTGGCTTTTGCTTGATCAAAATAGGGAGCTATTGGAGGGATTTGATTCTTAGAGTGACTTGAGGTGATTTCCATTTAAAAAGGATCTTAAAGGCTTCTGCGTTGCTAATAGAGGGCCAAGGGTGGAAGCAGGGCTCAGTTGGGAGACTAGTTAGATAACTAGTTTCACTAAAACTAGGCTATTATATGTCTCCAGGAATAATTCTTCAGCATTAGTGGTTGGGGCATAGACTTGGATTACTGTGATATTGAATGGTATTGCCTTGGAAATGAACTGAGATCATTCTGGTGTTTTGAGATTGCACCCAAGTACTGTATTTTGGACTCTTTCATTGACTATGATGGCTACTCCATTTTTTCTAAGGGATTCTTGCCCACAGTAGTAGATATAATGGTCATCTCAATTAAATTCGCCCATTCCCTTCCACTTTAGTTCACTGATTCCTAAAAATGTTGATATTCACTCTTGCCAGCTCCTGTTTGACCACTTCCGATTTACCTCAATTCATGGACCTAACAGTCAAGGTTCCTGTGTAATACTGTTCTTTACCACATCGGACTTTATTTTCACCACCAGAAACATCCATAACTGGGTGTTGTTTCCACTTTGGCTCAGCCTCTTCATTTCTTGTGGAGCTTTTTCTCCATTCTTCTCCATTAGCATATTGGACACCTACTGATCTGGGGAGTTTATCTTTCGGTGTCATATCTTTTTGCCTGATCATACTGTTCATGGGGTTCTTAAGGCAAGAATCCTGAAAAGGTTTGCCATTCCTTTCTCCAGTAGACCATGTTTTGTCAGAACTCTCCAACATGACCCATCTGTCTTGAGTGGAAAAACGTCAGTTTTCATTCCAAAGAAGGGCTATGCTAAAGAATGTTCAAACCACTGCACAATTGCACTCATTTCACATGCTAGTGAAGTAATGCTCAAAATCCTTCAAGCTAGGCTTCAACAGTATGTGAACTGAGAACTTCCAAATGTACAAGCTGGATTTTAAAAAGTCAGAGGAACCAAAGATCACATTGCCAACAGCTGTTGGAGCATAGAAAAAGCTAGAGAATTCCAGATAAACATCTGTTTCTGCTCAATTGACTATGTTAAAACCTTTGACTGTGTAGATCACAATAAACTGTGGAAAATTCTTAAAGAGATGGGAATACCAGACCACCTTACCTGCCTCCTGAGAAACCTGTATGCAGGTCAAGAAGCAACAGTTAGAACCGGACATGGAACAATGGACTGTTTCCAAATTGGGAAAGGAGTACACCAAGGCTGTATACTGTCACCCTGCTTATTTAACTTATATGCAGAGTACATCATGCAAAATGCCTGGCCTGGATGAAGTACAAACTATAATCCAGATTGCCAGGAGAAATACCAATAACCTCAGATATACAGATGATACCACTTTAATGGCAGAAAGAGAAGAGGAACTAAAGAGCCTCTTGATGAAAGTGAAAGAGGAGAGTGGAAAAGCTGGCTTAAAACTTATCATTTAAGAAACGAAGATCAGGGCATCCAGCCCCATCACTTCATGGCAAATAGATGGGAAAACATGGAAACAGTGATAGACTTTATTTTTGGGGGCGCCAAAATCACTGCAGACAGTCATTGCAGCCATGAAATTAAGAGATACTTGCTCCTGGAAGAAAAGCTATGATAAACCTAGACAGAGTACTGAAAAGCAGAGCCATTACTTTGCTGACAAAGGTCCATATAGTCAAAGATATGGTTTTTCTAGTAGTCATGTATGGGTGTGAGAGTCAGACCATAAAGAAGGCTGAATGCCAAAGAACTGATGGTTTTGAACTGTGGTGTTGGATAAGACTCGAGAGTCCCTTGGATTACAGGGATTGCAAACCAGTCAATCCTAAAGGAAATCAAGCCTGAATGTTCGTTGGAAGAACTGCTGCTGAAGCTGAAACTCCAATACTGTAGCCACCTGATGCGAAGAACTGACTCATTGGAAAAGACCCTAATGCTGGAAAAGATTGAAGGCAGGAGGAGAAGTGTGAGACAGAGGAGTAAATGATTAGATGGTATCACTAACACAATGGACATGAGTTTGAGCAAATTCTGGGAGATAGTGATGAACAGGGAAGCCTGGCGTGCTGTAGTTCACGGGGTGTCTAAGGGTCGGACATAACTCAGCAACTGAAAAACAACATAGAATGAAATATACATGTTCCTAGCCTTTAGGAATATATTAATAATGTAATTTAATGATACATAATTAGAATAAGTATAATTTTTATATAGATAATTAAACTTACTAACTTATGATAACATTTATGATGTGATACAGTCTTGTTCCCTGAAAGTTGCTACAATCAGATTGTGTTTCAAGAAATAATTGTACTAGATTTCATGCCTAATTGATCTTTATATGTGGCAACAGAAATTGACCTTCAGTGTAGATATAGATTGTTCTTGCAAAATAAAAGACACAGCAGTTAAAGAGTGTCTATTGTTAGCAGGTGAGATTAGAAATGCTCTTTGGGATATTTTCCTAAAAGTTAAATGAAAAACAAATAGGGCCTATACTAACAACCTAAAGTAGCAAGCTGCAACACTTTATCCTGAATTTCCAGACTTAAAATATAAGTCCTAAAATAACTTTAAATAGCTAAAATTTGATATAAAAGTCAATTTTAATAGAAGGCAAATAATGAAAATTTCTAAACTTTAATTGGCAGTTGGGGCTTCCCAGGTAGTGTCCCAGGAAGTGGTACAGAACCTGCCTGCCAACACGAGACACAGGTTCAATCCCTGGATCAGGAAGATCCCCTGGAGAAGGGCATGGCAAGCCACTCCTATTTTCTGGCCTGGAGAATCCCATGGACAGAAGAGCCTGGCAGGCTACAGCCCATGGGATCACAGAGTTAGACATGACTGAAGTGACTTAGCACCTGTGCACTATGGTTATAGTGACTTCAGTTCAGTTCAGTTCAGTTCAGTTGCTCAGTCGTGTCCGACTCTTTGTGACCCCATGAATTGCAGCATGCCAGGCCCCCCTGTCCATCACCAACTCCTGGAGTTCACTCAGATTCATGTCCATCGAGTCAGTGATGCCATCCAGCCATCTCATCCTCTGTATAGTGACTTATTAATCTCATTTTTAGAATCTGTTGTAAAAATTTCATAATACATACCAAATTATGTCATAAAATCAGTCCATTGCCACATATAAATATGTATACTATACATGCAATACACACATATATGCATATCTGGAAGACCATAGCTTAACCTGGTATCATGATTCCTCTCCTGGTGTTTTGTCTCTCTCATTTATAGATTCCAGTAACAAAGAGATCAGCAGAACTGTCTGTCTTGTCTAGTTTTCCCTTTAATGGAGAGTTCCCTCTATATAACCCATCACAAATAAATAATCCAGCTACAATTTACAAGTGAACATTTAAATTGTATTATTCTAAATCAGACTTAAATGATCTACCTAGAACAGGTTCAAATGGACAGTTTCTTGAATGCTATTTTCAGATACATGTGTTGTTGGTGAACAAGTCTTTTTAAATGTAAGGCTCAGAATCTTTGACGCATCCCATAAGACATACAAGCCTAAAGCAAATAGCAAGTTATTTTGAGGGTTGTTTAAAATAATAGAGTTTATCAAACCCTGCCAAAATCTTTTATGAATGGAGTAAACAAAGTGATTTTTCTAGGAGAAATATTTTCTGTGACATTATAAACCAGCATTTGTCAAAATGAAATCTGTTCGAATTCAAGGGTTCAGTTTGTAAGAGGACCTTATGAAAAAAAATTAGTAGTAAATTAACTAACACTGTTGACACTAAAAGAATAAAATAATTTATGGTACAAGGCTATTTTATTAGCACCTTAGATTAATTTACATTCTCCTCTTTAGTGACAGTTGCAGCATTTTTATCTATAATTTTTAATTATGGATAAAATTTTCTTTAAAAAATGATAACCGTTATTCCTTCTGTGGATTAATCTTAATTGTATATTTTCATGCTCCTCTGTTGAATCTCAAGTTAAAGTAAAGCATTCTAAATGTGTATTCTATTGGTTCCAGTACTGAGTTTTAAAGTTCACTGTTTTTGCCTCCTGGAAAAAATACCTTCGCAGAATGATTTAGTTTGTTTCATAAAACAGAAATACAAAATTAAAATTCAAACTTTTATTTTTCACTTCTTATAAAAATATAAAGTTTAAACTTATTAGTGAAATCTTGGATTTAACAATTCAGAACCTATGTGAGTGAAATCAAATTAAATATATTTAATTATTTTAAAATCTCTTTAAATCAATTTTCACTGGTAAATCCATTATGTCAGAGTACAAAAGAAAACAGAGAGTACTTGCAATTTTTTTAGTTTGGATAGGGACACAAAACAAATGCACATGAAATAAGTGAAAAGTCTTTCAGAGAAACATCAACAAGTACTCGTTACTGTAATGCAGTCTTCAAATCACACACTAGCAAAGTAATGCTCAAAATTCTCCAAGCCAGGCTTCAACAGTAAGTGAACCATAAACTTCCAGATGTTCAAGCTGGATTTAGAAAAGGCAGAGGAATTAGACATCAAATTGCCAACATCCGTTGGATCACAGAAAAAGCAAGAGAGTTCCAGAAAAACATCTATTTCTGCTTTATTGACTATGCCAAAGCTTTTGACTGTGTGGATCACAACAAACTGTGGAAAATTCTGAAAGAGATGGGAATACCAGACCACCTGACCTGCCTCCTGAGAAATCTGCATGCTAGTCAAGAAGGAACAGTTAGAACTGGACATAGAACAACAGACTGGTTCCAAATAGGGAAAGGAGTACATCAAGGCTGTATATTGTCACCCTGCTTATTTAACTTATATGCAGAGTACATGATGTGAAATGCCAGGCTGGATGAAGCACAAACTGGAATCAAGATTGCTGGGAGAAATATCAATAACCTCAGATATGCAGATGACACCACCCTTATGGCAGAAAGTGAAGAAGAACTAAAGAGCCTCTTGATGAAAGTGAAAGAGGAGAGTAAAAAAGTTGGTTTAAAGCTCAACATTCAGAAAACAAAGATCATGGCATCCAGTCCCATCACTTCATGGCAAATAGATGGGAAAACAATGGAAACATTGTTAAGTGACAGACTTAATTTTCTGAGGCTCCAAAATCACTGCAAATGGTGACTGCAGCCATAAAATTAAAAGATGCTTGCTCCTTGGAAGAAAAGCTATGACCAAACTAGACAGCATATTAAAAAGCAGAGACATTATTTTGCCAACAAAGGTGAATCTAGTCAGAGTTATGGCTTTCCCAGTAGTCATTTATGGATGTGAGAGTTGGACCATAAAGAAACCTAAGTGCTGAAGAACTAATGCTTTTGAACTGCAGTGTTGGAGAAGACTCTTGAGAGTCTCTTGGGCTGAAAGGAGGTCCAATCAGTCGATCCTAAAGGAAATCAGTCCTGAATATTCATTGGAAGGACTGATGCTGAAGCTGAAACTCCAATATTTTGGCCACCTGATATGAAGAACTGACTCATTGGAAAAGACCCTGATGCTGGGAAAGATGGAAGGCAGGAGGAGAAGGGGATGACAGAGGATGGGATGGTTCGATGGCATCACTGACTCGATGGACATGAGTTTGAGTAAACTCCAGGAGTTGATGATGGACAGGGGAGCCTGGTGTGCTGCAGTCTATGGGGTCTCAAATACTCAGACATGACTGAGTGACTGAACTGAACTGAGTCTTCAAATAGCACAAAATTGAGATGTAGATTAATGGTGGGTTAAAACTAAGATGTAATTAGGGTGCTTCAAAAGATACTTTTCACAGCTAAGTTTTGAAGAAGGTTTTGAGAAAGTTGTAATATATGAATTTGCATGTGGGGACCAGGATTTCAGTGAGAATAGGGCAAAGACATAGAAAGGAGCAATTATGAGTCAAGAAAATATTAAGGGCTGGAGGCAAGGTGAGTTGCAAAAACCATTTAGACCTCTGTACTCCCTTAATCTTTTAATCCCCTTTCTTTCAATCCATCATTTAACCACTTCTTTGCCTATTGGCTCAGAGGTTAAAGCATCTGCCTGGAATGTGGGAGACCCAGGTTTGGTCCCTGGGTCAGGAAGATCCCCTGGAGAAGGAAATGGCAACCCACTCTAGTACTCTTGCCTGGAGAATCCCATGGAGGGAGGAGCCTGGTAGGCTACAGTCCATGGGGTCGCAAAGACAGGACTGAGCTACTTCACTTTCACTCCCTTAATCTTTTAATCCCCTTTCTTTCAATCCATCATTTAACCACTTCTTTGCCTATTCAGGTTAGACTCCCTGGGGTATTACTGCAACCACCTGTGGCCAGAACTCTCAATGCCTTAGATCCTGTTTCGTTCTATTGTCAGCCCCCCTCCCTGCCAGGGAATAGTTAATTTCAGAAATCAGGGGAACAAGCTTTGTAGTCAGACCTGTGCAGTGTCTGCTAGTGAAATGAACAAGGGTGACAGGTCACTGTCTTGTCCTCACATTGCTTCCTCTTCATCTTTTCATCATAATCGTAACAAAAAAATTTGGGGGGAGATAAATTGTGTTGGAAAGCATAAAGTTTTCTCAGGAAGAGTAGCAATTCCTCAACTCCCTCTCTAACACCTTCTACAAGCCATACTTCCAATTATAACTACTCAGTTCAGTTCAGTTCAGTTGCTCAGTCATGTCCAACTCTTTGTGACCCCATGAATCGCAGCATGCCAGGCCTCCCTGTCCATCACCAACTCCCGGAGTTGACTCAAACTCACGTCCATCGAGTCAATGATGCCATCCAGCCATCTCATCCTCTGTCACCCCCTTCTCCTCTTGCCCCCAATCCCTCCCAGCATCATAGTCTTTTCCAATGAGTCAACTCTTCGCATGAGGTGGCCAAAGTACTGGAGTTTCAGCCTTAGCATCATTCCTTCCAAAGAAATCCCAGGGCTGATCTCCTTCAGAATGGACTGGTTGGATCTCCTTGGAGTCCAAGGGACTCTCAAGAGTCTTCTTCAACACCACAGTTCAAAAGCATCAATTCTTCAGCGCTCAGGCTTCTTCACAGTCCAACTCTCACATCCATACATGACCACAGGAAAAACCATACCCCGACTAGACGGACCTTTGTTGGCAAAGTAATGTCTCTGCTTTTCAATATGCTATCTAGGTTGGTCATAACTTTCCTTCCAAGGAGTAAACCCCAAATTTGGATCAATTTAGTTTTTCTGTTCTTAAATCCATGTTTAAGGATGTTGAACAAAAATTCATACCTGCTCATGTTGCAACTACATATCCATCATCTCTGGCTTCATCTGGGCTTTCAAAGTAATTCAGCAAAAATTCTATGTTTCCTGTCTTTTGCAGTGTCTTTTTCCATTTTTCAGCTCTCCCTTCTAACTGCCCTCCTCAGATAGCCTGCCCCAACGTCACTCTGTTGATGAGATCACTGGCCAACTCCTGAGTCAGAAGATTATCCGAGCCACATGATTATTCAGGAGTTTCTTCTTCATTGTGGACCTTCTGTTTGAGTATTAGCTTGTGTGTATGTGTGCTCACTCACTCAGTCGTGTCCAACTCTTTGCGACTCTATGGACTGTAGTGTGCCAGGCTCCTCTGTCCATGGAATTCTCCAGGCAAGAGTACTGGAGTGGGCTGCCATGCCCTCCTCCAGCGGATCTTCCTGACCCATGGACCAAACCCATATCTCTTTTTTCTCCTGCATTGGCAGGCGGGTTCTATACCACTAGTGCCATCTGGGAAACCCCAAGTATTTGCCTGAGGCACAAATGTTTCCAGGCTCTGGGACTTTATTAAGAGATCCATCCCAAGCATACATCCATTCTATTAACTTTGTTTTTATCAATCTTATGAGAGTGAAAAAGTTGCCTTAAAGCCTAACATTCAGAAAACTAAGATCATGGCATCCGGTCCCATCACTTCATGGCAAATAGATGGGGAAACAGTGGAAACAGTGGCTGACTTTATTTTTTGGGGCTCCAAAATCACTGCAGATGGTGACTGCAGCCATGAAATTAAAAGACACTTACTCCTTGGAAGGAAAGATATGACCAACCTAGACAGCATATTAAAAAGCAAAGACATTAAATTACTTTGTCAACAAAGGTCCGTCTAGTCAAGGCTATGGTTTTTCCAGTAGTCATGTATGTATGCGAGAGCTGGACTATAAAGAAAGCTGAGCACCGAAGAATTTGATGCTTTTGAACTGTGGTGTTGGAGAAGACTCTTGAGAGTCCCTTGGACTGCAAGGAGATCCAATCAGTCCATCCTAAAGGAAATCAGTCCTGAGTGTTCATTGGAAGGACTGATGTTGAAGCTGAAACTCCAATATTTTGGCCACCTAATACAAAGAGCTGACTCATTTGAAAAGACCCTGATGTTGGGAAAGATTGAAGGCAGGAGGAGAAGGGGACAACAGAGGATGAGATGGTTAGATGGCATAACTGACTCAATTGACATGAGTTTGGGTAAACTATGGAAGTTGGTGATGGACAGGGAGGCCTGGCGTGCTGCAGTTCATGGGGTTGCAAAGAGTCGGACACATCTGAGCGACTGAACTGACTGAACTGATGATCTTATCCTTCCAAATTCAAGAAAATTTATACTATTAGCCCCTCCCCAGGATCAATATATATCTCAATCAGGCCAGATCTTCCATGAAAAGAGTCTAACATGGAAACACAATTCTGCCTCCTAAAGAGATATCTATTCTTCATTGTGCTAGGAGCCAACAATCTTCTTCCATGTGATATAGGAATATTGTATGGATTCATTCTTAAAACAAAATGCTCCAATACCTCCACTATTTAAATCAGAATACAAAACCAACTTTTACATCATCAATCAATTGCTTATAGGAAACTCCCTTTAGACTATAGAGTTGAAACAAGTGTAGAAGTTTGCAAAAGGCATAGGTATGTAGAAGCTGTCCAGTTATTAAATTACTGGGCACCACAAACTTTAAGGCTAGGTTTGCTGAATAATACACAGTTCATCAACTGAAGCTTGAGCCAAACGGAATGCCACAGTCAGTTTCTTCAAGAGCTAACAGTGTCAGGAAATTTTCCACAAAATGTAGATACAGAAGAGAGCATGGTCTTTGTCCAAATTTTAGGCTCCTTCTCTGTTAGCAAGGATCCTAACCTGGCTTCCTAAAAGGTGTAGATTTGGTGATTAATAGGCTAGTTTGGCTTTTGTAACCTCATGCTGCTAAGTCACTTCAGTCGTGTCCGACTCTGTGCGACCCCATAGATGGCAGCCCACTTGGCTCCCCTGTTCCTGGGATTCTCCAGGCAAGAACACTGGAGTGGGTTGTCATTTCCTCATAGTTCTTGGAAAATGACAGTGGACTATTGGGGGAAAAATCAGTAGAGGCTCCGGTTGTGGCTGTCATGGCAGTTTTTTTGTTTTTTTTTTTCCCCTCCTTGCTAGAATAAATGAATGTATCTGTTACCATTTATTGTGCAGTTACTGATCTTGTGAAAATATTTTTTATGTATCTTGGTGGGTAGGCACCATCAGCAGTTTGTCCTCATTGACATAAATACCAATAAATCTAGGATACTTCTAGAGTTAGCAAGCCCATTCAGTATCTCAATCTGCTAGAGAAAGTTCAAGCACCATGAGAACTTCCAGGTCACAAGGACCAGTTGACAGTTACTTGCTGTAAAACCCTGAACCTAAGTTTTCCTTCACTATGGACCCCAATCATGGAAGGATAAAATTTAGATCATCTTGTTCATAGTCAGAGTAAGACATAAAAAGATGCAGCATCCAAAATTTAGGATACTCATTTTGAAAGGAGTAGCCTGGAATGCCACAGATCCTCAAACACTCAGGCCCTTTACTTTCGTATCAGAACTCTTTAGTCTTCTACACTTTCACAGTTGCATATATGACTTACAACAGCACCCAGGAGCATTTCTACTTTCTGATCTTCATGGCCTATCAGCATGAAGTTTTGTGTATATTGGATCAAAATGGTACCTTGATCAAAGACTCAGCACACTAGACTGTAACACACAGCCAGAAAGCTTGTGTTTCCCTAAGGCAGGACAATAAAGATTTATTGGTGTTTATGTCTCTCAATGAAGACAAACTGCTCATGGTGCCTATCCACCAAGATACATAAAAAATATTTTGACAAGATCAGTAACTACACAGTAATTGTTAACAGATACATTCATTTATTCTACCAAGGAGGAATAAAAAAAAGACAAAAAACTGCCATGGCAGCCACAACTGGAGCCTCTACTGATTTTGTTTCCAATAATCCACTGTCATTCTCCAAGAACTATGAGGTTACAAAAGCCAAACCAGTCTATTAATCACCAAATCTACACCTTTCAGGAAGCAGCCTTCATGGTTGTAGGGTTCCTGTTCACTCCTTATTTTGGCTAGGGAAGAGAGTACCTAATGGCCTGTCATAAAATAACAGCTATGTCTTTATAGGGGAAGAAAGAAGTTGTGGGGTCTGCCAGTCTCCTAAAATACCCATTCCCACAACTCACTCAGGATCTGAGAAAACGAGCCCAGGATAGTTAGGGGAGTCCCACTCGGCCAACCATGAAATAAACTTAGGTCGGAACACCATTTATCACCTGGACTCCACAATGATCCCCGACTCTATCCAGCCGACTACAGTGGAATTGCAAGTCCCCAGGAATCAATGATAACTTTGAGCCAATATCCAATATTTCCCAAGTTCAAGTATTTCCCCTTTCCACAGTGTACAAGTATGCAGGTCAAATGACTGCTAGCCCCATTAGCAAAGACAAGGCAGAACGTTAAATGTGTAGGCTTGTGTAGTGTTTCAGCAGTATCTTTCCTCCTGGGTACCAGCCTTCCCTTTCATTGGGTGATGCTGAGTCTGTGAACCCAAAATTCTCTAGCACGTTGGTTCCAGTGAGGCCTCTGTTCACCAGACTTAGAATAGCTTTGGTTAAATAAATCAAGACACACCTTAATTGGCTGTCTGTCTATTTCATTCCTGGGGACCCCATGATTAATTAACCACAGTCAGAGATTTCTGCTACTGAAGCCATTCCCTGATCCCTGAGTGTAGCATCTGGCTATTAAAACAATACCCACTTTGCTTCAGACTGTTAACAGTCATCATCTGGGTTAGGCCTCAGCTGGCTTCTCACATCCCCTGTGAGATCAGGAATACCATTTTTATTATAGCTCCTTCCACAAACATTCCCAACCCAGGAAAAAACAAACACTAAAGCATTTTTAAATACTTGAGGTATTTCCTTTTTCACTGTATTTTTATTGGCAAGGGAGAGGAGTCTTCAGGATCCTGTCAGGATATAGGGGTGAGAGACATGATCCATTTAATCTACTTTCTTGTCTCCCCAAATCTTTACATTATTTCCTCTATGTTGTGCCAAGGACTTTCCAGCCTTTTATTTTACCATTAGAGACCAATTTGCTTTAGCAAACCCAGAAAAAAACTACAGCTAACTGCTTGAGCTACCACTCTGAATGCAGTATGTCTTATGAATAAACATGTTCAGAAAAAAAGAAAAAACAACTTAGATTTTCTATAGTGGCTACACATTAAAAGAAAATGATATGAAGAGTTTTTAAAGATATGAGGCTTATCACCCTCCCCCCACCACCTGAGATTTAACTCAGAGTCTCTGGGTTTAGACCAAGCATCTCCGTCATTTCAAAATTGCCCCAGTGGTTTTGGTCCACAGTGAGATTCAAGGACCACTGCTCTAGAAGTTCTCATTCACTTCCAAGCTTCCTAATATCACCTATATGCTAATAATGTACATTTATCAAATCTAAGACCAATCAGCTAAGCTTCAGCCCACTTGACACAGTATTTCTCTCTTTGTCTCTTTCCCCCAGTTGTTGAAGAATCTGGAGATTTACACAATATAAAGGGATTATCAAATACTAGGGTCTTCCCAGGTGGCACTAGTGGTAAAGAACCTACCTGCCAATGCAGGAGACATAAGAGATGTGGGTTCAATCCCTCGGTCGGGAAGATCCCCTGGAGGAGGGCATGGCAACTCACTCCAGTATTGTTGCCTGGAGAATACTTATGGACAGAGGAGCCTGATGGGCTACTGTCCAAAGTGTCACAAAGAGTCAGACATGACTGAAGCGACTTAGCACACATCAAATATTAGAGCTTACCGTACACCAGGCCAAAGTAAATAAAGCAACCCTGGTCTCCACATTCCTTGTGTAGACATTTGATTGCCTCTTATGGGGTTTCTTAACGTCAGCAATATGGCCATTTTGAGCTGAATCATTCTTTATTGTGGGTGACTGTCTTATGCATGATCCTTCATTAGCCTCTACCTACTAGATTTCAGTAGTGCTGTACACCTTCCCAGGAGACAACCAAAAATGTTTCCAGGTATTGCCAAATGTCACCTGTGGGTCAAAAATTGCTCTTGGTTGAAAACAATTGGTCTATGGGCATCTCTATATAAAAGTTCCACAATAACTTACATCTTAACATGTTATATACTAAAGTGAAAGTGAAGTCGCTCAGTCGTGTCCGACTCTTAGCCACCCCATGGACTACAGCCCACCAGGCCCTCCGTCCATGGGATTTTCCAGGCAAGAGTACTGGACTGGGGTGCCATTGCCTTCTCCATTAACAGCGGCAAGGCGTATTATATTTACTTGGAGCTGGTATACTTGGTGACAGCCTTAGTGCCCTCGGACACGGCATGCTTGGCGAGCTCCCCAGGTAGCAGCAAGCGCACAGCTGTCTGGATCTCCCTGGATGTGATAGTCGAGCACTTGTTGTAATGCACCAGGCACAATGTCTCGCCAGCGATGCGCTAGAAAATATATAAAAGTTCCACAAGAACTTACATCTTAACATGTTATATACTAAATATACCAATTTTCTCTTTATCATGCCTAGTCTTAGTTATTTGTACCATTATCAAGACCTTAGGCCTCCCAGTGGGCACTAGTGGTAAAGAACCTGCCTGCCAGTGCAGGAGACAAGAGGCGTGGTTTGATCCCTGGGTTGGGAAGATCCCTTGGAGGCAGGCATGGCAACCCACTCCAGTATCCTTGCCTAAAGAATCCCATGGACAGAGCAGCCTGCAGACTACAGTCCATGGGGTTGCAAAGAGTCAGACACGACTGAAGTGACTTAACATGTACATACTTCAAGACTTTACCAATTCAGAAATCTCTTTTTTCCAGGACTATTGCATATGCATGCACAATTGGTTTATTCAAATTACCATTCAAACAAAGCTTCAAATTGCTCTTAAGTGTTGTTTCTAAGTCTCTTTTTAAAATTGAACCATTTCTCCTCTTGCTTTTTTTCCCCCCATACCTTTGGGTGAAGAAATTGGATTAGTTGGCTTTGAGGACTTCCCTGGTGGCTTAGAAAGTAAAGAATCTGCCTGCAATGCAGGAGACATGATTTCGATCCCCGAGTCAGGAAGATCCCCTGGAAAAGGGAATGGCTACCCACTCCAGTATTCTTGCCTGGAGAATTCTATGGACAGAGGAGCCTGTCAGGCTACAGTCCACGAGGTTGCAAAGAGTTGGACATGACTAAGCGACTAACACTTTCACTCATACTTGGCCTTCTGAACTTTCCTGATCTTTTCCTTCTGATCTCATTCAACTTGTTTCTCTTTTTTTCTTTTTATTACCAGTAAACAGGAAGTTACATCCAAAAGCTTGGTTAGATTTGTATCCAACACTTGGTGCTGTACTTCATATTGCAGTACCTCAACTCAGTTCAGTTCAGTCGCTCAGTCGTGTCTGACTCTTTGCGACCCCATGAATTGCAGCATGCCAGGCCTCCCTGTCCATCACCAACTCCCGGAGTTCACCCAGACTCATGTCCATCGAGTCAGTGATGCCATCCAGCCATCTCATCCTCTGTTGTCCCCTTCTCCTCCTGCCCCCAATCCCTCCCAGCATGAGCCTTTTCCAATGAGTCAACTCTTCGAATGAGGTGGCCAAAGTACTGGAGTTTCAGCTTTAGCATCATTCCCTCCAAAGAAATCCCAGGGCTGATCTCCTTCAGGATGGACTGGTTGGATCTCCTTGCAGTCCAAGGGACTCTCAAGAGTCTTCTCCAACACCACAGTTCAAAAGCATCAATTCTTCAGCACTCAGCTTTCTTCACAGTCCAACTCTCACATCCATACGTGACCACAGGAAAAACCATAGCCTTGACTAGACGAACCTTTGTTGGCAAAGTAATGTCTCTGCTTTTGAATATGCTATCTAGGTTGGTCATAACTTTCCTTCCAAGGAGTAAGCGTCTTTTAATTTCATGGCTGCAATCACCATCTGCAGTGATTTTGGAGCCCAAAAAAATAAAGTCTGACACTGTTTCCACTGTTTCCCCATCTATTTCCCATGAAGTGATGGGACCGGATGCCATGATCTTAGTTTTCTGAATGTTGAGCTTTAAACCAACTTTCTCATTCTCCACTTTCACTTTCATCAAGAGGCTTTCTACTTCTTCTTCACTTTCTGCCATAAGGGTGGTGTCATCTGCATATCTGAGGTTATTGATATTTCTCCCAGCAATCTTGATTCCAGCTTGTGTTTCTTCCAGTCCAGCATTTCTCATGATGTACTCTGCATATAAGTTAAATAAGCAAAGCGACAACATACAGCCTTGATGTACTCCTTTTCCTATTTGGAACCAGTCTGTTGTTCCATGTCCAGTTCTAACTCTTGCTTCCTGACCTGCATACAGATTTCTCAAGAGGCAGGTCAGGTGGTCTGGTATTCCCATCTCTTTCAGAATTTTCCACAGTTTATTGTGATCCACATAGTCAAAGGCTTTGGCATAGTCAATAAAGCAGAAATAGATGTTTTTCTGGAACTCTTGCTTTTTCTATGATCCAGTGGATGTTGGCAATTTGATCTCTGGTTCCTCTGCCTTTTCTAAAACCAGCTTGAACATCAGGAAGTTCACGGTTCACATATTGCTGAATCCTAGCTTGGAGAATTTTGAGCATTACTTTACTAGCGTGTGAGATGAGTGCAATTGTGTGGTAGCTTGAGCATTCTTTGGCATTGCCTTTCTTTGGGATTGGAATGAAAATGGACCTTTCCAGTCCTGTGGCCACTGCTGAGTTTTCCAAATTTGCTGGCATATTGAGTGCAGCACTTTCACAGCATCATCTTTCAGGATTTGAAACAGCTCAAATGGAATTCCATCACCTCCACTAGCTTTGTTCATAGTGATGCTTTCTGAGGCCCACTTGACTTCACATTCCAGGATGTCTGGCTCTAGGTCAGTGATCACACCATCATGATTATCTGGGTCGTGAGCAAAGAACTGCCCCAGCTATTATAACTGGATGAAGAGAAGGAGCTAAAAGATTTCCAAGGGGCAGGATCTACCTCATTAAACATGCATTCTCATAACTTTTTCCTCAGCACCTTCCCTGTACTGTGATAATCATCTCCTACATGATATTACTGCGTCTAGTTCTGCGTCTTCTAATTCATGTTCCATAGCGCTCTCTGATAAATGTTTCTTTTTTTTTTTTTGATAAATGTTCTAAAAGTGAAGTTTATTAGTTTCCAGACTAAAAGCTTTTAATAGCTCTGCTTTGTTTTTAGGATCAATCCCAAATGCCTACTCATGTGTTTCTTTCCTACCTGCTCAGCCTTACATCATGCCAATCCCCATCCCTTATGTGTAAGCATCTCATGGCAGTTTCTCAGATATTCTAAGCTGTTTGTTACTGTAACTTTTATTCAGCTTCTTTGCAGGATAATTTATTTCACTTGGTGGACACATAACTCCAGGATTATGTGCATGAGTACATGCTCAGTTGCTCGATTGTGTCAAACTCTTGCTATCCCATGGGCTGTAGCCCACCAGACTCTTCATCCATGAATTTCCCAGGTAAGAATACTGGAGTGGGTTGCCATTTCCTCCTCCAGGTTCAACCCAGGTATTGAACCCTCATCCCTTGCATCTCCTGCACTGGCAGGTGGATTGTGGAAGACCTAACATTCATAGTTGAGGACTAATCTAAAAGTAACTCACTTATTAAGCCTTTACTGACACCAGTGAGGTGGAATTGACCACTATTATTCTGCCCCCACTGAAGTGTGTGTGTGTCTCAAAATGTGATCTTAATGCACTGCTCCACAAACTGAGCACAAATATAATCACTTATTTCCAATGAATTACCAAAAGTAGGTAATTTTCTGGTAGATCAGACAGTAAAGAATCTGCCTGCTGTGTGGGAGCCCTGGGTTCGATCCCTGGGTTGGGAAGATCCCCTGGAGGAGGGCATGGCAACCCACTCCAGTATTCTTGCCTGGAGAATCCCCATGGACAGAAGAGCCTGGTGAACTATAGTCCACGGGGTCACAAAGAGTCAGACACGACTGAGCGACTAAGCACCAAGTAGGCCTTAAATGCCATATTAGGGGGAAAAAAGCATTTTGCACTCTATCCCTCCCTCAAATTTTCCAAGGTTCTACAGGTTAACATAATCTAAAAAGAATAATCAGAAGGATATTCACTGTGTGATAATCAATAGAACTGTTGAAAAAATCCTGGTTCTGCTTCCACACATGTAGTGAGCATATACTTTTCTGCTCCCTTGAAGAAAGAGGTGTCCATGTTTTTTGCTTTGGCCAATGAAATGTGAAATGACGTGATTCACTTCTTGCAGGAGACTTTAAGTTCTGGTATCTGTCTTTACCTTCCCTCTGCTGCAGTGACTATGCAAGCACATGCTGAAATAGTCTTCATCAGCCTGGGTCCCTGCTGTGATAAGCATTTCAACCTGTGTTGGAATGTAGCATGAGCAGGGAATAAGCTTTTTTTTTTTTTTTTTTTTTTAGCCACAGAGATTTCTGAAGTGTTTGTTCCAGGGAATAATATAGCAAATTCAGTGATATGTACACTAAGCAGGGAGAGTCTGAAAATTCTAGTAAATAAGGCATTAAAAAAGCATTTAACGCCTCTGGAAATTGTCCTAAGGGAATACATTACAGGAAGAAATAGTTATTCAAAAATATCAACTTGAGCCATGATTTGCTTTCTCTCTCTGTCCCAGCTTCCTTAGCTCAATATGATGGTATTTCCAGTTTGGACGGTATTACTGTTGCAGAAACCAGTACTCAAGAAACCAAGCACCACACTTGGAGAGTTGGAGAACCCAGGTTTATTTCGCCAGTGGGCCCAGAGGAGTTAACACTCCAAGTTCTGAGCCCCGAACGAAAGGGTTAGTTTTTATACACGGACAGGCATGATTAAGTGGTTTGTGGGTTGTTCAGGAGCTGGGCGATTGCAAAGAGCAGGACAAGAGTGAGTGAGATAAACTCCAATTCCTAGTATTGTGAGTCCCCACTTTCTGAGACCTATGTGATCCAGATTTTGCAAGGAGCAAGCTGAGTTACAGAGGCAGAAGGAGCAGGAGGTTATGTAAAATTTTAACTTTTCCTCTTCATTACCAGGAAGACAGGGCTCCTTTTCCCCTCAGCTCACAGTCAAGGGATACAATATCTCACAGAGAGGTCAGTTCAGTTCAGTTGCTCAGTCATGTCCGACTCTTCGCGACCCCATGAATCGCAGCACGCCAGGCCTCCCTGTCCATCACCAACTCCTGGAGTTCACTCAGACTCACGTCCATTGAGTCAGTGATGCCATCCAGCCATCTCATCCTCTGTCGTCCCCTTCTCCTCATGCCCCCAATCCCTCCCAGCATCATAGTCTTTTCCAATGAGTCAACTCTTCGCATGAGGTGGCCAAAGTACTGGAGTTTCAGCTTCAGCATCATTCCCTCCAAAGAAATCCCAGGGCTGATCTCCTTCAGAATGGACTGGTTGGATCTCCTTGCAGTGCAAGGGACTCTCAAGAGTCTTCTCCAACACCACAGTTCAAAAGCATCAATTCTTCAGCACTCAGCCTTCTTCACAGTCCAACTCTCACATCCATACATGACCACTGGAAAAACCATAGCCTTGACTAGACGGACCTTTGTTGGCAAAGTAATGTCTCTGCCTTTGGATATGCTATCTAGGTTGGTCATAGCTTGCCTTCCAAGGAGCAAGCATCTTTTAATTTCATGGCTGCAAGTCACCATCTGCAGTGATTTTGGAGCCCCAAAAATAAAGTCTGGCACTGTTTCCACTGTTTCCCCATCTGTAGCCCACCACTTATTTCCTCTGGCTCTGAATTTCAGAGGCTAAATTCTGGCAAGTGTAGCCAGGAAGTCACAAGCTCCGTTCTTCCACACACCCCCACTCATAGGGTGGAGGTTACACCCTAGGCTCAGCATGGACCAGGATACAAGGGGCTTCTGATCACCTTCACCCCAGCTTGTTTGTGGTGTGGCAGTCCCATGCTGGGAACCAGAAAATGGGGAAAAAATGATATGCAAATGGTGAATTGAGCACATAAAAAGATGCTCAATATCATTAGTCATAGGGAAAATGCAAACAAACCACAATGAGATACCACTTCACACCCACTAGGAGGACTATGGTGAAATAGGAATATAATAACACATGTTGGAGAGAATGTGGAGAAATTGGAACTCTTACATACTGCTGGTGAGAATGTAAAATGGTGTATTTTAGATAAGAGGCTGGTGATTTTTTCAAACGCTAAGAATCTCTAGAATTACCATATGACTCAGCAATTCCACTTGTCTATACACCTGAAAGAAATGAGAACATATATCTATATATAATGTGATACATGAATGTTCATAGTAGCACTATGTTTAATAGTCAAAAAATGGAGATAACTCAGGTGCCCATCAACTGATCACTGGGTAAATAAACAAAATGAGGCCATTCCATACAATGGAGTAATACTCAGCCATAATTGAAGTACTGATAGATGCTACATTGTGGATAAATCTTGAAAATTAGGTTAAATGAAAGGAGCTAGGTACAAAGGACCACATATTGTACAATTCCATCCATATGAAATATCCAGAACAAGTAAATAGATAGTGGCAGAAAGTGAATTTGTGGTTTCCTAGGACTGGGGTTGGGAGGGGCTTCCCTGGTGGCTCAGATAGTAAAGAATCCACCTGAAATGTGGGAGACCTGGGTTCAATTACTGTGTGGGGAAGATCCCCTGGAGGAGGTCATGGCAACCGACTCCAGTATTCTTACCTGGAGAATCCCCACAGACAGAGGAGCCCGGTGGACTACAGTCCATAGGGTCATTAAGAGCCAGATACGACTGAGCAACAAACACACACACAGCCGGTGGATATGGAATTGCACAATTTAAATTGGTGAGTTATGCATGAATTATATCTCAATAAAGCTGTTTATGGAATTTAAAAACATTCATCACAACCTAAAAGTTGAAAGTAATGTTTTATTCTGTGGGAAGTTTTAGGACTTCAAGTAATTCTGAGAGACCTGCTCTGAGGAGGCAAGAGGAGGAGCCAAGTTACTTAGAAGTTTTGCAACAAAGGGCAGGTAGTCTGAACGTCAAAAGATTGTTGTTAAGTAAAGAAAACCAGGTATCTCAAGTTAAGGAATTTAGCACTTTACTATGTATGGGCTCTTAGTTTTCTGAATGTTGAGCTTTAAGCCAACTTTTTCATTCTCTTCTTTCACTTTTATTAAGAGGCTTTTTAGTTCCTCTTCACTTTCTGCCATAAGGGTGGTGTCATCTGCATATCTGAGGTTATTGATATTTCTCCCAGCAATCTTGATTCCAGCTTGTGCTTCTTCCAGCCCAGCGTTTCTCATGATGTACTCTGCATATAAGTTAAATAAACAGGGTGACAATATACAGCCTTGACTAACTCCTTTTCCTATTTGGAACCAGTCTGTTGTTCCATGTCCAGTTCTAACTCTTGCTTCCTGACCTGCATACAGATTTCTCAAGAGGCAGATCAAGTGGTCTGATAGTCCCATCTCTTTCATAATTTTCCACAGTTTATTATGATCCACACAAAGGCTTTGGTGTAGTCAATAAAGCAGAAATAGATGTTTTTCTGGAACTCTCTTGCTTTTTCCATGATACAGCAGATGTTGGCAATTTGATCTCTGGTTCCTCTGCCTTTTCTAAAACCAGCTTGAACATCTGGAACTTCATGGTTCATGTATTGCTGAAGCCTGGCTTGGAGAATTTTGAGCATTACTTTACTAGTGTGTGAGATGAGTGCAATTGTGTGGTAGTTTGAGCATTCTTTGGCATTGCCTTTCTTTGGGATTGGAATGAAAATGGACCTTTTCCAGTCCTGTGGCCACTGCTGAGTTTTCCAAATTTGATGGCATGCTGAGTGCAGCACTTTCACAGCATCATATTTCAGGATTTGAAATAGCTCAACTGGAATTCCATCACCTCCACTAGCTTTGTTCATAGTGATGCTTTCTGAGGCCCACTTGACTTCACATTCCAGCATGTCTGACTCTAGGTGAGTAATCACACCATCGTGGTTATCTTGGTCGTGAAGATCTTTTTTGTACAGTTCTTCTGTGTATTCTTGCCACCTCTTCTGCTTGTGTTAGGTCCATACCATTTCTGTCCTTTATCAAGCCCATCTTTGCATGAAATGTTCCCTTGGTATCTCTAATTTTCTTGAAGAGATCTCTAGTCTTTCCCACTCTGTTGTTTTCCTCTATTCGTTTGCATTGATTGCTGAGGAAGGCTTTCTTATCTCTCCTTGCTATTCTTTGGAACTCTGCATTCAGATGCTTATATCTTTCCTTTTCTCCTTTGCTTTTCACGTCTCTTCTTTTCACAGCTGTTTGTAAGGCCTCCCCAGACAGCCATTTTGCTTTTTTGCATTTCTTTTCCATGGGGATGGTCTTGATTCCTGTCTCCTGTACTATGTCACAAACCTCCATCCATAGTTCATCAGGCACGCTATCTATCAGATCTAGTCCCTTAAATCTATTTCTCACTTCCACCGTGTTATCATAAGGAATTTGATTTAGGTCATACCTGAATGGTCTAGTGGTTTCTCCTACTTTCTTCAATTTAAATCTGAATTTGGCAATAAGGAGTTCATGATCTGAGTCACAGTCAGCTCCTGGTCTTGTTTTTGCTGACTGTATAGAGCTTCTCTATCTTTGGCTGCAAAGAATATAATCAATCTGATTTCAGTGTTGACCAGCTGGTGATGTCCATGTGTAGCGTCTTCTCTTGTGTTGTTGGAAGAGGGTGTTTCCTATGACCAGTGTGTTCTCTTGGCAAAACTATTAGCCTTTGCCCTGCTTTATGGGAAATCACTTCATGGGAAATAGATGGGGAAACAGTGGAAACAGTGTCAGACTTTATTTTTGGGGGCTCCAAAATTATTGTAGATAGTGATTGCAGCCATGAAATTAAAAGACGGTTACTCCTTGGAAGGAAAGTTATGACCAACCTAGATAGCATATTCAAAAGCAGAGACATTACTTTGCCAACAAAGGTCTGTCTAGTGAAGGCTATGGTTTTTCCAGTGGTCATTTATGGATGTGAAAGTTGGACTGTGAAGAAAGCTGAGCACCGAAGAATTGATGCTTTTGAACTGTGGTGTTGAAGAAGACTCTTGAGAGTCCCTTGGACTGCAAGGAGATCCAACCAGTCCATTCTAAAGGAGATCAGTCCTGGGTATTCCTTGGAGGGACTGATGCTAAAGCTGAAACTCCAATACTTTGGCCATCTCATGCGAAGAGTTGACTCATTAGAAAAGACTCTGATGCTGGGAGGGATTGGGGGCAGGAGGAGAAGGGGACAACAGAGGATGAGATGGCTGGATGGCATCACTAACTCGATGGACGTGAGTTTGGGTGAACTCCGGGAGTTGGTGATGGACAGGGAGGCCTGGTGTGCTGCAGTTCATGGGGTCACAAAGAGTCAGACATGACTGAGCGACTGAACTAAACTGAACTGATGTATGGGCTCACTGAAATCATTCTTTTGATATGCACCTCAGCTATCTGGGGCTGATTTCCTGTTTTCACATCCTGAATTTCCTCAGGGCTCACCAGCTCACCATCTGTGGTGGCTGCAATTGCTGATGACTGTGACATCATTTGTTTACTGATACGTCAGGAGAGACTTGGGTTTGATTCCTGGGTTTGGAAGATCCCCTCGAGAAGGGTATGGCAACCCACCCTAGTATTCTTGCCTGGAGAATCCCCATGGACAGAGGAGCCTTGCTGGCTACAGTCCATAGGCTTCCAGAGTCAGACATATCTGAGCAACTAAGCACAGCACACAGCATTCCATTTCTCATGTTATAAATTATAATCAGTATTATAGCATCTTCCCATACTAGATAGTAAATCCTTGAGAGGAGGAGCCATGTCTCATTCATTTATCATCTTCATTTATCAGAAAGGCCTAGTTTGAGTGTGAAGAGTATACTTTTGGTATTAGGACAACCTCAGTTTTGTAGGCTTGAGAAAATTATTTCAGCTCCCAAAGCATTAGTTTCCTCAGCTGCATAATGGAAATGATAGAACGAACATTGTAAAGTTTTCACAGGGGTCCACTGAGATAACACATAGAAAGCATTTACTTCAGTCCCTGGCACATAGTGGGTTCTTAATAAATGTTATGTTTCATTTATAGCAGATGCTTGAGACACATATTTTCAAAGGACAAAAGAAGGTAAAATAATGTATGCATGGCCTTGGGATTTGGGGGCTAAGAGCATGGGAAAATCTGAATATGTTGATGGTGTTGAATTTCACACTGCCAGGAAGACAAGTTGGGAAATATAACAAATTCTGAGAAGCAGTTTTATAGCAATTATGAATAAGAATCTTTTAGAGAAGTGGTAATATATGCAATGAAGCAAACTAGAAGAAAACATGAATTATAACTGCTGTCTGGAATCAAGAAGTCATTTCTCTCCAAGTCTCGGTTTATAAAGCTGTAATACGTGGATAGTAATCCTTGTCCCAGATACCTCACAGAATTACCGGGAAGCCCCATTGAGAGAGCAGATATGAATGGGTTTTGAAAACAATGCAAATGAAAGTACTCTCCTTTATTAAATGGTTAGTTCTTTACAATAGTAGCAGCAATCCTGCATACATAATTATTCAGATAATAATTGATGATGGCCACAGGTTGGGTTCCCCTCGAAGCGGATGATGAGGGGAAAATTTCTTAGGAGGAAATTTATTAGAGAGTTGTTGGGGTATCAGCACTTACAGGGAATGGAAGGAAGGAGGACTGGGTGGAGGGAAACAGGCTTGCGTGCTCAGTCATGTCCAACTCTTTGTGACCCCAGGGACAATACGCTGCCAGGCTCCTCTGCCCATGGGTTTCACCAGGCAATAATATTGGAGTGGGTTGCCATTTTCTCCTGAAGAGGATCTTTCAGAACCAGAGACTGAACCTGCATCTCCTGTGTCTCCAGAATTGCAGGTGGATTCTTTATCACTTGAGTCACCTGGGAAATCAGCTGGAGGGAGAAGTGGGAATGTAATTCAGGCACAAAGAGTCCTCAGCTGATGACAGGGGGAGCTCTGAAGCTTGCCCTTCAGAGTGTCCCTCACTGTGGAAAAAGAGAGAAGCCTTCTGTACCCCTGCATTAGCAACCTGGGAACAAGTTACGACCTTGGGCCAGTCAGCTCACTTTTCAGCAGAGGGAAATTTGCAGAAAGGGCTGACAGTTAAGAGCTGTCCAACCTTCTCAGTTGGCTGAAGAACATCAGCTGGTCCTACAGGAAATTTTGACTAGCACGACACATCATCCACAATGACAAAGTAGGGAGTTCGTAGTCAGTGAGTGCCGTGCTGCACTGTTCTTAGTTGTTCAGTGGTATCTGACTCTTTGTGACTCCATGGACTCTAGTCCGCCAGGCTCCTCTGTCCATGGGGATTCTCCAGGCAAGAATACTGGAGTGGGTTGCCATGCCCTCTTCCAGGGGACCTTCCCAACCCAGGGATCGAACCCAGGTTTCCCACATTGCAGGCAGATTCTTTACCATCTGAGTCACCAGGGAAGCCCAAGAATACTGGAGTGGGTAGCCTATCCCTTCTCCAGCAGGTCTTCCTAACCCAGGAACTGAATTGCAGTCTCCTGCATTGCAGGCAGACTCTTTACCAGCTGAGCTACCAGGGAAGCCTTGTCAATGAATACAATCTACCAAAAGATTTCCAGTTTGGATAAATTAGGCCAGTTGTGTTATGTGTGCCTTGGCTATTTAAATCAAAAAAACACACACACTTTTCTTTTTGCCTCAATGACAAAGAAAAATCAGCTCTGTCCATAATTGACAATTTCTAATAGAAATAGTTTTGGTAATCAGGATTATTAAGAAGATAAGAATTCAAAATGTCTAAATATTACATCATTTTAGTTGGTAAAAAAAAAAAGAATTTCTTTTTATGGAGTAAGTTCATTAGGAAGGTTTGGGGACAGAGAAATTATTGATTACATCAAAGATACATTTTACTGCCATTAAGTTAATGTTGATGTTAAAACATTGCATACAAAATAATCTTTATAACCATTAGAACAGCAAAACAATGCTGATTTTAAAATGTTTTGATAAAGAACCAAATATATCAAGACACATGCAAAATTGTCTGACTACATCATGAGAAAAATTGTTATTTTTGACACAAGTCTTTTACCAGATTTCTTGAAGAGTAAAAATATGTTAACATTATTGTCCATTGGAATCATACATTACAACTGCTATTTGAAAGATTTTAAAAGCTGGTTTAAAATTTATTTTTTCCTCAAAGCTTAAGACCTTATTCTTGAAAAACTTTTCATCTTTTAATGACTTTTTTCCTTATGATATTTTTAAATGTCCAGAATTATTGCCATTAGAAGTAAAAAAAAAAATGTAAGAACACTTTTATGTACAATAAATTGTTACTGAAATTTAGGATCAATTTGTTACTAATCTGTAGTGCTAGCTATTCTTAAAGATATTCAATTTTATTATTCCTCAGTAAGAAGAAGCTGATAAAATGTTTCAAATAGAAGTTTAGCAGAAAAAATATTTGATAAATAGATAAAATGGTTTATGGTTGTTTATTCCAGGATAGGTATTTCAGATTTGTTGAATGTGTTTAAGTGTAGATTCTTACTCTACATAATATCACCTGGGCTTTATCACAGAAGTGAAGTGAAGAAAAATAGTGGAGTTTCAGAGAAGTGGTCTTCATATTTTCAACTCAAATATTACCCAGATTAAAATTTTTAATTGCACATATTTCTGACATCTAAAATTTTTCATTATGTTTAAATAGATCCTGAGATATAATTTTGGCATGTTATAAATGTTGGACTTTTTACAATATAGCTTACTGTACTCTTTTAAATGATGAAATGAAATCTAAATACCATAGCGATTTGCTCTCCACTGTATTAGAATAACGTGTGCTACATGCTAGTGTAACAAATGAACCCCACAATTTCAGTGCCTTAACTATAACATGGTTTATTTCTCGTCCATATGAAGTCAATTGGAAGACATTTCAGACACAGCTTCTTTCTACCTCATGCCTCCATCATTCCTGAGGGCTTCAGAATCCTTTGATTCAAGCCAGTGGACAGGAAAATAGAATGTTGAATCATGCATAGAAGGTTCCATTGACTACAACTCAGTCACTTGGCCACGTCAAATAGCAAAAGGGACTGGAAATGTTTAGTTACAGGCCCAGGAGAAAGAGGAAATGGGTTTGGTTGAGTCCTCAGTGCTCTCCGATATAGTTTGCTCTTCTGATCACCAAATATCCTTCCTTTTCTCAAGCAAAAGGCATATTCATTACCTCCCCCAAGGGAACACCCAAAGTTTCATCTGTCATTGCAGTCATTTCAAATTCCAGGATCTCTCAGTGGTATATAACTTCTCTATTAGAATCTGGATTTGGATTTCTCAGTCACTGCCACCACCCCTTGCCACTTCAAAACACACACACACACACACACACAATACAGTGGTGAAGCAGGGATGGGGTAAATATATTAAGTTTACTCATTTGGCAAAGGGAATAGAAGATAATAGAAGATAACTGTGTTCATAGAGTTTAGGAAATCTTGCAAGTTAGGTACTGTAAGGAGCCCCTACTCTGGCAGAAAAAAATTTTTCTGGGTTTTGATTGGGTTTTGATCCTGCTCATCAAGTCCAATGATTTCTGTGGCTTCTGCCTCTACACAGATTCTTTTTTTTTTTTTTTTTCATTTTATTTTATTTTTAAACTTTACATAACTGTATTAGTTTTGCCAAATATCAAAATGAATCCGCCACAGGTATACATGTGTTCCCCATCCTGAACCCTCCTCCCTCCTCCCTCCCCATTCCATCCCTCTGGGTCGTCCCAGTGCACCAGCCCCAAGCATCCAGTATCGTGCATCGAACCTGGACTGGCAACTCGATTCATTTTTATCCATTTTTCATGGATAAAAATGGATAGTCACATTTGACATGGGCATAGCTTCATTTAGATGGCTGAAGGACTATGGGCTTTAGCTCAATATATTCTATACAGCATATAAAGTTGTATTTGACTGAAATGAGGTTAGTTGAAATTTAACTAACTAAAGCTATTTAAGACTATTCTGGCAGAGGGGTCATCTGTGAGGCTTTACAGATGTTGGATGAATTTCTTTGCTGTCAATTTTTATATTCTTCTGAGTTTGCATCTATTTTTAAGAGTATCAGGACAGCTGAGGAAGAGAGAATAATTTAAGTTGTGACTTCCACCAAATCATGCACAGTAAAGTAACAGAAGATACTTTTCAAAATACTGAACAAATTTTAAATACAGAAAATACTTCTACACTATTACAATTTATAAGAAATGTACCAGTACAAAGCTGTAAGTATACTTATATTAATCTATAAGTCTAGTGAATAATAATCTAAAGAGTTCTACAAATTTGTATGATTTCATCTCTTGTCAGTCAGGTTTTCGTGTGAAGTCCCAGCTTTAAAACTTTGACTTCACCAACCTCAACATGTGACACCTTTTCCTTTGTGCCTTTTTGCTTTCACAATGTCCTTTCTTTTGTACCTTTTTTAGGCTATAAAGAAAAATCACATTAAAATGAATCTTCTTCAGATGGACTATTTGAAGATTTTAACTATTTTACAAGAAACAATTTTATATATATACTTGAGAGGATTTTGAAGTTACTTAAAATGTTTTTGTCATTTTGAAATAATGATTGATATATATATATATATATATACACATACATATACACATATATATAATTGGAGAAGGAAATGGCAACCCACTCCAGTGTTCTTGTCTGGAGAATCCCAGGGATGGCGGAGCCTGGTGGGCTGCTGTCTATGGGGTCGCACAGAGTCGGACACGACTGAAATGACTTAGCAGCACATATAATTACCCCAAATTTTGGAACGATGCTATATAATCATTTCTGAATGATAAGCACCTACAAATGGGGAAATTATCTACATCTGCCCTGATAAGGTTTATGTGCGTAATTTGAACATGATCCTCTTAAGGATTTGGCGAATTTCTTAATTCATCAAATAAAATAATCATTATGTAAAGATGTTTTGCTATAACTCTTTGTTGCAGCTCAGTCTAGACTGAACATGAACTTCACCCCCTGTTGCAATAATTGGTTCATAACTTTTCATCATTTCCTGAAAGCATTTATTGTCCACCTGAAAATATGCAAAATTATCTTCTTAATTGTTGACAAAATAGTAAAAACATCCAATTTCAGTATTCTACTTTAGATTCCAGAAACATATTCTTAATTAGGCAGATAATTCACAATATGAATAAGATTTTTAAAGTTTTTTTCAGGTTTATTATTCAGATAACCCATATTTGACTGTGTGAGTAGGTTTTATTTTTTAACCCACTCATTTCTTACAAATCCACTTTCAGAACTGCAAAGGACCTTAGAGATCATTATGTGATTTATACAAAAGCAAGCCTTTGAAATTTCTTGACTCTCTTTTCATTATACTATGTTTCCTCCAACTTGATAGATGACTTTATACCTGATAACATTTACATTTATAAAAATATTTGCTAATATCTTCTTTTAAAAAATTTATGGTGCTGTTAAGTAACTGACTTCACAAAGAAAAATGAAGAATCTTTTATTTTTAAAATATCAACTAATTATGCAAGTTCCTTCTTTTTCTCTTGACACTGATTTGTTCTTTGATATACTGGGATTTCATATACACTTTTTATATACTAATATTCTCTACACGGGTTTACCTGGTGGCTAGGTGGTAAAGAATCCGCTTGTCAATGCAGGAGACATGGGTTTGATCCCTGGGTCAGGAAGATCCCCTGCAAAAAGAAATGGCAACCCACTCCAGCATTCTTGTCAGGGAAATTCCACAGACAGAGGAGCCTGGGAGCTACAGACCATGCAGTCACAAAAGAGGCCCACACGATTTAGTGACTAAACAACAATTGTATACCCATACACACATATATATGCAATTTTAATGACTTTTAGACATTCTATTGTTTTATATAACTTAACCATTTCCAACTTACTGGACATTAGGTCATCTCCTAGTTCTATAAACTTTTAAAAGTTATTTTCTTAGGATATACTCCCATAAATGGTACTTGCTCAAAAGAAAATAATTTTATGGTTCTTGCTACATATAAGTAAGTTTCTTTTTAGAAACAGTTTGCAAATTATACCTACTATCAGAAATGCATCATTCTAGGCTTCCCCATAGATTTGCTAACATTGATGATTTTGAATATTAAGATTTTGAAGAATAAAGTATTACTATTTTTTTTATTAAGACAGTTGAAATGATTTTAGTTTGAAATGACTTATGTGTAAAATCACTTATGAATTTTAGGGTTATTTTAATTTAGTTTTGTTATTTCTCAGAATTTTGTAAAATTAGCTATTTTCACATTACAGATAATTCAGGTTACTTTATTTACCCTATTTGTCTGCTAATAAAGCAAGCAACATTAACTAGAAACCAAATTACTATTTTAGTAAATCCTATTCGATCAACAAAGGAGTTTTTAAAGGAATAGCATGAACCACACCATATAATATACTTTCATAGTTTTCTTATTCTATGTGTAGCATATTTCATTACTGTATAGTTCACACATAAATTTACAAAAAAGAAGTTCTGTATTGCTTCTTAACTGATATTCAGTTAGTAAATAAGATATAAATTAATTTTAGTATTCTTTTGAAAAATCAACTTGTAAAATTTTAAAAAATACAGGAAAACATACTGTTAGATCTTTGGAAATACACTTATTTATAATGGGCCTTCAGGCTGAAAGTTTGTTGTATGAAGTATGCATTTCATTAAAAATTAGAAGCCAGTAAAGTTCAAATCAGGCTTCCCAGGCAGCGCTAGTGGTAAAGAACCTGCCTGCCAATGCAGGAGAACTAAGAGACTCGGGTTCGATCCCTGGGTTGGGACGATCCCCAGGAGAAGGGCATGGCAACCCACTCCAGTGTTTTGCTTGGAGAATCCCCATGGACAGAGGAGCCTGGCGGGCTACAGTCCATAGGGTTGGAAAAATTCGGACATGACTGAAAGCTATTTAGCACACACAAACACACACAAAATTCAAATCATTTTTGTTGTTGGAGGAAGAGGGTTCACAGTGTTGCAAAAATGGGAAATGGCTCACCTCAACCATTCTCTCTTTTATTCTAACAGAATTCTAAGCAATGTGTTGGCTGAAAAACTGTACTTTCCAGACCTTTTGCATATAAGATGGCCAATCTGACATAAGATTGTTCAAACAGGCCTCTGGGAAAGCTCTCATGGCCCTTCAATCTAATGATGTCAAGAGTTCTGGCAGTGATTTTGGGACCATGAGAGAAAAGCCAAGAAAATTTCAGCTCCCTAATATTGATATCAGACCCAAGTTGGGACTAATCTTTCACCTTTAAAATATGTATGTTTCTATATATTTGTTATAATTATTAAAATTATCTCTGTATGAAGAGGGTCATTTAAATATTGGTTTGACACTAATAAACTATGTTTTCTTCTTTAGCTAATATGCTCTAAGCCTTAACTATGTAGCCAGCTAACTGTGAGTGTGGAACTGTAAAACGTCTGTCTGAACAATTATTTGTTGGATTAGTGCAGTGACTTCAACTGGCTGCACAATAGTTCAGTTGCTCAGTCAGTCCGACTCTTTGCGACCCCACGAACCGCAGCATGCCAGGCCTCCCTGTCCAACACCAACTCCCGGAGTCCACCAAAAGCCATGTTCGTTGAGTCAGTGATGTCATCCAAACATCTCATCCTCTGTCGTCCCCTTCTCCTCCTGCCCTCAATCTTTCCCAGCATCAGGGTCTTTTCAAATGAGTCATCACTTTGCATCAGGTGGCCAGGGTATTGGAGTTTCAGCTTCAACATCAGTCCTTCCAGTGAATACCCAGGACTGATTTCCTTTAGGATGGACTGGTTGGATCTCCTTGCAGTCCAAGGGACTCTCAAGAGTCTTCTCCAACACCACAGTTCAAAAGCATCAATTTTTCTGCACTCGGCTTTCTTTAGAGTCCGACTCTCACATCCATACATGACCACTGGAAAAACCATAGCCTTGACTAGATGGCCCTTTGTTGACGAAGTAATGTCTCTGCTTTTTAATATGCTGTCTAGGTGGTCATAACTTTCCTTCCAAGGAGTAAGCGTCTTTGAATTTCATGGCCGCAATCAACATCTGCAGTGATTTTGGAGCCTCAAAATAAAGTCAGCCACTGTTTCCCCATCTATTTGCCATGAAGTGATGGGACCAAATGCCTTGATGTTAGTTTTCTGAAGGTTGAGCTTTAAGCCAACTTTTTAACTCCCCTCTTTCACTTTCATCAAGAGGCTTTTTAGTTCCTCTTCACTTTCTGCCATAAGGGTGGTGTCATCTGCATATCTGAGGTTATTGATATTTCTCCCAGAAATCTAGATTCTAGCTTGTGCTTCTTCCAGCCCAGCGTTTCTCATGATGTACTCAGCACATAAGTTAAATAAGCAGGGTGACAATATACAGCCTTGACGTACTCCTTTTCCTATTTGGAACCAGTCTGTTGTTCCATGTCCAGTTCTAACTATTGCTTCCTGACCTGCATATACGTTTCTCAAGAGGCAGGTCAGGTGGTCTGGTATTCCCATCTCTTTCAGAATTTTCCACAGTTTATTGTGATCCACACAGTCAAAGGCTGTGGCATAGATAATAAAGCAGAAATAGATGTTTTTCGGGAACTCTCTTGCTTTTTCGATGATCCAACGGATGTTGGCAATTTGATCTCTGGTTCCTCTGCCTTTTCTAAATCCACCTTGAATATCTGGAAGTTCACAGTTCACGTATTGCTGAAGCCTGGCTTGGAGAATTTTGAGCATTACTTTACTAGCGTGTGAGATGAGTGCAATTGTGTGGTAGTTTGAGCATGCTTTGGCATTGCCTTTCTTTGGGACTGGAATGAAAACGGACCTTTTCCAGACCTGTGGCCACTGCTGAGTTTTCCAAATTTGCTGCCATGTTGAATGCAGCACTTTCACAGCATCATCTTTTAGGACTTGAAAGAGCTCAACTGGAATTCCATCACTTCCACTAGGTTTGTTCGTAGTGATGCTTTCTAAGGCCCACTTGACTTCACATTCCAGGATGTCTGGCTCTAGGTGAGTGAGTGATCATACCTTCTTGATTATCTGGGTCGTGAAGATCTTTTTTGTACAGCTCTCCTGTGTATTCTTGACACTTCTTAATAGCTTCTGCTTCTGTTAGGTCCCTACCATTTCTGTCCTTTATTGAGCCCATCTTTGCATGAAATGTTCCCTTGGTATCTCTAATTTTCTTGAAGAGATCTCTAGTCTTTCCCACTCTGTTGTTTTCCTCTATTCCTTTGCACTGATTGCTGAGGAAGGCTTTCTTATCTCTCCTTGCTATTCTTTGGAACTCTGCATTCAGATGCTTATATCTTTCCTTTTCTCCTTTGCTTTTCACGTCTCTTCTTTTCACAGCTGTTTGTAAGGCCTCCCCAGACAGCCATTTTGCTTTTTTGCATTTCTTTTCCATGGGGATGGTCTTGATTCCTGTCTCCTGTTCAATGTCATGAGCCTCCGTCCATAGTTCATCAAGCACTCTGTCTTTCAGATCTAGTTCCTTAAATCTATTTCTCACTTCCACTGTATAGTCATAAAGGATTTGATTTAGGTCATATGCGAATAGTCTAGTGGTTTTCCACACTTTCTTCAATTTAAGTCTGAATTTGGCAATAAGGAGTTCATGATCTGAGCCACAGTCAGCTCCCGGTCTTGTTTTTGCTGCCTATATAGACCTTCTCCATCTTTGGCTGCAAAGAGTATAATCAATCTGATTTCAGTGTTGACCATCTGGTGATGTCCATGTGTAGAATCTTCTCTTGTGTTGTTGGAAGATAGTGTTTTCTATGACCAGTGTGTTCTCTTAGCCTTTACCCTGCTTCCTTCTGTACTCCAAGGCCAAATTTGCCTGTTACCCCAGGTGTTTCTTGACTTCCTACTTTGGCATTCCAGTGCCCTATATTAAAAGGACATATTTTTTGGGAGTTAGCTGTAGAAGGTCTTGTAGGTCTTCATAGAACTGTTCATCTTCAGCTTCTTCAGTGTTATTGGTCATGGTATTGACTTGGATTACTGTGATATTGAATGGTTTGCCTTGGAAACGAACAGAGATCATTCTGTCGTTTTGGAGATTGCATCCAAATCCTGCATTTCGGACTCTTTGTTGACTATGATGGCCACTCCATTTCTTTTAAGGGTTTCTTGCCCACAGTAGTAGATATAATGGTCATCTGAGTTAAATTCACCTATTCCAGTCCATCTTAGTTCACTGATCCCTAGAATGTTGATGTTCACTCTTGCCATCTCCTGTTTGACCACTTCCAATTTGCCTTGATTCATGGACCTAACATTCCAAATTCCTATGCCATATTGCTCCTTAGAGCATTGAACCTTGCTGCTATCACCAGTCCCATCCACAACTGGGTATTGTTTTTGTTTTGGCTCCTTGCCTTTATTCTTTCTGGAATTCTTTGTCCGCTGATCTCCAGTAGCATATTGGGCACCTACCAACCTGGGGAGTTTCTCTTTCAGTGTCCTATCTTTTTGCCTTTTCATACTGTTCATGGGGTTCTCAAGGCAAGAACACTGAAGTGGTTTGCTATTCCCTTCTCCAGTGGACCACATTTTGTCAGACCTCTCCACCATGACCCGCCCATCTTTGGTGGCCCCACACGGCATGGCTTAGTTTCATTGAGTGAGACAAGGCTGTGGTCCGTGTGATCAGATTGGCTGGTTTTCTGTGATTGTGGTTTCAGTCTGTCTGCCCTCTGATGCCCTCTCTCAGTGCCTACCTTCTTACTTGGTTTCTCTTACCTTGGATGTGGGGTATCTCTTCACGGCTGCTCCAGGAAAGCACAGCCACTGCTCCTTACCTTGGACATGGGGTAGCTCCTCTTGGCTGCTGCCACTGACCTCGGGTGTGAAGTAGCTCCTCTCGGCCACCGTCCCTGAGACGTGTCACCCACCACCCTCAGACGTGTCAGCTGCACAATAGATTCATATGTAAAATGTAGATTCACTAAGTCCAGGGTAATGGTTTCAAACTTCAGCTTGCATCAGAATCGAATGTGAAAAAATAAATTTGTTAATCACTGTTGAGCTTGTCTCCCAGATTTAAGAGGTTCAACAGGTCTGGAATGACATGTTCCCAGGGGATGCAGGTCCAAGGACAAAACATTGAGAAACACTAGTTGAGGATAAACCTGCACACCTGTGTATTAAAATAATTTAATATGATTCAGTTCAGTTCAGTTACTCAGTCATGTCTGAGTCCTTGCGACCTCATGAACTGCAGCACACCAGACCTCCCTGTCCATCATCAACTCCTGGAGGTTGCTCAAACTCATGTCCATTGAGTTGGTGATGCCATCCAACCATCTCATCCTCTGTCATCTCCTTCTCCTCCTGCCTTCAATCTTTCCCAGCATCAGGGTCTTTTCCTATGAGTCAGTTCTTCATATCCGATGGCCAAAGTATTGGAGTTTCAGCTTCAGCATCAGTCCTTCCAATGAATATTCAAGACTGATTTTTGTTTAGGATTGGCTGGTTAGATCTCCTTGCAGTCCAAGGGACTCTCAAGAGTCTTCTCCAACACCACAGTTCAAAAGCATCAATTCTTCACTGCTCAGCTTTCTTTATGGTCCAACTCACACCCATACATGATTACTGGAAAAACCATAGCTTTTACTAGACAGACCTTTGTCAGCAAAGTAATGTCTGCTTTTTAATATGCTGTCTAGTTTGGTCATTGCTTTTCTTCCAAGGAGCAAGCGTTTTTTTAATTTCAAGAATGCACTCACCATCTGCAGTGATTTTGGAGCCCAAGAAAATAAAGCTTGTCACTGTTTCCATTGTTTCCCCATCTATTTGCCATGAAGCCATGGGACAGTATCCCATGATCTTCGTTTTTTTAATGTTGAGTTTTAAGCCAACTTTTTCACTCTGCTCTTTCACTTTCATGAAGAGGCTCTTTAGTTCCTCTTCGCTTTCTACCTTAAGGGTGGTGTCATCTGCATATCTGAGGTTATTGATATTTCTCCATGTAATCTTGATTCTAACTTGTGCTTCATCCAGTCCAGCATTTCTCATGATGTACACTGCATATAAGTTAAATAAGCAGGGTGACAACATACCACCTAGACGTATTCCTTTCCCAATTTGGAACCAGTCTGTTCATCCATCACCAGTTCTAACTGTTGGTTCTTGACCTGCATACAGGCTTCTCATGAGGCCGGTAACGTTGTGTGATATTCCCATCTCTTGAAGAATTTTCCAGTTTGTTGTGATCCACACAGATAAAAGCTTTGGTGTAGTCAAAGAAGCAGTAGATGTTTTTTTTGGATTCTCTTGCTTTTTCTATGATCCAATGGATGTTGGCAATTTAATCTCTGGTTCCTCTGCCTTATTTAAATCCAGCTGGAACATCTGGAAGTTCTCCGTTCATGTAGTCTTGAAGCTTAGCTTGGTGAATTTTGAGTATTACTTTGCTAGCGTGTAAGATGAGCTGAACATTCTTTGGCATTGCCTTTCTGTGGGATTGGAATGAAAACTGACCTTTTCCAAACCTGTGGCCTTTGCTGTGTTTTCCAAATTTGCTGGCATATTGAATGCAGCACTTTCACAGAATCATCTTTTGGGATTTGAAATAGCTCAACTGGAATTCCATGACTTCCACTAGCTTTGTTCGTAGTGATGCTTCCTAAGGCTCACTTGACTTCGCATTCTAGTATGTCTGGCTCTAGGTGAGTGATCACACCATGATGGTTTTCTGGGTAATGAAGATGTTTTTTGTATAGTTTTTTTTTGTGTGTGTGTGTGTATTCTTGCCACCTCTTCTTAATTATTTTCTGCTGTTAGTTTCATACCGTTTCTGTCCTTTATTGTGTCCATCTTTGCATGAAATACTCCATTGGTATCTCTAATTTTCTCGAAAATATCTCTAGTCTTTCCCATTCTATTTTTTCCTTCTATTTCTTTGCACTGATCCCTTAGGAAGGCTTTCTGCTCTCTCCTTGCTGTTCTTTGGAACTCTGCATTCAGATGGATATGTTTCCTTTTCTCCTTTGCCTTTCTCTTCTTTTCTCAAAAACCATAATTGAGAACCCAGATCACAAAGAGTCAGACACAATTGAGTGACTGAACAACAATAAAAAATCACAACTGTTCCTCAAGTCGTGCCTGCTAAGTCACTTCAGTTGTGTCTGACTCTGTGTGACCCTATGGAGTATACCTTTCCAGGCTCCTCTATCCAAGGGGATTCTCAAGGCAAGAATGCTGGAGTGGTAATACTGGAGTTGGGATCTTCCCAACCCAGGGACTGAATTCCAGTCTATGTTTCCTGCATTGGCAGAAGGATTCTTTACCACTAGCACCACCTGGGAAGCCCATCCCCTCTCACCCCCTTTTATTTCTCAGCTTCAGTTTTCCAGAATAAAAGTGAGGACTTAGTGGATCTTCTTTTTGTGTGCATTTTTTTGCCCTCCTTTGGTTTTTCATTGAGTATTTTTTCATGATCTGTTGGACATTTGTTTATTTTCTTTAGGAAAATGTCAGTTCAGGCCTCTGTCCATTTTCTAATTGGGTTGTTTGTTTTTGTTGTTTTGATGTTGAGTTGTATATGTTCTTTTTGTATTTTGGATGTTAAACCCTTATTGGATGTATTGTTTGCAAATATCTCCTCCCATTCACTAGGTGGCCTAATAAGGTTGCTGATAGTTTCCCCTCACCGTGTAAAAGCCTTTGTTTGATGTAGTCCCATTTGTTTATTTTTGGTTTTGTTTCCCTTGCCCGAAGAGACATATAAAACAAATGTTTCTAAGACCAATATCAAAGAATTTACTGTTTACATTTCCTTCTAGGAGTTTTATAGCCTTAGCTCTCACATGTAAGACTTTAATCCATTTTGAATTTATTTCTGTGCATGGTGTGAGAGAGTAGCACAGTTTGATACTTTCTCATGAAGCTGTCTAGTTTTTCCAACACTATTTTTGAAGAGGGCTGTCTCTTCTCCATCACATTTTCTTGCCTCCTTTATCATAGATTAATTGACCATATGTGTATGAGTTTATTTCAGGCTCTGCCAACAAAGGTTCGTCTAGTCAAGACTATAGTTTTTTTCTGTGGTCATGTATGGATGTGAGAGTTGGACTGTGAAGAAGGCTGAGCGCCGAAGAATTGATGCTTTTGAACTGTGGTGTTGGAGAAGACTCTTGAGAGTCCCTTGCACTGCAAGGAGATCCAACCAGTCCATTCTGAAGGAGATCAGCCCTGGGATTTCTTTGGAAGGAATGATGCTAAAGCTGAAACTCCAGTACTTTGGCCACCTCATGTGAAGAGCTGACTCATTGGAAAAGACTCTGATGCTGGGAGGGATTGGGGGCAAGAGGAGAAGGGGACGACAGAGGATGAGATGGTTGGATGGCATCACTGACTCGATGGACGTGAGTCTGAGTGAACTCCGGGAGTTGGTGAAGGACAGGGAGGCCTGGCGTGCTTCGATTCATGGGGTCGCTAAGAGATGGACACGACTGAGTGACTGATCTGATCTGATCTGATTCTGTTCCATTGATCCATGTGTCTGTTTTCGTGCTGGCACTATACTATTTTGATTACTGTAGCCTTGTAGTATATTTAAAAATCAGGGTGCATTATACCTCCAGATTTGTTATTCTTCCTTAACATTGTTTTGGCTACTCAGGGTCTTTTATGTTTCCACACATATTTTAGAATTATTTGTTTTAGTTCTATGAGAAATGCCATTGGTCTATTTGATAGAGATTGCATTGAATCTGTAGACTGACACAATCCCAGAGGTCTCTTAAACTATTCTCCTTTTAAAAAATTCTTTTTCCTTTTTTCTGTTCAGCTGGGGCAATTTCCACTACCGTATTTTCTAGTTCAGTGATTGTCAAATCCATTCCTTTGTAACATCTAATCTACTGTTGAGTCCTTCTAGTGTATTATTTATTTGTTATTGTGTTCCTCTGCTCTGTTTAGTTCTTCTTTATATTTTTGAACTTTTTGCTTATCTTTTCACTGAGTTCATCCATTCTTGATTTATGATTATAAAGATAAATGTTCATCCATTAAGCATATTTATAATCATTCCCTTGGACTTCTTATTGGATGTATTGCTTATCTTCATTTAGTTCTTCTGAAGTATTGTTTCTTTGTTTTAAACACATTCCTGTCTCTCATTTTACCTTATTTTCTGTGTTTATTTCTCCTGATCTTAGGGAAATGGACTCATGTTGGAGAGGTTTTATGCGGCCCAAAAGCTCACTCCATTTTTACTAGAGGTGTCCCCTGTGCTCCAGAAGTGCCCCATTTGTATGGGCTGTGTGACCCCCTTCTCTTGTGGTGGGGCCAAAAACTGTGAGCACAATGGTAAGCAGTGCCAACCTTAAGCCTATCTGGCTGCCAATGTGCTGCCTTATGTGGTAGCTGCTTGCTTGCTGGTGGACAGGGATGGGTCTCTGCACAGCTGACATCTTGAACCAGGGGGTCTGAGGACTGACAGTGACTCACTGGTGGATACATAAGCTTCTGGCACTAACAGGCTAGAGGAAGGACTCCAAAATGGTGCTTGCCAGCATCAGCATCCTTGTGGTAGAACATACTCCCTCAAATGCTCTCACCAGCATCACTGTCCAAGGCAAATCCCAGTTGACTCTTGCCTCTCTGAAAGCCTCTCCAAGATCAGCAAATGTGTCTGATAGGATCCTTTCAAATTACTGCCTTTGTGCAGGAACTTGGAGCCTGTGAGAATCTGTGTCCACCCTTTAAGAGCAGAGTCTCTATTTCCCTACAGTCCTCTGGCACTTCCTATGCATGCCCTGCTGGCTTTCAATGGCAGATGTTTTGGGGTTTCATGTTCTCACGTCAGGACTCCTGGGCTGAGGAGCTCAATGTGGGACTTGGACCACTTGTTCCTTATAGAGAACTCTGCAGGTGTGATTATCTTCCCATTTATGTGTGATATCTATCTACCCAGGGTATGTGTGTATTAACACATTAGTATATCCCTCTACCTGTCTCATGGTGGTTCCTTCTTATATGTTTAGCTGTGGAAATGCTTTTCTGCTAGTTTTCAGGTTGTTCTAGTAGGAAATCGCTCTGTAAATACTTGTCATTTTTGTGTGCCCATGGGAGGATGTAAACTCAGGGTCTTTCTACTCCATCATCTTTGCCAACAACCTAGAGGGCTCTTCCACATGGCTGCTCTACCCCCATTCTTCCTTAATGTTGGCATTTCCCAACATTCTTACTATCTTTCTTCACTACTCTCAAGCAAACTCTCCCATATTATTCTCACTAATGTCAATGGTTGGCAGCCTACTTCTATATTGATAGGAACTGGGAGAAGAAACACGTGGGACAAAGCTGAAAATTTGGGCAATAAAATAGTGTTAGACCGGAATTAGAATGGTACAAGTACTTAAAGTACTTGTTCAGTTCAGTACAAGTTCAGTTCAGTTCAGCTGCTCAGTCATGTCCAACTCTTTGCAACCCCATGAACTGCAGTATGCCAGGCCTCCCTGTCCATCACCAACACCCTGAGTCCACCCAAACCTATGTCCATTGTGTCGGTGATGCCATCCAACCATCTCATCCTCTGTCGTCCCCTTCTCCTCCTGCCCTCAAACTTTCCCAGCATTGGGGTCTTTTCAAATGAGTCAACTCTCCACATGAGGTGGCCAAAGTACTGCAGTTTCAGCTTCAACATCAGTCCCTGAAATGAACACCCTGGACTGGTCTCCTTTAGGATGCACTGGTTGGATCTCCTTGCAGTCCAAGGGACTCTCAAGAGTCTTCTCCAACACCACAGTTCAAAAGCATCAATTCTTCGGTGCTCAGCTTTCTTCACAGTCCAACTCTCACATCCATACATGACCACTGGAAAAACCATAGCCTTGACTAGACGAACCTTTGTTGGCAAAGTAATGTCTCTGCTTTTGAATATGCTATCTAGGTTGGTCATAACTTTCCTTCCAAGGAGTAAGCATCTTTTAATTTCATGGCTGCAATCACCATCTGCAGTGATTTTGGAGCCCCCAAAAATAGTCTGCCACTGTTTCCCCATCTATTTCCCATGAAGTGATAGGACAGGATGTCATGATGTTAGTTTTCTGAATGTTGAGCTTTAAGCCAACTTTTTCACTCTCCTCTTTCACTTTCATCAAGAGGCTCTTTAGTTCTTCTTCACTTTCTGCCATAAGGGTGGTGTCATCTGCATATCTGAGGTTATTGATATTTCTCCCAGAAATCTAGATTCTAGCTTGTGCTTCTTCCAGCCCAGTGTTTCTCATGATGTACTCTACATATAAGTTAAATAAGCAGGGTGACAATATACAGCCTTGATGTGCTCCTTTTCCTATTTGGAACCAGTCTGTTGTTCCATGTACAGTTCTAACTGTTGCTTCCTGACCTGCATACAGGTTTCTCAAGAGGCAGGTCAGGTGGTCTGGTATTCCCATCTCTTTCAGAATTTTCCACAGTTTATTGTGATCCACACAGTCAAAGGCTTTGGCATAGTCAATAAAGCATAAATAGATGTTTTTCTGGAACTCGATTCCTTTTTCCATGATCCAGCAGATGTTGGCAATTTGATCTCTGGTTCCTCTGCCTTTTCTAAAACCAGCTTGAACATCTGGAAGTTCATGGTTCACATATTGCTGAAGCCTGGCTTGGAGAATTTTGAGCATTACTTTACTAGCATGTGAGATGAGTGCAATTGTGTGCTAGTTTGAGCATTCTTTGGCATTGCCTTTCTTTGGGATTGGAATTAAAACTGAACTTTTCCAGGCCTGTGGCCACTGCTGAGTGTTCCAAATTTGCTGACATATTGAGTGCAGCACTTTCACAGCATCATCTTTTAGGATTTGAAATAGCTCAACTGGAATTCCATCACCTCCACTAGCTTTGTTAGTAGTGATGCTTCCTAAGGCCCACCTGACTTCACATGCCAGGATGTCCAGCTCCAGGTGAGTGAGAGTGATCACACCTTCATGATTATCTAGGTCGTGAAGATCTTTTTTGTATAGTTCTTCTGTGTATTCTTAATATCTTCTGCTTAAAACTTAAGACAAAATTTTAACTTAAAACTTTAAAGTTTTTTTAAATATTACAGATAAGGTGAAAGTCTCCCCAGGCACCCCCATTCCTTGTCTCTTATCTCTTGCCCCAAAAGTAACCATTGCTAAAAACACACTCTGAGTTTATTTAAACATAAATGGTATAGTAGTAAACATGTTATTCTGGAACTTGTACTTTTCAATCATGAGAATGTTTTCAGATTTTTCTATGTTAGGATATACAGTTCTTCCCCAAGAAATAGCAGTTAACTACTAACTCTTGCAGCAGAATATATAAGAAGTACAAACCCACTCCATTATTTTTGTCTGGGAAACTCCATGGACAAAGTAACCTGGAGGGCTACAGTCCTTGGGGTTGCAAAGAGTTGGGCACGACTCACCTACTAAGCATGATGTAAAAGAAGTCATGCCTAGACATCTTGAAGAGCCTGAACTTTGGTGAGGGTCTGTGTGAAGTTTGTTAGAGTGATAATTCACTGTCTTTCTGATTTTTAAACATACTGAGTATTCCCTGTGAATTTGAGGGTGGCTGTTTTAGACTGGGCTATATGATACCCCACATGAAGGTAAGAGAAACACAAGACAGTAGGTGTTGCTAGAGGCATCAGAGGGCAGACACACAAACCATAATCACAGAAAACTAGTCAATCTAATCACATGGACCACAGCCTTGTCTAACTCAATGAAACTAAGCCATGCCATGTGGGTCCACCCAAGATGGGTGGGTCATGGTGGAGAGGTCTGACAGAATGTGGTTCACTGGAAAAGGGAATGGCAAACCACTTGAGTAGTCTTGCCTTGAGAACCCCATGAACAGTATGGAAAGGCAAAAAGATAGGATACTGAAAGAGAAACTCCCCAGGTCGGTAGGTGCCCAATATGCTATGGGAGATCAGTGGAAAAATAAGTCCAGAAAGAATGAAGGGATGCAGCCAAAGCAAAAACAACACCCACTTATGGATGGGACTGGTGATAGAAGCAAGGTCCGATGCTGTAAAGAGCAATATTGCATAGGAACCTGGAATGTTAGGTCCATAAATCAAGGCAAATTGGAAGTAGTGAAACAGGAGATGGCAAGAATGAACGTTGACATTCTAGGAATCTGCGAACTAAAATGGACTGGAATGGGTGAATTTAACTCAGAAGACCATTATATCTACTACTGTGTACAGGAATCCCTTAGAAGAAATGGAGTAGCCATCATGGTCAACAAAAGAGTCCAAAATGCAGGATTTGGATGCAATCTCCAAAACGACAAAATGATCTGTTTGTTTCCAAGGCAAATCATTCAATATCACAGTAATCCAAGTCTATGCCCAACCAGTAAGCTGAAAAAGCTGAAGTTGAACAGTTCTATGAAGACCTACAAGACCTTTTAGAATTAACACCCAAAAAAGATGTCCTTTTCATTATAGGGAACTGGAATGCAAAAGTAGGAAATCAAGAAACACCTGGGGTAACAGGCAAATTTGGCCTTGGGTACGGAATGAAGCAGGGCAAAGGCTAATAGGGTATTGCCAAAGGAAAGCACTGGTCATAGCAAACACCCTCTTCCAACATCATAAGAGAAGACTCTACACATGGACATCACCAGATGGTCAACACCGAAATCAGACTGATTATATTCTTTGCAGCCAAAGATGGAGAAGCTCTATACAGTCAGCAAAAACAAGACCAGGAGCTGACTGTGGCTCAGATCATAAACTCCTTATTGCCAATTTCAGACTTAAAATGAAGAAAGTAGGGAAAACCAGTAGACCATTCAGGTATGACCTAAATCAAATTCCTTATGATTATACACTGGAAGTCAGAAATAGATTTAAGGGACTAGATCTGATAGACAGAATGCCTGATGAACTACGGATGGAGGTTCTTGACATTGTACAGGAGACAGGAATCAAGACCATCCCCATGGAAAAGAAATGCAAAACAGCAAAATGGCTCTCTGGGGAGGCCTTACAAATAGCTGTGAAAAGAAGAGAAGTGAAAAGCAAAGGAGAAAATGAAGATATATGCATCTGAATGAAGAGTTCCAAAGAATAGCAAGGAGAGATAAGAAAGCCTTCCTCAGTGATCAATGCAAAGAAATAGAGGAAAACAACAGAATGGGAAAGACTAGAGATCTCTTCAAGAAAATTAGAGATACCAAGTGAACATTTCATGCAAAGGTGGGCACAATAAAGGACAGAAATGGTATGGAACTAACAGAAGCAGAAGCTATTAAGAATAGGTGTCAAAGAATACACAGAAGAACTGTACAAAAATGATCTTCTGACCAAGATAATCACGATGGTGTGATCACTGACCTAGAGCCAGACATCATGGAATGTGAAGTCAAGTGGGCCTTAGAAAGCATCACTATGAACAAAGCTAGTGGAGGTGATGGAATTCCAGTTGAGCTATTTCAAATCCTGGAAGATGATGCTGTGAAAGTGCTGCACTCAATATGCCAGCAAATTTGGAAAACTCAGCAGTGGCCACTAGCCTGGAAAAAGTCAGTTTTCATTCCAGTCCCAAAGAAAGGTAATGCCAAAGAATGCTCAAACTACCACACAAATGCACTCATCTCACATGCTAGTAAAGTAATGCTCAAAATTTTCCAAGCCAGGCTTCAGCAATACGTGAACTTCCAGATGTTCAAGCTGGATTTAGAGAAGGCAGAGGAACCAGAGATCAAATTGCCAACACCTGCTGGATCATGGAAAAAGGAACTGAGTTCCAGAAAAACATCTACTTCTGCTTTATTGACTATGCCAAAGCCTTTGACTGTGTGGATCACAATAAACTGTGGAAAATTCTGAAAGAGATGGGAATACTAGACCACCTGACCTGCCTCTTGAGAAACCTGTATGCAGGTCAGGAAGCAACAGTTAGAACTGTACATGGAACAACAGACTGGTTCCAAATAGGAAAAGGAGCACAGCAAGGCTGTATATTGTCACCCTGCTTATTTAACTTCTATGCAGAGTACATCATGAGAAACGCTGGGCTGGAGAAAGCACAAGCTGGAATCAAGTTTTCTGGGAGAAATATCAATAACCTCAGATATGCAGATGACACCACCCTTATGGCAGAAAGTAAAGAGGAACTAAAAAGCCTCTTGAAAGTGAAAGAGGAGAGTGAAAAAGTTGGTTTAAAGCTCAACATTCAGAAAGCTAAGATCATGGCATCTGGTCCCATCACTTCATGGGAAATAGATGGGGAAACAGTGGAAACAGTGTCAGACTTTATTTTGGGGGGCTCCAAAATCACTGCAGATGGTGACTGCAGCCATGAAATTAAAAGACGCTTACTCCTTGGAAGGAAAGTTATGACCAACCTAGATAGCATATTCAAAAGCAGAGACATTACTTTGCCAACAAAGGTCTGTCTAGGCAAGGCTATGGTTTTTACAGTGGTCATGTATGGATGTGAGAGTTGGACTGTGAAGAAAGCTGAGGGCCGAAGAATTGATGCTTTTGAACTGTGGTGTTGGAGAAGACTCTTAGAGTCCTTTGGACTGCAGGGAGATCCTACCAGTGCATTGTAAAGGAGATCAGTCCTGGGTGTTCTTTGGAAAGACTGATGCTAAAGCTGAAACTCCAATACTTTGGCCACCTTATGCTAAGAGTTGACTCATTGGAAAAGACCCTGATGCTGGGAGGGATTGGGGGCAGGAGCAGAAGGGGACGATAGAGGATGAGATGGCTGGATGGCATCACTGACTGGATGGACGTGAGTTTGAGTGAACTCTGGGAGTTGGTGATGGACAGGGAGGCCTGGCGTGCTGCAATTCATGGTGTCCCAATGAGTCAGACAAGACTGAGCTACTGAACTGACCTGACCTGAAGTCAATAAATAAAATACAGTAACTTAGGACAGTACATTTTCTGGACTTCATTTCTCTAATCTGTGAAATGAGGGTGCTGTAGTATAAACTCTCCAAGGCTGCTTTAGTGGAAAAACTTTAGTTTCTAATGAACTTGTTGGACAAAATGTTCTTAGGATATTTTCTCACATATGAGGATTGTAGGTAGAAAATGTTATGATTATATTCAGAAGAAATATAGTATTTTTGTAAATCCATTATCAACTATCAAAATTAAATTCCTGAAACCCCACAGCTAGCATGAGTCATTAACAACTTTAGATTAACTTCCTCTGAGTTTCATGATGGGCAGTGCATCTGTGCTGATTTAATAGAAATTTTATTGAATCTAAAATTTAGACACTGGAATTTAATCTTCATCATACAAGTCACTAAGTTACTATATTAAACAACTTATTTAATATCATTAAATCTCAATTTACTCACATACAAAACAGACACTATGATGCTAAAGCTGAAACTCCAGTACTTTGGCCACCTCATGCGAAGAGTTGACTCATTGGAAAAGACTTTGATGCTGGGAGGGATTGGGGGCAGGAAGAGAAGGGGACGACAGAGGATGAGATGGCTGGATGGCATCACTGACTCGATGGACATGGGTCTGGGTGAACTCTGGGAGTTGGTGATGGACAGGGAGGCCTGGCGTGCTGTGATTCATGGGGTCGCAAAGAGTTGGACATGACTGAATGACTGAACTGAACTGAATTGAAAGAACATCATCATAAAATATAAATATAATATGAAAGTACTTTACACATGCTAGTTTTAGTATAATTTAAATAAATCAGATAAAGTCTATAATATTGCTATGCAGCACTATTATGATTATTATGATATAATAAATGGAAACCAACTTAAATATCTTGTGAAAAGTTCCTTAATTCTTCTGAATTGTTGTAATACTTTTTTGTAATCTGCCTATAGGACTGCTGCTGTTGCTGCTGCTGCTGCTGCTGCTAAGTCGCTTCAGTCGTGTCTGACTGTGGGACCCCATAGATGGCAGCCCATCAGGCTCCCCTGTCCCTGGGATTCTCCAGGCAAGAACACTGGAGTTGGTTGCCATTTCCTTCTCCAATGTGTGAAAGTGAAAAGTGAAAGTGAAGTTGCTCAATAGTGTCTGACTCCTAGTGATCCCATGGACTGCAGCCTACCAGGCTCCTCCGTTTGTGGGATTTTCCAGGCAAGAGTACTGGAGTGGGTTGCCATTGCCTTCTCTGGCCTATAGGACTGCTGGATATTAATTAACATTTTAGTAAATAGTTAATGAACACCAACAATGTACCAAGAAATATAGCAAGTGGTTAGGGAAAGCAATAATTTTCATCAATTAAGAAAAGGTTTCTAAAAAGAGGTAGCAGTTGAAAAAGCCTTAAAGGAAGGGGCGAAGTTCCATGGGGAACTGGTAGTGGGGGTGGTGGACAAGTTTGAAATACTGGAAACAGCTAATTAAAAAAAAAAATTATTTACTTATTTGGCTGCTCTGGGTCTTCGTTGAAGCATGTGGGATCTAGCTCCCTGATCAGAAATCCGGATCGAACCTAACCCTAACCCTGCAATGGGAGGGAATAGTCTCAGCCACTGGACCATCAGGGAAAGCCTTGGTAACAGCAAGCGTTTTAACCATAAGTCCTTGAAGGCAGTGTCTATACGTGCTTATAATCTTTGTGTTGGTCCTACTGTTTTAACGACCTTCACTTTATGACCCTCACAAAACTTGTAGCCTGTCATCTTTAATAAACGAATTGCATAATTTGAGTGGAGGCATGCCATGCCTCTGGGGAGACTGTCTAACTTTAGCCTTTGCAACATAGTACCTCGAGGGCTTGTTGTAACACAGATGATTGAGCTTCACTCTCAGAGTTTGGGATTCCCTAGGTCTGAGACAGGAGAAGGCAATGGCATCCCACTCCAGTACTCTAGCCTGGAAAATCCCATGGATGGAGGAGCCTGGTAAGCTGCAGTCCATGGGGTCGAGAAGAGTCGGAGACGACTGAGCGACTTCACTTTCACTTTTCACTTTCATGCATTGGAGAAAGAAATGGCACCCCACTCCAGTGTTCTTGCCTGGAGAATCCCAAGTATGGCGGAGCCTGGTGGGCTGCCGTCAATGGGGTCGCACAGAGTCAGACATGACTGAAGCTACTTAACAGCAGCAGCAGCAGGTCTGAGACAGAGGGGTGAGAATTTGCCTTTCTGTAAAGGTGATGTAAAATTTCCCAGGTTATGCGAATGGATCCAGGATCTTTGGAAAGCCACTGCTTTAGAGTAATTTATATTTACATTGCTAACATTCTTGTTTTTCTCTAAGCATTCAGAAAACTTATAATTCTTGTCAAACTAAGAGTCTTGAAAAAGTGTCATCCGCTTTTGAAGGCAATCAAAACGTTTGGGTGTGAATCTTACTCATTTTTACACAACCTGTAGCCTACTGCAATGACGTTTAGCAAATACAAGGGTTCAAAAATACAATACTGAATACTGAATTGACTGAATATTGATTGTATTGATTGCAATATTGAATGTTGCATTGAATATTGATTGAAATCAAATGTGCAGTAAATATTAGGTTCCTTAATTAATCACCCCTTAGTAAAAAAAAAAAAAAAAAAAAGGAATGGATAATTACCATTCCCGAGTTAGAAATATGTATACCAGTATCCTTGCCTGGAGAATCCCAGGGACAGAGAAGCCTGGCTGGCCTCAGTCCATAAGGTCACATAATCTTTGTGTTGGTCCTACTTAAGTGGCATGACTTAAGTGACTTAGCACGGCACATAGAAAGGGTTGTTAAAGAAAAATTAAATTCGGCTCCTCAAGTCCATTAGCAATTTCCCCTCCTGTTTTGCCTTAGATATTCTCAAGTGTAACGCACCAGAACCCTGGTGTTGACTTGAGTCTGGATTAATATAAACATCCAACACGGTTCTTGGGACAATCAAAGCTAGTATGGTCAGGTTCAGAAAACAATCTTTCCTCCTGCCTCGCGTTGGGGTCAATGCTGCCTCCTGCTGAGCCGAATTTACTCTGGCTGGAGCTGAGCCCAGGTATCCCGACTACCACCGGACCTTCATTTTTGCCCAGGGAAAGCTCGAGACTTCCCGCCAAACGCGCGGGTGTACGTCTCTCGGCGCCCAAGGCGCAGGCAAGACTGCGCATGTGCGGGACCAGCGGCCGCCAGTATACCAACGTTGCCACGGACCGCGAGCTATGGCGGAGACGGAAGCGACCCTGCTGCGCCAGTTTCCGCTCTTTCTGCCCCAGAACCGGTCGAAAACCGTCTATGAAGGCTTCATTTCGGCTCAGGTATTCGCCCGGCTGATGCTCTTTCGCTCGGAGAGCTTTCCTTCGGCGGCGCAGCCCGGGCCGTGGAAGTCTGTGACCTGAAGGGTTAGGGGAATCGGACTTGCGGTTTTTGAGAAGGGTGGCCCGCGAGGGCTCCTCGGAGAGTAGAAGTTTGAGAATCGTGGGCTGTTGCTGGAAATCCGTTCCTCGCCGCCGTTTGCACTCCTGGGCCGGGGTAACCGCCTACAGGAGACGCCTAGAGGTCCGCGCGCGCGAGGAGAGTGGAGCGTTGGGGGTGGGTGGGAAACCGGCTGCGGGCCACGCCCCTTCGTCCCCGCCCCTCTCTGCCAGGCTCCTAAGTTAGCGTTGGTCGCACGTTTCAAGTTTTGAAAAAATTGGTCAGTTTTTGCTTGCCGCGATACTTAACATTCGCCCAGCCCCGCGAAGGTTGGAGGCCATTCAGAGGGGTGTCTGCGCTCTCTCATTATATTGGTATTTCCTACAGAAAGAACATTTTTGAGGAGAACCTCATTTTAGCTCTCTGCCAAATCCAGTGTACCAGAGCACATCCAGTTGCGGTATTTTGTAGGAACTCATGACAATCGCGGAGAAGGCAATGCACCCCACTCCAGTACTCTTGCCAGGAAAATCCCATGGACGGAGGAGCCTGGTAGGCTGCAGTCCATGGGGTCTGGAAGAGTCAGACACGACTGAGCTACTTCACTTTCACTTTCATGCATTGGAGAAGGAAATGGCACCCCACTCCAGTGTTCTTGCCTGGAGAATCCCAGGGAAGGGGAAGCCTGCTGGGCTGCCGTCTATGGGGTCGCACAGAGTCGGACACGACTAAAGCGACTTAGCAGCAGCAGCAGCAGCAGCAGCAGCATGACAACCGAATTACCTTTGCCGATTCCAGGTGGCCTCTCTTGTAGAGTTTATTACACATAGTAAACACGTGTAGGGCTTTGAAGTTTACAAAGCGCTTTCCAGCTACAACATCTCGCCTAATCCTCAGTCTTTTGAAGCAGAAAAAAAAAAAAAATTCTCGTTTTATTGTTGAGTAAATCACGGCATGGGGAATTGGGGGGAATTAAGTTACTTGTCCTTGATCGCAACAGACTCCTTTAAACTCAGTATATCTAATGCCACTCGTAGGTTTTCCTCCTCTACCAAGCTACCTTAGGTTAGAATTCTGAGTATCGACTTTGCTTTCTGGACAAATTGGCCCTCTCCCCAACTAGCACACGTATTTTTTTGAGGATAGGGGCCATGTTCTAGCAATTACCACATGTTTCGAAGTTTCCTCAAAACACAATCAAGAATATTGAGTGAATTATTTAAATTCACATGCTAAATGAAGATTTTACCTATTCCTAAGAATATTAGGTATAGTTCAGTTCAGTAGCTCAGTCGTGTCCGACTCTTTGCGACCCCAAGATTAAGAAAAGATTATAGACCACACACTTGAACTTCATTTGTTTTCAAATTCATTGTGACCATCACAGAAAGTAGTTTTCATCACGAAAGGTTAAATTTCATTGTTACTTCTGGAATAAAGTTAATCCACCTTTTCCTTCCCCAGTTGGAAGTATTGGTCTTGAATTACCGAGTTGAAAACTTTCACATCATTTAGAAAAGTTGAAGAGATATTGCTTGTATCTGCTGAAGCTTCTTAGAAAACATGTAGCCACCAGTAGTCAGATTAGATGAAATTTTGTTAGGATCCTTGCTTATAGCTACAATTTTCATTTTACTTGGCTTAAGCAGCTTGTTGAAATCCTAACCTGAAGATCTTATTTAACATTGTTTTGTTTTGGTGAAGCACGGTTTTTCTAAAAATACTTGTCTTGTGTATAATCTCAAATTTACAGAAAAATAGCAAGGATGTAGGAAAAATTTGTGTATACATGTGAAGAGATTCACTATTTTCTATTTGTGTCATTTGATTTATTCTGAGTCTGTGTATGTGGGTGGGTGTGTACACACATTATTTCCCTGAACAGTTTGAGATTAAGTTGCAGACACAGTGCTCCTTTATTCCTAAATACTTAAGTGTGTATTTCATGACAAGGACACACCCATAACATAACCTCAGTACCATTATCAAAATCAGGAAATTTTATCATCATATAATACCATTATCTAATCTGAAGTCCAAATTCAGATTTTTTTTTTACTGTTGCCAGTTACGTTTTTTATACCCCTTCCCAGCCCCTAACCATCTGATGTAAAAATGTCACATTACATTTAGTTGTCCTGTCTCTTTAATCTGGAGTAGTTCCTTAGTCTTCCTTTGTTTTCCATGAACTTGACATCTTTGGGGTACAGGCTGGTCATTAGGTAGAATGTCCCTCAATTTAGATTTGACTCTTTCCTCATCATTAAATTCAGGTTATGCAGTTCTGACACATATGCCACAGAAAGAATATCATGTCCTTTTTAGGGCGTGGGATGTCAGCAGGTTTCATTATTGATGATGTTATCTCTGATCACAGGTTTAAGGTGGCATCTGCCAGATTTTCCTCTTGTAATTATTAAGGACTTACAGGAAGCTACTTTGAGACATCAAACTCTTTTCCCTCCCCACCACCTCCATTGTAGCAGCCATTGACTCTTGTTCCAGTCAGTTAGTTGATGTTTCCCAATGATGATTTTCTTTCTTCTATATTTATTAATTGGCGTTCTGTGATAGAATGACTTTCCCTTTACCATTTATTTATATCAGGCTTATGGATTTAAAAAGTAATTTATCTAATGGATTATAATCCTTTCTTTCCTATTTGATGTTTAAATTATTCCAGATTTGGCCAGTGAGAGAATATTTTTCTTGATGTGTTTTTAACAATCTGCCTTTCCCCCTCATTACCATTTTAAAGGTATCCTGTAGATGCTAACATGTATGTTTTATTTTTTAGAACTTAATTTTAATTTGGAGTTCCCCTGCACCTGGGAATTATTAAATAGAAGATCTAAAATTTTTCTCATGGAATGTTTTTTTTCATTTTAATTTGCTATTTCTGGTTTTATTGCACTGTGAATAAACAGTGATGATTGTAAAAATAAAATTTTATTTATTTGTGGGTGATCTGTGTGTGATTAAAAGGTGTTTTCTCTGTTATCAGATTCTTTATCTCCCCTTGAGTAAGCTTTGGTAGTTTGTTTCCTTTGAAGATTTTCATCTAGATTTTTGAATTTATTGGTTTAAAAGTTCATGATATTTTCTTATTATCCTTTTAATGGCTTTGGGATCTGTAATGATGCTCTCTATTTTGGTTGCCTTTTGCTGTATATGACTGTTCCACACCTTAGTGCTTTAAAACAACAGACATTAAATTATCTCACCTTTTCTGTGGATCAGGAATTTTTGTGGATCAATGACTCAGCTGGATGACAGAGAAGGCTATGGCACCCTACTCCAGTACTCTTGCCTGGAAAATCCCATGGACGGAGGAGCCTGGTAGGCTGCGGTCCATGGGGTCTCGAAGAGTCAGACACGACTGAACTACCTCACTTTCACTTTTCACTTTCATTCATTGCAGAAGGAAATGGCACCCCACTCCAGTGTTCTTGCCTGGAGAATCCTAGGGGTGGGGGAGCCTAGTGGGCTGCCGTCTGTGGGGTCGCACAGAGTTGGACACGGCTGAAGTGACTTAGCAGCAGCAGCAGCCGGATGATCTTGGATCAGTGTTTCTCCTGAGATTGCAGTGAAGATGTTGGCCAGGATGTCTGTTATCTAAAAACTTGACTAGAGCTAGAAAATTTTGCTGCCAAGTTTGTTTATTCACACAGCTATAGATTCAGTTCAGTTCAGTGCAGTCGCTCAGTCGTGTCCGACTCTTTGCGACTCCATGAATTGTAGCATGCCAGGCCTCCCTGTGCATCACCAACTCCCGGAGTTCACCCAAACTCATGTCCATCCAGTCAGTGATGCCATGCAGCCATCTCATCCTCTGTCATCCCCTTCTCCTCCTGCCCCCAATCCCTCCCAGCATCAGAGTCTTGTCCAATGAGCCAACTCTTTGCATGAGGTGGCCAAAGTACTGGAGTTTCAGCTTTAGCATCATTCCTTCCAAAGAACACGGGGACTGATCTCCTTCAGAATGGACTGGTTGGATCTCCTTGCAGTCCAAGGGACTCTCAAGAGTCTTCTTCAGCACCATAATTCAAAAGCATCAATTCTTCGTCGCTCAGCTTTCTTCACAGTCCAACTTTCACATCCATACATGTGGATGTATGGAAAAACCATAGCCTTGACTAGTTATAGATTAGAGGCCTCGGTGTTTTACTGCTATTGATAGAGGCCTCAGTTCCTCACATGTGGACCTCTCATAGTGTTGTTTGACTGTCGTCACAACAGGGCAGCTGTCTTCCCCCTGAGTGACTGATAGAGAAGTTAAGCAGAAAGCTGCACCGTGCTTTTTCTCTCCCAGCCTCTAAAGTTACACATTTATTTCTGTTTTATTCTGTTTGTTAGAAGCAAGGTCTCAAATCTGATTCATATTAAAAGGAGATGAGGCACCAATGCTTTAAGGTAGAAGTGGCAAATAAATTAGGAATATACTATATAGATAGCTCTCATGTCCATTCCTGATATTTGGTATTTTGTGTGTGTCTCTCTTCTTTTTCCTGATGGATTTGGATATCTGTAAGTCTTACTGATCTCTACAGAGAACCTACTTTGATTTTTTATTTTTCTCTGGTATTTTTCTGTTTCTGTTTCGTTGATTCCTGATCTTAAATTTCCTAATTTGTTTAGGTGGAAGATTAGGTCTTTGCTAATGAGACCTTTTTCTTTTATAGTGTAGATAGAATATTATTTATATAATATGAATTCTGTTAAATTTAATAATAATTGGATCTCACTTTATGGTGTAGAATATGGTTTATTTTGGTAAATGTTCTATGTATACTTGGAAAGAATGTATATTATGCTGCTGCTGGGTAGAGTGCTCTATAAATGTCAGGTCAGATTGGTTCATAATGCTATTCAAGTTTTGTATATCCTTACTGAGTTTCTGTAGTTGCTCAGTTAATGAAAGAGGGCATTGAAATTTCCAACTGCATTCAGTTTGTTTAGTTGCTCAGTCTTGTCCGACTCTTTGCAACCCATGAAGCACAGCACGCCAGGTCTCCCTGTCCATCACCAGCTCCCGGAATTTACCCAAACTCATGTCCATCGAGTCGGTGATGCCATCCAACAATCTTATCCTCTGTCATCCCCTTCTCCTCCTGCCCTCAATCTTTCCCAGCATCAGGGTCTTTTTAAATGACTCATCTCTTCACATTAGGTGGCCAAAGGAGTTTAAGCTTCAACATCAGTCCTTCCAGTGAACACCCAGGACTGATCTCCTTTAGGATGGACTGGTTGGATCTCCTTGCAGTGCAAGGGACTCTCAAGAGTCTTCTCCAACACTACAGGTCAAAAGCATCAGTTCCTCCGCCCTCAGCTTTCTTTATAGTGCAACTCTCAAATCCATACATGACTACTGGAAAAACCATAGCCTTGACTAGATGGACCTTTGTTGACAAAGTGATGTCTCTGCTTTTTAATATGCTATCTAGGTTGGTTCCTTCCAAGGAGTAGGCATCTTTTAATTTCATGGCTGCAATCACCATCTGCAGTGATTTTGGAGCTCCCCAAAATAAAGTCTGCCACTGTTTCCATTGTTTCCCCATCTATTTGCCATGAAGTGATGGCACTGGATGCTATGATCTTACTTTTCTGAATGTTGAGCTTTAAGCCAACTTTTTCACTCTCCTCTTTCACTTTGATCAAGAGGCCCTTTAGTTTTTCTTCACTTTCTGCCAGAAGGGTGGTGTCATCTGCATATCTGAGCTTATTGATATTTCTCCCAGCAATCTTGATTCCAGTTTGTGCTTCCTCCAGCCCAGCATTTCTCATCATGTACTCTGTATATAAGTTAAATAAGCAGAATGACAATATATAGCCTTGACTTACTCCTTTTCCTGTGTGGAACAGTCTGTTGTTCCATGTCCACTTCTAGCTGTTGCTTCTTGATCTGCATTCAGATTTCTCAAGAGGCAGGTCAGGTGATCTGGTATTCCCATCTCTTTCAGAATTTTCCACAGGTTCTTGTGATCCACACAGTCAAAGGCTTTGGCATAGTCAATAAAGCAAAAATAGATTTTTTCTGGAACTCTCTTGCTTCTTTGATGATCCAGCAGATGTTGGCAATTTGATCTCTGGTTCCTCTGCCTTTTCTAAAACCAGCTTGCATATCTGGAAGTTCACAGTTCACGTACTGCTGATGCCTGGCTTGGAGAATTTTGAGTATTACTTTACTAGCGTGTGAGATGAGTGCAATTGTGTGCTAGTTTGAGCATTCTTTGGCATTGCTCTTTGGGATTGGAATGAAAACTGACCTTTTCCAGTCCTGTGGCCACTGCTGAGTTTTCCAAATTTGCTAACATATTGAGTGAAGCCCTTTCACACAGTTATCTTTTAGGACTTGAAATAGCTCAACTGGAATTCCATCACCTCCACTAGCTTTGTTCGTAGTGATGCTTTCTGAGGCCCACTTGACTTCACATTCCGGGATGTCTTGCTCTAGGTGAGTAATCACACCATGGTGATTATCTGGGTCATGAAAATCTTTTGTATAGTTCTTCTGTGTATTCTTGCCACCTCTTCTTAATATCTTCTGCTTCTGTTAGGTCCATACCATTTCTGTCCTTTATTGAGCCCATTTTTGCATGAAATGTTCCCTTGGTATCTCTAATTTTCTTGAAGAGATCTCTAGTCTTTCCCATTGTATTGTTTTCCTCTATTTCTTTGCATTGATTGATGAGAAAGGCTTTCTTATCTCTCCTTGCTATTCTTTGGAACTCTACATTCAAATGGGTGTATCTTTGCTTTTCTTCTTTGCTTTTTGCTTCTCTTCTTTTCACAGCTATTTGTAAGTACTCCTCAGACAGCCATTTTGCTTTTTTGCATTTATTTTTTTGGGGGATGGTCTTGATCCCTGTCTCCTGTACAATATCACGAACCTCTGTCCATAGTTCATCAGGTACTCTGTCTATTGGATCTAGTCCCTTAAATCTATTTCTCACTTCCTGTTAGGGATTTGATTTAGCACATACCTGAATGGTCTAGTTGTTTTCCCTACTTTCTTCAATTTAAGTCTGAATTTGGCAATAAGCAGTTCATGATCTGAGCCACAGTCAGCTCCCGGTCTTGTTTTTGCTGACTGTATAGAGCTTCTGCATCTTTGGCTGCAAAGAATCTAATCAGTCTGATTTCGGTTTTGGCTATCTGGTGATGTCCACATGTAGAGTCTTATTTTGTCTTGTCCTTCCAATGAATATTTAGAACTGATTTCCTTTAGGATGGACTGGTTGGATATCCTTGCAGTCCAAGACCCTCTCAAGAGTCTTCTCCAACACCATAGTTCAAAAGCATCAATTCTTCAGCCACCAGCTTTCTTTATAGTCCAGTTCTCACATTCACACATGACTACTGGAAAAACCATAGCTTTGACTAGATGGACCTTTGTTGGCAAGGTAATGTCTCTGCTTTTTAATATGTTGTCTAGATTTGTCATAGCTTTTCTTCCAATGAGCAGGTGTCTTTTAATTTCATGGCTGCAGTCACCAAGTGCAGTGATTTTGGAGCCCCCCCCAGAATAAAGTCTCTCACTGTTTCCATTGTTTCCCCATTTATTTGCCATGAAGGCTTCTCTGAGCTGATAATTTCTTAGACCTTCCTTGTCTTTGATGACTCCGACTCCTTTATGATTATGAAATGACCTTTTGAGCAATTCTAGTCAAGTTTCTTGTAGGACGCTGCTCTACTAGGATTTGCCTTTTTTTCTCGTGATTAGGCTTTATGGGTTTTTGAGAGAAACATTGCAAAGTTTAGATACCGTTTCATCACATCATATTAGGGTACATATTGTCAACATGATTTATGACTGTTGATGTTGAGTTTGATCACTTGGCTGAAGTTGTGTTTGTAGGTTTCTCTACTGGGAAGTCACTTTTTTCCCCACCCCTTTCCATACTGTATTCTTTGGAAGAAGTCACTATGAGCAGCCCTTACACCTGTGGTGGATTCATGTTGATGTATGGCAAAACTAATACAATATTGTAAAGTAATTAGCCTCCAATTAAAATAAATAAATTAAAAAGAAAAAAAAAAAAAGAAGTGGGGAATTATGCTGCCTCCCTTTTCAAGTGGAGTATCTGTATACAGTTGACCCTTGAATAATGCAAAGCTTAAGTGTGCTAAACCTTGTGGGCTTGAAAATCCATCTGTGAAATCAGCCAAGTGCAGATTGTATAGGACTACAGTATGTAGTTACTGTAAAAAAAAAAAAAAAATCTATGTATAAGTAGGCCTGAACAATTCAAACTCATGTTGTTCAAGAGTCAGTTGTAATTTATCTGGAATTCTTCTGTATGGGAGATTAATTTCTCCATTTCTTAATTCAATCATTTATATCAGTATGGACATACAGATATTTTATATTTTGAATTATATTCTAGCACTACATTATTTGTTGCTTAAGTTATTCCAGCTTTGGCACAATTAATTATGCTTTAAAGAGATTTTAAAAAATAAGAAAAAGGTCTTTTATATTTATCTATATATTTACTGTTTCTGATACTCTTTGTTCTGTATCCAGATTTCCATCTTGTTTTATTTTGTCGTTATTGTTGTTCAGTCACTCAGTCATGTCCAAGTCCTTGCTACCCGTGGACTCATTTACTTTCTTCCTAAACTTGTTCCTTTAACATTTCTTGTAGTACATGTCTGCTAGTGATGAATTCTTTAACTGTTTTATGTCTCAAAAATTGTTTATTTGGCCTTTTGAAATATACTTTCACTGGGTATAAAGTTCTAGGTTGACTTTTTGTTTTAGTGCTTTGGCAGTTTTGTTTCATTGTCTTGTTTTATTGTGTATGAGAAATCTGTACTTTTTATCTTTGATCCTCTGTAAGTATATTGTTTTTCTTTGGCTGTTAACATTTTTCTCACTGGTTTCTGTCAATTTGATTGTGATGTTCCTTGGTGTAGTTTTCTTCATGTTTTTCCTTCATAGGGTTTATTGTGCTTTTTGGATCTGTATTTTCATTTAATTTGGAAAAACTTCAGCCATTATTTCTTCAAAAAGTTTTTTGTTCCTTCATGCTTCCTATGTTGGGGACTCCAAATACATGCACATTAAGCCACTCTAAGTTGTTCCATAATTTGTTGATTTTTTTTTTTCTTTTATTCAGTCAGTTTCTCTGCTTTCTTTGGATGTTCTACTTCTGTGTTTTCAGGTACACAAATATATTTTTTTCAGTGTTTAATCTGCTGTTAATAACTGCATTGTAATATATTTTTCATCTCAGACATTGTATTTTTCATCTCTTCAACTTGGGTCTTTTTGGGTTTTTTTTGTGTCTGTTTAGCGTACTGATGCTTTCCTCTACCTTCTTGAACATACATAATACAGTTATAACTGCTTAAGTGTGGGAGGGGAAGCTCTATTATCTGCCATTTTTATATTTGTTTCTCTTGATTTTTCTCTTTTTAATCTTATTTTCTTGCTTCTTTGCATACCTGGTATATTTTGATTGGTTGACATATATTGTGCATTCCACTGGTTGTATGAAGTTTTTTGTTCTCTTAAATATTCTTGATTTCAAAGAACCAACTCATTGTAAAAGACCTTGATGCTGGGAAAGATTGAAAGCAGGAAGAGACAGGGGCAACAAGTAGAGATGGTTGGATGGCATCACCGACTCAGTGGACGTGAGTTTGAGCAAATTTTGGAAGACAGTGAAAGACAGGGAAGCCTGGCATGTTGTAGTTCATGGGGTTGCAAGGAGTTGGACACAACTTAGTGACTGAATGACAACCATTAAATTACTTGGAAACAGCAAATCTTTCCAAGGTTTACTTTTAAGCTTTGTTAAGCTGAAACAGAACAGACTTGAGCCTAGAGATTTGGTTGTACCACTGAGACAACATTCTTTTTTTTTTAATTTTATTTTTAAACTTTACATAACTGTATTAGTTTTGCCAAATATCAAAATGAATCCGTCACAGGTATACATGTGTTCCCCATCCTGAACCCTCCTCCCTCCTCCCTCCCCATTCCATCTCTCTGGGTCGTCCCAGTGCACCAGCCCCAAGCATCCAGTATCATGCATCGAACCTGGACTGGCAACTCATTTCATACATGATATTTTACATGTTTCAATGCCATTCTCCCAAATCTTCCCGCCCTCTCCCTCTCCAACAGAGTCCGTAAGACTGTTCTATACATCAGTGTGAGACAACACTCTTAAGAGTACTGTTTAATAGCTCTTATAGTACAAGATTTTCCACTCTGGTTGGTTAGAACATGATTTCTTTTAGCTTTGTGTGAGTGCCTCGAGGTATTCTCTTATCTCTCCGTCTTTAGGTAGTCTCACATCCTGTGGCAATCAGTACTCAGCGGAAGAACGCTTTTTAGAAATTCTCTGAAGTTCTGTAGAATTATTCTCTGTGTAATTTTTCTCCATGTATTTCTCTCCTCTTTTGTACTGTATCTTGTAAATTCTATATGCCTTGGCCTCCCCTTACTCAGGCCTGTCTTCTCAAATAATAGAAAATGTTAGGCTCTATTTGGTTCTTCGTCCTTGCCATGCAGCCTGAAAATTCTCCAGGCTGGCCAATTACAGAGACTTTTCTCCTTTGTTTCCCTTCTTTCAGGGGTCATTGTCCTGTGCTGCCTGTTGCTTGATATCTAAAAATCATTGTTTCAGATATTTTGTCCAATCTTTTAGTTAACATGGGAAGGTAAATCCTTCCCTGTTGTTCCATTATATAAACTAAAGGACATTCCCTTTCAGTTTCTTAAAGGAATACTGAATTATATATTATTAAGTGAGCATTTTCACTCAGATTATTAAAAGTTTGTTCCACTGTGGCTTTTTAAAGTCTTGTTTTAAGATGTCTGGTGCTAGTATTATTCTATTTCCCATATGTTATTTGATCTCTTTCTTATTGTTTTTTTTTTTTTTTTGCTTGTGTTCCACTTCAGTTGCTTCTCTCAGGTGGTCTTTAATTTTTTCTCATTTGGTCATTTTCTTCCCTTTTTGTCTTGAAAGGTAAGAAATTTAAATTTTACCCTATTCTTCTTTGAACAGCTCTTAATGTATCCTTCCATTTTAATATTATTTTGTCTTTTTTTTCTCTTCAGTTTCTATTATGAGGTTTTAAAATTTCTGAATCTGGGTGCAAATAGTCACCAAATAATGTTTAATTCAGTATTGTAATTTGTTTATGCCTTGTGGTTTTTGTTTACGTTGAGGGATTGTCATCACCTGAAATGTCTCAGTTCTTATTTTTTAAAAATTTATATATTTATTTTATTTGGAGGACAACTACTTTACAGTATTGTGATGGTTTTTGCCATACATCAGTGTGAATCAGCCATAGGTATACATAATGTCCCCTCCATCCTGAATCCCCCTCCCACCTCTCTCTCCACATTTTGTTTTTGTCTCATAGTAACTTAGCAGGTCATAGTAGTATGCAGGTCAAGAAGCAACAATTAGAACTGGACATGGAACAACAGACTGGTTCCAAATAGGAAAAGGAGCACATCAAGGCTGTATATTGTCACCCTGCTTATTTAACTTATATGCAGAGTACATCATATGAAATGCTGGACTGGATGAGGCACAACCTGGAATCAAAGATTGCTGGGAGAAATAGCAATAACTTCAGATATGCAGATGACACCACCCTTATGGCAGAAATCGAAGAAGAACTATAAGAGCCTCTTGATGAAAGTGAAAGAGGAGAATGAAAAAGTTGGCTCAAACTCAGCATTCAGAAAACTAAGATCATGGCATCTGGTCCCATCACTTTGTGGCAAATAGATGGGGAAACAGTGGAAACAGTGGCAGACTTTATTTTTTTGGGCTCCAAAATCACTGCAGATGGTGACTGCAGCCATGAAATCAAAAGATGCTTGCACCTTAGAAGAAAAGCTATGACAAACCTAGACAGCATCTTAAAAAGTAGAGGCATTACTTGCCAACAAAGGTCCATCTAGTCAAAGCTATGGTTTTTCTAGTAGTCATGTATGGATGTGAGAGTTGGATTATAAACTTTGGCTGAGTGCCAAAGAATCGATGCTTTTGAACTGTGGTGTTGGAGAAGACTCTTGAGAGTCTCTTGGACTGCAAGGAGATCCAACCAGTCCATCCCAGAGGAAATCATTCCTGAATTTTCATTGGAAAGACTGATGCTGAAGCTGAAACTACAATACTTTGGCCACCTGATGCAAAGAACTGACTCATTGGAAAAGACCCTGATGTGGGGAAGGATTGAAGGCAGTAGGAGAAGGGGATGACAGAGGATGAGATGGTTGGATGGCATCACCAAGTCAATGAACATGAGTTTGAGCAAGCTCTGGGAATTGGTGATGGGATAGCAAAGAGTCGGACATGACTGAGCTACTGAACTGAACTGAGCTTATCATTGATGGAGACATTATCTTTGTGTTTGTCAACCGTTGGCAGCAGTAATTTGTTAAATTCCTCAAGAATACCCTCTTTTGACCTACATAGCAAGGAAATCAAAAAAGAAGGAATATATGTATATGTATGGCTGATTCATTTTGCTGTACAGCAGAAACTGATACAGCAGTGTAAAGCAACTATACTCTAATTAAAAAAAGTACTCTCTTCTGTCTGTAAAATGTAGTTTACTTGATGGATGGCTTTTTTTTTTTGGTAGTGTTGGAGGAAGAATCCAGCATTTTTAATGTTATGTAAGACCCTCAGTTTCCCATAGTTGGTACTTTTTCCTCCTAACACTGTTTCCAAAGGATAGCCCTTTTACCGTCTTCTGCTTTTACAGTTCTTATCCAAGATGAGATCCTTGACTTTTATGTTGCTAATTCTTTATTTTTCACACATAATCTAATCCCCTCTTCTGTTTTCTGTTTTTGTTTTTTTTTTTTTTTAATTTCCTGAATCCCCTAGCTCTCTCAAAGGACTTGATGTAGGAGCCCCAGGATGGAAGGCACTGGAAAGTGGTTTGTATTTTTCTTCTTACAGGCAGTTTTAAGTTTATACTGTTCTCTTTCTTCTGCCTCTGCCTAAGACAGGGGATTTTTGTGGTTCTATTTGCTCTTAATTTTGATGTACATATTTTTTGGGAGTGGTATGTAGAGAGATTCAGATTTAGACAACTGTCGATACTTTTGTTTGCTGTAAATTTGGAAATTCTTCATGAGAGCAGTTAACGTATTTTTTTTTTCCTATGATTTAACTAAAAAAAGGTAATTTTAAAGTATTATGGCATGTGACATGGCATTTGACTTTTAAAATGGTTGGATTTTGCAAATTAGGGACTTTGGAATTTTATTATTTTACGTAACTATTTTTCATGTAAATTTTGAGTTCCAGATTGTTCTTACACCTATGTGTGGGATGTCTATAAAGTTAGGTTAAGGTTACTACATAATACTTTTTAGTGGTTTAATGAAATAGTGAATTATTGTTACTTGACCTTTTGAAAAGGTCAGTAGTACATTTTGTTTCATTTTTTTAAAGGACATTTAAATGTAATGAAAGTCAGAACTGCAATATTACCATGAAAGTAAAGGTTATGGGGTACATTTAATTGTGTTTCTCTATTTTTGAAACTGCTTTGAGGGAGATTCTGATAAAATTCTCGTGGTAATTGTTTTCAAGAATTTTATTACTCTTTTTCATTTTATACTGTTGGAGTAAAAGATTATATTTCTGTTTGTCTTTTTCTGCTTACCTTTGCTTAGATTTCATGTGTATTATGCTATTTAAGGTACAAAGTTTAAGCTGCTTTCCCATTCACTTTCTCAAGAAAGTAAAACAGTGTATTTCTCAGAGAACTGTCCTTTGTTCCTTAGAAAGACTTTTAAGTAAAATTTAGTTTTTTCAGATTATAGTTAATGAATATTTAAATTAAAATAAGTAACAGTGTTTCAAGGATTTTATTTATTAAAGGTCTGCAAGTGTGGGAGAACTAAATATACTCTGATTTATGAAAATATTTCTCTGATGTCTGTATATTAAGATTATTTAAATATATTTTCACTTTATTAAAATTTGGAAAACTACAAATATGGGGTATGTCATGTTTTTTCCTTCTATATTCAGATCAGTTTGAAGGAATTTCTTTTTTCTTGAATTTTTTTCCTAAGAAATAACATTTAACTTTCTCCTTTATGTCTGCATAAACATTTGTTAGTATTTCTTATTTATGTAAATGACTTTTTCTTTAAAAACAAAATCCTGTCTCAGTGTTTTGATTACCCAGTAATCACAAAAGTTTCTGACATATTTTTGAGTTATTTTCCCTTAAATGCACTGTTTTGTTGCTTATATTTTAACAAGTATTTGAATAAAGTTGATGCCTTTTAGAAAATACAGGAAAATGTTGCCTTTTTTATGTGATTCTGATTGACTTCTCTTAATTTGAGTTCAAACCTTTTTAATATTTTCCACAGGGAAGAGATTTCCACCTGAGACTATTGCTGCCCAAAGATTTGCAGCTGAAGAATGCCAGGTAATGTGGTGTTTTGTTATATACTCTACAGGCATCTTGGTGGGATGGGCAGTCACATCTGTATAAGCTGATTCTGTTTGTTAGAGTTCTGTTTATTAATTAGTTAACCAGAAGCATTTCTGATTTTTGCAAATCAGTGTGCTTTTTAAGTGATTTTCTGTGGTGTTGAAGTGCTCTTCAACAGCAAAACAGTCTAATTTACTTTTTATTTAAAGCAGTAAACAACAAATGAAAATATTTGGAGAATAGAAAATAATTAGAAAACTTTGTTTCCAACTTTTGACTGATGTTAATTATGTGTATGTTCAGGCATGGGAAGCCCCACAGCATCAGTTCTGCCCTGATAGAAATTAGGTGTCAACATGGGCTATAGGTATTGACAGCCCTTCAAGGAATGTCAAGAGATGAGAATAGAAATTTAGGTAACACCTAAAATCTAATTTCTGCTCCAAAATTTTTCTGAGGGTAGGAAGGGAAGAAGAATCCAGAGACAGTTACAAGTAGAACTGACAGGATTTTGTGACTCATCAGAAGTGGGAGATAAGAGGGGGAGAGGAGTGGAGGATTCTTTGCAAATTCCTAACTCAGATCATTAAACTAGAGAAGAGGTCACAGTTGGAAGAAGTTGAAGGGGAATTGTTTTAAGGCATATCAGATGTGAAGTATGAAGAGGAGATTTTAGTAGGTAGCAGTGTTTTGGTTGGAGAAGGAAATGGCAACCCACTCCAGTGTTCTTGCCTGGAGAATCCCAGGGATGGAGGAGCCTGGTGGGCTGCCGTCTCTGGGGTCGCACAGAGTTGGACATGACTGAAGCGACTTAGCAGCAGCAGCAGCAGCAGCAGTGTTTTGGTGGGGAACTTATGCATGAAGCTTGGAGTGGAGATGTGTGTAGAAGTCACAGTAGGCATGGGATTTGGGGCCATGAATGTGGATAGGTTTTCCTGCATGGATAGAGTGAGAAGAGAAAGCTAGTGACATAATCTTAAGGGCATAACAATATTTAAAGGTGTGGTAAATAAAGAAGACCTTGAAAGAAGACAAAGCATTGACCAGATTTAACAGGAAAACCTGGACAGTTATTTCTGAAATCAAAGAAAGAGCAGCTTAAAAGTCAGAGTGGTTAACAGTGCTTAGTGTTGCAAAGGGGTCAGGTTAGATTGCACGCTTCATGTAGTGGTTGAAGTCGGCTTGTATTGGGGTTTTTGGAGTGGGTAGAAAGGAAATGTAAACAGTAAAAACTACTTTGAAGAGCAGGAGTGGCTAGAGAAAGGTGTGCAGTCAAGGAAGAGTTATAATTATGTGTTTTCTTAAAAAGAAGATTTGCTTAAACAAGTTACAGAGGAAAAAATGCTAGCAGAGAGTAAGGATACCACAGTAAAGGAGTAATTAGTGAATTGATGTGACTGAGTTGGTGGCAGGAGGTGGAAAGTATATTTGAAGGTGGGGTTTCCCATGGGCAGTCGAATGAGCTATTCTGCCCCTGTGATAGGAGATAGCAGAGAGGATGTGGGTTAGCAGACCAGAAAAGGAGAGTCATGATGGTTTGAAAAGACCATGGTTGAGAAAACTCAGACTTTCTACTTCTAGGTAAGTAAAAGCATTTCTAGAAGAGTTACCTAACAGTGTTAAGAATGCAGCTGAGGGTGAGCCGGTAGATAGATGAACATTATTTATCACTACTTACACAGTTAAAAGTATGTATGTCCTTAATTTGGAATTTAAGGAAGATTAGATTGTTATAATGGACACAGGAGCGTATGGGGCTACAGTCCACGAAGTCTCGAAGAGTCAGACACGACTAAGCCAGAACAAACACAGATTGTTATAATGCATTTGGTTTCTCAAATACAAGTTCTGTAAATTATGATCAAAACTATTGGTTTTATTTAACCTACCTTGGAAAAGAATCCAGTTCAAGAAAACATTGCTTTGGATATGTTAAAATTAAAAAAAACGTACTGTTTGTTTGCATGTCATTAGCTGATTGCAGTCATTTATATTTTGAAATAAAGTTAGTACCAACAGTTTGAAGACATGATTTTCAACAGTACTAGTGGTAAAAATTTTATTAACTTGTCAGAATTATGTTTATGTCATTCTTTTGTATGTATGTACATATTAGAGTTGGCATACAAATGTTTTTTCCTTTTAATTCTAAACAATGAACAAACCATTTTGTTCCATTAAAATTTTAGATTACTATGTAGTTGGCAGCTGAAAACAGCACTTAATGGATATCATCACATAGTACAACAGGTAAGACCTTTTTTTTAAAAGCTTTGTTTTAAGTGAGGGCAGTTACTTAATCTGATCACATGGACCACAGCCTTGTCTAACTCATGAGCCATGCTGTGTAGGGCCACCCAAGATGGATGGGTCATGGTGGAGAGTTCTGAAAAAATGTGGTCCACTGGAGAAGGGAATGGCAAACCACTTCAGTATTTTTGCCTTGAGACCCCAATGATCAGTATGAAAAGGCAAAAAGATAGGACACTGAAAGATGAACTCCCTAGGTCGGTAGGTGCCCAATATGCTTTTGAAGGTCAGTGGAGAAGTAACTCCAGAAAGAATGAAGAGATGGAGTCAAAGCAAAAACACCACTCAGTTGTGGATGTGACTGGTGATGGAAGTAGAGTCTTATGCTGTAAAGAGCAATATTGATAGGAACCTGGAATGTTAGGTCCATGAATCAAGGCAAATTGGAAATGGTCAAACAGGAGATGACAGGAGTGAACCTCGGGAATCAGCGAACTAAAATAGACTGGAATGGGTGAATTTAACTCAGATCATTATATCTACTACTGTGGGCAAGAATCCCTTAGAAGAAATGGAGTAGCCATCATAGTCAACAAAAGGTCTGAAATGCAGTATTTGGATGCATTCTCAAAAACGACAGAATGAAATCTGTTAGTTTCCAAGGCAAACCATTCAATATCACAGTAGTCCAAGTCTATGCCCTGACCAGTAATGCTAAAGAAGCTGAAGTTGAATGGTTCTATGAAGACCAACAAGACCTTCTAGAAATAACACCCCAAAAGGATGTCCTTTTCATTATAGGGGACTGGAATACAAAAGTAGGAAGTTAAGAGAGTAACAGGCAAATTTGGCCTTGGAGTACAGAATGAAGCAGGGCAAAGGCTAATAGAGTTTTGCCAAGAGAACACACTGGTCATAGCAAACACCCTCTTCCAAAAACACAAGAGAAGACTTTACACATGACGTCACCAGATGGTCAATACCAAAAACAGATTGATTATATACTTTGCAGCCAAAGATGGAGAAGCCCTATACAGTCAGCAAAAACAAGACCGGAAGCTGTGGCTCAGATCATGAACTCCTTATTGCCAAATTCAGACTTAAATTGAAGAAAGAAGGGAAAACCTTTAAACCATTCAGGTATGACCTAAATCAAATCCCCAACAGTTATACAGTGGAAGTGAGAAATAGATTCAAGGGATTAGATCTGAAAGACTGAAAAACTATGGTGAAGATTCGTGACATTGTACAGAAGGCAGAAATCAAGACGATCCCCAAGAAAAAGAATTGCAAAAAGGCAAAATGGTTGTCTGAGGAGGCCTTACAAATAGCTGTGAAAAGAAGAGAAGCGAAAGGCAAAGGAGAAAAGGAAAGATATACCCATTTGAATGCAGAGTTCCAAAGAATAGGAAGGAGAGATCAGAAAGCCTTCCTCAGTGATCAGTGCAAAGAAATAGAGGGAAACAATAGAATGGGGAAGACTTGAGATCTCTTCAAGAAAATTAGAGATACCAAGGGAACATTTCATGCAAAGATGGGCACAATAAAGGACAGAAATGGTATGGACCTAGCAGAAGCAGAAGCTATTAAGAAGAGGTGGCAAGAATACACAGAAGAACTGTATGAAAAAGATCTTCATGACCCAGATAACCACGTTGATGGGATCACTCACATAGAGCCAGACATCCTGGAATGTGAAGTCAAGTGGGCCTTAGAAAGCATCACTAGGAACAAAGCTAGTGGAGGTGACGGAATTCCAGGTGAGCTATTTCAAATCCTAAAAGATGATGCTGTGAAAGGGCTGCACTCAATACACCAGCAGATTTGGAAAACTCAGCAGTGGCCACAGTACTGGAAAAGGTCAGTTTTCATTCCAATCCCAAAGAAAGGCAATGCCAAAGAATGTTCAAACTACCTCACAATTGACCCTCATCTCAAGCGCTAGCAAAGTAATGCTCAAAATTCTCCAAGCCAGGCTTCAGCAATATGTGAGCTGTGAACTTCCAGATGTTCAAGCTGGTTTTAAAAAAGGCAGAGGAACCAGAGATCAAATTGCCAACATCCACTTGATCATAGAAAAGGCAAGAGAGTTCCTGAAAGACATCTACTCCTGCTTTATTGACTATGCCAAGGCCTTTGACTGTGTGGATCACTTTCATCAAGAGGGTCTTTAATTCTTCTTTACTTTCTGCAATAAGGGTGCTGTCATTGGCATATCTGAGGTTATTGAAATTTCTCCCAGAAATCTTGATTCCAGTTTGTGCTTCATCCACTCCAACGTCTCTCATGATGTACTTTGCATATAAGTTAAATAAGCAGGGTGACAGTATACAGCCTTGACATACTCCTTTCCTGATTTGGAACCAGTCTGTTGTTCCATGTCCAGTTCTAACTGTTGCTTCTTAACCTGCATACAGATTTCTCAAGAGGCAGGTAAAGTGGTCTGGTATTCCCATCTCTTTCAGAATTTTCCACAGTTTGTTGTGATCCACACAGTCAAAATGTTTGGCATAGTCAATAAAGCAGAAATAGATGTTTTTCTGGAACTCTTTTTCTTTTTCTATGATCCAACGCATGTTGGCAATATGATCTCTTGTTGCTCTGCCTTTTCTAAAACCAGCTTGAACATCTGGATGTTCATGGTTCATGTACTGTTAAAGCCTGGCTTGGCAAATTTTGAGCATTACTTTGCTGGCGTGTGAGATGAGGGCAATTGTGAGGTAGTTTGAACATTCTTTGGCATTGCCTTTCTTTGGGATTGGAATGAAAACTGACTTTTTCCAGTACTGTGGCCACTGCTGGGGTTTTCAAATTTGCTGGTATATTGAGTGCAGCACTTTGACAGCATCATCTTTTAGGATTTGAAATAGCTCACCTGGAATTCCATCACCTCCACTAGCTTTGTTTGTAGTGATGCTTCCTAAGGCCTGCTTGACTTCACATTCCAGGAAGTGTGGCTCTGGGTGTGTGATCCCACCATCATGGTTATCTTGGCCATGAAGATCTTTTTTGTATAGTTCTTCTGTGTCTTCCTGCCACCTCTTCTTAATAGCTTCTGCTTCTGTTAGGTCCATACCATTTCTGTCCTTTATTGTGCCCATCTTTGCATGAAATGTTCCCGTGGTATCTAATTTTCTTGAAGAGATCTCAAGTCTTCCCCATTCTATTGTTTCCCTCTATTTCTTTGCACTGATCCCTTAGGAAGGCTTTCTGATCTCTCCTTCCTATTCTTTGGAACTCTGCATTCAAATGGGTATATCTTTCCTTTTCTCCTTTGCCTTTCGCTTCTCTTCTTTTGTCAGCTATTTTTAAGGCCTTTCCAGACAACCATTTTGCCAAGTGAGGTTAGGAAGTTACTAAATATGCTCTTTTTAAAACCTATTTTGCAAAGTGTTATATAACACACTGGTTTAGTTGTTGCTGAATTCTGTAGGTTTTTTCTCTATCAAGCATTTTAAGGAGCCATATTTTATGTAAAATATTTTCTGTCTAAAATCCTCAGCACATTTCCCGGTAGCATTTGTGTTGAAATTTTATTTCCATGGTTGGAACTTCAGGGCCTTCAAATGCATTCACTCTCTCTTCCTGAATAGCAGTGATACCAAAAGTATCCCAGCACCCATTTAGGAGTTGTAGGTTATTTGTGGCAAAAATGTGATTGTAGTTCAAGATTAGCAACAGAAAAGTGGGGTGGAAATCACTTAGGATCAGGTATGCATATGTAATAAGAGTAGATGTAAAGGCAGCATAGATGAAATATAGGCAGGATTTATTTAGTTACTTTTTATTTATTTTTTTAATTTATAAGTTTATGCTTTTGACACCCTTCACCCACTTTATCCACATCCCCACCCAAATTCAGTTACTCGTAATGTTTAGGTTCCTCTACCTGAAAATTCTTTTAAAGATTAGAGAAACAAGCAAATCAGTTACTGAAGCAATCGAAAATAATGAAGTACCTCTCGTAGAAAAGTAGATGTAAATAGAGCTGCCTTTCTTTTAATGGTTTATTAATTTGTGTGTTTTTCCTGATCTTCTGTTTTCTCTATCTTAAAGCAGGTTATTATCTATGGTAAATGACAATGACAGTTACTCTCACTTAAAGCAGTACTGAACCACAAAGTAATACAGGAAATTGTTTGATTTGTAGAAAGTAGACTGACATTGCTGGCAATATAATTACAGCATATGTTTAAGGGAATGTTTAAATGATTTCTCTTTGTGTTCTCTCCACCGTCCCCTCCCCTTTCTCTGAGACTATGTTGTATGCTAAAGTTTAAGAAATGAATCTAATGAGATAGCTAAATAGCTGGAAGAAAAACTTAATGAAGACTTAAGATTCATAAGTTTTTCTCCACCGATTCACCAAGAGAGTTCCTAGAAAAAGTCACAATTATGTATCTCCCCCCTGCCCGCCAATACTGTAGAACCCAGTGTTAGTTTTAGTCTTTGTTTTATTCCAAAGTCCAGGTGAACGTTACTGTTCTTTCCTGGTATCATTTTTAACTTCATTAAATATGAGTCAAAGTGGAAGGTGTGGTCAGCAGTCTTTTTTATGAAGGGCCAGGTAGTAAATTTTACAGGTGTGTGGACCCTAAGATCTCAGTTATGACTACATAGCTCTGCCCTTGTAGCACAGAGCAGCTTTGACAAGAGGTAAATGAATAGGCGTGGCTGCATTTCATTACAACTCTATAAAAACAGCTATTGGGCTGGATTTAGCCTCTGAGCTGTAGTTTGCACACTTTTGGTATAATTTATTACTCATCACTAGTCAACTACAGGGGAAATATATAGAAGAAGGGAAAGTCAAAGATTTGTTCTGCAAACATGTGCCCTACCAAGCTACATTAAGGTATGAATCATATGCCTCGTGTATTGTTGAATACTTTAGATTATTATTTTTCTCCTCTAAAAACTGGAATTTACATATATGCTTTAGAACTTAGTGGTGGTAGTGCAGTGCATTAGAAAAAGTAGCAAAAATAACATTATTTTGATTTCAAGCAGAGAAATGATGTAGGTTTATTTAAGAGAGCAATTTTAATGAGAATTTTTTTGCTTTTATTTTATAATAATTTTCTTTTAAGAATCAAAGATTTCTAGGAAATGGAGCTGACACTTTAACATTGTACTTCAGAAGTTATTTCCTTTTTGTCGTATTATTGTAACTGTTTTACCTTATTGAAAGATTGACTCCTTTTGAATTAATACAGGTTGCTTGTGAAAGGACAAAATTAACAACTATAGGCAGTCTTTAAGGTCAAAGAAAAAATTAAAATAGACAGTATTATTGATTAGTTAATTCATTGTTCTAACTAGATTTAATTGTATAGATTTGCCTGATTTTTATATTTTATACTCCTCTTGACATTCAGTCATACTATTTTTTTTAATAGTGCTGTGGTTTGCTAGATTTGCTAAACTTGACAGTAGTCAGTGCTGAAGAAATAGAGTAATGTGTGAGACTTTAAGTGCCATGCTTACATAGTTCAGCATATCTCACCAAATTAGATTTGAGGGCTTTAATTACTCTTTCAGAATGAAATTGGTAGAAATAATACTGTTGATGACCAATAATTCAATTCTTATACTTTTAAGATAATTAATTTTTTTTATATTTATATGGACTTAAATTTCCATTTCCAGTGCATGGAGTATTCATTGTACACTGAAATTAATTAAAAATATGTTTTGGTCTAGAGAATGAAGCAGTCTCCTGATCTAGTGAGTTTTATGATGGAGTTGAAGATGGTTTTGGTAAGAATTTTTTTTCTAACACTGTCATTATACTCTGTAAATCTGGTGTGTTTTTATAATTCCTTTAAAAACTAACATTAGAATTTAAAACTCTCAACTCTCAGTCATTTAATGTTTTATTTTACTCGTGCATAAATGTGGATGGTACTTTTCTGGAACTGCAAGAGGAATAGAACTGTGTGTAAGAACCAATTTGATGGGTACACTTGACGCTAGACTTGGACAGGTGGTGAAGAAATAAAGTGTACTTCTGGTCTGTTAGAGAATGCAGCATCAACAGAGATTAAAAAATCACTCTTAAAGATACAGTACAATGTAGAAATAATTTCATATACAATTACAGATTTCGGAAAAACTTGTTAAGCTTCATTACATATATACAGTTATATACAATTGATTATTCAGTTAACTGTGCATAAATTGGCTTCCTAGGTGGCGCTAGTGGGAAAGAACCCGTCTGCCAATGCAGGAGACACAAGAGACATGGGTTGGGAAAATCCCCTGGAGGAAGGCATGGCAACCCACTCCAGTATTCTTGCCTGGAGAATTCCCATGGACAGAGGAACCTGGCAGGCTACAGTCCATAGGATCACAAAGAGTTGGACATGATTGAAACGACTTAGCATGCATGGATACATAAGATACTTGATTAGCAAAAGAAGGATGACTACAGTAAATACCCATGGACCCATGAGCAAACTTCAAAGTTTTGCCTAAGATATTTCTTTACCTACCTACTCTTTTAGGAGAAGGGGACTGGAGCATTTTAAAAGGTTTCCTACATTCTGAATTTGGTTCATTAGATATTCATGCTATCTCTTATCATATTCTACTTTTTTTTGGTAATCTGGCAGTTAAATCTAGAGGTCTGAATGAAGTTGCATTCATTTCTCCTGATAATAATAATTTATGCTCTGTACTTCTTACTCTGCATAGGAGGTACATGGTGTCTGGTAGTTCCTCATTTAATAGAGTTAAGATTAGTCAATAGGTTTAGATCCATCCAATATAAAGTTTCTGATGAGCCTATCACCTACTGATTTTAGCTTCCAGTGATGGTCATTAACTACATCCACTGTTTTGTTAGGGGTTGCAAATGGTGATTTTTAAAAATCCATCGTCTACATTAATTAGCTGAAAATTTCACAGAAAAGAAGTTCCCCTCATCGTTTATTTGGTAAATTTGAGATCTTGCGCATACTGGAATGAGGATAAGTGCTTGATTTTTTTTTTCCTTTTTTTTAAAATCAATTTTAAGAATAATGAGTTGGTACCTAGGAATTCAAAGGGAACTAATGATTTTTTTAATATTATGAACCCGTGTATTTTAAAGTATTTGATTAACTTTAGTCCATTGCGATTATTATTCTTTTTAATGCTTAAATTTTACCAGTTTTGGTCAATATAAGTCCTTTCATGTTGGCTCCTGAGTTCTTTTAACACAATATAAGCTTCGCTTTGTGGCACCAGTTGCCCCAGTTTCATTCACTTATCCTGTTTTATCAAAGAGATATGGTTTCTTTGTAGAAAATGGTACTTGGATGCCACAGTCTTGAAACTGGCATGTTCATTGCTATTTGTTGTTCAGGCACTAAGTCATGTCTGACTCTTCACACATGGACTCTTCAGTCCATGGTGACCCCATGGACTGTAGCACCCCAGGCTTCCCTGTCCTTCAGTATTTGCCAGAGTTTGCTCAAACTCAGGTCCATTGAGTTGGTGATGCCATCCAACCATCTTATCCTCTGTCACCTTCTTCTCCCCCTGCCCTTAATCTTTCCCATCATCAGGATCTTTTCCAATGAGTCTGCTCTTCACATCACCTGGCCAAAATATCTTCAGCATCAGTCCTTCCAGTGAATAGTCAGGGTTGATTTCCTTTAGGATTGACTGGTTTGATTTCCTTACTGTTTAAGGGATTCTCAGAAGTCTTCTCCAGCACCACAATTTGTAAGCATCAGTTCTTCAGCACTCAGCACTCCCTTCTTTATGGTCCACCTCTCACATCCATACATGATTACTGGAGAAACCATAGCTTTGACTATTCAGACCTTTGCTATTACCTATGTTCATTTCAGTATTTTCAATTCACATCTGGCATAGGGGTTTTACTTCTTTGACTTTTATGCTTGTATCTCTTTTCTCTTAAATCTGAGTTTTCATTTCTAGTATTTCTTTTGAAGTACTGTTGATTTACAATGTTGTGCCAGTTTCTGATGTACAGCAGAGTGACTCAGTTATGCACATATATACATTCTTTTTAATATTCTTTTCCATTATGGTTAATCACAGGATATTGTATATAGTTCCCTGTGCTGTATAGTAGGACCTCGTTTGTCCATTCTAAATGTAATCGTTTGTATCTACCAAACCCAAACTCCCAGGCCATCTACCCCTCCTCCCCTCTTCCTTGGCAAGCACAAATCTGTTCTCTATGTCTATGAGTCTGTTTCCATTTTGTAGATGGGTTCATTTTGGCCAGATTGTAGATTGCACATACAAATGATATCATACAGTATTTCTCTTTATCTTTCTTAGACTTCACTTAATGTGATAATCTCTATTTGCAGCCATGTTGCTGCGAATGGCATTATTATTATTATTTTTTAATAGTTGAGTAGTACTCCATTTTATACATGTACCACATCTTCTGTATCCATTCATCTGTTGATGGACATTTAGGTTGTTTCTATGTTTTGGCTGTTGTGAACAGTGCTGCTATGAAAATAGGGTGCTTGTGTCTTTTTGAGTTAATTTTGTCTGGTTAAATTCCCAGGAGTAGGATTGTTGGATCATGTGGTAATTCTGTTTTTAGTTTTTCTTTTCCATTTTGAGTATTAACATAGTTATAATTTTATGTTTTAATTATGCATTTCTCACATCTATAAAATATTTCTTGTATTTGTTTTATAAAATTACAATGCCACTATATTTCTACTAACAACTGAAAGCATTTTGTTATTTCTTTGTGGTTCTGTTTTCTCTTTATTGTTAGCAGCAGCTGCCACATATTGAGAACTTAATTTGCTTGCTAGATTTGTTTTGAATTCTTTTTTTTAATATTCATGACAGAGGCTTTGGTGAAAAGTTTGGGATCAAATGAAAGTATTTAAAAAGTCACTTTCTAAAGTTTAAATTTTCACTTATAAATTTGTAAACTGTAGTTATGAGGTTTATCAAAGTTCATTGTAAATTTTGTCAAAGGCTACAACATTATAACCTTAAAAAGGTTGAAGTAGTGAAACATTTTGGTTTATGTCTCCTTGACATTGGACAAAAGTTGAAAAAGTTTCTTTTGGCTTTTTATCATAATTTTGATAAGCTACACAAATAGGACTAAGAGAACCAGAGTAAAACTATGTGGCCCATTAGGCTTTACTATGAAGCTAATTTAAGCTCTCATGGTCATTTAATTTTGAAGAAATACTCATTAGTTTAAAATAATGTGATTGCTCTCTAATTCACAGTAGTCTGTTTAGTGCATTTGTTATTGCTTTCCTAAATGAGATCCTGTACTTTAACTCTCTAAAATTGTGGACAGGGTTGGTAATACTGTTGCACATTTGTGGCAGTCTACCTAAAGATGTAAGAATTATTAGTTTATTTATTGGGTTGTATTATTAGTAATAGGGTTAACCTAATACAATCCCTGGTGAAAATATTGAGAATGTTGCCCAAATGAAATCAGTAGCTGTTGAACTTATTTCAGGACATTTTGTTAAATTTCTCTTGGAGTTTCCTAGTCCTAACTAGGCGTGTAGTAGGAGTTTGATATATATTTATTAAATGAACAATTATATTTTAAAAGAACTCAACAGGTAGGTTATTTTATTCCTATTTTAGAGCTGAGTCACTGAGTGCCTAAGGCCTCAAAACTTAATTGTTTAAAGTTAGGATCTAAACTCCTGGTTTGTAAAGCCTGTGTTCTTTCTTCTAAGTACCTTTGCTTCATTCTCCACAAGAACACTTTGCTTCTCTGTCTTTGCACTTTTCTCTGTTATGGTTCTAGAGTAGGAATAACTTGTCTGACCCAAAGTAGAAGGCAGAGTTAGCAAATGCCGTAAATCTAGGATTAAAGTACTCGTTTATCCAAGTAAATTATTATCCAAGTTGTTTTTATCTTCAGTATATATTAATAACAGTAATTAATATTTTTGAATTGAAAAAAATTTCCAAAGAAATACTATGTAACTCTTACATGTTTGTAAGTACAGGAGCTATACTGACTCCTGTTAGTCATATTTGTAACAGGAGAATCTTAATACTAATTTTGTGGACAGCACTAAGTAGTTTATGAAAAGGCAGTATACTTTTTGTCTTCTCGGAGCTTCCTTTCTAATTCAAATTGACATTCTAGGCCTTACTAACCAGCTTTCAGGGTTTTGTTTGTTTGTTTTTATCCCAAAGCAGATTTAGAACTGTATTTAAGTAGTTTCAGTTAGCAGTCCTGATTTTTGAAATGCTGTTTTGTAAACGTCTAGTCTTTTGTAGTGTTAATTTAGTAGCCTTCTATCCATGTTAATAAACATATTTAAGTGAATAAAAATGTATACTTTTTATTAAGGTTACCACAAATCTTTATAATTTTATACTTGTTCTTATGTTGTTTTGTTATTATATCTGTTTTTTAAAATTTTTATTTCTTTAATTTTTATAATGTGCTTAGTCATATCTATTTGCAACCCCATGGACTGTAGCCAGCCAGGCTCATCTGTACATGGGATTTCCCAGGCAAGAATACTGGAATGGGTTGTCATTTCCTTCTCCAGGAGATCTTCCAGACCCAGGGATTGAACTCTGGGTCTCTTGTGTCTCCTGCATTGGCAGGTGGATTCTTTGTCACTGAGCCATCTGGGAAGCCTGTTTTTTATAATACCTTTTAATAATCCAAACAATATGAACCTCTGTGTAATTCATATGTACATTTATTTTTTACTTTCCAAGTAAGATACTGTCCAGGTTAACACCTTCGAAGTAATTGGTAATTTTCAGCCTCAGCAACTCTAGTGATGCTTGTATTGCTTGTAAAAAATGTAAATTTTAGTTTTGTTCAGGGGAACATAAATCATCTTAAAGATGTCATAGGTAGGTTTAGTGGGGAAAGAAGCTGTGATCTAACCAGATAGATGGTAAAATGCTTTGCTGGTCTGGGAGTAATACAGCGAGGAAGTCAGTAAAGGAAATTAACAGGTTAACTATTTATTGTGATAAAGAAGGATTTTTGTTTGTAAGAATGTGATTCATAATGGTGTACAAATATGTTGGTCTAGGCCATGTACATAGAATTCAGGCTTTTTTTTAAAGGTCATGTTTCTTTCTATCAAACATTATATCCACAGGGGTAGAAAAATAGTAAAGCCTTGAGGATGAGGATTTTGCTTTGTTTTTTGGTGATCCTTTTTCATCTGTGATAGACATGATAGTTTAGGAGAATATTAGACTTAAGTTTGTATGGTATAATAATTGACATTTTTACGTTACCTTTGGTGCAGTCCTTTACCCCTTTTTTTGTCTTTTTTTTTTTTTTTTTTTTTTAATGAGGAGGGAAATCAGCTGGATTTGCTATAAAAATAATGGACATGTTAATGAGGTGCAAGAGTTGTGTTTTGTAGTCAGGTACTAATAATTCATTGTGTAGCATTCCACAGCTGATTCACATTTTTTCTTTTAAACAGGAAGCTGCTTTAAAGAATAAAAAAGAACCATATGTATTACCTTCTCCTCCCAAGTTCTACTCAAGCCTTATTGGAGAAATAAGAACTCTTGGTTGGGATAAGTATGTCTATTTTAAAATATGTTTTAGAAATGCCTATTTCTTAATACATTTCAGTTTGATATATTTGCAGCTTTAGCAGTTTATGTTTTTAGTCAAAGCATTTCATTGTAGTTAGAGTATCTGATCCTTTTTGTGAATATGAATTAAAGGTGTGTCAGCATAAAAAATTGACTTACAAGGTAAAATACTAAATATAATTTGGAAAAAATAACCTTTTTATGTACACAGTAAGCTAAGAAGTTATCAATGTTACTTTGTTTTCTTTTAGTTGTAGTGAGATATGATTGACAAATAAAATTTTAACATAGTTAAAGTGCACTGTGTGGTGGTTTGATATACCTGTACATTGCGAGACGATTACCACAGTTGCATTAATTAGCATATCCCTCACCTCATGTGGGCTTCCCTTGTGACTCAGTAAAGAATCTGCCTGCAATGCTGGAGACCTGGGTTTGATCCCTGGGTTGGAAGGATCCCCTGGAGAAGGGAAAGGCTACCTCTTCCAGTGTTCTGGCCTGGAGAATTCCATGGACAGAGGAGCCTGGTAGGCTACAGTCCATGGGGTCACAAAGAGTCAGACACGACTGAGCGACTTTCACTCACTCATCTTGTATACTTACTTTTTTGCTGAAATTTTTGGGTCAATTTCTTGTTGCTATTGTATGAGAGGAGAATTTTAGGAGCTTCCGACTGCCATTGACTGACATCACCCGATTTACTTAGTTTTGTGTCTACTATCTTGCTGCATGTTTTCTGTTTGTCTCATATATTTTGTGTTTTTCTCTTGATCTGCCTTTATTTGAATTAATCACAATTTTTATTATATTTTTCTATTAACTTGTTAGGTATATACTTTTTTTATTCTTTTAGAGGTTACCTTAGAGATTACAATAGACACATAGCAAAATGTATATTATTATCTTTACCAGTTTTCTTATGTTGTGAGGATCTAAAACTCTATTGCAGTTTCTCCCCTTGTTGTTATTGTTAGAATGCATTTTAATTCTATATTTATTTATTTATTTTTTTGTAATTCTATATTTAAATTTGACAAACCCCCAGTCTTTTCTCTGTATCTATGAATTTAGTATTTTAGGATACTTTTTAGATGCCACATATAAGTGACATCATGTCTTTTTCTGTTTGTCTTATTTCATTTAGCATAATGCGCATTAGAGGTCATCCACGTTGTTGCAAATGGTAGAATGTCCTTTTTTATGGTTGAAAAATATTCCATGGTGTATGTATATATATACACACACAGACCACATTTTATTTATCCATTCATCTGTCAGTGGGCACTTGGGTTGTTTCCGTGTTGGCTGTTGTAAATAATGCTGCATTGATGGGTGTGCAGGTATCTCTTTGACATTGTGATTTGTTTCAGACATATACTCAGAAATGGAATTGCTGAATCATATTGAAGTTCTGTTTTTAATTTTAGAGTGCATATAGATTTATAATTGCTGCATCTTCCTTGTGATTTTCCCTCATCATTAAATGTTTCTTTATGTATTTAGTAATATTTCTTGCCTTAATGTCTACTTTGTTGGGTATTAGTATAACTCTACTAGATTTTAATGCTCTATTGAAATCCTCTTATTTTTCTCTATATTTTCATAGTTTAAAATTTTTCCTACCTACTCCCGTAATCTAGATCCACTTGAGTCTGTTTTTAATTCATTTATTTTTGTGTGATTTTCTGTCAATATAGTCCTGGATCTTGGCATTCCTGGTACTTTTATTAATTTTTGTTAATAGATTTGTTTTTTTAAGAGTAGTTTTGGGGTCATCACAAAATTAGGAGGGTACAGAGATTTTCCATATGCTTCCTTCCCCCAAATAAACCCTTAGATTCCCCCATTATCAGCATCCCCTGTCAGAGTGGTACATTGGTTACAGTGGATGAACCCACACTGACATATTGTTATCACCCCAAAACCACAGTTTACGTTAGCATATACTCTTAGTCATATGCTTTCTCTCGTTTTGGACAAATGTGTAAAAACATGTGTCTGCTACTATAATACAGTACACAGTAATTTCACTGCCTCTGAAATACCTTATGTTCTACCTACTCATCCCTTCTTCTGCTCTGACCCCTGGCAACTACTGCTCTGTTCACTCTCTCCAAAAGTTTTGCCTTTTCCAAAATATCATGTGGTTGGAATCATACATTATGAAGTCTTTTCATGTTGACTTATTTCACTGGTACTATGTATTTCTATTTCTTCTCAATCTTTTCATAGCTCATTTGTTTTTAGCACTGAATAATATTTCATTGTCTGGGTGAACCACAGTTTATCCATTCACAAGCTGAAGGACATCTTGCTTGCTTCCAAGTTTTGGCAGTTACGAATAAAGCTGCTATAAACAGCTATGTGCAGGTTTTTCATGTGGATGTTATTTTTTAACTCTGTTAGGTAAATACCAAGACCTAGACTTTTTTTTTTAAGAGCAAAAAGTAAAGGTTTTCCTTTATTGTCACAATTGATTCAGTACAAAGTTGAATATTGTATAACAACAACAAAAAATGTAAAATGTTGTCTCCCTGTTTCTGCTTAGTAACATGATTGAAAAGTGAAAGTGTTAGTCGCTCAGTCATGTCCCACTCTTTCTCCTCTGTTCATGGGATTCTCCAGGCAAGAACACTGGAGTGGGTTGCTGTTTCCTTCTCCAGGGGATCTTCCCAACCCAAGGATCGAACCCAGACCTCCGGCACTGCAGGCACATTTTTTACCATCTGAGCCAAGAAAAAAAGGCAAAAAGAGGAGAGATGAGGAAGCTGTCTTAATTTCTGTGCATTCTAGCTAATGCCCCCTTTTTTCCTTTTTTACTATCCTGCTGGCTGTTCTTCAGTGTTTTGCCCTTGGCCATTCAGGCTTCATTCCTATGCCTGATAATCTTTTGTTGAGTGTTGCAAATTGTGTATTAAAAAACTTAGAGGCTCCGGATGATATTTTCTTCTACAAAGGGTTTACATTTTTTTTTTTTTGCTAGGAAAATAAAGTGGGAGCAAGCTGCCATAGAGACTGCAATGATTCAGGATGGGTTGTAGTTTTTGCAGGGTTCTCATTGTCCCCTCTCCACCCCCAGGTTATAACCCTCCAGAGCTTTCAAGCAAGAGCCAAGTGTGTTCATTTGGATTTCTCCCTTGGTAGACCCTAAACTCTAATCTTTGTCTTTGTAAGGCTTGTTTACCTCTCCATTAGAGTCTGGGCTCCGTTTTGAGCAGTGCTTCATATGCATCTTGCTTATTTTGCTTTTATAGTTAGCCCTCCAGGGATTCCCACTGAGAGCATGGATATGTTCACTGGGACTTTTCCCCACTGGTGGGTTCTAAATTCTAATTAATTTCTCTTCAATATTATGAGATTTCTAAATACTACACTTTGTTTTTCATTGGCTTTCTCCTTGGCTTTTTATTCTCTTATACCTTGCAATTTATGAAAAGTTTTGATGAAAAATTGCCAGAATATTAGGCTCCAGTCTCTGACCCTAACTTTTCACCAGATTCTGGACCTTTAAGTCTCTTATTTTTATTCCTCTATTCTCATGAGATTGCCAGAAATGCTGCTGAGTTGGTTTTTGTTCTTTTGTTTCTGTTTGTTTGGCTACTTATAACTCTCTGCTTGCCCTATTTCCTCAGATCCTCCTTTTCTTCCCCTGGGGGAATTGCTAGATACCGTGAGGGAAAAATGGCTGAAGCGTTGTCTTACTTCTCCTCTGTTCCCCCTTCTTCAGGACCTTGGTCTGTCAAGTCCTGGTTGCCTTAGCAATTTTTTGACACCTTGAAACTTTCTTTTTCTTTTCCTTGTCATCAGGCTGTTTTAGTTGTTCTCATTGGAAGTTTTGGTCTAAGGTACTCCATTTTTTATCCAGAAATGGACGTTATGTATAATTTTAAAGGTACCATTATGGTGAAATTAAGAACTGGTTAGTGCATATTCATGAAATTAACCTTATCTGATAAGGTGTCATTCCTGAATAGGATTTGGGATAGAGACAGAGAAGACAAGTAATGCATTGAGGTGCACTTTTAACAATCCTGCTGAAGTTAAAAAGATTTTTCTTCAAGCATTGATGTCATGAAAGTGAAAGTCGCTCAGGCATGTCCTACTGTTTGCAGCCCCATGGAACTGTAGACCCGGCTTCTCTGTCCATGGATTTTTCCTGGCAAGAATATTGGAGTGGGTAGCCATTCCCTTCTCCAGGGTATCTTTCTGACCCACGGATCGAACCCAGGTCTCCTGCATTGCAGGCAGATTGTTTAACATCTGAGCCCTTGATGTTATGGACGTGATTATTCTTTGGATTTGAAGTGATAGAAGAGAAAAATTACTTTGACTTATTTTCTGATGCTTAAATATTAAGATTTTAGTGTTTAGAAGATAGGGATGTAGGAAGGCCTTGGAAAGGGAAGAAGCAATGTTCTTGTTTTATTTCTGTTATTTTGATAGTTTGTGGCAGTTTTTAAGTAGATGTGACATTATTGGGAGAACTCCAATAATGAGAATTAGTTGAAGCATTGAGTATGCAAATATCAGATTTTTGAATAATTTAGTTTTTTCCACCTATTGTTTATCAGATGCCTATAATATAAGACAGTGAAAATACACAGTCAAGACTTAAGATTCCTCATGGAACTTACATCTAGTAGAAGACTCAGAATTTAAGTAGATGATTCCAGTAGTACTTAATTCTAACCCAGGTAGATACTATGGAATATACTTAAAGGATTTTTTGAGATCTGTTAGCAACAAAGTTAGAAGTAGTGCAAGTATATAAAATATTTTATGGAATAAGTGTTTTTATAGATACATAGAAAGTACTGACTTTAGCTTTGCTTTATATACATTCTTCTGATATGGGAGAAAAAAAGAAACAGGTTTCTAACTCAGATAATAGATGAAAGCCAAGGTAAGGATATGAATACTCTACTGTAGCATTCATCACAGTATTAGTGTTTGTCTTCTCTTTAGACTAAGGTTATTATATATAGGAAATTCCAATTATAAGTTCCTGCTAGCTACTTTATGCTGCTGCTAAGTCACTTCAGTCGTGTCCGACTCTGCGACCCCATAGACAGGAGCCCACCAGGCTTCCCCGTCCCTGGGATTCTCCAGGCAAGAACACTGGAGTGGGTTGCCATTTCCTTCTCCAATGCATGAAAGTGAAAAGTGAAAGTGAAGTCGCTCAGTCATGTCCGACTCTGTGCGACCTCATGGACTGCCGCCTACCAGGCTCCTCCGTCCATGGGATTTTCCAGGCAAGAGTACTTGGAGTGGGGTGCCATTCCTATTTAATTCTCTGAAAAAGTTTCAAGATGTATATTTTTATCCCCAACTTCGCTTATAAGATGCGTGTACATGGTCAAGGCTGGCTGCATAACAGTGCTCTGGTATTTGGCTTGACGATGCTTCTTGGAGTTGTGCTCTGGAGATGGCTCTGATATGGAGCCTTTAGTAAAGCTCCCTCAAGTAATTGGACATAGATTTTATTAGTTTATTATTAAAGTGTGACTCTCCTTATGGAAAAAATTTGCCAGGTGAAAAAAATGATAGTTTTCAAATCTGTTGCTTAGATTTACAAAAAATCATAGTTTAATTATAATAATTAGGATGCATGATTGAATTAGAATATACCTGCTGTTACCTAATCATTTGTTTCATAGTCTTTACAAATAATGTGTTAGCAGAAGAGAAGTTATCTGCATGGATTGTGAGAAGCCATATAGTAAGGTTTTGTCAGTATTTATCCACCACTGTCTGGCAAAGCAAGAACATCTTTCAATTTTATTTTTGTGAGTTAATTCTTAAATCAGGCCTAGTACACTTGAGACACTGAACACTACTGGATTTCAGGGCCCATGGAGTTAAAAATGACACCTGAACCACTGTCTTCATGCTAGATTTGTTACCTTTTGAGGCCCTGCCTGAGCCGCTGGCCAACTTCTTAATTTAAAATATTTTTAAAAATAGCATACATAATGATTTGCATGACAAATGGATGTAAATGGATTTTCAAACTCTCATGATTCCTCGACCATGTCAATACAGTCTATATTTTACTTGCACTCTAAATAATAATCTTGTAGATTTGTTAGTGGAATAGTAAAATCCAATCATAAAAGAAGGATTTTTTTTTAAAGTAAGGAAAACTTAGTTGTGTTTCTAATTACATACTTGACATATCTAATCAACTCTATAGGATCAGGTTTTGTGAAAAAAAATTAAAGTTAGAAAAAAGGAAATATTTAAAATATGATTGAAATCTTTCCTTTACTCTCTATATTTGTGTACCTTTCTAATAGAAACACAGTGAGAAATAGTAGCTGATATTAAGTTTGATTGCTATTGTTATAATTTCTATACTTGCTTCAACTTTCATAAGAACACACTAAAAACACAAGTTGTCCTAGGGTAAAATGAAGTTGTGGATAATTTTGGGTTTTATAACTGGCTCAAAAAACTGAGTGATGCAAAAAAGTGTCTTGATAGCTTTCTGTTAACTTTTGCTTGTGTTGTGTTACAGAATGGCTCATTAAAACAGTAAGAATTAAGCAGAATCCTTACGGTTTAACAGGATTTTCTGCTTGGTATTAAGGATGTCCTGAAGTTGACAGCATTGTTTGCTTTTCATTATGTTGGTGCAAAAATAATTGCAGTTTTGCACTGTTGAAGTTTGACATTTGATATTAAAATACATTTAATGTGGTTAAGTTATACATCATTTTAATTTACATTTCTCACTTTACATTTTTTTTTTGCTAATGACGTTCAGTTCAGTTCAGTTCAGTCGTTTAGTCATGTCCGATGCTGCGACCCCATGAATCACAGCACGCCAGGCCTCCCTGTCCTTCAACAACTCCCGGAGTTCACCCAGACTCACGTCCATCGAGTCAGTGATGCCATCCAGCCATCTCATCCTCTTTCGTCCCCTTCTCCTCCTGCCCCCAATCCCTCCTGGCATCACAGTCTTTTCCAATGAGTCAACTCTTTGCATGAGGTGGCCAAAGTACTGGAGTTTCAGCTTTAGCATCATTCCTTCCAAAGAAATCCCAGGGCTGATCTCCTTCAGAATGGACTGGTTGGATCTCCTTGCAGTCCAAGGGACTCTCAAGAGTCTTCTCCAACACCACAGTTCAAAAGCAACAATTCTTTGGTGCTCAGCCTTCTTCATAGTCCAATTCTCACATCCATACATGAGCACTGGAAAAACCATAGCCTTGACTAGACGAACCTTTGTTGGCAAAGTAATGTCTCTGCTTTTGAATATGCTATCTAGGTTGGTCATAACTTTCCTTCCAAGGAGTAAGAATCTTTTAATTTCATGGCTGCAGTCACCATCTGCAGTGATTTTGGAGCCCAGAAAAATCAAGTCTGACACTGTTTCCACTGATTCCCCATCTATTTCCCATGAAGTGATGGGACCAGATGCCATGATCTTCGTTTTCTGAATGTTGAGCTTTAAGCCAACTTTTTCACTCTCCTCTTTCACTTTCATCAAGAGGCTTTTTAGTTCCTCTTCACTTTCTGCCATAAAGGTGGTGTCATCTGCATATCTGAGGTTATTGATGTTTCTCCTGGCAATCTTGATTCCAGCTTGTGCTTCTTCCAGCCCAGCGTTTCTCATGATGTACTCTGCATATAAGTTAAATAAGCAGGGTGACAATATACAGCCTTGAAGTACTCCTTTTCCTATTTGGAACCAGTCTGTTGTTCCATGTCCAGTTCTAACTGTTGCTTCCTGACCTGCATTCAAATTTCTCAAGAGGCAGGTCAGGTGGTCTGGTATTCCCATCTCTTTCAGAATTTTCCACAGTTTATTGTGATCCACACAGTCAAAGGCTTTAGCATAGTCAATAAAGCAGAAATATATGTTTTTCTGGAACTCTCTTGCTTTTTCCATGATCCAGCGGATGTTGGCAATTTGATCTCTGGTTCCTCTGCCTTTTTTAAAACCAGTTTGAACATCTGGAAGTTCACGGTTCACATATTACTGAAGCCTGGCTTGGAGAATTTTGAGCATTACTTTACTAGCGTGTGAGATGAGTGCAATTGAGTGGTAGTTTGAGCATTCTTTGGCATTGCCTTTCTTTGGGATTGGAATGAAAACGGACCTTTTCCAGTCCTGTGGCCACTGCTGCATTTTCCAAATTTGCTGGCATATTGAGTGCAGCACTTTCACAGCATCATCTTTCAGGATTTGAAATAGCTCAACTGGAATTCCATCACCTCCACTAGCTTTGTTTGTAGTGATGCTTCCTAAGGCCCACTTGACTTCACATTCCAGGATGTCTGGCTCTAGGTGAGTGATCACACCATCGTGATTATCTAGGTCGTGAAGATCTTTTTTGTACAGTTCTTCTGTGTATTCTTGCCACCTCTTCTTAATAACTTCTGCTTCTGTTAGTTCCATACCATTTCTGTCCTTTATTGAGCCCATCTTTGCATGAAATGTTCCCTTGATATCTCTAATTTCTTGAAGAGATCTCTAGTCTTTCCCATTCTGTTGTTTTCCTCTATTTCTTTGCATTGATCGCTGAAGAAGGCTTTCTTATCTCTTCTTGCTATTCTTTGGAACTCTGCATTCAGATGCTTATATCTTTGCTTTTCTCCTTTGCTTTTCGCTTCTCTTCTTTTCACAGCTATTTGTATGGCCTCCCCAGATAACCATTTTGCTTTTTTGCATTTCTTTTCCATGGGGATGGTCTTGATCCCTGTTCCTGTGCAATGTCACGAACCTCAGTCCATAGTTCATCAGGCACTCTATCTATCAGATCTAGGCCCTTATATCTATTTCTCACTTCCACTGTATAATCATAAGGGATTTGATTTCGGTCATACCTGAATGGTATAGTGGTTTTCCCTACTTTCTTCAATTTAAGTCTGAATTTGGCAATAAGGAGTTCATGATCTGAGCCACAGTCAGCTCCTGGTCTTGTTTTTGCTGACTGTATAGAGCTTCTCCATCTTTGGCTGCAAAGAATATAATCAGTCTGATTTCAGTGTTGACCATCTGGTGATGTCCATGTATAGAGTCTTCTCTTGTGTTGTTGGAAGAGGGTGTTTGTTATGACCAGTGCATTTTCTTTGCAAAACTCTATTAGTCTTTGCCCTGCTTCATTCCATATTCCAAGGCCAAATTTGCCTGTTACTCCAGGTGTTTCTTGACTTCCTACTTTTGCATTCCATTCCCCTATAATGAAAAGGACATCTTTTTTGGGTTTAGTTCTAAAAGGTCTTGTAGGTCTTCATAGAACCGTTCAACTTCAGTTTCTTCAGCGTTACTGGTTGGGGTATAGACTTGGATTACTGTGATATTGAATGGTTTGCCTTGGAAACGAACAGAGATCATTCTGTCGTTTTTGAGATTGCATCCAAGTACTGCATTTCGGACTCTTTTGTTGACCATGATGGCTACTCCATTTCTTCTGAGGTATTCCTGCCCACAGTAGTAGATATAATGGTCATCTGAGTTAAATTCACCCATTCCAGTCCATTTTAGTTCTCTGATTCCTAGAATGTCGACATTCACTCTTGCCATCTCTTGTTTGACACTTCCAATTTGCCTTGATTCATGGACCTGACATTCCAGGTCCCTATGCAATATTGCTCTTTACAGCATCGGACCTTGCTTCTATCACCAGTCACATCCACAGCTGGGTATTCTTTTTGCTTTGGCTCCATCCCTTCATTCTTTCTGGAGTTATTTCTCCACTGATCTCTAGTAGCCTATTGGGCACCTACTGACCTGGGGAGTTCCTCTTTCAGTATCCTATCATTTTGCCTTTTCATACTGTTCATGGGGTTCTCAAGGCAAAAATACTGAAGTGGTGTGCCATTCCCTTCTCCAGTGGACCACATTCTGTCAGGTCTCTCCACCATGACATGCCCATCTTGGGTTGCCCCACAGGCATGGCTTAGTTTCATTGAGTTAGACAAGGCTGTGGTCCTAGTGTGATTAGATTGACTAGTTTTCTGTGAGTATGGTTTCAGTGTGTCTGCCCTCTGATGCCCTCTTGCAACACCTACCATCTTATTTGGGTTTCTTTTACCTTGGGTGTGGGGTATCTCTTCATGGCTGCTGTTTATTTTAGACCATGGAAATGATGTTAGACAAAAAGAAATTCGAGCGATTTTCTTATTTGAGTTCAAAATGTGCCATAAAGCAGGGGAAACAACTCACAACATCAAAAATGCATTTGGCCAAGAAAATGCTAACTGAACATATAGTGCAGTGGAAGTTCAAAAAGGTTTGCAAAGGAGATAAGAGCCTTGAAGATGAGTGTAGTGGCAGGCCATCGGAAGTTGACAGCAACCAGTTGAGAGCATCCTTGAAGCTGATCCTCTTACAACTACGTGAGAAGTTGCTGAAGAACTCAACATCTACCATTCTACAGTCATGAGGCATTTGAAGAAAATTGTAAAGGTGAGAAAACTCAATAAGTGGGTGTATCATGAGCTGACCACAGATAAAAAAAATCATTTTGAAGTGTGGTCTTCTCTTATTCTGTGCATCAACAGCGAACCATTTCTCCATCAGATTGTGACATGTGACAAAAAGTGGATTTTATATGACAATTGGTGATGACCAGCTCCACAGTTGGACTGAGAAGAAGCTCCAAAGCACTTCCCAAGGCCAAACTTCCACCCAAAAAAGGTCACGGTCAGTATTTGATGGTCGTTTGGTGGTCTGCTGACAGTCTGATTCAGTACAAGTTTCTGAATCGTAGTGAAACCACTGTATCTGAGAAGTATGCTCAGCAAATCAATAACTATCGAAAACTTCAACGCTTTCAGCTGGCATTGATTAACAGGGCCCAGTTTTTGAGCAAGTTGCACAACCAGTGCTTCAAAAGTTGAATTAATTGGGTTACGAGGTTTTGCCTCATCCTCCATATTAACCTGACCTTTTGCCAACCAACCATTTCTTCAAGCAACTTTTTGTAGGGAAAACGCTTCTACAACCAGCAAGAGGCAGAACATGCTTTCCAAGAATTGATTGAATCCTGAGGCATGGACTTTTGCACTACAGGAATAAACAAAGTTATTTCTCCTTGACAAAAATGTGTTGATTGTAATGATTCCCTATTTTGATGAATAAAAATGTATTTGAGCCTAGTTAAAATTATTTAAAATTTGCTGTCCAAAACTGCAATTAAATTTGCACCAACATAATAGAATGGTTGATTTGTATCTCACTTTACCTAGGATTGGAGAAGGCGATGGCACCCCACTCCAGTACTCTTGCCTGGAAAATCCCATGGATGGAGGAGCCTGGTAGGCTGCAGTCCATGGGGTCGCTAAGAGTCGGACACAACTGAGCGACTTCACTTTCATTTTTTCACTTTCATGCATTGGAGAAGGAAATGGAAACCCACTCCGGTGTTCTTGCCTGGAGAATCCCAGGGACAGGGGAGCCTGGTGTGCTGCCGTCTATGGGGTCGCACAGAGTCGAGCATGACTGATGTGACTTAGCGGCAGCAGCAGCAGCACAACATGATAGATATATCAAAAATTAACACTGCTGTACGTTATATCAGAGAAGGCAATAGCACCCCACTCCAGTACTCTTGCCTGGAAAATCCCATGGATGGAGGAGACTGGTAGGCTACAGTCCATGGGGTCGCTAAGAGTCGGACACGACTGAGCAACTTCCCTTTCACTTTTCACTTTCATGCATTGGAGAAGGAAGTGGCAACCCACTCCAGTGTTCTTGCCTGGAGAATCCCAGGGGCAGGAGAGCCTGGTGGGCTGATGTCTGTGGGGTCACACAGAGTCGGACACGACTAAAGTGACTTAGCAGTAGCAGTTACCTAGGATAGTCCTAACTAATTCCTTTTATCTTGGCCTATTTTAGTCTCACATGTTTCCCAGTACAGTTCAGTTCAGTTGCTCAGTCATGTCTGACTCTACAACCCCATGGACTGCAGCATGCCAGGTCTCCCTGTCCATCAACAACTCCCAGAGTTTACTCAGTCTCATGTCCGTTGAGTTGGTGATGCCATCCAACCGTCTCATCCTCTGTCATCCCTTTCTCCTGCCGCCTTCAGTCATTCCCAGTATCAGGGTCTTTTCCAGTGAATCAGTTCTTTGTATCAGGTGGCCAAAGTATTGCAGTTTCAGCTTCAGCATCAGTCCTTCCAATGAATATTCAGGACTGATTGCCTTTAGGATGGACTGGTTGGATCTCCTTGAAGTCCAAGGGACTCTCAAAAGTCTCCAACACCACAGTTCAAAAGCATCAATTCTTCAGCGCTCAGCTTTCTTTGTAATGCAACTGTCACATCCATGCATGACTGCTGGAAAAACCATAGCCTTGACTAGATGGACTTTTGTTGCAAGGTAATGTCTCTGCATTTTAATATGCTGTCTAGGTTGGACATAACTTTTCTTCCAAGGAGCAAGTGTCTTTTAATTTCATGGCTGCAGTCACCATCTGCAGTGATTTTGGAGTCCAAAAAAATAAAGTCTGTCACTGTTTCCATTGTTTTCCCATCTGTTTGCCATGAGGTGATGGGATCAGATGCCATGATCTTAGTTTTCTAAATGCTGAGTTTTAAGCCAACTTTTTCAGTCTCCTCTTTCACTTTCATCAAGAAGCTCTTTAGTTCTTCTTCACTTTCTGCCATAAAGGTGGTGTCATCTGCATATCTGAGGTTATTGATATTTCTCCTATAAATCTTTGATTCCAGGTTGTGCTTCATCCAGTCCAGCATTTCTCATAATGTACTCTGCATATAAGTTAAATAAGCAGGGTGACAGTATACAGCTTTGACGTACTCCTTTCCCTATTTGGAACCAGGCTGTAGTTTCGTGTCCAGTTCTAACTGTTGCTTCTTGATCTGCATATGGTTTTCTCAAGAGGCAGGTAAGGTGGTCTGGTATTCCTATCTCTTGAATAATTTTGCACAGTTTATTGTGATCCACACAGTGAAAGGCTTTGGCATAGTCAATAAAGCAGAAATAGATGTTTCTCTGGAACTCGGTTGCTTTTTCAGTGATCCAATGGATATTGGCAATTTGATCTCTGGTTCCTCTGCCTTTTCTAAAACCAACTTGAACATCTGGAAGTTCACATTTCACGTACTGTTGAAGTCTGGCTTGGAGAATTTTGAGCATTACTTTGGTAGCGTGTTAGATGAGTGCAATTGTGTAATAGTTTGAACATTCTTTGGCATTGCCTTTCTTTGGGATTGGAATGAAAATTGACCTTTTCCAGTCCTGTGGCCACTGCTGAGTTTTCCAAATTTGCTGGCATATTGAGTGCAGCCCTTTCACAGTATCATCTTTCATGATTTGAAATAGCTCAACTGGAATTCCATCACCTTCACTAGCTTTGTTCATAGTGATGCTTCCTACAGCTCACTTGACTTCACATTCCAGGATGCCTGGCTCTAGGTAAGTGATTTCACCATCGTGGTTATTTGGGTCATGAAGATCTTTTTTGTACAGTTCTTCTGTGTATTCTTTCCAACTCTTTATAATATCTTCTGCTTCTGTTAGGTCCATACCATTTCTGTCCTTATTGAGCCCATCTTTGCATGAAATGTTCCCTTGATATCTCTTATTTTCTTGAAGAGATCTCTAGTCTTTCCCATTTCATTGTTTCCCTCTATTTCTTTGCATTTTTCATTAAGGAAGGCTTTCTTACCTCTCCTTGCTATTCTTTGGAACTTTGCATTCAAATGGGTATATCTTTACTTTTCTTCTTTGCCTTTCACTTCTCTTCTTTTCACAGCTATTTTTAAGGCCTCCTCAGACAACCATTTTTACTTTTTTCATTTTTTTTTTCCTTAGGGATGGTCTTGATCTCTGCCTCCTGTACAATGTCATAAACCTCCATCCATAGTTTTTTAGGTACTCTATCAGATCTAATCTCTTGAATCTATTTCTTACTTCCACTGTATAATCATAAGGGATTTGATTTAGGTCCTACCTGAATGGTCTAGTGGTTTTCCCTACTTTCTTCAGTTTAAGTCTGAATTTGGCAATAAGGAGTTCATGATCTGAGCCACGGTCAGCTTCTGGTCTTGTTTTTGCTGACTGTTTAGGGCTTCTTCATCTTTAGCTGCAAAGAATATAATCAGTCTGATTTCAGTGTTGACCATCTGGTGATGTCCATGTGTAGAGTCTTCTCCTGTGTTGTTGGAAGAGAGTGTTTGCTATGACCAGTGTATTCTCTTGGCAAAACTCTACTAGCCTTTGCCCTGCTTCATTCTGTACTCCAAGGCCTAATTTGCCTGTTACTCCAGGTGTTTCTTAACTTCCTGCTTTTGCATTCCAGTGCCCTATAATGAAAGGGACTTCTTTTTGGGGGTGTTATTTCTAGAAGGTCTTGTAGGTCTTCATAGAACTGTTCAACTTCAGCTTTTTCAGCATTACTGGTTGGGGCATAGACTTAGATTACTGTGATATTGAATGGTTTGCCTTGGAAGTGAACAGAGATCATTCTGTCTTTTTTGAGATTGCATCCAAGTACTGCATTTCAGACTCTTGTTGACTATGATGGCTACTCCATTTCTTCTAAGGGATTCTTGCCCACAGTAGTAGATATAATGATCATGTGAGTTAAATTCACCCATTCCAGTCCATTTTAGTTCTCTTGATGAACATCCTAAGATGTCGATGTTCGCTCTTGTCATCTCCTGTTTGACCACATCCAGTTTGCCTTGATTCATGGACCTAACATTCCAGATTCCTATGCAGTATTGCTCTTCATGGTATCGGACTTTACCTCATGGGACTGGGGAAACAGACTCTTGGAGGGCACAAACAGAACCTTGAGCCCACCAGGAGAAAGTAGCAGTGACCCCATAAGACTGACCCAGACTTGTTCATGTGTGTCCAGGAGTCTCTGGTGGAGGTATGGGTTGGCGGTGGCCTGCTGTAAGGGTTAGGGTCAGTGAGTGTAGCAGTGTGTGCATGGGACTTCCTGAAAGAGGTCACCATTATCTTCATTACTTCCACCATAGTTTGGCCTCAGGTCAAATAACAGGGAGGGAACACATCCCTGCCCATGGACAGGGAATTGGATTAAAGATTTACTGAGCGTGGCCCTGCCCATCAGAACAAGAACCAGTTTCCCTCTCAGTCAGTCTCTCCCATCAGCTGCTTATCCTTCTCCATCAAAGGGCAGACAGACTGAAAACCATAATCACGGAAAACTAAGCACTCTCATCACAGGGACCACAGTCTTGTCTAACTCAATGAAACTAAGCACCATGACTCATCAAGACGGATGAGTCATGGTGGAGAGTTCTAACAAAACATGGTCTACTGGAGAAGGGTATGGCAATCTATTTCAGTATTCTTGCCTTGAGAATCCTATGATCAGTATGAAAAGGCAAATGTGTCCCAGTTTGAAAGAAATGCAGTCATTTTGTATAGGCTACCTTATGTTTAGCTATGGTTTTTCTGATAGGTTCCCTGATAGCTCAGTTGGTAAAGAAGCTGCCTGCAATTCAGGAAACCCCAGTTCAATTCCTGGTTGGGGAAGATCCTCTGGAAAAAGGATAGGCTACCCACTCCAGTATTCTTGGGCTTTCCTTGTGGCTCAGCTGGTAAAGAATCCACCTGCAATGTCAGAGACTTGGGTTCAATCCCTGGGTTGGGAAGATCCCCTGGAGAAGGAAGAGGCTACCCACTCTAGTATTCTGGTCTTGACAATTCCATGGAACATTTAGTCCATGGGGTCACAAAGAGTTGGACATGACTGAGCGACTTTCACTTTCACTTTCATGGTTTTTCTAGTAGTCATGTACAGGTGTGAGAGTTTGGCCATAAAGAAGGCTAAGTGCTGAAGAATTTATGCTTTTGAATTGTGGTGCTGGAGAAGACTCTTGAGAGTCCCTTGGACAGCAGGGTGATCAAACCAGTCACTCCTAAAGGAATTCAATCCTGAATATTCATTGGAATGACTTGATGCTAAAGCTGAAGCTCCGGTACTTTGGCCAACTGATGTGAGAAGCCTACTCATTGGAAAAGACCCTGATGCTGGGAATGATGGAAGGCAGGAGAAGGGGGTGACAGAGGATGAGATGGTTGGATGGCATCATCAACACCACGGATGTGAGTTTGACCAAACCACAGGAGATAGTGAAGGACAGGGAAGCCTGACATGCTACATTCCAAGTGGTCGTAAAGAGGTGGACATGAGTTAGCAACTGAACAACAACAATGTTTGTTTTAGTAATCACATGACCCTAGAAAATTCAGAGATTAAATGATTCAGACAGGAGGTATGATCTAATGTTTTTGTCCCTTCTGGACAATATTGTTTATCATTTAGAGTGAGTAAAATTAAACTATTTGGCCTTTCAAATTTGTTTTGGTAAAGAGTTAAATTTTAGTAAATCTGTTGTAATGCTGAAATATTGTCAACATATATTGAATTATATTTTTAGTTAAGTCCAGTGTTTTTGCAATAGACTTAATTCATTGATGGTGATATTTTCTGTAATTATCAGTGCATTTAAAAGAATTTTATAACATATTGGAAGAAATGGAGATACTTTTTAAGACTAAATTAATTACAGTAATTAGACAAGGCTTTAATTCTGGCTTATCAGCTGTGTGATCTTGGGCAAGTAACAACCTCTCAGAACCACAAAGTTTTCATTTTTTAAATGAAACCAATGATATTTAGTAATAAGGGTTGAAAAGAAATATAAGTTATGTGACTCAAATTCCTTCTGTAAAGTAAGTTTAAATTTCTTGAGAATATAGTTCACCAAAAAGGTCCGACTACATGTGAGTTTTACAGCATATAGTTAGAATCATGATTTAATTATCACAATAATTTTGTTGCATAACGCATAAGAACATAGATGTTAAAAGTATGACTTTCTTTCTGAATTACCTTTATAGAGTGCTTTTACCTCATACATATATCCAAATCACTGAACGCAAATTATTTGATACTGAAAAATTATCTTTCTAAATTGGTAATATGTTTAGTGTATCTAAACAGAATTTGCTTTAATTGTATAAGACTTACATATGAATCAGTAAATATGAACCAGTCTGACGGCAACTTGTTTATGTTATTTGATACATAAACATTGATACATCCATAGGTAAATATTAATAAAACTTAAATATTCCTTATTTTAAAAAGTTACTTGATTGGAAGGCAAAACTTCCATGAAAAGGAGCTGTATGATAGTTTTGAGAGAGGTGAAGTGTTTTTTCACTACAGATAATTTAGGAAGGTTCTTAGAGGAGGTGAACATTGGGAAAGTTTAGAAGGAATATAGAAAGCCTTAAACGGGTGGGAATGGAGGAGAGAAGGCAGAGGTGATGGAAATGGGCAATTCATTTTTGGACTTCAGAGTGGATTGGTTGGTTGTGTAAGAGGATTAATATCAGTGTCAGACTGAAAGGTCTTAACTATTAAACTAAGGATTCTTTATATGCCAGGCGATGGGGACTCACTGGATTTTTTTGAGTAAATGGTTGATATGTCAATAAGATACTTGGAAAGATTATTTAGCAGAAGGCAGGATAGAGGTGTGGGGCTTCCAAGGTGGTGCAGTGGTAAAGAATCTGCCTGCCAATGCAGGAGACACAAGAGATGTTGGTTTGATCCCTGGGTTGGGAAGATTCCCTGGAGAAGGAAATGGCAGCCCACTCCAGTATCCTTGTCTGGAAAATCCCATAGACAAAGAAGCCTGGCATGCTACAGTTTCTGGGGGTCTCAAACAGTCGTACACAACTGAGTGAGCACACACACACAGAAAATATAGGAAGTTAAAATGTCACTTAGGGAAGTGATTTTTTGAAAAAGTTAATACTTAAGAATGGAAACAAATTGTGATGCTTTATTAAAACATGCAAGTCTTTAGTCTCCCTTTTGGTGTTATTACTACATAAATGCATCTAGATATTTAAAGAAACTATAAAACTTAAGCTTTTGGTCAAAATAAATACCAAGTATTTCAAGAGATATAAAGCACATTCTTTTTGTTTTTCTGTATTGATAACATTCACCTATTAATCAGAACAACAAAACCTCTCTAAAGTTTAGGTATCCCTTTCAAATGTTTAAAAAACTTAACTCTTTAAGTTTAGTACCATTTACTTATTGTAAGCAGTAACTTATAAAGAAATGCAGCAAATGATAAATGGAAATTCAAGTGCAAAAAGTATAGTGTTTTATTTCTTTGGATTTTATATTTTTGTTTTTATTTTTTTCTTAGTCAATTTTAGAATATGTCTAGCTAAGTAGTAGATACCTAGACTCCTTCTAAATATAAATTTTAAATATCATTTTACAGCTTCTCAAAAAAGTGAGTTTTCCAATAAAGTTCCCCAAATGTATTATTTAAATGAGTAGAAATTATTTCATATTGTTTAAATTGAGCTATCCAATTTAACAGTAAAATAGAACATTTAAAATAACTTTTTTAAAGAAAAACTGATTTTAATTTTATTTGTAAGAGCTTATTACTGCTTTTTCCCATTTAATATCTATTCTGTAGGCCAAACATTAAGATATTCTTTCTGTTGTGAATAGATAGAGATATATATTAAGCTAGTTAAGGCACAGGCTGAGTTGCTGTTCACAAAGAACTCCAAATCCTCAGAGTTTCACACAAAACAAGTCGTGTCCAACTCTTTGCAATCCCAGGGACTGCAGCCAGGCCTCTCTCTTCCTCACCATCTCCCACAGTTTGCCCAAGTTCATGCCCAGCCATCTCATCCTCTGTCACCCTCTTCTCCTTCTGCCTTCAATCTTTCCCAGCATCAGGGTCTTTTCCAATGAGTTGGCTAATATTGATATTTATATTACCTACATTTTAAGTCCTCCATAGCTACAGGTGTTTAATGGCCAGTCTTTGGACAGTGCAGATACCATCATCACAGAAAGTTCTGTTGGTCAGAGCTGTGTTAAGAGGTTGTTCTTAAAAAATTCCATTTTTTGTTATGTTAGTAGAGAGAAGATATAAATACATATATTCTTCTCAGCATCTTGAATCTGGAGTGTTGATGTCTTCAGAAAGTCAAAGTCTGCATGGACTTTGATGGGTCATATTAGCCTAAGTTCTACACTATCAGGAGAGAGAATGGGAGGGGTGGTGGGAGGTACAGCCACTATTTGGTTACAAATGATCTGAAAGATGTACATATCACTTCTGCTTGTAGTACATTGGCCAGAATTTAATGATATGCTGATACCCAAGGGCAGCTGGAAAGGTTACTAGCTGGATGGCGTGTACTCAGCCAAAACTTGGGTTAGCTGGGAGTGGAGGCAGGGATCCTATTACCAAATGAAAGAAGCTGAGAATAAATACTAGAGGACACTTGCCAATCTAGGTCACATGTATTTAATATGATGATCACGTTTAGTTTTCTCCATTTTCCTCAAAGTAGAATCAATGTGGGTAAAGTGTTTCATTTTAAGTGACCTTGCTGAGATTAACCTGAAATTATTATTTTTTAAAGTTTGAATTATGTTTTACAGTTCAATGGAATTAACCTTATAATCCTTTTGATTCAGGGCAATACTTTGAGCATGAACCTGTTTTTCTCTAATGTATTATTTCTACATCTTAAACTTTGTGGTAAGATAATCTTTTGTTCCTGTGATTGCAAACAAAAGACTAGAACTTTAGTTTATTTCTGTCTTATTTAATAGACGTTCTGTAATTTTGAACATGTTGATGCCGAGCAGCAGTGAGGAGTATGAAAAGTACTAGTTGGTGATTTAGTTTTTCCTTCTATCTCCATGTTCCTTCTTGCTTTCTCTATGTGTATATATTCATCATACTTCTAAACAATTTAGGGTTTATAACGGAAAGCAACAGGCTTTTTCGACACCACTTCCCATCCCTGATCTTATTCTTTGAGACACTCTGAAATGTTCATGTTTATAAGTAACTTCTATATTTTTAAAAAATATCCCTATATTCAGCATTACTTGGTTTATTAGAATTACATACTGATTAATTACTATAATAAAAATAAACTTAGTTCATACACTACCTTCTCTCTCCCTTCATCACTATTCTTTTATTCTTCTATTAGCTTTACTGTTTCTTAAACTTCTTACATGTCTGCTTAAAGATGGTATCTCTTACTCTCAAATTAGCAATTATAAAATTTAATGTTTCTAATCTTCCCTCCTCACATCTTTCCCCTTTCTACTTCTCAGTTTTTGTCATCTCTCTTTTAAATTGCAATGATCAAATATATTTACATTCATTTCTGTAACTATAATTAAGTCTGCTAGCTTTGTCTATTGCTGAATTCTAAAAATTGTAATTAGTAAGCAGTTTAATTTTTTATGACTACATAAATATTTTTCACTGAAAAGCTAATGGTAGAGCAATTACCATTTTTAACATAGCTTTTATTGTTTATAATTGAGTTTAAAATTTCCTCTTCCCATTTTGGTTTCTTATATTTTTAAAAAATTTCCTTAATTTTTTCCCATATAAAAGCAATACCCTCTATTCTGTAGACTTTCTGTTTTGGCCAGCCAGCTCCCTTCTAGAGTCTTATTTTTCTGTCTTCTGATCTGTTTTGTCAATCAGTGCACTTCTGACTACTTTACATTTTTATAAAGTTTGTTGAAAATTTGTTTTGGTTGGTGCTTTTTGTAACTGTGGGTTTGTATGTCTCTTTGAAATTCCATTTTTTGTATATGAGTAGAGAAGATGTAAATACATACGTTCTTCTCAACATCTTGAATCTGGAGTGTTGATGTCTTCAAAGAGTCAGATGCCCGTGTATCTAACCCTGACAGTCATATTGATAAAACATGCGATAAAGTCCTATGTTCTAAATTTTGGAGGGGAGGGGAATTTGTGATGTTTACAGATAAAGCTGAAAGAAAATAATGATTATCTATATAAATTCATTGATACTTTTATGTAAGTAGACATTTCTAGAATAATTTTAGCTTCATTTGTTTTCTAAGACCTAGAGTTTTCATAGATTATGATAAATTTTTTTCCTGTTGATAAGGATTGTTCTATTTTACTTTTTATTCTGTTATTCAAGATTTGTATTTTCAGTTTGAGATCTTTTCATTACAGATAGTATTCCACAGTTCTATTGCCCAGAATTTCTTGAAATTGACCTATTTTACTATTATATCTGGCCAGTGATTTAACAGCACAGAGTGTTTAAAAAAAAAAAATGATTCTTGGGTTAGGAGGCTAATGTTAGTGTTGAACTCTAATAGGTTTTGCCATCAGTCTGGGTGATAAGTTGTACAATACTCTTAGGCTACTTTTTATCTTTACAAGAGAATGGTATTGTAAAAATGTCAAAAAAAAAATCCACATGCCCAGTTCACCAGTAAATATACTGCTAAATTTGATCCTTTTTGGCAGTAGCTTATGCTACTCAAGGGACTGTATTTTTACAGAATGACATATTTCAAAGGGTATCGGTTTCCATTTGAGAAAATTCATGCATTTAGAGCAACTTAAAGCCAAAACAATTGTGCTTGTGCTATATGTTTAAAATATTAGTCATCTTGAATACATGCCCAGGTTAAATGTCAGAAGCTATATATTGCACAACAAGAAAATTTATTGTTTGGAGACCAGGCGGTACCTGTGCTTATACAGCACTTTCCTGAGAGGATCAATTTGAGTATATGAACTAATATTAGCCAGGTGTTTGTACAGTAACATTATTGGTAATAAAGGAGAAGTTCATCAAGGAGAAAAACAAATAAAGGAAGCATAAAAGTCTCATACTGTATAAAACTACAGAAATGGATCAAAGAGTTTGACAGGAAGTTTAATGTGTACATAAGTAGAGTCTGACAGGAACATGCTGTGTGTGCCAGAGGTTCCAGTGATGGAAAACCGAAACATAGTGCTCACTGACCACAGCATGAGCCTTGACACACGTTGTAAATAATCCGGAGATCTATGACTGCATTAGGCACTGGGCTGGTGTATTAACGGCAGTAAATCTATAGCAGCATAATGGGATGGCATGCAGAAATTCCTCTGATTAATTTTTGTAATGGATTAATAGGAATATAGCAAATATTTTCAATTCCTACCATCCCCCAACCTCTTCCTCCCCCTAGCCTCACTCTCCCCATTGTGATCTTTTTTTATTTCCTTCTACTCACCAGGCTTATGTATGTGGATCCTTGCTTTAGTACCATCAAGTTAAAAGCAGATGTTTCTGGTAGAGAGCATCTAATCACTGTCAAGTTGAAGGCGAAGGTATGTGCTTCGTTAGACTGTTACTCTGACCAGGAAATACCTTGTGAAGTGAATTCTGAAAATGTTTTCAATGTAAACAAGGTCTAGTTGCTTCTAAAAAATATATATATGACCCCTAAAGAAATTATTTTGGAATGCCTCTGATTTATTCATTAAGTTTCCCAAAGCGTAGATATAATTTCATGTCACTGTTTTAGTTCAGATTTGATCAAATAAGGCTTGGCAGCTTCACAGTACCATAATGTTATGTTTGTAACACCCTATGTAGAAAAGAGTTGGAAGTTTCTGCTATTCCAAGTTCTACTGAAGAAGTCTTTTGTCTTCAAATTTTATTTTTTGATGAATTACCTTTGTTCTTATTTCTGACTTCCCACCACACCCCAAACACAGACCCATACGTATGGATACTTTTTATTTTCTTGGCTGAAATTTTTTTACTTCTGGTTTTAAAAATTTTGCAGAGGTTATATACCTCTATTTATAGAGCCCTTACAGGCTAGTGATCTATAACTACTAATTTTATTGGCATAATGCATAGCTATTTTGTCATTTTTTAATTATACATTGTGAATTTTGAGAAACAAGTAGAACAAGCAAGTTCAGGATATTAATCATATACTTAGTTATCACTGGAGAAACATTAGAATTTGAGAAAACCAGGTCATCTAACTTTTTTTTTTGTTCTTACAAGTCATCAATCAACTCTATTTCAGAAGATTATAGTGATGAAAAGATCAATTGTGTTTGTCCTTTTTAAAAATGTGTCTGGCATTTAAGCTTTTCATGAAAGAATTAATATATAAAGCTGTGCTGGGGTGACACAGAAAAGTTGATATCTTATAGTGCCTCTATATCAGACAGATTGAGAAACAACTCATTCTTTTCTTATACACCGAATGTTTATAGTTTTAAGATTCATATGTGATAAGTTTTGAGAAAATATTAGTGGGATATAAATATTAATTGTAAAATAAGTTACATGAATATTTTTATTAAATGAAAGTGAAAACACTTATTTTCCTTTTTAATTTAAAAAAAAAAATTTTTTTTTTAAATCAAGGAGAAATCTGCCTTTATCCTTCCAAAGGTCACATACTGCCAGTGGCAAGGTTCTGTCAGTTTCTTCAGAGTTTGATTTATTTATTTATTTTTAAATATTCTAGTATTTTCTACATTGATAAAAGTTTCTGCTATGAAGACCAAAATGAAGAATTTAAAATACATCCTATCCTGATTCTATTTTTTCTGATAGCCTCATTTCTTGCCATCTTTTCTACTGAGAATGATATAAATCTTACATCTATAAGATTTTATTATTAATTCTAATTAATGATATTTTTGATAGTATTCAGAGGGAGGATGTGTAGCCACTAGAATGGTCCATCCTCTCTGCTTTTTCTTAAAATTTTTCAAAGTAGATAAAGGTGGCCCTTTTAATATTCCTCTGGAGAATATTTTCAGGTGTGAATTTCTGCAGCAGCAATAGCTATACAGCACTATTATGGATGCTCTGGCAAGAAAGAAGAGAAAGCATTGAGTTTTTAAGAAATTAGGAAGAAAAATAATCTGCATTTTTAAAAAAAGTCAGACACTAAATGAATCTTATATTGGTATGACTTATTAGTCTTAAATTGTCCATTTAGTTCAATTTTCATAGAGACCAAAGTTGTCTTTCAGGTGTGGTAATTTATTTCTTAAGAATATTTGGGATTGTTAGTTAAAAACAGTAAAAGCTAAAACTTACATGTTAAAGGGTCCTTAATACAATGCAAAATCTTAATCCAAACTGAATTTTATAGGGTCAGGCTTATTTTTTTGACAAACCTTGCAACATGGTTATTTTTGTAAATACACAAACCTGTTTCTTTTATCTGATACTTTTTGATATCTAGTAATATGTTTGTTTTTATTCTTGAATACAACTCTACCAGTTCTGGCCCTCTGCCTCACTGTCTCCAAAAACCCACAAAGAAAATTAATATAAATTCTGTCCAGACTTCCTCTATGAAAAGTGAACATATAATCAAAAATAAATACCATAAGGAAATCAGTTGAATTTGGCATTTTTATAAGTGTATTTTTAATGCAGTATTTACAGTTCATCCTAAACCACAGTCTTTTCTTTATAAAAGAGGTAGCCCAGAGCTTCCTTAGCTTTGGTCAAGATCAGAACTGCTTGTAAAACAAATCATAGGTGTTTCTGAGACTGGGCACTCTGATGACTATTTTTATAAATAGTCTGCTGCAATTTTATGTAGTATTCTGCCAGGGAGTCCAGTCATGAATTGAGTTGGGTTAAATTTTTCCTTAGGAACGTATGCTATAGAGTCTAATAAATATTGTTCGTTATGAAAGTATATACTCAATATTATATAATTATATTCTCTTACAGTTATTAATTTGATTGAATTGTTTCAAGTGAGACTTGAAAAACTATATTAATTACCGTACCTATTTTTCAGTTTATTTCTTTCTGTGGAGCTTTAGTTATTATTATTAACTAGATTTCTAAAGTAAAACTTTGACAATCTCTAGTGGCTTGAAAAATACTGAATTTGATAGTCATTTTACAGTATCATACTTAGCTATATATATTATAGTTAGTGTTACTCAGTGGACATGAGTTTGAGTAAGCTCTGGGAGACGGTGAAGGAGAGGGAAGCCTGGTGTGTTGTAGTTCATGGGGTTGCAAAGAGTCAGACATGACTGAGCGACTGATAACAACAACACAGACAACTCCAAAAATGGGTATCTAGGGATGCTACTGCATGAGTCATGTTAAATCATCCAGAATTATATAAATTTGTGCCTTTTAGGTTTGATACAGTTATGTAGTATTTATTATATAAACAGAATTGATCTTGAAGGTGAATATAATACAATATTTATACATTGACTTGGTAAAGCCAACTATTTATAGATCAGTCTAATTTATTGCATACATATTTGTAGGTTTGCATAAATGTACCTAAATATATATCTGAATGTTATCTCATATATGTGGAATCATATTTATTTTAACCTGCTTTTTATTTAACTCCTTGTGGATCTCTTTTTTGTTTAATTCCTTGTGGCTTTCTTTATCAGTACATATGTGCCATTTAGTACCGTGAGCCCTATTTGAATGTAGGATCATAATTCTCTTTTAACATAATGTGCCATATATGCTTAATGATTTCCAAAGTTACAGGTACTTTTTACTGGGTTTATCTATTCTGTATACAGTAAACATTAAGTTCTTAACCTTGATTGATGATTGTTTAAATTAGAGAGTTGATATTGTTCATTATCAGCCAAATAGATAAATAGCAGCAACTCAAGGTAAATTAAATGTTCCATTTTTGACCCAAGGAGGTTTTAAGTTTGTATTTTTTTTTTTTTGGCAGAAAATTCACATTTTAGAGGGAAAAGAGATTTTACAATGCTTTTGCTTGTGTTCTATTATTTTTACATATAAAACAGCCAGAGAAGTTAAATGACTTGTCCAAGGTCAGGAGTTAATTAGCAGAACCATAAACCAAAGAAAGCTAAGATCTCTGCCTGCATTTACTTTGAGATAATCACATGACTTGTAAAAATTGCATGCAAATTGTTTTTCTAGTAATTGCAGCAGTTATAATCGGAACATCATCTAATAGTTTGAATTGTCTGAAGTAGGGCTTCTTCTGTAATCTCAGCCAGATCTTCCTTTCTTCCCCCACAAGTTAGAGCATAGTTACATGTTTATATGGTTTCCGTGTATTTACCTTTGTGATATCAGTTCTGCATAGCCAGATTCCATTAGTCAGAGCGTACAATGACAGGTTTATTTTTAGCCAGCCTGTCAAAATTAAATGTTAATTCTTTTTGAAGCATTGATTTCAAATGGGCTGATGTTTGTAACAAATACTGTTGTGATCATTTTTTGTGCCCTTTTGCTATGCAGAGAAGTAGTTAAAAATAAAAGGTTGAAAAAAGTGAAAGTCTAAAACTTAGGTTATTTTGTCAAATGAGAGAAAGGAGTTTTCCTAAAATGAGTTTTCTTTTTAGTAAATTTAGCTTTTAAAAGAAAAGAAGTGAGCATTTTAAAAATTAAATGTGACTTTTAAGAATCCAAACTGAATCTTAGAGAAATCATATACTAGAATTCTCTAATAACAAAATTGATTTTAAGGAAGCTATCTTTTGTCTTTGTTAACTTAGAATTGTGGTTAGTCTTTTGGCTGGCACTTCTTGTATAAAACTATTGAGGGATTAGTTTTCTGTTTATCAACCATGAAAAGATTTTTCTTAAAACTAATATTTTCTTTTTCCTTCTTTTTATTTGTCTTCTCGCTAAAATTAAATGCTTTGTTGTGGAAAATACTTTAATTGGTAACTGTATGTGTTCATTTTGTGCATTTCTTGATTCTTTTAACAAGTATTGCCTCTTTAAATAGTGACTGAGGCTGTTTGAGGTTAAATTTTAGACTGAAAAGAAATGAAATACCAACCATTTTGATTTTTCATTTTAAAGATAAAGAAACTGAGATTCAGTGTGGTTTGCCCCTCAAATCACATAGCAGCTGCCCAGAAACTGACTTAATTCATTACTCTGTATTCAAAACTGATTGGTTTGGCATCCCCAAATCAGTACACTTTGTACCTCTTGAGCTTGTTGACTGTTTATCAGCTCTTAACACCTTTATAATAGTAGAACCAAAATATATATAATACATTTGCATTTATAGAAATACTTTTCCTAATATATACAGTTTTTCTAAAATATTTATGTGAAATTGTCACAGTGAAACAAAAATGACCCTAATTTTATGCTTTTTTTAGTACCCTGCAGAATCACCAGATTGTGTTGTGGATATTCCTGTTCCATTTTCTGTTTCCTGGACACCACAGGTAAATTCTTAAATGTATTTTACGTAGCTAAAAAGCATTTTAAGTGGCCATTATAAAGTGGTTTTTTCAGTTTTCTTTAAACATTTATTCATAAACAGGATTTTGAGAGTGCTGCTTTCATATTTCCTAGCAGTTGATGTCCATTCTCCCTGCCCTCTGACTCTCCCCGCCTCCTTCCTCATCCTCCAAACACACCAACACAGACACCCCATTCAGCCTTTAGATCTTTATGCTTCATTTTAAATAAACATGAAAAAGCTCTGTTGACAGAAATTGTCCTTTAATTTTAAATCCTAAGGAGTTCTTTTATAAAGCAGTGAGCAGTAGGTTAAAAATTGGGTGAAATTTTTCAGACATAATATCAGAGAATCTTTTTCAGAGGAGAATGAGTTATGACTGAAAATATAAATCCTGCCATTTCTATTCAGTTTTTATTGTTTTAAAGTATTTGTCCTTTGTTTGTCCTTGAACTTATACTATATTCTTTTTGCATATGCTTTGGAATATTCTTACTTTGATTCTTTCTCCTGCTCCTGTCAGTTTAATTTCTCAATACATTGGTGATATCTAACAAGTTAATGTATTTAAGAGTGCACTGTAAATCGTACCATTATGTAGATAAAATGTGGTATGATTATCAATAGTTCTGTCATCAACATTGACATGTGTGACTTTTAAAGATCTGGCAGGATGGTGGTTAGGTTTAAAGAGAAATCTAATGACAGGTAATCTAATGTCTCACCAAGTAAATCGATACCAAAATGAAGAGAATCTTTCTATTCTTATGCAAAGTGAAAAAAATTCCTAGTGACATTTAACAAATACTCTTTGAGTAGAGGCTACCCTTATTTTTGTTATGAAATTTTGGTAGGTTCAAGTGAAAATGTATGCTTACATTTAAATTCTAATATATAGAATAAAGTAATTGTCTTGTTAGTTTAAAAAAAAAAAAAAAGCCTAACAGCATTTACATTGTTTTATGAGGTTTCAAATATTAAATTATACCATCTACATTTAAAATATATTTTTGTCATTTTCTTCTTTAAAAACAAAACAGTCTCCCTCCTTCCAATAGAAATCAAGAAAACATAGCAAAATATAGGTGATGAAAAACACTATGATTTGCTTTTGGTATTGTGATATGTGTTATAAATACATAAGAAATACTGTGGGTTTTTTTTTAAGAATTGGAATTGTACATAAATTGAATAGTTTTTGAAAAATATGACTATACATTTTCAGTTTTCCTCTATAAATTTTATATATTATGTGAGATCATGAGATAACATTGTACCTAGATTGTATTACTCTTTCCATATGTTATCTCTAGATTATAATTTAATATTTATCAAAATCCCAAAGTTGAAGAATATGTTTTTGATTAATTTCCTAGTTTTTTTTAACATGTTTAATCATGCAAGTTTTCCCCAGACTTTAATCTGTGAAGAAGTTCACATCTCCACAAAAGGACTGTTAGCAGTTACCTTATCCTGCCATTGAACAAAATTAGTTTGTGGCTCTAACACTACAAAATCTTAAGAGCAATTTCTTCTAAATTTTGTGTCCCTCCTTAACACCAGCTAAGTACCTTGCACATACAAGCATGGAATAAGTGTTTATAATATTAATTCAAGTCCAGATTTAGATTTAATTGTGTCATATGTCAGGTTTTCTATTGTGTATTAGTTCTAAGAATACAGAATTAATTAGTAGTAACTGGAATTGCATCTTTTTTTTTAATTAAAAGAACATATTAAAATTCTTAGTATAGTACAGATAAAAATTTAGATATCATTTTAACCACAACTCACATTTGACATGTTTAATATTTATCACATTTGTTTCAGATATATTTTTGTCTCTCTTTTAGGAATAAAATGTTCTGGGACTTAAAATTTTACTCCTCTTTTTCTTCTCTCCTTTCCTTTCTTTCCTTCTGTCCCTTTCTAGAGGAAAATCTTTTGCCTGGAATTGATGTGTATGATATCCATGCATACTCTTTTGCTACATTTGTTTATGCCATATTCTGTAGTATTTTCAATCTTTTTTAAACAACATTGTTTCTGAGATTCACCCATGATCTGTGCCTGTATAGTACATTTTAAATGCTTTATAGCATTTCATTATATGAATCCATCAGTTAGTTTATTCAGTGTCCTAATGATGTGGTTGATCACAATTTCTTGCACAATTTCTTACTAAACAGTGCTGCTGTAAACATCTTTCTATGTTTCCCTTTATACATGTGACACTTTTAGAATGGTTTATGCTTTGAAGTGGAAATGCTGGATTATAAGGAGTGTACCTCTTTGAGATTACTAAACATTGCCAAGTTATTTTCCCAAATTGGTTGTATAGCTTTATACTCCTACCCAGCAATGCATAGTAATTTCTACTTTCCCACGCCCTTTCTAAGTCATTCTGATTTTACTTTGATCTTAATTGCTATCAAGAACTGATACTCTTTATTGTTGTGTTTATAATCTTTGCCTACTTAAATTTTTATCTTTTATTATAAGCAATCCTTACATACTTTGGATACTAATTATGTATTGGTTATATGGGATATAAGTGTCTTATCCCTGTGGCATGCTTTTTAACTTTGATATATTTTGTCAATCAGAAGTTTAATATTCAGTGTGGTCACATTTATCAGTCTCTTCGTTGTGATTTCTGCTTCATGTGTCTTGAATGAGAAAATTTTTTGTATCTTGTTTTAAAAAGATATTCATTGAAAGTTTATTGTAGAAGTTATACTTTTTTCACATTTAAATATGAGATAGGAATTATATTTATACTTGCCTTTTTTACATATGCTTATAAAATTTGGATGTATCTTCATTTGTGGAGGTCTGATTTTATTTTTCTTTTCCATATACTACTAAAATTGTCCATTGTTAGAGTTTAGCTGTACATTGTTAAGCATTTTGCTGCTATTTCCAGATGAACTCTTCAGTGTTTTAGACATGATAAAAGTGTTGGCAGTGTTAGTTTATGTTTTGAAAGTGTGAAGCAACATCAAACTTCTTTGCTGTGTGTGATCTTTTTTCATTGACCTATTGGAAACAATTCTGCTTGTGAGAATTACTATCTTTTTCCTTTTTTAAAACAATTTTTAAACAGTTGTGGTTCTTAAAGAATTGTAGTATTGTAGTCTAACAGCAAACTTACATTTAAAAGATTGTAAACAGGTGCCAGATAATTGATTTTAAAAAATTCCCTGTCTCCTTTTTGTACATTTCCTATTTGGATTCAGTGTTTCTGGACTTTAAACTTGGAAGATCTTTATTTTCCTTTCTTTCTGTAAAATAATAGGCATGACTTTGTGGCATCCATATTAAAAATGGGTAATTTTCCTTATGGTCCCTGTCTTCCTGCTGGGTTGATAATGTTTTGATGTATTTTTCTTTTGCTCTGATGAGAGGTCTGCTGCTGCTGCTCTGACATATTCATTTGGATGAATAATTATAACTTGCACAATGTCAAGCTGAAGATGGTAGGGTTTTGTGCGTCATGACAAGCCTAGTAGCCAGTGCAGGTGTCTCACAGCATGATCAGCAACAGCCAGTGTATTCTGGCTCCGAGGAGGCATTTAGAGTGGTAAGAAATGAGCACCAAGGGCAAGGCTGCTGCTTCTACTGCTGCCGTGCTATGTGCCAAAGAAACACAAAGTGCTTCTCAAAGACAAGTGACTGCACACCTCTTTTCACATATTTACTTTGTTTACCCAGTCAGTTTTCTTTTATAGATTTCAGCGTAGGAATGTAAGAGCATGTCATGATTTTTATCTTATTCTACTTCCCAACATCACAAACGCTCTAAAATGTATCTAATCTGCTGCCCTTTGGACTTGTATATCTAGATCATGTATATGAATAATGTTGACTGATAAGACCATAGGATGCTCTAATGTAAGATTTTACATGCATTGACATTAGTGATTCTGTAAAAACAAAATTACTTTTCTCCAGGTCGCTGATCAACCCAAAATAGATGCTAAAGTTGTACCTTTACCTGTAAATATGCCATTAAGGGTAGGCTTCAGTGCACTAGCCTTGTCATGCTGACTAGAATTTTCAGAGGTTGGATATGATATAGTAAATAGTGGTCATTATATTTTTTTATCATGTAAATATCATATTCTTGGGAGTAATGCCATAAATATAAGAAGAGCAAAACTAATGATAAAGCCTGTGGCTGATAATCTGATGGTGAATGAAGAAATTGTAATTAAAGGAAAACAGTCCTATTACATAGCAGTGAGCACGATCCATTATTTAGAGCAACAAACTAGCAGTTGGGTATCCTTGGTTCTTTTTACAGTTCAGCCATTGACTTAATTGTATAATCTCAAACAAATCCCAAGGCTGTTCTTTGCCTCAGTTCGTATGTATATGGAAATACTGAACTTTTTGTAAGAGATCTTAAGAAAATAAACTTCAGATCAGATCAGTCGCTCAGTTGTGTCCGACTCTTTGCGACCCCATGAATCGCAGCACGCCAGGCCTCCCTGTCCATCACCAACTCCCGGAGTTCACTCAGACTCACGTCCATCGAGTCAGTGATGCCATCCAGCCATCTCATCTTCTGTCGTCCCCTTCTCCTCTTGCCCCCAATCCCTCCCAGCATCAGAGTCTTTTCCAATGAGTCAACTCTTTGCATGAGGTGGCCAAAGTACTGGAGTTTCAGCTTTAGCATCATTCCTTCCAAAGAAATCCCAGGGCTGATCTCCTTCAGAATGGACTGGTTGGATCTACTTGCAGTCCAAGGGACTCTCAAGAGTCTTCTCCAACACCACAGTTCAAAAGCATCAATTCTTTGGTGCTCAGCTGGTTTAAAACAAATAGAATGGTAGATGGAGAAAACGCTCAGTATCATACTGTATGGATCCTAAAGATATTCTGCTTTTTTGATCTACTGGATTATCTTTCTTTACGTTTTTTCTCTGCTGTCCTTGTTGGAGAACTCATAGAACTGGATTTTTGTTCAGTCTTTAATTGGTTAATTAAATATACTTTTGGTTTCTTGGCCATCTTATTGTTGCTTCAGTGGTATGGATAAAAAGACATCAACGGAATCATAACAAAGAAACTTAGTTCATTATTGAGACTATGTGATGTGATTGACCTGTGTGATATGGTTCTTGCTAACTGCTTCTCTTTCTTTTTTAAAAATAACATGTATTTTAAAAGTACCCCTACATTGATTCTAAAAAAAAAGAGAAAATAAAAGCAAGCAAAATTTTAAAAATGTGAAATCACCTTTAATGCCTTCATTTATAGAGTTGGAATGTCATTGGTTAATCTGAACCTGTGCTTATCACTTAACAAAATATTTCATTTTTTGGAAATATAATTGATAATGCTGTGCATTTATTATTCCAGATAATCTTTAGGATAATTTAGTTTTTACTTATAATCGGGTTTACATTTATCCATACAATTAAGAACTAATATATTCACAGTCTAGGAACTGATTATCTCTACATTTATTTAGGTCCCCCAGTTAAGTAGCTATAGTTTCTTAATCCACATCTTGTACATTTTTGTTGAGTTTATTCCTACTTATAATATAGTTTTTGTTGCTATTGCCTATTTGGTCTTTTTTTAAAATCGTGTTTTCTAGTTTATAATAGGGAAAGCTATTGATTTTTTTTAAAGTGTATACTCTAATAAAAATTGTATATGAACATAGTTTAAAGAGTTAGATTTACAAGGTTTTTTTTGTTGTTGCTGTTGTTTGTTTTCTTTTCAGACCAAACAGCGTGACCTAGCTTCCTTCCCACCTTTTTCTCCCTCTCCAGGGCCAACCATTTTTAATTGCTAGCTGATCCTTTTGGTGTTATAATGTAATTTGTATTATTACATGCTCTTGTAATTATACTACCTTTTGTTTGTTGGTTTGGTTTGGCCATTATCTGTTAACTTCCCACTGTAGATAATGAGGAATTTGCTATTTCATTTTGCTATTTCTTCTGCCTTTCCCCCACTCCAAACACATATGAATACTTCTGTGTTCTTTTTCTTCTCAGATGGTTATCTTGTAATTTTGATTAACAATATTCTGTTTACATTATTATGGTGAGCATATACGTATACTTTGCAGAGATAAGCTTTCTTGGTGGCTCAGAGGTTAAAGCGTCTGCCTGCAATGTGGGAGGCCTGGGTTCGATCCCTGGGTCAGGAAGATCCCCTGGAGAAGGAAATGGCAACCCACTCCAGTATCCTTGCCTGGAGAAGCCCATGGGTGGAGGAGCCTGGTGGGCTACAGTCCACGGGGTTGCAAAGAGTCCAACACGACTGAGCGACTTCACTTTCACGCAGAGATAAACCATGTAGCTAATTAGTATTCAATATTATTTTTCCTTTGTTGCCCCAGTTTTTGTTACCACCTAGAGTTAACAATCGGAGAAGGCAATGGCATTCCACTCCAGTACTCTTGCTTGGAAAATCCCATGGATGGAAGAGCCTGGTAGGCTGCAGTCCATGGGGTCGCTAAGAGTTGGACACGACTGAGTGACTTCACTTTCACTTTTCACTTTCATGCATTGGAGAAGGAAATGGCACCCTACTCCAGTACTCTTGCCTGGAGAATCCCAGGGACGAGGGAGCCTAGCGGGCTGCCGTCTATGGGGTCGCACAGAGTTGGACATGACTGAAGCAACTTAGCAGCAGCAGCAGAGTTAATTAACAATGGTCTATTTCATTTTCTTAGTTTTCTGTGTATTTAAAACTCATTCAATCACAAATTTCCATCAGTTGTCTAAATCTACTCTTAATCATCTACATGGGGTTTCCTATTAGCTTTACTTTCTGGTAAAGTTCATCAATGTTTTCTGGTAACCTTCTTTTTGAGTTTTTTTTTTTTTAATACAGTCATGTTAATTTCTAAGAGTTCACTTCATTGATATATCTTCTTTTGTCCCCAGAGATACTAATAATATATATCTTTTTTCCCATCTGAATAGTTTCTGTTTCCTTGAGTTGCTTTTTCTTATCATCTTTGGTTATTTGCTCTTGATTAAAAGTCAGCTATTATAAACTACTTGAAGGCTCTGAGTACATGACTGGGGGCTTGTCAATTGTGAACCTCATTGTAGAATCACCTGAGTAGATCTCAGAATAGATTACCCCAGATGTCAATATTTTAGGTCTTTTTGATCTATTGGTCAGATTTGTTGAAGAAGACTCTTTTATTTAGCCTTCTGCCCAAACAGAAAATGCTCCCTTATGGCAAGAGTGGTCCAACACTGCTGGGCAAGAAACAGCAGTCTAGATTAGTAACAGTTAACCCTCTTTCAATATACATTTATATTATGTTATATAATTGTATATATAAACACACCCACATCCATATATGACAAGTAATTGGTATCTCTCTCTTTGTATGTTGAGCTACATATACTCTATAAAGACAATATTTCTATTTATATGCAATAGTCAGGAAGTATTCTGGTGTTGAAAAATGAAATAGAGATGATTAATGCAAAACAACCACCAGTCTCACCAGGTTCTCTGGTTGTGGTAGATGACTATATATACATTGTAACATAAGTAACAAACTAACATAACATATAAAAGTAATATATATACATTGTAACAATATTTCTCAACAGAAATATTGAGAAATACTGTTGGTCTTACAGTGGGCTGGTTAATGTATTACTAATACTTGGAGTATAGTTTGGAGGAAACCAATAAAACATTCTTATACAGCAAGTGTTCTAGGTAAAAGAAAATACATAAGTATCAGTCTCCAAATGGCTTCTTAACATTGTGATTTATATTTTAAAATGCTTTTGGATAAAAAGGATTGTCTTAGCTTATCAGGAAAGCAATTTTATTTCAACACAAACACAATTTTTTAACATTCTCTACCTCATATTTTGTCACTGTCAGGGACTCTAGCAAATTAATAACTATGTCTATTTGTACTTTTTTTTTTTTAAATCCAAGGGCTATTTTAAAATATGTGAATATTGGTATATATGTGTGTGTGTGTTTTAAGCCATCCGTTTGGAAGAACAGATACCCATATTGAAAATAGAGTTCCAGTAGACAGAAGACAGAAATGATAATTCAAATATGAAAGATGCTAATTCAAGTATGATCTTCTAGAATCACTAATTAATACTCTCAGCTATATATACTTACTTTCATCCTCTTTTTGTGCTTAAAAAAAAAAAAGTTGAATATGAGGAGCCAGACTAACTTAGCAGATGGATATAATGAAGCAAACCAGAATTTTGGAGTTGGTAGATAGCAGAGGCAATGGAACAGTATTTTTTTTCTTTTTTTTTAAGTGATGTTCCTGTTAGCATGTAGTTCCCTGGCTCTGGCTGTGAAGGTAACATTGATAGCGAGCAACACACACATTTTATTAGTCTTGACTTTCTTGAAAGCAAAGATTTTTGTGAACATTTATTTCCTTATTTTGTTGTTTTTAGTGTGAATAATAACAATTAGATATAGTCAACTTTTTGATGAGGGTAGAGTAGAACCTTTTTGTGGTATGTCCTACCTAGAACAAAAAGCTAGACTAGTTTGCTTTTTTCTGATTGGCTTAATTTTTTTTTTATTATGTAGAACTGTATTTTAATACAAAGTAAAGGAAGGTAAAAACAGTTAACACGGAATATTAGAAATGTATTTGAACCAAATAGTAAGGGGTCTTAAGTAGCATTGTATAAGACGTGGTTTTTCTCAGCGTTAACAATCTGAGAGATACAAATGGATAAACAGCCACAGGGGTTTGTTCATCAGTCAGGCTCAGGCTGCCATGGTATTGTAGGCCTATCCTGGCATTCTTAGCATCTTTATTATTTTTTAAAGTTGTGATAAGATACACAAAATTTACTATCTTAACCATTTTTAAAGGTGCAGTTCAATGGTATAAAATACATTCATCAAGTTGTTGGCGACCTTTACTACCATTCATCTCCAGAACTCTTTTCAAATCTTGTAAAACTGAAACACTATACCCATTAAACAGTAACTCCCCTTCTCCTCTTCACCAGTGTCTAGCAGCCACCATTCTAGTTTCTAACTCTATAGTTTGACTAAACTTAAGTACCTTACATAAGTGGAATCATGCCGCATTTGTCTTTTTTGACTGGCTTGTTTCACTGAGCATAATATGCTCAAGGTTCATACAAGTTGTAGCATATGTCAGAATTTCCTTCCTTTTTAAGATTGAAAATATGCCATTACATGTATATAACCACATTTTGTTTATCCCTTCCTCCACTGATGGACTTAAATTGCTTTCACATTTTAGCTCATGGGAATAATGCTGCAAGTGAACATGGATGTGCATATATAGCTCTATGAGTTCCCACTTTTAATTGATAACTAAATTACCAATAATGGTAATTTTATCTTTAATTTTTTGAGAAACTGCTATACTGCTTTCCAGAGCTCCTGTACCATTTTACATTCCTACAACAGTGTACAAGAGTTTCAGTTTCTCTACATCCTCCTAAACACTTACTTTCTGTTAATGAGTGTGAGTGAAATGATCTTATAACAGTTTTGACTTGCATTTCCCTAAGAGATATTGAGTGTCTTTTCATGTACTTATTGGCCATTTCTGTATCTTCTTTGGAAAAATGTCTTAGTCAGCCCTTTGCCCAGTTTATTTTTTTTTTTAATTTAATTTAATTTTTTAACTTTACAGTATTGTATTGGTTTTGCCATATATCAAAATGAATCCGCCACAGGTATACATGTGTTCCCCACTCTGAACCCTCCTCCCTCCTCCCTCCCCATACCATCCCTCTGGGTCGTCCCAGTGCACCAGCCCCAAGCATCAAGTATTGTGCATCGAACCTGGACTGGCGACTCGTTTCATATATGATATTATACATATTTCAATGCCATTCTCCCAAATCATCCCACCCTCTCCCTCTCCCACAGAGTCCAAAAGACTGTTCTATACATCATCAGTGTCTCTTTTGCTGTCTCGTATACAGGGTTATTGTTACCATCTTTCTAAATTCCATATATATGCTTTAGTATACTGTATTGGTGTTTTTCTTTGTGGCTTACTTCCCTCTGTATAATAGGTTCCAGTTTCATCCACTTTATTAGAACTGATTCAAATGTATTCTTTTTAAAATAGGTTGTTTTTGTTGTTGAGTTTTAAGAGTTCTCTATATATTCTAGATATTTATCCTTTATCACATACATGATTTGCAAATGTTTTTCCCATTCTGTGTGTTGCCTTTTTACTCTGTTGCTGTTGTCTTCTGATGCACAAAATTTTTAAATTTTCATCAAGTCTAACTTTTCCTGTTGTTGCCAGTGCCCTTGGTTCTATACTGAAGAAATCATTGCCCGATTCAGTGTCGTAGAGCTTCTGCCCTCCTGTGTTTTTTCTGAGAGTTTTATACTTAAACAGCTCTTAAATCTATGTCTTTGATCCATTTTAAGTTACTTTCTGTATATGGTACTAGATAAGGGGCCAACTTAATTATTTTGCATATTAATATCCAGTTTTCCTAGCTCCATTAGTTGAAAAGATTGTTCTTTTCTCATTGAATGATCTTGACACTTTGTCAGAAATGATTTGATCATGTATATGAGTGTATATTTCTAGGCTCTGTCTTCTGTTCGCTTTGTATTTTATCTGTCTGTATGCTAGTACCACATTGTTTTGATTGCTGTAGCTTTATAGGAAGTTTTGAAATCAGAAAATGTGATTTCCACTTTGTCCTTTCCACTTTTTTCCTCCATGTTATTCTTTTTCAAGATTGTATGGCTATTCAGGGTCTCCTAAGATTCTATGAGTTTTAAGATGGGGTTTTCTGTTTGTGCCCCCAAAAAATGTCATTGGGATTTTGATAAGGATTGCATTGTCCTCCAGTTCATGAATGTGGGTTGAGATTCCTTTTATTGATGTCTTCTGATAATTTTTATCAGGAGTGATATAACCATTTGTGTTTTCATTTTATGTCCTTAACCTTCTTGGTTAATTACTAAGGCTTTTTTGTTTTGTTTTCTTTTTTGATGATATTGTAAGTGGAATTGTTTTCTTAATTTCTTTTTTGGGTTGTTTATTGTTGGTGTTTGGAAATGTAACTAGTGGTCAAAGAGGTATCCTGGCCCTTTGCTGAATTAACTTCTTAGTTCTAACAATTTGGGGGGGAGGTGTTTAGGATTTTTTGCCTGTAAGTTTATATCATCTGCAACCAGGGATAATTTTACTTCTTCCTTTCTTATTTGGATGCTTTAATTTCTTTTTCTTGCCTAATTGATCTAGCTAGAACTTCCAGTACTGTGTTGAATAGAAGTGATGAAAGTAGGTATCCTTGCTTTGTTCTTGATCTTAGAGGAAAAGCTTTCAGTTTTTGAGCATTATGATGTTTGCTGTTCTTTTTTATAATATGGCTTTTATTTTGTTGCAGTAATTTTCTTTGATCTTTGTTGAGTTTTTATCATGAGAAGGTGTTAAATATTGTCAAATGTTTTTTTCTGGGTCAGTTCAGATGATTAAATGGATTTTTTTTCATTCCATTAGTATAGTGTTCTACATTTTATTGATTTTCATATTTTGAGCCATTTTTGTATTCCAGGAGTAAATCCCACCTGATCTCTGGTGTAATATTTTTAATATGCTGCTAAATTTGGTATTTTGTTGAGGATTTTTCTTTTATCAGTATTCAAAAGGTATCATGGTTTTTAGTTTTCTTGGGGCTTTAGTATCAGAGTAAAGATAGCCTCACTCAATATGCCAGCAAATTTGGAAAACTTAGCAGTGGCCACAGGATTGGAAAAGGTCAGTTTTCATTCCAATCCCAAAGAAAGGCAATGCCAAAGAATGCTCAAACTACCACACAATTGCACTCATCTCACACGCTAGTAAAGTAATGCTCAAAATTCTCCAAGCCAGCCTTCAGCAATACATGAACTGTGAACTTCCAGATGTTCAAGCTGGTTTTAGAAAAGGCAGGGGAACCAGAGATCAAATTGCCAACATCTGCTGGATCATCAAAAAAGCAACAGAGTTCCAGAAAAACATCTACTTCTGCTTTATTGACTATGCCAAAGCCTTTGACTGTGTGGATCACAACAAACTGTGGAAAATTCTGAAAGAGATGGGAATACCAGACCACCTGACCTGCCTCTTGAGAAACCTGTATGCAGGTCAGGAAGCAAGAGTTAGAACTGGACATGGAACAACAGACTGGTTCCAAATAGGAAAAGGAGTACGTCAAGGCTGTATATTGTCACCCTGCTTATTTAACTTCTATGCAGAGTACATCATAAGAAACGCTGGGCTGGAAGAAGCACAAGCTGGAATCAAGATTGCCGGGAGAAATATCAATAACCTCAGATATGCAGATGATACCACCCTTATGGCAGAAAGTGAAGAGGAACTAAAAAAGCCTGATGCAAGTGAAAGAGGAGAGTGAAAAAGTCGGCTTAAGCTCAACATTCAGAAAATGAAGATCATGGCATCTGGTCCCATCACTTCATGGGAAATAGATGGGGAAACAGTGGAAACAGTGTCAGACTTTATTTTTTTGGGCTCTAAAGTCACTGCAGATGGTGATTGCAGCCATGAAATTAAAAGACGCTTACTCCTTGGAAGGAAAGTTATGACCAACCTAGATGGCATATTAAAAAGTAGAGACATTACTTTGCCAACAAAGGTCTATCTAGTCAAGGATATGGTTTCTCCAGTGGTCATGTATGGATATGAGTGTTGGACTGTGAAGAAAGCTGAGTGCCGAAGAATTGATGCTTTTGAACTGTGGTGTTGGAGAAGACTCTTGAGAGTCCCTTGGACTGCAAGGAGATCCAACTAGTCCATTCTAAAGGAGGTCAGTCCTGGGTGTTCTTTGGAAGGACTGATGCTAAAGCTGAGACTACAACACTTTGGCCACCTCATGCGAAGAGTTGACTCATTGGAAAAGACTCCGATGCTGGGAGGGATTGGGGGCAGGAGAAGGGGGCGACAGAGGATGAGATGGCTGAATGGCATCACCAACTCGATGGACATGAGTTTGAGTGAACTCCGGGAGTTGGTGATGGACAGGGAGGCCTGGCCTGCTGTGATTCATGGGTTGCAAAGAGTCGGACGTGACTGAGCAACTGAACTGACTGACTGAAAGACAGCCTCTTTATACTTACCTAAAAATTAGTTAGGAAGTATTTTACCCTTATCAGTTTTTTTGGAGAAGTCTGAGAAGTATTGGTGGTTGTGGTTGTTGTTCAGTCAATAAGTCATGTCCAACTCTTTGTGACCCCAGGACTGCAGCACTCAAGGCTTCCCTGTCTTTCACTATCTTCCAGAGTTTGCTCAAATTATGTCCATTGAGTCGGTGATGCCACCTAACCATCTCATCTTGTGTCACCATCTTCTTCCCCCCACTCTCAATCTTTCCCAGAACCAGGGTCTTTTCCAGTGAGTCAGTTCTTTGCATCAGGTGGTCGAAAGTATTGGAGCTTCAGCTTCAGCATCAGTCCTTCCAGTGAATATTCAGGGTTGATTTCCTTTGGGATTGACTGGTTAGATCTCCTTACTGTCCAGTGGAGTCGCAGGAGTCTCTCTAGCACCATATTTTGAAAGCATCAGTCTCTGGTGCTCAGCCTTATGGTCCAAGTCTCACATATGTACATGACTACTAGAAAAACCATAGCTTTGACTATATGGACCTTTGTCAGAAGAGTGATGTCTTTGCTTTTTAATATGCTAACTTTGTCATACGTTTCCTTCCAAAGAGCAAACATCTTCTGCAATCACTGTCCACAGTGATTTTGGAGCCTAAGAAAATGAAATCTGTCATTGTGTCCACTTTTCCCCCTTCTATCTACCATGAAGTGATAAGACTGGATGCCATGATCTTAGTTTTTTGAATGTTGAGTTTTAAGCCAGCTTTTTCACTCTCGTCTTTTCACCCTCATCAAGAGGCTCTTTAGTTCCTCTTTGCTTTCTGCCATTAGAGTGGTATCATCTGCATATCTGAGGTTGATGATATTTTGTTAAGTTCTTTAAAATGTTTGGTATAATTCATCGATGACACTATCAAGTCCAGGACTTCTCTGTTGAGATCTTTTGCATACTGATTCAGTCTCCTTACTCCTCATTATTCTATTCAGATTCTCTATTTATTTGTGGTTTAATCTTGGAAAGTTTTGTGTTTCTAGGAATTTATTCATCAAGGCTATGCAATTTGTTGGTGTATAATTTTTCATGAAATTTTTTCATAAAATTTCATGAAATCTGTCTTATAATTCCTGTTTTTGTAGAATGGTAGTAATATCCCTACTGATACTTGATTCTAATAATTTGAATCCTCTTTTTTTCTTAGTCATTTATCTAAAAATTTGTCCACTTTTTGAACTTTTAAAAGAATCAACCTTTGGTTTCATTGATTTTTCTGTTGTCTTTTCATGCTCTATTTTACGTATCTCTTCTCTAATCCTTTCTTTCTGCTAGCTTTGAGTTTAGTTTGGTTCTTTAGTTGTAAAGTTAGGTTGTTGATGGTGAACTTTTTCTTGTATGTATTTATAACTATAAATATCCTCTTTACTACTACTTTTGCTACATTCTGTAAGTTTTAAATGCTGTGTTTTCATTTTTTGTCTCTTAAGTTTTTTCTAATCGGGCTTCCCTTGGCTCAGTGGTAAAGAATGTGCCAGCCAATTCAGGAGACGTGGGTTCGATCCCTGGGTCAGGAAAATCTCCTCCAGAAGGAAATAGCAACCTACTCCAGTATTCTTGCCTGGAAAATTCCACAGACAGAGAAGCCTGGTGGGCTACAGTCCAGAGGTGTAAACAACAACAGTCAATTTTCTGATTACACTATGATTTCTTATTTGATCCATTGATTAAGAGTATGTTGTTCAATTTCCATAAATTTGTGGGTTTTCCAGTTTTCTATTACTGGTTTATAACTACATTCAGTTGTGGTTGGAAAAGATACTTTATATGGTGTCTGTTTTTTCAGATGTGTTCATATCTATTTTATAGCTTGGAACATGATATGTTCTGGAAAATATTCCATGTGCATTTGGGAAATATGTACTTTTGTTACTGTGTGGAATATTCAATATATGTCTGTTAGATCTTGTTGGTTTGTTGTGTTGCTCAAGTACTCTGTTTCCTTATTTATCTTTCTGGTTGTTCTGTTATTGAGAGTAGGGTATGGATGTCTCCCAAATATTATTGTACAACTATTTCTCTTCAGTTCTATTAATTTTTGTTTCATGTTTTGATGGCTGTTAGGAGCTGCATGAAAGTTTGTAATTCTTATAAATTTGTGCTGAATAGAACCTTTTATTAATACATAATGTTCTTCTTTGTTTCTTATAATCTATTTTGATTTAAAGTCTATTTTGTCTCATATTAGTGTAGCCACTCCTGTTTCTTTTGGTGATTGTTTACATGGAATATCTTTTTTCATTTTTTCAGTTTCAGCTTATTTGTGTCTGTGGATCTAAAGTGAGAATGTTATCAATAGCATGTAGTTGTATACCCACCCTGCCAATATGTCTTTTGATTCGAGAGTTCAATCCATTTACATTTATAGTTTAATACTGATAAGGAGGCACTTAATCTGTCATTTTGCTTTAGAGTTCAATTGATTTTTTTGGAGGCTAAACATTTAAATTCCTTTTGTCATATATTGTCCTGGATATTCTATATTTCCTCTATGGTTACTGTTAGGATTACATTTAACATCCTGAAGTTATAATCCTCTGATTTATACCAACTTAACTTCAATAATACACAAACTTTGGTCCTTTACAGCTCTATACCGACCCTTATCAATTGTCAAAAATTACATATTTACATAGCGTGTGTTCAAAACCATAAACTAATAATTCTTTTAAATGCATTTGTCTTTTAAATTATGTAGGAAATGAAGTGTAAAGTTACAAACCAAAGTTCCTGTTACATTAGCTTTGAGTAGAATAATTCTTAGTTTTAAAACATACGTTAAACTCTTAAATCATGTACCAAAGAAGGAGTGGGGTTAACAATCATTTTTATAATAATACTACTTTTATTATTTGCCTCATGTACTTACCTTGACTGAGATCTTTAAATCCTCATAGGGCTTCATGTTACTGTCTAGTGTCCTTTCATTTCAACTTACAAGACTTTTTTTTTTTAACATTCCTTAAAGGACAGGTCTAATGGTAGCAGACTCCTTTAGTGTATCTGGGAATGGCTTCATTTCTCACTACATTGATGGATAATTTTGCCAGCTTTAGGATTTTTTGTGAATTAAAAAAAAAATTTAGCACTTTGAATATATCACCCACTGTTTTCTGGTCATCAAATTTCTGATGAGAAATCTGCTGATAGTTTTTGAGAATCCCTTGTATGTGATGAGTCACATCTCAGTCTCTTTGAAGGCTCTCTGTCTTTTGAAAGCTTGATTTTAATGTGTCTTTTGTGGATCTCTTGGAGTTCATTGAGCTTCTTTGATATGCATATTTATGTATTTCACAAAATTTGGGGATTTTTTAGTCATTATTTCTTCAAATATTCTTTCTGCCATTTTCTCTTTTTCTTCTGGGATCCCACAATCCACATATTGGTTAACTTGATGGTGTTGTACAGTCTCCTTAAACTCTGTGCACTCTTCTTCCATCTTTTTTCTTCCTACTTCTCAGACATAGTAACTTCTGTTGTCCTGTCTTTATGTTCACAGATTTTCTTTTGCCTGTTCAAACTCATCTTTGGATTCTCTTAGTGAATTTTTCATTTTATAGTTATTTTATGTTTTTTCAAGGTTTTCTTTTTCTGTATTTTTTATACATTGTTATCTTGACTTTCTCTACATGTTACTTTAAAGCATATGTATCAGTTGTTTCAACTTTTTTGTCTCAGGTCTATTTTTAGGAGCTGTTTGTTTTTTCTGTTAATTTATGTTTTTCCTTTGAGTCAGGGCTACACTTTGTTTTGTTTTTGATGCCCTGTGATTTTGTTGTTGTTGAAAACTGGAAATTTTAATCATATAATGTGGTAACTATAGAAATTGGATTGTCCCCTCTCCCCAGGGAGCAAAGATCAAATTCTCTCCTGTTTTTTGTCAATTTGTGTGTGTGTGTGTGTGTGCATGCGTGTGTGTGTTCTTGATTGTTGTAGGCCATCTTCTTGTCCAGGATCAGCCTGAGGTATAAACTTAGGGTCTTTTTTGAGCCTGTACCTTTCCCTGGGCATGCAGAGTGACTTCCTAAATTTTCCTGTAATGGGAGTTGCCTTTTTTTTCTTTCAGTTGTGTTGCAATACAGTTGACATATTGCACTGGGTAAGTGTGAGCTGTACAGCATATTGACTTGACATATATGCATAATGAAATGAATAGCAGAATAAGTTTAGTGACTGTCCATCTCATATAGCTAAAAAAAAGGCAAAAATTATTTTTTCTTGTGATGAGAACTTTTAGGATTTACTTTTAACAAGTTTCATATACAAGTGTTAATTATATCAATCATGTATATTATATCTCTAGTATTTACTATAACTAAAATTGGAAGTTTGTACCTTTTGACCACCTTCATCTGATTCTTCTACCCTCCACCCCACCCCCTCCTCTAGTAACCACAAATATGATCTCTTTTTCTGAGTTTGTTGTTTGAAGTATAATTGACCTACAACATTTTGTTAATTTCTAGTGCACAATATACAGTGATTCAGTATTTCTGTACATTTCAAAAACATCACCATTGTAAATCTAGTTTGCCATCCGTCCACATACAAAGATACTACAATAATATTGACTATATTCCCCACATTGTACATTTCACCCCCATGACTCATTTATTTTGTAACTGGAAGTTTATAGGTCTTAATTTTCCTCACCTATTTCACTGATCCCAGTTGAGTTGCTTTGAATGTTAGTCTTTAATACCTGACACTCAGAAGAGGAAAAAGAAAAATGACGAGGGGGGATGGGGCAGTGACTCACAGTACTCTGCAAGTCACTTTTGCAGGAGATTGAAGGGAGTGAAGGAAGAACAGTTGAAGGAAGTGCAACAGCAATATCCAGCTGCTTCTTTGTCTTTTCCTCAGAGATGAGAAGCGGCAACCAGTCATCAGAGCACAGACACGTGATATTTGGAGGACACATCCTGTTCTTACCCTGACTCATGTAGACTGTGTGCAGGGTGCTCACGTAGTGTGTGCAGAGCTGCCTGTCAGGGAGCAGGGTGACGGGTAGCCCCTGTGAAGCTGAGCTGAAATTGACCAGAGTTGCAAGCCTTCAGTGAACTTGAGAGTTCCAGAATAGTTTCTGACAGTGCATTTGTTGTCTAGGTGCGGAGACGGATTCCTACTTTGCTTTCTACTTTGTAGTCTACCCAGAATCCTCATCTAATTAGCTTTACTTTTTTTTTTTCTTTTTTGATGGTCTACAATATAGGATAGCTTTGGACTACATTGGAAGTGCCTATACATTTTCAACATACACCTGACAGAATTTATTTGCTTCTCTTTGCCTGTCTCCCTTATCTTTTTTATAAGCAGAGTTGCTACATTCTGTAATGGCTACACATGGAGTGAGTATGTTTCATTTGATTTGGGGCATATATACTCTCCACATGTCTTAAGAATAGTAGCAAGCGGTCAGTTATAGTAAAAGTAAACTATAAGAAGAGTTGATGTATGCCTTATGGATTATATGCCAGAGAACAGTATTTGATTAAATAGATTTAGTTATACCTACAGAAAGAGTTGAGAACATCAATGAAGCTTGCAAATAAGAGCAAATGAACTGATATTTAAGAGATTTATCATCTCTTTAAAGATATCTTATTGGGAATATTGCAATTAATATTAAAATTAAATTTCTCTAAAAGTTTAATCTCTTGATATTTCCTTATTCTGTTGAAGCTTTTTGAATCCCTCAGAGATAAAGACAAAAATGATTATTAGAGGATTTATCTGCATGTATTATAGGAAAGTATAAAAAAATCAGAATGGAAAGCAACTGTTGCAAGTACCAGAAAATTATGCTATTAATTTAAGTGTCATCAGAGCACAAAAAGATCACATTCCGGGACTGTGAGAAAATTATTAAAATACTGGAAATAATAGTACTTAAGATGAAGATATTATACTCTAAGATCTGGTTAAGTGACTGACATTATTATATCACTTCAGGTATTATAAAAGTAACAAAATGCTTTTAAAGATAATAAGCGTTACATTTTGAGATTGGCAGTGTTCACACTTTTCTGCTTAAGTGCTTTCCTAGTTTAACATAATTTAATAACAGTTATGGGGGAATAGCTAACATCTTAGTTCCCATATATATCCTTTCTCCTTCCTTGTTCAATATATACATATACAAGTGATAAAACTTTATTCTCTAAATGGTGGGTTAATGAACAGTTACTCTTCTGCCTTTGTCCTTGGTGTTAGAAATTTGGCTATTTTGTAAACTGTTTAGCTCCTAAATGTTGAGAAATATACTACAAATCTGTTGCAAAGAAGGTACTGCTACATAGAGCCATTACTATCCAGAAATCAGATGAGTGTTTTTTAAAACAGCCTGGTGTGTGCATGCTGAGTCATATAGTCATGTCCAACTCTTTGAGACCCTATGGACTGGGTCCATCAGGCTCCTCCATCCATGAGATTTTCCAGGCAAGAATACTGGCGTGGATTGCCATTTCCTTCTCCATTTAAATAGTTTTTTTTTGAGGTATAATTGATATACAATAAGCTGAATGTATTTAAAGTGTATGATCTGGTGATCATTGAGAAATGTTTACATGGGTGAAGTCAACCCCACAATCAAGATAATAAACATTTCCACAGCAATCAAGTTTCCCCTTCCCCTTTTGTCCCTCTTGTCCCTCCTCCTGATCCCCAGGCAACTACTGCTCTCCTCTCTAGAGTTTTATGTAATTCTATGTACTTTTCTGTGTTAGGTTTCTTTCCTCAGCATAATTAGAGATTTATCAGTGTCATAGCATGTACTAATAATTCATTCTTTTTATGCTGAGTAGTACTCCTTTGTATGAATGTAATCACATATTGTTTGTTTACCTATGATGGACCTGTGGGTTGTTTCCAAGATGTGGCTGTTATGAATAAGGTACTATGAACATTATATGAATATCATTATATGAATATATGCTTTCATTTCCTTTCAGAAAATACCTAGAGTTAGCATGGCTAGATCACATAGGAGATGTACAGTTTTTTTTTTTCTTTTTTTTCCCTTCTTGAAAAATACTGTTAAGAGAGCAAAAAGACAAGCTATAGACTAGGAGAAAATATTTGCAAGACATATAGATAATGCACATGTGCTTAGAATATACAAAGAGCTCTGAAAGCTCAGTAATAAGACAACAGCCCCAAATAGGCAGAATTTATATACACACACAGACATATATACATGCTAAATCAAATAATCCCTTTTATTACTATTAAAGCTTTATATATATAAATCAATTTTAAGAGGAAAGTTTATTCAAAGTAGGCAGATTTAACTCTTGGAGAATTGACCATATGTCAATATGTCACTTCCCTTTTGGGACATGGCTAAGACTTAGATAATCCTTGCTCCCTACCTCACTTCCTTTGCATCCACTTTTTACTCAGCCTCATTGGTTCAGTTCATTTCATGATTGTGTATCTTGACAAAGCACCTCACCTCAGCCCTACCAACACTCTTACCCCAGAGCTCTTCTAATGCTGGACCAGTGATGCCTGTGTGAGCCACCAGGCGTACGTACGTATGCAGATCTGGAATGTGAGAGAATTTGTAACCCCACTTAGAGCAACACGACCAGTCAGGAGTGGAAGCCAGTGAATAAGTGCTCCTGAATTGTTTCTTGGGTGGCAATTCTGAGGAACTTTCTCCAGAACTTCTCACAGAGCCACCGTTGACCACTGTGACTATCTTGAAAGTACCTCACTTTAGCTTTCTCTCTTCTCTTGTACTCTTTCCAGTCCCTACTCCCTCAGTCCCTAAGATTACTTTGAATAACCTATCTGTACTGCCAGCTCTTGCCTCAAGCTTTGCTTTTTGGGGGAGATTTCCAAGTTAAAATTACCATTGCATATATCACTTAATGTTATAGCTACAAATAAAAATGATATAGGACAGTGGTCCAAATACACCAGTTAAACTTATGGCCCACAAATTTACCTTCCTGAAAAAATCCTGGTGTTTGCCTTTTGTGTGTTTCATTTGTTCTTCAAGATTGAACAAAACCTTTGCAGCTCTATGTGACCTTCTAAGCAATATAACTTGACAATTCTTTTAAAAACTCAATTTATTTTAATTCAAGGAGTATACTAATCTCTCAAATGATGACCTTACCCCTACAGAACTTTTTCTTTACAGTTGTTATCAGCTTCCTTTGACTTGTCACCACTATTTGAAAAATTTTATACACTTTCTATATAATAATGGGTCACAGCCACTAACTTCTTAGCTTATACTTGTTAACCAGTTTCTTTGTCAAACATAAAAAAGAGATCATTAACCTTTCAGTAATCAGGACTAGCATGTTTTGAAGAGTTTAGACTTTAGCATATAAACCACAGTGAGTGGTGCCAGTGGAAACCAGAGCACCAGTTCCTTTCACTAAATATAACATTTTCATCTCCTTCCTTTTTTGTTGGCTCTATGTCATGAGAAAAGGTGATATCCTTTAGGATTTCCAATGTAATCTAGTGTTCTGATGGTTTATTTATTTATTAAACATAAAACAAGAATAACCAACTTTACCTTCCTCTGCTTAATTGTTGGGGCACTTGATTAATCACACTTCCCTGCGATAAAAATTGGCAAGCATTTCCAAAATTGACTGTTTCAGTAATATAAATAACTGGTCAGGAGATAGAATATGCCTTTTAATTTTTTTGGTAAGGCCATAATTTGGTGACATTTGCCCAGAATGGTTCATGATCTAAAGGTTTAAATGCCAAATCTGTCATACCCAACAAACTGTTCAGAATTGTGTTTATTCAGAAATTTTTAGTGCATCAGCACAGGGATCTCACGTACAGTTCACCTGTATACACAATGGTCCAGGTATCCTGATTTCAGTGCAGAGGATTTCGTTAAATGCCTTAGGTGAACCCAATGTGAAATTGATCTCTTAATATCTTTATGCCCGCTCTTTTTCAAATCACGTCAAGATGTCTTTTTTCTTTGAGATTAATACATTCTTTTTAATATTCTGACTGTTGCTTTTCACACAAGAAGATTGGTCTCCATTTCAGAGACTCTCTTCCCTGTTAAACCTAGCTCTTGAGCTCCCAATGCATGGAATGTTACAGATGTAGTTTTCCAATGTCTGGTGGTTAGTCTGTGTCTTTTTTTTTGCCTGTCACTGCCCTACCCCACATAAAAATAGAATGAAAAATACATAGATAAAATAATATGGTTGGTATGCCATTGGAATGGTGTGCTACAAATCTTTGGAGTAGGTAGAGAATATAGAATGTGCTCTTCTCATCTTGTTTGATATTTTTTAACTTTCTCAGGACTTCTATTTTAATTTGAAAAATGCTTTAGAACAAGAGGTTGCTTAGCATCACATCCTCTCCCCACCATAGCACGGCTTACGTGAGAAGCTTCTACATCATAATCTTGGTTACTGGGGTACTTTTCTTCTCTGTAACAATTTATTGCTTTTGGGACACTAAGCCTTTTCTGTTTAATTAATTGTTTATTTTGCTAACTTCTTTTGTCTTCCGCCTACAGCTTTTTCCCTCTCTTTCTTTTAATCAGGTGTATGTGCAAAAACGATTGACATTTTCCTTTAATTAATTAAACTAATCAGTTGCAGTGTTCCATATGTAATTTTTGGATGTTCATGATATTTATTTCTTTTATATTTCTGCTAGAAATTTATGATTTTATAAATTATTTCAAAACTCAAAAGTTTTAGAAGACTGAAATCTTGTCCCTATATTTTAGAAAATAATAGCAGTTGTATAATGCATTTTTGACTTCTGTCCTTAAATATGTGAGGATAGAAAATGTAATCCAAATATTTTCATCCTGGTATAACAGTTCTTTTAATTAAAGAGGAAATGTTTGTTCTATAGTGAATCATAAATTATTTATAATGTGAATGAGAAAATGTTTATAAGCATAATTTGGAAATAAATGGGAGTATTTATAGTAACTGGCATTTTGAAAGAAAATATATGTACTTTTGAGTGGACAGAATCTTCTACTTTATGAATTTTCAAAGTTATATTTGAATTCTTGACTTTAGATGTGAAAGTCACCTTAATAGTTATCTATGCTTTTGATTCTATGGCACACTCACATTTATAGACATAATATTAAGGCTTCAAGAGGCTGAGTATGTCTTGATCAGATACTTTGTTACCCTACAAGATTAGAATGGTGATAGTGAACTGGGTTCTTTTATCTTTGTATTGGAGATCCTAACATAGTCCTGATGCATGGTTGAAATATTAGTTTCATTAAATTTAGTATATTTTTCACTATACACATCATGAAATGAAAGGATAGTGGACAGACCTTTTATTTCTGTTTCTATCTGTGCTCTTTTGTGATTATACAAATAATATATATTATTGTGGGAAGCCTGGACAAGTACAAAGAAAATAAAAATTGTCATTAAAAGGGTCGTTTTAAAAACCATACTACTTAGTGACAAATGAAGCCTTGAATCAAAATCATTGGTGTTGAATCATATTCTAGAATGGATTAAGGGCCTATACCATGGTCCCATAGAACTTTCAAAATGCTCACATCTTCAGTGGCGTTCTGTAATAAAGCAGTGACTAGTAATGGGAGGGCTGTAAGAAAGAAGCCATACCATGGAATTGAGCTGTCTAGTTATTGAAAGCGGAGAAGGCGATGGCACCCCACTCCAGTACTCTTGCCTGGAAAATCCCATGGATGGAGGAGCCTGGTAGGCTGCAGTCCATGGGGTCGCAAAGAGTTGGACATGACTGAGTAACTTCCCTTTCACTTTTCACTTTCATGCACTGGAGAAGGAAATGGCAACCCACTCCAGTGTTCTTGCCTGGAGAATCCCAGGGACGGGGGGAGGCGGTGGCGGGGTGGCCTCGTGGGCTGCCATCTCTGGGGTCGCACAGAGTCGGACACGACTGAAGCGACTTAGCAGCAGCAGCAGTTATTGAAAGAAAAGCTACTTTGGGAAAGCAGACTCACCCCCACCCCCCAATCCAGTATACCTTGTTTTTTGTACCATCCTCTTAAATTGGAGGCTTTGCTTATCTCTGAAACTTTGCACTTTACTTCATCATACCTGAAACTCTGCACTTAGAAATAATGTCTAAACTTATGAGGTGAAGTATTTTTTAAATGATTATGTGAAGTTTTTCTCTGGGAAACTTTATCCCCTATTCTTTAATACGTATGTATGTATTTTGAAAGTTGATTTTCAGGAAGTAACCTTTTATATTAAGGGTGTTAATCCTTTGTCTAATGTGGTGCAGATCTTTCTGATTTGATAGGTTGTGAATTTCTCTAGGTCAGGGACCATGTGTACAAGATAGTTTACAATTCAAGTAGTATGCATTTTACAATTTGTTGAGGGTACAGCTCATGTTCTTTGTTAAGAAAACCCCAAAAGGACATAAGGAAACTTTGAAAAGTGTTGGCTGTATCTGTTACCTTGATTGTGGTGATGGTATTATGGATATATGCATATGCCCAAAGTCATCAACTTGAACACACGGAATATGTGCAGTTCTTTGTATGACAAGTATACCTCAGTAAAACTATTAAAAATCCCAACATACTGTCTAGGAAATGGTTTATTGTATTTGCATCTAATGGTTAATGACTTTTATTGTAAGCAAAGAGATTACAGTATTAGATTTACAGAGTACAAAAGTCCATTACAGTAGGAGGGCTATGTCTAAAGGAAGAAAATTCAGTTAGAAGGTTGTTTTAGTAATCTACTTAAAACTATGCTTAGATTCCTGGCTTAGGCAGTAGGAAAAGTAGTAGTCCCTTCACTAAGAAAAAACAAAACAGGAAGGGAATTCTTCTTTGGGAAGATGATGACCATCTCAGTATGGTGTGCAAGTTAGACAGCCATATAGATATCATCAATATAGAAATGGCTAAGTAGTTTTGGATTCTCTATCTGGGCTAAATAAGTTTGTGAATCATCATAGAGAATGTGGTTATTGAAGCTTGGAGTAGTAAATATACCCACAGAAAGTATTTCATTTTATTTTATATAAACATATCTTTGTATGCATATTGAACAATATTAACTGTAAGTCATGATAAAGAACTGTGGTTTTAATCACTGATAAAACATAATTTGCAAGCTACTTGTAAATAATGGTAGTCCTAATAAATAGAATGATGAAGGTCATCAGTGGTTATAGTTTAATGTCAAATAGTTTAGTTCAATTTAAACAAATATTTATTGAACAGTTTTTAGAATTTGTGCTGCTTTTATTCCATGGTCATATCACAAGGACAAAAACATCACTTTGAGAAGAACTGCACTTAATGTGTAATGTAAACCAGGAAATCATAGTATCAGGTTTGTAGAATACAAAAATCAATTGCAATGTAAATGGTGGGCTTTAGGGAAATATAACTAGAGGGGAAAAAAATCCAGTTGGAATGTTGACTTACATGGTTTTAAGAGAGGGACTGATACGTTCAAGGCTTTATTTTAAATAGGGTACCCTGCAGGAAAGTAGATGAAGTCAAGGATGGCAAATCTAGATATGGAAATAAGAATAATGGATTATTTTGATAGTATAGAATACTAAGATAATTACCAAGAAATGTTAAATATGGACTTATGTCTCATATTAGCTTTTGAACTTATTAGGTGATAAGACCAGAAATCTACAAGGGTCAAAACTGGTTTCTTAGTTAGGTATATAAAGAATGATGGTGTGTTCAGTGAAAGAGGAAATAAAGGACATCTCATAGTTTAAAAAAAAAAAAAATACTTGGGAGTCTGTGGTTTTCTGATTTCTGGATTCTGGCATCTAAACTTGTAGATAAGTATGATATACTAGAAGAGAACAGACATCCTACCCTCAAATTCCTAAAAGGTTATTTTTGGACATTACGTTCTAGTTCCTAGTCTTTTTTTCTGTGTATAGAAGGTTAGAAGAGTTGAAACTACCTTTGTGAATCTGAGCTATGAAATCCATCTACATGTAAAACCCTGCTGAAGTGAGATGAAATAGATTTTTCTTAAGTACATAAGTATAAAATACATTTTTAAAGGAGTTATTTCTTTTCATCTTACTCTGGGTGTATCATATTCTTAAATTATTGGCTTGTATCAATTATTTTGGATGAGTACATTTGCAGTATTTTTGGTGACTTTTTTTTTTATTTGAAACAATAAATAAATTCCCTAATTCTTTTTTAATGGTTTTAGTTTTGCTTTTTATATAAAATATTTAGTAAATAGTTGTATCTTTTTAATCATACATTATTTTATGAGAAACTCTTGACTTTGAATCAGGTAATTATAAATTGATTTTTAAAGTCAGTGACAGCTTTAATTCTTGTTATGTAGTGAAATGTATTTAATTCCCATAAAGGATTAATGCCTGAAATACTGAATTTAGAGACTGGCTAAAAATTTAACATCAAAAGAAATCTTGTAATTTCTGTTTGAATTCTTTAAAAATGAGGAGAGCCTTTTCATAATCTCTGTCTAATTAAGTCTGCAAAGTTACTTATTAATAGTGTATCAAAGAGCACTGTAAACACAGTGCTTGGTAACTGGGTAAAATTTTTCATATTAAAAATTGTGTAGACTGCTGAATATATATTATATACATTAGCAGTTTAAATATACTTTGTAGTAATTACTTTTCCATACATATAGTACAAAATTAATCATAATAAAAATAAATATGGTTTTTAAAAAGTTTACTTGGTAAGTGTACAGTTCAGTGACAGTCAAAGAAGAATTCTGTTAATACTAATAGTGGTGAAGAGATACGAAGCAGGGAGAGTTAACTGTTGTTTACTAGAGCCCAGTTTTAGCTGAAATGAAACAGAGCTTAAAACTTGTAAACTGAGTTGTAAATGGAAGATTACCTGCTATTGATAGTCATGCAACTTACTCAGCTTTCACTTGTCTTTTCACAGAGCTCCTTAATAAGCATTTATACTCAGTTTTTGGCAGCATTGGAATCACTGAAGACATTCTGGGATGTTATGGATGAAATTGATGAGAAGACTTGGGTACTTGAGCCAGAAAAACCTACACGGAGTGCTACAGCACGCAGAATTGTATTGGGTAGGGTAAAGGAGGATTAGGGAAGTTTTTTGTTTTTTTTTAAAGATGTTTGAGTGTATTTTGTATTACTTTGGAAAAGAAATCTAAGATGACATTGGATTTTAGATAAGACTTTTTTGTATGAGGGATGAACTATGATTTATTAGTACATATTTAAATGTAAATATTTTAAGTAGAAAGGACAAGTACTGAGGTGTTTCATTATAAAAGGTGATGATCTAATCCATGGATGTAGCATTCAGATAGTGTTTAATTAGCTTTTAGTTAGCATGGAAATTGTGGAGTAGATTTTTTTTTAAACTTCCATTACTTGGGAAAAAGCTGTTAGAAATAATGAAGTCTTCATTTGTGAAACTAGACAAGATTAGTACGAACAAGTCTGGGAATATTTTCTAACAGGAATATAGAGGAGGATAAAAGAACCTGAAGTGGGCCATACATGCCATTGAAGAGTAAAAAGAAAGCTTTACAAAATAATAATTGAATATATTTTAAGTATTGTACTCCTTAGTATTAAGTATTATATAATATATTAATTATATTAGTATTAATAATAAGTATTATAGTAAATTTTCTTTACTATAAATATGTGAAATTAATAAGATAAGGAATAACCATAAATATCATCCTGGCAATATTACCATATTCTATTTACTATGAAATTACTGTTTTATATATTATCATTATGAGCAAGCAATACATGAAATCAGTTTTAAAGTTCAACCTTTCAAGATTTTAGATGTTTTAAAACTATATTTGAGATCACAGTAAATAAACTATAGTTTTAAGAAGGATATTTTGATGTGAATCATATCCAAATTACTGAGCAGTTTGCATAGTTTCTACCTAGGTATAATAGATTATCTAGGTGGGGAAAGGGACACCTTACTATGAGAAGTAAGAGAAGTGCAGCAGTTCTACAAATAGTACTGTTACTTACTGAGTTTGAAAAAGCCTTAACAGTATTTAATTTAGAATAATTAACCAAGTTACAGTATATTTGTGAACAAGTATATATTAAAATGAAAATATTGTCTCCAAAGAAGTATAGTATTAACGGCCCCATTATATAATTATTTCTCCAGGTTATGGTTAAATACACTTTTTACTTTATTTCTCATGGTTCAGCATAAACAACCTTGGTTTTATTCACTTTCGTTATATATTTACGTTTTAGCTACTTTTTTTTTTTCCTTCAGGCACTGGTTTGGCTTTCTAGGACCAAGTTTTCAGCAAGTTAATCAAAAGATTCGATAGTATGACCATTGTTGTTAAGTGAAAGTAGTTTCTGCAGCCATTAGCAGATGATATTGCTAAAGGCTAACGTGAAATTTGTGTTCGTGGTAAAAAATTCATTAAACAGTGAGATTATAAGTTAACTTTGTAATTTTGCTTTTCTTATTGAATTACTGTACTCATTTTTTATTTTACTTGATTATCTCTTTTTGCCGGATCTGTAATAATTGTATTTATATTGTTGCCAACCTTAGCTATAGTGTATAGAATTTATCAAGACATTTTTACCATAAAAATGAAATCCAAATTAACCTTAAACAGTTATACTATATGTACGTTCAATAAAAGCAATAAAATTTCTGAAATTTGTACTATAGTATAGTTAAAATTTATCGAAGAATGTAGTATCAAGTAGAAATTGCTTACTTCTTAGATTTCATGAACTGTTAGTTGTTTTTGATATTAAATGAACAGTTTCCAAACATTTAATATGAACTGAACCCTTTGTTAGCCTACATAGGACATCTTCACATGGAGAAACAATGTTTGTATAAAATTCAAATCTTAAACATTTATTTTTACCATTTATTGTATTTTTAGTCTTTTATGTTCTTCTTTTCAAGAAAGTTATAGAAGTCATTTAGAGTATTTTTCAGTTTGTAACTTGTAATTTTATATATTGAAGATTTTTATCACTTCATAGAAAATTGTAATTCAAACTTTAATGGAATTCCAACCAGAATTCAGGTGGCTCAGTGGTAAAGAATCCGTCTGCCGATGCAGGAGATGTGGGTTCAATCCCTGGGTTGGAAATATCCCCTGGAGGAGGAAATGGCAACCACCCCACTGTTCTTGCCTGGAAAATCCCATGGACAGAGGAACCCAGCAGGGTCTTCTTCCAGGGAGGGTCGCAAAAAGTCAGACACAACTGAGCAACTGGGTGCACACACACAGCTTATGAACTGGCACTGTTTTTTGAAACTTAGGATCCCAAATCTTTAGTCATGATCAAAGTTTTTAAAATTACTTCACTTCTTTTAAATTATGAATTAGTAATGTATTTACTTTTGTAAAAAACCATATAAAACAATCTTTCCTTGGATATACAATGAACTAAGTACCCAGACAAATTACTCCTTTATATTTTTTTTATGAACCGTTCTAATTCTAAAAGCTTTAATATTCTTTTATTCTAGGGAATAACGTTTCAATAAATATAGAGGTAGACCCCAGGCATCCCACCATGCTTCCTGAGTGCTGTTTTCTTGGAGCTGACCATGGTATGAGATCTCAGGTTTAAATGTTTTTAACAGAATAATAAAATCCTTGTCCACTACTGAAATAATTAAATATTCTAATGTATTAATATACTAATGGTAAATATCTTAAATGAAAATGTCTCATCGTGAACTCTACTTCTGTGTTTCTTTATATATATATATATATATATATATATATATATATATATATGATTTAGATTTTCTAATCAAATAGTTAGGAAACGAAATCCTGTAATTAACAAATACTATGTATATTTCAGATTTTGTAACTGCATGATGGTAGATGTTAACTAAACTTGTGATAATCATTTTGCAAAATACAGATTCCAAATCATTATGCTGTATACCTAAATATATAATACAGTGTTATCAGTTATATAGCTCAATAAAGAGACAAATTCTGTGCCAAATGTGACTTTAAAAATGAAAGCAGCAAACCCTAAATTGACAATTTTTTTTTCTTTTTAAAAAAATATCTGAAGTGGTAAAACCCCTGGGAATTAGGCTGAGCAGAAACATACATTTGTGGTAGGTATCTTTGCAATACAATTTTTACTTTTTTCTATGATTAAACAAATTTAATAACAATTTTTTTTTCATACTTTCAGGGATCCAGAAAACAGTCTGTTACAAAATTTGAAAGATGTTTTAGAAATTGACTTTCCAGCTCGTGCTATCCTGGAAAAATCTGTAAGTTTTGTCAGTGCTTTGATATTCCAAATGGTATTGCATAATGAAACTTAAATGTTCTTTTAGGCACCAGAGAAAAATGAGGCTGAGAGGGAAGGAACTGGAAGAATATTACAACAGATTTCTGAACTGCAAGCAACAGTTGCATCAAAGAACTTATTAACCTTTGATTGGTGTTATAAGTGTACTTTTTTCATGGTCTTCAAGCAGTGAAGTGATTAATGACATCTTTATTATTAAAAATAGGGGGAAAGTTCCAGTATAGCTAATGAGATGTTTGGATTGTCTATACTGTCTACTTATGGCTTACTGAAATAAATTTCTAATTAGTTTGAAAGAAGTCTTTGTGAAAGATGGCAGTCTAGTTTTTTATTTTTTATTTTTTTGTTTGTTTTTTTTTAATTTTATTTTATTTTTAAACTTTACATAACTGTATTAGTTTTGCCAAATATCAAAATGAATCCGCCACAGGTATACATGTGTTAAAACTGAATAGATACTACTACATTGCAAAAATAATAGAAGTGATTTATGACGAACATGGACTACTAAATTGGTGGTATGTTTTTGTCTTTTTCCGTTAGTTATGTACTTTTGAAGTTTAGTATAATCACAAACTGATGTCAATTCCTGTTTTTGCATTCTATCGTGGCATTATATTGATGTACAAACTAGAAAAATTACTTAAGCCCAAACATCTAGTGAGCCAGAAGTAGAACCTGTTTTTTAGTATATCTGTGTATATTATTTACTGGATGAAAAAGGAAGCCTTCTCTTGCAAATAGCTTTTCTAAGGTGTTAAACAGTGATGTGACTGTATTTTCTATAACATAGTAATATAGTTACCTTTATAAAAATGTTATAAAAATTTAACTTTATCTAACACCATATTCATTCTTTACTTCACCTTGTGTATTCTTATTTCTTTTTTCCTCCCACCCAACCCCAAATATTTCTTTTCTTTTGAAGGATTTTTCTATGGATTGTGGGATTTGTTATGCCTATCAACTTGATGGTGCCATTCCTGATCAAGTGTGTGATAATTCACAATGTGGCCAGTCTTTCCATTATATATGCTTATATGAGGTAAAAATAAAAATATCAGCAAGACTTGACAGTGTAGGAAACACACATGTGAAATCTAAAATAAAATCTGTTTAGTCAATAGTGATCACCTTTTTTGCCATTAGCTCCTTTACCATTCATTCCAAATGCCCTGTTTCACTTCTTCATGGTTACTGATGAACTTAGAAATGTTCTAAAGTATCCAAGAAGGGGGGACATGTATCTAGACTGTATTCATGGATTTTTCACTGATGTATAACAAATTAAAGATTCTGATGGAACATTGGAATCTTTGTGTAAATATCTCATGTAACCACAGTGTAGACTCAAACAAGTAGGACTAATGGTGGAAATAAAGTGAAAGGGAGCTAGTACCACAGAGTACCTGTTACTTTTCAGGCTATATTTAAGTACAGAATAAATGTAATAATCCTACTTTTGATGTTAAGAATGCATTTTGTGATCTGAATATCTCACAACACTTAGTGACACTTACTGTTTATTATATGTTAAGTCTGCTTTCACTCCTGTCTGCAGCCACTTGCTCTCTAGCATTTATCTTAGGGCACAGTGGACATTCAATTAACTATGTGTGCCTCTGTCGACAAAAACAACCTGTCATTGTATAGTGCTTTCACTGTTCAAAGACTTCCTTAAAATCACCTCATGATTTTTGTGATTAGTTTAGTGGCTGGTGCTATCTGCAGTTTAACAGTGGAGAATTTAGGTAGGGATGCAATATACCTTATATAAAATCATAAAATATGAGGTCTAATTATAGAGATACTCTTAAGGGAACATATGCTTTCTTTTGTAATAATGAAAATTCATTTAATTTTTAAAAATGGGTTGCCTCCTGCTTGTAATTAATGGGTTGAGAATTAACCCCACTATTGGTGATTAAGATCAGAATTAATACCTAAATTTTAAGAGCCTGTGGTACCTTTTATAGCAGGAGTTCTTAATTTGTGATTCATGGATTTAGGTTAGGTCTGTGAACTCCATGAATTTGAACACACTATTTTTGTGTACAGCTGTGCTAGGGTAGAGGAGGTATGTGCATTTTATCAGATTCTTAAAGGGGCCTGTAATTTGATTATAAATCAGTGGTACAGACCTTAAAATCCATACTGGTTTCCCCTTGTTTTTTAGCATTTTAGTAGTTTGGTGTTGGCTCAGAAAATGCTTCTTGCAAAAGAAAATTAAGAAGGCAAATCTTCTGACATAAAAATATAGTGTACTCAAAAAGAATGAAATGGAATTTGGAGTACCTGTAATCATGTTGACATTCCTCCTCTTTTCTTCTCTGTTCAAAATTTTCAGTGGTTGAGAGGACTACTGACTAGTAGACAGAGTTTTAACATCATATTTGGTGAATGTCCGTATTGTAGTAAGGTAAGCAAATTATTTGTCACATTTCATAAAACTGTACCTAGCTTTCAGTAATGTGTTTTAGAAGATTTATTTATATAGTATAAAAGATTTATATATATAGTACATGTAGTATATAATTTTATATCAGTATATATAAAACTTTTAGAAACATTTGTCAATTTATTTTAAAAAAACTTCTAAGATAAATTTGCCTCTATTAATATTTTAATTTAAAGATCTCTGTTTTGATCAAAAATAGGTTAACCCCTTTTCTAGTTTTCCTAGATGATCTGAATCTTAAGTATTTTATCTTATTTATTCTTACCTATCATTACAACATTTCTAATATAAAGCATTCCTCTCTTTCTATAAGCCAATTACCTTGAAAATGTCTGGGAGAAAAGCCTGAAATAAGAATGCAGCATTCCTGTGAAGAGCTAGAAACTTAAATTATCAAAAGGATTTTATTTGATAACTTCAGAGAAAATATAAAGCAAGACATACTAATATCAAAAGAACAATAATGGTGAAGCTATAATAATATATATCTAATTTTATCTCTTCGCTAAATGTAAACTGGGACACTGTAAACCAAAATCCTGTAGAACTGTCTAATTCTGTGACCTCCATACCAGTTGTAGAAGGGTTTGTGTACCAAGATGGAGAGCTTGACTTGTTGAACATATCTGGATTGGTAAAATCTTGATGGGTTTCATAAAATGAATTTGGGAATTGTATACAGCTGGATTCATGTGGAGAACTTTTTACATCATTTTGAAATTCTTGAGACTCACAATATTTTTGTCTTCTTCTTGTGCTTTCCTATGAGAAAATACATATTTATTATGTGTTAGGTTTGAGGTATTCAAGTATTTTAGTGTACTCTTTTAAGAATGCTAAATTAAATGTGTTACATAAGATCAAGTTTTTGTGTGCTTTTTCATTTTTCCTGAGAAGTTATTTTTAGGTTCTGGATTTTAAGTATTTATAAAGCATCAAACAATCAATCTGGTTAATTTGATTGGAACTTTTAAACCAAGAAGTAGGCTATTTCTTAAAATAGGATAGCATATGAAAATAATGATTTTTTTTGGCAAGAAAAAAACCAGGCTTAATCTTATGGGGATAAGAGCAGTCATCATTAGAAGGCTTTTTGGTCAGTAATAATTAAAGATGCTGGAAGCACTGGAGCACGATGGTACTTGTGTACTGGGCACCCACATAGAGTGGTATCAGCCAGTGGCCTGTCCACTGTAGCTTCCTGCCCAAGCACCCATATCTTCCCATAAAAGACCTCAAGAAGACAGCTGGTAAAAATCTATTTGTTCAGAAATTGACCTGAGAAAAGATGCTCACTCTAACCTCCTGTGCAAAAAGGAATCAGTCTATACAAGTTAGTTTTACCATGCCCAAAGAGATGTCTTGAAGGCTCTTCAGCTTTTCCATTAAGAAATTACTGAGATAACTATAAACTGCTGCCTGAGAGCTAAGAAAGTCACACAAATGAAAATTTCCTAAATTTTCTCAGTTTAATTCACTAAAAAGGCAAAATGATTTAATAGTTATTCCAGTAGGCCAATAAAGCGTAGTTCTTTCACAAAGAAATATACCATCAAATCGTATTTCTAAAGGATAAGAGCCACAGGTAAGCTAACTTAAACTGTATTTACATACAACTTAACTTACATGTAGAAACGAATGATCTAGTTAGTCCCCATCTAGGTAAAAATAGAAGTCGACTATTGAAATTTCAAGACAGTCCTCTCCTGTGTGACCTATATACCTCGTCTCTCCTTAAGCAACAACAGATTATGTCAAGTGGGAAAGCACTCATGGAAGGATTTAACCCTCAGCTGTCTTCCTGAGAGCTCTGATTGGGAAAGACAGTCTATTGGAGGACTGGATAAGTGGCTCACTGCCTGTTTATGAGTAAAGTTTTATTGGTACACAGCCCTACCGACCACCACTACTTTGCATTAAGCAAGGGATGGCAAACAGGCAGTATCTCACATCCTCCTTACTAGAAAACATTGCTTTTAGTAATTAACTGAGAACTACTAGACATAAATGGCAAAAGGCAAAAAAACTGGAAGAAACTCACATGTTCTTCAACACTACATCCATACCTCAGAATACCACCTAGCAATAAGAAAAGAATGAACTATCAATAAATGCAAAATTTGGATGGATCTCACAGACATTATGGGGAAGGAAATAAAGCCAATCTGAAGTTACATAGTGTATAATTTGGTTTATACTGACATACTCAAAATGACAACATTACAGTGATGCAGAACAGACCAATGCTTTCCAGGGTTTGGGAACTGGGGAGACCATGTCACTGTAAAGCAACATGAATTCAGTTATCATTACCAGGATACTGAAGATGTTAAAAGTATAAAAGAATGTTAGGAACTACACAGTGCTGACAGATTTGACAAGTTACATGAAATAGACAAATTCCTTGAAAGATCAATTATAAAAACTGTCATAAGAAGAAAAAGAAAATCTAATAATCATGTGACAGAGAGTAAATTCATAATTTAAAATTTTACAACAAAACTATAGACCTAGATAGTTTTCTTGCTAAACTCTCATTCATGAAAGACAAATCTTATTGAAACATTTTCTGAAAATAGATACTTCCCTCTAATGTAACTTGCACAGTGACTGAAAGACAAAATCACACATGGATACTGAAACAAAAAATTACAGACCACTATCTCTCATCAACGGAAATATAAAAATCTATAATGGAAAAACAGCAAATTGAATTCAGTATGACAACACATCATAACTAAGTGGAGTTTATTATACTAGTAAAGATCAAAAATTATATGATCTGAACACATCCCAAAAAACAATACCCATTCCTGACTAAAATTTATTCTTCAGTAAACTATAAATATAATGAAATTTCCTCAGCCTGATAATAAAAGGCATTTAGGAAAAATCTACAGCTAACATCATACTTAATGGTGAAAGAATGAATGCTTTCCCCCTAAAATGAGGAATATAAAATGGATGCCCACTCATTACTACATTGAATTGTCAATATAGTATTAGAGGTCCCAGCAGGTGTAATAAGACATGAAAGAAATGAAAGACATGAACATGAGGAAGAAAACTTTTCAGAAAACATGATTGATTATGTAAAAAATCCTAAGCATACAAAAGAACTACTAGAACTAATGAAGTGAATTGCAGGAAGATCTCAAGACACAAGGGCATTAAAATTTCATTTCTACATACCAGCAACAAATAACTGGAATATGAAGTTTTTGAAAAATGACATTTACAATAGGATTAAAAACCAAAATACTGAGACATCATTTTAATGGAAGCAGTGTAGGCTATCTACACTAAAAAATGTTTAAAGAAACAAATGGAGAGAAGTGTCAAGTTCTTGCATTGGAGAATTCAATGTTGTTGGGATTTCAGTTCCCTTTGGACTGATCTTTAGATTCAGTGTAGTCCCAATTAAAATCCCACTCTGCTGTTTAGTGGAAATTGACAAGATGATTCTTAAATTTTTAATGGAGGGGACCAGGATCTAAAATGGCCAGGGCATCTTTGGAGAAAAGAAAGGGGCTGAAGGACTACCTGATTTTAGAACTAAGGATAAACAAAGTGATCGAAAAGAGAGTCTAGAAGTAGACCCATGTTTATAATAGTCAGCTGACTTCTGAAAAGGGCTCCAAAGAAATGAGAAAAATCTTTTTAAGTATGGTACTCTGGGACTTCCCTGGTGGCCCACTGGCTAAGATCCTGTGCTTCCAAAGCAGGAGGCCTCAGTTTGCTCCCTGGTCAGGAAACTAGATCCCATATGCCACAGCTAAGACCCAGTGCAGCCAAATAAATAAATATTAAAGAAACGGTGCTGGGATAACTGGCTTACAACATTGAAAAAATGAACGTCAACCTCTATGTCACTCACACCATACCCAATTGATCTGAGATGGCTCATAGACCCAAATATGAAAGCTAAAACTATAGACCTTCTAAAAGATATCAGAATAACTTTGTGATCTTCAAGTAGTAGGCAAATTGATACACTGAATTTCAAATAAAAACAAACAGTTTCTGTTCATAAAAGACTAAATAAATAGGCAGGATGCACACAAGAACATTTCTGCAATATAGATATTGAACAGGGGACATGGAAAATGTAGAGAATTCCTACAACTTAAAAACAATTATCCAAATAAAAGATAAAAACACCTGAAAGGGCACTTCACAAAAGCAGATATATGAGTGGATAGCAGAGGAAAAGGTGGTCACCATGATTAGTTATCAGGTAAATGATAACTAGAATGACTATGAGATACTAATACACACAACGCTATAATGGCTAGAAAGACAAACACCAAATAGTGCAGAGGGAGGGTGTGGAATGGCTGGAATTTGCATACATTATTGGTGGGAGTATAAAATGGCAAGTATCTGTTAGCTTTTTATAATGTTGAACATACATCTCTCCTGTTATCCAGCAATTCCACTTCTCAGGAAAAACAGAACATATCCATAGAAGGACTTGTGTCATAACTGCAGACAGTGACTGGCCATGAAATTAAGATGCTTGCTGCTTGGAAGGAAAACTATGATAAACTCAGCATATTAAAAAGCAGAGACATCACTTTGCTAACAAAAGTCCATATAGTTAAGCTATGGTTTTCTCAGTAGTCATGTATGGATGTGAGAGTTGGACCATAAAGAAGGCTGAGTGCCAAAGAATTGATGCTTTTGAACTGTGGTGCTGGAGAAGACTCTTGAGAATCCCTTAGACAGCAAGGAGATCAAAGCAGTCAGTCCTAAAAGAAATCAATCCTGAATGTTCATTGGAAGGACTGATGCTGAAGCTGAAACTCCAGTACTTTGGCCACCTGATGCGAAGAGCTGACTCATTACAAAAGTCCCTGATGCTGGGAAAGATCAGGAAGAGGGCGGGAGGAGAAGGGGGCCACAGAGGATGAGATGGTTAGATAGCATCACCGACTCAATTACATGAATTTGAGCAAACTCCGGGAGCTAGTGAAGGACAGAGGAGCCTCGGGTGCTGCAGTCCATGGGGTCAGAGTCTGACACTACTTAGCAACTGAACAACAACAACAAGGGTCAGGGGAAGCCCAGGTGCCCACTGATAGAAGAACGTATATACAAACTATGATGTAACTATACAATGGAGTATTACTCAACACGAAAAAGAACAAATTACTGGTGGGTGCAATAATATGGAGAAATTTCAAGAAACCATGCTGAGTGAAAGAAGCTAGAAAAGAGGGCATACCATACGACTACATGTTTGTGAGGGGCTTCCCTGGTTGCTCAGATGGTAAAGAATCTGCCTGCAATGCAGGAGACCCAGATTTAAACAAAACTAAATTTAGCCACAAAAATCAGAATATAAATTGCCCCTGAGGGAAGGGGACTGACTGAGAAAAGAAACAAAGAACTTTCAGGAGTGATAAAATCTATACACATCTATCGCATTACCACCCCAATTAAAACAAATCCATTTCTTTTATTGGAATGTGGGCATCAGTATTTTTATATCCCTCTCTACTACATACTCAGGTGAAACCAGTGCCCATTAAGGGTTGAAAAAGAGCATTTCAAGAATCTCTAAACTTTGTCACTGAGTAGTATTTGTCTTTAATTTTATAAATGGGAACTTCTGTTCATTTGAAGTAGATTATCAATTTAAAAAGAAAACAGAAAACAAATGATGCTACCATTGTTTTATAACAATAAATATAAAAGACTCCTATTAGTACTAAAAAAGCATATCTCTCTCGATAAACTTGTATGCTTGCTGGTTACATGAGAAATGCCTACCTAGTATGCTTCTAATTTTTGCCTTGGCTGACAAGAAGTTCAGAGACAAATTCAGTGCTCACTTTAGCAATTAACATCCCAGTTGGCTGATTAACCAATTTGTTTTTCTTTCTTTGGGTGGGGAAGAAATAGAAGGAGGGGGCATTAAATTATTTTGTTTCATATTGTAAACTACCTCAAGTCATTTGGGGAAAATGATGTTATTTAAATAATAAAATGTTGGCTGTTCTGGGAAAAAAATGTTTTGACTGCAGATATAAATACCTTGTATGCCTCTTGTCAAAAAAGGTTAAATTAGGAAAGATTTGCTGTTGCTTGAATGAGTCATCTGCTAGAGGTGAGTCACTAGCCAAAGAAATGATTGGATGATATAAAAAATATGTCATTTAAAAATACAACTGGACTTCTCTGGTGGTCCAGTGGTTAAGAATCTGCCTGCCAATGCAGGGGTTCAATCTCTGGTCCAGTAAGATTCCACGTGCCGTGAGGAAACTGAGCCGGTGTGCCCTAGAGCCTGTGAACCACAATGAGAGAAGCCACCACGATGAGAAGCCCACAGCTCATCAGGACTAGAGAGCAATCCCTACTCACTGCACTAGAAAAAGCTTGCACACAGGAAGGACAACCCAGTGCAGCCAAAAATAAGTAAAGAAAGAATAGTAAATACAGCCACGGTGACAGGGACACTCTCACACCTGCTGATGAGCTGGACATTGGAGGAGTCTATGTAAAAGTGTGGAATACGGTGAGTCCCTCAGGGATCACAGACAGCATAACAAATTCCAGTGCATTTCATTACATTCTCAGGCTGAAGAAAGAATCAGATCTGCAGGCAAAGGTGCTCACTGTCATTCTGTTTCTGTGATAACTGGTGTTGGCTGCTTTGGTTTTATCTGCCCAATAGGATATTTTCTGTCCTTTCTTTTTTAGCACAACTGTACAACCTTGGTCCTCAGGAGAAAATAAAAGTCTTTATTCCCAAAGGGCATATTCTAATGTAACCTTAAGGAAGTCAACGAGAAAACACCTCTTACCTGCACTGTTTCACTGTTAAGCAATCCCATCAGCTTCTCCTCCTCTTGCACTTTTCTCCTTGGTGTACGGGACTCAGCACTTCTATCACTGTGGCCTTTTTTTTCTATTAAGGTATTCTGCACCTGATAGACTTGTTTTGCCGCAGCCTTTCGTGAATCAACCTGTTGACACACAAGAAGTAATGACATACACAGTGAAAACTTTTGACATTTGTAAAAGAAAACCATTCATGTTCAGATTCTTGAAAACTCTATACTTGCCAATCTTTGAAAAAAGGAAGAAATAAAGAGTAAACCAACAAATGGAAGTTACAGAAAAATAGAGTAGTTGGCAAGATCCAGGCCTATTCTCATCAATAGGACAAGACCAATTAAAATTAGTGTCACTGTTGTGCACTCTTTAGAAATTATCTCTACAGATAACTTGCTTATTGAAAACGGCATTTTTTACAGAAAACTGTCACATTTTAAAACTGCACATGAATTCATTATTAACCTTTGCTGGGAGTGGATCCAGCACATCTTTTCAGTTTAAATTCTTATTAATTAGAATCTTCGTTTCCTATCATTGAAGTGAGCCTAATTAATGTGAACATATAAAAGGAGCTTATGATATTGCTTACTTTTTTATACAGGTAATTTAACCTTTGAACAGATGAATAACAGTCCATGTCATCTAATTCTGTGTACCAGTATCAGAGGTTAAATTCTATAACAAGCTTGCTGTCTCTAAGGTTTCTTTTTCACACCATGCTGTTATCTGGGGGGATGACTGACTCTCAATAACCTTGAAGGAGACACGGAAATAGAAGGGCAGCTCCCACAATACAGTTGGAAGATTGAAAGCCACAGTGAAGATCCTTATGTGAAGTATTTGTTCAGCAGCTTCATGTTTACAGCAGCTGAAAGTGCCATCACCTTTGTTTCGTGGGTTAAATAGGGGGCAGAAGATAGGAACAGTACAAGGGGAAATAATGGAGTAGCCAGTGCCAAACCAGAGAGTGAATTACATTGGCTGGGCAAGCAGAGCCTTCATTTGTAGTCTCCCAATTTTGGGCTTCTATTGCCAAATGTGTTCACTCTTTCCCTTGAAAATATGCTGGTGTTTTGTGGCTACGTTTAAGCTGTCACAACACCATTCTTTATTCACCCCTCCTCCCGGATCCCAGGTTCTCAAAGGGTAGCAAAACCACTGCTTCTCAGTAACCTGAAAATTGGAATTGCTGTCTGATCACTCAGGGGTTCTTTATTTCTATCAGTCAACTCTCTCCAACTCCTAGGAAAATTCACGTGTAACCACTTCTGAGCCAGTTTTCCATTGAAGTCGTCTTGGTAATAAATGCCCATCATACCACGAGTGTGAAACAAAGGGTTTCCCAAGGCCGCTCTACACAGTTCTATCCGAATAAAATGCTGACATGCCAATCATCATGAAATGTGTTCTGTGACATAAAGGATTAGTTGAGATATTAATTGATGATTTTGGTGCCTCTTGTATGCTAGGCACTTTAGATATGACAGTTTGGGGCCCAGAAGCCTCTGATGCACAAACAAAATTTGTTCTAACATATTCAGTCCTCTGTGAGGCCTCCTGGAAGAGACAGTGCCTTCCTGGATCTGCTGTCAGTTGGCTGGATGGGTAAGTTGTGCTGCCGTGAGCACTTCTAGCTGATAAAATGATATCCAGTTTATGGAAAATTTCTATTTCTAGGGAAACTTTCAGAGAAGAGAATGGCACCCCACTCCAGTACTCTTGCCTGGAAAATCCCATGGATGGAGGAGCCTGGTAGGCTGTAGTCCATGGGGTCGCTAAAAAGTTGGACACGACTGGGCAACTTCCCTTTCACTTTTCACTTCCATGCATTGGAGAAGGAAATGGCAACCCACTCCAGTGTTCTTGCCTGGAGAATCCCAGGGACGGGGGAGCCTGGTGGGCTGCCATCTATGGGGTCGCACAGAGTCGGACATGACTGAAGCGACTTAGCAGCAGCAAGGAAACTTTTAAAATCGTAAGAGCGAAGTGGGATCATGAAGTTTAATCCTTAACTGTGAACAGAGTAAAACTTATTCTCAAAGATATAAAACTAAGTATAGAAAACACTACACTCTGTATTCTCAAAGATATAAAACTAAGTATAGAAAACACTCTGGATATCTCACATTATCAAATAGAAGGACACTATCCAAATGTGTGTCACTTTCCAGAAAGTGACTATTCAAATCAGGTAATTTTTATTTAATTTTCCATTGACACGTCACACTGTTTTACAAAATAAGGAATACTTTTATACTCCTAAAATTAAATAAGCAAAAATATGCTTATAATTAAGAATGCATATGCTACTTTTTCTCACACAGAAAATAAATATGAAGACAAGTTTAACAGAATTATTTTGGGACGTAACTCAAGAAAGAAATCTGTAGACTTTTAAGGTCAATACAAAGATTACTACTACCCATAATAATTTATTCACCCCTGCATTTGCTATGCAAACCTCAGATTCAGGGTGAAACAAGGAACAAACTTTTTCTTGCCTGAAATGTCGGATAGCTTGAATATTTTAAACTATGACCTATAGCTACTCCCTGCCTCCATAAGCATTCTTACTGAATATGGTTTCCTTCAGTGAATTCTGGATATGACATCCCAATGGATGGCATAAATAGACTGAGGTGGCCCTGATCATAGATTCTTCTAATTCAACTCTAGTCTCTTTACAACTATCAGAGAGTAATTTCAGCTAGCCTACTGCCACCTTGATTGAGGCATATACCCCCAAAGATTTGCTTTTCAGGACAAAATATCAATATCTCCACCACCTTCACAAAAGTTTCAGTTCAGTTCAGTTCAGTTGCTCAGTCGTGTCCGACTCTTTGTGACCCCATGAATCGCAGCACACCAGGCCTCCCTGTCCATCACCAACTCCCGGACTTTACCCAAACTCATGTCCATCGAGTCAGTGATGCCATCCAGCCATCTCATCCTCTGTCATCCCCTTCTCCTCCTGCCCCCAATCCCTCCCAGCATCAGGGTCTTTTGCAATGAGTCAACTCTTTGGATGAGGTGGCCAAAGTACTGGAGTTTCAGCTTTAGCATCAGTCCTTCCAATGAACACCCAGGACTGATCTCCCTTAGAATGGACTGGATGGATCTCCTTGCAGTCCAAGGGACTTTCAAGAGTCTTCTCCAAAACCACAGTTCAAAAGCATCAGTTCTTCGGTGCTCAGCTTTCTTCACAGTCCAACTCTCACATCCATACATGACCACTGGGAAAACCATAGCCTTGACTAGACGGACCTTTGTTGGCAAAGGAATGTCTCTGCTTTTTAATATGCCATCTAGGGTGGTCATAACTTTCCTTCCAAGGAGTAAGCGTCTTTTAATTTCATGGCTGCAATCACCATATGCAGTGACTTTAGAGCCCAAAAAAATAAAGTCTGACACTGTTTCCACTGATTCCCCATCTATTTGCCATGAAGTGACGGGACTAGATACCATGATCTTAGTTTTCTGAATGTTGAGCTTTAGGCCAACTTTTCCACTCTCCTCTTTGACTTTCATCAAGAGGTTCTTTAGTTCCTCTTCACTTTCTGCCATAAGGGTGGTATCATCTGCATATCTGAGGTTATTGATATTTCTCCCGGCATTCTTGATTCCAGCTTGTGCTTCTTCCAGCCCAGCGTTTTTCATGATGTACTCTGCATATAAGTTAAATAAGCAGGGTGACGATATACAGCCTTGACATACTCCTTTTCCTATTTGGAATCAGTCTGTTGTTCCATGTCCAGTTCTAACTGTTGATTCCTGACCTGCATATAGGTTTCTCAAGAGGCAGGTCAGGTGGTCTGGTATTCCCATCTCTTTCAGAATTTTCCACAGTTTATTGTGATGCACAGAGTCAAAGGCTTTGGCATAGTCAATAAAGCAGAAATAGATGTTTTTCTGGAACTCTCTTGCTTTTTTGATGATCCAGAAGATGTTGGCAATTTGATCTCTGGTTCTTCTGCCATTTCTAAAACCAGCTTGAACATCTGGAAGTTCATGGTTCACGTATTCCTGAAGCCTGGCTTGGAGACTTTTGAGCATTACTTTACTAGCATGTGAGGTGAGTGCACTTCTGTGGTAGTTTGAGCATTCTTTGGCATTGCCTTTCTTTGGGATTGGAATGAAAACGGACCTTTTCCAGTCCTGTGGCCACTGCTGAGTTTTCCAAATTTGCTGGCATATTGAGTGCAGCACTTTCACAGCATCATCTTTCAGGATTTGAAACAGCTCAACTGGAATTCCATCACCTCCACTAGCTTTATTCGTAGTGATGCTTTCTAAGGCCCACTTGACTTCACATTCCAGGATGTCTGGCTCTAGATGAGTGATCACACCACCGTGATTATCTGGGTCGTGAAGATCTTTTTTGTACAGTTCTTCTGTGTATTCTTGCCACCTCTTCTTAATATCCTCTGCTTCTGTTAGGTCCATACCATTTCTGTCCTTTATCGAGCCCATCTTTGCATGAAACGTTCCCTTGGTATCTCTAATTTTCTTGAAGTGATCTCTAGTCTCTCCCATTCTGTTGTTTTCCTCTATTTCTTTGCATTGATCGCTGAGGAAGGTTTTCTCCTTGCTATTCTTTGGAATTCTGCATTCAGGTGCTTGTATCTTTCCTTTTCTCCTTTGCTTTTCACAGCTATTTGTAAGGCCTCCTCAGACAGCCATTTTGCTTTTTTGCATCTCTTTTTCTTGGGGAAGGTCTTGATCCCTGTCTCCTGTATAATGTCAAGAACCTCCATCCATAGTTCATCATGCACTCTGTCTATCATATCTAGTCCCTTATATCTATTTCTCACTTCCACTGTATAATCATAAGGGATTTGATTTAGGTCATACCTGAATGGTCTAGTGGTTTTCCCTACTTTCTTCAACTTAAGTCTAAATTTGGCACTAAGGAGTTCATGATCTGAACCACAGTCAGCTCCCGGTCTTGTTTTTGCTGACTGTATACAGCTTCTCCATCTTTGGCTGCAAAGAATATAATCAAGCTGATTTCAGTATTGACCATGTGGTGATGGCCATGTGTAGAGTCTTCTCCTGTGTTGTTGGAAGCGGATGTTTGCTATGACCAGTGCATTCTCTTGGCAAAACTCTATTAGCCTTTGCCTTGCTTCATTCTGTACTTCAAGGCCAAATTTGCCTGTTACTCCAGGTGTTTCTTGACTTCCTACTTTTGCATTCCAGTGTCCTATAATGAAAAGGACATCTTTTTTTGGTGTTAGTTCTAAAAGGTCTTGTAAGTCTTCATAGAACCATTCAGCTTCTTCAGCAATTCTGGTTGGGGCATAGGCTTGATTACTGTGATATTGAGTGGTTTGCTTTGGAAATGAAGAGAGATCATTCTGTCATTTTTGAGATTGCATCCAAGTACTGCATTTTGGATTCTTTTGTTGATCATGATGTGCCAGGAGCCAGCGTGAGGAACTCCGCCCGTGGCAAAGGTCATAAGGAAGGAGGCTCGGCATATGCAAAGGCAGGATCGAGCCTCAGGAGTCCCCCTGGAAATTCTCGAGCACCTACCCCCAAAACCAGAGTCTGCCTACTTTACTGCTTTGTGCTCTCACCTACACCATGACTTTACAGGGGGCTGTCCCCCACCACCTCTCTCTGAAAAAGAGTTAACTTACAGCTCCAGTTAATAAAGTTCCTGGGCATGACAAGAGTGTTTCAACCTACAAACTCCTTTGGAAGTCCTCTAGCCTGCCTGAATAGGTTCTTCCGGCCACATGTGATTGTTCAGAGCCTCCCAACCATGAGAGGCATGAGATGTTCTAAACTGTCTAAATACAGATTCCTTTGAGCAGTTAAAAGATTGATTAGAAATTGTATTGGTGAAGGGTTTTTCACTTGTTGGGCCAATGTTTGCTGCTAAGTTTCCATATCCCTTACCTACTGTGTCCCTGGCAGTGTATTGATTAATATAATTGGTGTAAGTAGTAGCTTTAATGTTTGTAATCTTGGACCCTTGAGTTAATTCTTTTCTTGTTATAGCCTACCACACCTTTGCCCTATAGGAATGCAACTTTAATGCTTTCGGAGGGTGGCGCCTGACTTTAGAATAATCACCTTTAGAGAAAAATAAGTTTTCTGAAAAAAAGATCTTAAAATGTTGACAGGCCTTCGGGCCAGAAGATGATGTAAATCACCTAAACTTTTGCATATGATAAGTTTGCAGGAAGAATGCCTAGCTTACTGCATGACTCTATATAGTATAAAAGCTACTTTGGAACATAAAGTGCAGGCCTTGTTCACCAAAACTTGGTCTCCCCATGTCGTTCTTTCTCTCACCTTCCGGCTGAATTCCCATCTTGAGCGTGGAGGCTCGTCAAGCCTACTAATTATACCTGGGCTTCGAAGATCTGACCAGGGAGGCCTTAGCGTCTCCTCTCCTTCAGGAGAACGGGAGGACGCCTGTGGCCTACATAAGTGATGTAAATTCCTTATTTTGGAATTTTATTAGCTTTCCACGTAAACCAAGTTATTCAGCCTCTTTTCTCCACTGAATTTTCTCACTGAGCTATCCTTATTTAACCACTCTCTATATCTTTAATTCTATCGTATCCTGATCACCGAAGCCATCTCCCCTTCGAATTCCCTGGATCCACTGGGGCTGGACCCCGGCAATGATGGCTACTCCATTTCTTCTAAGGGATTCCTGCCCATAGTAGTAGATACAATGGTTATCTGAGTTAAATTCACCCATTCCAGTCCATTTTAGTTCTCTGATTCCTAAAGTGTCAACGTTCACTCTTGCCATCTCTTGTTTCACTTCCAATTTGCCTTGATTCATGGACCTAACATTCCAGGTTCCTATGCAATATTGTTTTTTACAGCAAAGGACCTTGCTTCTATCACCAGTCACATCCACAACTGGATATTCTTTTTGCTTTGGCTCCATCCCTTCATTCTTTCTGGAGTTATTTCTCCACTGATCTCCAGTAGCATATTGGGCACTTACCGACCTGGGGAGTTCCTCTTTCAGTATCCTATCATTTTGCCTTTTCATACTGTTCATGGGGTTCTCAAGGCAAGAATACTGAAGTGGTTTGCCATTCCCTTCTCCAGTGGACCACATTTTGTCAGACCTCTCCACCATGACCCGTCTGTCTTGGGTGGCCCCACACGGCATGGCTTAGTTTCATTGAGTTAGACAAGGCTGTGGTCCGTGTGATCAGATTGGCTAGTTTTCTGTGATTATGGTTTCAGTGTGTCTGCCCTCTGATGCCCTCTCACAACACCTACCGTCTTACTTGGGTTTCTCTTACCTTGGACGTGGGGTATCTCTTCACGGCTGCTCCAGCAAAGCGCAGCTGCTGCTCCTTACCTTGGATGAGGGGTATCTCTTCAGGGTCGCCCCTCCTGACCTAAGTAAACAAAAGTTTACTTCCAGTTATTTCCATTAATAGTATTTGAGGATTTCAAGAAGGCAGTTCAGTTTACAGCAAACAGTTTATGATGCCTAGTATTGGTAAAATCCTTCCCTTCTTTTTTTTTTTTCCCCAAAAAGATGCTATAAGTTTCTAAGATTCTTATGGTGATATGCTATTTTCCAATGCCTAAACAAAACATTTTTGTTATAGCTACTAAATTTAAAGGTACAACTGTGACCTCCCTGATCATCCAGTGGTTAAGAGTTCCCCCTTCCAATGCAGGGAATGTGGGTCTGAGCCTTGGTCAGAGAACTAAGATCCCACATGCCTTCAGGGGAACTAAGCCTGCACGCTGCAACTACTGAGCCTGTGCACCTCCACTAGAGAGCCTGCGTGCCGTGGAGCCCACACACTCTGGAGCCCACACAACTCAACTGGAGAGAAACCCTGCAGCCCTACTGAAGAGCCCGCAAAGATTCCTCGTGCCACAAATAAGAACAGATATCACCAAAAATAAATATTTAAAAATTAAAAAAAGGCGCAAAGCAAGCTGAGGGAAATAACATTTAAAAATTAAACATTCCTAACTTTCGTTTGAAGACTGAATTAGAAACATTTTATTTATCTAATTATATATGTTTCCTGGTCTACTGACTTCTTTTTTTCAAGAATCTTTGTCCAAAAAGCACAAGTCTGGAGTTCATTATTTATTCTGTTAAACAATTAGGTCCACGAATAGAGAAACAAGAAATGTTATTAGCTGCTAACAAGGGAATTCTGTCTAAAAAGAGAGATTTTGGGCCATGCAATTGATATTCATTCTGGACTTAAAAATGATTTTTGTTACGGAAGCAATGAACTGTGGAAACTATTCTGTACTTGATCATTCAGGAGAACTGAGTTCAGGACAGTTTATATTATCATACTGTGTTTTTGATCATTTTCAAGTCTGGGTTTTGCAGCATTTCAAAATCTGTAAACTTAATTTAAAAATAAAAAGATACTTAAGGTGTGGTCACATATGGTGAATCTATATACTATAATTATTAAATATATTCAGTTCAGTTCAGTCACTCAGTCGTGTCCGACTCTTTGTGACCCCATGAACCACAGCATGCCAGTCCTCCCTGTCCATCGCCAACTCCTGGAGTCCACCCAAACCCCTATCGATGGAGTCAATGATGCCATCCAGCTATCTCATCCTCTGTCGTCCCCTTCTCCTCCTGCCCTCAATCTTTCCCAGCATCAGGGTCTTTTCAAATGAGTCAGCTCTTCACATCACGTGCCCAAAGTACTGGACTTTCAGCTTCAACATCAGTCCCTCCAATGAACACCCAGGCCTGACCTGCTTTAGGATGGACTGGTTGGATCTTCTTACAGTCCAAGGGACTCTCAAGAGTCTTCTCCAACACCACAGTTCAAAAGCATCAATTCTTTGGCACTCAGCTTTCTTTACAGTCCAGCTCTCACATCCATACATGACCACTGGAAAAACCATAGCCTTGACTAGATGGACCTTTGTGGACAAAGTAATGTCTCTGCTTTTTAATATGCTGTCTAGGTTGGTCATATCTTTCCTTCCAAGGAGTAAGTGTCTTTTAATTTCATGGCTGCAATCACTATCTGCAGTGATTTTGGAGCTCAGAAAAATAAAGTCAGCCACTGTTTCCACTGTTCTCAAAATACTAGAGAAATAAAGTCAATGTTCAATAAATATTGATCTGCTACGAAGTATATCCTGATTCATCTCAATTTCTATATACTGAGGCTGATCCAACAGAAATTAACTAAAGTCTTAAGAATGCATATTATTCTTAATGTTTTCTTTTTACTCATAATCAAAATGCTCTAATAAAAAGGGAAATACAATATTTTTGATTGAAGCTCATTGGAAAAAAATGTTTTATGTTCTATCTCTGCATATAAAAAATGGTTTCACAGCAAACCACTGAATTTGATGAAACTGAAAATTCTGGTGGATAATAATTAGAATTTTATATCAGAGGATATAGCTATCAGTTTTTTAAATGGCTTCTTTTATATTTCCATTAAGTTTATGAAACTGAAAAACTACAAAAAAGGAAAAAATCTACTTAAATTAGTGTAGATTAAGTGGTGACCATTATTGCAAGGGAAATACTATGTCAAGGAAATGGCTCTTTGTTTTGTTGCAAAAGTGATAAAAACACAAAAGTCAATAAAACTGTTAAAATAAGTCTCAGTAATTACCAAGATCAAAATCCAGTGGCTTTTTATTAAACATGAACTTTTGTTCTGCCTTCTGCAATACGTAAATAGTGCTGACAATTGGTTTGTGAGGCACTTGCTACAATAAAATGTAATTGTATCATGAGAGAAAGGTGACAATCAGGAGATCATGAAAAAATTACATATTCTCACTGGTAGTTAATTAGCCATGCAAAACCTCCTCAAACAGATATTCTCTTCTATTAGGAATGATTACTATGCAGGCCTACAGATGTCAATACCACAGTCATTCAAATACTTCTTTCCCTACTAATTGAAGGTTGTAAAGCTCTGGTGCCAAGGTTTTGCTTCCAAAGAGCTAATTTATGACTAGAAGGATATTTTATGTCTTCAGTTGCAGCAGCTACAAAATTCAGCAAATCAGAACCATCTGTGCACTGATACTTGACTCACCATTCATCGAGCAGCCTATCAGTCACATTAGTTTGCATCTTGCATTCTTGGCTTGTGAACACTTACGATGATCCAAAGTTCAGAAGAAATATTAAAAATGAATGGCATCCTGACCCTACCCCAATGTACATGCATCAGGAAACAAAGCCCTCCCCATTTTTTTTTGCACATGAGCAGTGTCACGGCAGGGCTGAACATCTAGCTGCCTGTCCAGTAATGTTGATAGCAGTCTCAGGTTTCCCTCATCCTCTTAAAAAAATGTTTCAAGTTTTAATTCTTTTGTGTCTTTCCAGTTCTAATTCTTTTTTAATTTTTAGTGCTGTTGTGAGGGAGTCAGTTGGAAGATAAAGTGGAAGGCAAAACTTTAAAAAATAACTTATTTCAAAAATTGTTTTTACAGATTGAAATATCAGCACATACAAATAACCTGGTAAAATCTAAGAATATTATTATTACCACCAAATTATGGCCGAACGAGTAAGCAAAAGCAGAGGGATGACTAAAGAAAATCTGAAGGAAAACAGAAAAAAAAAAAAAAAAAAAAGATTTTTCATGAATAAAATTGGATTAGCCTTTAGTATCTTACTCTAGTCCTATCTCTATGATATTAGTGACTGCTTTATTTATTTAATAATATACAACGGGGCACACAGGTTCTACTATTTTTCTCTAAAAGACAAGTCAAAGGGACCTTCAACAAAATTTCTTGGAGCTCAGTTAGGGGATACAGGAATTAGAAATTATAAGTAAGAAACAGGACTGTCAGACTCATTCTGAAACCTAAAACAACTTCATTTGGTAGATAAGCTTCACAGAAGGTCATCATTGGATTGCAGGAACTGTTACTTACCTTTTGATTGTTTGGAGCATGCATATTTAAGCTCTCTCCTTTAGTGCAAAACTCCAGTGGTCCTAAAGGTATTCCACTTGGGTTCAGAATTTTCTTGAGTGTTTGATAGTCTGGCTTTTCATCATATGCTAAATTATGAGCACATACCAAATACTGGGCTATTTCACCTGTGAAGTATTAATTTTTTTTGATATGTCATACATAATAGGCAAAAGTTGTCAAGACTTCAATATTCTCAAAATCGCAGTTGTTTTTCTCTTACACAAGAACGTGCATGTGCACACATACATCCTCTTTGAAGAACCTAAGAATGAACAACTCAATGTAAAGTACTTTTTAAATGATATCCAAACTTGACTGACATACAGTGACCTACAAATTTGACAGGATGGAGAAACAGGTGGGCTTTTATTTACATGTCTTTGTTGATAAAGTTCGTAATTCACTCATCAGAGGAAGCCATTTAAAAATTATAGTTAGTGATTTGAATTTATGGGGTGCAACTACTAAGAATTACATGAATAATAGACTAGCCATGCTTCATACTTTTTTCCTAACATTTTCAAAATTCAGTTAAAAATAAGTTTTTTTTGAAGTTTTAAAAATTCAGTTAAGAATACTTGCACATGTATACCTGTGGCGGATTCGTTTTGATGTTTGGCAAAACTAATACATTGTTTGAGGTTTAAAAATAAAATAAAATTGAAAAAAAAAAAAAAGAATACTTACTATAGACCTCCTTAAAGGAAAAAAAAAAATCACTGAAAATTTTAATTAAGGCTTTGATTTTGAGAATACAACAGTACATTTAGAAATGACCTTGAATTCTGTGGTTTTAGCCATGACTGACTAGGATTTGCCACTATCAGGCCTCCCATACCAATCTAGACCAGTGCAATCACAGCATAAGCCTTCTGATTTAGAGCACAAGGATGAGAAGTTGCCATCTTTTACTTCTGCTCTTCCCCAGACCAGTGTAGTAATCTCCCCACGAGAAAAAAAGCTGCAAACCACAAACTTTTAAATACATTCAGCACAAACAGAATCCGTAACCAAAATGACGAATACAACCACTGTAAAACAAATGTAGTTTGCATTTTTGCTTCAGGTGGAGGTTCAATCTGAGATACAAGTAAGTGATAATACCATACACTATCTAAAAACTGGCATGTTTTCATTTGTTCAAAGATGTTTATACTCCATAAACTAGTTTTTACAAGGCTTTCCTCTTCAAAAACTTATTACTAACCCAGACACAAGGAGCTCTTACTTTCTCACTAAGTTGTTTATATCCTATGGTGGGGAAGTTGGGGAAGCTTTGTGAGTTGGAAGAAGTAACTGCCTAAAATTTTGCTCCCCTCCAGGTCTAGCTCCTTTCAAGCAGGGAACTGCAGAGACACTGGATATCACTCCCGACAGGGAAAAATTCAAAAAGGAACAGTCATCATCTCTCCCCTCAAGGAATGTCAGAGAGTGACCATTTTACACTGTATTGTCCACAACTATTTTCTAGGAGCAGAAGGCTACTACGGATAAACTGAAAACTCTTGGCTCCAGAGTTTGTTTTTTTTGGCATTTTGGAAACTGTGGCAATTCTGCAACCTCCTTTTTTCCTCTTGAATGTATAAGATGTCAAAATTCTGTTACCTACCATTTGCTCAACCAGGATCTATAACTAGCAAGTGCTACAGCTTCATCAAAGTTATATCTCATGTTTCCAGAAGCCCTTTAGGGGGCATCTGATTCTTGAAGAGATGAACAAAACAAAAAAAGATTAAATTATATTCACTACCATTTTAATATAAATATTAATGTAAATATTCTGCTGTTCTTTGTTTAAGATTGGTAAGCCTGGTTTGGTATGCTGTGCTTAGTTGCTCAGTTGTGTCTGACTCTTTAAGTCCCCATGGACTATAGCCTGCCAGGCTCCTCTGTCCATGGGGATTCTTCAGGAAAGAATACTGGAGTGGGTTGCCATGCCCTTCTCCAGGGAATCTTCCTGACACAGGAATTGAACCAGGGTTTCCTGCATTGCAGGCGGATTCTTTACCAGCTGAGCTACCAGGGAAGCCCTACAATGCTATTAACCAGAATATCCCAAATGGAGAAGAGAGCTGAATATGTGAATATGCTGGGCATAGTTTTCACAAATCACTGTTAGAAGACATGGAAGACTCCTGGTGCTCTACCAGTTGACTGCAGCTGTGCTGGAAAGCCTTCATGGATCTGGGCTTTAAAAAAATGAGGTACCATGAGGTAGGAGAGGAAGAAAAAGAGAAGAGCCACCTCTGTTACGAATTTATTATGATAAACCTGATGCTCAGACAATTGTGATATAGTACTGGTTTTAAATGTTAGCGTTTCAAGATCTAGATTTATTATATTAGGTACACCTTTTAATTTACTAGCATATTTCCAGAGCTATAAAACAAAATGCTTTGAGCAGTATGAAATTATGATATTCTTGAATCATCTGCTTTTTAAGCTAGTGAAATATTAAGTATCATTAGTATCATTTCAAGAGACAGAAACTTTTGAAACTATTATTATTACACTGAGTGGGACATGCATGCTGCAAACTTCTCAGCTGTTTTATATCATAAAATGTCTTAGTAGCAAACCTTTTGTAAATCAGATTAATTCTCATGCTAGTAATACCCACTCTCCTAAGCACAAACAACTTGAGACTTTCAGTTAATCATAAAGTCTCAACATTTTGTGCTTTAAAAATAGAAATCTGCATTTTATAAAATAACTGTATAGACTCAAACAAATGGTTTGTATGGAAAAAGAGGAGCCTGGCACTCCTCCTACTGTTTCTCATCGTTCAAATCTCATCTCTAGCAACAGCAGTGTCCCAGAACACACACTGGTCCATAGGCATTTATTGTGTATGATCCAGGGCACCTGGGCTTTCTTTTCTAATCCTAAACTCAACAGTTTACTTTTTAGGCAGGAGGGACAATAAAAGACAGATACAATATTAAAATTTTTTTTTTAACATTTCATCTCTCATTTTGCTGTCTTATTGAGTAAAATGAAAGCTGTACGATTTGGTAAAAATGCCAATAAGAACCCTCCCCCAGTATCGTGGAGGGTTCAGGATGGGGAACACAGGTATACCTGTGGTGGATTCATTTTGATATTTGGCAAAACTAATACAATATTGTAAAGTTTAAAAATAAAATAAAATAAAATAAAAATGCCAATAAGAATATTAGCCAAAAATGAATATTGGCATATTGACTGAGTTACTCAGTGGAGTTACATAAACAAAAAGCTTTCATCTTGCAGCCCATCCCCACCAATGAGAATACTACTGTCCCATTTGAGTGAAGAAGCAGCAAGACTCATACGGGGCCGACTTATGGGACTTGGGAAATGGAAGTGGGAAAGCACGGCTGGTTTATTTGTTTCCTATGGAAATGAAAATTCTGGTTTCTGGTCAAAGAAGGGCTGTAAGTATAAGTTTAAAATGATTTAACTCTACTTTCAAACTCTCATGTGGAAACTGATACTATTTGACCTTCTCTAGACAGTCAGTGTACATATTTGCTTTCATAAGTCAGCTAAAAGCTAACTGAAATTGCCCGATACAAATAGAGATCAAGATGCACTCTGCTTATCGTCTCGGGAAGAAAGCAAACCGGACGGCAGAAGCAGGCTCTGTTCTGTGAGGCAATCTAACTCGGCTGTTAAATTGGGGCTGAACAATGTGCCATGCAGCACTTGGGTAATTCTGAATCGCCTTGCTATTTTTACTGACAGTGCTACCAATTAAAGAATTCCAAAATGGTCTATACTCACATGAAAGAGAAACCCATTTAATGAAATATACTTTGAATCCCCAGGTCACATGCCTTGCCAAACCAAAAAAAAAATTTTTTTCGGGTTGCTGGGTCAGACTATAATCCAGGTCTAAACAGCATTCAAATGTTTAATAGTTTGCTTTTTTAAATTATTAATTGAAAGCAGTCTTTCCTTAGATCAACTTTACCTTCAGAGAAACAAAACCAGAAAGTCCACTCTAGAAATACCAGATATAGTAGGCCATGGAACTTGTGCACAATTCCCCAAGCATACATCTGAAAGAAAGCAGTGCCATCAGCAAAGCTGAGAACACTCCCTGAGCAAGTTCTTGCAGCATTCTTGTGTCCTAATGAAAAGAGGATCTAAAAGTTCTCTTCTCTAGCCACCTGTTTGGAACCCTGGGGGGTTTCTGCCCACCACTGTGGGAAGGGGACTGGGTGCAGAAACAGGGACGAGTGACACATGCAGTGACCTGGAAATCCTACAGGGGGAGACAGAAGCTATCGTTTGACTTACGGCAGCTGCTTCCGGAAGGAGCCCATTGAAGTACCGACTCAGGGAGCTCATCCAACAGACTGAAACAGAGGAGAGTAAGGCACAGCGAATTTTGTTTGCAATCCTGTGACATGCTGTTTTGATCAGAAAACAAAACTTGTTGATGGGTCACTAATAGTGTGACTTTCCATACTTTTTTTTCCTACCCACCTGTACGGGATAAGAGGGTAAGTGGACAGGGGAAATCCCTCAAATCTCACTGATCAATTTTATATCAATCACCTAGAAACTAAACATAGAAATACAGTATAAATGCTTTAATACAAGGTCTGTATATGCCAATGTAGAAGTAGGGATACATGGTTTTTTTGTAAAAATCTGAAGAAAAAGATATGTGGAAAAATTTTACCTGGATTTACAAAATATTTTTCCTCATGTATTTACCACTGGGAAGGGGTAAATTATTTCCTTTTTATGTATATTGTTCTTCACTGGGCAGTTTTTTATGCTATGCTATCCCTGGTGGCTCAGACAGTAAAGAATCCATCTGCAATGCGGGAGACCTGGGTTCAGTCTCTGGGTTGGGAAGATACCCTGGAGCAGGGCATGGCAACCCACTCCAGTATTCTTGCCTGGAGAATCCCCATGGACAGAGGAGCCTGGCGGGCTACAATCTTTGCGGGGTCACAAAGAATTGAACACAGAACTGAGAAACAAAGCACAAGATTAAACAGATTAATAAGAAATAGCCCCCCCAAAACCCATTATTCTAAGACTTTTCAGTGTTTTAGACTGAACAAGTACAAATCTCTTAAGTTGCTTTAGCCACAAATATATAAACACTCAACTAAAATTACTTATATGAACGATTCACAAACTCAGGCATAGGCACAATTGCAACAGTAAATGTACTGACCTAATATTACCTGATGTCAGGAACATAAAGGACGGAAGGGAGATACAATATGGTTGAATATGCAAGCCTGACCTTATTGGGAAATAATGCCTTCTCAGCAAGTTGAATAAATTATGATTATGTACTATATAAGAAGTTTGAATATATTTATATCATAATTGAATATATATCTTATTAATATACATATATATGCCTTAATTATAAACTTCATAATACTAGCTTTACTGGTCAATCGGTTTATGCTATTAATCAGGCCAAAATAAATATATTAACACAGGCAAGGGATCTAAAAATATAAATGGGGATTATGTTTATTAGTATTATGTTTTATTATTTATATGATACCCTATTACCTTCTATATTTGAAGGTATACATGCAGGCATATTCATTAAAGAGATCTACAATGAACACATCTATACATGCATATTGATAAAAGACCAAAAAAAATATCTGTAAGTCTTGTGAAAAGAAAAACATATATATTATCATTAGAATTAATATGCTAGTTTTTTTAATAAAGCATTTTATTTAAATTAGATAAACTGAGGTGAGAAATTGGAAACCAAGACTGCTTACACGTGCCCATCACTGTGCTTTGACCCTGACTCACGTATTGAAGAGCATTAGTTACCTGAGGCTGAGATGGACACATCGGTCACTGCAGTAAATAACTGACGAGATCGTTCTAACGCTGACATACAAACGTGTTAGTTGGGGTAAGGGACTAGAATGCTCAAGACTGAAGTGGAGAGATATATCTTACAATATATGTCAGTATTTACAAATGCAATCTGTACTACTCTCTATCTGTGGGTTAGCTTCCCTCTCTGTTAAGAACTGATGTCACACTGAATTTGAAAGACTGATGTCTAAGGATTAGTTACCCCTTCTGTAAACTTCTGTTGTGACTTGTCTTATTTAAAATACAGCAGCTTTTTCCAATCATGATATTATATCTGTACATAACTACTGTTGAGAATATCTTGGTACGTAATGAAAAATTGACTATGCTGTGTTATAAGCAATTGACTTTTTCTTAGGCCTGATCAAAAGGCCTAAGAAAAAAGTGAGAAGAACAGTAAAAGAGTAAACCACTCTGCTCTTAGTCTAACCTATTTCTCATGCTAATAGAGTTTAGGTGATAAAAATTGAATGTGGAATATTATAAATGTCTATGTGGCTGCAAAATGATCTCTTGGATAAACATCTCATATACAAATTTTGTTTATTTCTTCCTTAAGAAACAGAACATTCTCCCTCCCAAAACACAGGATTAAGAAGAAGTATGTTCTTCTCACTTGAAAAAATAAGTCCTGTTTGTCCCACTCCACACTGTTGCTTTGCACAGTTAATATCAATCACACCAAGCTACCAAGCTCACACTAACTCCATGTACTTGTACAATGATAATTTGAAAATTCTCTTCCTTGAAAATACCACCACCTAGAATCTAAGCTTTGGAAAACACCCTGTGAAGTAACAAATATTTCACTTTATATTTTGCATTACAACTCAATAGATGTGATTTCATAGGTGTTAGCTTAATGGAGTGTATGTCTGTAAGCTGTTTGGTTTTTTTTAAATATTTTTCAAATTTAAGAAATTTGCTTTGGCTATCATGTTAGTTGAATGGCAGTCTTTTCTGGGATATTAACTTGCTTTAGTGTATCCTTTCAGCCCTGGTGCTGTAAATGATGGAATACTTGAAAATATGTACTTTGTTTTCGCAGCCTGGACAGCTACAGGGTCCTGCAGGCTCCTTTCCCAGGGCAGTCTCCCACATAACCACCGCAGCAGGCAGTAGCCGAGGATCTCAAGGTCACTTCGTCTGGACAGGGCTATAGGAATAAGCATTAAGACAGAAAGATGAGGGATAAGCAAGTTTTGAGAAATAGAGAAATCACTGAATGAACTACCACTGATGAAATATGAAAAAGCCAAATGGGCAATGTGTTTTGTTTGTTCAGCTGGAGAAAAGCTTAAACGCCCAGGCATTTGGCCCCAGTCCACAGACAGGCAGTGACTTGTTGCTGTTGAAAGTAAGGGTCAGTTTCCTCACCTCCTCCAACTTCATCCTTCCTTAGTCTGGCCTGTCACATGAACTTGATCTCCATGGCCTCTGACATGATCCAGACAACCCATAACCTGGCACCAACACTTTCTCAAAGAGCCAAGCAGTAAAACAAAGAAATAAATGTCTGCAGCTAAATTGCTAACATATGTTTCAGGAAGTCCATGGGGTCTGCATTGGTCATGCAGAGACCCTTCGAGTGCAGACTAAACATTGATGGCCTTTCCTGTTCCACTCATACTAGTAGCCTTTGAAATTGGAAGAATATGACAAAACTGCCATCTAGTGTGCAGTATTAAAATACAGGTCTTTCTTAAGACTTTTCAATTAAATAAGAGTACAGGAAAAATATGCCTTCTGTTTTGTGGGTACACGGATCTAGAATTTTACGAATATGATTTTAGATATAAGCAGTGCTATGGTGAAATTCTGGTCAAACATCCTGAAAAAAAAAAGGTAAAGCAATAGAGTGCGTGAAGGATGAAGGTGGAGGTGGTGGGAAGTAGATTTTAAAGCAAAATAGAGGCTTCCAGAATTTAATATAAGATGGCTTTTCATTAAAAAATACAGTAAAAGAATACTTTGAGGTCACTGTAAATATCATTTATGTAAAATTACTAAATGACAGACTAATTTCATGATAATTTTATGTTTTTAAAGTAGCTGATTTCAAAAGAAGGACAATGAAATCTAGTAAAATATCAAAATGTAAAAAATATTACTGAAATAATGATCAAAACATTTACAAAGTCCCACAAAATAAACTCATTTTTATAACCATTCCAAATTGTCATAAAACAATAGGTTGGCTTAGATTTCTACCATGACTTGAATGTTCACCTGTGTAGGGATATAAAATCTCCTAAGTGTAATTCATGGCTGCTAAACCTGCTGTAAACAGGTATCCTGTTTTATTATCTTTCATTAAATATACTCTGAAAAGTCACTCAGTAAACTCAGTTTTTAATTTTAAAAGTCGTCTACTAAGAACAATGTTGCTAGCACACCATAACTACTTTTGGTCACCATACATAAGCTATTATAAAAGCAGAAGACAAGATTAGCTCTCACACATACTCTATCTTAACTGCTATTAGAGTACTGGATTATTAAAGGCCCTTCAATCGAGTAGAATGCAACAGTCCCATGGGTATCATTTCCTTTCTGCACAGCTTCAACAATGTCCTAATGCAAGACTTGGCTCCCCTATTAAAATAAAAACACAATCTCTACCATGCTGTTTTGCAGTGATTTCTTCAGTAATAAATCTCCCATTAATAATGGAATGGTTCCATTTGTACAGATGTGTTCACAAGTCCCTTTTCCATTATGGCAATTTCTGATTACTACCACTTAAAAAAATTCACATCCTCTAATTTTCAAAAAATTATATTCTGGCACCTGTTTGGACAATATAGGCTACACACAAGAGACCCTCTGAGGAAAAACAACCAGAATTAAAATAGAATGAACATTTCCAGCCACTTCCCCCAACCCTCCAACTGAGGGATTAATTGATATGAAGCTGTAAGTAATGACAAGTCATTTAGATTCCTGAAGCCAATCCTTCATAAACTGGTCTTCATTTGAAATAGCCCTTTGAGAATTAACTTTACTTCACTAGTATAGTTCAGTCTTACCTAATTAAACTATGGCATCACATTTTTCAAACTTTTATTTACTTTTACTACATATATACATTAATAACTATGGTTAGGTAAATGTTTTACCACTGTTTCCACTAAGTTCTACAGATATACACGTAATGTTAAAGAAAAAATTCTACAGTAACTCTTTCCCACCATTGAATGGTGAGATGACAGGATTAAAAATGCTTCCAAGCACACACCTCTCCCTGAAAACTCCGTCTCAGGGAAACAAACTGCAAAGTGTGATGTGTTTATTTGAGAATCTAAACTCTAAGATCGTGCCAACGACTATGTCATCTCTCCATCTACTACATACAGAAGAGCATTTTTAACACTGGTTAAATTAATTAAAATATTTTGGATGACAATATTAGCATCTATGAGTGGGTATGTAATTAACACAGTAAATTGATCATATATCTAAATTTAATGTAGATGTACTTTAAACAAAAGACAGATAATATAATATCTGTTGAATCTAGGAATCGAACATTTGGATATTTACTGTATTATTCTGTTATTTTCTGTATATCTGACAACGAAATGCTGAAAATTAAAAAACAAGAGTTGATCACAGCTGAAGAAGACAATATCTAACTATGAAAATATTTTTTAATTTGAAAGCTGGAACATATGTTATGGATTATTTTATTTCTGTATAATTTGTATTTCTGTATAATTTATTATAATACATAAAGTTTATCAGGTGCACTTGATAGTTAATATAATCATTAACAGCATATTTTCATATATATTTCCTATATGTAAAGTCATACTTTTACTTATGGTATTACTGCTTGGAAATATAGGAAAATTTAGTTATTAATATTTTTCTTCTACATTCTCATGTCACTTTCTAAATATAATTTAGCATCCAATTTTTACTTTGCTTTTTAATATGGTGGTGTTCTCAGTTGCTCAACATTTCTAAATGATTATTGCCAAGAGAAACACCCCCCAAAAAATGTACAGGTGGAGTGGGACTTGAATTCTATTTCCCTAGAAAGCAGATACCAGAAACAGCTGACACTAGAATACATAACTAAAATAAAAACAATCCATGTGATTTATGAAGCTGCTACTGTGCCAGACACTCTAACTGCTTTTATCTTATTTAATCATCTTAATAATAACATGAGGTAAGTATCATTAACCTTGTTGACAAATAAGAAAACAGAGTCTCAGAGAGGTTAAACAACTTGCTCAGTATCACAGAGCAAAAACTCACAGAGCTCTGCACTGAAATCCAAAGCGTTCAGAATCCAAAGCCAACACTCAAATCTGCCAATTACTTTGCCTCCCTTGTTAGTTTTAACACCATTTAGACAACATTATATATACTGCTTCTATAGTTAGGGAAGTATTTGAAGCAGGCATTTTAACTTAAAACACCAAAAGATATACTGACCAAAGACAGGTGTACTGGCAAGGAAGAAATAAGCAGCAGATCCTGAGGTCTAAGCTGCAGCACTAACAAAATTTTTCATGCAACCAACCTTTCATGAAACTATTTGTTTAAAACTACTTCATTCTGATGAAAAAGACTGTCTAGTTAAAACATTAATTTATAAAGTGTTAAATGGTTCTTCCAAGCTGGAACAGAAACAACAAAGAAATCACACTGGAGAACTGGTCCTTACTATGAAGATAAACTGCAGTAAACTTATCTGGGTGAGATTCATCAAATGGAATGAAAGAATTGGGAGAAAAAGAAAAATATCAGTGTTAATCCCCAAATGGATCTGATTATTTGCCTAACATGTTTTCTATATAGACAACAGTTTTTTTCTTATATAGAGCAACATTATAAAGTAGGAGGAAAAACAAGTTTTTGTAGGAAATAATAAAATGAACCTGAAAACTTCTGCCTTAAGCAAACAAGGTTTAATTGCTCAAAATACTAGTTTATATATTCAGAAATGACAATAGGAAAGCAGAAAACATCTCAGTAAGACGTTCATCTGAGAAGTGAATTGTGACTATCTGCAGAACGAATTTAAAGGTTACTCTTGTTTTTCCAACTAGTAACCTATGTTATTTTTTATTTATTTTTTAACCTATGTTATTTAGTAGTTTTTCCAATTCAGATCTATAAAGAGCTAGGGAACTTTAAGGTGGCTCTAATTTACTGCAATTAGGATATTAGGAAAGTAGAATGCAATGTGTCACATTTCAAATAAATAAAATCAGGGCTCTCATTTCTTCAGTACCTTTTAAATCCTAGGCCTTAGTTTTTGATGAAACACTACTGTGTGATCTCAGGAGAAGTTATTCAACAGAGCAAAGGTATCTTACATTTGGCCAATGTGTATTCTTAACCCAACCAAACAGTTTAAGATCTATGCCAGGACTTTGAAAGTCTTGTCTAAATGTCAAAATTGGGTTACGCCACATAGAGGGAATAGTGCCTTCATTAACATTTATTTATACATCAACCAAGGAGTATTTATAGCAGTGAAATTTACTTAAAAATAAAAATCAACGGTATGTTTTTCTGACTACTAGTAGATTCAATAGTAACTTGAAGGTTTACCTTAATATCTTATAATTGAAAAATGGGTTCCCTTTTTTGAATTATTGTTTTGGAAGTTAAATATTGTGTAAACCATGTCATTTCCCCAAGTTTGGTAGCATGAAAACACATTCGCAGTTTATCTCACATATATTTTGTAAGTTGGAGTGCCATATTAGAGTGAAATGCAGCCATGCAGGAAATAACACAAGACTTGGATTTCATAAACTGTAGCAATTGGCAAAAAAATTTAAAAGTATGCAATATAGTTCTTTCCTTGATACTGAATATATCATATAAACAAATGGACATTTAAAATGCAATTTAGATATCACATTGTATGGTCATCAATGATGTCCAATTAAAACAGGTATTATACACTCAATGCACAGGTCTGAAGTATTTAAAAAAGCTCAATATGTTAAGTGCAGTATATCTCTAGAGAAATTAGGTATTGACTGCATGCCTCAGTGAGCAGAAAAATCTACAAAAATCCATACCACACATTGATCCCAATATTGCTTTTTAACATTACTAAGAATGTAACAAATTTTAAAATAGTGTATTTGACACAGATATAATTCTCTTTAATTATCAGGCAACAAGCCCAAAAATATGTCAATGTTTATACATGTTGGTTTTTATGAATAAAAGATTAATAATAGATGAGATAAGCCCAACATGTATTACTCTAATTTTACACTAAATGAAGCACTTCAGCCACTCACAAAACACTTCTAGGTCATATAAGAGAATTGAGTTTAGAAGAATAATTACAATTTGAAAAAATACAGATATATACATGTACAATAGCTCAAGAATAGTTATCTATCCATTCACCCATCTGTTCATTCACCTTTATATATCTCTATTCATATTTTTACGTATAATAATACAAGCTACCCTCCTTTTACACAGGTGAACTAAAAATGCTTATGTAAAACTGACGACGGGCACCTTATACAAATTCATTATGAAAACCCAACTATTAATAATCCACAGAAACATGAGAGTTATCTTCAGTTTCTGAATAACCACTACAAAGGTAACAGACCAGACAGTCTGACCAGGTTAGCAATATATCTGTTAAGTGTCTAATCCATAAGTCAGTCTTACACTGAAGGCTGGATATTTCCCAGGGCCTGATCAAGCCAAGATAAACCTAAAACATAACAAATGCTCTGACAACTAGAGATTCTATTTCCTAGTGATAACTTGTTTTGCTCTTTATGTTTTCCCTTGCATTATCTGTCTCAGTATTTATTTGATCTCATAGCTGCACTGGTATAGAAAAGATTTTTCTGAGATTAAACTACATAATGTATACTGAAAGTAAACACATTAATATTTATGAATCTGACCTTCTACATTTACCTACAGGATTTATGGCCTTGTTTATACTAGTTTCTAGATAGGACTAAATGATTACTTCATTTTGAATAAAATCCTAAAGTGAAATGTTTTATTTTGGAAAATTAAATCTAAAACATTAGGAATGAATAGTATTCAAATATTTGAGGATATCAAACCTTTCAGTTTTCATACTAAATTGCATGTTAAAATTTCAGCAAATGTGTGTACATGCACATCTATGCATCTATGTGTGGAAGTATATATGTGTGTATACATATATGTGAAGGCATATGCATATATATGTATATCTATATGTAAATATAGATATGGTGAGAACTTTACTGTATACTCTATTTTTAATGCATTAAGGGAATCTAATTTTTATAGAAATCTTTTTAAACCTGTGGTAAAAATGAATATTCACTCCAGGTTATAACTTTTCAGCAAATCCCAAAAATAGGTAGTGGAGGTTCCAACCTGAGTAGCCTTCCCAAAGAGGTAATATCTTTCTATTACTATTCTCAGTTCATTCTTCTCTCCAAAGACCTAGCATGGTGAAATCTACCCAGCTCATCAACATGTACTATTATTTAGGGAGCAAAAAACTTAAATACACTACAGAATAAAATATTGTTCAAATCTTTCGTGAAGGTAGCATAATGAAAATATTTACCTAAACTATGGAATAACTGAGGAGGACTTTCAGAATTACCACAGTCCAAACAGTGATCAGACCAACATCCATCAACTCCACTTTCCCATTCCACAATCACAGTTATATTTATAATGGTCAAAATCTAATCACATCAGTATTAGAGCTATTGGTTGAACTTAGTGGCCCAATTATAAGTTAACATCGTCAATAATGTAATTGGACCAATGCTTAAGAGTCTGTACGATGAATTTCCAGTTATACTACTATCAAAAAGTACTTTCAGGTCTCTAAATATTCTTTCATACTAATACATCTTGCAATAGTAAAGAACAAAATTCACTGTGAACTTTAAAAAAATAAAACAAAACATTATCAGTGAACATTTGACTTTTACATTCCTTGTCCTTAATCGCTCAGTCTTGTCTGAATCTTTGCGACCGACTACAGCCCACCAGGCTCCTCTGTCCATGGGGTTTTCCAGGCAAGAACACTGGAGAGGGTTGCCACTCCCTTCTGCAGAGGATCTTCCCAATCCAGGGATCGAACCCAGGTCTCCTGCACCGCAGGTGGATTTTTTTACCATCTGAGTCACCAGGGAAGCCCTTAATTAAAGCCAATGTCCCATTTATATCATTTTTAAAAGGCCATTGATTCATTAACAATGTTAATGGTGAAAAATAATACAATATTATTAAATTTCTGAGTGAAATCATTACTTTTTTAACCAAACTATCTTTGAAAAAAATGCAGTGATTTCTCTTACTCTGATCAGGAGTTATATGAGCTAATTTCCAACCCCCCAAATTTAACCTATGATTCTTCCTGAAAGGAAGAAGGTATACAACTGATACACTTGTTCCACTTTTTCAGTGGCCAACCAGTCCATTCTGAAGGAGATCAGCCCTGGGATTTCTTTGGAAGGAATGATGCTGAAGCTGAAACTCCAGTACTTTGGCCACCTCATGCAAAGAGTTGACTCACCGGAAAAGACTGTGATGCTGGGAGGGATTGGGGGCAGGAGGAGAAGGGGACGACAGAGGATGAGATGGCTGGATGGCATCACTGACTCGATGGACGTGAGTCTGAGTGAACTCTGGGAGTTGGTGATGGACAGGGAGGCCTGGCGTGCTGCGATTCATGGGGTCGCAAAGAGTAGGACACGACTGAGCGACTGAACTGACTGACTGACCTTAAACTACAGTGGGTTTTAAATGCCCTTGAAAATGATCAAGACCCTCTACATTACATGGTCAATGGTCCTTTTAATAGAAAAGGCAATAACATACAGTTGTTTGCACCAACAAAAACTTGTTAGAAAGTATCAGTTTAGGGTAACAGTTCAACAGCCATTAACAAGTGCAAATATCTAACTGCCTTTTAGTGAAAATGTGGTCCATTTGAAGCTGTTTAAAAATTATTTGTGTGGTTTAGTATATTTGAAAATACTTTTGTAAACAAAGTTTATGAATAATACAATTTTGAAAGCCAAAGTTTTTCAAGTCACCATTTTTTTTTTACTAGCATAACATTAGAATTGACTTTTTGTCTTGCTGACAGAGCAACTAAGAAAGTACAGTTGCATTGACCATATTGATTGTGAACAAAGCAACCATCAGGGGGGACTCTGCACCATATATTTTCAATATTGAACTCCTACTTCCTTTTCCATGGCTTTCTGGGTCGGCTATTGGATTTGGACTGCAGTGTAATAAACAGCTAAGGTTTAATTAATGGTAAATGAATACAAGACATAGGTTATGACTTTAACTAATTAGGGAATTGTTGAATTAAGTCTGCCTTGGAATGCAAGGCAGTACAATCAATATCCAATAAAAGGACTATGTATGTAATTTACCTGCAAATGTGTTTCCAATACCATCAAAGTGAGTTTAAATAAGTAAGATATATGAAAGGTGACTAGGAGAGATTTCCACAAGTTAACACTTCATAGTTTCAGAAAAGACTTCCTTATTGTTGAGATGGTATCTTCTAAATCTCTGGTAAGAGCACAATGAAAAATATGAATCATTCTTCACACATGTACCTGCACCAAATCCAAAAGAGTTTCTAAAGCATAAAAATTCAGTTGTTGACTTTCAAGTTTAACGTAAACAACTAGTACTTTAGGCTGCTCCAAATGAGCATCAAATTTTGCTTACTTGACATCTTTTATTCTTTTTTCACTTGTCAAAAGTCTGTATCTCTTCTCTCAGTTAGAAGAGTATTTGTTGACATACAGGAATTCACTACTTTTGATAAAAATCTCACCACTGTTCTCATTCTTCAAACTGACCAGGCGAAAAGGTCATTTCATGGAGCCTTAGGACTTTGTTCTAATAATTGTGTAATAAAAAAAGAAACCTACCTACTCCCTTGTGGGCATCCAAGCTGGTAAACTCTATTGTCCCATTATGGCCTTTTTTAGGATTTTCCTGATACTGTTTGTGGTTCCCATTGGGACAATATCTGTAGGAAAGTCCATAATCTGCAAGATAAACCTGGAAGACGTGAACAGACAAATGAATAATGTTTTTGTCCTTTGAAAATTTAACCTTTATAATTAAGTCTTAAGAAACTGATAGGTTAAAAGAACCTCAGATCTGTATTTTATTAAACCAAACGGTGCCTTCGGATAAAATATATACAACTGGGGGCCATAACAATGAACTGTCTAACTTAAATCCTTACTACAACATAGGCATATCTTGTTTCTGAGTTGACTTAGATTTTCATTCTTTTTATTCTGCTCTTAAATTCCCTTCCCTCCAGGTGAGCATGTAGATGTCATAAACCACAATATGTCTTTTTATCTATATTCATACAGCTTATGAGGATCAGCCTTTTTCCTTAGTAACCCCTCCCTATAACATAAAACTATTTCAACAGGGAGGGGAGATGAGAAGAATCTAAAAATAGTAAGCTAATATTACAGGAATCTCCATTAACAGGAAGCATAAAAACAGTGAACAGACTATAAGAGATAATAACTGTCAAAATTTAAAAAAAAAACACCAGCATCATGTTGTCCATATTTAAGAATGGAACATCAATGCAGTACTTTTGGTCTTTCAGACCAATCCATATCATCACTGTTATCTTTGTAAGTCAGTCAGAATCTAAGCAGGGTATCCAAACAGAATATAGATTGTTGAAAAGTCAGATGGCAACTCAAGTGAATTTTCCTAAGGTTACTTTTGGAGAGAGAAAGAAGGGAGGGGAGAAGTAGTTTTACAGATAGACCATACACTGAATAGGGAAGTGTTATGATTAGATGTTTATTCTAACATATATCAGATGGTAAAGAGTCAGTCTGCAATGCAGAAGACCTGGGTTCAATCCCTGGGTTGGGAAGATCTCCTGGAGAAGGGAATGGCACCAACTCCAGTGTTCTTGCCTGGAAAATCCCACAGACAGAGGTGCCTGGCAGGCTACAGTCCAAAGTGGTGCTAAGAGTCATACACAACGGAAGCGGCAGCATGCACACACAGTCAGCATATTATACTTTCCACCTACATGTTACCATGATCCTCTCCCCTCTAAACCACTGGAAAAGAAAGCAGCTTCAACTTTTAAAATGGATTGTTTCACATGTATTTCTTTAAAATTTAGGGAATAAGGCAACACTTCACAATGTTCAGCTTTAAGACAATAGAGTATTAATATTATAATACAACTGGAATTTTAAAAGATACCTATTAAAAGAAAATTAAATTTTAATTGAAGTTGTTGGTTTCAGGACAGCCTAAGTAGAAGATATTCTGAACTTCAAAATATAAACAACACAGTTTCCTTCATTTGCTGAAGAACATAGCTTGCTAGATTGTATGAAAACATGATATTTCAGTTTTGTCTCTCACTCACAGATGCCATTTCTCAACATGGCTTCAGGAGTAACTGCCCAAAGTAACTGCACTTCAGAATCAGATGTAAAACTGGTTGCTTGCTTTCACTATTTATGATGCATTTTTATCTTTATTTGAGAACTAAATAGACTTCACTTTGCAAAGCAGACATCCTGAGAATGTAGATATTGATAGCAAATGGAAAGGCTCTCATTCAGTTCAACAGAGATATCAAAAGCTTTACAGATGAGAAAAAGCTAAGAGAATTCAGCATCACCAAACCAGCTGTACAATAAATGCTAAAGGATCTTCTCTAGGTGGGAAACACAGAGAAGAAAAAGACCCTCAAAAACAAACCCAAAACAATTAAGAAAATGGCTATAGGAACATTCATATTGATAATTATCTTAAATGTAAATGAACTAAATGCTCCAACCAAAACACATAGACTGGCTGAATGGATACAAAAACAAGTCCTGTATATATACAAGAGACCCACTTCAGATCTAGGGACACATACAACCTGAAAGTGAGGGGAGAGAAATAGATATACCATGCAAATGGAAATCAGAAGAAAGCTGGAGTAGCAATACTTGTACCAGATAAAAAAGACTTTACAAAGTAAAGACTGTTACTAGAGATAAGGAAGCACACCACATAATAATCAAGGGTTCAATCCAAGAAAATACAACAATTATAAATATTTATGCACCAAACATAGGAGCACCTTAATACATAAGGCAAATGCTAACAGCTATAAAAGGGGAAAATGAAAATAACACATTAATAGTGGGGGACTTTAACACCCCACTTACATTAGTGGACAAAAAATACATGGACAGATCACCCAGAAAGAAAAAACAAAAAAGAAAACACAAGCTTTAAATGACACCATAGACCAGATAGATTTAACTGCTATTTATAGGACATTCCACCTGAGCGCAGCAGAATACACTTTTTTTCTCCAGTGCACACAGAACATTCTCCAGCATAGATCATACACTGGGTCACAAATCAAGCCTTAGGAAGTTTAAGAAAATTGAAATTTCATCAAGTATCATTTCCATAATGCTATGAGATTAGAAATCAATTACAGGGAAAAAAAAAAAAAAAAAAACCTGTAAAAAAAATCACAAACACATGGCAAAAAAAAACACACAGCATTAAATAACTAAGAGATCACTGAGGAAATTAAAGAGGAAATTAAAAAACTACATAGAAAAAAATGACAACAAAAACACAATGACCCAAACCTATGGGGTGCAGCAAAAGCAGTTATAAAAGGGAATTTTACAGCAATTCAATCTCATTTCAAGAAACATCAAGAAACATCTCAAATAAACAATCTAGCCTTACACCTAAAGCAAGCAGAAAAAGATGAACAGACAAAACTCAAAGTCAGTAGAAGAAATCATAATGATCAGAGCAGAAATAAACAGAAATGAAGAAATCAAGAGTAAAGATCAATAAAACTCAAAGTTGGTCCTTAGAGAAGATAAACAAAATTGATAAACTTTTAGCCAAACTATCAAGAAAAAAAGGGAGAGGACTCAAATCAATAAAATTAGAAATGAAAAAGAAAGTACAACTGACACTGCAGAAATACAAAGGATCATAAGAGACTACTACAAGCAACTATATGCCACTAAATTGGACAACCTGGAAGAAACAGGCAAATTAATGGAAAGGTACAACTTTGCAAGACTAAACCAGGAAGAATTAGAACATGTGAAGAGATCAATCACAAGTAATGAAATTGAAACTATAATTAAAAATCTTCTAAGAAACAGCAGTCCAGGACCAGATGGCTTCACAGGTAAATTTTATCAAATATTTTAAGAGCTAACATCAATCCTTCTCAAACTCTTCCAAAAAATTACAGAAGGAAGAACACTCTCAAATTCATTCTGTGAGGCTACCATTAGCCAGACACCAAAAACCAAACAAAGATATCATGAAAAAAGAAAATTACAGACCAGTATCACCTCATGTGAAGAGTTGACTCATTGGAAAAGACTCTGATGCTGGGAGGGATTGGGGGCAGGAGGAGAAGGGGACGACAGAGGATGAGATGGCTGGATGGCATCACTGACTCGATGGATGTGAGTCTCAGTGAACTCCGGGAGTTGGTGATAGACAGGGAGGCCTGGCGTGCTGCGATTCATGGGGTCGCAGAGAGTTGGACACAACTGAGCGACTGATCTGATCTGATCTGATCTGATCACTGATGAACATAAGACACAAAAATCCTCAACAAAATATTAGCAGACAGAATCCAAGAGCACATTAAAAGGATCATACACCATGATCAAGTGGGATCTATCCCAGGAATGCAAGGATTCTTCAATATACACAAAGCAATCAATGTTAACACCATATTAACAAATTAGAGAATAAAAAAGCAATCTTCTCAACAGATGCAGGAAAAACTTCTGACAAAATTCAACACATATTTATGATAAAAACTCTCCAGAAAGTGGGCACAGAGGGAATCTACCTCAACATAATAAAGGCCATATATGACAAACCCACAGTAAACATCATTCTCAATGGTGAAAACTGAAAGCATTTCCACTAGGATCAGGAATAAGACAAGGATGTCCACTCTTGCCACTCATATTCACCATAGTTTTAGGAGTCCTAGTCATGGCAATCAGAGAAGAAACAGAAATAAAAGGAATATAAACTGGAAAATTAGAAATAAAACTGTTACTATTTGCAGATGACATGATACTGTACACAGACAATTCTAAAATCCTAAAAATGCCACTAGAAAACTACTAGAACTAATCTATGAATTTAGTAAAGCTGCAGGATACAAAATTAATGCACAGAAATGTCTTGCATTCCTATACAATAACAATGGAAGATCAGAAAAAGAAATTAAGGAAACAATTCCATTCACCACTGCAACAAAAAGAATAAAATATTTAGGAATAAATGTACCTAAGGAAGCAAAAGAACTATACTCAAGAAAACTATAAAACACTAATGAAAGAAATCAGAGATGACACAAACAGATGGACAGATATACCATGTTCTTGGATTGAAGAATCAACACTGTCAAAATGAATGTACTACTCAAAGCAATCTATAGATTCCATGCAATCCCTATTAAATTGCTAAAGGCATTCTTCACAGAATTAGAAGAAAAATTTTTACAATTTTTATGGAAACACAAAAGACACAAAACAGCCAAAGCAATCGTGAAAAAGAAACACAGAGGCAGAGGAATTAGGCTCCCCAATTCTAAACTATAGTACAAAGCTACAGTAACCAAGACAGTATGGTATTGGCACAAAAACAGAAATGTAGACTAATGGCACAGGATAAAAAGTCCAGAGATAAACCCAGGCACCTATGGTCACCTAATCTATGACAAAAGAGGCAAAAATGTACAATAGAGAAAAGACAGCCTCTTCAGTAAGTGGTTCTGTGAAAACTGGACAGTTACATGTAAAAAAAAATGAAATTAGAACATCACCAAATACCATGCTGCTGCTGCTGCTAAGTCGCTTCAGTCATGTCCGACTCTGTGTGACCCCAGAGACGGCAGCCCACCGGGCTCTCCCGTCCCTGGGATTCTCCAGGAAAGAACACCGGAGTGGGTTGCCATTTCCTTCTCCAATACATGAAAGTGAAAAGTGAAAGTGAAGTCACTCAGTCATGTCTGACTCTTAGCGACCCCATGGACTGCAGCCTACCAGGCTCCTCCATCCATGGGATTTTCCAGGCAAGAGTACTGGAGTGGGTTGCCATTGCCTTCTCTGACCAAACACCATACACAAAAATAAACTGAAAATGCATTAAAGACCTAAGCGTAAGACTAGACATTATATAACTCTTAGAGGAAAACTGAGGAAAAAGACTCTGACATAAACTATAGCAAGATCTTTTTTGACCCATCTCCTAATAAAAACAAAAATAAACAAATGGGACCTAATAAAACTTAGAATATTTTGCACAGCAAAGGAAACCATAAACAAGAGGAAAACACAGCCCTTAGAATGGGAGAAAATATTTGCAAATGAAGTAATGGACAAAGGACTAATCTCAAAAATATACAAACAACTCATGGAGCTCAATACAAAAAAGCTTCCCAGGTGGCACAAGCGGTAAAGAAGTCACCTGCCAATGCAGGAGACTTTTAAGAGACGTGGGCTTGAACTCTGGGTTGGGAAGATCCCTTGGAGGAGGGCATGGAAATCCACTCCAGTATTCTTGCCTGGAGAATCCCAGGGACAGGGGAGCCTGGTGGGCTGCCGTCTCTGGGGTTGCACAGAGTCGGACACGACTGAAGCGACTTAGCAGCAGCAGCAGCAAAGCAACTAAAGCAACTCAGCATACAGCATGCACATAGAGATCAACACAAGAAACAAACAACCCAAGCAAAAAATGGGCCTAAGATCTAAACAGGCATCTCTTCAAAGAAGACATACAGATGGCAGAGGGACACAAAAAGATGCTCAACATCACTAATTATTAGAAAAATACAAATCAAAACTACAAAGAGGTATCACTTCAAACTGGTCAGAATGGCCATCATCAAAAAATCTACAAACAGTCCATGGAATTTATAAATTCTATACAAAATGTACAAAATCTACACAGTCCATGGAATTCTCCAGGCCAGAATACTGAAGTGGGTAGCTTTTCCCTTCTCCAGGGTATCTTCCTAATCCAGGGATCAAACCCAGGTCACCCGCATTGCAGGCAGATTCTTTACCAGCTGACCCACAAGGGAAGCCCAATTAATAGAAAAATACCAGTCAAAACTACAGTGAGGTATCACCTCACACTGGTCAGAATGGCCATCATCAAAAAATCTACAAACAATAAAAAGCTGGACAGGGTGTGGAGAAAAGGGAACCCTCTTGCACTGCTGGTGGAAAGGTAGATTGATACAGTCACTGTACAGAACAGTATGGAGGTTCCTTAAAACACTAAAAACAGAACTACCACATGACCCAGCAATCCCACTACTGGGCATATACCTTGAGAAAACCATAATTCAAAAGGACACATGTACCCCAATGTTCATAGCAGCACTATTTACAATAGCCAGGACATGGAAACAATCTAAATATCCATCTAAAGATTAATGGATAAAGATGTGGTACATATATACAATGGAGTATTACTCAGCCACCAAAAGAAACAATAAAGGGTCATATGTAGAGGCATGAATGGACCTAGAGTTTGTCATACAGAGTGAAGTAAGTTGGAAAGAGATAAACAAGTATCTTATATTAACACATACATGTGGAATCTACAAAAACAGTGCTGATGAAACCATTTCCAGGGTAGGAATAGAGACACAGATGTAGAGAACAGACATGTGAGCACATGGCAGACAGGGAAGGGGATAGTGGGATGAACTGAGAAATTAGGATTGACATGTGTAAAACAGATAGCTAGTGGGAACCTTTAAAAAACACAAGACACTCAGCTTGGTGCTCGGTGGTGACCTAGATGGGTGTGATGGAGGCCCAAAAGGGAGGAGATATATTTATACATAGAGCTGATTCACTTCATTGTACAGCAGAAGATAATATAGCATTGTAAAGCAATTATATTCCTTCTTGCTAGGTAGAGTAATCTTGGTTGGTTTTTCCCTTTCATCACTTTTAATACATCCTGCCATTCCCTTCTGGCCTACAGAGTTTTTGCTGAAAAATCAGCTAATAGCCTTAATGGGGATTCCCTTGTATGTTATTCAGTTTTGTTTTGTTCTCTTACAACCTTATGAGACAGGTAGGGAAGATGTATCACTATACACATTTAACAGATGAAAAATAATATGATACACCCAAATAATGCAAGTCATCCAACACTCATTAAATTCAGCTTCTACAAAACATTGTATTGTTTTAGTGAATTTTTCGGCTGTCCCCTCCCCCTCAAAAAACATCTAATCTACACTAATACTTTCAAGGACTTTCAATTTTAATATTTTATTATTAAAAAGGTAGTATAGTAGCCATGGAGACACAACCTCATTAAGAAAGAACTGGTCTTTCACCTGTGAGGAGTGCAATACTCTGACAACCTCCAGAGGCAGCGCCACTAGGAATTAGGATAGCATGTGAGCCAAAACCACACTCTCCCCTGGCAGCTCCTACTAAAGAATGATCATGGCAGGAAAGCTGTGTGGCCATTTTTATCCAACTGGAGACTCTTCAAAGGGGACCCGTTAGCTCTGGTCCTCCCTAATTGGCTGAGATTTTGTTGGAACTGTATCACAGTCTGAGCTCTTCCTGCCCAATCTTCCTGTTTCCTTTTCTTTCATAGGTGTCATTGCAACATCCCACTCTGAAAGCTTTCCTTGTCCAAACACACTTCCTCACCTTTTATCTTTCTATTGTGCTGTGCTAAGTCGCTTCAGTTGTGTCTGACTCTTTGCGATCCTATGGACTCCAGCCCACCAGGTCCTCTGTCCATCTGATTCTCCAGGCAAGAATACTGGAGGGGACTGCCATGCCTTCCTCCAGGGGATCTTTCAGATCCAGGGATTGAACCTGTGTCTCTTATGTCTCCTGCATTGGCAGGCAGGTTCTTTACTGCTAGTGCTTTTCTCTTATACAGGTAGTATACTCCCTTGCCTCAATAAAGAGCTTGTACTCCTAATGCTGTCTCCACATCTGTGTCTCTGAAAAATGAATTTGACACAGATAGTAAATTACAGCCCTGATTAAAAGCACTAAACTAATAAAGATGAAAAACAAAGTAGCTTTTGATGACCATGAAAATCATAACTTTTCCTATACTAAATAGATCTGCCTCAAAAATCAACTTCCTATTTTACCTAGCCAAATTTACAACCATAGAGCTAAGCTCAGGTTTCCCTGATAGCTCAGCTGGTAAAGAATACACCTGCAATGCAGGAAACCCCAGTTCGATTCCTGGGTCGGGAAGATGCCCTGGAAAAGGGATAGGCTACCCACTCCAGTATTCTTGGGCTTCCCTGGTGGCTCAGATGGTAAAGAACCCACCTGCATTGTGGGACACCTGGGTTTGATCCCTGTGTTGGGAAGATCCCTTGGAGAAGGGAAAGGTTACCCAATCCAGTAATTCTGGCTTGGAGAATTCCATGGACTGTATAGTTAAGGCCAGGTTCTCAAGTTCTATATTTAACTAAATCTTTCCTTCCCTCTCCTTGCTTTTTTATGCTTGTGGGATCTTGTAACACTTTGTTTTTCCAAATGGACCAGAGAAAGGAATGATTAAAGAGCAGTGTGTGATAACTCTTCCTTGCAGTGAATCACACCGGAACGGCCTTTGTCTTCAGTTCAGCACCCCTCCAGGAACACCCCAAGGGCTCTTCTCCACTTCCTACCATACCTCCTGGATTGACACCTCACACTTCCAAGATCCACCACTCATACCTGAATCCTATTCTGATAAGTAGACCCTTTTAAACACAAGGCTACTCATTGGGTTTTCATTTGTGTTCAGATTGATTTACTATTTAAAAATGTACAAAGTTATTTAGCTTTTATTTATGCCTTAGTTTCACATATATAGGCTATAAACTCCTATAGGACAATGATAATGATATATACACTTTTATATCCATGACAGCACCTACTCTGAGGTCTTCTGCACAGGAAGCTTAAATGAAATTTTATTGATCTGACTTGATAGTAATAATTGGACAAATGGAAGTAAATCCCTTTCAACAGCCACCTGAGTGCCAAGCATGATCAAATATGAAGAATCATACATTTTTAAAAGGAAAGAAAAACAAAATGAATGCATATGATTGAATACTTGCTATGCAAAGGCAATATGCGCTTTACAGAAGTCAAATTATTTAACCCTCATGACCCTAAGAGCAAGCTATTTTAAGATACCTTGAGGATGAGAAAAGACGATGAGTGAGTTTAGGTTCTCTGTGCAAAACAAATAAACCTACAGTAACTGGCAAAGTTGAGATCAGAATCTAAGTCAGCCTAACCAGAAGACTGAGGTTTTTCCAATGTCCCACACAGAGGAAGGAGGGGTGACACCAGCACATCTAGAAGTAACATCCACTCTGAAAAAAGCCTAAAGATTTTAAAATAATAATATTTTAGAGTAGGGGTGGAGACAGGTTATTTCCTAATTGGGGAACTCAAAGAACAAAGTGACATTGAGTTGGGCCTTGAAAAATATCTAAGATTTTCACGAACGGAGATAGGGAAGAGGAGATAAAACTAGGAAAACCAGGGCTGGATTAGTGTCTGCTGGGAGTGTAGAGGTTATTAGAAACACATTACAAGCCAGGAAAAAAAAAAAAAAAACAGCTATAAAGGGTTTATAGGAAGCTTTGAAAACCATGCTAAGAAGCTGGGACACAATTTCTGCATGCAGAAAGAAGTCACCAAAGTTTTTTGGCAAGGAATAATATTATCAGCGCTGGCAGCATCATAATGGGGAAATGAAAGCAGAGAATCCATTTAGGAAAATATGATAATAGTCCAGGCAAGAGACAATGAGAGGCTGGAGTAGGGCACTAGTGAACAAAGAAAGAAGACAAAGAAGAGAACAGTAAGAGGGTTGAGAGTCAAAAGTAACTCTAAAAACAGCGTGGCTAGTTGAGTTAGGATTCAATGACCTGGCAAAAAGAGAAAAGGAGGAAAAAGAGAAGATTCAGAAAGAAAATGATTTACTCATCTTTCTAGCAAAAGCAAACTGATTGACTGATCGCTAACACACTAATTCCACTAGTTTCTGCTTCTCTCAGTTTATGCAGAGCTGAGTGATAGATTCACGGATGATGGAAAACATAAAGGACCTCCTTCCCATCAAGAGTCAAATCTGCTGCCTTCCTGCTTCTCAAGCAACCAGGAAACCTAAGTACCAGGCAGCCAGAACAGGTCATACAGAAGCATTTCTCAACACCTGCATGACAGACAGCCAAGTGTGAGGTGGAGAAGTGGGTGCAAGAGATAACAGAGCTGGAACAGAAAAAAAGATGTTCATGTGGACAAATGCCATTGCTCATTGAGATGTGACCACTCACTAAATCATATTACGACTTAACCTCCACTTTGTAGATTCACATTAAAGAGATGTGGATACAGTCCCAAAATGTGATTCACTTTTCAAGAACTTAAATCTCTCCTGTTGTAAAATCTAATCACCTTATCATAATTTAGACTATTTTATACAATTAAAGTCTTTTAAGTAGCATATCCTGTTGTAGCAAGAAATGTGTCTTAAAATCTCATCAGAGACTGATGGAAATTATACTGTGGAGGGAGATAGTCACTATTCATGACTTTGTTTAATCACAATTTAGAAAACACTTTCAAAACTGTAGGAAAATATATAGACTTATTCAGCAACTTTAGAGGCTCTTATAAAAAAAGGCAGCATTTATCTTATTTCAATAGCACATAATATTTTCCTATTCTCTCAACAAGATACCATAATGTGAAAATCTTCACAATAAACTAAATGCTTACTGACTAATGGAAACCACTACATGCCAAAAGGGGAATGAAGCATGGAATGAATAAGCAGCATGTTTATGTTCACAGAAGTCATTCATATCTACCAGAAACCTATATGCAGCCTCATAGATGCTACTACATTTTTATATAAATCTGCTCTTTTTATTCTTTTTTTATACGGTACTTTTTTGTTTTTCCTCAACTTCCCTATCTTCCTTTTGCCATTAATACAACATTGCAGATGACACTGTGTCCTATTAATAACAGCCTAGACAACAGAATATGACGTTTAAAAGGTGCCAGGTTACTTTTCAAACATGGGATTTATTAGAATAAATATTAAGGCATATTTTTCAAAACTATAGTTTGATCTTACATACTGTTTACATGTACTGTATATGTTGGGTTTTTCTTTTCTCCTCCTATATCTCACAACTATTTACTGGAATTTTATCTTTTTTTTTCCTTTATATTTAAAATTCACTGTGATTAAGAGACTTAAAGATACATCCATGAAGTTATCATGTGAAGAAAAGGCAGAAAGGTGTGCCTTTTCACTATCTCTTCACTCCATCTACTGTTCCATGACACCCAAGTCTATGACTCCTTGAAATGGTGCCATAAATTCAAGTATCATAACAAAACACTGAGTTATATTTAGGGATTTTGACCCTATAACCTATTATATTCCAATATGCTCTCCTATTCCAACCTGGTTCTTCAAGCAATATCTGGAAGCCTATTTGATCCAAGATGGTTGGGCTATAACTTAATATGTTTTCCAGACTTTGGGGGGAAATTCCCTCAATAATACATAGGTTAACAATTGCCTCTTTACTAAAAACGCCACATTTACAAAACGAAATTTTTTCAATTACAGTCAATTTCCAATACATTCTTCTGACACAAGTTCTCAATTATATGAAAGAACCTACAATACCTTCTCTTTCTGATTTCCAATTGATATGAAAGTGCTTGTGTTTGTCCTTAAACAAAATAAACAAAGAGGATAATCTGAATTGCATCCAATTTACAATCCTCCTCTTTGTCTAAATCAAATAGAAGCTTAAGACTTTGCAATATGTTGGTATGCAGGTAAACATTATTATCAGGCTGGTGGGATCTGATTTCAGAACTTTCACAAGACAGGGGGAAACAGACTCCTGCAAGGCACAAAATCTTGTGTGCACCAGGACCCAAGGGAAGGAGCAGTGATCCCACAGGAGATTGAGCCAGCCCAGCTGCTGAGTGTTTGAGGGTCTCCTGTGGAGGTGTGGGTTGGCAGTGTTCTGCTTTAAGGACAGGGGCACTGGCAGGAGCAGTCCTGAGAGGCGTGTGTTGGCATACGTCCTCTGAGGTTGCCATTAGCCCTACCACAGAGCTTAAAGACTCCAGGACTAGGTTGCCTCAGGCCAAACAACTAACAGGGAGGGAGCATAGCCTCACCCATAAGAAAACTGTATTAAAGATTTACTGAGCATGGGTCAGACCTTTTAGAACTAACACCTAAAAAAGATGTCCTTTTCATTATAGGGGACTGGAATGCAAAAGTAGGAAGTCAAGAAACACCTGGAGTAACAGGAAAATTTGGCCTTGGAATACGGAATGAAGCAAGGCAAAGTCTAATAGAGTTTTGCCAAGAAAATGCACTGGTCATAGCAAACACCCTCTTCCAACAACACAAGAGAAGACTCTACACGTGGACATTACCAGATGGTCAACACCGAAATCAGACTGCTTCTATTCTTTGCAGACAAAGATAGAGAAGCTCTATACAGTCAGCAAAAACAAGACCAGGCGCTGACTGTGGCTCAGATCATGAACTCCTTATTGCCAAATTCAGACTGAAATTGAAGAAAGTAGGGAAAACCACTAGACCATTCAGGTATGACCTAAATCAAATCCCTTATGATTATACAGTGGAAGTGAGAAATAGATTTAAGGAACTAGATCTGATAGATAGACTGCCTGATGAACTATGGACAGAGGTTCATGACATTGTACAGGAGACAAGGATCAAGACCATCCCCAAGAGAAAGAAATGCAAAAAAGCAAAATGGCTGTCTGGGGAGGCCTTACAAATAGCTGTGAAATGAAGAGAAGCAAAAAGCAAAGAAGAAAAGCAAAGATATAAGCATCTGAATGCAGAGTTCCAAAGAATATCAAGGAGAGATAAAAAAGTCTTCCTCAGTGATCGATGCAAAGAAATAGAGGAAAACAACAGAATGGGAAAGACTAGAGATCTCTTCAAGAAAATTAGAGATACCAAGGGAACATTTCACGCAAAGATGGGCTCGATAAAGGACAGAAATGGTATGGACCTAACAGAAGCAGAAGATATTAAGAAGAGGTGGCAAGAAGACACAGAAGACCTGTGCAAAAAAGATCTTCATGACCCAGATAATCATGATGGTGTGATCACTCACCTAGAGCCAGACATCCTGGAATGTGATGTCAAGTGGGCCTTAGAAAGCATCACTATGAACAAAGCTTGTGGAGGTGATGGAATTCCAGTTGAGCTGTTTCAAATCCTGAAACATGATGCTGTGAAAGTGCTGCACTCAATATGCCAGCAAATTTGGAAAACTCAGCAGTGGCCACAGGACTGGAAAAGGTCCGTTTTCATTCCAATCCCAAAGAAAGGCAATAACAAAGAATGCTCAAACTACCGCACAATTGCACTCATCTCACACGCTAGTAAAGTAATGCTCAAAATTCTCCAAGCCAGGCTTCAGCAATATGTGAACCACGAACTTCCAGATGTTCAAGCTGGTTTTAGAAAAGGCAGAGGAACCAGAGATCAAATTGCCAACATCTGCTGGATCATGGAAAAAGCAAGAGAGTTCCAGAAAAACATCTATTTCTGCTTTATTGACTATGCCAAAGCCTTTGACTGTGTGGATCACAATCAACTGTGGAAAATTCTGAAAGAGATGGGAATACCAGACCTCTTGACCTGCCTTTTGAGAAACCTATATGCAGATCAGGAAACTACAGTTAGAACTGGACATGGAACAACAGACTGGTTCCAAATAGGAAAAGGAGTATGTCAAGGCTGTATATTGTCACCCTGCTTATTTAACTTATATGCAGAGTACATCATGAGAAACGCTGGGCTGGAGGAAGCACAGGCTGGAATCAATTGCCAGGAGAAATATCAATAACCTCAGATATGCAGATGACACCACCCTTATGGCAGAAAGTGAGGAGGAACTAAAAATCCTCTTGATGAAAGCGGAGAGTGAAAAAGTTGGCTTAAAGCTCAACATTCAGAAAACAAAGATCATGGCATCGGGTCCCATCACTTCATGGGAAATAGATGGGGAAACATTGGAAACAGTGTCAGACTTTTATTTTTTTGCGCTCCAAAGTCACTGCAGATGGTGACTGCAGCCATGAAATTAAAAGACACTTACTCCTTGGAAGGAAAGTTATGACCAACCTAGATAGCATATTCAAAAGCAGAGACATTCCTTTGCCAACAAAGGTCCATCTAGTCAAGGCTATGGTTTTTCCTGTGGTCATGTATGGATGTAAGAGTTGAACTGTGAAGAAAGCTGAGTGCCGAAGAATTGATGTTTTTGAACTGTGGTGTTGGAGAAAACTCTTGAGAGTCCCTTGGACTGCAAGGAGATCCAACCAGTCCATTCTGAAGGAGATCAGCCCTGGGATTTCTTTAGAAGGAATGATGCTGAAGCTGAAACTCTAGTACTTTGGCCACCTCATGCAAAGAGTTGACTCATTGGAAAAGACTGTGATGCTGGGAGGGATTGGGGGCAGGAGGAGAAGGGGACGACAGAGGATGAGATGGCTGGATGGCATCACTGACTTGATGGACGTGAGTCTGAGTGAACTCTGGGAGTTGGTGATGGACAGGGAGGCCTGGCGTGCTGCGATTCATGGGGTTGCAAAGAGTTGGACACGACTGAGCAACTGAACTGAACTGAGCATGGGTCTGCCCACCAGAGCAAGACCCAGTTTTCCCCACAGCCAGTCCCTCCCATCAGGAAGCTTGCATAAACCCACAGCCTACAGAATGAAAACCACAATTACAGAAAGCTAACCAAAATGATCATGTGGACCACAGCCTTGTGTAACTCAGTGAAGCTATGGGCCATGCCATGCAGAGCTACCTACAATGGACAGGTCATGGTAGAGAGTTCTGACAAAACATTCACTGGAGAAGGGAATGGCAAACCACTCCAGTATTCTTGCCTCGAGAATCCCGTGAACAGTATGAAAAGGCAAAAAGACATGACACCCGAAGATGAGACCCCAGGTCAGTAGGTGTCCAAAATGCACCGGGGAAGAGTGGAAAAATAGCTCCAGAAAGAAAGGGAGGCTGGGCCAAAGCAGAAACGATGCTCAGTTGTGGATGTGTCTGGTAGTGAAAGAAAAGTTTGATGCTGTAAAGAACAATATTGCACAGGAACCTGGAATATTAGGTCCATTGGTGCAGTTCAGTTGCTCAGTTGTGTCTGACTCTTTGCGACCCCGTGGATTGCAGCACGCCAGGCTTCCCTGTCCATCACCAACTCCCAGAATTTGCTCAAACTCACATTCATAGAGTTAGTGATGCCATCCAACTATCTCATCCTCTGCCGTCACCTTCTCCTTCTACCTTCAATCTTTCCCAGCATCAGGGTCTTTTCCAATGAGTCAGTTCTTTGTATCAGGGGGCCAAAATACTGTAGCTTCAGCTTCAGCATCAGTCCTTGCATTGAATATTCAGGACTGATTTCCTTTAGGATTGAGTGGTTTAATCTCCTTGCAGTCCAAGGAACTCTAAAGAGTCTTCTCCAATACCGCAGTTCAAAAGCATCAAATCTTCGGCGTTAGGTACATGGTTCAGGTTAGGTCCATGAATCAAGGTAAACTGGACATGCTCAAGCAGGAGATGGCAAGAGTGAACATTGACAGTTTTAAGAATCAGTGAACTGAAGTGGAAGGGAATGGGTGAAACTGATACAGATGACCAGTGTATTTACTACTGTTGGGCAAGAATCCCTTAGAAGAAATAGCCCTCATAGTAGCCCTCATAGTCAAAAAAAATAAGAGCCTGAAATACAGTACTTGGGTAGAGTTTCAAAAATAACAGAATGATCTCGGTTTGCTTCCAAGGCAAACCATTCAACATCATAGTATCATAAATCCAAGTTTATGCCCAACCACTAATACTGAAGAAGTTGAATGGTTGTTCTATGAAGAGCTACAAGACCTTGTAGAATTAACACACACACACACACACACACACACACAAAGATGTCCTTTTTATCATAGGGGATTGGAATGCAAAAGTAGGAAGTCAAGAAATACCTGCAGTAATAGGCAAGTTTGGCCTTGGAGTACAAGATGAAGCAGGGCAAAGGCTAACATTCTCTTTGCCAAGAGAATACACTGGTCATAGCAAACACCCACTTTCAACAACACAAGAGACAGCTCTACATATGGACACCATCAGATGGCAAATACCGAAATCAGACTGATTATATTCTTTGCAGCCAAAGATGAAGAAGCTCTATACAGTTAACAAAAACAAGACCTGGAGCTGTGGCTCAGATCATCAGTTCCTTATGGTAAAATTCAGGCTTAAATTGAAAAAAATAGGGAAAAGCACTAAGCCATTCAGGTATGCCCTATATTAAATCCCTTATGACTATACAGTAGAAATGACAAATAGATTCAAGGGATTAGATCTGGTAGACAAAGTGCCTGAAGAACTATGGATGCAGGTTCATAACAATGAACAGGAGGCAGTGACCAAAACCATCCCAAAGAAAAAGAAATGCAAGAAGGCAAAGTGGTGTCTGAGGAGGCCTAACAAGTAGCTGAGAAAGGAAGAGTAACAAAAGGTAAAGAAGAAAGGGAAGGATATACCCAACTGAATGCAGAGTTCCAGAGAATAGTAGAGAGATAAGAAACCGTTACTAAGTGAACAGTGCAAAGAAACATAAGGTAACAACTAGAGATACAAAGGGATATTTCATGGAAGCTAAGTTGCTTCAGTCGTGTCTGACTCTGTGCGACCCCATAGACAGCAGCCCACCAGGCTCCTCTGTCCCTGGGATTCTCCAGGCAAGAATACTGGAGTGGGTTGCCATTTCCTTCTCCAATGCATGAATGCATGCAAAGTCACTTCAGTTGTGTCTGACTCTGTGCGACCCCATGTACAGCAGCCCACCAGGCTCCCCTGTCCACGAAATTCTCCAGGCAAGAGTACTGGAGTGGGTTGCCATTTCCTTCTCCAAAAAAAGATGGGCACAATAAAGGACAGAAATAGCAAGGACCTAACAGAGGCAGAAGAGATTAAGAAGAGGTAGCAAGAATATATAGAAGAACTATACAAAAAAGGTCTTAATGACCTGGATAACCACAATGGTGTGGGCACTATCTAGAGCTAGGCATCATGGAGTGTGAAGTCAAGTTGGCATTACTTAAGCATTACTATGAACAAAGCTAGTGGAGGCAATGGAATTCTAGCTGAGCTATTCCAAATTCTAAAAAGATGATGCTGTTAAAGTGCTGCACTCAGATGCCAATAAATCTGGAAAACTCAGCAGTGGCCACAAGACTGGAAAAGGTCAGTTTTCATTCCAATCCCAAAGAAAGGCAATGCCAGAAAATGTTTAAGTGAAAGTCGTTCAGTCGTGTCCAACTCTGCGACCCCATGACTGTAGCCTGCAGGCTTCTCTGTCCATGGAATTCTCCAGGCTAGTATACTGAAGTGGGTAGCTATTCCCTTCTCCAGGGGTTCTTTCCAACCCAAGGATCGAACCCAGGTCTCCCACACTGCAGGTGTATTCTTACCATCTGAGCCCCTAGGGAAGCCAAAGAATACTGAGTGGGTAGTCTATCCCTTCTCCAGCATATCTCTCAACCCAGGAATCAAACTGGGGTCTCCTTCATTGCAGGCAGATTCTTTACCAGCTGAGCTACCAGGGAAGCCTGAAGAATGTTCAAACTACTGTCCAATTGCACTCATTTCACATGCTCAGAAGGTAATAAAATCTTTCAAGTTAGGCTTCAGCAATATGTGAACCAAGAACTTCCAGATGTACAAGCTAGATTTAGAAAAGGCAGAGGAAATCATCAATATCACTGGATCACAGAAAAAGCAAGGGAATTCCCAAAAAACATCTACTTTTGCTTCATTGACTACACTAAAGACTTTTGTGGATCACAACAAACTGTGGAAAATTCTGAAAGAGATGGGAATACCAGACCACCTTACCTGCCTCCTGAGAAACCTGGATACTGATCAAGAAGCACAAGTTAGAACCAGACATGGAACAACAAACTGGTTCAAAATTGAGAAAGGAGTATGACAAGGCTATATATTATTTCCCTGCTTATTTAATGCATATGTAGAGTGCATCCTGAAAAATGCTGGACTGGATGAATCACATATTGGAATTAAGACTGCCAGGAGAAATATCAACAACCTCAGATATGCAGATGATACCACTCTAGTGACAGAAAGTGAAAGGGAACTGAAGAGCCTCTTGATGAACATGGAGAGTAAAAAAGTTGACTAAAAACTCAACAGTCAAAAAATGAAGATCATGGCATCTGATCCCATTACTTCATGGCAAATAGTGAAAAAGTGGGAACAGTGGCAGATTTTATTTTCTTGGTTTCCAAAATCACTATGGACAGTGACTGCAGCCACAGAATTAAGAGACACTTGTTCCTTGGAAGAAAAGCTATGACAAACCTAGACAGTGTATTAAAAAGCAGAGACATTACTTTGCCAACAAAGGTCTGTCTAGTCAAAGCTACGGTTTTTCCATTAGTCATATATGGATGTGAGAGTTGGATCATGAAGAAGGCTGCACACTGAAGAATAGCTGCTTTTGAACTGTGGAGCTGGAGAAGACTCTTGAGAGTCCCTTGGACAACAAGGAGATCAAGTCATTCCTAAAGAAAATCAATCCTGACTACTCACTGGAAGGACTGCTGCTGAAGCTGAAGCTCCAATACTCTGACCACCTGATGTAAACAGCCAACTCGTTGGAAAAGACTCTGATGCTGGGAAAGACTGAGAGCAGGAGGACAAAAGGGTGACAGAGGACGAGATGGTTGGATGGCATTCAAGGGACATGAGTCTGAGCAAACTCCAGGAGATAGTGAAGAACAGGGAAGCCTGCAGTGCTGTAGTCCATGGGTCACAAAGAGTTGGACACGACTACGTGACTGAACAACAAAGCATTATCAGAGCTTGTATCTTTAACAGAAGATACAATATAATAGCTGATATAATTTGACTGTGATTATTATATTGTAAAAAGTTTCACTTTATAAAGTAAGTTGTGTTTACATAAAACATAGTTACCTAAACATTCAAAAACATCTCCTTGCTCTACATTAACTACAAATTCTATTCATTTCCAAGACAATGTTGGAATTGTCCGCAATCACGCCATTCTTATGTGTATTTCCCCTTGGGGGGTCCACAGCTGTTGTTTCTGTGATGTCATGAAGCATGTTGTTGTTGTTCAGTCACTCAGTCATGTTCAACTCTTTGTGACCCCACGGACTGCAACAAGCCAGGCCTCCCTGTCCCATTTCCCAGAGTTTGCCCAAATTCATGTTCACTGCATCGTTCGATGCCATCCAATCATCTCATCCTGTCACCCTCTTCTGCCTTCAATCTTTCCCAGCATCAAGGACTTTCCCAACGAGACAGTGTTCCCATTAGGTGGTCAATGTATTGGAGTTTCAGCTTCAGCATCAGTCCTTTCAATGAGTATGCAGGGTTGATTTCCTTTAAGAATGACTGGTTTGATCTCCTTGCTGTCCAAGGGACTCTCAAGAATCTTCACCAACACTACAGTTCAAAAGCATCGATTCTTCGATGCTCTGCCGTTACAGTTCATCTCTCACAACCGCACATAACTACTGGAAAGACCATAGCCTTAACTATATGGAGCTTTGTTGGGGCTTTGTTGGCAAAGTAACGTCTTTGCTTTTTAACACACTATCTAGGGCCCTTGTAACTCAGCTGGTAAGAATCTTCCTGCAATGCGGGAGACCTGCAGTATTCTGGCCTGGAGAATTCCATGGACAGTATAGTCCATGGGGTTGCAAAGAGTCAGACACGACTGAGCGACTGTCACTCACTAGGTTTGTCACAGCATTCCAGCCAAGAAGTAATCATCTAATTTCATGGCTGTGCAGCACATGGCATTTTAGTTCCCCAACCAGTGATTGAACTAGGGCTCTTACAGTGAAAGTGCCAAGTCCTAACCACTGGACCACCAGGAAATTTCCAGTCCACCGTTTTTTAACAGCCCCTAAACCCTGGTGGCTCAGTCAGTAAAGAATCCACCTGCAGTGTGGGAGATCTGGGTTCAATCCCTGGGTTGGGAAGATCCCCTGGAGGAGGGCATGGCAACCCATTCCAGTATTCTTGCCTGGAGAATCTCCATGGACAGAGGAGCCTGGGGTGCTACAATCCATGGGGTTACAAAGAGTCAGACACAACTGAGCACAGCACAGCAAAAACAGGCATGCCTCTTAATCCATCCAGTTTATAGAGTTCAATGAGTTAACTCAGAATTCAGATATGCCACTTTTCCATATTAACTAGTAAATAAAACCATATACAGCCCTTAATGGGTTCTCAAGAGTCTCAGTACTGGGAAATAAGCTTTATAAAAGATTAATTTTAAATATGGATACCATGGCTTTCAAATTATATTATGATGTTTTTCTTCAATAATTTCCCATCCATCATCACCCTCCAATAATGACTCCAGTAGTCTATATTCCTATAGCTGTCATTTGGAAAGTATTTTGAAATAAGAATTTTTATATGGAGCTAATCTGACTCAAATCAGACATCTTATAATACACACATGTACAGAAATTTTAATTACAGGAACACTATTAAATATCAGATAAGAAAGCTAGAAATACATTTGATTACTTAAATAATTTTAAAGTAATAAATTGGAGTATAGTAAAACTTGGTAGTATTAACAAACTACAGAATGTTAGATGGAAATAAAATTTGGAGCTGACTTTATTTGACAAGTCATTCTGAAAGGATTCCAAAACAGAAAGTTTGTAGAAATGATCTATGAATAGCAAATACATGCAACCTGTTAAATCTAAAACAATATATCCATATGACAAATACTTACATTGAGATAAAATGCCAATGAAAGTGTATATTTTTAAAATAATTCTATTAATATAAAACTCATAAAATATTAATTTTAAAAGCTCAAATACCTAAAATCATAGCAACAATTTTCAAAGTCTTGTTACTCAACTGAAGAAATATAGCAGAAACTCATTAGGAAGAAAGAAAATAACATGCACGTTATTCTATGCTTTAAGTGACTATAAACACTACCATGTTATTTAATCTGCAGCATAACTCTATACATGCAATATCAAAATATTTTAAAGTAGCTTTACCAGCTGTACTATCTAGCAATATTATGGTATCATCAAGCTAAGATCATATAATGCTACTCTGGAAATAATAAAATACAGAGGTATGTTATCAGGACTATATATGTTCAACAAAGGAAATGCTCTCTCTAAATGGTAACCAGATTGGGTTCACATATCATGCAAAATTCTTACAAACACAAATTCACACTCCATCTTATAAGTAACTGTGATTGATAAATGGATTATGTTAGAATCCCCTCTAGCAAACAGTGAACAAGCAGCTTTAATGAGGCTTATGACCCTATCCTATGGATATCCTAGAGAATCTGAAAGCGAGCATTTTGCCAGCAGACACAGGTCAGGTGCTACAATTCCTGCTCCCACATCATTAAATTATTTTTCTAAATTTGAACTTTTTAACTTCTTTACCCACACAACAGCAAGCAACACATGCTGAAAACAGTTTAAGAAACATCACCTTTGGCAATAAGTATTAAGCACTTGGAAAAAATATTTTCAGAGAATCACAGCCTTTTACAGCAAAAAGAAACTTTTGAGTTCACTTAGCCAACCTCCATGTTTTACAGAGAAAAAAGCCAAAATCCACACAGGTGAAATAATTTTCTGTAACCTGCAATTCTGCGCAAGTGTCAGAGCTGGGACCAGAACCTGGTCTCCTGACTTTCAGTCCAACACAAATCCCAGTCATCAACAAGTGTTTATAAAAATCGCAAGTATCCTATGGTATATTTATCACTCCAGATGTTGACATGAAGAATTGTTCCCCTCTACCAATGAGGGCCATCCCCTTCGATTTAGTAGGAGCTCCGCGGCAGAAACACATGGGGCATGGTGAGGTCAAGGAGCTGAATAATCAAGTACCACTTAGTCCTAACTAAGTGAGAGGTATCAGCCTCCTGACTTAAGAAGTCAATGAAGTATTTCTTGAAGGGTTATTAATAAAGGAACACTAACCTAGGTGCTGTAAGGAATTCAAAAGAAGGAAGAAAAGTATACCTTCCTAAATACAAACCTCAAGCCTCCTCATCATTCTTGTTCAGAATATAAGACAAAACAAGACAAGTGAGATTTTACTTAAACACTTGCTCATTTAAAATACACATTACAAGATAAAGGAAATTAGAAATGGAGATCAGTGCAGAAGAATCATTAAGAAAGTCTTCAGGTAAGAGCTGGGATGTAAGCTTTGCCTGAAAAAAATAATGTGGTTCTGTGGCCTTTCACACATGTGGAGCGCATCAGCACCAATGAAATAAAAAGACGGGCACAAACCCATTTAAGCTAAAATGCTTCAACTTCCTTCGCTAGTGATTCTGGGAGATGCAGCCAAATGAATAGTTCACTTCAGTTAATAGTTAAATAGTTCAGTTCAGTTCAGGTTGCTCAGTCATCTCTGACTCTTTGCGACCCCATGAATCGCAGCACGCCAGGCCTCCCTGTCCATCACCAACTCCCAGAGTTCACCCACACTCATGTCCATCGAGTCGGTGATACAATCTAGCCATCTCATCCTCTGTCGTCCCCTTCTCCTCCGGCCTCCAATCCCTACCAGCGTCAGGGTCTTTTCCAAGGAGTCAACTCTTCACATGAGGTGGCCAAAATATTGGAGTTTCAGCTTTAGCATCAGTCCTTCCAATGAACACCCAGGACTGATCTCCTTTAGGATGGACTGGTTGGATCTCCTTGGAGTCCTAGGGACTCTCAAGAGTCTTCTCCAACACCACAGTTCAAAAGCATCAATTCTTCAGTGCTCAGCTTTCTTTATAGTCCAACTCTCACATCCATACATGACCAATGGAAAAACCATAGCCTTGACTAGACGGACTTTTATTGGCAAAGTAACGTCTCTGCTTTTTAATATGTTGTCTAGGTTGGTCATAACTTTCCTTCCAAGGAGCAAGCATTTTTTAATTTCACGGCTGCAATCACAATCAGCAGTGATTTTGGAGCCCAGAAAAATAAAGTCAGCCACCGTTTCCACTGTTTCCCCATCTGTTGCATGAAGTAACGGGACCGGATGCCATGATCTTAGTTTTCTGAATGTTGAGCTTTAAGCCAACTTTTTCACTCTCCTCTTTCACTTTCATCTAGAGGACCTTTAGTTTTTCTTCACTTTCTGCCATAAGGGTGGTGTCATCTGAGGTTATTGATATTTCTCCCGGCAATCTTGATTCCAGCTTGTGCTTCCTCCAGCCCAACATTTCTCATGATGTACTCTGCATATGACTTAAATAAGCAGGGTGACAATATACAGCCTTGACGTACTTCTTTTCCTATTTGGAACCAGTCTGTTGTTCCATGTCCAGTTCTAACTGTTTCTTCCTGACCTGTATACAGGTTTCTCAAGAGGCAAGTCATGGTCTGGTATTCCCATTTCTTTCAGAATTTTCCGCAGTTTATTGTGACCCAAGGCAATGGCACCCCACTCCAGTACTTTTGCCTGGAAAATCCCATGGATGGAGGAGCCTGGTAGGCTGCAGTCCATGGGGTCGCTGAGAGTCGGACTCGACTCAGCGACTTCACTTTCACTTTTCACTTTCATGCATTGGAGAAGGAAATGGCAACCCACTCCAGTGTTCTTGCCTGGAGAATCCCAGGGACTGGGGAGCCTGGTGGGCTTTCGTCTATGGGGTCTCACAGAGTCGGACACGACTGAAGTGACTTAGCATAGCATACGCAGTCAAAGGCTTTGGCATAGTCAATAAAGCAGTAGTAGATGTTTTTCTGGAACTCTCTTGCTTTTTCCATGATCCAGCAGATGTTGGCAATTTGATCTCTGGTTCCTCTGCCTTTTCTAAAACCAGCTTGAACATCTGGAAGTTCACGGTTCACGTATTGCTGAAGCCTGGCCTAGAGAATTTTGAGCATTACTTTACTAGCATGTGAGATGAGTGCAATTGTGCAGTAATTTGAGCATTCTTTGGCATTGCCTTTCTTTGGGATTGGAATGAAAACTGACCTTTTCTAGTCCTTTGGCCACTGCTGAGTTTTCCAAATTTACTGGCATTTTGAGTGCAGCGCTTTCACAGCATCATCTTTTAGGATTTGAAATAGCTCAACTGGAATTCCATCACCTGCACTAGTTTGTTCTTAGTGATGCTTTCTAAGGCCCACCTGACTTTACATTCCAGGATGTCCAGCTCTAGGTGAGTGTGAGTGATCAGACCTTTGTGATTATCTGGGTCTTGAAGATCTTTTTTGTACAGTTCTTCTGTGTATTCTTGCCACCTCTTCTTAATATTTCTGCTTCTGTTAGGTCCATACCATTTCTGTCCTTTATTGAGCCCATCTTTGCATGAAATGTTCCCTTTGTAGCTCTAATTTTCTTGAAGAGATCTCTAGTCTTTCCCATTCTACTGTTTTCCTCTATTTCTTTGCACTGATTGTTGAGGAAGGCTTTCTTATCTCTCCTTGCTATTCTTTGGAACTCTGCATTCAGATAGGTATATCTTTCCTTTTCTCCTTTGCTTTTCGCTTCTCTTCTTTTCACAGCTATTTGTAAGGCCTCCTCAGACAACCATTTTGCTTTTTTGCATTTCTTTTTCTTGGGGATGGTCTTGCTCCCTGTCTCCTGTACAATGTCACAAACCTCAGTCCATAGTTCATTAGGCACTCTATCTATCAGATCTAGTCCCTTAAAATCTATTTCTCACTTCCACTGTATAGTCATAAGGGATTTGATTTAGGTCATACCTGAATGATTAGACATTATTAATAAAGGAAAAAGTCCTAAAGACAGGACGGCAAAAAGGACTAATAACATACAATAGTAAGAATTAAACTGGCAGCAGATTTATTGAAAGCAAACACCAACAAGGCAAAAAGAGATCAGTATTTTCAAGAAATTCAAGGGGAAAAGTGTGAACTATATATTTTAAATCTACCCAAGGTATCCTTTAAGCATTAATACTATTGAGAAACATCTTATACATGCAAGGGAATGCTATATCCATCAGCACTTCTTGAACAATCTACTAGAAGATTAGCTTCAATTAATCAAAAGGTGAGTAACTCTGGCAAAAAGACAGAAGGGTGAGCACTTAATATGCTATTGCTAAGATTAAAAAACAAGGGAGGGATAAATGAAGAATATACAAATAACATATGTTCTGACAAAGTAGTATGACTTCAAGACAACAGTAAGGAAAGGAAAAAAATAAAATAAGGTAACTGATAGTGAACTTACTAAAGTTGTGGTTTAAAAAAATGCCACAAAAGACTGTCAGAGGAGTACTAAAAAATTAAATAGAGAGGAGTGACTCAAAGCATCTTTAAAAGGTATAAACACCAAGATTATGATAATAACAAAAATACAAACTTTGATAGACTCCTCCCTGCAAAAAAACTTAAATGGATAGTTCAGTTCAGTTCAGTTGCTTAGTCACGTCCTACTCTTTGCGACCAGGCCTCCCTGTCCATCACCAACTCCCAGAGTTTAAGACCAAAGAAAATACATAAGAAACACAGAAAACATAATTATGATTATTTACCAAATAGTACAGCAATGATCCTTATAAAACAGAATTTATTAGAGAATCAAGGAGACAAACACACACTGAAGGCTTAAATACCACTCTCAGTACAAAAGAGATCAAGTGGACAAAAACTAAGATACAGATCACATGAATAATATAGTCAGTAGGGAGATCTTCTGGATAGATACTAAACTTTACACTATAAAAATAGAGACTATCTCTTTTTCAAGAAAACAGGGAAGACTGACAAAAATTGATCCTGTTCTAAGTTGTGATAAAAGCTTCAGCGCACTTCAAAGAATAAAATTACTAAAAATAATACTCTGACCATCTTGTTAAAAGTGAACCAAAAAATTTTAAGAGGTTTTTCTATATGAAAATTTAAAATTCTTCTACTGAACTGTTTTGGTGAAGGAGAAATATAAACCTTCCAAAAAATAAAGACAATAAAAACACTACATATCAAAATCCATGAGGTACAATACAAAGCAGGAACCAGAGGAAAAATTGTGGCCTTAAACACCTACAGAAGTGAAAAATGTAAAAATGAAAATAAATGAATTAGATCCCAAATTGAAGGACAAGAAAAAGAACAAAAAGGTCAAATTAAAAGAGCAGGAGATACAACAAAGGCAAAGTCAGAAATTAATGATAGAAAACAACAATATATCTCATTAATAAGTCAAAATCCAATTTTGTTGAAAAATTAATATAATGGACAAACTAGCTATTTTCATCAAGGGGAAAAAAAAGAGAAAGCAAGAATTAAAACAACAACAACAACAACAACAACAGAAGGAAAACAAACACTGAAGTAGAAATTTAAAAGCCATAAACAATGACAATGCAGACCACGACAGAAATTAATTTGAAAAACTAGACAAAACCGAAAACTACTAAAATTGACCCAAGTAGAGATAAAGAGCTTAACAACCAATTTCCACAGGGAAAAAAATCAAGAGTAACAAGCAATATCCTCAGTAGAACCAGACAATTTCACATTAAAAATGCAAATGGTATCAATGTAATAGAAATAGTCCTAGAACACAGAAAATGAAGGGAAATCTCAAATTCTTTTTATGAAGTCTTTTTATACCTGAATATGATAAAACAGATAATTACAGGCCAGTATCACTTACAAATACCAATATCAATAAAAACTACATAAAATATTAGTGAACAAACTTCATTTCCATATTTAGTAAATAACATACAATAACAAATGAGATTTATTCCTGGAAAGTAAGGTTGGTTCACTATTAGAAGAAAGGCAATATATTATGCCATATTAACTGACCTGAGAAAACCATGATCATTTCAATACATGATAAACAATCATTTGACAAAATTTAATACTCATTCCATAAAAACAAAACACCCATTCAAGAACAGAGTAATAGGTGATTATTTCCTTCAGTTCAGTTCAGTTGTTCAGTCGTGTCTGACTCTCTGCGACCCTATAGACTGCAGCACACCAGGCCTCTCTGTCCATCACCAACTCCCAGAGTCTACTCAAACTCATGTCCATTGAGTCCTTGATGCCATTCAACCATCTTATCCTCTGTCACCCTCTTCTCCTCCCGCCTTCAGTCTTTCCCAACTCTTTTCAAATGAGTCAGTTCTTCACATCAGGTGGCCAAAAGATTGGAGTTTCAGCTTCAATATCAGTCCATCCAATGAATATTCAGGACTGATTTCCTTTAGGATTGAATGGTTGGATCTCCTTACTGTCCAAGGGACTCTCAAGAGTCTTCTCCAACACCACAGTTCAAAAGCATCAATTCTTCAGCACTCAGCTTTCTTTATAGTCCAACTCTCACATACATACATGACCACTGGAAAAACTATAGCTTTGGCTAGACGGACCTTTGTTGGCAAAGTTAGGTCTCTGCTTTTTAATATGCTAAGTTGGTCATAACTTTTCTTCCAAGGAGCAAAAGTCTTAATTTCATGGCTGCAGTCACCATCTGCAGTGATTTTGGAGCCCTCAAAAATAAAGTCTGTCCCTGTTTCCACTGATTATTTCCTTATTATAGCCATAAAGACATACACACACACTCACATGCACACCTTAGTCCTAAAGCCAGTATCGTATTTAATGAGGTACTACTTTTAGGCATTTCACTAAGATCAAGAAGAGAAAAAGATGATCATGACTTTTACTACAATTTACCATATACTGGATCCATGTTAGGCAAAACAACTCAGAAACATAAGAACTGGAAAAGAAGGAAAATTACATTTAGTTGCATATGATACAACAATTTCCCAAGAAAACCCTGGACAATCACTATTAAAACCACCTCCAACAAATTTAGTAAATTAACAGAATATACCATGAATGCTCAAAAATCAGTATCTTCCATATATACAAACAATAATCACTCAGAAGAAACAAATGCAAAAACTGATGGAATTCAAAAATATTCTTTGTTATTGAATAGAACATCTATACATCATAAAGATGTCAGGTATTCCCTAAATTAATTTTAAAAGTTTTAACAAAATTTCAATGAGAACACCAAGTATTTTTTCAAATGAAGCTACACAACAGAACATAGAAAAATATGAATAGCTAGACTAACACTGAAAAAGAAACTCTACAAGGCACTACCAGACCTACCAGATATTAAAATACATTACAAAGCCTCAGAAATTAATGCACTAGGATGGGAATGAAGCGCAGACATCAAATCAGAAAGATCCAATGGAAGTACATGAATAAACTCAAGTACATATGGAAATTCAGTATATAACAAAAGCGGTATCTAACATCACTGAAGCAAAGTTTTGCTTTTTAAAAATGGCTTATAGTTTATAGAACTATTATAAAATAGTTCCAAGTTTTTGAAAACTTGGAAAATCATTTAGGAAAAGATAACATGGGGTTGACACCTCCTGTCATGTAAAAGAATAAACTCTAAGTGAATAAGTGATTTAAATGTAAAAAATGAAACCATATAATAAAATTCATATAAACCTGTTTGTAGAACAAGATGGGCTTCCCTGGTGGCTCAATCGTAAAGAACCCACCTGCCAATGCAGGAGACTCAAGAGACACATGCTCAATCTGTGGGTTGGGAAGATCCCCTGGAAAAGGAAATGGAAAAGCACTCCAGTACTCTTGCCTGGGAAATCCCATTGATCAAGGAGCCTGGTAGGCTACAGTCCATGGGGTCGCAAAAGAGTCGGACACAATTTAGCAACTAAGCAGCAAGAACAAGGTTACTAACCATGACTCAACATCCTTAGTAATGAATGACTGGTAAATTTGACCACTAAAAATTTTAAAATTCATCTTCTACATGGAAATAAAACAACATAAGTATAATCAAAGAGCAAAAATCAAATTGGGAGAAAATATCTGCAAAATATGTAATAGATGAAAGCTGATATAATTCACATCTAAAGAACTCTTCAAAATCAAGGACTAAAGACAAAAACATATCAGAAAAATGGGCAAAAGACATGAGCAAACTATTCACAATAAATAAATAAATATTTTTTATTATAAATAAATAAATAATATAAATAAACCAGTTTAAAAACTGGTTCTTTTTACTTATGGCAAAGTGAAAGTAAAAGTAAAAGTCACTCAATCCTGCCTGACTCTTTGTGACCCCATGGACTATACAGTCCATGGAATTCTCCAGGCCAGAATACTGGAGAGGGTAGCCTTTCCCTTCTCCAGAGGATCTTCCCAACCCAGGGATTGAACCTAAGTCTCCCACATTGCAGGTGGATTCTTTACCAGCTAAGCCACAAGAGAAGCCGACTTATGGCAAAGTGGGAATAAAATGGCTGGATTTACACTCCCACTGTAGGTGGGATAAATAAAATAACAACTTAAAAACACCCTGCTACTAGGGGACGTCTCTCATGGTCTAGTGGTTGAGAATGTACCTACCTATGCATGATGTGTGTTTGATCCATGGTCTGGAAACTAAGATCCCACATGCCGGAGGGCAGCTGAGCCCCCATGTCACAACTACTGCAACCTGTGCAACCTAGAGCCTGTGCTCCACAAGAGAAGCCACTGCAGTGAAAAACCCACACACCGCAACTAAAGAGTAGCCTATAGGCAGCAGCTTCTGCTTCTGTTAGGTGCCTACCATTTCTGCCCTTTATTGAGCCCATCTTTGCATGAAATGTTCCCTTGGTAGCTCTAATTTTCTTGAAGAGATCTCTAGTCTTTCCCATTCTATTGTTTTCCTCTATTTCTTTTCATTGATCGCTGAGGAAGGCTTTCTTATCTCTCCTTGCTATTCTTTGGAACTCGCATTCAAATGGGTATATCTTTCCTTTTCTCCTTTGCTTTTTGCTTCTCTTCTTTTCACAGCTATTTGTAAGGCTTACTCGGACATTTTGCTTTTTTGCATTTCTTTTTCTTGGGGATGGTCTTGATTCCTGTCTCCCGTACAATATCATGAACCTCTGTCCATAGTTCATCAGGCACTCTATCAGATCTAGTCCCTTAAATCTATTTCTCACTTCCACTGTATAGTCATAAGGGATTTGATTTAGGTCATACCTGAATGGGTCTAGTGGTTTTCCCCACTTTCTTCAAATCTGTCTGAATATCAATAACCTCAGATATGCAGATGATACTACCCTTATGGTAGAAAGTGAAGAAGAACTAAAGGGCCTCTTGATCAAAGTTGAAAGAGGAGAGTGAAAAAGTTGGCTTAAAGCTCAACATTCAGAAAACTAAGATCATGGCATCCGGTCACATCACTTCATGGCAAATAGATGGGGAAACAGTGGAAACAGTGGCTGACTTTATTTTTCTGGGCTCCAAAATCACTGCAGATGGTGACTGCAGCCATGAAATTAAAAGACACTTACTCCTTGGAAGGAAAGTTATGACCAACCTAGATAATGTTAAAAAGCAGAGACATTAATTTGTCAACAAAGGTCCATCTGGTCAAGGCTATGGTTTCTCCAGTGGTCATGTATGGATGTGAGAGCTGGACTATAAAGAAAGTTGAGCACTGAAGAATTGATGCTTCTGAACTGTGGTTGTGGAGATGACTCTTGAGAGTCCCTTGGACTGCAAGGAGATCCAACCAGTCCATCCTAAAGGAGATCAGTCCTGGGTGTTCATTGGAAGGACTGATGTTGAAGCTGAAACTCCAATATTTTGGCCACCTGATGCAAAGAGCTGACTTATATGAAAAGACCCTGATGCTGGGAAAGATTGAGGGCAGGAGAAGGGGACAACAGAAGATGAGATGGTTGGATGGCATCACCGACTCAATGGACATGGGTTTGGGTGGACTCTGGGACTGGTGACGGACATGGAGGCCTGGTGTGCTGCAGTTCATGGGGTCGCAGAGTCGGACTCGACTGAGTTACTGAACTGAACTGAACTGATAGGCAGCAGCAAAGACCAAGCATCACCAAAAATAAATAAATAACCTATATAACCTAAATAACCTTCAATATAACCACACATCTACTATAATGGCTTAAATTTTTACAACTAATGAAGCCCAAATGGTGGCATGTAATAGAACAGCTGGAATTATCTACATTGCCTTTGGGAATATATTATGGTACAATCACTCTGGAAAACAATGTGGCTATTTCTTTTAAAGTCATACATACACATTCACATGGGGCTTCCCAGGTGGCACTGGTGGTAAAGAACCCACCTGCCAATGCAGGAGACTCAAGAGGCACAGGTTTGATCCCTGGATTGAGAAGATCCCCTGGAGGAGGGCATGGCAATCCACTCCAGTATCCTTGCCTGGAAAATACCATGAACAGAAGAGCCTGCTGGGCTATGTTCCAAAGGGTCACAAAGAGCTGGATACCACTGAAGCGATTTAGCACACATACACGTTCACACAGTCTGAAAATTCCATGCCTAGTTATTTACCCAGAAGAAGTTAAAATATATAACCTATACAAAAACCTGTACGTAAGTGTTTATACACCCTCATTCACAGTTGTCAAAAACTAGAAACAATACAAATATCTATCCAGAAGTAAACAGGAAAGAAACTGCAATAGTTTTTAATGGACTACTACCTATCATTAAAGAGGAATAAACTACTAACGAACTACAGCATGGATCAACCTCAGAAATATGCTAAGTAAAGGAAACCAGACACAAAGAGTAAAAACCTGTAAGTCCATTTATATGGCATTGCTAAAAACATAGGGAAAAAAAAGCCTGAAATCATTGCCTCGGTAAGAGAAGGGGACTGACTGAGGATGACAGAAATGCTCTATGTCTTGTGGTGCTGGTTATACAATATACATGTGTAAATACACATCCCACTATATACTTAAGATGGATTTTATTGTTTATAAATTATATTTCAATAAATCTAACCTCAAAAAAGCAGGCACACTTATAAAGGCTTTTAATATATATTTCCAAATTGCACTTCCATTAACTTGATTTCATCTCCTACTCGCATTTAATTTACATTCCCATTGGCATTCTACAAGTGCCTGTACCCTCATCAGCCTGAATGTCATCCGATTATTATTTTAGACTTTTCCTATTTGATAAGTTCTTGTGAAATGTTGCCTCGTTGTTTTATTTGTACATCTCTCAGTTGTTAGTGATGGGGAACTTTTTTTCATCTATTTCTCAAACAGTTCTATTTCTTCTATGTTGTTCATTCTTTTTAATCATTGTTTTAAGAAACTATTTGTTGTTTTTTATTTTAATTTTTTTAAAACTTGCTATATATCCTAAAGTTTGTCTGTCATAAATACTTCTCAGCTTTTCATTTGCCTTTCCTTTTCCAATTTTTTAAAATATACAGACATCTTAAAATTTGAAATTTCTCCATATTTTCTAAGATTTTAGGGGTATTTTTATTAAGAAACTTCTCTCTTCATGTACAGTTCAGTTAAACACCCAGCTAAATGCTATTTTTTTATACACTCCATTTTTTAACTTTTTAAATCTCTGCTGATGCATTGGCTGTTAGTGACATGTGGCTTATAAATTTAAATCAATTAAAATTAAGCTGCCTCCCTAGGTTTTTTCTAGATGTACAGTTTCAAGTCTTCCAATTAAGTCTTTGAACAATTTTGAGCTTATTCTTGTATATGGTATAAGAATCCAAGTCCACTCTTTTGCATGTATATATCCCATTTTCCCACCACCATTTATTGATGAAACTCTCTTTGCCCCATTGAATATTCCTGGCACCCTTGTCAAAGATTAACTGATCATATATGCATTACTCTCAATTCTGTTCCATTGCGCTGGGTCTGCTTTTATGCCAATAGTATACTGCTTTGATTACTAGAGCACAGCAATATAGTTTGAATCATGAAGTATAATGCCTCCAGATTTGTTCTTTCTCCAGAGTGCTTTGGCTTTTCAGGGTCTTTTTTGCTTCTATACACATTTGAGGACTGGGTTTTTATTTCTGTAAAAAATATCACTGGACCTTTGGGAAGGACTGCACTGAATCTGTACACTGCCTTGGGTTCAGTTCAGTTCAGTTGCTCAGTTGTGTGAAACTCTTTGCGACCCCATGAATTGCAGCACGCCAGGCCTCCCTGTCCATCACCAACTCCCGGAGTTCATCCAAACTCATGTGCATGCTTTGGGTAGTATAGACATTTTAACAACGTTAGTTCTTCCAATCCATGAGCACTGGTTTTGGCAATGATTTTTTTGCAACTGAAACCAAAGGTATAGGTAAACAAAACCAAAAATATACAAGTAGGACTACATCAAATGAAAATGATCCCCCATAGCCAAGGAAATCATCAACAAAATGAAAAGGCAACCGATGGGATGGGAGAGAATATCTGCAAACCACATATCTGCTAAGGGTTAACATCCAAAATATACAATAACCCATAAAACTCACTTGCAAGACAAAATAAATCAATTAAAACACAGACAAGGGAACCTAGAGAGACATTTTTTCCAAAGAAGATATACAAATGGTCAATAAGTGTATGAAAAAATGCTCAACATTATTAATTATCAGGGAAACGAAAAAGCAAAACCATAATGAGACATCACCTCATACCTGTTAGAAGGCTATTACAGATAGCAAATGTTAGTGAGGGTTTGGAGAAAAGGGAGCCCCTGTACAACTGTTGGTGGGAATGTAAACCAGTACAGTCATTATGGAAAACAGTATGTGTGTGCATGCATGCGTGCTCAGTCATCTCTGATTCTTGCAACCCCATGGACTGCAGCCCACCAGGCTCCTTTGTCCACGGAATTTTCCAGGAAATAATATTGGAATGGATTGCCATTTCCTACTCCAAGAGATCTTCTCGACCCAGGATCAAACCTGCATCTCTTGATGCAGGTTTGAGTCTCCTGCATTGGCAGGCAGATTATTTACCCACAGTGCCACCTGGGAAGCACAGAAAACAGTATGGAGCGTCTTCAGAAAAAAAAAAAAAACAAACATTAAAAACTGAATTACCATATGATCCAGCAAACCACTTCTGGATATATATCCAAAGGAAAAGAAATCATTATCTTGAAGAAATACCTGTATTCCCCTGTTATTGCAGCATTATTAAAAGTAGCCAAGACATGTAAACAACCTTAGTGTCTACTGATGGATAAACAGATAAAGAAAATGTGCTATATACATGTACAATCAGTCATAAAAAGGACAGAAATACACAACTTGCAACAACATGGATGAACCCAGAGGACATAATGCTAAGTGAAATAAGTCAAGACACACTGAAAGACAACACTGCATGATCTCACTAACATGTGGCATATACAAAAAGTAACTTATAGAACGAGAGTGTAGACCAGTAGTGCCAGGGGCTGGTGGGGGAGGGAGCTGGAAGAAATGGAGAGAAATTGGTCAAAGAGTACAAACTTTTAGTTAGAAGATGAGTAAGTTCTGGGGATCTAATGCCCAACACGGTGACTATATACTTCAAATTTTTTAAAAGAGTACATCTTATGTGTTCTCACCATAAAACAAAACAAAAAGCAACTATTTGAAGTGATCGATGTGTTAATTTGATTAATCATTTCACAATACATATGTATAATAAATCATCACTTTGTGTACCTTAAAAATTCATGTTGTGCAACTTAAACATATGCAATTTTTGTCAATTAAATCTCAATAAAGCTGGGGAATACCAGACCACCTGACCCGCCTCTTAAGAAACCTATATGCAGGTCAGGAAGCAACAGTTAGAACTGGACATGGAACAACAGACTGGTTCCAAATAGGAAAAGGAGTACGTCAAGGCTGTACATTGTCACCCTGCTTATTTAACTTCTATGCAGAGTACATCATGAGAAACACTGGGCTGGAAGAAGCACAAGCTGGAATCAAGATTGCCAAGAGAAATATCAATAACCTCAGATATGCAGATGACACCACTCTTATGGCAGAAAGGGAAGAGGAAGTAAAAAGCCTCTTGATGAAAGTGAAAGTGGAGAGTGAAAAAGTTGGCTTAAAGCTCAACATTCAGAAAATGTCCCATCCGGTCCCATCACTTCATGGGAAAGAGATGGGGAAACAGTGGAAACAGTGTCAGACTTTATTTTTTTGGGCTCCAAAATCACTGCAGATGGTGATTACAGCCATGAAATTAAAAGACACCTGCTCCTTGGAAGGAAAGTTATGACCAACCTAGACAGCATATTCAAAAGCAGAGACATTACTTTGACAACAAAGGTCCGTCTAGTCAAGGCTATGGTTTTTCCAGTGGTCATGTATGGATGTGAGAGTTGGACTGTGAAGAAAGCTGAGTACCGAAGAATTGATGCTTTTGAACGGTGGTGTTGGAGAAGACTCTTGAGAGTCCCTTGGACTCCAAGGAGATCCAACCAGTCCATCCTAAAGGAGACCAGTCCTGGGTGTTCATTGGAAGGACTGATGCTGAAGCTGAAACTCCAATACTTTGGCCACCTCATGCGAAAAGTTGACTCCTTGGAAAAGACCCTGATGCTGGGAGGGATTGGAGGCAGGAGGAGAAGGGGACGACAGAGGATGAGATGGCTGGATGGTATCACCGACCTAATGGACATGAGTTTGAGTAAGCTCCGGGAATTGGTGATGGGAATTGGTGACAGGGAAGCCTGGCGTGCTGCAGTCCATCAAGTCACAAAGAGTTGGAGACGACTGAGTGACTGAACTGAACTGAACCAGGTCTCAGTTTCCTCATATTAGTTCAAAAAGTGAAAGTTGCTCAGTTGTGTCTGACTCTCTGCAACCCCACTGACTAGCCTGCCAGGCCCCTCTGTCAATGGAATTCTCCAGGCAAGAATACTGGAGTGGGTTGCCATTTCCTTCTCCAGGGGATCTTCCCAACCCAGGGATTGAAGCTGAAATCTTCTGTGCTGCAGGCAGATTCTTTAACATTTGAGCCACCAGGGAAGCCCTACTTATTAGTTTAGTGCATTAAATTAGATAAGCAAGATAAGATAAATTATAACACTCATCATGTTAAGTCCTCATTTGCAAACTCTTCCCAGTTAGGAGTTTGTTTTCTGAATGTCTGTCTCAGTACGGTACTTTGAGGATCCTTACTGAAGGCAACAGTTTAATACTGTATTTACCCGATCTGGATTTCTGTAACCCAAGAGTAGATTTGCTGCTTTTATATCACCGTGAACATATTCATTTTCATGTATATATTCCAGAACATCCAACTGTGAAAAGAAATATATACAGTTATACTGATGTCAATTTAGAACTCATGATCAACCTGAACATTTTGAATAGAAAATAACACTTTTTTTTCATATTAACAATGACAAAGTGATGTATTTCCCAATTGTGCATTTATCTATTCTAAAATTATCACATGTTCTGGTCGTGCATCCTGGGGAAAAGTTGCATAAAAGGATCCTTGAACACCAAATGTTTTAATGTTTTAAGGGCACCTCTGATGGAAAGGAAGCCAAGACTCAGCAATACCTGTGCTACACTCCCGACAGTCTGATGCCCAAATCTTCTGTCCAAAGAGGAGAAACATGGCAAAATTGGAGAACTGAAGTGAAATAATCATGACGCCCACTCAGCAAAACACCATGTCCATTACCACAGAGAAAGCCATTCTCCCTCTGTACAGCAACAGAAAACATCTATGCTTCCTCTCTGAAGCCCTTGAGACTTGCATGTTACCTACACCTAGTGCTCAAAAAACATTTGTTGGCTGGCTAGAGGATGAGTGGGAAAATTAATGAAGTCTATTTGCCACATCCCAACCTGGCAGGGGTAGTCGCATTCTATCTAAAATGGAAAAAATAAAATGAAGTTTAGGCAAACCAAAAACCAACAAGATAAGACAAATTTGTGGTATAAACAAAATGTGTGCATGGGTGCTAGTAAGATTTCATTGCTTCTTATTTGGCAAAGTATATACTGATATTATTCACGGCCACATTAATGACTACCACCATCCCAAACTCATAATAAAAACTTTATAGCACCCCCTTATCACATGTGTAGTATGGAAAATAATATATTTTGCCATACTTTGCATAGTCATAAAAATAACTGACAAAGAGAGGTTATTCTTATAGCAATGCAAGCTTGTCCTGGTATGTAAAACAAAGCTGTGAGGGAAAAAAAAAAAAAAAAAATCAGACAGTAGAACCAAAGCCTAATTGAGTTTGTAGTGCCAAACACAGCACATTCTGTCACTTACAGAGCCCACTGTTATCAATTTCACCAAAATAGCATCTACTCTCAATAACTGACATTTCTAGGGCAATAATCCTTCATTCTCTGATAATTCCACAAAGGGCAACAATTTGTATGTTGTAACAAGTAAATAATCTGAAAATGGAGCATGGGAAATAAGTCATTCTTTCTTACCATTCGGATACCTAGCTGCAAGACAGTTGACTTTTTAAAAGTACCATTCTGGTCTGAGATCTTCTGCAAATCTATTCCCAGTCTTTCCATTACCATAAATCTGTAACTATAAGAAGGAGAAGTCAAAAGGAGATGTTAAAATGGCAATGCAGAAACGGTCCATTTACGAATTTGAAACAACGGAAAAATGCCCCCAACCTAACAGTGAAGAATGATCCAATCTGAACTAACTGAGAATGAATGCATATTAATAATCTTGGCCTTTTGCAGAAACACATTACTAAGTATTTACTTTGCAGACAGTTTCTGAGTAGAAGAGCAAGCTGTGCTGAGCCACTTACATGGTCTTAGATCATGAAAAGAGGAGTCCTTCTAAATTAGTCTTGAACTTAATTTGATTCTACTACCTTCTTGACATAAGGCCTTGAGCAAATTATTTTCCCATACAGAATATTTTATTTACATTTGTTTCTTGACCTTATAAAATCATATTTACTTTCTCTATACATTTATAAACTTGTGTTTTTTTAAAAAATGCACTTCTTCCTTTTCTTTTCTGTTTCAGACCTCCTCCTCTTCTTCACTTCCCTTCACTTACATACTCACATCAGCCCCTGTTCTGTATCTATGTAGCCACACACAAAGGCATATAGAAATTTTTACATCTGTTTTACAAAAATGTGATCTTCTTATAAGAACTTTTTTGCATCACACTTTTTTCAATAATACCTCATTGAAATCCTTCCAAATCAACTGGTAGTGCTCTAACTGATTTCTTTAATGGGCTGCACAGTATTATATGGTATGGATGTACCATTAAGAAAGGGGAAATGATGGGATATCACTTCTAAAATAAGATTATATAAGGACTGTGACTTTCTTCTTGGATGCATACTCTTGTGTGTGCTCTTTGTCCTCTCTTTCAATTACTGGAAGCTGGCTGCTATGTCTTTTTGACACTCAAGCAGCCAACAGAGAGACCTACATAGTGAGGAAGTGAGGCCTGCCAACAATCATGAGTGAATTTAGAATCAGATCTTCTTAGGCCTGCCAATAGCCACATGAGTGAGCTTCCTCAGTCAAAATGACTAGAGCCAGAAGACATCTGACTACATCCTCATGAGAAGTCCTGAGCCAGAACTATCTAGGGAAGCCATTTTTATATAGATAACTGACCTACAGAAACTAAGATAATATTAGTTTGTCATTATAACCCACTACACTTTAGGTAACTAGCTATATAGCTACAAATAACTAACAGATCACATAAGAAATAGTTACAGGACAATATCTGATTATAGTAATTCCATTTTACCTTTTTCCCTTGAATTCAGTTATGCCAGATCCATAAAACAGAGGAATTCCCAAATAATCAAGCTTTTTGAGTTCTATCCATTTTTTGACTGTAAAGACAAATTTAATAGGAAAAAAGTATATATTTTTAGAAAGGTATCTCTTACATTTGTGTAGATGCTTAAATTTATTTAGCTAACAAATAGAAATTAGACCTTCCTAAAAATATTTTTTTAAAAATCAAATATATCTAGCTAACAGTTTCAAATTCTATTTATTGCAATAATTAACAGATAATATTAAATACATAATACAGATTTCTAACATTTAAAAAGTCATAATCACTATACTCAATACTCTAATACTCTATATGTAAAAAGAATCTAAAGAAAGTACAGAAGAAACTAATACAATATTGTATATTAAATATACTCCAAAAAAATAATAGTAAATAAACAAATAGAATATGCAACAAAAACAAAAATAGTCATAGTCATAAAATTCATCGATATCATTTATTGCTTCTCACCCTTTTAGCTAAGATCAAGTGTAGTATGGGGGCTTCTCAGGTGGAACAGTGGTAAAGAATCTGTCTGCAATGCAGGAGACACAAGAGACACAGGTTCGATGCCTGAGTCAGGAAGATCCCCTGGAGCAGAAAATGGCAACCCACTACAGTATTCATGCCTGAAAAATTCCATTGACAAAGGGGCTTGGTGGGCTAGTCCATGGGGCTCTCAGTCGGACACGACTGAGCAACTGAGGACACACTATTTATCCAAATGTTCCTATCCATTTGGAGAAGGCAATGGCACCCCACTCCAGTACTCTTGCCTGGAAAATCCCATGGATGGAGGAGCTTGGTAGGCTGCAGTCCATGGGGTCGCTAAGAGTCGGGCACGACTGAGCGACTACACTTTCACTTTTCACTTCCATGCATTGGAGAAGGAAATGGCAACCCACTCCAGTGTTCTTGCCTGGAGAATCCCAGGGTCGGGGGAGCGTGGTGGGCTGCCGTCTATGGGGTCGCACAGAGTCGGACACGACTGAAGTGACTTAGCAGTAGCAGTTCTATCCATTAACAAAATTCATTCCCTTATATGCTTGTTAAATTTTTAAATTAAAAAAAAATATGATAACTACCAAAGGAGCAGTAGAAAGACAGCTTTTTCTTTCTTATTACTGAAAACCTAAAACCAGAGTAGCAAAAAAAAAAAAAAAAAAATAGGGGCTTCACTGGTCACTCAGTGGGAAAGAATCCACCTGCCAATGCAGCAGACACAGGTTCAATCCCTGGTCCGGGAAGATTGCACATTATTGCAGAGCAACTGAGCCCCTGCCTCACAACTACTCAGCCCATGCGCCCCAGAGCTTATGTTCAGCAACAAGAGAAACCACCACAATGAGAAGCCTGTGCTGTGCACTGCAACTAGAGAGTAGCCCCTGCTCACTACAACTAGAGAAAAGCCCAAACAGCAACAAAGACCTGGCAGAGCCAAATATTAATAAGATTTTTTTAAAAAATAGAAATTGGTCAGGAGAATCATCTTACTCTGAAACTATATTGTACAGAAACTGTTTTGATTAAATTTTGTTTAAAAAAAAAAAACAAATTCACTTAAAAAATCAGGCAGCTTATTTAATTTTTCACTTTTCTACCAAATATGCTTAATGTTTAAGACAGCTCTACTGATAAACAATGAAGTTTAATGGATTCTATTTGTCACTCTGACATAGTTTAAGCAGTTAGTAAAGACTACAGTCTTGATGTTCAGAAGGTTTTATTAAAGAAAACAAAGTTAATTATTGAGGTGAGACTCATCATTCTTTTTCCTAAACATAATGTAAATGACCTTGATTATACAGGCATTGCTCATATCAATTTCCTTCAAGCTTTACAAATCCATCTGTATCATATAGTTTTTACAAAATGCTTTTATTCTTCTTAGCCTTGCTCATATTTACTTCATAGTCTAATCCTCTAACTAATAGTTCTTACATCTGATATTCAGCTCCAATTAATTTTCCAACATAAAAATTTTCAATATTTTTAACTTATTTTCTAAATCATTTTAATGTTTATAATCATTTTCATATGCTTTGGCCTAATCTAGTCTATGGTCATTCCTTTAATTTATAATCTACTGCCCTTTTTAATGTTTTTTCTTTATATCCTTTCTATCCAATGGTTTTTTGCAAAAGAAATAATTTCATTCTATCTTTTACACCTCAAGAACTCTTGGTGGCTTCGATCAACAATCCAACATTTTATGTAAGGTAACAAATAACTTCGATTTGAAATATATAACCCATTCTGTACATATATCACTATTTATATACCTCTGTCATTTTTACATAACAAATAACTATCATTTTACAATAAAATTTTCTAATTGAAAAAAATTTTCCATAAGGCCAGAAAAAGACAAAAATACTAACTCCCACTTAGCAAACATATATATAGAAGTAGCTTACTTTACTTATTTTACTTACTACAGTCTTTTTTTGCTGCTCTTTGATAAAATTTAAGTTCTGAAAACAATGGGCCATTCTCTTGATATTCCTATAAAAGAAAAGAACAATTGATTTTATTAGAAAAAAAGTTTTAAAGATGGAATTGGTATTTCAAATGTGAAAATACGAATATACATATATAATAAATAATAGTACCTGAATCACAAAAATCTCAAGATTTTCTCACTAAATAAAGAATCTCATTTTTAACATTTTGTAATGGCATCACTATACAGTCTTACACATGAAAGCAGTCTTCTTATGGAAAGAACTTACTAAAAACACTGAGAATTGTACACTGTACATACACAGACACTCTTGTGTTCAGTTCAGTTCAGTTCAGTCGCTCAGTCGTGATCGACTCTTTGCGACCCCATGAGTCGCAGCACGCCAGGCCTCCCTGTCCATCACCAACTCCCAGAGTTCACTCAGACTCTCGTCCATCGAGTCAGTGATGCCATCCAGACATCTCATCCTCTGTTGTCCCCTTCTCCTCCTGCTCCCAATCCCTCCCAGCATCAGGGTCTTTTCCAATGAGTCAACTCTTCGCATAAGGTGGCCGAAGTACTGGAGTTTCAGCTTTAGCATCATTCCTTCCAAAGAAATCCCAGGGTTGATCTCCTTCAGAATGGACTGGTTGGATCTCCTTGCAGTCCAAGGGACTCTCAAGAGTCTTCTCCAACACCACAGTTCAAAAACATCAATTCTTGGGCACTCAGCTTTCTTCACAGTCCAACTCTCATATCCATATGTGACCACTGGAAAAACCATAGCCTTGCCTAGACGGACCTTTGTTGGCAAAGTAATATCTCTGCTTTTCAATATGCTATCTAGGTTGGTCATAAGTTTTCTTCCAAGGAGTAAGCGTCTTTTAATTTCATGGCTGAAGTCACCATCTGCAGTGATTTTGGGGCCCCCAAAAATAAAGTCTGCCACTGTTTCCACTGTATCCCCATCTATTTCCCATGAAGTGATGGGACCAGATGCCATGATCTTCATTTTCTGAATGTTGAGTTTTAAGCCAACTTTTTCACTCTCCTCTTTCACCTTCATCAAGAGAATTGTACACATACACAGACACTCATGTGTACTAACATGCAAAACATGGTGGATACACTGCAAACTACCTTGGTGGTTCATTCATACATGATACTTTTACTGAGTTTCTCCTATATTTCATTAATTATACTAGGCACAGGGGGTGCAATCACAAACAAAACCTCATTCCTGCCATTATGGACTTCACCATCTAGAACAGAGAGGAAAAGAGAAGGAGAAAATAGATATCTAGATAAGATACAAGGATGATAAATGTCAATGAAGAACGTCAATGAAGAACAACAAAATTCCCTAGTCTTTAAGTTTTTATAATATAAAAATATATAATAATGTTTGTTGTGTTGATCATAAAATCATGAAGACTAAGATGAGAAACATTTTTACAAAAATTAAATAAAACAGAAAATAAAAAAGTCAAATGTATGTGAAACATAAATTTAAGAGCAATACTTACCACTTTTATTACATGCCTTGCATCTTTATCTGGTTTATTTGTGGGGAAAGCTGCAAAACAAAGACAGTGAGGGAAAAAAAATGGTTGTTTCCAATTCCTGATTGTTTACTATGTCCCCAGACACTGTGCTAAGAACCTCTTATGGTACCACCTGTTTTATACAAGATCTTTCTTAAGGTTTAACAAGTTGAATAATCTGCTCACTAAGTAGCAGACTGGGGACTGAAATTCAAATCTGACACCATAGCCTACACTCTTTACCATAAGCCATATTCAAATATGCAAACATGGAAACCAGTAGATTATATTAATCATATAGATCCAAATGCAGGGGAAACTATTTTCTAGACGTACAGCATTAAACCCCAAAATGATATACAGTATAATCTATTCACTCCATTTTGCTAAATTAAAATCTATGATAATTCAAAGTGAAAACTGATTCATTGTAAGTAGAAACTTCAAAACAACTTTTACTTGGCAAAATTCTAAAGTAAATCAAGTTTGAAGAGAATAAAGCCTTTAAAAAGAATCATCTCCTGAACGTAGCAATCAACTATTCCTAAATTAAAGAGTATGTATCTCATTATATAAGCTCATTTCAAATTCAAGTTATCTTACTTCATTTATTACTATTTGTATTTTAGATATAGTAATCCAACTTATGAAAAGTTCACTGATGAAATTCTTAAACCAAATCAATCATTTCACCTACATTATCTAAATTAAAAGATTATTTTGTTTTCAAATCTTAATAAGAGAAGTTGACATATATATTTATTTGTATTGTGAAGGTTTAGAATTTTGTCATTCATCTATTTACTCTTCATTGATCCCTTTATCATTCAACTAACAAATATTTATCAAGAGGCTAGCATATTAGGAAAGTAAAGGTAAAAAGGTCAAACTAATATTAAAAACTTAGATTGAGAATAAGATTAAATTTTTCAGGTGAATTTTCAGTGTATTTACCAAAATGCTGTGTCCTTTCATCACTACTAACATTAGCCCCTTTCTCCTACCTATCACCTTGTCTTTTCTCTACTGTATTACTTAATAGATGCAAAAAATGTTATACATTTACTAAAGTTTATAAATTCTCTTTCACAATTAAGCCAACTCATGCACAATTTTCTTAATCAATTTCCAAAAACTTTGATGTTAGCAATGCTCTTAGTCAGTTGAAGAAATTATTTCAATTTTAGTTAAACTGTGAAGCCATACCTCTTCACAGTAACAAAGAAACTAAACTTATTTACATCTTTATTCACATAAAAGTCATTACATTTTCACCCATGCAGTAGTCCCAAGGGAAGCACAGGAAGAATGAATTATCCATACCTAGGAAACAAAATACTGAAGTAAGTCTATAAAGGGGTCCAGTTCTGACAGAAGAAAAGATGAGGAAACCCCTTCCTCCTCCCACTCTATGGCAAACTATTTTTACCAGTATGGTACCCAAGCCTGAAGAGAAGTAATTCTGCCCTAACCCTGGTCTACTCAATACACTAATTGACACTAGGCAATGGTCTTTAAAACACGACCAGGAGCTGACTAGGGCTCAGATCATGAACCCCTTATTGCCAAATTCAGACTTAAATTGAAGAAAGAAGGGAAGACCACTACACCATTAAGGTATGACCTAAATCAAATCCCTTATGATTATACAGTGAATGTGAGAAATAGATTTAAGGGACTAGATCTGATAGATAGAGTGCCTGATGAACTATATACAGAGGTTTGGACATTGTACAGGAGACAGGGATCAAGACCATCCCCATGGAAAAGAAATGCAAAAAAGCAAAACAGCTGTCTGGGGAGGCTTTACAAATAGCTGTGAAAAGAAGAGAAGCAAAAAGCAAAGGAGAAAAGGAAAGATATAAGCATCTGAATGCAGAGTTCCAAAGAATAGCAAGAAGAGATAAGAAAGCCTTCCTCAGCAATCAGTGCAAAGAAATAGAGGAAAACAACAGAATGGGAAAGACTAGAGATCTCTTCAAGAAAATTAGAGATACCAAGGGAATATTTCATGCAAAGATGAGCTCAATAAAGGATAGAAATGGTATGGACCTAACAGAAGCAGAAGATATGAAGAGGTGGCAAGAATACACAGAAGACCTGTACAAAAAAGATCTTCAAGACCCAGATAATCACGATGGTGTGATCACTCACCTAGAGCCAGACATCCTGGAATGTGAAGTCAAGTGGGCCTTAGAAAGCATCACCATGAACAAAGCTAGTGGAGGTGATGGAATTCCAGTTGAGCTATTTCAAATCCTGTAAGATGATGTGGGTGAAAGTGCTGCACTCAATATGCCAGCAAATTTGGAAAACTCAGCAGTGGCCAGAGGACTGGAAAAGGTCCATTTTCATTCCAATCCCAAAGAAAGGCAATAACAAAGAATGCTCAAACTACTGCACAATTGCACTCATTTCACATGCTAGTAAAGTAATGCTCAAAATTCTCCAAGCCAGGCTTCAGCAATACGTGAACCGTGAACTTCCAGATGTTCAAGCTGGTTTTAGGAAAGGCAGAGGAACCAGAGATCAAATTGCCAACATCTGCTGGATCATCAAAAAAGCAAGAGAGTTTCAGAAAAACATCTATTTCTGCTTTATTGACTATGCCAAAGCCTTTGACTGTGTGGATCACAAGAAACTGGAAAATTCTGAAAGAGATGGGAATAGCAGACCACCTGACCTGCCTCTTGAGAAACCTATATGCAGATCAGGAAACTACAGTTAGAACTGGACATGGAACAACAGCCTGGTTCCAAATAGGAAAAGGAATACATCAAGGCTGTATATTGTCACCCTGCTTATTTAACTTATATGCAGAGTACATCATGAGAAATGCTGGGCTGGAAGAAGCACAAGCTGGAATCAAGATTGCCAGGAGAAATACCAATAACCTCAGATATGCAGATGACACCACCCTTATGGCAGAAAGTGAAGAGGAACAAAAAAGCCTCTTGATGAAAGTGAAAGAGGAGAGTGAAAAAGTTGGCTTAAAGCTCAACATTCAGAAAACTAAGATCATGGCATCTGATCCCATCACTTCATGGCAAATAGATGGGGAAACAGTGGAAACAGTGGCAGACTTTATTTTTTGGGGCTCTAAAATCACTGGAGATGGTCATTGCAACTATGAAATTAAAAGACGCTTACTCCTTGGAAAGAAAGTTATGACCAACCTAGACAGCATATTCAAAAGCAGAGACATTACTTTGCCAACAAAGGTCCGTCTAGTCAAGGCTATGGTTTTTCCAGTGATCATGTATGGATGTGAGAGTTAGACTGTGAAGAAATCTGAGCACCGAAGAATTGATGCTTTTGAACTGTGGTGCTGGAGGACTCTTGAGAGTCCCTTGGACTGCAAGGAGATCCAACCAGTCCATTCTAAAGGAGATCAGCCCTGGGTCTTCTTTGGAAGGAATGATGCTAAAGCTGAAACTCCAATACTTTGGACACCTCATGCAAAGAGTTGACTCATTGGAAAAGACTCTGATGCTGGGAGGGATTGGGGGCAGGAGGAGAAGGGGACGACAGCGAATGAGATGGCTGGATGGCATCACCGACTCGATGGACTTGAGTTTGAGTGAACTCTGGGAGTTGGTGATGGACAGGGAGGCCTGTCGTGCTGCGACTCATGGGGTCGCAAAGAGTCGGACACGACCGAGTGACTGAACTGAACTGAATGGTCTTTGCTTCCTGAGGTAGAAGCTGGTAGAGACTCCCTGCTTCTATTCTGAAAGCTAGTGGCCAGAAAAGCAGAATATAAGAAACATAAAAGCCCAAAAAGAAAACCAGAGTTTTAATTTGATATGTAACTTATTACATTGCAAGTGGGGAAAAAGATATCCAACCAGTCCAATGTCTTACTCTTTGCTGATTTCAATCCATATACCTTTTCCACTCTATAATCTGAATCTTCTCTTCATATGATTTCACATGAACATAATTATGTGCTGACATACACTTGAATCATTCCCACACTTGTCATTTGATAGCTATACAATATTCTCTATAAACTTCCAAGTCAGATTATATTGGAGGGCCTAAATTAAAAATCAATTGACCAGAAGGCTCATGGAGATGGACAGTGAACAAATAAATTGCCTAGTGATCAAGGAGGTCTCATTATAATAGTCAGTTAATTAATTAAACAATTCTACTGTAAACTTCCCTGGTGGATCAAATGGTAAAACATCTGCCTACAATGTGGGAGACCCAAATTCTATCCCTGGGTTGGGAGGATCCTCTGGAGAAGGCAATGGCAACCCACTCCAGTACTCTTGCCTGGAAAATCCCATGGATGGAGGAGCCTGGTAGGCTGCAGTCCACGGGGTCGCTAGGAGTCGGACACAACTGAGCAACTTCACTTTCACTTTCATGCACTGGAGAAGGAAATGGCAACCCACTCCAGCGTTCTTGCCTGGAGAATCCCAGGGACGGGGGAGCCTGGTGGGCTGCCGTCTATGGGGTCGCACAGAGTCAGACACGATTGAAGTGACTTAGCAGTATATTAATCTTTTATCTATCTTCTTTGTGAATTGTAACTTTTATCATTAGAAATATTCATCTTTGTTTCATTTAAAAATAAATAAAATTTAATTAAAAAAAAAAAAAAAGTAGTTTCACATCCTCATTTAAATTTCTGAAGAGGTGTCTAATGACCTGAAAAGGGATGCATTATACACATACATGGTATTTGCCTTCCTAGCATCTCTTTTCTATCCACTGGAAACGTTCTCTGATTTTTCCTTTGAGGAACCCAACCTCAAACTATCTGTGTAGACCTAGTAGGGCTGCGATCATAGTGTATCCTCCCTTACATTCCAGAGTTGGGCACATGACCAAGCCTGGCGATCTAGAATGTACACTGGCCGCCATAACTAGTTCAGAAAAAGCAAAGTGCTCAACTAGGTGGAAGAGTCTTCCATAGCAGTTGATGTAACTAAGTAACACAAGACAGATGATAAACTTTAAGGATACCAAAATCTCAGAAATATCAGTGATCACTTTTCTCCAGTAAATGGAAAATAAAGCCTGAAAATAAAATCCAGAACTGAGAAAAGTAGGGTTAAGACAGGGAGAGAGAAAGAGCCCTAGTGACACTGCATAAGCCCTGGAGTCACTCATACCTAGAGCCAAAAAAGCCCTGTACTTCTCACTTACAAGAGTTAATAAATCTCTCTTTTGGTTAAATTCATTTGAGATTCTGAAATTGGCAACCAAAGACTTACACAGACTGCAACAATTGAGTGTTCCATATGTAAGATTATTTTAAAGGTACTGTGTCATAGTTTAATGGGCAGTGTCAGGCATTACATATAAAGTAGATCTTAAATAAACAAAAATAATTCATGAGGAAGATAATTATGAACTTTCAAGCATCTAGTAGAGACTTAGGGTTTCCCAGGTGGTGCTAATGGTAAAAAAGCTGCTTGCCAATGCAGGAGACATAAGAGACAGAGTTCAATCCCTGGGTGAGAAAGATTCCCTGAGGGCAGGCATGGCCACTCGCTCCAGTATTCTTGCCTGGAGAATGCCATGGACAGAGGAGCCTGGTGGGCCACAGTACATATGGCTACAAAGTATCAGATATGACTGAAGCAACTAGGCAGCACACTCAGTGGAGACTTAATATACATATATAAAATGATGATGTACATTATAATCAATAACATCTTTGATTTTTAAAAAATGTCAACAATAATAATACATTTGAGTAGATTAAGCTCACCAGCTAAAGAAACTTTAAGGTTGTTAAAAAATAAATAAATGTATACTATTTATAAGACAACTAAAACATAGTGATGCAGAGAAACAAAATAAAAAGATAAGAAACTAATTAGCTGAAATTAGCTGAAAGAAAGCTGGAAAAATCATGGAAGATTTTAATACAATTTTATATTGTATATGCAACCAACAAAAATAAATTGAAACAATACAATTAACAGTTTTTATCTAAAGGCCACATTAAAATAAAGAATATATTTTCTTTTCAACCTGACATAAAACATTTTTTTAACTGCCCATACTTTTACCAAGAAAGCAGGCTTCATCACCAATCAAAAGACAGGGTGATTGAATGGATAAAAAAATAAAAAGGACCCAACTACATGACATCTACAAGAGATTTGTTTCTGATTCAAAGACATACAAGATTCAAAGTGAAGGGGTGGAAAAAGATGTTCTATGTAAATGGAAACCAAAAAAAAGCAAAGGAAACTACACTTATGTCAAACAAAATATATTTTAAACCAAAAACTATAACAAGAAACAAGTAAGATCATTATATAATGATAAAGGGATCACTTCATCATGAGGATATCACAATTGTAAATATCTATGTACCCAAGATAGGTGAACCTAAATATATAAAGCAAATATTAACAGACCTAAAGGGGGGAATAGCAATAAAATAGTATAGGGCTTCAATACCCTACTTTCAACAATGGATAGATCATCCAGATAGGAAATTAATGGGGAAATAATGGATGTAAACTAAACATTATATAAGAGAAATCTAATAGACATACACAGAAGAGTCCAACAACAGCAGCAGAATATATTCTTCTTAAGTACACAGGGAAGATATTTTCAGGCTAGATCATGTTAGGTGATGAAGCAAGTTGTAACAAACTTAAGAAATGAAATCATACAAAGTATTACCAAGTGCCTTTTTGGACCACAATGATACAAAATTAGATATCAATTACAAGAGAAAAACTAGCAAATTCACAAATATATGGAAACGGGAACAATATACTCTTTAACAATCACTGGCTCAAAGAACAACTTTTCAAAAATAAAAAACAAAAAACAACTTGAGACAAATGAAAATGGAAACAAAATGTATCAGTACTTGTGGGTTACAGTTCTAAGAAGGAATTTGTAACAATAAAGTTTTATACTATGAAAAATGAAAAATCCAATATATATTCTAACTTTACATATCAAAGAACAACATTAGTAGAAAAAGAAAATAAAGACCAGAATGGAAATAAATGAAACAGAACTAGAAGGACAATGGAAAAGATCAATTCAGACAAAGACTACATGAAAATTACAGACCAGTATCTCTGATGTGGAAAATTCTGAAAGAGATGGGAATACCAGACCACCTGACCTGCCTCTTGAGAAATTTGTAGGCAGGTCAAGAAGCAACAGTTAGAACTGGACATGGAACAACAGACTGGTTCCAAGTAGGAAAAGGAGTTCGTCAAGGCTGTATATTGTCACCCTGCTTATTTAACTTCTATGCAGAGTACATCATGAGAAACGCTGGACTGGAAGAAACACAAGCTGGAATCAAGATTGCCGGGAGAAATATCAATAACCTCAGATATGCAGATGACACCACCCTTATGGCAGAAAGTGAAGAGGAACTCAAAAGCCTCTTGATGAAAGTGAAAGTGGAGAGTGAAAAAGTTGGCTTAAAGCTCAACATTCAGAAAACGAAGATCATGGCATCCAGTCCCATCTCTTCATGGGAAATAGATGGGGAAACAGTGGAAACAGTGTCAGACTTTATTTTTCTGGGCTCCAAAATCACTACAGATGGTGACTGCAGCCATGAAATTAAAAGACGCTTACTCCTTGGAAGGAAAGTTATGACCAACCTAGGTAGCATGTTGAAAAGCAGAGACATTACTTTGCCAACAAAGGTTCGTCTAGTCAAGGCTATGGTTTTTCCAGTGGTCATGTATGGATGTGAGAGTTGGACTGTGAAGAAGGCTGAGCACCGAAGAATTGATGCTTTTGAACTGTGGTGTTGGAGAAGACTCTTGAGAGTCTCTCCAAGGGACTGCAAGGAGATCCAACCAGTCCATTCTAAAGGACATCAGCCCTGGGATTTCTTTGGAAGGAATGATGCTAAAGCTGGAACTCCAGTACTTTGGCCACCTCATGCGAAGAGTTGACTCATTGGAAAAGACTCTGATGCTGGGAGGGATTGGGGGCAGGAGGAGAAGGGGACGACAGAGGATGAGATGGCTGGATGGCATCACTGACTTGATGGATGTGAGTCTCAGTGAACTCTGGGAGTTGGTGATGGACAGGGTGGCCTGGCGTGCTGCGATTCATGGGGTCACAAAGAGTCGGACACAACTGAGCGACTGATCTGATCTGATCTCTGATGAACACACATGCAAAAGTACTCAACAAATCATTAGCCAATTGAATTCAACAGTACATTAAAGACTCATACACCATGATCCAGGGGGATTTATTTTGGGGATCCAAGGATGGTTCAATATGCAAATCAATTAACATGATAAACTACATTAACAAAATGAAGGATAGAAACCTTAAGATCATTTTAATAGATACAGAAAAAGCATTTGACAAATTCAAAATCCTTTCACGATCAAAAATTCTCAAAAACTGAGTAATGAAAGAACATACCCAAACCTAACAAAGGCTAATTATGAGAAACCCACATCCAACATCGTACCCAAGTAAAAAGCTGAAAGCTTTTCCCTTAAGATCAGGAACAAGACAAGGATCCCCACTCTTGCAACTTTTATTCAACATAGTACTGAAAGTCCTAGCCAGAGAAGTCAGGCAATAAAAAGAAATAAAAGACATCCAAATTGGGAAGAAAGAAAGTAAAATTATCTGTTTGTAGATGACACCTATGGAGAAAATCCTTATGACTCCAGCATACAAACAATAGTGTCAAAAAGAATCCATTACTTATGAATAAATTTAACCAAGTATATGAAAACTATGTACACAGAGGACTTTAAAACATTGAGGAAAGAAAACACAATGAATGGAATGATATTATGTGCTCATGGATCAAAAGAATTAATAGTGTTAAAATATGCAAACTAGTCAAACAATATACAGATTCAATGTAATCTCTACCAAAATTCTAGTGGTATTTTTCATAGAAATTGTTTTAAAATCTACATGGAACCACAAAACATCCTGAATAGCCAAAGTATACAGAGCAAGTACAACAAAGCTGGAAGCATCACATTCCATGATTTCAAACCAGATTACAAAGCTGTAATAATCAAAACAGGATGGTACTGGTATAAACGCAGACATCAATCAATGGTACAGAACAGACAGCCCAGAAATAAACCTATAAATTCATGGTCAATTAATTGACAATGAAGTCAAGAATACACAATGGGGAAAGGACAGGCTCTTCAGTAAATGCTGCTAGGAACACTAGACAGCCAAATGCAAAACAATTAAACTGGACCCCTATGTTATCCTGTATATAAAAATCAACTCAGAATGGATTTAAAGACTTGTGAGTAAGACCTAAAATCATAAAAGATCTAGAAGAAAACACAGGGGGTAGATTCCTTCACATTTGTCTTGGTAATGACTCTTGTGGATCTAATACCAAAAACAAAGGCAATAAAAGCAAAAATATTTACATAGGTGGGACTAACTAAAAAACTAAAAACTTCTGCATAGCAAAGGAAACCATCAACAAAATGAGAAGGCAACCTATGGAATAAGAAAATATTTTTAAATCACATATCCAGTATCAAACATATAAAAATGATACAACTCAATAGCAAAAAAAGATAAATAACCCAATTTTTAAATGGATAAAGGCTATTTTTAACAGATTTTTTCCAAAGAAAACATTCAAATGGCAATAGGTGCATGAAATAGTGCTCACCATAACTGATTACCAGGGAAATGCAAATTAAACTATGAGATATTACCTCACACCTGTTAGCATGGCTATTATCAAAAAGACAAGTAATAACAAATGCTGGTAAGGATGTAGAGAAAATGAAACCCTTTGAAGGAATATAAACTTGTATAACCACTATGGAAAACAGGTGGAGGTTCTTCAGAAAATTAAAAATAGAACTATCATGTGATCTAGCAATTCCACTTCTGGATATATTCAAAGGAAACAAAAACTGGTTTGAAACAGTTATATAACGTAGATTTCAACCATATGCCATTCTGAAACAGGGGGCAGAGGGATAAATAAGTAGAACACAGGAGAAACTTCAGGCAGAGAAACTACTCTGCATGATACTATAATGGTCAATACATGACATCATGCATTTGTCAAAACCCATAAAACTTTATTATATAAGTGAACACTAATGTAAATGATGGACTTTAGTTAATAAATTTAACAAAACCACTACACTAATTCAAGACATCAATGCCAAAATTACACAAAACTGGGGACTATCTGATAAAGACTTCAAAGAAACTATAATAAAAATGTTCCAGAAAGTCACAGCAAACACTTTTGGAATAAATGGAAAAGACAGATTAGTGTAGCAAAGACATAGAATATACAAAGAAAAAATTAAATAACACTTTTAGAACTGAAAAATACAATGACCAAAACAAAATTTTTTAAACACATGATTGGGTTCAATATGATCACAGAGATGACATGTGAGTCACGGAACTTGATGATGGATCAATAAAAATATACCAACCCAAAAAACAGCAAAATAGAACATGAAAAAAATTGAACAGAATCTCAGGCAATAACAGAACATTTAACAAATCTTCATGATACTGCAGTTCCTGAAGAAGAAAAGTAAAGAGTGTGGTGCAGAAAAATATTTGATAAATAATGGCTGAAATGTCCCAAATTTTATAGATACATAAACCTACAGTTCAGTGAATTCTCCACTGGAATAAACCCAAATAAATCGATGCCCAGACACATACACACAAACTGCTGAAAACTAAAAGAAAAACCTTGAAAGGAGCTAGAGTAAAATAGTTAGTTACAGGGTAAAATGACTCATATTACTGTGAATTTCGCATCAGAAACCCTGAAGACCGGAGGGAAGAGTCACAACCTATTTGAAGTGCTGAAAATAACAGTCAATCCAATATCCAGCAAAAACATCTTTCTGGAATTAAATAAAGACATTCTCAAGTGAGGAGTACTAAGAGTAGCCGTAGCCAGCAGATCTGCTATATAAGAATTGCTAAACAAAGATATTCAAAAAAGAAAAGAAAATCATACAAGGAAATGTAGACTACCAGGAATAAAAGAGAAAAAATAGTAAATATTGGGAAAATGCAATGGATTATTCCTTTCTTCAGTTAAAATGTATTTCATAGTTGAAGCAAAAATTACAATATGGTCTGGAGGAATTTAAATTAGTCTAGATGTAATATATAAGACAACTACAACATATCAAAATGTGTGTGGTTCTGCCAAAGAAGGACTTAGAAACAAATTTAGCACTGAATACTTTACTACAAAAGAAAGATTCAAATAAGTAAGTTTCCATCTGATGGAACCAAGGAAAGAACAAACCAAACCCAAAGCAAATGGAAGAAAGGAAATAAAAACAGAAATCAGTGAAATTGAAAACCGAAAAATACAGTAAAGCCACAAAACCAAGAGCTGTTTCTTTGAAATGACCAATAAAATGATATCAAGACTAACAAAAGAGAAAACAAAGAGAGAAAAACAATCCTATACTAGGAATGAAAACAGAATGTCACTATAGAAACTAGTATTAAAAGTATAAAACACAAGTATTATGAACAACTCTATGGACAGAAAGTTGACAACTTAGATGAAATGAAACTGCTTAAAAATCACAAACTACTAAAAGTTACCTGAAATGAAACAAATTAACCAAATAAGTCCCAGATGAAATCAAGTTCTAAAACAAACATTGTTCAGAAAAAAAGGTATCTCTAACCCCAGATGGCTTCACTGTAAAATTCTACAAAACACATGGAAAAGAAGTAACATCAATTCTGTATACTCTTTTCCAAAAAGCAAAAATGGAGGGAATAATTTACAACTCATTTTATGAAGCCAGCATTACCCATAAAACCAAAACCAGACAGAGATAGTAGAGGGGAAAAAAAAGCATAAAGAAAGAAAGAAAAAGAAAACTACTCAGACCAATAGCCTTCTCTCATGTTGATGCAAAATAAAAAATAAAAGAAAAGTTAGAAATTAATGTCACCTACCATATTAAGAATGTAAAAAAACCCAAATGATCACATCAATTGATGCAGAAAAAGTATTTGACAAAATCTATCCATTCAAGATAAAAACTCTCGGACAGTAAAGGACAGCTTCCTCAACTTGAAAAAGAATATCTAAAACAACATATAGCTAGTATTATTATAAATGATGATGGGCTGAATGTTTTCTCCCTTAAACTGGGAACAGCCAAGGATGTCCACTCTCACCATTCCTACTCAATAAAGTGCTGGAAGCCCTAGGTAGTGCAAAACGTCAGCAAACAAAAAGTACACAGACTGGAAAGGAAGAAATAAAGTGGTCCCTACTCCCAGATGATATGATTAACTATATAGAAAATTCCAAAGAATCTGAAAAAAAAAAAATCCTAGAACTAATAAGCAAGTTTACCAAGATGAGGTCAACAAGCAAAAATCAATTGTATTTTTATACACTAATAATGCATAATTGGAAAACAAAATTACAAAAGCAGTATCATTTTCAATAGCATTAAACATTTCAAAAGAAAAGAGAAAAACATATATACCTAACATTACACGTACAGGATTGATATGCTAGAAGCCAAAACAGTGATGAAAGAAATCAAAGACCTACAGAAATGGAGAAAGATACTGTATTTCTGAATTGAAGACTCAACGTATCTTCAATGTCAACTCTCCAAAATTTTGTCTCTGACAAAAGAGAGGCAAAAATATTATTGAAAACAAATACACAATATACAACTCTGGCAGAAAATGTAAAAAAGGAAAACAATAGACTTCAAGGGGGAAGTGAACTTAAAATAAACACAATTTGAATACACAAAAACAGTGGAGACAGAATGCAGGTTATAAGAGAATAACAAAGCTAGCAAGATGTTCAGATCAGATCAGTCGCTCAGTCGTGTCCGACTCTTTGCGACCACATGAATCGCAGCACGCCAGGCCTCCCTGTCCATCCCCAACTCCCAGAGTTCACTGAGACTTACTGGTACATATTTTCACCATTGTGTCCAAGACTACGGCATATACACATTCTGATTTTTTTTAATTTACTAAAATCACCACACACAAAATGAGTTCTCATACGATTGGGGAAAAAAATCTTATTCTGGATAATGCTGTTAAATCCCTTCCAAATATAAATTCTTGTTAATTGCATATTCAACTTTCAGTTCAGTTCAGTTCAGGTTGCTCAGTCATATCCGACTCTTTGCGACCCCATGAACTGCAGCATGCCAGGCTTCCCTGTCCATAACCAACTCCCGGAGTCCAACCAAACCAATGTCCATTGAGTTGGTGATGCCATCCAACCATCTCATCCTCTGTCGTCCCCTTCTCCTCCTGCCCTCAATCTTTCTCAACATCAGGGTCTTTTCAAATGAGTCAGTTCTTCGCATCAGGTTCCCAAAATATTAGAGTTTCAGCTTCAAAATCAGTCCTACCAATGAACACCCAGGACTGATCTTTAGGATGGACTGGCTGGATCTCCTTGCAGTCCAAGGGACTCTCAAGAGTCTTCTCCAATACAAAAGTTCAAAAGCATCAATTCTTTGGCACTCAGCTTTCTTTATAGTCCACCTCTAACATCCACACATGACCACTGGGAAAACCATAACCTTGACTAGACAGACCTTTGTTGACAAAGTAAATGTCTCTGCTTTTTAATATGCTGTCTAGGTTGGTCATAACTTTCCTTCCTAGGAGTAAGCGTCTTTTAATTTCATGGCTGCAATCACCATCTGCAGTGATTTTGGAGTCCAGAAAAATAAAGTCTGACACTGTTTCCACTGTTTCCCCATCTATTTCCCATGAAGTGATGGGACCAGATGCCATGATCTTAGTTTTCTGAATGTTGAGCTTTAAGCCAACTTCTTCACTCTCCTCTTTTACTTTCATCAAGAGGCTTTTTAGTTCCTCTTCCCTTTCTGCCATAAGGGTGGTGTCATCTGCCTATCTGAGGTTATTGATATTTCTCCCGGCAATCTTGATTCCAGCTTGTGCTTCCTCCAGTCCAGCGTTTCTCATGATGTACTCTGCATAGAAGTTAAATAAGCAGGGTGACAATATACAGCCCTGACTTACTTCTTTTCCTATTTGGAACCAATCTGTTGTTCCATGTCCAGTTTTAACTGTTGCTTCCTGACCTGCATACAGGTTTCTTAAGAGGCAGGTCAGGTGGTCTGCTATTCCCATCTCTTTTAGAATTTTCCACAATTTATTATGATCCACACAGTCAAAGGCTTTGGCATAGTCAATAAAGCAGAAATAGATGTTTTTCTGGAACTCTCTTGCTTTTTCCATGATCCAGCAGATGTTGGCAATTTGATCTCTGGTTCCTCTGCCTTTTCTAAAACCAGCTTGAACATCTGGAAGTTCACAGTTCACGTATTGCTGAAGCCTGGCTTGGAGAATTTTGAGCATTACTTTACTAGCATGTGAGATGAGTGCAATTGTGTGGTAGTTTGAGCATTCTTTGGCACTGCCTTTCTTTGGGAGCTTTACTTTGGAGCTTACTAATTATTATAGTATAATCAGTTATCTTCAAACTCTTTTAGTAATGAAATGTTTCTTTTCAGCCTGATAAAAAGATTAGAACAATGGAGAATGCTCAGGTTGAAACATGGGTGGAGGGACCAGAGCCCCTACTCGTTTTACCTGTATATTTGGGTTCCATAGAGACCAGTATGAAGACCTAACAGGTGACTGATTAGTCATTTCCTGACTTTGTTTATAATACCTCTAGTTATATTTGTAACATGTTCTTCTTGAATATCTGCTAGATTTTCTTTTTTTTTTTCTCTTTTCTCTAAGGAAAAAAAACACAACACTAGCAATCTGGCCATATCAAATTCTATCATTTTATTTTCACTTGGTTTTATCTTGTCTAGTTCTCATAATGATATTTTACTCTAGAACATAAGATAATTTTTTAAAATGCTCATCTTACTCTTTGCTTACATGTGCATGAAAAAACTTGATTCTTTAAAATCTTAATATTTTATTGTTTTCAGGTATTTCTCTTTTGGCAAGTAGTTATGGGGTTTTGGTCAATGACATTCTTTAATAGATTTCAGACAGTTTTTTGTCTAGTGTGGTAACTGGCAATTGTACTGCAGTCCATGGGGTCACAAAGAGTCGGATACAACTGAACGACTGAACTGAACTGTACTGAACTGATTGTAATACAATTATGATATGAGGGCAAGATGGTTGGACAGCATCACCAACTCAATGGACTTGAGTTTAAGCAACCTCTGGAAGATGGGAAAGGACAGGGAAGCCTGGCATGCTGCAGTCCCTAGAGTCTGCAAAGAGTCGGACACGACTGAACAACAAATAACAAGTTATAATACAACACTCTGCAAATTTATATTATTGTTATTCTTTTCTGCTCCCCTTCACTAATTATTTACTGGTTGTGGTATATATTACACATTTTATTTTATCTTATAATAGACTATCTTTCAATCCATTTATTTCTCACTCCACACTGATATACTCTAATTCAGATGTTTTCATTATTATTAACTAAATACATTTTGAGCTTGCCTGATGAGTTGATATATAACAACTTTTCTGTTTAACTCGTAATCCTGTAAGTCCTAACCACAGTTCTTGAACTATTTTAGAAATGCAAAATGTATTATAAAATTATGTCCATAACTCCAGTTTGCACTCAACTTTTTACTTTGTATCATCAATCTTTTCTCAATATTGTAATTCATTTATCTCTTGGAAGTCTTATTCACTTACATACTTTCAAGTCTACTTTATCTTTGTGGTAATCTGTTATAAAATCATTTCAGACTTCCTAAATCCTCAAATGTTTCCTTCTCTCTTAAGAGGAATTCAGTTTGGCCAAATAGTATACTGGAATGATAGCCATATTTCTCTTAGCTCTCTTTCTATTGTCAGTCTATGAATTAAGGGCTGAAGTAGTTATTGAACTCCCTTCCTGAAATTATATATTTTATGTTTAAAAAGCTACTATGTAAGAGTTTTGGCTCCACTCTCACTTTTTGAAACACTAATATTCATGATGAAATTAGGTTTCAAATAAGGGAAATCTTCCTTATATCATTCCACATGGTCTCTATTTTGCAAGTCTTTACATTTTCATATAATATTCTTATTCTCCAAAAACATACTAAATAAACAGATAATAGAACCATTATGTTTTTCTTCTTGATGATCTCTTTACATCATTTTTCTGTGGCTTAGATTTATTTTGCTTGCTTATTAATAGCAGAACTAACTCTTTGTTCAGCTGGGTCAATTCTTTCCTTAAAGCCTTTATCCATGTTTTAGTATCTCTCACCATCTTTCAGGATTTCACAGATTCTCAGGGTCAGAAGGAATTTAAAGGTCCTTCCCCAAAAACCTCTTATTTTTAACATAGATTCCATAATACATTCAATTTAAAGTAGTTAATTTCAGAACATCTGTACTTGCTCAAATGTTTTCTACTGGAATGAAAATTCTAGTCTCATGGAAGTCTTACAGCTTTTCTTCTTCCCCTTTTCATCACACAACAATGGTCTGTTAGATATGCAACTTTGTTTGGCTTTCTTTTTTTTCCTTGAACCTTTTTTTTTTTTTTTCCCAGTTTTATTTATTTATTTATTTATTTTACTTTACAATATTGTGTTGGTTTTGCCATACATTGACATGAATCCGCCATGGGTGTACATGTGTTTCCCATCCTGAACTCACCGCCCCCCCCACCTCCCTCCCCATCTCATCCCTCTGGGTCATCCCAGTGCACCAGCCCCAAGTACCTGTATCATGCGTCGAACCTGGACTAGTGATTCATTTCACATGTGATAATTTACATGTTTCAATGCCATTCTTCCATATCATCCCACCCTCACCCTCTCCCACAGAGTCCAAAGGATTGTTCTATACATCTGTGTCTCTTTTGCTGTCTCGCATACAGGGTTATCGTTACCATCTTTCTAAATTCCATATATATGCGTTAGTATACTGAATTGGTGTTTTTCTTTCTGGCTTACTTCATTGTGTCTAATAGGCTCCAGTTTCATCCACCTCATTAGAACTGATTCAAATGTATTCTTTTTAATGGCTGAGTAATATTCCATTGTTTATGTATCACAGCTTTCTTATCCATTCGTCTGCTGATGGCATCTAGGTTGCTTCCATGTCCTGGCTATTCTATGGCTTTCTTTTCATTTGTCTTGAAGTGTATTGTGTGGGGATTGTTCAGTGGGTTTTACTACTTTTCCTTCTACCATCCTCCTAACACTTTGTAAGACAGAAGGTTTATATAACTAATATTCCATCCTCAACTGTAATACAGTACTCACATTTGATACTGGAAATCTATGTCAGAAGTGTAACACATAATCCTTTAATAGAAACATGATGAAGTGTAATGAAGAGCATTTTTCTTCACATTCTCCAGAAACTGAAATTAATAACTATCACCAAAAGTGCTCAGTAACATGCCCTCTAATGCAATATTATACTTCATTCATTCTTTTCCTTGCTATGTATATACTGGCAAGAAAAAAGTATCAAAGCATGAAACTAGCATTACAATATCTAATAAGTATCACTTCGCCATTAAAAACATAAAGATTTGCCTGTATATGAAATGTTATAGTTTTTTCATAAAATCATCTATGGGTACATGATAAATATTGGTGTATAATATGTTGGTGGTGGACAGGGAGGCCTGGCGTGCTGCAATTCATGGGGTCACAAAGAGTCAGACATGACTGAGCGACTGATCTGATCTGATCTGATAATAATATGTTGACTGAATAATTTTTTTAAACTATACTTATAAATATTTTGGTATATGAACAAATTCTATAAAGAAACATATTCTTTATCAACATTTCACTTATCCAAGTATTTGGGTTTTTTTAATTTTCTTAAAAGACTTAGTTTCCTAAATAGTATATCTTTTAATTATTACCCAATGGAAAAAAGACATGCCAAAAACAATTTAATATTTGTAAAAAAATCTATTTTCACATTATGCTTATTAAAGTCTGTCATAGGGATTTAAAGAGGCTTCTTTTGATCTCCTTGTTGCTTATTACCCTCAAAACAAATGCATAATATCCCCATAAACTCGACATACTTATTTTTATTTTTGACATACTTATTTTTAAAAAGCAGAAAAATCTAATCTTTCCCATCAGTTTGTATGCACTATTGATTGATTATTCTCACTTTTTTTTCATAAAAATATTGTTTGTTCTAGGTACATTTTTAGTATATGTATTTTTTCTAGTTCTTAACATTAGATTTACTATAAATATCAGATGTACTTTCACAGATTTTGTGAAAATATTAAAAACATATCACGAATGCTCTACACCTCAAGTTGTCAATCTGAATGAAAATGACACTATTATCAGCATCAGCGCTAACATATTTCTTAAATTAGCTGCCAATACTATCAATTAAATATTTCAGTTATTTTAGAAATGAGCATGTCACAGGCATGTCATTTGTCATTATTTTCTCTGGCTAGTAATAAATTCAGAGTGTTCTTTGACAAAAGACACCAACCAGGAGAGCAGAGAGACCCGAGTTCAAATGGAGATGGAAGACAATTAGACAAATTACTTAAAATTCCTAGGCCTCAAAACTGCCTTGTCAAGCTGCTGGGAGAATTAAATGAAACAATCCATATGAAGCATTTAACACAGAGCTTGGCACACACTGAGTAAAAGATTCTATTAGTAGTGGATGAGGATGAAGTTTTCCTAAAAAAGGTTTCAGAAACTATGCCTGGCAGCATGCCCCAGACACATATGACTCATCTGCTAGTCTCTACTAGGGATTCTTGCTTTCATTCCTTTTCACTGCTCTGTGTCTTGTGTTCACGGCCTCCACAGTGAGGCTTTGGTTAACATCACCTCTGTGAATTTCATTAGGTGGCCTTCAGAACAGCTACAATGGATGCTAAGCTAAGCCTTCCATGAGCCTCTTTCACACATGTTGTAGCTTCCGATTGCTCTTGCTTGATATAAATTTGCGGGAAGCTGCCTTTACTCCACACTAACCATAGGAGAGAAAAATGGCCAGTGTCTCTGGGGAATAATTAACAAAAGACAGTTTGTTTCATCTTCATGATAAAATACAGCACTCTTATTAAAAGGCAAATTCATCATTCCCAAAAGTTAAATAGAATGGCACTTTAAAAGTAATTCCAGCTGATTAAATTTAGGGTTCTGAAAAAAAAAATTAATTCATGAATATACTCTGAATCTTTCATTTGATTTTAAAATGTATAAATGTTCATTTAACTTTGAGCCCTTGCCTCTCAGTGTTCTATTCTGAGCTAGTCAAACAAGTGGTAGCAGGCATGCTGGGCTCAATAATACTGCCTCTCATATTTAAATACTCTTTTTCACTTGGATTGCAAATTAAAGACAGTCTCCTGAACACTGACACATTTTCAATGATTGATTTCGCAAAACGTGTTGATTTTTCCTACACTGTTTTGCCTCTGTGTGTGTCAACTTTGGCCTTCTTTTCTTGCTCCTTTGCAGCACTGCTGTCTCTTTGAAGCCATTGTCTGTCTGATATTAAAAATGGACATTGAACCTCATGACTAATTACACAGAAAATTCCTGATCTCAAATATAAAACACCCATGCCCAGAAACTATAACAAAAGCTTCTGACTATGTGCAAAACTCTTAATCAAATCTTTCATTCACTTGGATTAATAGAAATACCAACAATTTATTTTCCATTAAAGTTGTGTTTACATTCTTTGAAAAGTAGATTTTTGAAATATATTTACATGCCTATAAGTCAATCCATTTAACATTAAACCCCATCTATTTTCTCCACAAAAGTTTATACTTGCTGTTAAGGCTACTTCAATTAAGTGCTACTCTGTAGAACTGTTTCATTCTAAACACAAAACTTAATGTTTAATCTTAATGTCCATTTTTTTTTAACTCTCTCTGTGCTGTGCATGAGCAAAGTAGACTCCCTCAGTAAATCCTATAATCTATGGATTAAGTACATGGCTTCTTATATTTAAAAAACATACTTGGAAAGAGAATGAACAGAAACTTATATCCCCTCAAGCTCCCCAAGATAAATAAAATAAGGCCTCTAACTCTAAAAAGACAGAACCTTACACACATGCCACATGTTATAGTACCAACAGCACAAGATTTCATCTCAGATAAGCCAACTGTTGGGAAAATTATTTTTCCCCAACAGACTAGTTTTAATTTAACCAATCATTTTTTAAGCTATTATGTATCGGGCCTTGTCGAAGCACTCTGAGAGAAGGCCTACAAGGAGTTTATAATCTAGTATTGGTGGAGAGTAAACAGTATACAAATGGCAATCATAGGAAATAAGATAAGCACTGCGAAAGAATGTATTACAGGAAGGAACAAAGAGCAAGCAAGAAAAGTTGTGGCTACTCCCCTGCTTGCCTCATTAGCATGTTAGAATTTTCATAAGGCCTACCAGCCACCATTTGTTTCCACCAGTGATCCTAGCAACAGACTCCCCTAGCTCTCAGTCTACTCAATCTATGGACTCTGCTCAATTCGGCTGCTGTTCGCCTTTTTGTAAGACCAACTCGCCTCTGTCCCTAGTTCTTCATCTCATGCAGTTACCAACTGCAGTAAATGCATCACATGCCACCACATGACTATTTTAGGAAACCCTGCAGTGTACCAACTGGCTAGGGCAACCCTGGGCATGAAATTTTAGTTGCCTGAAAACGATGTTTCCGAATGGAAAGATGAGAGGAGGAGGAGAAGGGAAGTAGCCATACTCCTCTTAAATGGCCATGATACCTAAGCAGAGCAAGTTGGAGTAAGGTCTGCATGAGCCAAAGCTTAGAATTTCATTGCTTTTGTTGGCTCATGTCACTTCTTTAATTAATGTCACTTTCTCTGGTTTAATATCAGAGCAAGTGACAAGAGTGCTTCTGGATGAATTGTGTTTTCTGAGGACTGTATGGCATACTCTCCCGCAGTCTGACGGAGGGACGTGCCAGCTTTACTTGGCAGTTACAATGCACCAGCTTTAGTTTTAGTAGTTTAATTTGTGGCAGTTATATGTTTTGAATACGTTGAAGTATTCACAATGGTCTCATGGAATCTGCTCCATAGATAAAGTTTACACAGTGGAAAAGAAAAAGCAATGGCTATAAGGCGATTACAAAAAGCTTCTCTTGGCCACAGCTGGTCTTATAGGCATGCTTGTAAATTTAAGAGCATTTAGAGAATACGATTAAAGTGATCACAAGAAATGATGCCCTTTTTTTTTTCATTTTTGCCCAGTTCTGTAGCTGGTGTGAGACGATCATAAGGAATATGATATTTAGAACTCAATTTTATGCAAAATCCATTATTCAAGAAGTGAAGTTTATATACATGATAGACATGCAATGAAATAAATGTTAGAATAGGAAGCTTTGTTACTTATGCATTAAGTCGGTTCTAACGTTTTGGTAAACTAACATTTTATTGATATAAAATTCAAAAAAATTTCTGCATTTAGAGAAAGGACTAAACTTTTCCCTTTATTAAAGATCTTTCTGTTTCAGATTGAAGTAATCTGAAGGTTTTTAATTTGGAGTTTTTCCTTCATCTCCTTTATACACTTTTGTGAAGCCTCATCAGCTCATGCTGAGAGCTGCCACCAAGGAGTTCTTCCAAACTTTACCTGCCCTTTCTAAATTTAGGGTTCTTTACTGCAGCAGGTTGAAGATCTGGCTTTGAATGCACCTGGCTCTGCTGGAGAACAGAAATATTCATCTCCACTGAATGCATGCTGCTTAAGTGCTGGAGGCACTTGCAGGAGAGCAACTCTCACTGGAAACTTCATTACAATACTTTTCTCTTCCCTACATGATGTAGTAATTCTCATTCACCAAAGATAGAATTTTGCTTGACACTGCCACAGGAGCCTCTGTTTGACTTTCAAAATTAATCAACCTCTAAGCTGGAGTAGAAATGGCATGTCCTTTAACCTTAAGCACAAAAAGCTCTCAACAGACTGCAGTTTTTATATCCCTGGATGGGAGTTTGGGCCCCTGATACTTAAACTTGATGCACATACTGGGTTTCTGGCATGCTTTTGCCCATACCCATCTGCTTGGCTGGCACTGTGCCCATTCAGAAGGTGTGATGCCAGTTTCAATAGGGCATAGGTGCCAATCAAAGATGGGCTTGGAGGGGCAGCATGCAGAATGCTGCAAAAGTCAGCTCTTCTGCCAGAAGATCCTCCTGTTATCATATAATGCCAATGAAGGGCCACATGCCTCATTGCCTAGGATCACACTGCATCTGTAGATGTTTCTGGCCTTCAATGGATATCATTCTACAGAATCTTTTCCCTCAAGTATTACTTGATTGGAGATGTTAAAGCAAAGTCTTCCTGACTAAATGAAGTCAGGACGACTTTCTTTTTCCCTTTTAAAAAAAACAATGGAAACCTTCAAAAATTTTCTTAAAATAATTGCTGAGTTTTATGTCCTTCCTCTTAAAATGCCCTTTCATGTAGAAAATTGCATAATGTACTCAGTTCATGTAATGGAGTTACAAGGGACAAACATTCTGAAGATGCACGAATTGCAAAACCAAGTATGTAAGCACTGTAAGATCCATGAACATTTTTGAATCATTGTTAAGTGAGGAGGGTGAACAAATTTTCATCATCCAAATAGCTAATTTCTAGTGAATACTCCTATTTAGAGCTTTAGAGTTTCTTAATTTTCTTCTCATTTATTTTATAAACATAGATATTCCTGTTTCTTAATGAAGACTACTTCCTACTCTTCTTCCATACCTAAAGAAAAAACCTAAAACACTTCAGAAGCTAAACTCCATTCATATTTCATAAGGAAGCCAGAAGCTCCCGAAAGTTGAGAGTTTTTTTTTTTTTTAATTGTGTGACAATAGAGGTGAACTCATTTCATGAAGAAGAAACTTCCCTATAGCGATAGGCTTCAAATTTAAAAACCTTGACCACTGAAACCACTGTAAGATAGTAACAGGTGCAGTGGAAGAGACATAATGCATAAATTATTGAAGAACAGAGCAGTTTGTAAATCTTCCCTTAAGGCAAAAGAGTCTGACAGTAGAATGCTGAAAATGAAGACCCATAATATAAAATATGTTAAAAAGATCGGACACTTACAAAAATGAAAAAGACAAGCAAAGACTAAGTGAACCTTAGGAGAATGCTTCCTTTTTATACAAAGAATCCAAACTTTTGCAGGTATTTAGATTTCTTAGCCGGAGAAGGCAATGGCACCCCACTCCAGTACTCTTGCCTGGAAAATCCCATGGATGGAGGAGCCTGGTGGACTACAGTCCATGGGATCGCACAGAGTCGGACACGACTGAAACGACTTAGCAGCGGTAGCAGCAGCAGATTTCTTAGCTGGTAATTAAATGAACTCTGTGCTTTTAAAACACAAAATTAACAGCCAATGGTCAGCACATACAAAATTAAAATACAACTTCTAGGAAATTTAAATTCTTATGAAAGGTACAACACATTTATTAAATTCACAAAATCCCATGCAATCTCTTCATCTGTTGAGATGAAGATAACTCACTTATCAATAAGTGAGTTAAACTTTGACAATATCTACAACTCTCATTTACTCTATTTTCTCTCTGCCCCATCCCACAAAGATTTCTTCTGTTTTTAAAGAACAAAATTGAGCTAATCTGAGAGGATTACCCAAGAAATGTATAGCAGTCACTTGATCTAAACATTTATCCATGAATAAATGATTGATCTTAATGCTTCAAGAATTGATTTTAGTTATAATAACATTATTTATAAAATATAATGCTCTTGATTATACCAACTGCTGCTGCTACTGGTAAGTCACTTCAGTCGTGTCTGACTCTTTGTGACCCCATAGACAGCAGCCTACTAGGCTTCCCCATCCCTGGGATTCTCCAGGCAAGAAGACTGGAGTGGGTTGCCATTTCCTTCTCCAATGCATGAAAGTGAAAATGAAGTCGCTCAGTCGTGTCCGACTCTTCAAGACCCCATGGACTGCAGCCTACCAGGCTCCTCTGTCCATAGGACTTTCCAGGCAACAGTACTGGAATGGGGTGCCATTGCCTTCTCAGGATTATACCAACTATTACCTCTTAAACCTTCAGCTGGGAACTAATTTATCTTATATACGACAGTTTCTAGTACAAGTTATCCTTATTTCATATTTATTTCCTTCTTCTCACCTCCAGGGTATCATCTGCAAAATTTCCTAGTAACTATTGTGGTGGGGGGAGAAGGCAATGGCAACCCACTCCAGTAATCTTGCCCAGAAAATTCCATGGACAGAGGAGCCCAGTAGGCTGCAGTCCATGGGGTCACTAACAGTCAGACATGACTGAGCGACTTCACTTTCACTTTTCACTTTCATGCATTGGAGAAGGAAATGGCAGCCCACTCTAGTACTCTTGTCTGGAGAATCCCAGGGACGGGGGAGCCGGTGGGCTGCCGTCCATGGGGTAGCACAGTCAGACACGACTGAAGCGACTTAGCAGCAGCAGCATTGTGGTGGGACCACAATGTTGCACTGTGTTAGGTCAGATTAACTGCTTATCTCAAAGTCTTCTCTATAAAACACTGCCAAAATAACATTTAACACAGCAATATATTATGAAGCAATGCATGTTTTAGTAACTTTATTTTGTTGCTAGCATTATCATTAGGCTCTTCAGAACATAACTCAGCATACCTTAAAAATCAATCCATTCTAGCTGACTAGAAAGTTGTTATTGTTTAGTCACTAAGTCCTGTCTGACTCTTTGCGACCCCATGGACTGTAGCCCGCTAGGCTCCTCTGTCCATGGGATTTCCTAGGCAAGAATACTGGAGTGGGCTGCCATTTCCCTCTCCAGGGGATCTTCCCGACCCAGGGATCAAACCAGCATCTCCCACACTGGAAGGCAGATTCTTTATCACTGAGTCACCAAACAAGAAAATACAATAAATAAAAACCACACAAAAAAATGTTTTTCTATTTAGATAGAAGTCTATTTCTTTATCAATAAGTGAGTTAAACTTTGACAATATCTACAACTCTCATTTACTCTATTTTCTCTCTGCCCCATCCCACAAAGATTTCTTCTGTTTTTAAAGAACAAAATTGAGCTAATCTGAGAGGATTACCCAAGAAATGTGTAGCAGTCACTTGATCTAAACATTTATCCATGAATAAATGATTGATCTTAATGCTTCAAGAATTTATTTTAGTTATAATAACATTATTTATAAAATATAATGCTCTTGATTTACTGTCAATAAAGCATATACAGATTTTATAGTTAATTTGTCTCAAGTTTTTATGACTAAGAGTGTTATGTTTAAGATTACAGGCTGGAGTTAAGGGTGACATCTATAATTATGGAAAAAAAGCAAACTGGCTTGTGTGGGTTTAGTGGTCCAACTTCAGTAAATAACTGGTAAACATATAGCCTGTGCTTAATATTCCAAAGATGCTAAATGGTCATGGCTCTGCTCAAATTCTAAAAAATAAAACTTCTACAGAAAAATTATTCTATCATTTGTTACTTCCTCCTCCAGGGGATCTTCCCAACCCAGGGGTCAAACCCACCTCTCCTACATTGGTAGGCAGATTCTTTACCACTGAGCCACCTGGGAAAGCCATATAAGAAGACTTTAAAGGAATTTGGCTAAAGTTTATTAGCTATATATATAAATATTATATATTTAATACAGTATATTAAAAAAATCTGTTTTTCTAGATTTTTGACTAATTCTGAAACATAGTACCTTTCATATCTGAAACATAAGACAAAGCTTATGTGAGAACTTTTCACTATGTCATCATGGCTACTACTGTAAATTGAAATGGGAAAAACATACACTTTGGCAAGTAAAATGTCATAGATTTCCACTGACATTCTCTGTTTCTCAGTTTTACCACATTTAGTAGCTAAGCCCATCACAGTCCATGGGAGGACAAATGGAAAAACCCTCCCATACATGTCTTAGTCACCGTGCTAATCTGAGCACCAGACACCGAATTTCGAGTTCAGCTATCACTGAGAATGAGACGTTCTAAATAAATAAATAAATTCCAGTGAACTGCTTATCAAGTTTCGAATTCTTTAAAAATACTACCTTAATCATTGCAAGTATTACTACCTCAATCCTAGAGGATAGAAACAAAGATTCCTGAATAGATGAAAGTCACTCGGTTCGCAAAAGGCTCAGGTCAAAATCTTAAGCTGTAATTTATGAAATTCCCCAGTTTGCTTGGTTCTGTGTTATACCTAGCACTAAAGTAAAATTCAAACTCTTAGTTCTGTCTCCTGAAGTTTTAGAATTTTTTTTTCACTTATTTGATCCTGAGGTTACTGCAAGCTTTCCCATTCCCTGAAACAGTTTCCTTTCTTCCTTTTCCCCTCCTCTCTTTTCAAATGCAAAGGAAGAACTTTGTTTTATGTTCAGACTTTCTTTTCCCTCTTATTACTACTTCTGTTACTGCTACAGGAACATTATTTCTCCAAGTTGAGAGTAAACACAAAACATCTCTGCCCCTTCCCCTTTACTTCTTGCTGACTACTGAAAGGCTTTGGCTATTGATCTCAAAACTACAGGACAGTTGCACATGCACAGATGAGTCAGTCAAGGCGGTTAGTCTCTTCTCAGCCTTAGGTGACAAGTGCTGATGAAGCGTCTGCTCAAAGTGTATCTGGAAAATATAATGCTTAACAATGCAGTTGGACACAAAGGTATTAGGGAAACCTGAACTGGCAGGCTACTTCATCTATACAGGAAATGATGAGAACCATGCTAAAATGCAAAACATGATATAATTTCATATGGATTGTCTCAGCTTGAAAATAATACGTAAAAACTAATTTTAACAAAGTTATTGCTGACAGCATCTCACTGAAGAGCTGAGATTATAATTATGAGTGCCACTTTTGATAGAACAGTAACAACATTTGCAACACACAACTTTTCCTCAAAATAGCTAAACATTTCTTTAAAATCTTACGCCAATCACATACATTTGCTCATATATCCAGGATCCAGGTTCTAAAATTAGTAGTGGGTACTTCATAACTATGAAATCTTGAAAATTGTTGCAAACTAAATATTATTGAGAAAAATTAAGTAAAAAATATGTGCAGTACTTAGATTGAAAGAAGCAAGGTTTTTTTTATATAAATCACATGACTAAGCCTAAATTCCTAATTCCACATGCCTAAATTCCTTTTTCAAAACAGGAAACACACAAGTAACATGTATACACATATATGTATGCATACACACACATTAAACATGCTGTTAAATTTAAATACATATTAACACATATAATACTTACATTTAAAAAGAGAAAAGAAATAAGACTAGCACAATCAATACTTTTCTGTAGTTCTTTGAAATTACTCAAAATAATTCAAACATTAGAATAACTGTAAGCTATGCAATCCAAGGCTACATCCAAGCCACATCAGAAATAACTTATTCAACTCCATTTCTCTGACCTTGAGTCAAGACAATATACTAGACATCTTAATGCTCATCTATACAAGAGAATTCATCAATTCAGAATTTCAACCAACAATTAATTCTTCAAAGAATATACTCTCTGTAGACTCCAAGTCCTCTCAGGGTCTTTATCTGCAACATTCAACATGGTAGCCACCACCTATAGGTAGTTATTGGGCCCCTAAAATGGGACTAGACATATCCTGGTTTAGTCCCATTTAACTAAAGAAGTGAAATATTTCCTTTTAATATTAATAATGTGTTGGAATTATACTTTAGATATATCACATTAAATAATACATATTATTTAAATAAATTCCAGCTGCTTTTTTTTTAATGTGGCTCCTAAACAATTTTACATTCCATATGTGGCTTGCATTACATTTCTGTTACACAGTGCTGCTTCTGTCACTAAATCCAGTACTTAACATTTTTCAAGCAAGTTCAAACCCTTTTAATAGGGAAGTAGTTCTTTATCTAACCCACACTACACTTTTGTGTTGGTCTTATCTTCCCAACTAGATTAGACACTCAGGTGATTAATAAGAAGTTACTTATTCACTGTATTTCACCCATTTATTCGATACTACAAACTCAACTTCATTAGAAGAGGAGCTTAATCCTTCAAGATCCATGAAATACATTTGCACGAGAAGGGTGGTAGAAATCAGTTCAGTCGCTCAGTCATGTCTGACTCTTTGTGACCCCATGAACTGCATGCAGCACACCAGGCCTCCCTGCCACCACCAACTCCCAGAGTTCACTCAAACTCAAGTCCATCGAGTCGGTGATGCCGTCCAGCCATCTCATCCTCTGTCGTCCCCTTCTCCTCCTGCCCCCAATCCCTCCCAGCATCAGTCTTTTCCAATGAGTCAACTCTTTGCATGAGGTGGCCAAAGTATTGGAGTTTCAGCTTTAACATCAGTCCTTCCAAAGAACATCCAGGACTGATCTCCTTTAGAATGGACTGGTTGGATCTCCTTGGAGTCCAAGGGATTCTCAAGAGTCTTCTCCAACACCACAGTTCAAAAAGGTCACCCTAAAATATGCCTGTTTGGCCAAAGAATTATTTTGAACTAAAGGCACTTGAAAAATAGCAAATGCCAGGAAAGGCTTTCTCTGAACTCTCTTTATTTGGCTAAAGACAAGAACCCCACCCTCCCACACACACACAGAAAAAACCCCCACAACTCAACTGTTTTAAATTGTATCTAGGAGAGCTTCATTAACCAGGAAAGACTGACTCATCACAGAAGAGATTAGAAATTGACATCACTCCCAAACTTTGTTACAGACTATCACATCACAGCCCCCATCTACTCTTCTACAGACCTAGTAATGTCTCTTAAAAATCATGTACTGTCCCTTAGTAAGATGGCATGTAAGCTCTCAAATCTTACCATGCTTTAGGATATTTATTCAACTATTTTTCCCCCTGTAATATTACTGTGTACATAACATCAAAAAATTAATATATTTGTATACCTTTTCTCCTGTTAATCTTCCTTCTATCAGTTTATTTCATAAACCCAGATATTAAACTTAGGAGAGCAAAGGGAATGTCTTTCCTCCCCTGTACTCTAAAATATTTAATAAGGAACCCAAGATTCTTCCAATGAAGGCTTTTTTTACCAACTTCTTAAACGCCTCCAGACACAGATGTAATAAGTCAATATATTTAGAATTTCTCCTTGAGAGGATTTTTTTTTCAATCACTAATATTCATCTTATTAATTAAATCTCATCTTGTAATGGATATCCTTTGATCCTTAAAACTATAGATAAAAGTTTTTTTATCTATAAAAAACTTTTGTTATCCCTGAACAATCCTTTTAAAGTCAATGTGATTTAAAATATTTTTAATGTAGTATAAAAACACACTCAACTTAGGTTCCTTACTTGTACCAAAAAACACAGAAACTATATTTAAGTGTCTGTTAATTATCCTAAAGATAGCACATAACTAGTACCAATCTAGATGTACAAGAGAGAAGTTAATTCATTCCACGCAATAGATGGCCTTGGAGTATTAAGACCCAGTTCTCTAGTGAGACCTAGTGAAGAAATGACCAAAACCTTATACTACTTCAACATTAATGATTAAGATTCACAAATGGAAAATGTTTATAATCATAGAGTTGTGTTCTCTTGAGTCATAAAAACTGATGTTTCCAAGAAAACACACTCTCAAAACAGAACATTAACCATTTGTCTGGCAGATTGTGTAACTGTGCTCTGAAAAGACTTTCTAAGAGTCATTTAGAAAGACATGGACAAGAAGGGACTAGGATCAGTAATATCTTGAACCTAGCATAGACATTCTACTAAACACTACCTATCTTCATATAACTTACATTTATGAATTCTATTTTATTTCAATTTTCAAAATATTAAGAAGTCACAGTCACATACATAAGAGAATCTGGTGATTTACACTTTACCTAAATATATCAAACCAAATCCTCCAGAGCCAATCAGCTTGCCCAGCACCCATTGTTTTCCTTCCATGTCATCCAGGACTGTGCCTTCCGGAAGTGGAACAGGAAGCTTGTATTTCTCTTTTCTTCTTGGTGGCATCACTTCTGTTGACAGAAGGGGTGAGGCTGTGATTAAAAATAAAAACAACAACAAAGAAAGCTCCACTTAAATACGTTTCTCAAAATGTCTTCTATGGGGCACCTTCCCAGAAATTAGGATTCTGAAGTCAACTGGGATTGGGAAAGCCCACATATTATATTCAAACTGGGGATTCACCAACATTACAATATTGAAATCGAAGAGACACTGATACTAAAAAAAAACAAAGTGTATTGAACCTCACTTAACATTTCCAAAATTCAGTTAGGGGGTCAAAATACCTATTAATCATTCAGAACACACCTTAAATGAGTTAATTTCCAACTACAAAGAGAAAATAAATTTCATATATATGAAAATACTCCTTTCATTGAGAATGCTAAATGTCAAATGAAAAGCTCTTCAGTCACTAGAAAAAAAAAAAAATGAAAAGCTCTTCAGTCACTAGAAAAAAAAAAAAAATACAGCTCTTGGCTGAGATAACATGGACAGTGGCAACGTATGTCATTATCAAACCCAGCAACTGATACAACTCAATAAATATTGGTTAAATAAGCCCAGGATTTTCATGGATGTGTAACTAAGTAGAGCACTAAGCCATTGTGCAGTTACTTTTAAGGCTACCACACTACTGTTTCAACTTCTTTCTGCTTCTCTCTACCCTGTCCCTTCCCCATTATCACCGAAGTGAAAACTGCCTTGCCTTAGAAATTTATGCAGCACTACCAAAAACAGTGTAGAAACGCCATAGAATAGCCACACAATTTTAACCAATTAACTGTAATTGTACATAGGTTAGTGAATCTTACTAGAGACTTCTGAGTAGGACTAGACAATTCCTTAGGGAAAAAAAAAACACAAACAGCATGTAAGCCTGAAACCAAGTGTGAAGGTAACCACAATCCTCCAAATAGTTTCAAAGAATTTTTTTTAAACCTGGTGAGTGCCTTCGAAATGAAAGTAGTCTTCATTGTATAATCTATCCATCTTCTGAATGAAGTTTCTGTTCCTTCCAGTAGGCTTTCCCTGCTTCACTTATATTAACCCAATGCCCTATCTTACTCAGCAGCAACACCCGGGTAGAGCAATATTCACTTGTCCTCCTAACTCGAACACAAAAGAAGCTGGGAATTCATAGAACAGTGCCCAAAAGAAGGAAAAGTTCTGACCAGTACTTTATACTGGGGGCTTCTCTGGGGTCTCAGACAATAAGGAATCTGCCTCCAATGCAGGAGACCTGGGTTGGATCCCAGGGTCTGGCAGATCCCCTGGAGAAGGGAATGGAAACCCACTCCAATATTCTTGCCCCATGGACAGGGTAGCCTCGTGGGCTACAGACCATGGGGTTGCAAAGAGTCACACAATTGACTGACATTTTCACTTTGTATATACTGACCAATATCTTGACTTTGAATACTGGTGAAGTGAAGTGAAGTGAAGTTGCTCAGCCGTGTCCGACTCTTTGCGACCCCCGTGGACTGTAGCCCACCAGGCTCCTCCGTCCATGGGATTCTCCAGGCAAGAAGACTGGAGTGGGTTGCTATTTCATTCTCCAACACTTATTTGCTGATTTAAAACCTTAAGTCTTCAGATAACAACTTTTCAGCAGGGTATACATTCTCCATCAGTATGAAGAAGATAAAAACCGTTTGGGGCAAGTCCGTGGCAACAGGACTTGAGGCCTGAAAGGTGTCTGTACAATGAACACCCGCGGCATGGATCCAGGGTTCAAGGCACAGGAGGAAGCGCCAACCTCCTCTCAAGGCAAGTCCCAGACAAGCTAGTTCCTGCTGTTTCAGGGCCCTCCCCGCTAGGATGAAAAGTGCTTAACCTGAGTTTCCGGAGACAAACCGGTACCCAGAGGCCTGAACCCAAGCCGGGACTGGGCTTGGGGCGGCCTCGGAAAAGGACCGTGACGGTGGGGCCAAGGGCGGGTCGGCGCGGCCCACCGCCCGCCTGACCCCTCGGCCGTCCAAGACACCCCCGTTTGGCTTCCCACCCACCCGACTCCCCACTTCTTGTCACGCCCAGGGCCGACCCGAACCACCGGAAGCCCGCCGGCGTACGGACTCTCACTCTAGCCCCTCTAGGCCGGTGGAAAAAGAAACCCAATCCTTTTTCCAGCCTAACTTCCCCGCCCCGCGTTTTGGGCAAACGCATGGGGAAAGGGCGCCAGGATTTCGCGCTGAGTTTTTAAAAAGTCAGAACCCACCGCGTAAGCAGGGAACCCGCCCAGGCCCGGCGTCTCACTCCGACAGCAGCTCCTTCCCGGCCTAGGACGCCGCGCGGGCGGGGCAAGCGGTACGCGGAAGTGCGGGGTCTCGCCGCGACTCCCAGGACCCGGGGACCGGGGAAGGTTTGCCAGGCGCTCGGCCTGCCCGGCGCCTCCCTTGGGCCTCGCGAGGCCGGGCGGAGCGGCGGGCCTCCAATCCCGCGGGGAGGCGGGCCCGGAGCCGGCGCGGCCCTCGGTAGGGGCCAAACTAACTTTCTGCGCCTGGGTTCGCATCGCTCACCCAGGACGGAGACGCCGGCCCGGGGTTCCGCGGAACCTAGCCCAAGCCCAGGCCCGGGGGCAACCGTAATTACTTTAAAACGTCAAAAACATTTTCTAATTTTTTTTTTTGTCTGTGAAGTGGAAATAAGCCTGCTGCTGCTGCTATGTCGCTTCAGTCGTGTCCGACTCTGTGCGACCCCATAGACGGCAGCCCACCAGCTCCCACGTCCCTGGGATTCTCCAGGCAAGAACACTGGAGTGGGTTGCCACTACCTTCTCCAATGGATGAAAGTGAAAAGTGAAAGTGAAGTCGCTCAGCCGTGTCCGACTCTTAGCGACCCCATGGACTGCAGCCCACCAGGCTCCTCCGTCCGTGGGATTTTCCAGGCAAGAGTACTGGAGTGGGGTTTAGGTTAATAACATTTGTTAAATTAAAAAAATTATTCTGGCATTTCTTAAAATGATAAGGAAGACTTTATTAAAAACTCTTGCAATAGAATGTAACCATTCTACCTCCCCCCAACCCCCGCCCCGCCCTGCCCCGCCCCCAATCCAGGCTGGCACAGAGCATTGTAACATTGAGCATGGATACCTGTGTATGTATTGCTGAGTCCTTTCGGTGTTCACCTGAAACTACCACAACTTTGTTAACTGGCTATAGTGAAGTGAAGTGAAGTCGCTCAGTCGTGCCCGACTGTTTGCGAGCCCATGGACTGTAGCCTACCAGGCCCCTCCCTGCATGAGATTCTCCATGCAAGAGTACTGGAGTGGGTTGCCCTTTCCTTCTCCAGGGAATCTTCCCAACCCAGGGATCGAACCCAGGTCTCTCACATTGTAGACAGCCGCTTTACCGTCTGAGCCACCAGCGAACCCCCATACAAAATAAAAAGTTTAAAAGTTTGAAAAAAGAACTCTTGAAATAGGAGAAAGCTTTGCTCAAATCCAATTATCTACAGAAAACAAAAGTGGGAATTTATGGCCAAGGAACAGGTGGGGGTCAGTGGATAGAAAATTACTAAGAAGAAATATCAGGGCAATGAGTTGTTCAGTCGCCCAGTTCAGTCCCACTCTGCGACCCCATGAACTGCAGCATGCCAAGCCTCACTGTCCCTCACCATCTCCTGGAGTTTGCCCAAGTTCATGTTCATTGCACTGGTGATACCCTCCATCCATCTTCTCCTCTGTCACCCTCTTCTCCTTCTGCCCTCAATCTTTCCTAGCATCAGGGACTTTTCCAATAAGTCTGTTCACATCAGATGACCAAAATACTGGAGCTTCAGCTTCAGTGTCAGTCCTTCCAGTGAATATTCAGGGTTAATCTCCCTTAAGACTGACTAGTTTGATCTCCTTGCTGTCCAAGGGATTTTCAGGAGTCTTCTCCAATACCACAGTTGAAAGGCATCAATTCTTTGGAATTCTGTCCTCTTTATGGTGTCCAGCTCTCACAACCATACGTGACCACTGGGAGGACCACAGCCTTGACTATATGGACCTTTGTCTGCAGAGTAATGTCTCTGCTTTTCAACACACTGTCTATGTTTGTTATCGCTTTCCTGCCAAGAAGCAATCATCTGGTTTCATGGCTGCAGTCACTATCCACGGTATTTTGGAGCCCAAGAAGAGGGAATCTGTCACTACTTCCACCTTTTCCCCTTCTATTTGCCATGCAGTAATGGGGCCGGATGCCATGATATTTACTACGAGTAAATATCAGGGGGTAAAGAGAGTACTTGCTAAATAGTGCTAACAGAATTCTTGCCCAAGGCAGGTCCGGGTAATCAGACATCACCTGTGGGATGGTAGAAGCTGAGGAACTGAATCTTCCAATGGAGGATTGGAAGATGCTGGCTAAACTTAGCATTGAGAGATGCTTACTGATATTGGACAGTATGGAGAAACCATATAAGTCCAAAAGTGAACGCCTATTTGGGAAAGAGTTCAGGTGAGCCTAAGTAGAGTTTGGTCAAGGAAAGGATCTTTGTCAGTTTATTGGTTACAAGATTATGGTGATAAGTAAGAAGGAAAAATAAGCTGTTTTCTAGTATAGAATGAGGACTCATAGCTTGTAATATTTTCAGTTAGTTCAATTCAGTCTCTCAGTCATGTCTGACTCTGCGAACCCATGGACTGCAGCAGGCCAGGCTTCCCTGTCCATCACCAATACCCGGAGCTTGCTCAAACTCATGTCCATCAAGTCGATGATGTCATCCAACCATCTCATCCTCTGTCATCTTCTTCTCCTCCTAAAATATAATATTTTAGGGTAGGCAAAACAAATGCCCAGAAAGAAATTATTAAACAATACATCAACATCTTCTATAGGAAGTCAGTAGTTGCTTGGGATGCAAATACTGAAAGGAAAGTCAAGATCTTTTAATGACTTTGATGGAATAAAGTTTTAGGACTTCCTACACCTATCAAAAATATTGTTAAATTAAAAATGGCATGAGAAGACACCTCTTAAAAAAAATTCATGTTGTGGATATAAAAGCATTTTTAAAAGAAACTCAATAGTCTGTATGCAGAATAATTGTGCTCTTTAAGATACTCATTCATTAATGTAACATCCATTCTTATTTCCATAAGATACATATGTAACATGCTATTTGTTTCCTGTCCAAACATTTATTTGGGCATTAAATCTCCCATTCTAAATTTGTTCAGCTTTCTATCTACTCCCCAGGCTCCAGCACCAGGCACAACAGATTATTCTTAAGGCGTCATACATAGCTCCCCTCTTCCATACCTATATATGCCTATTTGTGTTGGTGTCATAGCCCTTTCCTGTTGCTATAATAGAATACCATAGACTAGGTGGTTTTAAACAACAAAAATGCATTTCCCACAGTTCTGAGGCTGAGAGGTTCATGACTCAGTCACCTCCTAAAAGCCTCCACCTCCAAATACCATCACGTTGGGAATTACATTTCAACATGCAAATTTTAGGAGGGCACAAACATTTAGCCCATGACAGTTAGTAAATCCTGCGAGCTCAACCTTCAAAATATATCCACAATCCATCACTTACTACTGCCTCTACTTCTGTCTTTCTGGTCAAAACCACATGTCTTTGCTGCAGACTGATAGTACCATCCTAAAAGCAATCCTATTTCTCACCCTTCCACGCCTTCAGTCCCTTCACAACAAACAGCCACATGGTCTTTTTTTAAAAGCTTAGATCACTCCTCTGCTCAAAACACTTCAGTGCCATTCTAATTCAGTCATTGTTAGCCAGTCCTCACTATGACCTAAAACAGTGTTTTTCAACCTTGGTGCTATTGACACTTGCACCAGACAACTCCTTGTTAACAAAGAAAAGAACCTCAACACTTAACTTATATGCCACAGAAAAATTAACTTGAAATTGATCATAAACCTAAATCTAAATACAAGAGTTAAAGCTATAAAACTTTTGGAAGAAAACCTGGGAGAAAGATTTTATCTTGGAACAGGTAAATCTTTGTAATCTTTGAATTTGTATAATGAGAATATACCTGGGGGCAGGGGGAAAGCTGAAAACCTAAATAAAGATATTCATAAATTAACTTCATAATTATTAAAAACTTTTGATCTTTAGAAAGCACTAAGACACCAAGTTTTAGTTTGCATGTGGAGTAACTGGAACTCTCTTAAACTCCTGGTAGGGATCCAAAATAGCACAGCTACTTTGGAAAACAGTTTGTCAGTTTTTTATAATGTTAAACATATAATTAGCATATGACCCAGTATTCATGTTCCTAAATATTTACCCAAGAGAAATATGAACCTATATCTACACAGTGACTTGTATGTGAACATTTATAACAACTTCCTAGCCAACAACTGGAAACAATTCAAATTCCCATCATCTAGTGAATGGGTATACAAATTATGGTATGCAATATATCTCCTACACAATGAACCATCACTCAGCATAAAAAGGAACAAATTATTGATCCAAGCAACAACCTGGATGGATCTCAAAAGCATGATGCTTTGTTAAGATAAGAAGACACAAAAAGACTACATACTGTATAATTCCATTGAAATTGCCAGGGACTAGGTGGAGAAGGCACTGACACCCCACTCCAGTACTCTTGCCTGGAAAATCCCATGGATGGAGGAGCCTAGTAGGCTGCAGTCCATGGGGTCGCTGAGGGTCGGACACGACTGAGCGACTTCACTTTCACTTTTCACTTTCATGCATTGGAGAAGGAAATGGCAACCCACTCCAGTGTTCTTGCCTGGAGAATCCCAGGGACGGCGGGGCCTGGTGGGCTGCCGTCTCTGGGGTCGCACAGAGTCGGACACGACTGAAGCGACTTAGCAGCAGCAGCAGCAGGTTGGGGGGATGCAATTGATTACAAAGGGGCTAGTGGAACTTTTTGGAATTCTTGATTGTGGCAGTGATTACATGATTATACATATGTCAAAACTTGTTTAATTGTACACTTAAAATTCATGAATAGTATTGTTTGTAAGTTATGCTTCAACAAAACTGTTAAAAAAGAAAGAATGACTGAAGAGAAAGACAGGAGGAACCTGAATCCTTGAGACCATTATTCCTTATGTTGTTGCTGCTGCTGCTAAGTCACTTCAGTCATGTCCGACTCTGTGCGACCCCATAGACGGCAGACCACCAGGCTCCCCCGTCCCTGGGATTCTCCAGGAAAGAACACTGGAGTAGGTTGCCATTTCCTTCTCCAATGCATGAAAGTGAAAAGTGAAAGTGAAGTCGCTCAGTCGTGTCCGACCCTCAGCGACCCCATGGACTGCAGCCTACTAGGCTCCTCCATCCATGGGATTTTCCAGGCAAGAGTACTGGAGTGGGGTGCCATTGCCTTCTCTGATTCCTTATGTTAGGTAGTTAGAATAGGGGAAAGGAGTCCAAAATGGCAGTGGCTAAAATACAAGGAAGGAAAAAACCTGCAAAAATAGAACAGAGGAAGATCAAAGGAAGGTCCGAGGACCGGAGTGAGCACTTCAGGTAGAATGGCACTCCTGGCTAAGCCCAATTTGCATAGGACAGGCCCAGGGGGGAGAAAAAAACATAAAAAGAGGAGCCAAAGGGCTCTGTCTCTCCCCCGCCCCCAGCACCCCCCCCCCGCCCCTCCCCACACACTGGGGCGCTCTTCTGTTCGCATCTTTGGATCAATGTGCCCTCACGCCTCAAAGATGGATTTTCCTGCTATCTTCTAAATAAAATAGAGCTGTAACACTGAGCTGTAACACTGATTTGTCTAAGAGCTATAACATGGTTTGTTCGAGACCCAAGAGCTTGACACACCGAGGGGGCTTTAATGTCCGTCACTTCAAATCTTTGTTGTGACGAGACAAAAACCGAGGAGCATACACTCGCCTGATACTCACTCACCTAACTTTTAGGCCACCATGCTTTTCATATTCATGCATGACGTATCAACAGAAGTATCCTTACTGTTAAAGCCACTTAGCATTGGTTCTATGTTTCTCGCAGTCAAAATCTTCTTAACAGATAAAGTTTCAAGCGCTAATGAAATTAAAATGCTAAAAAATTTGTACTAAATAAAAATGAGAACAGAAGTGCAGGTAAACCTGTGTTGAGAATATGTGGGATGTTTTTAAGTGTTAGTATTTAATGCAGAATTTTATAATTCAGAGCATATTGCTGTGTGTATGTTTCAAGATGAAAACTGACAGAATATAGAAATACAAATTTTGAAACTAGTGAAAGAACATCTTCTGAATGAACATGATGAGAAACAAGAAAGAAAAGAGAATCTAGACATGAAAGCAATGAAGTATGAATCATCAGAAGAAAAAAAGTAGGGAAAAACAAGGTTTTCAAACAACACTATTTTGATAGATCTCATAGAGTATGAATGATTTACCACAAACACACACAAACAAAAGGACTTTCTTGGCGGTGTGCCAGCCTGTAGGTATGGCATGGGTTCTGCTTTTCAAAGAACCAGGTGCTATAGAAATACTTGCATTGGTTCAAAGAAAAAAGAAAACCCTCAGCATTTAGCTAGCATACTTTACAAGGCCAAGATCATTTCAAATCAATTAAAGCGTTAAAGATGTTGCATAGACAAGACATTTACAGAAGTCCAATCTTAGTTATTTAATGTGAGAAAAGGAGATCATTTCACTGGAAACATTTTGCCTGCCAAACAAGCTAGTTCTGTTTTATAAAAATCAGGAGGCCATTTGCACTCACAAATGCACAATCCCTGGAGCACTAAGCAGTTACTGACATAGAAATTTTGTAAATAATAGTATTCAGATAAATGGAATCTCAAAGCTATCAGATCAACAATTGGACCAAATGTCCTTAGCATTCTTCACATACACGACCATTACAAAGTACGAACTTGTTTGTCCAAAAGACATAATCTTGATTGTCCATATAAATGAAAGACAACGACACAATAAAATGTCTTTCTGTCATTTGTCATTGTGTCAGTTCAGTTCAGTTCAGTCCCTCAGTCACGTCCGACTCTTTGTGACCCCATGGACTGTAGCACACCAGGCCTCCCTGTCCATCACCAACCCTCGGAGCTTGCTCAAACTCATGTCAATTGAGTCGGTGATGCCATAGAACCATCTCATCCTCTGGCATCCCCTTCCCCCCCTGCCTTCAATCTTTCCCAGCACTAGGGTCTTTTCTAATGAGTCATTTCTTCACATCAAGTGGCCAAAGTATTTGAGTTTCAGCTTCAGCATCAGTCCTTCCAATGAACATTCAGGACTGATTTCCTTTAGGATGGACTGGCTGGATCTCCTTGTAGTCCAAGGGACTCTTAAGAGTCTTCTCCAACACCACAGTTCAAAAGCATCAACTCTTCGCCACTCAGCTTTCTTTATAGTCCAACTCTTACATCCATCCATAAATGACTACTGGAAAAGCCATAGATTTGACTAGACGGGCCTTTGTCAGCAAAGTAATGTCTCTGCTTTTTAATATGCTGTCTAGGTTGGTCATAGCTTTTCTTCGGAGGAGAAAGTGTCTTTTAGTTTCAAGGCTGCAGTCACCATCTGCAGTGATTTTGGAGCCCAAGAAAATAAAGTCTGTCAGTGTTTCCATTGTTTCCCCATCTATTTGCCATGAAATGATGGGACTGGATGCCATGATCTTAGTTTTCTGAATGTTGCGCTTAAGCCAACTTTTTCACTCTTCTCTTTCACTTTCATCAAGAGGCTCTTTAGTTCTTCTTTGCTTTCTACCATAAGGGTGGTGTCATCTGCATATCCAAGGTTATTGATATTTCTTCTGGCAATCATGATTCCAGCTTGTGCTTCATCCAGCCCAGCATTTTCAATATACTCTGCATATAAGTTAAATAAGCAGGGTGATGATATACAACCCTGAAGTACTCCTTTCCCTATTTCGAACCCATTTGTTGTTCCATGTCTAGTTCTAACTGTTGCTTCTTGAACTGCATACAGATTTCTCAGGAGGCAGGTCAGGTACTTCCATCTATTTCAGAATTTTCCAGTTTGTTGTGATCCACAGAGTCAAAGGCTTTGGGTCAATTAAGCAGAAATAGATGTTTTTCTCAAACTCTCTTGCTTTTTCTATGATTCAAAGGATGTTGGGAATTTGATCTCTGGTTTCTCTGCCTTTTCTAAATCCAGCCTGAACATCCAGAAGTTCATGGTTCATGTACTGTTGAAGCCTGGCTTGGAGAATTTTGGGCATTACTTTGCTAGTATGTCAATGACTCCATAAAATATTTTCCAGAGATATTAATCAGTAGAGCCCTGCTGCTAAACAACTGGAAGGAAGTATGTATTGAATTATCTCTCAAACAACTGAATGTAATAAAACCTAATATTGGCTAGTCAAAAGTGTGCTTCTTAGTCCTACTGTATCCATTCCCCAATACAACCATCTTAAAGGTTAAGTAAGTAAGTGTTAGTCTCCCAGTCATGCCCGACTCTTTGCAACCCCATAGGCTATAGGGGTCGCACCCCACCAGGCTCTTCTGTCCACAAGATTTTCCAGGCAAGGATACTGGAGTGGGTTGCCATTTCCTTCTCCAAGGGATCTTCCTGACCCAGGGATTGAACCCATGTCTCCTGCACTGCAGGCATATTCTTTACCGACTGAGCTACAAGCGAAGAACCATAAAAGGCTAATTAATCATAAAACTGCTTTTACCCTTTACATCCTCTTTCTCCCCACCAATATGCCTGCAATAAGCAAAAACATGAACTGGAAAAGGAGGAAGGGGAACTTGCTGAATGATTTTTAAGTGGAAGCTGTGCTTTCAATAAGAATTAAGCTGATGATATATTCAAAGTAGAGGTAAGAGCAGTTTTCCCATGTGTCCTGCAGTCCACACTTTTAGGCTTTCCTTTCCCATATTTGCAGCACCACTGTCTCTCTGTTTTTAATTCGAAGGTCCTATAGGTCTTGATCTAAGGTTGTCTGAGACAAAATGATGGAGGATCTTAAATGCTTGATAAGAAATCTGGGTTTGATGTTACAGATCTGTGCTGTCCAGTACACTAGTTATAAAACACTTAGGACCATTTACATTTCAATTAATTGAAACTCAGCACAATTTAAAATTCAGTACCTTAGTTTCACAAGCCATGTCTCAAATGCTCAATAGCCACGTGTAGCTTTTAGCTACCTCATTGGATAGAACAGGTTATGGAACATTTCTGTGATCATAGAAAGTTTTGTTGGACAGAACTACTACAGACAATGGAGAATCAATGGAAACTTGAGCAGGAGGCTGATACTAACTGCTCATGTGTGATAGCCCCACAGAATATAGAGTGGTGTGTATGTGACAGGTCTGTTCCTCAGCCAATATCATATTCTTCTGATTACAGTAATTTTATAATAGATTTAATTTCTTTTTATATTGTCTTGGGTATTTTCATATTATGTATACATATTCTATTTGTATAAACATAGAAAATAATGTGGAAGATAGACATTATTCTGATACTGGTTACGTTGGGTTCTGTCAGCATGTGAAACTGGAAAGCTGGGATTGGATTAATATTTTATTTTAGATCTCTGAAATGTTTTACTTACTATGACAAAGAAAAACACATGAGTGTTATTTCTATAAAATGAAATAAATGATATACTCATTGCCTCACCACATTTGTTCCTTTAAAAAAGTTCTCAGGGAAGATAATTAGGTACCCAGTTGAATGTAGATACTTTATAGTTTAAAGGGGTATATATTCTTTTTTTCAATATAAAGGGTCCAAAATAATATTATTATATAAAATAAACTCCCTTTCTTAGTGGACAACGAAATACAAGGTTACTTATATTCCACTTTCTGTAAATGAACTATATTAGATGAAAAAAAATCAGATAATTGGGGTCACTTCAGGAAACAGTTGGATAAAATTAATGATCTATTGTGTTGGTCTCAGTTCTGGAAGGACCATGCTTTATTTAGCCACCTCAAGCACACAAGAGAAAAATTCTTATTATTCAAGTATATTTAAGAGGATATTTATAAGCCATTCTTAGGAAATCATTCTAATGGATTACAGCCATAACTAGTATTAGAAGTTCTTCTTTCCAAGATTATTTTCCAATAATGCAGTTCAAAAGAACAACTTTATTTGTGGATAGTAATCTCATTTTCTGTCTGAATGTTATCCACACCTTAGTGTTTCATATCCTCACACATATGTGATTGACTTTCATCTGATGCCACTTTAATTCACTTCTAAAATGGAGGAATTCTAGCACTCTTTCATACCTCATGGAGCTTTCTTTTTTCTCTTCTGCCAGGTTATGGAGAAGAAGGCTACAAAAATCCATTCCCTAGAAGTGAAGTTAGTAATGCTGAATTGATTTGATAGGGGTGATGAACATTCAAATGCCAGTATATTGGAGTGAATCAACAGAGTGAAGTATTCTTGACAGTGTTCATTCATTTCACAAGGTACTCAATCAACTATGAAATGCAAATGTTACTAGAGTCATGAATTTTTCCTCTGAAGCAATCGGGACAATCTATTACAGGATATTTCACGCTATATGGATACTCCTGCGTTTTTAATATACATAGTAATTTCCTAGAATGCAGTACCTACCCATAACAAAAATAAACTCATAAATAGACAACCGAAAGACAGAGGGTAAGGAAACAAGAGTTTGGTAAAGAAATCATTGCCAGCTTCTGGGCAAGATAATGACAAGGGCAGACTTTTATCTTCCAGCTTTCAAATTCTGATTGTGATGCCCAATACCATATTTGTTTTAAATGGGAAAGAGGAAAAAATTCCACATTAGCAATAAAAAGTAAAGATGCATACTGGCCATATGCAAGATACTTTTTGATGCATTTCTGTTAAAAGTAATACAGATAGAATGGTATTAAAGGAAGTCATGGAGTGCCAATGTCAAATATCCTCTTTTAAAAGAGCAATGTATTCATAATGCAGTAAAGAAAACAGTGATCAATTACTAACACCATCCTCTGAAATTCAGAAATATCAGGGTTAAGCTTGAAGTCCAGGCATTGTATCATTAGGAGCATAACCTCATGTATATGAACCAAAACATTTGGACCATATCAAGGGTGCAACATAATATAGAACTATGAGCAGCCAACACTGCATCTTGTTCCCTACACCAAGAAAGAAAAACATTTAGAAGAGTGCCCAGTGCAAATAGTTTGAATGAACACATGAAATTTAAAAATAGAAACAAATCTGCAACCTGGCATCAGCCTTCCTTTAGCACTGACTTGGGGACTGAAAAACAAAGATGAGAGGTGATGTTCATACTCTGTGGCTAAGGAAGATTAACAAAATAGAGCAGAGGATGAAATGCAATGGCCAGAAATCACCATGGAGAGACCAGAAACAGTAATTCTGATTCAGTCACTTACTCAAATATTACTTGTATTTGGCTCTGGAGGTAGACTGTAAAAAAAGACATAGTCTTTGCCTTCTTAAAACTTATTGCCTTTTAGAGGGGACAGGCATTAAATAATCACTGAGAGAATTTATAGAATCTATTAGCAGCTGTAACAGGAGGAGCTAATTTTAACTGGCAGGCAAGGTCATGGGAAACCTTTGAGAGACTGACACTTAAAATGAGACCTGAAGGATGAAGAGTTGTTAGGAGGCAGACCAGGTGGGGAGAAAAAACATTTCATGGAGGAAAGGATTTATGCAAAGTCCTGAGCTAGGAAGAAACTTGATGTATTTAAGGCCCCAAAAGGACGACAGTGAAAGATGACAGAGACAGCTGATCCTGGAGAGATAGGCGCAGGACAGATAATGTTGAGGTCTGTGAGTTTAAAGATTTTTTTTTTTCTTTTTCCAAAGTGAAATGAGGAGCCACTGAAGAATTTAAACAAGGGAGTGACATGATACTATCTACATTTTAGGATTACTCTGAGTAATCATTGTCTTAATAATTCATAGTGGGAAATGGCAAATGGTTATTAAAGTTTGTAAGCACTCACTGAGACCTCAGAAATTATTTGGGAAACAACTACACTATCTTCACTCACATTGAATGGGAGCCTGAATTACTTCATTTCTATGACAGAGGAGTTGATTCAAAACCCTTGAGATTTGGGAAGACATCAGAGTTACACTATTATATTGTAACTTTTCCATTTATTACTTGATCTATACAGGAGATATTAGTGAGAAAATCATATCTATTTTGATTTAGCCTAAGACTAAGAAAGTACAGACAGTCATCTGTGGATGACCAAACATAGAAAAATGACCACACTCAAGGAAAGAAGCTCTAATTTACACTATATTCCTTTTTTGAAAAATCAAAACTACCTATTTCAAATAATAAAATTCCTACAATAAACAGAAAACCATTCTAAAATTTTCTTGAGTTATGTGCAAAAGAAGCCATTTTTACTATGAAACTAATAGTAGTATGTATTAAGTTCTTATTCCTGTTTAATAAATTAGCACAAAATTATGACTTAAGCAACACAAATTTATCTTCTTATAGAGTGGAGGTTAGAAATCCTAAAATCAAGATGAGAGTAGGTTGTGTTCCTCTGGACACTGTAGGGGAGGGTCAATTTCCTTGAGTTTTCTAGCTTCTATGGGCTGCCTGCACTCTTTGGCCTGTGGTTCCACGTTCTGCTTTTAGAGCCCAGCAGTGTAGCATCTTCCAGTATTCCTCTCTGGTTCTGACTTTCCTGATCTCTCTTATACGGACCTTTGATAATACATTGCTCCGACCCAGATAATCCAGAATGATGTTTCCTTCTCAAGATCCTTAACATAATCACGTCTACAAGGTCTTTTGCCATGTAAAGTAACATTCACAGTTTCCAGGGATCAGAACATGGACATCTTTAGTGGGTGTGCAGCGGTGGTGTGTCATTATTCTAACTACCACAAAGCATTCTAGAAAAAAATTCTCATGGATCAAGGATAAAAAAAATTAAAAACACATAACATAATTCTAAATTACAAAGCAAAGCTGAAAGTAACCCAAGTTGTTACATCTGAAAAGGCAACATTAGTAATGTAGAAGATAAACTTACAAAAATATTATAGAATTCAAAAGAAAGGATAACAAGCTTCAGAGATAAGGGAAAATATCCATAATATGGCAGGACAAAAATCTACTTACTAGCGATTAAATGGGCCTCAAAGATTACTCTCTAAGACTCTAAATAAAAGAAGAAAAAGAATCGGCCACAGAGATATAAATAAAATGATTGTGACTTAAGAATGCTAAACACAGTCAAGTTATTCTTATGCATGATGACACAAATGGAGATATCATCAAATAAGTAAAAGTCAGAATATATACTAGCAAATTGACTTGAATAAAGTGTCTACGGACGTGGAGGAAAAAAAATACTAAAATAAGTCAAAAGTAAGAACAAAGTTTTTTTTCTATCTATTCATAACTGTACCACCACCAATGGAAGAAAATTTCATTGGCTGGACAACTTGAAGGGAAAACTGCTCTCTAAAATAAAGAAAAATATGAAGTTCTTGGAGATTTACAGGAGTAAGATAGGAGAAAGAAAGAACATGAAAACCAGAGAGATGGTATGAAGCTGGATATTGAATGAAGTAAGAGATCATTATGGAGACGTTGGCTATAAGAGATCATTCAAGAATGATAATGTCTATTGTTTCACTTAAAGTTGTTTGAGTTGCTGTGATTTCAACTTCTCTTTTACCTTCCTCCCATTTGTTTACCAGTTTGTGCGAGTGTGTAAATTAAAGAATTCATGTCTACATCTGAGCAAATGTGACTCAAATCAGAAATGGCACATGAAGAAGCAACATACCAGAAGTAGCTATGAGAATGAAAGCCCCTAAAAATCCATAGAAATTTTAAAGGGTAGATCTGGAAAGACTGGAAAGCACCTGGTTATCATTTCAACTGCATGTAAATTACAAAATTTACAGTTGGAATATAATGGTAGTAGCCACTGATGATTTGAACTCCAAATAGGTGTTTTAAATATCATTTTGAATGTATTTAAAAGATTTGTTTATTTGACCTCTCGACTTTAGCAATTTTTTCCTCCACTCCTACTGAAGTCAAGTCAACTGAAGTCAGTTACTCTGAAGGGAGGTAGGAAATTGGCAATCATACGTTTGGTCCCATCACCAAAAAATGCATCCTTTCCAATCTCAGGTCTCTTCCTTGGGCTTCCATGATATCAATGATCCCTGGTGCTTCTTCTAGTCTACTGGCTATTCATTCTAAATGTACTTTGCATACCTGTGGCGGATTCATTTTGATATTTGGCAAAACTAATACAATTATGTAAAGTTTAAAAATAAAATAAAATTAAAAAAAAAAATAAATGTACTTTGCTTAATCTGTCTCAACTCAGCCTTTATTCAGGGCTCAGACACTGATCATCTTTTATTCTATCTAGTACCAAAGCTTTAAATGCAATGTATATGTTGTAGACTCCAAAATTTATATCCTCAGTTGTTTCAGTTACCATTTGGAGTGATAAACAATCCAAACTTAGTGGCATAAAACAAGTGTTATCTTACTAAGCTCACATATTCTGTGTGTCAGAAACTTAGAGAGGATGGCATGCCCTTGTTGGGTGATTTTCAGGTAGGGGTGACCTATAGCCTGGGGGCTAGCACCATCTGAAGGTCTGATCACTCAGGTGTTTGGACTAGAAGACCTGACTGATGACTCTAGAGCTCAAATAATATTCTACAAGGACAAATACAACGATTAAGTGTCTTGTGAGACGTTTGTCTTGGAACATCAGAAAGCATTGTTAGCAGCCAGAAGAATGTGACTTCTTCTTCCAGATACTCAAGAAAAGTTGGATGACTATAAAAGGTAACAATCAACAGTCAAAGATAACTGTAGACCAGGAGCTAAACACATCTCAGAGCCAAAGTGTCCATTCTGATACAAAATCAAAAGTGAAAACTCCTAAGGACCTCAATATGACAAGAAAAGCAGCCTATGTCTGCCTTAGCCTAGCGATTTGAACAATCAAGTCATGAGAAAAGACTGTGGCTAAGAAAAGAATATAGGGGAAGATCTTGCAAACCAGCCATACTACTAGCTCCTGGTTAAGTCTACATTTGGTTAGTATAGAATTACTTAACTTTCTTCCTAAATGTTAGTAAAAATTTCTCTCATAACATCGGTTTCTACTTGAACTGATGCAAAGCACAAAGTTCCCATCTGAACAACATTAGAAAGGGAAATCAGAGACTTTGAGAGTTGAAGTCCAAAGTGCCTGTGAGGAAACCAGTCTAAAAACAAAATAATTGTGGATGCTGGCCAAATAGGTGAAGGATATGGAAGGTGGAGAAAAATTGGAGATTAAGTTATATAGATCACTTCATGCCCAGAGGTTTCCCTTTTATTTTTTCCCCTCTACCTGCTTTGTAATAGAAATAGAAAGCAGTCCATCAGCTTCCATAGAGCTCTTTAGACTTTTAAAGGAACTCCCTCAGATATGCAGATGACTTATATCCAGAGTACATCATCAGAAATGCCAGACTGGATGAAGCACAAGCTGAATCAAGATTGCCAGGAGAAATATCAATAACCTCAGATATGCAGATGACACCACCCTTATGGCAGAAAGTGAAGAAGAACTAAAGACCCTCAATGAAAGTGAAAGAGGAGAGTGAAAAAGTTGGCTTAAAGCTCAATATTCAGAAAACTAAGATCATGGCATCTGGTCCCATCACTTCATGGCAAATAGAAGGAGAAACAGTGGAAACAGTGTCAGACTTTTTGGGCTCCAATATCACTGCAGATGGTGACTGCAGCCATGAAACTAAAAGACGATTTCTCCTTGGAAGAAAAGCTATGACCAACCTAGACAGCATATTAAAAAGCAGAGATATTACTTTGTGAACAAAGGTCCATCCAGTCAAGGCTATGGTTTTTCCAGTAGTCATGTATGGATGAGTTGGACTTTAAAGAAAGCTGAGTGCTGAAGAATTGATGCTTTTGAACTGTGGTGTTGGAGAAGACTCTTGAGAGTCCCTTGGACTACAAGGAGATCCAAACAGTCCATCCTAAAGGAGATCAGTCCTGAGTGTTCATGGGAAGGACTGATGCTGAAGCTGAAGCTCCAATACTTTGGCCACCTGATGAAACTCATTAGAAAAGACCTTGATGCTGGGAAAGATTGAGGGCAGTAGGAGAAGGGGACGCCAGAGGACAAGATGGTTGTATGGCATCACTGATTCAATGGACATGAGTTTGAGCAAATTCTGAGAGATGGTGAAGGACAAGGAAGCCTGGAGTGCTGCAATCCACAGGGTCGCAAAGAGTCAGATATGACTGAGTGACTGAACAGCAACAAATACTGAATAGGCTTCTCAGCTAGCTTTTTTGCAGTTATTGGTTGACTAAACTGGGGGTTTCCCTGATAGCTCAATTGGTAAAGAATCCGTCTGCAATGCAGGAGACCCCAGTTCAATTCCTGGGTCAGGAAGACCCCTTGGAGAAGGGATAGGCTACCCACTCCAGTATTCTGGCCTGGAGAATTCCATGGACTGTATAGTCCATGGGGTTGCAAAGAGTCAGACACAACTGAGTGACTTTCACTTTACAAACTGCAATTAGATCTTTTATCTTCCAGAAGGTCTACAGGTATTTTTCAAGAGAGATCAAATTGGTGAGTGTTTTAGTGTAACTGTCAAGAGTTTCAAGAATCACAGAAACTATTCTAATGGATTACTCTTTGGAAGAAACTGCTTCCTTTTTTGTATATTCCTAATCTTTGTTATTAGGAGGAGCCACAGGAGCAGCCAAGAGGAGATATCCCACGTCCAAGGTCAGGAGCAGAGGCTGAGAGGAGATAACCCACATCCAAGGTCAGGAGCGGTGGCTGCACTTTGCTGGAGCCGCCGTGAAGAGATACCCCACGTCCAAGGTAAGAGAAACCCAAGTAAAATGGTAGGCACTGAGAGAGGGCATCAGAGGGCAGACAGACTGAAACCACAATCACAGAAAACTAGCCAATCTGATCTCATGGACCACAGTCTTGTCTAACTCAGTGAAACTAAGCCATGCTGTATGGGGCCACCCAAGACAGCCGGATCATGGTGGAGAGGTCTGACAGAATGTGGTCCACTGGAGAAGGGAATGGCAAACCACTTCAGTATCCTTGCCTTGAGAACCCCATGAAAGTATGAAAAGGCAAAGAGATAGGACACTGAAACATGAACTCCCCAGGTTAGTAGGTGCCCAATATGCTACGGGAGATCAGTGGAGAAATAAATCCAGAAAGAATGAAGGGATGGAGCCAAAGCAAAAACAACACCCACTTGTAGATGTGACTGGTGATAGAAGCAAGGTCCGATGCTGTAAAGAGCAATATTGCATAGGAACCAGGAATGTTAGGTTCATGAATCAAGGCAAATTGGAAGTGGTCAAACAGGGGATAGCAAGAGTGAACATCGCCATTCTAGGAATCAGCAAACAAAATGAACTGGAATGGGTGAATTTAACTCAGATGACCATTATTATCTACTACTGTGTGCAGGAATCCCTTAGAAGAAATGGAGTAGCCATCATAGTCATCAAAAGAGTCTGAAATGCAGTACTTGGATGCAATCTTCAAAACGACAGAATGATCTCAGTTCGTTTCCAAGGCAAACCATTCAATATCGTGGTAATCCAAGTCTGTGCTTCAAACAGTAACGCTGAAGAAGCTGAAATTGAACTGTTCTATGAAGACCTACAAGACCTTTTAGAACTAACACCCCCAAAAGATGTCCTTTTCATTATAGGGGACTGGAATGCAAAAGTAGGAAGTCAAGAAACACCTGGAGTAACAGGCAAATTTGGCCCTGGAGTACAGAATGAAGCAGGGCAAAGGCTAGTAGAGTTTTGCCAAGAGAACACACTGATCATAGCAAACACCCTTTTCCAACAACACAAGAGAAGACTCTACACATGGACATCACCAGATGGCCATCATCGAAATCAGATTGATTATGTTCTTTGCAGCCAAAGATGGAGAAGCTCTATACATTCAGCAAAAACAAGACCAGGAGCTGACTGTGGCTCAGATCATGAACTCCTTATTACCAAATTCAGACTTAAATTGAAGAAAGTAGGGAAAACCACTAGACCATTCAGGTATGACCTAAATCAAATCCCTTGTGATTATACAGTGGAAGTGAGAAATAGATTTAAGGAACTAGATCTCATAGACAGAGTGCCTATGGACAGAGGTTTGTGACACTGTACAGGAGACAGGGATCAAGATAATCCCCAAGAAAAAGAAATGCAAAAGGCAAAATGGCTGTCTGAGGAGGCCTTACAAATAGCTGTGAAAAGAAGAAAAGCAAAAAGCAAAGGAGAAAAGGAAAGATATACCCATTTGAATGCAGATTTCCAAAGAATAGTAAGGAGAGATACGAAAGCCTTCCTCAGTGATCAATTCAAAGAAATAGAGGAAAATAACAGAATGGGAAACACTAGAGACGTCTTCAAGAAAATTAGAGATTCCAAGGGAACATTTCATACAAATATGGGCTCAATAAAGGACCGGAATGGTATGGACCTAACAGAAGCAGAAGATATTAAGAAGAGGTGGCAAGAATACACAGAAATGTTCAAAAAAGATCTTCATGACCCAGATAATCACGATGGTGTGATCACTCACCTAGAGTCAGACACCCTGGAATGTGAAGTCAAGTGGGCCTTAGGAAGCATCACTATGAACAAAGCTAGTGGAGGTGATGGAATTCCAGTTGTGCTATTTCAAATCCTAGAACACAATGTTGTGAAAGTGCTGAGGTCAATATGTCAGCAAATTTGGAAAACTCAGCAGTGGCCGCAGGACTGGAAAAGGTCAGTTTTCATTCCAATTCCTAAGTCAATGCCAAAGAATGATCAAAGTACCACACAATTGCACTCATCTCATACGCTAGTAAAGTAATGCTCAAAATTCTCCAAACCAGGCTTCAGCAGTATGTGAACTGTGAACTTCCAGATGTTCAAGCTGGTTTTAGAAAAGGCAGAGGAACCAGAGATCAAATTGCCAACATCCACTGGATCATGGAAAAAGCAAGAGAGTTCCAGAAAAACATCTATTTCTGCTTTATTGACTATGCCAAAGCCTTTGACTGTGTGGATCACAACAAACTGGAAAATTCTGAAAGAGATGGGAATACCAGACCACCTGTCCTGCCTCTTGAGAAACCTGTATGCAGGTCAGGAAGCAACAGTTAGAACTGGACATGGAACAACAGACTGGTTCCAAATAGGAAAAGGAGTACGTCAAAGCTGTATATTGTCACCCTGCTTATTTAACTTATATGCAGACTGCATCATGAGAAACGCTGGGCTGGAAGAAGCACAAGCTGGAATCACAATTGCCAGGAGAAATATCAATAACCTCAGATATGTAGGTGACACCACCCTTATGGCAGAAAGTGAAGAAGAACTAAAGAGCCTCTTGATGAAACTGAAAGAGGAGAGTGAAAAAGTTGGCTTAAGCTCAACATTCAGAAAACTAAGATCATGGCATCTGGTCCCATCACTTCATGGCAAATAGATGGGGGAAACAATGGAAACAGTGGCTGACTTTATATTTTGGACTCCAAAATCACTGCAGATTTTGATTGCAGCCATGAAATTAAAAGACGCTTACTCCTTGGAAGAAAACTTATGACCAACCTAGACAGCATATTTGAAAGCAGAGACATTACTTTGCCAACAAAGGTCCATCTAGTCAAGGCTATGGTTTTTCCAGTAGTCATGTATGGATGTGAGAGTTTGACTATGAAGAAGACTGAGTGCCGAAGAACTGATGCTTTTGAACTGTGGTGTTGGAGAAGACTCTTGAGAGTCCCTTGGACTGCAAGGAGATCCATCCAGTCCAACCTAAAGGAAATCAGTCCTGGGTGTTCATTGGAAGGACTGATGTTGAGGCTGAAACTCCAGTACTTTGGCTACCTGATGCGCAGAGCTGACCCATTTGAAAAGACGTTGATGCTGGGAAAGATTGAGGGCAGGAGAATAGGATGACAGAGGATGAGATGGTTGGATGGCATCACCGACTCATTGGACAGGAGTTTGGGTAAACTCTGTGAGTTTGGCGGTGGGACAGGGAGGCCTGGTGTGTTGCTGTTCTTGGGGTTGCACAGTCAGACACAACTGAGCGACTGAACTGAACTGAATCTTCATTATAGAATAGTAGTAAACAGGAACTATAGCGAAGACCAGGAAATGATGTTAATAGCTGTCTCTCTCTCTCTGGAAACACTGGAGTATGACGCACTAGATCGGGATTTGTAGATATCCCAAGGTAAAAATTTCCTCTCTTCTGAATTTTAAGAGTAACTGGTAAATCCAGAGGTAGCAGTGAGATAGTTCCCATTAGATTAAAGACCTAGATTATGAGATTGTTTGAGCTCTATTTAACAGCAGTCACTGTCTTTCTTACCAGGCCATTCTTCCTTTGAATCTAGTCCCAACCATGGTATTTCACTCCTCCACTAGATAGACATATACTGTAGCCTTACCTCATTTTATTAGAACTTTGTCATCAGCCATTTCAAATTATTCTTAAGATTTCTGTTTTAAAATACTTGCCTTTTTCAGTTTTTTAAAAATAAAAGCAGAGTGGAAAACTGAACTAAGTATCACTAGATCAACAAGATTATTAAAATTTTTTAATTTTAATAAAAAGTTTAACATATTTTACCTACTAACAGTTTTATTCACCTGGAGGAGAATTTTGTCCCTTTGCTTTGATTATCTTTGAACAAAATTCACAGGATCATTTGTTTGCCCATTTGGACATTTGGAAACGATAGAAGTTTTAATGCCTAATTCTTGAAAAAAATGTAGGCTGTGGTTTATTTTTCTTCTCTAACTTAAGGGAAGGTTCTATCCCCACGAGCTGTTTGGTGGCATCAGCGGTGACACCAGTCACAGGTGGCCACTTGGTGTCCTCCCCACATGTGTTAGGTTCACTTCCTTCATGCACTTCCTGTGCATCAACCATCTCCAGTGATGCTGTGCTGCCAACATGCCCATTTCCCACATCCCTGAAAACACCAAATACTATGCGATTTTACAACCATAGAGCTGTACTTAATGAAAGCATGACAAAGGTCCAGTTGAAATCTGATTTGAAAATTTTATTAAATTTACAGAAGACAAATCCAGACTATTTGTGAAAACAGCTTATCTCAAATATTTATTATAAAAATTGGCTATTTCAATGGTAAAATAAAAAATAAAATACTGGCCACATTCATGGAAATACAAGCACATCTGTTCAGAGAGCAATGTTTTGTTTTGTTTTTTTTTCTTTTTATATATGTAGCCATTCCTATTCCCCTCTGTTATATCCCATGTTGGATACTTATACTTCTATATATTTTGTAGATGGAGCCAGTATTGTTTTCCTAGTCTGAAAAGCTTATGAGAATATTCTATCAATAATTTTATCTGTATTATAATCAATATTTATTTATATACCTTGATTCAGATGTACAAAAAGTAATTTTTATTTATACAGTTGACAAACTAAGATTGACTCTTCTCTTTATCTCTCAGCCCCCATTTCCACATTAGCTTCCAAATCCAGCAATCTCTTTTATACCCTTTCCAACACTCCCTCCATCACTATCTCTAAAATGTTACCCAAACAGAAATCATAATTTTATTAATAAGTAGGGGAAACCACGTCTCTTGTTGTTTAAAAGACTCCTTATGATGTATATTCTGTCATCTTAGATGCGATGTTATCCATCATAATGTTTCTCTCACACTATAGAAATTGTCTCACCACTGCTCATTTCTGTTGCTTTCCCTAGTTGTAATTTGAATACTGTGGGATTTTACTTATGTTCACAGAGTTCATATGAGAGGTGTTTTGTCTTCACGTATAACCCTGAATTCTCACTGGCCTCCACTGAGGTTTTTCTCATTCTGCTGCCTCCTTGGGCATCCTGAATTGGGTGTCCTTAGATCTGGAATATAATGGGATGGAGGTTCTAGACAATTATTAAGGGAAAAGATTTAAAAGGGAAGGACACCCTTAATTTGCATTAGATGGTACTATCAGTTCAGTTCAGTTCAGTTGCTCAGTCGTGTCTGACTCTTTGTGACCCCATGAATTGCAGCACACCAGGCCTCCCTGTCCATCATCAACTCCCGGAGTTCACTTAAACTCATGTCCATTGAGTCGGTGATGCCATCCAGCCATCTCATCCTCTGTCGTCCCCTTCTGCTCCTGCCTTCAATCCCTTCCAGCATCAGGGTCTTTTCCAATAAGTCAACTCTTCGCATGAGGTGTCCAAAGTATTGGAATTTCAGCTTTAGCATCAGTCCTTCCAATGAACACCCAGGACTGATCTCCTTTAGGATGGACTGGCTGGATCTCCTTGCAGTCCAAGGGACTCTCAAGACTCTTCTCCAACACCACAGTTCAAAAGCATCAATTCTTTGGTGCTCAGCTTTCTTCACAGTCCAACTCTCACATCCATACATGACCATTGGAAAATCCATAGCCTTGACTAGACGCACCTTTGTTGGCAAAGTAATATCTCTGCTTTTCAATATGCTATCTAGGTTGGTCATAACTTTCCTTCCAAGGAGTAAGCATCTTTTAATTTCATGGCTGCAATCACAACCTGAAGTGATTTTGGAGCCCCCCAAAATAAAGTCTGCTACTGTTTCCACTGTTTCCCCATCTATTTCCCATGAAGTGATGCGACCAAATGCCATGATCTTCATTTTCTGAATGTTGAGTTTTAAGCCAACTTTTTCACTCTCCTCTTTCACTTTCATCAAGAGGCTTTTTAGTTCCTCTTCACTTTCTGCCATAAGGGTGGTGTCATCTGCATATCTGAGGTTACTGATATTTCTCCTGGCAAGGAGAAATATTTTTCTTGATTCTCTTGCTTCCTCCAGCCCAGCATTTCTCATGATGTACTCTGCATATAAGTTAAATAAGCAGGGTGACAATATACAGCCTTGACATACTCCTTTTCCTGTTTGGAACCAGTCTGTTGTTCCATGTCCAGTTCTAACTGTTGCATCCTGACCTACTTATAGGTTTCTCAAGAGACAGGTCAGGTGGTCTGGTATTCCCATCTCTTTCAGAATTTTCCAGTTTGTTGTGATCCACACAACCAAAGGCTTTGGCATAGTCAACAAAGCAGAAATAGATCTTTTTCTGGAACTCTCTTGTTTTTTCCATGATCCAGTGGATGTTGGCAATTTGATCTCTGGTTCCTCTGCCTGTTCTAAAGTCAGCTTGAACATCTGGAAGTTCACAGTTCACATACTGCTGAAGCCTGGCTTGGAGAATTTTGAGCATTACTTTACTAGCATGTGAGATGAGTGCAATTGTGCGGTAGTTTGACCATTCTTTGGCATTGCCTTTCTTTGGGACTGGAATGAAAACTGGCCTTTTCCAGTCCTGTGGCCACTGCTGAGTTTTCCAAATTTGCTGGCATATTGAGTGCAGCACTTTCACAGCATCATCTTCCAGGATTTGAAATAGCTCAACTAGAACTCCATCACCTCCACTAGCTTTGTTCGTAGTGATGCTTTCTAAGGTCCACTCGACTTCACATTCCAGGATGTCTGGCTCTAGGTCAGTGATCACACCATCGTGATTATTTGGGTCGTGAAGCTCTTTTTTGTACAGGTCTTCTGTGTTTTCTTGCCACCTTTTCTTAATATCTTCTGCTTCTGTTAGATCCATACCATTCCTGTCCTTTATCAAGCTCATCTTTGCATGAAATGTTCCCTTGGTATTTCTAATTTTCTTGAAGGCATCTCTAGTCTTTCCCATTCTGTTGTTTTCCTCTATTTCTTTGCATTGATCGCTGAGGAAGGCTTTCTTATCTCTCCTTGCTATACTTTGGAACTCCGTAATCAGATGCTTATATTTTTACTTTTCTCCCTTGCTTTTCACTTGTCTTCCTTTCACAGCTATTTGTACGGCCTCCTCAAACAGCCATTTTGATTTTTTGCATTTCTTTTCCATGAGGATGGTCTTGATCCCTCTCTCCTGTACAATGTCATGAACCTCTGTCCATAGTTCATCAGGCACTCTATCTATCAGATCTAGGCCCTTAAATCTATTTCTCACTTCCACTGTATAATCATAAGGGATTTGATTTAGGTCATACCTGAATGGTCTAGTGGTTTCCCCCACTTTCTTCAATTTAAGTCTGAATTTGGTAATAAGGAGTTCATGATCTGAGCCATAGTCAGCTCCTTGTCTTTTTTTTGCTGACTATATAGAGCTTCTCCATCTTTGGCTGCAAAGAACATAATCAATCTGATTTCAGTGTTGACCATCTGGTGATGTCCATGTGTAGAGTCTTCTCTTGTGTTGTTGGAAGAGGGTGTTTGTTATGACCAGTGCATTTTCTTGGCAAAACTCTATGAGCCTTTGCCCTGCTTCATTCCGTACTCCAAGGCCAAATTTGCCTGTTACTCCAGGTGTTTCTTGACTTCCTACTTTTGCATTCCAGTCCCCTATAATGAAAAGGACATCTTTTTTGAGTGTTAGTTCTAAAAGGTCTTGTAACTCTTCATAGAACTGTTCAACTTCTTCAGTGTTACTGGTATGAATCTGCAAATGTTAGTGAGTTTTAGCTACCCTAAGGCAACATAGTTTTAAACTTCTATATTAAAAAGTAATAAGTTAGATGGTACTATAGTTTAAATTATTACTTTTTTATATAGAAGTTTAAAACTATAAAGCCGTAGGGTAGCTAAAACTCACTAACATTTGCAGATTCATATGTCTTCAGCAGTTAACAAAGATTTCCCTTTAGCCACTAGCCTATAAGAAAAATTAAATGGTTCTTTTATTCCATTAATGTCAATATAGTTTACAAATTAAATGGAACTATATTTACTCTCCAAAAAACTGCACACACCAATACTGACAAGCTTAATTCATGACCTTCAAATTACTTTTTACTTGAAAACCTATTTTTCACTGTTTCATATTTATAGGAAGAGTGCTGTGCATCTGTTGTCTTCAGGAGTCATATCAATGTTCCTTAGCCAAATATATAAAATGTTTTCATGTTACAGAAATTAATTATATAAATTACATGTTAAACTGTCCCCCTCCCTGTTTATCTTTTTCTCTTTCACACACTTGCTTTTGGTTTCATTGGCAACCCCCACTCTTAGGCAATAGACATTTCAATAATCTCAGCAATGGAAAGAGTTTCTGTTATTCTCTCAGAAGGGAAAATGTGCTAGGTACATCTCTGACATAATAGAAGAAGTGAAACAGAGAAAGCTGAACGAGGGAAGACTTGCAGTAGTTGAAGTCATAGCAGAGTCACATTTTATTTCATTTACACATAGTTTTATAGAACACTAATACATGAAGAGTAGTCATCTATGCTGAAATCACAGGGAGCATTGCTAACTGATGAATGCTTACTACACGTTATAAATTAGATGAACAGTGCCTAGAAGTATGGGAACAAATGTTAGGTAAAGGAGGCACTACTCAGAAAGGCTAATAGAGGAACCAGTGATCTGCAAAGGTCAGGCAAAACGTTTTTGAGTGTCTCTAAGCAGAAGCTTACCTTTCCATAAAAGCCACCCAACTGTCACCCCTTCTGGTAAGCGGAACCAACCTTGAAAAACACTAGGAAAAAGCCTTCCAAGATATAAGAGCATCTGTAATCCAGCTAGGGGATTCATTCTGTCCCTGAAAAAAGATCATGCCACTGTTCCCAGCTGCCCTCAGCTCTGAGACAGGTAAGAAGATAAACCATGACTTACGCATGATCATAATTGACCTGAAACCCCTAAGCAATGAACATAAAGGCAGATAAAAGACTTAGAAATAATTAAGATATGGTAAATATTTTAATTAAAAAATTAGCCTATGATTTTCTCTTTTTGTGTGATTCTTCAGTTTGGGCTTTCTCCAGAATTGGCCTTTTTATACATATAAATATAATTTTATTTTTAATGAATTTATTTATTTTAATTGGAGGCCAACTACTTTACAATATTTTGGTGGTTTTTGCCATACATTGACATGAATCAGCCATGGGTGTACATGTGTTCCCCTGTCCTGAACCCGTCTCATCTTCTTCCCCATCCTATCCCTCTGGGTTGTCCCAGTGCACCAGCTTTTAGTGCCCTATTTCATGCATTGAACTTGGACTGGTCATCTGTTTCACATATAGTAACACACATGTTTCAATGCTATTCTTTCAAATTATCCCACCCTCGCCTTCTCCTACAGAGTCCAAAAAGTCTGTTCTGTATGTCTGTCTCTTTTGCTGTCTTGCATATAGGGTCGTCGTTACCATGTTTCTAAATTTCATATATATGCGTTAATACACTGTAGAAATGGTTTTGGAACACTTGTTAGAAAGTCAAATGAAAGGAGGAAACCACAGTGAGAGCAACAGTAATGGTTTACCACATATTGAGCTACTAATATGTTCCAGGCCCTGTTCTAATTGCTTTCTAGATATTAATTCATTTAATAGTAAAAAAAAAAAAATGAAGTTTACATATACATATATATATGTATACATACATATATATATATATCTATATATATTATTGTCTCTATTTTACAGTAGATGAACCCAAGGATCTGAGTAGTTTAGTTCATTGCCTAAGATCACACAGCAGGCAAGCAATGGAGACAGAATTTGAATCCAGGCAGTGCAGCTGCAGAATCTGTACTTTTAACCATTCTGCTACACTTTGTACAAAGTTCGGTGTTAAATGGGATTAAGGACAGGATGGCTCAATTAAACAGTGGTCATATGAAGTGTCCTTTGTCCAGAAGAGAAGCCTTACCACCTGGTCCTTCTGCTTTTATTCCACAAAATAACCCTCAGGCAGATAAAACAAGGTTTATCATCCACATTTACATTTAGTTTCTAGTGAAGGTTTTTTCCTTTATATTTGAGGCTCTTCAGATAATCTTTATTTCCAAAAATTATTAATCTTTTTCACAAAGTTGCTGTCACATTAAGCAACTAAATTCAGCACCCTTATGCACAGTTACTCAAAAATATTACGTTACACTTTAAGAGCTTAGTATTTTATGAGTCAGGTCTTTATGAGAGTATCAAAACCTTGAAATAAAATGTCTTTAAGGTATTCAGCCCTTACTTAGGTAACAGATTTGCTTCAATGGGTCAGGGGACAGGCTATCTAGGAATAAATTTGGACAGGTTCAATTTTAGAACAAACACTTCCAAAATAAAATATCAAGAAAGCCATGATTCTCTTTCTGACCAAAAATAATTTAGAATTGTTAAAGTCAATGAGAGTGTCTTCTCCATGGGTTGAACATCATATATCCACTGAATTTAGATTCCCACTAACAAATGATGTCATACTCTATCAAGTGCTTTAATACTTCTAACAGAATGAAACATACACACACACACACACACACAAACTACTACTAATTCCTGATTTATTCTGATTTCTAAGCCTGTTATTTCAGCCTCTAAATTGGAAATATCTGCCCAGAACTCTTGAGCTATTCACAAGTGTTAATAGTGCTTGTCAAGCTGAGACCTACTCACACTGATCACATTTCCAGCCTAAATGTATATTTATCTCAGAATTTGTTCTTGTGTCTCCCTATCTCTAGATTTTAAATATTTAAAATGTTTCTCCCTAGGTAGCTATCTGCTCATCACTCAGCTGTGAAATTACAGACTTCTTTCCTTTTCCCAGCACGTGCAAGCATGCTAAGTCGCTTCAGTCGTGTCCGACTCTTTGCAACCCTATGGACTGTAGCTCACCAGGCTCTTCTGTCCATGGGATTCTCCAAGCAAGAATACTGGAGTGGGTTGCCATGCCTTCCTCCAGGGGATCTTCCTGGCCCAGGGATCAAACCCACGTCTCCTGTGGCTACTGCATTGCAGGAGGATTCTTTACTGCTGAGCCACCAGGGAAACTCCACATTTCCCAGAAAACTTCTGAATTCAACAGTTCCATTCTTTACATCAGCCTGAGCATGACCACTCCCCTCCAAAGCTTCCATATTGATTTTGTAATAGTGCTTAGGTGTTGTCTCCAGATGACCCACTTCAGTAGCTCTGATTGTGCTAATCCTTTCACATGTATCTTAGAGCCATAGGAATAGAAATTTTTGATTGCTAATGTTTATCTTGGAAGGTGAAGTCAAGTGGGCTTTAGAAAGCATCACTACAAACAAAGCTAGGTGATGGAATTCCAGTTGAGCTATATCAAATCCTGGAAAATGATGCTGTGAAAGTGTTGCACTCAATCACCAGCAAATTTGGAAAACTCAGCAGTGGCCACAGGACTGAAAAAGGTCAGTTTTCATTCCAATCCCAAAGAAAGGCAATGCCAAAGAATGCTCAAACTACCACACAATTGCACTCATCTCACATGCTAGTAAAGTAATGCTCAAAATTCTCCAAGCCAGCCTTCAGCATATGTGAACTGTGAACTTCCAGATGTTCAAGCTGATTTTAGAAAAGGCAGATGAACCAGAGATCAAATTGCCAGCATCTGCTGGATCATTGAAAAAGCAAGAGAGTTCCAGAAAAACATCTATTTCTGCTTTGTTGACTACGCCAAAGCCTTTGGCTGTGTGTATGACAAGAAACTGTGGATCATATGATCCAGCAATCCCACTGCTGGGCATACACACTTAGGAAACCAGAAGGGAAAGAGACACGTGTACCCCAGTGTTCATCGCAGCACTGTTTATAATAGCCAGGACATGGAAGCAACCTAGATGCCCATCAGCAGATGAATGGTTAAGAAAGCTGTGGTACATATACACAATGGAGTATTACTCAGCCATTAAAAAGAATACATTTGAATCAGTTCTAATGAGGTGGATGAAACTGGAGCCTATTATACAGAGTGAAGTAAGCCAGAAAGAAAAACACCAATACAGTATACTAACACATATATATGGAATTTAGAAAGATGGTAACAATAACCCTGTGTACGAGACAGCAAAAGAGACACTGATGTATAGATCAGTCTTATGGACTCTGTGGGAGAGGGAGAGGGTGGGGAGATTTGGGAGAATGACATTGAAACATGTATAATATCATGTATGAAACGAGTCACCAGTCCAGGTTCGATGCACGATACTAGATGCTTGGGGCTGGTGCACTGGGATGACCCAGAGGGAGGGTATGGGGAGGGAGGAGGGAGGAGGGTTCAGGATGGGGAACACAGATATACCTGTGGTGGATTCATTTCAATATTTGGCAAAACTAATACAATATTGTAAAGTTTAAAAATAAAATAAAATTAAAAAATAAATAAATTAATTAAAAAAAAAAAGAAACTGTGGAAAATTCTGAAAGAGATGGGAATACCAGACCACCTGTCCTGCCTCTTGAGAAACCTATATGAAGGTCAGGAAGCAACAGATAGAACTGGACATGGAACAACAGACTGGTTCCAAATAGGGAAAGAAGTAGGTCAAGGCTGTATATTGTCACCCTGCTTATTTAACTTATATGCAGAATACATCATGAGAAACGCTGGGCTGGAGGAAGCACAAGCTGGAATCACAATTGCCGGGAGAAATATCAATAACTTCAGATATGCAGATGACACCACCCTTATGGCAGAAAGTGAAGAGGACTAAAAAGCCTCTTGATGAAAGTGAAAGAGGAGAGTGAAAAAGTTGGCTTAAAACTCAACATTCAGAAAACTAAGATCATGGATGATCAAGATCATCCCATTACTTCATGGAAATAGATGGGAAAACAGTGGAAACAGTGGCAGACTTTATTTTTTTTTTGGGCTCCAAAATCACTGCAGATGGTTACTGCAGCCATGAAATTAAAAGATGCTTACTCCTTGAAAGGAAAGTTATGACCAACCTAGATAGTATATTAAAAAGCAGAGACATTACTTTGCCAACAAAGGTCTGTCTAGTCAAGGCTATATTTTTCCCAGTGGTCATGTATGGATGTGAGAGTTGGACTGTGAAGAAAGCTGAGCGCTGAAGAACTGATGCTTTTGAACTGTGGTGTTGGAGAAGAGTCTTGAGAGTCCCTTGGACTGCAAGGAGATCCAACCAGTCCATCCTAAAGGAGATCAGTCCTGGGTGTTCATTGGAAGGACTGATGTTGAAGCTGAAACTCCAATACTTTGGTCATCTCATGTGAAGAGTTGACTTATTGGAAAAGACCCTGATGCTGGGAGGGATTGGGGGCAGGAGGAGAAGGGGACGACAGAGGATGAGATGGCTGGATGGCATCATCAACTCGATGGATGTGAGTTTGGGTAAACTCCAGGAGTTGGTGATGGACAGGGAAGCCTGACGTGCTGTGATTCATGGGGTCGCAAAGAATCAGACATGACTGAGTGACTAAACCGAACTGAACTGAATGTTTATCTTTGGCTGTTAGGTAAAGAAGCCAGAAAAATAAAAGGAAGTGGTAAGTTTTGGGGATTTCCTCTGTTTCATTTTCAGTAGCTAAAAGGTGGAAGTAGCTCAAATGTCCACCAATAGATGAATGGATAAACAATGTGATATGTATAAAAATACATATATACATTCAGAAATATTATTCATCCTTACAAAAGGAGGAAAATTCTGACACATGCTATAATATAGATGAACTTTAAAGATACGCTAAGTGACATAGTCACAAAAGAATAAATATTGCATGATGACACTTACATGAGGTACCCAGAGTAGACAAATTCAGAGACAGAAAGCAGATTGGTCATTACCAGGGGCGAGGAGGAGGAGAGACTGAAGACTTACTGCATTAGGCTAGAATTTCAGTTTTGCAGGATGAAAAATTTTGAAGATAGTTGTGGTGATGGTTGCAGAACAATGAGAATGCACGTAATGCCACAAAACTGTACACTTTAAATGGTAACTTTCATGTATACTTTACAGTAAAAATCTTTGTTATAAAAAAAAAAACAAACTCTTGTTCCCCTCCATCACCTCAAGTATGTGAACTTCTAATCTCCCACATTTGTTTTCTGTAATATCTTTACAGAATTTCTCACAGACTACATATTTTTTACATTTACTCTTTTCTCATTCCCTTTTTTTTAAAAAAAATCTGCTTGTTGCTTAAAATACTATTTGAGGTTTATATTAGAAACATAATGTCTAAACAGCATCAATATTAAATATTCAAGTTTTCCCACTTTCAGCTCTGGCCCATCTATTCATGGCTGTCAAGCACTGCAACATTCCATGCTTACTTGATTCTCAAGACTGTTTCTGGCATTTTCTCAGAACTTTTCAAGTAATTACTTTTTGGGTATCAAGGGACTTATAACAACCAAAGAGCATGTTGCTCATCTCAGTCATTGTCTGGGTGCATTAACACTCATTCTAAAGGCACTGACACTATTTTGTGAGCCTGGCCTCATGATTGAGATCACATAATTGCAATAATTAGGAAACTCACCTCAGGATATTATCAAAATGACCCGCCCAAACCCAAGTCCATATGGTTTGAAATAGCTAATGAGTCAGTTAATGTGCTATGTCCAGGAGTAATGGGTATTCAATATGGATAGCATGAAGGTATAATTTACCAACTTTCTGACTGATTAAGGTTTTCAAGTGGACATTTTGCAGCTTAAAGAGGGTTCAAAGTATTAACAGCATTGATGATTGAGACAAAATGAAGAAGCAATGATTGTTTAAAAGGCAAGGGCATTGAAATTTGAGCAATTTCATACAATCATATATTCCAGGCTAAAAAAATGCAGTGCTATATAAAACCAAATGAAGATGTAGGTTTTAGTAGCCACCTGTCCTGGTATAGAGACGTATGGGAGCTGTTACTAGCTAGATCAGATCAGATCAGATCAGTTGCTCAGTCATGTCTGATTCTTTGCAACCCCAAGAACCGCAGCTAAGGCCTGTGTAAAAAGTAAAGAAAATGAAAAAAGCTGTAATTCACTGATTTTAGGGTGGGCTGGAGAAAAAAGATAAAGTTTCATTACCAAAAAAAAAAAAAACCCCAAACCTAGAATCAATAATAACAGATGTCTGCATGGAAACGATCCACTGGGTAACTGATTGATGTATTTTTCATTTCATAGATTAGTATAAACTCAAAATTGTCACAATATCTCTGACTGACTTGTTGACTGTGGTATCTAGAAAAAATTAATATCCTAAACATATTCAAACATATTTATAAGTGGGAATTAAGAAAAATTCTATAGTTAACACATTAGCTACTCATCTGAAACCCTTATGACAAAGATATGCACTAATTTTTTTGAATCTGAAAGCATTTACTACCAGAGAATTCTTAAAAAGAAAAGGTTCTTAATTTGGAGTCCACAGACACTCAGTAAATTCCTGGATAGACAGAGAAGTCTGTGAATGTGATTATGAAAGTGAGGGGAAAAAAAAAATATATATATATAATATTTATTTTCACTAATTTTAACAGGGATTTAACCTATGTAGCAAACAATGTAGCATTAGCATTACTTATGATTTTTTCACCAAAAGAAATTGAAGATATTTTCATATCATAACAGAGCTGTTTTGCATATCTCAAAATATCATTTATGTTCATCACTATTACAAAAATCTGACCCAACGTCAGATCTAGGTATTAAAAAAGTTTTATAACTAATTTCATAATTTTATTTCTTTTATGATCCTATGTCTATTATTTTATCTCATCCAGTTAAAAAAGTCAAAACTTTAAGAGGAATGAGTCCAAAAGCTCTTCTGGCCTGGCAAGGGGTCCATGGCACAGAACCATGTTAAGAACCTCTGCTACATAGTGACTTTTCTGCTGCTGCTGCTAAGTCGCCTCAGTCGTGTCCGACTCTGCGCGACCCCATAGACGGCAGCCCACCAGGCTCCTCTGTCCATGGGATTCTCCAGGCAAGAACACTGGAGTGGGTTGCCATTTCCTCCTCCAATGCATGCAAGTAAAAAGTCAAAGTGAAGTCGCTCAGTCGTGTCCGACTCCTAGCAACCCCATGGACTGCAACCCACCAGGCTCCTCTGTCCGTGGGATTTTCCAGGCAAGAGTACTGGAGTGGGGTGCCATTGCCTCCTCCCACAGTGACTTTATTAAGGTCTAAATAATCATACTAGACCAGTGGCTTTTAACTTTAAGTATCAGAATTACTTCAGAGATTTTATCTTATTATGTAAAAAAACTTAAAAGATAATTCATGCACATTAAAACATATTCAGTTATATAACATGACAAATTATATAATGAAAAGTAAGTTTCTTTCTTACCCCAAATGCTACTCAGCAGAAACAACCATTATTTTCTATGAGCCTTTTGATTCAAATCTAAGCATATATGTAATATATATTATATTACATTGTATATACATATATTTATATAGGACATTAATTTTTTATGTTTTACACAATAATCTATACCTTAGCTTTGTCACTTTACAGTATATCTTGACAATTGCTCCATGTCAGTATAAAGAAAACGGTTCATTTCTAAGTTTTAGTGGCTAAGTTGTATTTGATTATATGAAATATCCCTACTTTATCTGATCTTTTTTGATTGCATTCAGTATTTTACTATTTCAAACAATGTCCCTAAGTACTGATTAATATTTTCTGTGTATAGATATTCTGCATGTTTTGATGTGTTTACTCTTGGTTATGTCCCCTTGCTTTGTGCTTTTTTTTGGTTTGTTTTTAATGCTTACTTTTAATCCATCCCTAATTGCCTGTGTTTCTTTGTTTTGCAAGTAGATTTATATTTTCCCTCTAAAAGTTCAAATTGTTTGAAAAGTTGAAAGTGCATAGTTTTTCCAGTTTCTCTAGTTATTTCTCTGTAACTATGTGTGTTAGTTGCTCAGTCGTGTCTGACTCTTTGCGACCCACTGGACTGTAGCCCACCAGGCTCCTCTGACCACGGGATTCTCCAGGCAAGAATACTGGAGTGGATAGTCATTCCCTTCTCCAGGGGATCTTCCCGACCCAGGGATCAAACCCAGGTGTCCCACATTGCAGGCAGATTCTTTACTGTTTAAGCCACCAGGAAAGCCCTCTATAACTGTAATTTTGTATTAATACTCAATTTTTTCCTTCTTGGAATAATATCTATTTACTCTTTAAGCATTAAGAGAATTAGTGTACTTCTGAGTAGTTGTTAGATGCCCTGGTTGTCCTCAGTATAGCTTTAGGAACAGAATCCCACAGGTTATGTTGATGAAAAGCATTTGTTTAGAAAGAAAGTCTGCACCAGAACCAGGAGGTTAGGAAGCCTGAAGGATCCTGAAATAAGTGGAGTGCTACTCTTTTTTCTGTCATAATTGAAAATCAAAGCTGAATTAAATTCTAAACTCACTGTCATTAGGTCAAGGCTTTCTATTCCCACCACACACCCTGATTTCCTGGATAATTGTCTTATTTCTCTGTCACATTTGCCATGAAAACCTGACATGAATATGAGTCATGGCTAAATTTTAACTCCTGTCAACATTACATAATGCTGTCATTTACATGATGACTGCAAAATTTTTACAAAATAACTCAGAAATATTTATTCGTTAGTCATAAAGCATAGATTACCCCCACACTTAAAGTACGAGTAGTTACTAATGTTCTTAGGGTTGCCAGCTCTGTGATAGCGGTGTTCAAATTTTCTCTTTATCATTTGAATGTTTAGTATGGTAACATCATTTAGTAATTAACTCAAAAATATTTCTGAGAGCAGATATTATGCCTGGTACTTTAAATAGAAATTTGAGGAAGGAATAGTTCTTGCCTGCTGAGCTTTTCATTAGGTAGGAAAGGCATTTAAAAAGGTATTTTTCAATACTATGTTAAAAGAACTGTATTAGTGATGAGCGTATGTAGGTAGTATAGGCCAAGCTTGGTTCAGGAAAACTCCCAGAGAAGGGGGCACATAACGCATAGTTACAGTTATGTGGAGGTCATTTGGATGAGATTAGGATGTACTGTAGGTAACTCTGAAGGCCTGGGACTAGAGAGGCATTTTAAGTGAATGGAATAAAACCTGCAGAATGGACAGAACCTGTTATTTGCACCCTCAGACCTGGAAGTGGTCGGCTCTGCCTTGACCAAATAGAGAAGCATTAAAAAGAAAAGGACTTCTCTGGTGGCTCAGATGGTAAAGCATCTGCCTACAATGCAGGAGACCTGGGTTCAATCCCTGGGTGAGGAAGATTTCCTGGAGAAGGAAATGGCAATCCACTCCAGTATTCTTGCTTGGAAAATCCGATGGATGGAGGAGTGTGGTAGGTTACAGTCCATGGGGTGGCAAAGAGTCGGACACGACTGAGCGACTTCACTCACTTACAAGGAAAAATCAGAGTTTGGTTCTTAGCCAGACAATATCTCTACTATAAAAATAAATAAGCAAAACAAAGATTTTGACGTACTTTCTCCATATAAACCAGTGTTTTTCTTTTAGATTATCATTTTTATTCAGAGGAATTAGGGAGAAGTCAGATGTATACTTAAGTAGCCTGCAGGGCATATCAGTATTTCTGCAGAAGTTATAATTTGAAAAAAGTATACTTCAACAGTACAAGATCCTGCTACATCTATAAATGAAAAAATACCTTTTGAAACACAAATTTTAGGAACATAAGACCTTAACAAATATTTGCTGCAAATGAACATGAATTTTGGAAAGGAGAAAAATACTCATGTACATAAGTCATAAAATAAGATCTTTTAGAATTAATAAGGTAGGATGAACCAAGTAAAAGTACAACTTTGCTCTCATCAAAGAACTGGACTTAATTCAGTGGATTCAAAGCTTTTGTTTTTGAAAATATATTTTCTATTTTCTAATATCCAAGAGAGATTATTTTCTACACATTTGTTGTCTTTATTACATTGCAACATATTCTATGAATATTTTCATATAATTATCAAGTAGCAGCTTAAAAATTCATGGTATCTTGCTTATTTATTTGTTTAACAAAAATTCAACAACAAATCCAAGAGAACGGCCTTAGTATAATTAACAAGAAATAAGGTAACTTACTTTTTAAGGAGATGTATTGCATATTTAATCACATATTTCAAATTTGGGTCCATAATACACTAATGTCAGTGCTTTGGAAAAGTAAGGATCTCCCATTTAAAAGAAAAGAAAAGAAAACAGGAGATTTGCATTTCAGGATAGTAATGTGAGCACATATATTTAACTCTGTTCCAAGAAATTGATCAAAGAAATATAAATAATGGGAGAAATTTTTAAAAAATCATTAACATGTTGTATAACAGGAAAGAAGTCCATTAAGAGGCCCATGTTAGAGGACCGTCCCTATGAAATCTATTGCAGATGGGAGCAGATGGAAAGTCGTAAAAAACTAGTTTGTGATAAGACACTTACAACAAAAAATTTCACGTGGGAAATAAGAAAACAAGATTGCCTAATGTCGTTGACAAAGTCCAATCTCTGAACAGAACCTGAGGATTTAGTCCCCTCCAGTAGTGAGTGAATGGAGGGCAAATAATACAGGGCACCAATAGAAAAACTGGCTCAGGTGGCTGGTGTCACGACAGACCACCCGTGAGATTAGTACCGTTAGGTGGAAAAGGCGGGGCCAGGTGCTCACCTATAATTTGGGATTCAACAATTGTGGAAAATAAACCCTCTTTCCACAGCAGAAATGTTTGTCATGTGGGTCCTTCTCCCAGACAACTCCTGAAGGCATTTGGGACTCTCAGATCCAGCAAAATAAAGCCTCAGAAAATGAAGATGTTTCCTTTTCCCCTTTGACTGTAACTAAAACAGAAATGAAACCTACCTAACTTCTGACTGATCCCACATCAACTTCCCCAACTGAACAAGCGTCTCACTCTGTAAAGTTGAACAACAGAAAAATCATCAGGCCACAGTGAGGTACCATTTTACGCCAGTCAGAATGGCTGCGATCCAAAAGTCTACAAACAATAAATGCTGGAGAGGATGTGGAGAAAAGGGAATCCTCTTACATTGTTGGTGGGAATGCAAACTAGTACAGCCACTATGGAGAACAGTGTGGAGATTCCTTAAAAAACTGGAAATAGAACTGCCATACGACCCAGCAATCCCACTGCTGGGCATACACACCAAGGAAACCAGAATTGAAAGAGACACGTGTACCCCAATGTTCATCGCAGCACTGTTTATAATAGCCAGGACATGGAAGCAACCTAGATGTCCATCAGCAGATGAATGGATAAGAAACCTGTGGTACATATACACAATGAAGTATTACTCAGCCATTAAAAAGAATACATTTGAATCAGTTCTAATGAGGTGGATGAAACTGGAGCCTATTATACAGAGTGAAGTAAGCCAGAAAGAAAAACACCAATACAGTATACTAACGCATATATATGGAATTTAGAAAGATGGCAACAACAACCCTCTATGCGAGACAGCAAAAGAGACACATGTATAGAACAGTCTTTTGGACTCTGTGGGAGAGGGAGAGGGTGGGATGATTTGGGAGAATGGCATTAAAACATGTATAGTATCATGTAAGAAACGCATCGCCAGTCCAGGTTCGATGCAGAATACAGGAAGCTTGGGGCTGGTGCACTGGGATGACCCAGAGCGATGGTACGAGGAGGGAGGTGGGAGGGGGGTTCAGGATGGGGAACACATGTACACCCGTGGCGGATGCATGTTGATGTATAGCAAAACCAATACAATATTGTAAAGTAAAATAATAATAATAATAAAATTAAAAAAAAAAGAAAAATCATCAAGCCAATGGAAATATGTAGTAATTCTGAGGAAGAAAACCACTGTGAGGAGATAAAGCAAATATCCTTTGGAGGTAATAAAACAGATTTATTTCAAGAAACAGGAGCAAAATTTCAAAACTCTCTAGTTCATGTTCCCCATAAGAGTCTAGAAAACATGGCACCCATGAAAATGTAGCAATTTAGAAATTTTAAAATATTGTATTTAAATGCAAACCCTGTTCAAAATTGAAACACAATAAAGAGTCTATAAATTAGAAGTTCTATAGGAATATGGTGACAAGACTATCAATAATAATTCGTGTTTGTTAACCTTTTATTATGTGCTAGAGTCTTTTATTTTTTTATCCTTTACATGCAATGAGATGTTATCCTCACAATGGCATTATTAGGTGAATGCTAATATGTTCTCCATTTAACAGATGAGGAAACCAAGGCACAGAAGAGTTAAATAACTTGTTGAAAGATTGAAGATTTGTAAGTGGTAGAGTTAGGCAGTATAACACAAGAGCCCAGAGACTTAATTCTAGAAAAAGAAAAAGGAGTGAACCGGGAATTAATAATCAAAGAAAACCTCGTAATACAAAATAAGATAGGTATGTAAATATAACAAAGGACATTGTATTAATTGGAATTATACTTGCTCATATAGCAGTGATAATTTACACTGCCATTGTCCAGTGTACATTGTATAGATTCAGTGGTTTATCTCTTTCAGAAGATAGAAAAGGGCACCAGCTGGAACAAATTACAACATAGTATGTTCCCAAGTTTGTGCATGACTTTTTAGTACATGTATCAATTTTTAAAAACTGATAATATGAACTAATTAGCAAAGAATTATCTCAGCTAAGAATAGCTGCTATTAAATCCTTGCTATAAGAAAGTAGAAACACTGCAATATCATTGTCTAAGTGCTATTTCTTCTGAAAGTATTATTAAAGGATTAACCTATAACATGTGCAAAATTTGAGTAAATTGAGAACATATTGCAGTTCAATATAAAAATAACATGGAAAATTTAATCAGTTTGTATTGAACAAGTTACTATACCTATCTCTTTTCACAGAACTCTTTAGCAAGTATTACTTATTTTAAAAATATAGGAAGGGAACTACATATTCAAAAATTTTTTTAGATAATTGAAATTAAATTCTTTACAAGGCTAGCACTGGAAGACATTTTAATTTACTAATTTTTTTCAACATAACATAAGGTATTAGCAATCAGAATATGTAAATATATTATCTAGATCAAGTATTCTGCCACTGCTCTCTCATTCAGAGAAGGCAATGGCACCCCACTCCAGTACTCTTGCCTGGAAAATCCCATCGGTGGAGGAGCCTGGTAGGCTGCCCTCCACGGAGTCGCGAAGAGTTGGACATGACTGAGCGACTTCACTTTCACTTTTCACTGTCATGCATTGGAGAAGAAAATGGCAACCCACTCCAGTGTTCTTGCCTGGAGAATCCCAGGGATGGGGGAGCCTGGTGGGCTGCCGTCTATGGGGTCGCACAGAGTTGGACACGACTGAAGCGTCTTAGCAGCAGCAGCAGTATAAAAAAATTGGTTTTTATTCGTGGTTCCTGTCACAGAGCTCCTAAAAAACCTTGGAATTTCCTAAGTGATGGAATGTCTTCTGTTGTTCATAGAAATGAACTTTTTTCACGATGAGTTTATGTTCAAGACGTGACTCAAGGTGGCCCTTTAGATAATTTCAAGGGAGAAACTGGCCACACTTGTTGTAGGGGCAAGTGGCTGGGAATGGAGTTTAATCACTTGTGATCAATGATTTAATCAAGCAGGTCTAAGGAATAAGACCTTGAAAACCAGTGAGATTCAGGGAGCTTTGTGCTGGTAAACACCTCAATGTGCTGGGAGGGTGGCTCTCCTGGAGAGGGCCTGAAAGCTCTGCTCCTTCCTCCTAATACCATGCCCCACGCATCTTAACCATTTGGCTGAGTTGTAACCTTTACAATAAACCAGTAATCCAGGTACAGTGATTTTTCTGAGTGCTATGAATCATTCTATTAATAATTACTGAAGCTGAGGTTAGGGGTAGGTTGTGGGAGCTCCTGAGTTTTAGACAAGTCTGACAGAAGTATAGGACCAGGAATTGTGACTGGTGTCTGAAGTGAATGTAGTCTTAAGTGATTGAGTTATATCTAAGTGAGTTAAGTTATATCTATGGAGTCTGATGCTAACTCTGGGTAGTTAGTGTCAGAATATGAATGAATTGTAGAATACCCAGCTGGTATAAGAGATTTAGAGAATTGTTGTAGGAAAAGGACATATACGGATATTGCTTTCCGTATCAGTTCAGTTCAGTCGCTCAGTCATGTCCGATTCTTTGCAACCCCATGAATCGCAGCACACCAGGCCTCCCTGTCCATCACCAACTCCCAGAGTTCACTCAGACTCACGTCCATCGAGTCAGTGATGCCATCCAGCCATCTCATCCTCTGTCGTCCCCTTCTCCTCCTGCCCCCAATCCCTCCCAGCATCAGAGTCTTTTCCAATGAGTCAACTCTTTGCATTAGGTACTGGAGTTTCAGCTTCAGCATCATTCCCTCCAAAGAAATCCCAGGGCTGATCTCCTTCAGAATGGACTGGTTGGATCTCCTTGCAGTCCAGAGGACTCTCAAGAGTCTTCTCCAACACCACAGTTCAAAAGCATCAATTCTTCGGCGCTCAGCCTTCTTCACAGTCCAACTCTCACATCCATACATGACCACAGGAAAAACCATAGCCTTGACTAGACGAACCTTTGTTGGCAAAGTAATGTCTCTGCTTTTGAATATGCTATCTAGGTTGGTCATAACTTTCCTTCCAAGGAGTAAGTGTCTTTTAATTTCATGGCTGCAATCACCATCTGCAGTGATTTTGGAGCCCAGAAAAATAAAGTCTGACACTGTTTCCACTGTTTCCCCATCCATTTCCCATGTAGTGATGGGACTGGATGCCATGATCTTCATTTTCGGAATGTTGAGCTTTAAGCCAACTTTTTCACTCTCCACTTTCACTTTCATCAAGAGGCTTTTTAGTTCCTCTTCACTTTCTGCCATAAGGGTGGTGTCATCTGCATATCTGGGGTTATTGATATTTCTCCCAGCAATCTTCATTCCAGCTTGTGTTTCTTCCAGTCCAGCGTTTCTCATGATGTACTCTGCATATAAGTTAAATAAACAGGGTGACAATATACAGCCTTGATGTACTCCATTTCCTATTTGGAACCAGTCTGTTGTTTCATGTCCAGTTCTAACTGTTGCTTCCTTACCTGCATACAGATTTCTCAAGACGCAGGTCAGGTGGTCTGGTATTCCCATCTCTTGAAGAATTTTCCACAGTTTATTGTGATCCACACAGTCAAAGGCTTTGGCATAGTCAATAAAGCAGAAATAGATGTTTTTCTGGAACTCTCTTGCTTTTTCCATGATCCAGAGGATGTTGGCAATTTGATCTCTGGTTCCTCTGCCTTTTCTAAAACCAGCTTGAACATCAGGAAGTTCATGGTTCACATATTGCTGAAGCCTGGCTTGGAGAATTTTGAGCATTACTTAACTAGCGTGTGAGATGAGTGCAATTGTGCAGTAGTTTGAGCATTCTTTGGCATTGCCTTTCTTTGGGATTGGAATGAAAACTGATCTTTTCCAGTCCTGTGGCCACTGCTGAGTTTTCCAAATTTGCTGGCATATTGAGTGTAGCACTTTCACAGCATCATCTTTCAGGATTTGAAATAGCTCAACTGGAATTCCATCACCTCCACTAGCTTTGTTCGTAGTGATGCTTTCTAAGGCCCACTTGACTTCACATTCCAGGATGTCTGGCTCTAGGTCAGTGATCATACCATTGTGATTATCTGGGTGGTGAAGATCTTTTTTGTACAGTTCTTCTATGTATTCTTGCCATCTCTTAATATCCTCTGCTTCTGTTAGGTCCATACCATTTCTGTCCTTTATCGAGCCCATAGTAAGTGATATTTAGTTCAGATAATAGCATTTATGTAACAGTAAATGATTTTATGAATTTGAATTTGTGGCATAACAATGAGAACCCCTGGATTTCAGCTGTTAACAATTTCATTTTGTGGAACTAGTTTTAATCTCCCAGTATATTAACAAGACCCAAAAATGAAATGTCAGGAGGAGTAAATGCCATGAACACATCTCTCTTGGGCTTTCCTGGTGGCTCAGATGGTAAAGCATCTGCCTCCAATGCGGGAGACCTGGATTCAATCCCTGGGTTAGGAAGATCCCCTGGAGAAGGAAATGGCACCCCACTCCAGTACTCCTGCCTGGAAAATCCCATAGACAAAGGAGCCTGGTAGGCTATAGTCCATGGGGTCACAAAGAGTCGGACACAACTGAACTACTTCACTCTCACTTTCACACATCTCCTATCATCTTAACAATTTAAGGACTATTATTGGGCAGGGAAAAAATCCATCAGGAGGAAAAACACACCAGACACACCTTGTGTATTTATTCCATGATTTAATATAACTTATTAGATGAATGACACTAAGTCATTGTTTACAATATTTATTAATAGAAATTCCAATTCAAGTATCTTCTCATCTAGCAGTTTTGGATAGAAGCTTTTTGACTGGCAGTTGAAATCATCATAAATAGAGTAAGAACTTTAGAACTGAAAAGAATTGGAAAAAAACCCTAAAAGGAATGCCATGAGTATTAGTAACCAAAACCAATTTCATTGGATGGTATATCTAGAGCAGGGTCTATGACCAACCCAATCTAGCCAGCATTGCTGAAGGTTTGCCCTTGCCCTAAGACAGCTACTGTTTGAGGGAAAGTTGCTGCTCCTAATGCAAATTCAATGACTTCAATTGTCTTCTCTGACATTACCAAAGAAAAGATGCTCTGGGCTGTTAACTATGTATTTTTAAAAAATCTGATATGTATTGCAGGAAGTCCAAATGATTGGCTCTTAAAATAATGCACTTGACTTCCAAGCTACGGTGGTCAGCTAAGTTTTGTCTGATAAAGCTCCCCACTGAAAAGCCTCTGAGAACACAGAAACACTTGTAGAGTTGCAACTTTACTATAAAGTGAATAATGTGTTAAATATTTATTTGAGGGCCTATTCTGGGCCAGGCACTGCTTTAGGTAAACATATAGAGGAAATTCCTTGTCTTTTTAGAGATATCATTCTGGGCAGGGTAGAGGCAGACAAGACACAATTAACCTGGAATGATTCAGGTAATTGAGGGAAGTCAGAGAAAGCTTCCCCAAGAAAGGGATGCTTAAACTGAGAGGTAGTAGGAAAGGATGTGAGTCAGTGTTGGGAGGGGTAGGAAATGGCCAGACTGTGTCTGAGAGCTTTCAACAATCAGAAAAACTACATTGACAGCATCCTGGAGGATAGATTGGGGAGCATCCGAGTGAATGTGGGTGAGCCTATGGAAGGGGTCCCGGGAAAGATGATGTCTACATGCACTGATATTGTGGAGGTAGAAAGGAAGAGAAGTGGATGGCTTTAGTTCTATTTCAGAAGTGAAATAAACGGGAGTGAAAAATGAATGGGACATGAGCAATGATGAGGGACCAGGAAGTGTTAAGGCGAACTCAGAAATTTAGTCCACAAAACTAGAGGAATAGTGGCATCAATAATGATGTAGGGAACAATGAAAGTTGACCCAGTTTGAGGGTAGAGAGAGGAATCATTTGTAGTATGATGGAGTAAAAAATAAGTCTAGCTCATCCATTTACTAGCTTTGTGATGCTAAGTTTCTCTAAACCTCAGTTATTTCATCTTTATAAAGTGAGGCCGTAAAAGTGTTCTTTAAGGGGGAGGGATACACAGAGTTGCCAAACTTAAAGTATTAGTTTTGCAAAAGTATCAGATTGATAAGGATGGCACTCATGTCTGGGCCCCCAAAAGTGTTGCATGGATAGGCAGATAGTAGATGGGAATGAGTCCCTAATCCCCATTCCTATATGAGAAATGGAGGCCTATGTTCCACCACAAAGAGCAGGGATTATTCCCCTGGCTGAGGCAAATAAAATTGACCAACATTAAATTTCCTATCAATTGAGTGTCTGAAAGTCATAGTATGTAAACTAGACAGAGGTGAATAGGGACAGATGAAGCCTATAATGCCTGGATATTAAATCAGCTGTAAGTGAGAGTAGAAATAGAAAAACATAGGGAATTAAGGGAATTAGTACTGTGTAGAGATTTTTATTTTCAACTGGCAAGCAGGAGAAGGAGAGGGCAGGATGAATTGAGTAGCATTGACATATATACACTGCCATGTGTAAAATAGATAGTTAGTGGGAAGTAGCTGTACAACACAGGGAGCTTAGCCCGGTGCTCTATGATATCTAGAGGGGTGGGATGGGGAGGTGGGAGGGAAGATAAAGAGGTTGGGGATATACATATACTTATGGATGATTTATGCTGTTGTACAACAAAAATCAACACAACATTGTAAAGCAATTATCCTTCAATTAAAAATAAATTTTAAAAAATATTAAAGAAAGACCCAAACATAAATTAATAAGCAGTCACATTCACTTGCCACATAATTATAGCAGCACTGTGAGGTAAGGATTATCATCTCTATTTTAGAGATATGCTAATTAAAGCAGAGACAAGCTAAGTGATTTGCCCAAGGTCACACCTCCAATAGGTTGCAGAGCTGGGTTTGAACCTGAGTGATATGTTTTGAGATACTGTGCTTTTAAACAATACACCAGACTGACCTCTCACTGTAAAGGAACCAGGTAGTGGAGATAAGAGGAACCAGAGGAAATGCAGAGGAACCAGAGATCAAATTCCCAACATCCGATGGATCATAAAAAAGGCAAGAGAATTCCAGAAACACATCTACTTCTGCTTTATTGATTATGCTAAAGCCTTTGACTGGATCACAAAAAACTGTAGAAAATTCTTAAAGAGATGGGAATACAAGACTACCTTTGCTTCCCGAGAAACCTGTATGTTGATCAAGGAGTAACAGTTAGGATCCGATGTGGAATAGTGGACTGTTTCAAAGGGAAAGAGTACATCAAAGCTGTATATTGTCATCCTGCTTATTTAACTTACATGCAGAGTACATCATGTGAAATTCTGGGCTGGATAAAGTTCAAGTTGGAATCAAGATTGCCTGGAGAAATATCAATAACCTCAGATATGCAGATGACACCCCCCTTATGGCAGAAAGCAAAGAGGAACTAAAGAGCCTCTTGATGAAGGTGAAAGAAAAGTGTGAAAAAGTTGGCTTAAACTCAACATTCAAAAAACTAAGATCATGGCATCTGGTCCCATCACTTCATGGCAAATAGATGGGGAAACAATGGAAACGGTGACAAATTTTATTTTCTTGGCCTCCAAAATCACTGTGGATGGTGACTGCTGCCATGAAATTAAAAGATGCCTGCTCCTTGGAAGAGACACTATGACAAACCTAGATAGCATATTAAAAAGCAGATATATCACTTTGCTGACCAGTGTTCATACAGTCAAAACTATGGTTTTTCCAGTAGTCATATATGGATGTGAGAGTTGGACCATAAAGAAGGCTGAATGAGTGCCAAAGAATAGATGCTTTTGAACTGTGATGCTGGAGAAGACCCTTAAGAGTCCCTTGGACTGCAAGGATATCAAATTAGTCAGTCATAAAGGAAATATTCATTGGAAGGACTGATGCTGAAGCTGAAGCTCCTACAGTTTGGCCACCTGACGTGAAGAGCCAACTCACTGATAAAGACTCTGATGCTGGGACAGATTGAAGGCAACAGAAGAAGGGGGCAACAGAGGATGAGATGCTTGGATGGCATCGTCAACTCAATGGACATCACATCAATTTGAGCAAACTCCAGGAGATAATGTAGGACAGGGAAGCCTGGCATACTGCAGTCCATGGAGTTGCAAAGAGTCAGACACAACTGAGCGAGTCAACAATAACAACAGTGGGGATAAAACAATTCTGTCTCAGTTGCACCAAATAAGCATTAACCAGAAACCATAAACTTGAGAGTACACATGTATTGTTCTCCAGATTAATATAAGAGAGGAGAATTTTGTCAGTATCCCAGTAGACACTGAGTAGAAGAAAATTTGGAATGCATATTCACATTGTCAATTTACAACATGTAGGCCTGGATGTACTGGGTGCTCCTCATTAAAGAATGAGATATCCAGAAAAAAAAAAATCAACATGAGGAATCAACAAAACATAATCTCATTAGTCAATGCATATCTAAACCCTACTTACCTTAGGAAAAAAATTAGCAACTATGTTGTACTCTTTATGATTTCAATAAAATATGAGCTTTAGGAATAAAATGAAACTGGAATAGTCTGAAATAGCAGATGACATGCAAAGAGAAGAATGATCAAAACTGACACAGCAAAACATCAAATTAGAAATTAAATAAAATTTGCATATTATTCAAGGTGTGAACATCACAGGTGATGTGAAAGCAAAGTGATCAGGTATAAGAAGACATAATAAATCTATTAATTATATTATTTTTAAACTACTGTATTGGCAAAAAATTTCCTTTGGTTTTTAAATAAAAACAAAAGATAATTTTTTTTTATTGATCAACATATTCATCATTTTGTTTCACTATCTTTTGCCATTTTTTCAGACAACTTTATAATTCCATCTTCCCAAAACATTAGTTCTTTTTGAACAAAGAACTGTACCAACTTCCTTTTACAGTCTTTCAGGGAATTGAAACTTTTTTCATTAAGAGAATTTTGTAAAGGCTGAAATAAATGTATATCTGAAGGTGAAATGTCTAGTGAATATGGCTGATGAATCAGAACTTCCCAGTCAAGCTGTAACAGTTTTCGCCTGGTCATCAAAGATACATGTGGTCTCCCTTGATGGAAGATTATGCATTTTCTGTTGACTAAATCTGTAATCTTTTATCCATGGCTGACTTCAGTTGATCTCAACTCGAAGCAGTACTTGTTGGAATTAATAGTCTAATTTTCTGGAAGGAACTGATAACAGAGAACTCCCTTCCAATCCCACCATATACACACATCACCTTCTTTGCATGAAGACTGGCCTTTGGTGTGGTTGTTGGTGATTGATTTCACCTGCCCCATGATTTCTTGCATTCCACATTATTGTGCTGTATCCACTTATCATTCCCCATCACAATTTGTTTTAAAAATAGAACATCTTCATTACATTTAAGTAGAAAATTGCCTGTAGAAATACAGTCAAGAAAGTTTTTTCCCCCTCTGCTTAACTTATATAGAATCCAAATGTCAAAGTGATTAATATAATCAAACTGGTGCAAATGATTTTCACTGCCTGATTTGGATATTCTGAGTATGTTGGCTATCTCCTGTGTGGTATAACATTAATTGTTCTCAGTTAATGTCTCGATTTGATTGCTATCAACTTCAACTTTGCAAGCACAAAACTTTGCAAACAACTTTTGACATATTCAATTGGTCACAGCATTTTCTTCATACATTGCACAAATCAAAATCATTTTTCTGTGTGTTTCAGTTGTGTTTTTACCTTTCTTGAAATAATTAAGCATGTGTGGTTGTGCTCAGTTGCTCAATTGTGTCTGACTCTTTGTGACCCCATGGACTGTAGCCCACCAGGCTCCTCTGTCCATGGAATTTTCCAGGCAAGAATACTGGAGTGGGTTGCCGTTTCCTTCTCCGGGGTGTCTTCCCAACCCAAGGATCAAACCCACATCTCTTGCATCTACTGCATTGGCAGGCGGATTATTTACCACTGCATCACCTGGGAAGCCCTAACAAAGTATCATATGCTAAAAGACTTGCTATTTTTTTTTCCATCTTCAATATTAAAATGTTTAAGCAAAAATTCACCAATTCTGGTAAGTTTTTAAAAAATGCATGTTAATATGACAGCTGTCACAATACAATGTAACGAAGTTGTTTCGAATTAAGTTAAAAATGACTGAAGGCTAGAGCCATCCCTTGCAAAAAACTAAACAAATCTTTGACCTACCCAATAAAAATAAGAAAGAAATCAACCTTTACTAATATTTAGTACCTATTGGTTTTTTTAGTTTAGGTCACTTTATCTTTTTTCTTCATACATATGCTTTTTATTGATTGAGTGACAGATATTAAGATACTTGAGATATAGGATGATGTTGCCGTCTTCCACAGATAATTTAGATTTGCTTCTGGTAGAAAGCCTAGTAGAAACAATCAACAATTCCTGATTACCTTAAATCAATCAAATGTTAGTTTTATTCAAAGCTAAGCTTCAGTCTCTAAAAAGAAAGGTCTGTCTGGTTCACCCTTACTCCTTGTTTGTAGCCCAATAGACTTTCCATGCCCTAGCTCCCCCAGATTCCATATTTTTGCAGACTACACATGCTAATTTTTCTCTGTCTTCACAAGTCCAATGAAATCTCTGCTCAGTTTCTCAGGTGGATTAGATTTTCCAGAATCAGTATAAGTTTTTAAGGAGAAAGCTATCAAATGCCTGGTTTTACATTCTGAGTTTCTTTTTCATTTTCTATCTTTGATACATAAGTTTTCAATGCCTGTTCTTGTCTAATGATTTGAAACAATCTTTTTGTTCAAATTTCCTAGTTCTCAGAGGAAGACTGGTCAAAATTTCCAAGTTCCCAATTATTGGAAATAGGATTCTCTACTCAATTTTTTTAAAGTAAAACTATTGCCAGAAAATTTTGAAATCTTTTCTTTATATATGCTGTTCCTTTGTAGCTCAACTGGTAAAGAATCTGCCCACAATGCGGGAGACTGAGGTTCGATCCCTGGGTCAGGAAGATCCCCTGGCGAAGAGAAAGGCTACTCACTCCAGTATTCTTACCTGGAGAATTCCATGGATATACAGTCCGTGGGATAGCAAAGAGTTGGACATGACTGAACAACCTTCACTTCACTCACTCACTTTATTTACCTAAGATGTATTAATATACAATTGTGTCTAAGAATTTAAAGTCTGTTTAAGATTGACTGGTATTCTTAATCTGAGTTTTGATATTTAAAACAACTCTGGAAGAATGTTTACATTTTATCTTTTTGAAGAATGTTACTGACATTTTCAATTGTTCTCCCATGTTTTTAACTCCTCTTTTATGTGTTATACTTTTTCTTCTTACTAGATTTTTATATCATTTCATCAGATTTATTTTGCATCTTAACTTTTATTCAATTAGGTCTAAATTGCTTTTTACTTCACTTATTGACATTTTACATTTAATTATCCTATTGTTAAAAACAGTACCCAATATAATCCCTATTTTGTAAGCCAAATTAATACTTGGAAGATTAGAAATAAATGTATCAAAAAGTAAATGCTTTCTAAAAAGTATTTAGAAATTCCAATATTTTATATTGGAATATGAAATTATTTTAATTTAATCTGTGCCCTTTCTAAATTTTTCAAATTTTCTACCATGAGCTTACATTGCTTTTGAAAAAAAGAAATCAATGATTTTTTAAAGAAAAGCAATCCATTTTGATGATTATTTAATGTATTAATAGCTTTATCTTCTTAGATATTTTTTCTTTTAATAAATTAATCCCTATGTAAGCCTGGTTTCCTGGCAAAAGAGTTTTTGCATCTAAATTCCTACATACTGACCAAGCTAATTTATAAAGACATATCGAACAGAAGACAGTGTATTTGACAATTCTTGATGAATACTTTCTAGATGATCAGTAAAACTGCAAATCTTCATCACATGAATGTTAATGCCTGAATATTTTGGAATTTCTTTGCTTTTCAACTGTGAAATTAGACTAAATGGTCAACTAACTGGCCTTTGGAATTAGAATAGTGGCTAGCTAGCTAGTCTTTAAGTCTTTACATTCACTGTGACTGCTGAGACTATGATAGACTACTACTTATACAGTTTAAAAAATGGTTTTCTACTGGACTGGAAGAACTAGTTTATGTTTCAACACTCCCTGATCAACTTCAAAATTTTTGATATTTCACAAAGCAAAGTGTTTGGATTCTTTGTCTGATTCAGTGAAAGAACCCAGGTAAATGTTTATCTAAGAGAAGTTTTATTTATGTAGCCTATTAAAACTTAACCAATATAACCACATATATAAAAGAGTTAGAAACATTTCTACTCTTTGCTTTGAGTATTAGTTTTTTGATAAAAGATACAATTGAAGAAAATCAATCATTATTGAGGACTATTAAAGAATAAAATAGCATTTTTGGACCGTGGTTGACAGCAGGTAATTAAAATTATGAAACAAAACCCTGAATAAAGGGGACCACCATATTCTGATGTCTGCAAAAAGGCAGTATATATGTAAAAATACCTTATTTAAAAACTTTAAATAATGGGTTGGCCAAAAAGTTGGCCAATATTGAGATTCTTTGGAGTTTATAATGTGATGGAAATGGCAAAGTGTTGTTAAATTCTACTTGCAAAAAGTATGAATATCATGGCCTCATAACCCCTGGAATAGTGTGAATACCTAAAAAAATGGTTGTGAAATGGAACAGAATAAATTATGACTTATTCATGACTCATGACACATATTTTAGTAATGTGACTTTTAAAAACTTTTTCTGATGTCTGAAAAGAGGCAGCATATATAGGAAAATACCTTATTTACAAGCTTTAAATATTCGGTTGGCCAAAAAGTTCTTTCGGGCTTTTTTTTTTTTTCCTGTAACAGCGTATGAAAACTCAAATGAAGTTTTTGGCCAAACCAATATATTGTAAAATAGCTATTGTAGACATCATCAATATTTCCTATGCTCATTTCTACTTCTAAACTGAGGGCAGTTCTTTTCTCTTCTCTAAAATATTCGTTCCCCAGTTTCCACCTATCCAAATTCAGCTCCTCCTTCAGAGGAGGAAATGGAAATGGAAGTATAAAAAAGTTAACAATTGACTTTCTTACCTGAAGCAAAGCACTTTAGATTTCCCTAAAACATTTCTGGTAAGCAAGAGCAGTCATTCATTTTGAATTTCTGTGTTGCACTTAGGTGATTTAGAGGACATGAATCTAAACAAAAAAAATACTATTTGAAATCCTCTTCTTTTATTATATTCAGTGACATGTAGCAATATTCACAAGAATTCAAGTAAACAAACATAATTGAATATCAGAAGTAATGATTAAGTACATTTTGAAACCTGATTTCTTCCCATGAATTAGAGCATAAATGTATGAAAAATATGAAGTGTATGAAAACAAATTTGGTCTATCTTGTGATTTAAAAAAATCTTAGGCTTATTTTTTATTCAATATGGTTTTTAAAATAACATTTCATTTCATCTGTATAGTAGGATGCTTTATTATTTTGGAAATTATGTCACTCATAAAAATATTACTTTGTGTTACAGAACATTGCTGTAGACAAAAAAAATTTGGTATTTGAAAACCTTGATTATCTGCTGTGCATATTTATCTTATTCTAGCCTAGATGATTTCAGAGGCCTTTTCCTGTACAGAGTCATCAGAGAGGCAAATAGAAGTCCAGCTCCTGAATTTCTATTTATGTTATTACTATCTAATGAATTCTATTGTACAGCAGGTGTCAAATCATATCGGGTGTTTTGCAATCGAGTATGAATAGAAGATGTATTGCTACTGCAAATGAATCTAATATGAAGCTAATGAGCAGTAATGAGCAACTGTTTTGTCATTATTGAGGCAACCACTGAGATGCTAATAAACTCTCATTTTTGCTCTTTAGAAAAGCAGTGACCAGGATTTATAACATGGCCTTAATGTCCCCAAAGCCTGAGGCAAAAATAAATAAATAAATAAATAAACAGTGAAACCCTAAACTGAGAATAATTTAGCCATTTTCTATATGATTGTCCTCTCTCTTATTAAAATGAACCTGTTATAATGCCTTTTAAGTATTTCTATAACTGAAGAGAAAAGATGAAGAATGAGCATCCATTAAATGAATATGAAGTTAAGAAGATAGGCATCTTGCCTAATTTTCCTTAATGTAAATATAATAATTCTAGAGTTTTTCACTCACCAGTTCTTTTACAGTATAATGAAGCCTAATGTAGGCAACTTTTTATTTTTAAACCCAGTTACTTTGGAAGTAACATTATTGAGGGACTTTTTGTAATTAACTTATTTGTTCTCATGAATGGCCTAACTTGGTAAATAACCCAGAGCACTTATCGCATGCTATTATGGCCATATACTTTATGCTTCTGCTTTCCCTACAGTAGTGTAGGAGCAGGGAGCTCAATAAATATTTATGAGATGAATGGTGAATAAGTAATTGAATGAATGGGGAAGAGGCTAGTGCATTAAATTTGCCTTCTTAGGTAGAAATAATGTGCTTTAAAACAGAGTTTAATACACTTTCATTTGTTATGTCCTAAGACCCTAAGAACTCTGCTTCCAAATACTTTAACTATAGGATAAAAACAAATACTTTAGTAATATGACTTATGTAAACCTGTTGCTTCAACCAATAAACCTATACTAAGTCTAAGACTAATTTTGACATCTTCCTACAGATGTTTGCTAGAACACATGGTTTTAACAAATGACTCAAGACTTAATTGGTACTTTAAGTAAATACAGGCCTCTAGCAATATTCTTTCAGACTTTTTATATATTTATGTACTTTACATATTTATGTATATATGACTTTTATAGCCTCAAAAGTCCACCTATTTGATTAAAGATAACAAAAGCTTTGAATTATTAACTTTCTATCTTTGCTTTTGATTAGGCTTTTGTAGACATATGTGTACAGATGGAAAGCTATTTGATTTGAATAATTTAATATGCTCACTAAAGGGAAGGTTTCGTTTCCATTTCTCATAGTTATATTATGTGCCTACATGTAGAAATTCCACTTTTTTGATAGGTATGACTAAACTATGTAATAAACATTATATTTATATTGCATGAAATCTATAAAATTAAATAATAAACATAAGTGAAGAAGGAACTATAAATTGAAAGTTTGAAACTTACAAAAGAATAGAGCCACATGACCTGAAATGCTGTTTTATTTGACCCTGGAGACCCAAACTACTATACAAAGACACTGATATATAACGCATTGAGGAAGCTGACTCAAGATGGAGGTGTTGGTTAGATGGACTGTAACTTTAAATTGTGTCCGGCCCTCTTCCAAGTGAACCCAAACCTCTGGTATCCTGACTTGTCCACTTCCCATACCTCTATACCTTGTAAAATAACAACTGTCCAATATTATAAACATTTTTTCATATCTATAAATGTACACAAGAGTTTACAAAACTCTAGGTTTTGAAACATATGAAAATGGCAAGTAAGTTTCATGTTTTGATAACTTTTACTACATAATTTCCTTTACTGACTTCATATATCTTCGGAATGAATTAGCCCAACATGCAAATAATTCTTAGCACAGGCATCTATGTTACTTAGAAGACTATTTTTCATGGCCTTATTTCTTGTAGCCAACAATATCTGTGACTAATTGTGCTACTCATAAATTCAAGTAAAGCAATGTCCTCAAAATACATCTTCTAGTAATTATTGTAGGCCTCTTGTTCTCTACGGTGATCTAAAGAACAGTAAGGATAGTTAATTGTGCCATAGAGATACAAGTTATGGGTCATTGGAGCCTATTCATTAAAAGTAAAATAAAATCCCCAACATCATCTTTAATTTTGGTAAGGAGATTCTCCTACCATTTAAAAGAATTGATAACTTTTAAAGGAATGTGCCTTAGAGACAAGCTATATGTTTTAGGATACTTTCCATTGCTTCCCTGTCATCATGAGAAAGAAATAAAAGTATGAATTATCTTTTAAATTAAAATTTGAAGTAATTCCATTATATATGCTTGAGAATATATATGAGGATACATTAAAAAGTCTGCTACTAAACCAAGGAAATGTTTACTAAGGAGATATTTTATTAAATTTATTTCTACTGAACATCAATTGCTTACGGATGTTAAGGAGAATGATGGCACAATATTTAAAGAGTTTTAACAACTAATAGGATGAAAAATCCCTTTTATACATTAATATTATTTCTCATCAAAGTAATACATGCATATAGTAAAAATTAAAATAGCAGAGAAAGGCTTTTAGTAAAAAGCAATAGTTTCCTACCTTAGCCCTGACTACTTTTTGGCCTGCTCCTGTCTTTATTTCTTATAGTTGTTATCTTCCTAATTCTGTTGATTTGTTTGTTTTTTCAAATGTAATTCAGCCTTCTTCTTTTTTTTAAAGAATTATTTATTTTTGGCCATATCACTGGTGTGCAGCATCTTAGTTCCTTGAATAGGGTTTGTACTGTTGTCCCCTGCATTGCAGCTCAGAGTCTTAACCACTGGACCACCAAGGAAGTCCCCCAGTTCTGTTTTAAAAAGAGTTGATACAGAGCCAGTATGTCGCAGGCAGTTTTCACTCTGAACATGTAGACATCTGGTCTGATCACCATGTGCCTATACTACAATATTAATAGTTGTTAAATATTTCTAATATTAAAGCCATCTAAATAATAGAATTTGGGCTTCCCGGCTGGCTCAGTGGTAGACAATCTGCTTGCAATGCAGGAGAACACTGCAACGCAGGAGATACATCCCTGGGTCAGGAAGATCCCCTGGATATGGAAATGGCAACCCACTCCAGTCTTCGTGCTTGGGAAATTCCATGAACAGAGGAGCCTGGTGGGCTACAGTCCATGGGTCACAGAGATGGATACGACTTAGTGACTAAACGACCAGCACAAATAATATAATTTATATTTGCATTTTTGGATTGATCATAATTAAACATTATCTCTTGAGTCACCACTATTAAAGAAAATTTAGCTCATTCACAAGACCTATCTCTCCCACTTTTCCCAATTTATGATAGTTGTATGATATTCTAAATCTCTTAACTTTATAATGCTAAAGAATACTTAATACTTAAAGTTTCCCAGTATTTCTTTTTCTATTAATTGTAAATTGCATTCCTTGACTCCCCATTACTGAGGAGATTCTCAGGGATTCGCATTCCCTCTACATGTCTTCTGCCTGCCATGTATAATATAGACATTAACACATTGTTCTGCAACCATATTGAAATCTTTATTTTGTTTTGGTTATATAGGTGATGCTAGTGGTGAAGAACCTGCCTGCCAAAGCAGGAGCTGCAAGAGATGTGGGTTTGATCTCTGGCTCGGGAAGATCCCCAGGAGTAGGAACTGGCAATCTGGTTCAGTACTGAAGCTACATGGCTACTGTCCATGGGGTTGCAAAGAGTCAGACATGACTGACTGAGCACATACATATGTAATTACATGTATGTAAATAACATGTATATTTAACTGAAATATGTATATAATTAACCTAAAAGTTGTGTACAGTTATGTATGTATATAGAGAGTAAATAGTATTTATATTATTACCAGACATGCAAGTACTTTCTCCTCTACAAATCCAAAGTCAAAATCTCTTATTAATTCAAAAGAGAAATTTTCAGGATCAATAAATGGATTCTCTCTTCTTTCCTTCCATCCATTGCTCAAATCATATTATACTTTGTTTGGATCTTATTTGGATCAGACTTTCCTGTATAGTTTTTGTTTTTCTTTTAGACCTGGAACCACCCTTCTTTTCTTGTTGAGACAAGGAAAATGTTAGCCATCTTTAGCTTGTTCCTCATTTTGTGTGTTGCTTAGAATTTCTTTTTTTTTTTTTTTTGAAGATATTCTTCCCTAGAGTTCAGAGATCTCCTATTTTAATTTGGGCTGAAATTCTTCCAAGGCCTTGTGGATACAGTTATATCCAATCAGTTGTAGCTAGTTCTCCTTCTTTCCACTCAAGATACAGATTTTTTAAAAAGGTGACTGCACATGTTTGCCTTCTTTCAGGATATGACAAGCACCTATCGTCCCCCAAATTCTCTCCCTAATTGATCAGTATAAAAAGCAAAAAGTCAGAAGCTTTTTCCTTTGCTCTTACTATAGCATCTCATAATACTTGCTATTCTTTGAGCTTTAGCCAACTTTTCTCTATTTTTATTAGTTTTCAAAGTATGACTTGAGGACCCATGAGAGTCCACAAGACATTTTTGGTGGTTTATGAGGTAACAGCCAAAATATGGAAACAACTTAAGTGTCCACTGATACACACACACACAAATACTACTAAGTTACAAAAAAGAATGAAATCCTTCATTTGGAACGACATGCATCAACCCTAAAGGTTATTATGCTACGTGAAACAAGTCAGCAGAGAATGACAAATACCTTATGATTTTACCCATATGTAGAATCTAAAAAACCAACCAAACCAAACAAAAACAAACTCACAGATACAGAGCACAAGATTAATGGTGCCAGAGAGGAAGTGGGTTGGGGGTGGATGCGATGAGTGAAGGGGATCAGTAGTAAAGTGATGGATGGCAGCTAGACTTGTGCTGCTGATCATTTTGTGGTGTATGCGGATCTTGAATTATAGTGCTCCATACCTGCAACTTCTATAATAAAAGAAAATATTTTATGATAACACTAAGACATTGTTTCTTCATACTGGCATTTTTACGGATAATGAAAAAGCAAAGGTGGTAGGTAAAATGCAAGTGCCTTAGCATGAATCCAGTCAGTATTACCAAACTGGACTCAAAGTTCTTTTTTTTTTTTTTTAACAGTTTTACTGAGAGTGTTCTTAATGAAAAATAAAACTTATTACTGTATTAAATCTTCACCTTTGAGTACACCTTTTTAATACTATATGACAAGGCAGGAAAAATGCATAAAGCCTTTCTGTTGTACACTGGAACACAGTAACTGTCCCGGGCAAAAGAACTTAAGTGATCATTTGAGAAGGATGTAGAACTAGACACATTTGTTTTCATGAAACATTATTTCTATTTGAAAGAATGATTGACAGAAAAACTATGATAATGTAGGCGATAATATTTGCTTGATAATGAATGGAGAAAAAAAATCTCTTTAAGGAAACCACTAATAGTATTTATCACCAATAATAAAATTTAAGCTTTCAGGGAAAAATTAAGTTTTTGTAAAGCTCCTATCCACTACTGTGAGTTTGACAGCTTCTCTAAAGCGTTTTTTTTTTTTTTTTCCTGAGATTAGTGGTGATATTAATGAATGTGATTGCAATAGAAGAGCTACATAACCCAGCAAACTATTATTTTTTCCAAATGACAAATGTATGATGTTACAAATCATGCACAGATAAAAGATCCATTCAGAATACCCTACTGATCAATGCATTTCAATGTAACAGAGTATGGAAAGGCCACTGATGTGGTTTCAGATTCTACATTGCAAGTAACCTTTGAGATGCTATCACTTGTCAGATATTAGTGTAGTATCAGAGAAGAGTACCCAGATTTATCTGAAAAGGCTGTTAAAATGCTTCTTCCTTTTCCTACTACATTTTTGTGTGAGACCAGATTTTCTTGATATTTTTAATTAAAATTAAGATATCACAACAGATGGAATACAGAAGCAGAGAGAATTCAGCTGTCTTTATTAAGCCAGATATTAAAAGAGATTTGCAAAAGTGTAAGATAATGTCACTCTTCTCAATAATTTTTTTTGTTGTTTGGGAAAATACAGAGATTTTTGGTAAAAATACATGTAATTTATGTTAATATAGAGCAAGTTATGGCTATTGTTTTTAAATGAATACATAAACACTTTTCAGTTTTAATTTTTAAAAGAGCAAATGTTGAAATATGTAATCCATATATAAATGGTCTTTGGGGTCTTCAAAAGGGGTCCTAAGGCCAAAGCCACTATGTTTGACTTCTTGCCTGCAGTGAACTGAAGTATTCACCATAGTCTTTCTGCTGAGTTTTTGTTTCTGAATCCTTCTGAATATTTTTGTCCTTCTATCACGCTGGTAGTAGAAAACTGGCTAATTATGTTATTCCTTCAAACCCTGTAGAAAACAGCCCCTCTTCTCCTAATATGTACTTTGGGGAAATAATTATTTAGTTTACTTACAGATTATTAAATTTACCATATTATTGACACTGACTTTTGTCCCCGTATCTTTGAACTGATGTACTTTATGTAATGTTAGCTTAACTATTTCCTCCTCAGTTAGTAAAGGCTCTTCTGAGAAAGTTAGATTTTATTTTCTTCCCAGAAAGCTAACCCCATGACCTTAACACCTTTCTGATTTTAAGAGGCGGGATCTCTTTAAGTGTCAATGCCTGTAAAGTTTTCTTTAAGAAGCTCAAATAGAATCATCTACCGACATTTCTGATAATTTTCTGAAGCAATAAGAAGAGGACAAAGATGGACACATCCTTTAAAAAGGGGACCCTTTATCGTAGTATCATTGGTTCATCTCTTTCTATAGAACTTGAAAGCCTGTGCTCAGTAATTTATGTTAATGCTTTATTTTCGAAGTTTTCTTTCTTCCATAAGCTCTTCATACTTTGACCAAGAACTGACCTTTCCCCTCTTTGAAATTTACCCTCCAACCTACCCCCACTCTCCAGGCTAGCTTTTCATTAGGAAACTGGGGAGACATACCCTCACGTTGCTATGCATTGCGCTCTGGTGGCAGGCCTTCCTGACAAAAATCAAAGAGCTGCTAGTGCCGGAAGGATGAACTCTGTGATCTCAGCCCCCGTAAAGAGAAGCATCCCCAGAGAGAGGTTCAATTCATGTCAGAGTTAAATCTTAACTCATCTGAGAGCTGAGAAGCACTCAGGCTTTTGAATATTTTTATTGAGAAACATTTTCCAAATCACAGATCAGATTAATATTTCAGTAACTCTGAATGAATCTGGTCCAGGGCAACAAACAGTACCAATGGCTCATGTGCAGTGTGATTTAGAAAGAAGATTTTAGCGTCTTTACACAGTTTCTGCTATAATTTTTTCCAGGTTAGTGAAGTCAAAGTCGCGTAGTCGTGTCCGACTCTTTGCAACCCCATGGACTATACAGTCCATGGAGTTCTCTAGGCCAGAATACTGGAGTGGGTAGCTTATGCCTTCTCTGGCAAATCTTCCCAACCCAGGAATCGAACCTGGCTCTCCTGCATTGCAGGTGGATTCTTTACCAACTGAGCTATTAGGGAAGCCCTTTTCCAGGTTGAATAGGAACAAAGTCTAAAGTTTGTTTCCTCTTTATTTTCTTTTTCCTTTCCACCTTTTTCTCCTTTCCTCCCAGTCTTTCTCCCTTCCTTCCTTCTTTCTTTCCTCCCTTCCTTCTTATTTTTTCTAGGGATTTTTTTGCTTTTAAGAATAACCCATTGGTTAGCATAATCTTATTCTAATGCACCTGTATTGGGGATTTTTGAATACCATCAATAAAAATGGGGTATTCTCACAGGAATTAGTCTTCCTTTGACTTTTATGGCATTAAGCCCCATGTTACCCTAAATAAGATAGTGTTGCTAGTACTGGAAACTGTCTTAAAGTGGCAATGAGTCACTATAATTCCAAGTTAGAAAAGACTTAGTTTAACTATGCTAAATGTTGAACGATATATACCTAACCTTCATGAGAAAGTCTTGTGCTCTTAAGTAACAATATTGAGCATTTAAATGTGGTAGTCATTGTTCTAAGTGACTTGCATGTATTAAGTTATTTAACCATTAGAACCACTTCATGAGGGCAGTGCTTTTATTGTACTTTTTATAGATGAGTAAATTGAGGCACTGAGAGTCTTACAACTTTGTCCAAAGTGCTTCTAAGTGTCAGAAGTGGAATCAGAAAGCAGGCCAACTAGCTTCAGAGAATATGAATTTAACTCTCACACTATGATTTTTCTCTGGGTTTTCAAAATAGAGCATAATCAAAAAAAAAAAAAAAAACAAACAACAGTAGTGAATTCTGTTAGCAGCTTATGGGATTTTCATTATTTCTTATATCTAACTTTAGTGATTCATTTCCTTTTCACTGTAAGACAACTGAAATATTCATGCTTTGGTACATGTTGTTCCCTAATCTGAATCCCCTTCCTCTTTTTGCTAGTGAAATGCAACCCATTCTTTATAACTCATTTCAAATTTCATTTCCTCCATAAAATTATATCTGTTAAAAACCAGAGTCTCCTAAAATTTAAGAGCTGGAATAGAATACAGAGGATTTCTAGTAGAATTTCTACCCAAACCAAGAAATTACTGAACAAATCTGAGACCATTAGCTTCTGATTAAAAATAAGCTCTTCCATGGCATCCAATATCTTCTCTTCATAAATTTCTATTTAGCTAGTAATTCTTACCATCTTAAGCTAGACTATTATCTTTATTGTTTTGATTGAAATTTAGCATTATTCAGCTATTATCATTAACCTCTTAATTTATTCACTTATTTGCACTTCCAATACATACTTATTAGGGTTTTTTAATGTACACTCTTCTAGAATCTTCCCTGATGACTCAGATGATAAAGAATCTGCCTACAATGCAGGAGACACAGGTTTGATCCCTGGGTCAGGAAGATCCCCTGGAGAAGGAAATGGCAACCCACTCCAGTATTCTTGCCTAGAGAATTCCATGGAGAAGGAACCTGACAGGCTATAGTTCATGGGGGTTGAAAGAGTTGGACATGACTGAGAGACGAACACTTTCAATTCTAGATGCTAGAAGATAAAATAATAAAGACATAGACCTTGTTTTGAAAAAACTGGATATTTTAAAAATGTCTAACATAGACCAGAAGTCCAGGGAATGATAGTAAACACTGAGATCTAGAGAGAGTAGGATTTAGCTCTTTGGAAAAGAGGAAGAAAAACATTAAAAGCTGAGGAATGATCTCTATTTTATAGTTGGAGTACCTGATGCATAGAAAGGTAAAGTAATTTTTTCAGGATCATAAAGTTAGTCATTGGAAGAACTGAAATCTGAGTTGGCATTTCACTCCATAGCTGATGCTTTTAAATTAGGGTAATGAAAGAGTAGCATCATATTCAGGGAGTTGTATGTAATTATTTAAGGCTAAAGTGTGGGCTGTGGTAAGTGAAGAGGTTGAGATGGTGGTAAAATGAAGAGTCAGGCAAAGGCTAGCTGGTAATGAACTTTGGAAGCTAGGCCAATTCATTTGGATTGTATTCTCATTATCCATTTCTTCTAACACTGGGAGAACCTTTTGAGTTTGCCTTCATTTTACTGATTTGGTTTTCTCTAATGATGACAATTTTGGGTTTTCCTGATGCAATTATTTTTTACTCTGTTGTTACTTTTAAAAATTATTTGTTGCTTTGCCTATTTTGTTGCCAGCTTCATTTCTTTGTCCCACTCCATCTCAGAACACTGACCTCTCATGACTCCTTGCTTCTTGCTTCATCATCATTTAGATTTTTTTTGTTACATTAAATAAATGTTGAACATGGTATTCTTATGTTTTGCATAGGACGCAATTTCAGCAACATGCTTTTATTCCAAATTTTTTTCTTGTTTCAGTATTTTTGCATATTTATATTGATTGGAGAATGCAATGGCAACCCACTCCAGGACTCTTTTGCCTGGAAAATCCCATAGACAGAGGAGTCTGGTAGGCTGCAATCCATGGGGTCGCTAAGAGTCCAGCACGACTGAGAGACTTCACTCTCACTTTTCACTTTCATGCATTGGAGAAAGAAATGGCAACCCACTCCAGTGTTCTTGCCTGGAGAATCCCAGGGACAGGGGAGACTGGTGGGCTGTCGTCTATGGGGTTGCACAGAGTCGGACACGAATGAAGCGACTTAGCAGCAGCAGCATATTGCAGATAAATATTTACATATTTTAATGTAACATATATATACATATTTGCTTAATTGTGAACTCAGGGACATCTAAACATGTGCTACATGCCTAACACACTGTTGTATCTTAGTCCTCTTAACTGTGTATTTTAGCTCTGAGATAATTTGCACCTAGATCTGTCCATGATTTGAAAGTCAGCATTTCATGGTCTCTAGACCAGTCTGTTGGAGAAGGAGATGGCACCCCACTCCAGTACTCTTGCCTGGAAAATCCCATGCACAGAGGAGCCTGGTGGGCTGCAGTCCATGGGGTCGCTACAAGTCAGACACGACTGAGCGACTTCACTTTCACTTTTCACTTTCATGCATTGGAGAAGGAAATGGCAACCCACTCCAGTGTTCTTGTCTGGAGAATCCCAGGGATGGGGGAGCCTGGTGGGCTGCTGTCTATGGGGTCACACAGAGTCGGACACAACTGAAGCGACTTAGCAGCAGCAGCAGACCGGTCTGTTCTGCACGGCAGTTTTTCAGGACCTCTAACTGTTCTGGGGGATGAAATTAGTCTCTGGTTGCTATTTGATTGCTGAGGGATTTCATATGTGTGAGGAGAAAAACATTCAATGGTCAAATAAGTTTGTGGGATACAACGTGCTACTTCTCCCTCTTGGAAATGCATGATGAAGCACCTGGAGAAGTCCCGTAACAAAGAAGCTTGTTAAAAACTACAATGAAGCACCATCCCACACCAGGCAGAATGGCCATCATGAAAAACTACAACAAATGCTAAAAAGGATGTGGAGAACAGGGAACCATCTTACACTGCTGGTGGGAATGTAAGCTGATGCAGTCTCTATGAAAGAGTATGGAGGTTCCTCAGAAAACTGAAAATAGAACCATATGATCAACAATCCCACTCCTGGGGATATATGCAGACAAAACTCTAATTAAAAAAGATACATGTACACCTATGTTCATAGGGGCACTATTCACAACAGCCAAGGCATGGAAACAACCCAAATGTCCATTGACAGGTGAATGGGTAAAGATGATGTGGTGTATATACACAATGGAGTATTATTCGGCCATAAAAAGAATGAAATAATGCCATTTGCAGCAACATGGATGCAATTAGAGATTCTCACACTAAGTGAGTCAGAAAGACAAAGACAGATGCCACATGTTATCACTTATATGTAGACTCTAAAATATGACACAAACGAACCTATTTGTGAAACAGACTCACAGATATAGAGAAGAGATGTGATTATCAAGGGGGAGAGAGTTGGGGGAGCAATGGAGTGGGAGGTCAGGGTTACTAGATGTAAGGTATTATATATAGAATGGATAAAAACTACTGTACACCATGCTGCTGCTGCTGCTGCTGCTGCTAAGTCGCTTCAGTCGTGTCCGACTCTGTGCGACCCCATAGACAGCAGCCCACCAGGCCCCACCGTCCCTGGGATTTTCCAGGCAAGAACACTGGAGTGGGTTGCCATTTCCTCCTCCAATGCATGAAAGTGAAAAGTGAAAGTGAAGTCGCTCAGTCGTGTCCTACTCTTAGCTATCCCATGGACTGCAGCCTACCAGGCTCCTCCATCCATGGGATTTTCCAGGCAAGAGTACTGGAGTGGGGTGCCATTGCCTTCTCCCACTGTACACCATACAGAACTATATTCAATGTCCTATGGTAAACCATAATGCATAAGAATATTAAAAAGAAGAATGTATAAATTTATAACTGAATCACTTTGTTGTACAGCAGAAATTAACACAGTGATGTAAATCAACTATATTTCAATTAAAAAAAGATTGTTAATAATTCTTTTTAAAATCAGTATTTGTGAAACATTTCAAGGAAGATGTTATATTCATATGTCTCTTCACCCTCTCTGGACACTGCTTTGGTAAATGCTATGAGATAAATAAAGTCTGCTTCTCATAGACTTTGTTGGCCTGCAAATATCAATCTTTCTCAACACTTATTTGAAATGCTTTTTCTTAGATAAATATATCCAAGTTCAGAGCATCTCATATGGGTCAGTAGTAAAGAATCTGTCTGCCAACCAGGAGACATGGGTTCTATCTCTCCATTAGGAAGATCCTCTGGAGAAGGAAATAGCAACCCACTCTAGTACTCTTGCCTGGGAAACCCCATGGACAGAGGAGCCTGGTGAGCTACAGTTCCTGGGGTCGCGAAAGAGTTGGACAATGACTTGGCGATGAAACAACAACAACATGTCCAAGTTCTACACAATAGTACACTTGCCTCCCATTACTTCTTATCATCTTGTACATATTTTAACTTACTTTTTCTTTTTTGCTGAGATATCATTTACAGAGATTAAAATTCACTCTTTTTAAAAAGAGTAGTTCTATGTTTGGCAAATGCATATTGTCATGTAACTACCACTTCAATCAAAATATAGAACCATGGTGAATATTTAAAAACTTAAGTGTCTAAATAGGTGTGTAAACAGAGGCACTGGTGAAGGGGAGGGTTACTGGTGAAATCTGTCAAACTCAGAAAGCATGCCTCTTGCAGCTGACAAATGTTCACCAGTTTACTGGTAAATACAGACTCTGGATCTACACATTAGAACAGGAGTAGATTAAAGCGTTTTTTTTAAGTGATCTGTGCCATCTTGTTTCAGCGAGTGAATTTAGGGATATTCAAATACATATTCTTTTCCATCCATTCCTATGAACAGGAAAGTCATAAAGTTCCTCTTTCCAACTCTTTTCTCTTCATACATTTAATATATAATTTGTATACTCAACTTCTCTTTTGTTTAATTTGGTGTGTGTGTGTGTGTATCTACTGTAATCAGAAATTGAGAGGAATATAGTACTGTTACCCTTTGCCTATGCTGACAGCAAAGTGTTTTATAAATAACAAAGTATTTTTGAAATGTAAGATATTTTTCTATATTTTTTATCTTTATAATAGTGCTCAGAAAAATATGGATACAAGTTTACATGTAATGAGTGTTTTTCTTTGAGCTGTTAGTTGATGTGTGAGCAACACTAGCCAGTGATATTGGAGTGAATTTAATTTTAGATTTAGAGCTGTTTTCTGATGAAGTTTTTGATGATAAGTATAAAAAATTGCTGTGCCATTTTGAAAGGTAAATCTTGATGCACTTCTGCCTGTGATCTGGTCCTACATCTGGACCATATTTACCCTGTCTAATTCTCTTCTTTCAGCTCAGTATGACATACTCATTTTTAGTACAAGATAGGTCATGTTTATCTGTTGCACCGTCTATGGTCCAGTGATCTCTTTTGTAGTCTAAGGGGAGCTGCACAAAAACTGAACTGTGTCAAGGAGTCTGAGAGTGTTAAAGTTCACCAAGAAATAAAGATGAGGCTTTGCAGAAACAAGAGGGAGTTAAAATTAGTATGAATTGATTTCCTACCCCCTTTTCAGAAATTGTTCTCACATGTTGTGAGCCCCTTGGCCATTTATGTGATGCTCTGTGTTATGGCTGCGACATGACTATGCCAGAGGATGGCCAAGGTCAACAATGTGACCTATTTTTATTTTTTCTTAATAGGAAAAAGTTGCCATTCTTTTCCCACACTGGCAGAGTCTTTCTGTGTGTGTGGCTTTGCAGACTCCTTTTTGTGAAAATTTCACATCTTTTCCTTTGATTAAGCTTGTTAGATTTCAGACCTCCTTGAACTTTAAACTTCTCATTTCCAGCTTTTCCAGTCAGATGTTCTAAATCTAGTGATCTATTATACAGTATTATTAACTTATATATCCTTTGGCAGTTTTATAAATTATTGCAGAAATATTGTATTTTTCTTAAAATATTATAACAAACAGGGGATGATACTACTGTTTTAAGCTACTTTGTTTAAAATTGGATACTTTTATTACCAAATCTGAATTCTCTGAAAGAAATGAGAAGGTATTCCTTATGTGGATACTTCATACATCTCAACTTTCAGGTTTTCTTGGACTCGGAAGCTGGGCTACAAAGAAGTCTGAGTTGTTTGTGGATTAAATCAGTGACACTTATTTGGTTTAATCCTGAATCTACTTGAATGAATTACTCATATATTAAGGATACTATACACTCACTAAGTAAATAGCAACAAAACTTCTACTAAAACATGAAGCACTTAGTAGAAAATTCAGGTCATGTAATGGAATACAAAATACAAAACAAATAACAAAAAACAAAATATATAAAATCAAGATGAACATTTCTTTTCCAAAATGTACAATTAAGTTAATGTTCCAACTCACCTTTCGTGTATGAAAAAACCCAAGTGATGTCAGAATTGTATGTTAGGAAATATTGTGATACTTTCAGTCAAGAGGGCAGCCTTAAGTGATGTGAAATTCCACCCAATCACTTTCTGGATCCAAACACAGAAAGTGTTAGGAAAAATAATAATTGAAAAGTACATTTGAATGTGAACCCAAGAAATGGAAAACTTACCTGCCAGAAACAAAGACTGAAATCAGGTAGAATAGTGAGCTCTTACTGAAGTTGAATGTCTCATGGGGGAATCTCAGGACCTTGATGCCTGGGTTTTAATATCTACATGGACATGTGATGAGAAATTAAATCCAGGCAAATCAGGAGGCTGAAACTGAGCTAGAGAATTGCTATGTTCAGGAAACTGAAAATAGGAAAAAGTTATCTGGTGGCTTGGAAACAATAAGAAACCAGCATTTTCTAGTGCCATGGGTAGGAAAAATCTATATAACCCCAGTCTATGCTTTGAATAGCTCTGGGTCCAAATTCACAGTGATGGCATTAGGCAGTAGAACTACAGGTACAGTTACTAAGAAAAACATTGAGCCATTGCTGATGGCAAAATATCTCAAGAAGAAGAAACCATAAACTTGATGCATCTGAGATTCATCCATGTTGTTGCATGTATCAGGACAGGAGTTCATTCCGTTTTATTGCTAAATACTATTCCATTTTATGGAGATGTCATATTATTTTTTGTTCATTCTCTAGTTGAGGGACATATGAATTGTTTCCATATAATTGCTTAGCAATTGTGAATAAAAATGTTATAAATATTTACACATAGGTGTTGGTGTGAACATCCTTTCAGGCAAATACCTAAGGAATCTGACTGTTGTGTCATATTATAAGTAAATGTATGCTCCTGCTGCTGCTGCTGCTAAGTCAGTTCACTTCAGTTCAGTTCTGTTGCTCAGTCGTGTCTGACGCTTTGCAACCCCATGAATCGCAGCACGCCAGGCCTCCCTGTCCATCACCAACTCCCAGAGTTCACTCAGACTCATGTCCATCGAGTCAGTGATGCCATCCAGCCATCTTATCCTCTGTTGTCCCCTTCTCCTCCTGCCCCCAATCCCTCCCAGCATCAGAGTCTTTTCCAATGAATCAACTCTTCGCATGAGGTGGCCAAAGTACTGGAGTTTCAGCTTTAGCATCATTCCCTCCAAGGAAATCCCAGGGCTGATCTCCTTCAGAATGGACTGGTTGGATCTCCTTGCAGTCCAAGGGACTCTCAAGAGTCTTCTCCAACACCACAGTTCAAAAGCATCAATTCTTCGGTGCTCAGCCTTCTTCACAGTCCAACTCTCACATCCATACATGACCACAGGAAAAACCATAGCCTTGACTAGATGGACCTTTGTTGGCAAAGTAATGTCTCTGCTTTTGAATAGGCTATCTAGGTTGTTCATAACTTTTCTTCCAAGGAGTAAGCGTCTTTTAATTTCATGGCTGCAGTCACCATCTGCAGTGATTTTGGAGCCCAAAAAAATAAAGTCTGACACTGTTTCCACTGTTTCCCCATCTATTTCCCATGAAGTGATGGGACCAGATGCCATGATCTTCATTTTCTGAATGTTGAGCTTTAAGCCAACTTTTTCACTCTCCAGTTTCACTTTCATCAAGAGGCTTTTGAGTTCCTCTTCACTTTCTGCCATAAGGGTGGTGTTATCTGCATATCTGAGGTTATTGATATTTCTCCTGGCAATCTTGATTCCAGCTTGCGCGTCTTCCAGCCCAGCGTTTCTCATGATGTACTCTGCATATAAGTTAAGTAAGCAGGGTGACAATATACAGCCTTGACATACTCCTTTTCCTATTTGCATGTCCAACTTTGTGCAACCCCATAGATAGCAGGCTACCAAGCTCTCTGTCCCTGGGATTCTCCAGGCAAGAATACTGGAGTGGGTTGCCATTTCCTTCTCCAATGCATGCATTCAAGTGAAAAGTGAAAGTGAAGGTACTCAGTCATATCCAACTCTTCGAGACCCCATGGACTGCAGCCTACCAGGCTCTTCCGTCCATGGGATTTTCCAGGTAAGAGTACTAGAGTGGGTTACCATTGCCTTCTCCAAGTAAAATATAACTCTTCAAGAAACTTCCAAACATCTTCCAAAGAGGCTGTAATAATTTGCATTCCCACCACTAACAAATGAGGGATTCCACGTATTCTGAATCCTGACCAGAAATTTGTAATGTCAGCTCTGATCGTCAGTATGGTATTGAATAGGAGGGATGAAAGTAGAACATTCTCACTTAATTTCTGATCTTAGGAGGAAATCATTCATTGTTTCACTAGTACATATGATGTTAGCTGTAGATTTTTGGTAGTCATCCTTTATCAGATTAAGGAAATAGAAGGAAATTCTCTTTAATTCTGAGTTTGATGAGAGTTTTGTTGTTGTGTTGAATCACTTTGGATATTGAATTTTAATGATTCTTTTTCTGTATAATTGGGATATGAATGCATTTTTAAATTTTTTAGCTTACTGACATGATATTATAATGATTGATTTATAATACTTAACTAGACTTGCACTCCTGGGATAAGTCTTATTTGGTTATGATATTCTGTCCTTTTTTTACATTGCTAGATTTAATCTAATTCACTAGTATTCTGTTGAGGATAGTTGTATCTAGATTCATGAAGAACAATACATTCCAAAAAAATTTTTGTAACCTATTTCTGTTACTTGTCTGGCCTTGTAAAATAAGTCAGTAAATGTTTCCTCCTTTCCCATATTATGGAAGAGTTTGCATAGAATTGACATTATTTATTTCTTAATTGCTTGGTAGAATTGGCCAGCATGGAGTTTCCTTGGTTAGAAGATCTATAACTATAAATGTAATGCCTTTAATAGACACAATAATTTTTCATTTTTCCATTTTTTCTTGAGTGACCTTTGGCAATTTATGTCTTTAAAACAATTTGTCTATGTTGTAAAATTTATGGAAGTGAAGTGAAAGTTGGTCAGTCATGTCCGACTCTTTGTGACCCATGCATAATCCATAGAATTCTCTAGGCCAGAATATTGGAATGGGTAGCCTTTCCCTTCTCCAGAGTATCTTCCAAACCTAGGGATCTCACCCAGGTCTCCCGCATTCCAGGTGGATTCTCTACCAGCTGAGCCACAAGAGAAGTAAAATTTATGGGAAGAGTTATTCATAGTATTTCCTTATTAATTTTGAATGTTTATAGTTGTTATAGCTGTGACCTTTAGATGAAATAGGTAATCTTTAACAATCAGCCAAATAGAAATTCTGAATTTTTAGAAACCAGAAAGATAGCAATTAAAATTAAAAGGTTAAACAGAAAGTTAAATACAGGGGTAAAGAAACTTAGCTTATGAGAAGATATGAGAGAGGAGAAAAATCACTGTGAATATAAAAAGTGTAAATCAAATATGGGAGGTATGAAAGGGAAACAAGGAGGACAGAATGTTAAACTTGCATATATGTCTAGTAAGAATTCCAGAAAAGGAGAATAGATAGAACGGCAATATCCAATTAGTTAATATTCAATAATTCTCTAGAGGAGATAAAAGATGAGTCTTTGGGCTTTGAAACTCAATGAATCCTGAGGAGGAAAGATAAAAGCAAACTATATCCCTAGACACATTGATGTAAAATCTTAGCACATCAAAAAAAAAAAAAAAAAAGAATCTTAGCACATCGAAGTAGTGAAAAATAAAATAATTTTTTCATCTTAGAATTTGTAACTCTGATCAATTGTCATCCAGGATTAAGTATGAAATAAAGACACCATCGTATAGTATCAGTGTATGTAATACACAGATGTTCTTGAAGAAAGAAGAATTACAAGAAGGAAATTGAGTCTAGAACAAAAACATCATGTATGAAGGCATTATAAGCAAAGAAATTTGTAACTACATTAACTTGTAAAAATCAAAGATTAATTTGAGGAATTATTTTAAAAAGAGAAGATAGCAATCACATGGACAATGGGAGGAAATGTATGGAGCTAAAATATTTTAAGTTTCTTCTATGGTTTAAGAGGTGGATAGAGTTGGCTCAGCTGGTAAAGAATCTGCTGCAATGCAGGAGACACAGGAAGCATAGATTAGATCCCTGGGTCAGGAAGATCCTCTGGAGGAGGAAATGGCAACCCACTCCAGTATTCTTGCCTGAAAAATCCCATGGAGAGAGGAGCCTGGTGGGCTATAGTCCATGGGGTCGCAAAGAGCTGGACATGACTAAGCATGAACATAGATATGTAGACTACTTAGGTCTCTAGTCGGAGAAGGCAATGGCACCCCACTCCAGTACTCTTGCCTGGAAAATCCCATGGATGGAGGAGCCTGGTGGGCTGCAGTCCATGGGGTCGCTAAGAGTCGGACACGACTGAGCGACTTTACTTTCACTTTTCACTTTCATGCATTGGAGAAGGAAATGGCAACCCACTCCAGTGTTCTTGCCTGGAGAATCCTAGGGATGGGGGAGCCTGACGGGCTGCTGTCTACGGGGTTGCACAGAGTCGGACACAACTGAAGTGACTTAGCAGCAGCAGCAGCAGGTCTCTAGTATGCTTAGAATAAGTAGAGATTTTAGAAGAGGAGAAGATGATCACTAAGATAATAGAAATAGAAAGCAAACTTTTCAGACCAGGAAGGGAAATTAACAAATAAATAGAATTTGATAAATCTAATAGGAGGCACAGTATATTAGAAATGCTGGGCTGGAGGAAGTACAAGCTAGAATCAAGATTGCTGGGAGAAATATCAATAACCTCAGATATGCAGATGATACCACCCTTATGGCAGAAAGTGAAGAAGAACTAAAAAGCCTCTTGATCAAGGTGAAAGAGGAGAGTGAAAAACCTGGCTTAAAGCTCAACTTTCAGAAAACGAAGATCATGGCATCTGGTCCCATCACTTCATGGGAAATAGATGGGGAAACAGTGGAAACGGTGGCTGACTTTATTTTTCTGGGCTCCAAAATCACTGCGGATGGTGATTGCAGCCATGAAATTAAAAGACGCTTACTCCTTAGAAGGAAAGTTATGAACAACCTAGACAGCATATTAAACAGCAGAGACATTACTTTGCCAACAAAGGTCAGTCTAGTCAGGGCTATGGTTTTTCCAGTAGTCATGTATGGATGTGAGAGTTGGACTGTAAAGAAAACTGAGTGCCGAAGAATTGATGCTTTTGAACTGTGGTGTTGGAGAAGACTCTTGAGAGTCCCTTGGACTGCAAGGAGATCCAACCAGTTCATCCTAAAGGAGATCAGTCCTGGGTGTTCATTGGAGAGACTGATGCTGAAGCTGAAACTCCAATACTTTGGCCACCTGATGCGGAGAGCTGACTCATTGGGAAAGACTCTGATGCTGGGAGGGATTGGGGGCAGAGGAGAAGGGGACGACAGAGGATGAGATGGTTGGATGGCACCATTGACACAATGGACATGTGTTTGGGTGGACTCCAGGAATTGGTGATGGACAGGGAGGCCTGGTGCTGCGGTCCATGGGGCTGCAAAGAGTCGGACATGACTGAGCGACCGAACGGAACTGAATAGGAGGCAGGAAGGAAAAAAATAAGTTGGATTTAATAAAATATATGGTAAATAAAAATAAAGTTACATATGAATGAACATATATATCAGCAATAACATTAAATGCTAATAAAATAAACTTCACTATTAAAAGAGAAATGTATTTTGATGGTATAAAAAATTCTTAAAGATAAAGGTATATTGGCAAGTATTAAAAGAAAGATGTTATAATTTTAAATTGGGAAATCTGTATTTGAAGGAAAGTGTTAATGGGTGTATCAAGTACTGTATTTGCCTCTTGTTTCTTAGCTCCAAATCTCTCTTGTGTACCTTGCTCTGTGATGCTGGTACTGGGATTCAGCAGAGTAGTTAAATTTCCCAGATGCTTCTCCAGTTGGTTTCCATTAAGTTCTGTCAATAGGTGGCACTAGCGAGAGTGAAAAGGATAAGGGACTTCCTCTTTCACTGTTGCTCCATCAGTGTCAGCTTCGGTTTCCAGCTTCTCTGGGCACTCCCAGAACCAGTCTTGTCCTGTCTCTTTATTGGCAGTCTGAGCACCATTTCTGCAGGGCAGCTTCTCTGAGCTTATACGTTCTAGGAAGTTCTTTCCTTCCGAGAAAATAACTGCTTCTCAAAGTTATTATTTCTGAGTTACCTCCAATTCTTTCAATCCTCCAACATTTATACAACAACTTCTCTGTAGAGTGTGGTTTTTCCTTCCTGGTGGAATGCTGACTAGATAGATCAGGATAGAATAGAATTGAAGAGACTGATGCAGTGATTGTCTACCTGAAAGATATAGGTCAATATCCTGTATTTAGTTAACAAAACTATCTGAAGATACATAAAGCAAAGGCCTATGTAATTATGAGATAAAATGCAAAAACCCACAATTGTGAAAAGACTGTAAACTTTTTATGCTGAAGTAATTTTAGATTTTAAAAAAGTTTCAAAAATATTTCACAAAGTTCCCATATACTCTGTTTCTCCTCAAATGTTTATGCATTACCTAACAGTACAGTGATCAAATTGGTAATTAGCAGTGATAAATACCATTAACTATTATATAGATTTTATTCAAATTTTTTCAGTTACCCCACTAATGTCCATTTTCTGGTACAGGACCCAATCACAGATCCCATGGTACGTTTAGTTTTCTGGCTTGGTCTCCTCCAGCCTGAGACAGTTCTTCAGTTTTATTTGTCTTTCGTTACCTTGAGATTTTTGAAGACTGCTGATTAATTATATATAGAATATCTCTCAGTTTGGGCTTGTCTGATGTTTTCTCACAATAAGATTAAGGTTATAGATTTTTGCAAGAACACTATAGAGACGATCTTGTTTTCTCAGTGTTTCATATCAGGAGATCCATGATGTGTTTAATAACAAGTGATTTAGACTTCGAAAAGTTGGTTAAGATAATGTCTGTCAAATTCTCCACTGTTACAGAAGATATTTTTGACACTCCTAAGAAACTGATAACAGAAATCTAAAAAAAAAAAAATTAGGTATAGAAGAATTTTAGAATACTAAAAGTTCAATCTGGTAGGTAGTGCACCCTAAAAAGTATATTTTATTCAAATGCACATTAAAATGTACAAAATTGGCATTATATTGGGCTGCCCAGGTGGCTCAGTGGTAAAAAATCTGCCTGCCAATGCAGGAGCCACATGAGATGTGGGTTTGATCCCTGGGTCTGGAAGATCCTCTGGAGTCGCAAATGACAACCCACTGTGGGACTCTTGTCTGGAAAATTCCATGGACAGAGGAGCCTGGTGGGCTGAAGTCCATGTGGTTGCAAAGAGTCAGACATGACTGAGTGAGTACATTATATTCAAATGCACATTAAAATGTACAAATATTGGCAATATATTAGGCTACGAAAAAGTTTTAATAACTTCCAAAGACATGATACCATATGAATGACATGGCATAATCTTAATGTAATGTAGTTATGATATAAAGAGATATTCAAAAGCATATGATTGAAAACAAACAAAAACTATAAATATTTTATAAGCTAAATACCTTATTATAATTTACCTTATATAATATAGGGCTTTCCTGTTGGCTTAAATGGTAAAGAATCTGCTTGCAATGTGGGAGACCCAGGTTTGATCCTTGGTTAGGAAGATCCCCTGAAGAAGGGAATGGCAACCCACTCCATTATTCTTGCCTGGAGAATTTCATGGACAGAAGAACCTAACAAGCTACAGTTCATGGGGAAGCAAAGAGTCAGATGTGACTGAGCAACTAGCAAACTTATACAATATTTAAATGCAAACAACAATAGAAGCACTCTATATTAATATTTATTTGAAATACCTAGAGGGTAATTTATATTGAATATATATTATAGAAAGTAAGGAAGATTGAAAATCTGAGTACTGTTTAAGAAGCTAGACCACAGTTAAATTTTCCTTCTCCCCAAATAAAGAGTAAAAATAATAATAAATTGATAATACAGAAAATAAACATAAATTAATAAGAATAAATCACTGTTCTTTTGAAAACAATAATAAAACAGAAAAATACTGACAAAATTAATCAAAAAGAGAGGAAAGGTACAAATAAATTACATAGAATGAAAAACCAACAGGAAAAGCTTTTATTGAACTGAATAAAAGCATATAGAAATACTGGAAAAACTTTACAGCCAGCAAATTTTAAAACTTTATATAAATAGAGAATGTTTTAGGAAAAAATATAAATTCCAATCTTTCTTAAGGCACAATAGGAAACAATAAATAAAATTTGAAAAAATTCCTCACCTCTTAACACCTAGTGCCAAACAAACCAAGCTGAAATTGTTATATAAATTTTACTAAACTTTCAAGGAACGAGTAATACATATCTTATAAAGTTTCAGAAAAGTTTCAGAAAATAAATTAAAAGAGACAAAGCAATATTCCTAAATTTGATATTAATATGATTGACACCAAAACCAGATAAAGGCAATACACAAAAATAAAATTAAATATTAATGACACTCAAGAAAATGGAAACCTAGTCACAAACATAATGCCTGCAAATGAAATCCAGCAATATTTTTAAATAATTTACTTTGGCTAAGTATGATGTTCTAAAGGAATAAAATAATTAACTAGTATGCAGAGTACATCATGCAAAATGCGGGGCTGGATGAAGCACAAGCTGGAATAAAGATTGCAGGGAGAAGTATCAATAACCTCAGATATGTAGATGACACCACCCTTATGGCAGAAAGTGAAGAACTAAAGAGCCTCCTGTTGAAGGTGAAACAGGAGAGTGAAAAAGTTGGCTTAAAACTCAACATTCAGAAAACAAAGATCATGGCACCCGGTCCCATCACTTCATGGCCAATCAATGGGGAAACAATGAAAACAGTGACTTTATTTTTTTGGGCTCCAAAATCACTGCAGATGGTGACTGCAGCCATGAAATTAAAAGATGCTTTCTCCTTGGAAGAAAGCTATGACAAACCTAGACAGAATATTAAAAAGTAGAGGCATTACTTTGCTAACAAAGGTCTGTATAGTCAAGGCTGTGGTTTTACCAGTAGTCATGTATGGATGTGAGAGTTGGACCATAAAGAAGGCTGAGCGAATTAATGCTTTTGAACTATGATGTTGGAGAAGACGCTTGAGAGTCCTTTGGATTGCAAGGACAGTCAATCCTAAAGGAAATGAATCCTGAATATTCATGGGATAGACTGATGCTGAAGCTGAAGTTCCAATACTTTGACCACCTGATGTGAAGAGTTGACTCATTAGAAAAGATCCTGATGCTGGGAAAGATTGAGGTCAGGAGGAGAAAGCAGTGACAGAGGATGAGATGGTTGGATGGCATATTGACTCAGTGGACATGAGTTTGAGCAAGTTTCAGGAGATGGTGAAGGACAGGGAAAACAAGTGTGCTGCAGTCCATGGGGTCCCAAAGAGTCAGGCACGAGTGAGCGACTGAACAACAACAAGTGAAATATTCCACATGAGCAATTAAAAAAAAAAATGGCAGAGAATTTACTTGTGATAAAAAGACTAAAATAACTAGCTGTAGGAGATAACTTATTCAAACATAATTAAGAGGGTAAAATATTAGAAGCAGTCTCTTTGAAAGTCACAGAGAAAAGGTGCCTCCAATACCTGTTCTCTCCTCCTGTAGTAATATAACCACTAATTTTAAAGTGGACCCATAGCTGCCTATATGGCCTGGCCTCTCTGATGAATGAGTATGCCTTTGTCCGTTTTGGAAGTAATGTATGTAACTTTTAGGATGTATCTTGAAAGGGAGGGAGCCCATCTCATTCTTGACACTTAGGCTTTCCTGCCTACTGAGCTAGATATATAACTATGAATGGAGCATGTGGATGAGGCAACATCCTAAAAATGACAGGGCAACCAGATGTAACCACTTTGGTCTCTGACACCATGGAGTCACTATACTAGCCCTGGTAAGTATTCTATTTTATTTAAACCACTGATTTAAAAAAATCATCATAATAACTGTTGAACTTAAATTCTCCTTAATACACCTTAAAAAAAAAAAACAAACCACTTCTATTCACTGTTTTACTGGAGGTTTTAAGCAGTGAAAGAGAAAAAAAAAAAAGGGGGTATAATTTCTAGTAAGGCAAAATCTAAGAGGGTCTACAGACAAACCAGTTAAACTAGTGAGAAAGATCAGCCAGGTAGCTGTTTTCAAGAACAATTATGAAGACAATAAAATTATACCATGAACTGGTAACAAGCAAACTGGAAAATGTTGTTTAGAAAAAGCAGTTTCATAATAGGGGGAAACCAAAATTGACCTAAGATTATATGTAATAAAAAAATTTATTATGGACTTCCCTGATGGTCCAATGGTTAAGAATACACCTGCCAATGGAGGGGACATGGGTTCGATCCCTGATCCAGGAAGATCCCACGGGCCATGGAGAAACTGACCCTGTGGGTGAGCCCAAGCACTTGAGAGCCTGTGCTCCATAACTCGAGAGTAGGCCCTACTAAGGAAAGATAAAAATGAAAAAATGCTAACTTTTTTTCCCAATTAAGAAATAAATTCAGCATAATTTAAATAAAATACCTAAAACCCTATTGTGTGGAACTTAATTAGCCAAATCTAAAAATCTTTTAGAAGTTCATGGTTATGTGATATACTAGATACAGAGAAAAGTATCAGAACATGTTTGGAAAGAAAACCCAACATCAGGATAGTGATGTTGGCTCTGGGGCAGGGGAACAAAACTAAAGAATATTAGAGTTTTCCAACTGTGTCTATAATATTTTCTTTTCAAAGTATCTACAGAAAATACGTCAAAATATGTGTATTCATTCCAGGTGCTGATTCTATACATATTTGTAATATTACTCTTTCTATTTTTCCGGACACTTGAGAAAGAAATTCTGGCTACAATGTACAGATATCTTAATAAAAACTTCATTAACCCCCAAACTTCTGGTTTACATATTGAATTGCAGAAATTCAACTTTTAAACTGACCATTTGGGGTCTGCCATGCATCAGTTAAATTTCTCTTTTTGCCAGTTGTTCCAGGATTTAAATGGGGGAAATCCAAAAGTAATTAAGCTCCCCCTTTCTATTTGCTGTGTCTGTTTGTTATCACTGCAGCATAAATCACTGTCAATACCTGCTTCTTTACTATACGAGAATTTAGACAAGATGCAGCACGGTGTGTTAATATGTAATTTCAACTTCTTTTTCAGGCCTACATTTCAAGTCCTGCCAATTTGTCTGTATTGTGACTAGCTGTTTCATTATCTCTACTACTGTGGGCAAGAATCCCTTAGAAGAAAAGGAGTAGCCATCATAGTCAACAAGAGAGTCTGAAATGCAGTACTTGGATGCAAACTCTAAAATGACAGAATGATCTCTTTGTTTCCAAGGCAAACCATTCAATATCACAGTAATCCAAGTCTATGCCTGGACCAGTAATGCTGAAGAAGCTGAACGGTTCGATGAAGATCTACAAGACTTTTTAGAACTAACACCCCCAAAAGATGTCCTTTTCATTATGGGGGACTGGAATACAAAAGTAGGAAGTCAAGAAACACCTGGAGTAACAGGCAAATTTGGCCTTGGAATACAGAATGAAGCAGGGCAAAGGCTAATAGAGTTTTGCCAAGAGAATGCACAGGTCATAGCAAACACCCTCTTCCAACAATATAAGACAAGACCCTACACATGGACATCACCAAATATTCAATACTGAAATCAAATTGATTATATTCTTTGCAGCCAAAGATGGAGAAGCTCTACACAGTCAGCAAAAACAAGACCAGGAGCTGACTGAGGCTCAGATTGTGAACTCCTTATTGCCAAATTCAGACTGAAATTGAATAAAGTAGGGAAAACCACTAGACCATTCAGGTATGACCTAAATCAAATCCCTTATGATTATACAGTGGAAGTGAGAAATAGATTTAAGGGCCTAGATCTGATAGATAGAGTGCCTGATGAACTATGGACAGAGGTTCGTGACATTGCACAGGAGACAGGGATCAAGACCATCCTCAAGAAAAAGAAATGCAAAAAGGCAAAATGGCTGTCTGAGAAGGCCTTACAAATAGCTGTGAAAAGAAGAGAAGCGAAAAGCAAAGGAGAAAAGGAAAGATATAAGCATCTGAATGCAGAGTTCCAAAGAATAGCAAGAAGAGATAAGAAAGCCTTCCTCAGCAATCAATGCAAAGAAATAGAGGAAAACAACAGAATGGGAAAGACTAGAGATCTCTTTAATACAATTAGAGATACCAAGGAAACATTTCATGCAAAGATGGGCTCGATAAAGGACAGAAATGGTATGGACCTAACAGAAGCAGAAGATATCAAGAAGAGGTGGCAAGAATACACAGAACTGTACAAAAAAAAATCTTCATGTCCCAGATAATCACAATGGTGTGATCACTCACCTAGAGCCAGACATCCTGGAATGTGAAGTCAAGTGGGCCTTAGAAAGCATCACTACAAACAAAGCTAGTGGAGGTGATAGAATTCCAGTTGAGCTATTTCAAATGCTGGAAGATGATGCTGTGAAAGTGCTACACTCAATATGCCAGCTAATTTGGAAAACTCAGCAGTGGCCACAGGACTGGAAAGGTCCATTTTCATTCCAATCCCAAAGAAAGGCAATGCCAAAGAATGCTCAAACTACTGCACAATTGCACTCATCTCACATGCTAGTAAAGTAATGCTCAAAATTCTCCAAGCTAGGCTTCAGCAATACGTGAACGGTGAACTTCCTGATGTTCAAGCTGGTTTTAGAAAAGGCAGAGGAACCAGAGATCAAATTGCCAACATCCGCTGGATCATGGAAAAAGCAAGAGAGTCCCAGAAAACCATCTATTTCTGCTATATTGACTATTTCAAAGCCTTTGACTGTGTGGATCACAATAAACTATGGAAAATTCTGAAAGAGATGGGAATCCCAGACCACCTGATCCGCCTCTTGAGAAATCTGTATGCAGGTCAGGAAGCAACAGTTAGAACTGGACATGGAACAACAGCCTGGTTCCAAATAGGAAAAGGAGTACGTCAAGGCTGTATATTGTCACCCTGCTTATTTAACTTATATGCAGAGTACATCATGAGAAACGCTGGGCTGGAAGAAACACAAGCTGGAATCAAGATTGCCAGGAGAAATATCAATAACCTCAGATATGCAGATGACACCACCCTTATGGCAGAAAGTGAAGAGGAACTCAAAAGCCTCTTGATGAAAGTGAAAGTGGAGAGTGAAAAAGTTGGCTTAAAGCTCAACATTCAGAAAATGAAGATCATGGCATCCGGTCCCACCACTTTATGGGAAATAGATGGGGAAACAGTGGAAACTGTGTCAGACTTTATTTTTTTGGGCTCCAAAATCACTGCAGATGGTGACTGCAGCCATGAAATTAAAAGACACTTACTCCTTGGAAGGAAAGTTATGTCCAACCTAGATAGCATATTCAAAAGCAGAGACATCACTTTGCCAACAAAGGTCTGTCTAGTCAAGGCTATGGTTTTTCCTGTGGTCATGTATGGATGTGAGAGTTGGACCATAAAGACGGTTGAGTGCTGAAGAATTGATGCTTTTGAACTGTGGTGTTGGAGAAGACTCTTGAGAGTCCCTTGGACTGCAAGAAGATCCAACCAGTCCATTCTAAAGGACATCAGCCCTGGGATTTCTTTGGAAGGAATGATGCTAAAGGTGAAACTCCAGTACTTTGGCCACCTCATGCGAAGAGTTGACTCATTGGAAAAGACTCTGATGCTGGGAGGGATTGGGGGCAGGAGGAGAAGGGGACGACAGAAGATGAGATGGCTGGATGGCATCACTGACTCGATGGATGTGAGTCTGGATGAACTCCAGGAGTTGGTGATGGACAGGGAGGCCTGGTGTGCTTCGATTCATGGGGTCTCAAAGAGTCGGACACTACTGAGCGACTGAACTGAACTGAACTGAACTATGTCTTGAAGGAACAACCTAGACAGCATATTCAAAAGCAGAGACATTACTTTGCCAACAATTGTCCATCTAGTCAAGGCTATGGTTTTTCCAGTAGTCATGTATGGGTGTGAGAGTTGGACTGTAAAGAAAGCTGAGTCCCACAGAATTGATGCTTTTGAACTGTGGTGTTGGAGAAGGCTCTTGGGAGTCCCTTCAAGGAGATCCAACCAGTACATCCTAAAGGAAATGAATCCTGAATATTCATTGGAAAGACTGATGCTGAAGCTGAAACTCCAATACTTTGGCCACCTGATGGGATGCTGGGAAAGATTGAAGGTGGGAGGAGAAGGGGATGACAGAGGATGAGATGGCTGGATGTCATCAATGACTTAATGGACATGAGTTTGAGTAACCTCAGGGAGTTGATGATGGACAGGGAGCCCTGGCTTGCTGCAGTCCATGGGGTCACAAAGAGCCAGACACGACTGAGCAACTCAAGTGAACTGAACTGAACTGAACTGTGACTAGCTGGCAATTGGGCTGCTTCTAGTGTTTTAACCTTGGTATATTGGGTTGATATAGTTCTATTATGTTAGAGGTAAGATATTTTACATAGTCAAATTCATTTATTTTTTGTCTGTGATTATTTTCTCTCACAATCCCTACCTTTCTGATAAGTATTTACTTATTTTCAAAATTTTCATGATAGTTTTACTCTCTAGATTTTATAATCTGTTGAATATACAATTTATCTTAAAGTGAGATATAAAGTAAAATTCTGAAAATGACTTTTTGAAAATGGTCAAGCAGTTGATCCAATATTTTGGCTGATAAATCATCTTTTTTCCATTGCTACATTTGCTAGTGAAAATTTATTGGATTTTTTTTCCTGATTCAGTTCAGTTCAGTTGCTCTGTCGTGTCTGACTCTTTGTGACCCCATGAACCGCAGTATGCCAGGCTTCCCTGTCTATCACCAATTCCCGGAGTCCACCCAAACCCATGTCCATCGAGTCAGTGATGCCATCCAACCATCTCATCCTCTGTCATCCCCTTCTCTTCCTGCCTTCAATCTTTCCCAGCATCAGGGTCTTTTCCAGTGAGTCAGCCCTTCGCATCAGGTGGCCAAAGTATTGGAGCTTAGGCTTCAGCATCAGTCCTTCCAATGAATATTTAGGACTGATTTCCTTTAGGATTGACTGGTTGGATCTCCTTTCAGTCCTATAATTTTCCTGATTATATAAGTAATATATAACTTTGGTATATTGGTTTGAGATAATTATGTTATTGGTAAGATATTTTACATAGTCAAATTCATTTATTTTTGTCTGTGATTATTTTCTCTCACAATCCTTTCTTTTCTGATAAATATTTATTATATACTGATTATATAAGTAATATTTTTATTACTTATATAATAACTTTAAGTAATTAGTATATACTGATTATTTCTATATTATAAAGTGTTATTTCATAATGTACATTTGATTTTGTTTATAATATTTTATTTGATAAATATAGAATAATTTTTAAGCAATTTCCTCTAGCAGAGATACAGTTTTGCCCAAACATTGCCTAGCTAGGTAGCTATCCAGCAAGAGATATTTTTCATGGTGTGCTTCTAATGTACAGAAAATTAGAACATAACAAACATATGACTTAATGGTGACTTTTTAATGATTTTTAAAATGACTTTTGATAACCTTAATTTTGTAAAATATTTAATAAAATGTTTTAGTTTTCTTTATATATGTTCCATATTCTTTTATCTTTTAAAAATGTTTCATTCCTAGGTGCTATGTCTTTTTGCTGCTTTTAAAATGCAGTCTTTCACTATCTGCCAGCTTGCTTTTGTTGATAGGTAGAAAAGCTACAGAATTTTAGATGTTTATTTTATAATGATCTCTTTTAACACTTTTTAATTGTTTTCCTCGGGGTTTTTTTATGATAGATAGTAATGTTAGCTAAAGAAAATAAATTATCTCCTTCTTTTCAAAATGTGTCATTATTGTCCTCTAGTTGGATTGATTGTAACTTCAAGGACATTGTCTTGAGCCATCTGTTTCCTCCCTGACATTACAGGGATTTAATTCAGTGTGTCACTCATGGGGTATATTGGGTTGAGACAGTTTTATCATGTTAAAGAAGGATCCTTTCTTTTCTAGTTTAGTAAGATAGTTTTAGCAAATGAAAGAAAAAAGCTTGGTATAGTTAACTGTTAATATAATGCCTTTTAGCACTTAACAACACGATTACAGGATTTCCATCTTCTTATCAGAGATAAATTATATTGCCACATATTAATAATTACATGATTTTTACCCTCTTACTAGAGATAAGTTATAGTGTCAAATTTCCTACTCCTTTTATTCTAGAAATGACCTACTTGGTCACTGAATATTTTTCTCTTAATACGTGTAAAACACATTGTTAGCATTTGAGTTGGGAAAGCTTTGTTTTGTTTTGCACTTACATTGATACTTGGCACTGTACTGTAGATTCGTTTAATTTTCTTTTTGTTAGGTTGAAGTATGAAGTTGTTTTTACTTTTATGTATACATGTATATAGTCCAGAGTGTCCTCCCTACTCTTCAGCTCTACATATGGAACAATTATGTTCATTTGCACTTTTACTACTGTTAGAAGAACCACTGACTGAAACTGCTTGTCCTGTTTGGAACTGATAGTAACCACTTGCATGAGTTGTCTTTGAGCAGGAGGTCCTGGTAAAGAATGTGGAACTAACAAGTTACAATAAACAGAACAATTCAGGAAAGGTCAAAAGGAGAGGAGATGCTAGTCCACATGCCCTACCAACCTCCCAGAATCCTATACACACACAGACATTAAACCATAATGGAAAAGAATACAGAAAACATATATGCATTCTTTTCTGTATTCTTTTCCATTATGGTTTATCACAGAATATTGAGTATAGTTCCATGTGCTATACAGTAGGAACTTGTTTCTACTTCCCTCTCTTTGTTTTCTAAACTTTTTATTTTGTATTGGGGTATAGTCAATTCTATTTCCCTCTTGATAGTAGACTTTTCAGTAGCAGCAAGTAATGCCAAGACAGAAAGTATTAAAAGGAGACAAATACTGTTAATTTAGAATCCTACAATATTAATAGTTTTCTCCTGGGCTTTTTTTTTTTTCCATTTTCTTTAAACTTACATGATAACTTGACAGGTGTGTGGTGGTCAGCATAACAGCTTTTCAAAGATGTCAATGTCCCAACCCCTGAAACTTAAGAATACATTATGTGGAAAAGGGGCCTTGCAGATGTGATTAAGGCTCAAGATCTTGAGATAGGAAAAGTGTCCTGGACTATCCAAGCGGGCTCAATCTAATCCAATGAGTCCCTTCATGGCAGTTAGATGAAGAAGTGACTATGAAAGAAAAATTAAAGAGATGTAATATTGCTGGCTTTAAAGATGCAGGAAGAGCATCATGAGCCAAGAACTGTAAGGTAATACATTTGTATTGGTTTAAGCTTAAACCTTAAAGTCTGTGGCAAGTTGTTATGGTGGCAATAGAAAACTAATTTACAAACCTAACTTGACTGTTTACAAAAAATCTTAGTACAAAAGGCACTACTGCATTATCTTTCTGCACTTAACAATTGTTCCTAAGAAGTTTACCATCACTCTGATTTTGTTCAGCACTTTTATGTGTTTGGAGCAGGTTAATTTTGGGAATGAGCCAAAGATTCAGTTCAGCTACTGATCTTATCTAGAATACCTTGGTTTACAGATATATAACTTTGTTATTAATTTCTTGTTACAGTGTATTTTTCTTATTGTTATTAGAGAGACTTGCTTGCACAAATTCTACTTATCAAATTGTTAGAGGTTGTTTGAGCTTAAAATATGGTAGCATAGTTTGCAAAAAATTTGTGTAATAATATACAAATAAATTATGTTCTCTATAATTCATGACATTATGTATAACTTAGTTAAATAAATCTTATAAATTACATTATTTAAGATATCTTTATCAGTGTCTTAGTCCTAATCTCTCAAATGTGATGGGTGTCAATTTCTTCACTGAATTTATGTTTTTCAGTTTCTTCATGAACGTGCAATAGATTTTACTTTGTGTATTTTGATGCCACTGTTTATCAAGTAAGAGCTGACCATTGTGAAGAATGGATAAAGAAGATGTGGTACACATAAACAGTGGAATATTACTCAGTCATAAAAGTGAACAAACTGTGCAATTTGCAGAGACATGAATGGACCTAGAGTCCATTCTCTCTTACAGAATGAAGTGAATCAGAAAGAGAAAAACAAACATCCTATAATATCGCTTATATGTGCAATCTAGAAAAATGATACAGATGTACTTACTTGAAAAGCAGAAATAGACTCAGATGTACAGACAAATATATGGTTACCATGGTGGGATTGGGGGGGATGAATTGGAAGAATGGGATTGACATATATACATTCAATTCAGTTCAGTTCAGTTCAGTTCATTCGCTCAGTCGTGTCTGACTCTTTGTAACCCCATGAATAGCAGCACGCCAGGCCTCCCTGTCCATCACCAGCTCCCGGAGTTCACTCAAACTCAGTCCATCAAGTCGGTGATGCCATCCAGCCATCTCATCCTCTGTCGTCCCCTTCTCCTCCTCCCCCCAATCCCTCCGAGCATCAGGGTCTTTTCCAATGACTCAACTCTTCGCATGAGGTGGCCAAAGTATTGGAGTTTCAGCTTTAGCATCAGTCCTTCCAATGAATACCCAAGACTGATCTACTTTAGGATGGACTCATTGGACCTCCTTGCAGTCCAAGGGACTCTCAAGAGTCTTCTCCACAACCACAGTTCAAAAGCATCAATTCTTCGGTGCTCAGCTTTCTTCACAGTTCAACTCTCACATCCATACATGACTACTGGAAAAACCACAGCCTTGACTAGACTGACCTTGTTGACAAAGTAATATCTCTGCTTTTTAACATGCTATCTAGGTTGGTAATAACTTTCCTTCCAAAGAGTAAGTGTCTTTTAATTTCATGGCTGCAATCACCATCTGCAGTGATTCTGGAGCCCAGAAAAATAGTCTGACACTGTTTCCACTGTTTCCACATCTATCTACCCATGAAGTGATGGGACCCGATGCCATGATCTTTGTTTTCTGAATGTTGAGCTTTAAGCCAACTTTTTCACTCTCCTCTTTCACTTTCATCAAGAGGCTTTTGAGTTCCTCTTCACTTTCTGCCATAAGGGTGGTGTCATCTGCATATCTGAGGTTATTGATATTTCTCCTGGCAATCTTGGTTCCAGCTTGTGTTTCTTCCAGCCCAGCGTTTCTCATGATGTACTCTGCATATAAGTTAAATAAACAGGGTGACAATATACAGCCTTGACGTACTCCTTTTCCTATTTGGAACCAGTCTGTTGTTCCATGTCCAGTTCTAACTGTTGCTTCCTGACGTGCATATAGCTTTCTCAAGAGGCAGGTCAGGTGGTCTGGTATTCCCATCTCTTTCAGAATTTTCCACAGTTTATTGTGATCCACACGGTCAAAGGCTTTGGCATAGTCAATAAAGAAGAATAGATGTTTTTCTGGAACTCTTGCTTTTTCGATGATCCAGCAGATGTTGGCAATTTTATCTCTGGTTCCTCTGCCTTTTCTAAAATCAGCTTGAATATACTTTGTATAAAACATAACTAATGAGAACTTCCTGTATAGAACAGGGAACTCTACTCAGTGCTCTATGGAAACCTAAATTTACAGAAAATCCAAAAAAGAGGAGATATATGTTTGTGTATAATGGATTCTCTTTGCTGTACAGCAGAAACTAACACATTTTTAAAGCAATTCAGTTCAGTTTAGTTGCTCAGTTGCGTCTGACTCTTTGTGACCCCATGGACTGCAGCACACCAGGCCTCCCTGTCCATCACCAACTCCTGGAGCTTTCTTGAACTCATGTCCATCGAGTTGGTGATGCCATCCAACCATCTCATCCTCTGTCGTCCCCTTCTCCTCCTGCCTTCGATCTTTCCCAGCATCAGGGTCTTTTCCAATGACTCAGTTCTTCACATCAGGTGGCCAAAGTATTGGGGCTTCAGCATCCATCCTTCCAATGAATATTCAGGACTGATTTCCTTTAGGATTGACTGGTTTGATCTCCTTTCAGTCTGAGGGACTCTCAAGAGTCTTCTCCAACACCACAGTTCCAAAGCATCAATTCTTTGACGCTTAGCCTTCTTTCCAGTCCAACTCTCACATCCATACATGACTACTGGAAAGACTATAGAGCCATAAATTTACTCTGTGGTTTTTGCCTTTATCTCGCATAATTTAACAAGATATGTTCATTTTTTCTTGAGTTCTACAGATTCTGTATTTTTAGCTGATTTTTTATAAGAAATTCTTTTCTACTTCTGAGAGATTTGATTTGCATTTCTTATTTAAAATAAGAAATATTTTGGATAAGAAAAGTTCTTGTCCTTCGAAATGTAATAAGAAAATATGCTCATCTTATTTCAGTTTAATGGGATTTTGCTATTAGTCTTAATAATTTATAGATAATTGATTAAAAATATCCCATGGAAATTTGAAAAGCATATGTATTCTAGGTTAGTTGGTTACAGAATTATAATATATTAATCAATTCAGACTTTATTAAGTTTATATATCTATTTGAACTGATAGTTTCTGAGAGAAAGGTATTACAAAATATTTCTTCACGATTAAAGCTCTATCAGTCAGTTTCTCCTCTGACCACACTTTCTTCACAGCAGAAAAAATAGTTTTACATAAATGTAATATTCTTCCATGCCTTTTTATCACACTTAGAATCAACTTGCTGCCGTTACCTTACCCAATATAATTTTAGTCTGTAGGACACAGTTGCTTCTTCCCTCAGAGTCTTTGATTTTCTGAAATACTTCCACCTCCTTGCCTCCCACACATATACCTTGTTTTTGGCATCTTTACTCTTCTGCTTCCCTTTTATTCTACAGTTTCAGGTACCTTATATCTTCCTCCCTCATAATTTCCTCCCAGAATTAAAATTCATTTTTCCTTGGAGAAGATTGGTTTTCATAGTAAAATTCTTTTAATTTTTTTCTGGACATAAAGGTTCTTCTGTGACTTTTAGGAATATATATTTGCCAAGAAATGAGAAACTCTCTGGGAGTTATCCTTTCTTTTAATTTTCAGCACTTAGGACCAGCACACTCCTTCGCAATTTTAATTACATCTGCATGATATCTTCCAGAAAAACCTTAAAGTTTACTTCTTTGATGGCCATTCATAGTTTTACAGTGCTACAAGACAATTATTACTTTATATTTATCTTCCTTTTATTTTATTGAAAGGTCAAAAGAGGTAAATAATTAGCAGAATTTATTACATAGAGCTTCAAAATTTAAAAGCTAAAAAAACCCTTGAGAAATGGGTAGTAGATGATGAAAGGGAAAATGCTTTTCAGCCTTTTTTGAGTAAATATATTTAAATTTGATACAGTTGTACTACATATTATGTTGATGTGTTTCTTATTTATCATCACTTGTTTATTTGAAATATATTTACTTGTTAATAGGAGACCATACTTTTTATATATTTTCTACTTATATTTTCTGGCCCTTAAAGATATGAAAAAAGATGTTAAAATTTACTCATGATAGGAGAAATGCCAATTAAAATTACACTGAGATACTATTTCTCCTCTATCAGATTGGCAAAAATCCAAAAGTTTGACATCTGTTGGCAAGGCTATGAGAAAATATTCACTCATATATTGCTCATGATAATAAAAAATGGTACAACCCCCTGGAATAAAATTTGGCAACATCTAACAAAACTATATAAACATTTACCCTTTGACCCAGAAAACTCATTTCTAGGAATCTATCCCAATGATACTCTGGAAAACTATGAAAGACATATGTATGAGGCTATTTACTAGAGTTATTTATAGTAACAAAAATTGGAAAGAGTCCAAATACTCACCAATTGGTGTCTGATTGAATATGAACTAATTACAATCATACAATGGAAATTGGTAGCTGTAAAAATAAATAAGGGATGTTTTTATATACACATATGGAATAATTTTCAATACATATTTTTAAATGAAAAAGAAAAGTAAGTTGGGGAAAACTGTGTATACTTATCTATAGGACAGAAAAAAGGAATAAGATCTAGATATTGAAGATTAAAAAGTTATATATCTTGTTTTATAGACTTGACTTTGTAATTATGAATGTTATTTTATGGAAATATGAAAAATTAAATCAAAAAGAAAAAATGCAAAAAGGTAAACACAAAATTAAAATAAGACAAATGAGTCTAAGTCTGTAGTAAGCTGTTGGCATAACCACCCAGAAAATAATTAATGCAAGAGATTAAAATATAGTGAATTAAAATATAGTGAATGGGATGATTTGGGAGAATGGCATTGAAACATGTATAATATAATATGAAACGAGTCACCAGTCCAGGTTCGATGCACGATACTGGATGCTTGGGGCTGGTGCACTGGGACGACCCAGAGGGATGGTATGGGGAGGGAGGAGGGAGAAGGGTTCAGGATGGGGAACACATGTATACCCGTGGCAGATTCATTTGATATATGGCAAAACCAATACAATATTGTAAAGTTAAAAAATAAAATTAAATTAAAAAAATATAGTGAATCAATTGAAATTTCTTAGTGAGTTACATCCTAAAAACCAAAACAACAGAAACAAATTAAACTGTTTTGGTAATCTACTCTTGGTGTTGTTATTCTGTAACTATTACATATGTATAGTAGGAAAAAGTACATTAATTTCTTTAGGAACTAAAAATCTTGGTATAAGAGAGAAGAGAAATAGGTATAAGATTAAGGGAATTAAAGGCTCAGATTCTACATCTGAGTTAGAAATATTGATATGATATCATATGTATTTTCTCTTAAAAGCACAGCAAAAGCAAACAAACATATTTACTAGATTTGCCTGCTGAATAGCCTAGACACGACTAACCTAACAGCAATGAATACGCACATGCCCAAAGCGTGGTCTCATTCCCAATAACCAGAGCAAGACTCCTTGGTTTGTTTGAATATGATTGAATTCCTTGGCTGAATCCAAGTCTGAGGCAGAAAAAATACAAGGTAATCCTGGAACATCATGTCCAATAAGAAAGCAAGGTCAGTCAGTTCAGTTGCTCAGTTGTGTCTGGCTCTTTGTGACCCCATGGACTGTAGCACACCAGGCTTCCCTGTCCATCACCAACGCCTGGAGCTTACTCAAATTCATGTCCATCGAGTTGGTGATGCTATGTAACTATCTCATTCTCTGCCACCCTCTTATCCTTTTGCCTTCAATCTTTCCCAGTATCAGAATCTTTTCCAGTGAGTTGGTTCTTCACATCAGGTGGCCAAAGCATTAGAGCTTCAGCATCAGTCCTTGCAATGAATATTCAGGGTTGATTTCCTTTAGGATTGACTGGTTTCATCTCATTGCAGTCCAAGGGAGTCTCAACAGTCTTATCCAGCACCACAATTTGAAAGCATCAATTCTTCGGCACTCAGCTTTTTCTATTGTCCAACTCTCACATCCATACATGACTACTGAAAAAACTATAGCTTTGACTATACAGACCTTTATTGGCAAAGTGATGTTTCTGCTTTTGAATATGCTGTCTAGGTTTGTCATAGCCTTCCCTCCAAGCAGCAAGCATCTTTTAATTTCATGGCTGCGGCCACTATCCACAGTGATTTTGGAGCCCAAGAAGAGAAAATCTGTCACTCCTTCCACTTTTTCCCCTTATATTTGACATGAAGTGATGGGACCAGATGCCATGATCTTAGTTTTTTGAATGTTGAGTTTCAAGCCAGTTTTTTCACTCTCCTCTTTGACCCTCCTCAAGAGGCTCTTTAGTTGCCCTTCACTTTTAGAGTGGTATCATCTGCATATCTGAGGTTGTAGATACTTCTCCTGGCAATCTTGATTCCAGCTTGTGATTCATCCATACTGGCATTTCTCATGATGTCTGCTGCTGCTGCTGGTAGGGCTTCCCCGGTGGCACTAGTGGTAAAGAACCTGCCTGCCAATGCAGGAGAACTAAGAGACGCCGGTTCGATCCCTGGGTTGGAAAGATGCCCTGGAGGAGACAATGGCAACCCACTCCAGTATTCTTGCCTGGAAAATCCCATGGACAGAGAAGCTTGGCAGGCTATAGTCCATGGGGTCACAAAGAGTCGAACATGACTAAAGTGACTTAGCACATGCTGCATATGAGTTAAATAAGCTTTGTTGTACTCCTTTTCCAATTTGCAGCCAGTCAGTTGTTCCATGTCTGGTTCTAACTGTTGCTTCTTGATCTCCATACAGGTTTCTCAGGAGGAAAGTAAGGTGGTCTGGTATTCAAATCTCTTTAAGAATTTTCCACAGTTTGTTGTAATCCACACAGTCAAAGGCTTTAGTGTAGTCAATGAAACAGAAGTAGATGTTTTTCTGGAAGTCCCTTGCTTTCTCCATGATCCAACGAATGCTGAAAATTTGATCTCTGGTTTCTCCACCTCTTCAGAACCCAGCTTGTACATCTGGAAGTTCTTATACATCTGGAAACTCATGTAATGCTGAAGTCTAGCTTGAAGGATTTTGAGCATAACCTTGCTAGAGTGTGAGATGAGTGTAATTGTGTGGTAGATTGAACATTCTTTGGCATTGACCTTCTTTGGGACAGGAATGAAAACTGGCCTTTTCCAGTCCTGTGACCACTGCTGAGTTTTCCAAGTATGCTGGCACATAGAGTGTAGCACTTTAACAGAATCATCTTTTAGGATTCTAAATAGCTCAGCTGGAATGGCCAGCTGAGCTGTCAGCCCCCAATAAAAACTTTAAACACTGAGTTTCTAGTGAACTTCCTAAGTGTATGGCCTTTTATGTGTGTTGTCACTTGGTGGCTCAGATGGTAAAGCATCTACAATGCAGGAGACCCAGGTTCAATCCCTGGGTCGGGAAGATCTCCTGGAGAAGGAAATGGCAACCCACTCCAGTACTCTTGCCTGGAAAGTCCCATGGATGGAGGAGCCTGGTAGGCTACAGTCGATGGGGTCGCAAAGAGTCAGACACGACTGAGCGACTTCACTTCACTTGCTGCTAAGTGAATACTGTGTGAGTGTGCTGGGAGAGGGCTCTTGCAAGCTTGCACCTGGAGTCCCCATGTATCTTTACTATTTGTTGATTTTCTTTATATCTTTTTTGGGTAATAAACCATAGCCACAAATATGACTATATGCTGAGTCCTGTGAATTTGTCTAGTGAATCACTGAACCTGAAGGTGATCTTGGAGATCACAACACAAAGACTCTGCATGTTACCACCAGTCTATGGAAAATACATAGACCAGGGGAACATGTAAGTGACCCCACAGTGATACAAGCAGTGGAGTACAGAATGTGGAAAGCTCTACAGTCTCTTTAAAAAATAAACTGTAAAAGAAACAAAGAGGAAGAAAAAATATACTAGTTAAAAGAGATTTATGAAACATTTAGAGATGAAATAAACTGATCCTTGGGATTGGTTTTTAAAGTAATTCTATAGTGGTAGTGGTAAAAATCATATTAATTTAGCTTATATTTCAAGAATTTAGAAAAAGCACTTTGAGGAGTCCTAAGAATAATCAAGAGAAAGGATATAATATATATCAAAACAAAACAAACAAAATGTAAAACAGGAGAACTGAGGAAGGTATTAAAAGAAACCCTTGAGTTGACTTCTTTTAGGATCAGCTGTATCGATGCTTAAGCAGTTTAAGAAATCTCCCCTCTTATTCTGCACTTAGAACACTCTTGCTTTGGCTTGCTAGCCCCACTGTCCACCTTGTAGCTTCAAAGATGTTCTCTGTTCCTGTGCTGAGGTCTTTCTGCTTCACCATAAAAGAATCCCATTGACCCCGTGATATGAACATGTTTCAGTTTCAGTTTTCCTCTTACCTACTTTTTTCTTTCATATAATCCTATAGTCTGTATTGTGTGGCCAATGCCAGAGTATTAGGTTTATGTGGGAGGGAAGATGAAATAATTACATATTATAAAAGATATATAAAATGCATGTATATAAAACACATACATACATATTCATATACATATTTATATAGCTAGATGCATGTGTGAATATATATACTTTTACACCAAAATGTGTTGATGATATGACTATATTGTATATTTTGCTAAAATCAGAATTTTGAAACAAATTTTCTGTTAAAACATAAAATATTCCATAGATGCAAAAGAAGTATCAATGTAAAACAAAAATAAACAATGAAAATGTATATACAGATATTACTGTGCTATGTGCTTAGATGCTCAGCCCTGTCCAACTCTTTGTGACCCCATAGACTGTAGCCCGCCAGGCTCCTCTGTCCATGGGGATTCTCTAGGCAAGAATACTGGAATAGGTTGCCAGGCCCTTCTCCAGGGGATCTTCCCAACCCAGGGATCAAACCCAGGTCTCCCACATTGCAGGAGGATTCTTTACCATCTGAGCCATCAGGAAAGCCCAAGAATACTGGAGTGGGTAACTATTCTTTTTACCAGGGGATCTTCCTGACCCAGGAACCAAACCAGGATCTCCTTCATTGCAGGCAGATTCTTTACCAGCTGAGCTACCAAGAATCATTTAATTAAATATGACTCTGGCTGTTTATTAAAAAGAACCCTGGCTCAAGTGCTTTATGGATCTTCAAGAAACAGGTTCTTCTTTTAAAATAGATTTTCCTTTGAGTATAGAGGAATTATAAAGCAGAAAAGTGAAAGTGTTGATCGCTCAGTTATGTCCAACTCTTTGCAACCCAATGAACTGTAGCCCATCAGGCTCCTCTGTCCATGGGATTCTCCAGGCAAGAATACTGGAGTGGGTTCCATGCCCTCCTCCAGGGGATCTTCCCAACCCAGGGATCAAATCCTGGTCTGTATTTTCAGGTGGATTTTTTACTGTCTGAGCCACCAGGGAAGATGTAAATTCAATATCAAAAGCAGTTAAAGTTATAAAACAAGGAAAATGAATATCTCACATGTAAACATACATGCAAAGATTCTTAAAATATTAGCAATTTCCAATCTTTAGTGTTTACTCTTCCTTTAATAAAGGGTTATATATAAGATATGAATTTACTTTTGATGCAGTCCTAGCTCCATACAAAAAGTTTGGATATATAAATAACATTCAACCTCATGATTTCCTAAATTGCTATCTTTAAAATTAATAATGTGAATGAAATAGCATTGAACTCATAATTTATGTCTTCCTTGATCTGTAACTAGGCAAATGCATTTAAATTTTCAAGTGTTTAACTTTAAAAACAATTCTTAAACATATATTTATTTGTAATTCAAAATTAAGATAACTTCTGATTTTATCAAATAAAAGATGAAGACTGTGTTGCTCTTCTCTCCTTTGTTAGTTTCCTATCCATAATTCCTCCCATTCTTTGTCATCCTAATTTTTGTCATATTGATTCCTCTTTTCCTTTATAGTAGGCATCTCTCTGCAAATTTTGCCCTTTAGGTTTTATCTTTAGGTACATTTATCAAATTATTGAGGATAGCGTTTTCCAATTACAGACTGCCAAAATACTTTGTTTTATAATACATTAGTGTATTCAGTAGAAAGGACCCTTTCACAGTAAGGCTAGCTAGACAATGCAGAGATAAACACAATTACTCTGATATTCTAATTTACAGGCATCTTTGTTGTTGGTGGTGTATAGTCACCAAGTCATGCAACCGTATAGACTGCAGCCCACCAGGCTCCTCTGTCCATGGGATTTTCCAGCAAGAACACTAGAGTGGGTTGCCATGCCCTCCTCCAGGGGATCTTTCCGACTGGGGATTGAACCTCCGTTTCCTGTGATTCCTGCATTGCAGGCTGATTCTTTACCTCTGAACCACCTGGGAAGCCCAAAAGGCATCTTAAGGGAGACTAATATAATCATAAGTATGGTGAATTTTCTCTAGGAAGTTGTATTATGCAAAATTTCCCCTAAATTTTTAACTATAAAACAGATTTTAAAGCCTAGAACATTTTTAGTATTCCACAAAGTAAATGTTTTTCCAATAGGACAATACTGTTTTGTACTATCTTTAAATTTTTAAACAATATCAATACTCACTGGCAGTCAAACTTGCCATTTTTTCCTCATTATTCAGCTTTAAAATTTGATTAATCTCCTGGTAACCTGGGGGCAAATTTTTTTTATTTGGTAAAAAGGTACAAAATGGTATATTTTCTGATACACTTCTTAAGATGATGTTCACATAATAACAACAGCTTGATTGGGTACAAAATCTTGAATCAACTCTTTCCTCTCAAAGCACCACCGATGTTTATTTTCTTCTGGCATTCTAAGACCAGTTTAGCTGTTCCTTTACAGTGAATCTAGCTTTATGCTTAAGAATCAAACATTTTACTAGAATATGTCTAGGTAAGCAAGTATCTCTCTCTTTTATTTTTCTTGATTTATAATGGCGAACGTTCTCAATTTCTTTTTTTGTAAATATATATTTTTTTAATGTGGACCATTTTTAAAGTCTTGAGTTTTTTTTTTACAATATTGTAATATTGCTCTGTTTTATATTTTGTTTTTTTTTTTGGCTACAAGGCATGTGGGATCTTAGCTCTCTGATCAGGAATCAAACCCACACCAACTGCACTGAAAGGTGAAGTCTTAACCACCAGACCAACAAGGAAGTCCCTTAATTCTAAATTCAAAACTTTTTAGATGAGAAGTGGTTTCTTCTCTTATACCTTTATTACTTTACTCAAATTGTTTGGATTTCTTCCTTCCTACTTCTACTTTTTATAGTTTGTACATTTGTTCTTTACCTTTAATTTTTGTTCTTTCATAATTTACATTATCTTATCCTTTTCTTCAGCATACTAGGAGTACTTTTCATGTTGGTTCGTACTCTAATGATTCAAATTTTTCTGCAATGCCAAATAGCTCTTTTGGTGTCTTTGAGATTTGGGAGTAATTATTCAACCTCAATTTCTTTGCCTTTTCTCTGAAAAATTTTTATATATTTACATTCTATAGTTATTTGATTAGTTAATGAATGAAGCAACTTAGAGAATTCCAAGGCGAGCTGTCACCATGAAAGAATTATAGATAATGATACTCTTTAGAAGAAAACACTTTAATTTTGGAACTGAACCAAACCAGACCAGTCTTTAGGGGATGAGACCTCCTCCTCCCTACAGTTTATTATTTGTATGCTTCCTTCTTTCTCTCTGTCTCATCATACTGAACAAATTCTGTAGATGTGCTTCCCTGGTGCCTTAGACGATAAAGAATTTGCCTGCCTGGGGAGACCCAGGTTTGATCCCTGGGTCCAGAAGATCCCCTGGAGAAGGGAATGGCAACCCACTCCAGTATTCTTGTCTGGAGAATTCTTTGAAGAGGGGAACCTGACAGGCTACAGTCCATGGGGTCGCAAAGAGTCAGGCACAACTGAACAAATGAATTCTTTCACTTTACCTTCTCTCTGTCTCATGATACTGAGCAAACTCTGTGGATGGCTGTGCAGCATCACTACATTAGTCAAGGTGATTATGATGTGACTACTAACTTGTTTGCTGCTTGCTATAAAAGGTGCCGAACCCTTGACCTTATTTTCCTAAGCTGCAACCCAACACACTATACTAGAGCATTCATCTGGCCCATTGATGCCCATGGATTTGAGAGACAAGAGGAATCTGTGATACTATGATGACACATGGTGTCACTGAGTATTAAAAAGTCTTATTCTGATGCAGTAAGTGTCACTGTCTACGCTTGATATCTATGGAGTGGCAATAGGTATGCTCTTTGCCATCCTTTTTGAGGTTGGGATTTTTCTGTCAGGGATTTTAAAGATGCTGAATGTATGTCCCTTGTCTTAACTCAAAATAACGTCAGTTCAGTTCAGTCGATCAGTCGTGTCCAACTCTTTGCGATCCCATGAATCACAGCACGCCAGGCCTCCCTGTCCATTACCAACTCCCAGGGTTCACCCAAACCCACGCCCATTGAATTGGTGATGCCATTCAACCATCCCATCTTCTGTCGTCCCCTTCTTCTCCTGCCCTCAATCTTTCCCAGTATCAGGGTCTTTTCAAATGAGTCAGCTCTTCACATCAGGTGGCCACAGTATTGGAGTTTCAGCTTCAACATTAGTCCTTCCAATGAACACCCAGGACTGATCTCCTTTAAAATAGACTGGTTGGACCTCCTTGCAGTCCAAGGGACTCTCAAGAGTCTTCTCCAACACCATAGTTCAAAAGCATCAATTCTTTGGCACTATATTCTTTGGACTATAGTCCAACTCTCACATCCATACATGACCACTGGAAAAACCATAGCCTTGACTAGACAGACATTTGTTGGCAAAGTAATGTCTCTGCTTTTTAATATGCTGTCTAGGTTGGTCATAACTTGCCTTCCAAGGAGTAAGCGTCTTTTAATTTCATGGCTGCAATCACCATCTGCAGTGATTTTGGAGCCCAGAAAAATAAAGTCAGCCACTGTTTCCACTGTTTCCCCATCTATTTGCCATGAAGTGATGGGACTGGATGCCATGATCTTTGTTTTCTTTCTTCATCTTTTTTTTTTGTTGTTGTTGGCAATGTAATATCTCTGCTGTTTTTATTTATTTATTTTTTAAATTTTATTTTATTTTATTAAAAAATTTTTTTTTATTTTATTTTTAAACTTTACAATATTGTATTATCTCCGCCAAGCATCAAAATGAATCCATTCTGAATGTTGAGCTTTAAGCCAACTTTTTCACTGTCCTCTTTCACTTTCATCAAGAGGCTCTTTAGTTCTACACTTTCTGCCATAAGGGTGGTGTCATCTGCATATCTGAGGTTATTGATATTTCTCCTGGCAATCTTGATTCCAGCTTGTGCTTCTTCCAGCCCAGCGTTTCTCATGATGTACTCTGCATATAAGTTAAATAAGCAGGGGGACAATATACAGCCTTGACGTACTCCTTTTCCTATTTGGAACCAGTCTGTTGTTCCATATCCAGTTCTATCTGTTGCTTCCTGACCTACATACAGGTTTCTCAAGAGGCAGGTCAAGTGGTCTGGCATGCCCATCTCTTTCAGAATTTTCCACAGTTTATTGTGATCCACATGGTCAAAGGCTTTGGCATAGTCAAAGCAGAATAGATGTTTTTCTGGAACTCTCTTACTTTTTCCATGATCCAGCGGATGTTGGCAATTTGATCTCTGGTTCCTCTGCCTTTTCTAAAACCAGCTTGAACATCTGGAAGTTCACGGTTCATGTATTGCTGAAGCCTAGCTTGGAGAATTTTGAGCATTACTTTACTAGCGTGTGAGATGAGTGCAATTGTGTGGTAGTTTGAGCATTCTTTGGCATTGCCTTTCTTTGGAATTGGAATGAAAACTGACCTTTTCCAGTCCTGTGGCCAAATAACTTAGAAATTGTTAAAAAGAAGTGGAAAATGGAAGGTCTCTGTAAGGATATAGAATTTTGTATATATTTTTGCATATGGTGAAATATTCTTTATGCTAATTAAATTAATGGATCCATTTGTGTCTGGTTGTAGGAGTGTGGGCAGATGAAAGCTGCCTAGTCACAGTTCTGACAGGATCTCAGATCTTGACTCATGGTGAGCCTCATCAATTTGTCGATTAAGCCTCCTCAACTTGAGATCTTGAAGAATCAAGTCAGTTCTGACACACTCTCCCAGAGTCTAGATCACAGCCTTAGAATCTCATGAAATTGATGTTGTCTCATATTGAGGGTGTGGCAGTCTCTCACAGATGAGCTTAGAATAATAAAGGATGTATAAACTAGAGACATGTTTCATTAATTTATTATCAGAGATTCCCTTTCTGGAGAGGGTAATGCTTGTATTTGCTGCCTCTCATCAGGAAGACAACTTGAAATCAAAGGACTGCTCTGTAAGGTTAGAATCAGAGTAAAGGAGGATGGTTACTTTGCCAACAAAGGTCCATCTAGTCAAGGCTATGGTTTTTCCAGTGGTCATGTATGGATGTGAGAGTTTGACTGTGAAGAAAGCTGAGCACTGAAGAATTGATACTTTTGAACTTGGTGTTGGAGAAGACTCTTGAGAGTCCCTTGGACTGCAAGGAGATCCAACCAGTCCATTCTGAAGGAGATCAGTCCTGGGTGTTCATTGGAAGGAATGATGCTGAAGCTGAAACTCCAGTACTTTGGCCACCTCATGTGATGAGTTGACTCATTGGAAAAGACTTTGATGCTGGGAGGGATTGGAGGCAGGAGGAGAAGGGGATGACAGAGGATGAGATGGCTGGTAAGGCATCACCGACTTGAAGGACATTAAGTTTGAGTGAACTCCGAGTTGGTGATGGACAGGGAGGCCTGGCGTGCTGTGATTCATGGGGTTGCAAAGAGTCGGACACAACTGAGCGACTGAACTGAACTGAACTCAAAGGAGGACGGCAGTGTGTGAGTTAGAGGAAGCACCTTTGTCTTTCTTTTCTAGTGCCTCAGTTGCTCTGGTTCTGAAGCATTCCTGACTTTGGCACATTATCAATTTTAAAATTTCTGGCTTCTATTTTTTTATACTGCTACTGCATTGTATTCCTGTTTTCTTTTTTTTTTTCATTTTATTTTTAAACTTTACATAATTGTATTAGTTTTGCCAAATATGTATTCCTGTTTTCTTAATATGCCATTTCTTCTCAGATGTATCATTAAAAATTTAGCTATTTCCCCATTAAACATTTTTTTGGAATGAGGACAGGAAATAAATATCTCCAGGTCTCAGACTTATGTGTAGAGACCTTCAGTCTCCTTAAGATGACTTTGCAAATATCCAGTTATGTTTATTATATTTGAATTATCAGCCTTAGAGATTTCTGAATGTTGAAAATATACTATGGATATATGCCAATGTATAAACTCAATGTGGTATATCCTTCTTTACAAATGCATACAAATGGTCCAAAGTTTAGTTATCCAACAAATATATACTTCATATCTACTATGTGCTCAAAATTTTTGTAGGGGCTGGAGGTACAAGATTAGAATCAAGCTTTCCACATTTAGGGAACTCATTAGAGACAGTATGGATGTATAGTTATAGCATAATTTCAGATAATGATAAGCTTATGAAGAAACATGAAGGCAGGTAAAAACTGAAGAAAGATATAGCTGGCTAGTTTAGATGGTATCATGATACTTTAGATAGTTCTTAGAGTACAAAAGCTATGTTGGGGATGTCATTAAACAAACAGAAGTATTTGCTACTTCTGTTATTTCCACTTTGATCATGAAAACATTGCAATAAGTGTAATATGAATATGCAACATCTGTCAATAAATCTGACATTTTCTCATCTTTGTGATTCAGACATAGTAGCATTGATCAGTTGCAAAAAGAAAATATAAAAAAATCTTGTTCAAATGCAGGCAACATATAAACACTTTGAAGACCCTGTTAACGGACTGACATTTAAATGTGTCATGAAATGGAGTAAATGCCATAGAAATTCAGATAATGTTGAGAAATTCTTAAACTTCAGCTAGTATATTAGTCTTCTGTTCTTTCATAATCCATAAAAAGGATGCAGCATACGGTAATGTGTCAAGAATTTTTTTAAATCCTATTTATGTGTATAAGTTCACATAAAATGCATCTTCCTTTGTGTATTATATAATGATGCTAAAATGTGAGGTCATTTAAGGATTTGCCAAACATGGAAAAAAAGAAATATATTTGCAGTTTTTACATTAGGATACAATTATGCTTTGGAAAAGCTCTATTGCCTAAATACATCTTGAAAATATGCTTTTTAGAGGGAATGAATAGCATACAAATTCTGATTTCTTTTAAGTCATCTTGAAAAATGGACTACAGACACGCGAGCTGAGCTTTAATAAAGTGCTAATTAGGAGTGCATGCCACATTTGAATGGTAGTTATATGAAATGTACAGAAATCTCAGCAGTAGAAGAATGGTGTGTGGCTTTTGGGGACAAGTTGTGACAGCTAGGTGCTGGTCCTTTGATGGCATGAATTTAAAACCTCATTTAATGCTGACAGGAACTTTGAGATTATCTATTCAAGCTCTCAATTTGCACAAGAGGAATCTAAGGCTTAACAGCCTTAAGAGACCTGCTCAAAATCACATCACATGGCAAAAAAAAATCACATCACAGGTCATCTGATGAATGAGTTTATGCTATGCCTCCAGCCCTCACTGCCTCACCTCCTCCCCAGCCCCAGTCCTCCCACCGTTCACTTTTCAGCCATTTTGTTGAACTTCACGGCACAAGGGTGTAGAAAGAAAGTGAAATTCACAAATATATGTTATCCTTTTGTTTTCTAGATGCTTCAGTGAGCAGTTTGAAGAGAAGGACAGTACAATGAAAATGAGCTTGAGGGATTTCATGCCTTCTCTTTTTCTTATATCCTGCCATAAGAAACTTTAAAAATTCATAGTGTGAATTTTTAGTGCTATCCGAAATTGGAAGCTGAAGGAGCGCACTGGGGGCAGAGCTAGTCAGAAAGAGAAGAGAGGGTGAAAGGGGCCATTCCAGACACTGAGGTAGAAAATCATAGCTACTAGATCAGTGATCATCTCTGTGGTGGTTTACTTTTCTGAATTTGAAAAGGAAACTACTAATCACTCTAGGTCTTTTTCCCCCCTTTTTTTATAGAATGAAGAGGGTTGACTGGTTAACCTCTGTGGCCCTTTTCAGTGTCACTAGTCAAGGACTGGGTCTGTATTCAGCCTTTTGGAGGTCTTATTGGAAGACGTATGTAATTCTTGATAAAGCTTCTATCACTTCTCCTCACATACAACTAGAAAACATGGATGTCTGTTTTCAGGTGGAGATGTTGTTACTGATTAGTTGATAAGTCTGTTAATTTAGAATTACAGTCAACTCTTCTTGATTAACCAGAATAAGACAACAGGTGCAGAAGGGAGGGGGTTTTCCACATGGTGCTAGTGGTAAAGAACCCACCTGACAATGTAGGAGACTTAAGAAACATGGGGTTTGATCCCTGGGTTGGGAAGATCCCCTGGAGGAGCACACAGCAACTCACTGTAGTATTCTTGCCTGGAGAATCCCATTGACAGAGGAATCTGGCAGGCTGCAGTTCATAGGTTCGTACTTTGCACAGAGTTGGACATGACTGAAGCAACTTAGCATGCAGGCATGCAGACAAAAGGGATACAGCATAGATAACTCCCTTTTGATCATGTGTAAAAAAAAAATGCTAGTACAACATGGTGGTTAGGTACACACAGTTATTCTTGTGTTCAAATCCCAGCTCTGCTCTTACTGGCAATGTGATGCTTGGAAAGACACATCAGGTCTTATATGAGCTGGCTCTTGACTATACCCATGACTTAAAGTCCTGCTTTTTTCTCCCAAGCATAATTTGCTTCAACCACAAAATCTTTCTTGCTCATCTGTGGTCAGGAAAAGCACACTTCAACCTCAGGGCCTTTGCACATGCTGCCTTTGCCTAGACAGCTCTTCCTCCAGGTATCTACATGGAACACTATTCTTTTTTTTTCCGCCTAATTTTCCTCAGTGTTACCTTTTTGAGACAACTTCCCCAACTAATGCTAGAAGGGATGATAATGATAGAAACTCCCAACTTCTTACCCTGCTCCATGCTTCTTTATAGTTACTTCCTGACATATTATATATGTGTTTTTGTTTGGCTATCTTTTGTCTACTCAAAAAATAAACTACTTTACTAAATAAACTCTTTGCTATAAGTCCCTGTTTCTTTCTTCCTTTCTTTCAGTTGCCTTTTCACCTAGGTCTAAAAAGTTATCTGACACATAGTAACTGTTTAGTATGTATTTGTTGAATAAATACATGCTGGTACCTATAGAAAGGCTCCCCAGGTAGACTAGTGGTAAAGAATCTGGCTGCCAAATAGGACTCAGGTTCAATATCTGGGTCAGGAAGTTCCCCTGGAGAAAAAACAGGCAACCCACTCCAGTACTCTTGCCTGGAAAATTCCACAGACAGAGGAGCCTGGCAGGCTACAGTCCATGGGGTCAAATAGAGTTGGACATGATTTAGCAACTAAAACAACAACAGCAACAACCTATAGAAAGACACTGATGTATAGAACAGTCTTATGGACTCTGTGAGAGAGGGAGAGGGTGGGAAGATTTGGGAGAATGGCATTGAAACATGTAAAATATCATGTATGAAATGAGTTGCCAGTCCAGGTTCGATGCACGATACTGGATGCTTGGGGCTGGTACACTGGGACGACCCAGAGGGATGGAATGGGGAGGGAGGAGGGAGGAGGGTTCAGGATGGGGAACACATGTATACCTGTGGCGGATTCATTTTGATATTTGGCAAAACTAATACAGTTATGTAAAGTCTAAAAATAAAATAAAATTGAAAAAAAAAAAAAAGAAAAAAGAAAAGCCAGTAACATGAGTGGCTACATGTTGCAGCTCTGGGGAGAAAGACTGGTGATGGGTGAAGAGTACCGGTTTCTCACCCGTCATCGGACATGACTGTTTTCGCTCTGTGTGTGTTACATTTGTTATAAATTATTTTAAAGAGATCATGTTTGATCCTATGCACATTTAATCTGTATTTAATTTTATTTCTTCCACTTCAATCTACTTTGCATCTGATCATAAGTGGAAATGAGCCAGCAGAAAGGAGATGGCATCTATCCACACTGTATCCCTGCAAGGATTCACTGTTCTGGAACCTGAATGCCATGAACTCTCACTAATGACCATAGACACAAACCCAGGAAAATACTTTGATAGGAATTAATTGAAATGATACAAATTTTTTTAAATGTAGCTAATGTGAATGTGAATGCGAATATAAGTAGATACAATCAGTTTAAATGAACCACACCAGACCATTCATGTGGCCACAATTCCTCAAGCCCCAGTAACTTTCAACATTTTCTGTATCTGGTTACCTTCATTTATGTCTCCTCAGCTGCTTGCCTTAGCATGGAAGAACTTCATTGGGGGAAGAGACCTGTGGCACAGTGGGCAACTCTGGAGATGAGGGTTTAACTATAACATAGGACAAATTAATTTCTTTCTCTGACACCCCAGCTGTTGTTCTGTCTTCCCAAGTGAAATATTTGGGGGGATATAAAATATTTTCGGACCTGTTTTTTCTTGGTTATATATTACAGACGTGAAAAATAGACAATGAACAAAAGGATATCTTTAAATAAGTTCATGGACGCATTTACATCAGTGAAAAAGTACAAAATGCTTTTACTCCCCCTCTCTCTTTCCCCTGCTCTCTCTCTCACACTCACACACACACACACTCCTCACACATCTGATTTTCCCTCACACACACATCTAATTCACACACACCCACGTACACACACACACACCCCACTGTCTCGCTCCAGGACTCGGATGATCAATGCCCAGGCCCAGCCTCGCTCCTGCTGAAGTCACACGTGAGTTCTAACAAACCCCCTCTAAAGCTGCCTCCTATTGCAGGCTCTTCAGGACAGGATGAACACATCCACCGAAAACCATGTTTTCTTTGCATCCTAACTGAAACAGCATTAAAGGGGGAAATGGGAATTCAGCGCTGCCAGCTATAGTATCTCTCCTATCAGTTCACCAATAAGGCCTGGTAGGGACCTGCCGAGCCTCTGGATAAATTGTATTTTCCAAGGGTTAATTAAGCTGTCTTGAGCTTCTGCATGAAGAGGAACAAACTGGCACTTGCAGCGCTTTCTGAAACCTGCTGTCGACATTACAGTCCCTGCTGCTTTTAGTTGTATCGATCCGATGCCTGACCTGTGAAATCCTTGATGGCTGCTAACACTAGAAGCTTACTGGAGCTTTCCAAGGGAGCTTCGGGACAGCTTCTGTAGTCAGGTACAATTACCTATCCCTCCAGGAGAGCCAATTAGTTCACAAAGAGCTGGAGCAGAACAAATGTTTTGTATGTGATTTAGAATCCTAAAAAAGAAAGGAGAAAAAAAGAAAAAAAAGGCTTTGTTCCATCTGATTCTTTTGTTCCTAATTTTATGATTATTGTTCAATTCACAGAGGTCCTCATGTTTCTGAAAGATAAGAACATGATAAACCAGATTTACTGTCTTCTCTCTTTAAACTATGAAAATCGCCTTGTGCCATATAAGATCTGGTTTCTGGACTAATTGTATGAACTCAAAGGCAGGAAACCCAAGTTTGTTCTACTTTCTGTATTTTAGAAACTTTTTCTCTAAATGGTTCAATAAAATTTAATCGTAATGAATTGCTCCTTTAAAAAAGAATGGATGGCAACTATTCTGAAACTTGGATTTGAAGACAGACTGTTAAGAATAAGAGATTTCTAGGTAGAAGTATGCTATACATACCCAGATATGTACCAAAATTAGCATGACTGATTCTGAATCTACAGCTAAACTTTGCAGACTGTCAACTAGTAAAGTGTGGTGTCCTTTGAATAAAAAGATGGTATAACTGATCTATCATCTGTATGCCCTGAACCTGACTTGTTTCCCAGTTGTAAGTATTACTAGGATTTTTATACTCCCTTTTTCATTTTCCTTTGTAACTAGTGATAAGTACTTCTGAGCTAGCTGCAGGATGTGGTCTAACCATTAAACACATTTTTTTCTTTATATTTGTCTCTGAATATTGTTTTCATCATGCAGGGATCAATATTTAGCCCTCAAAACATAGTGTACCAATAGAATTAACTGCAAGTGGAATTTAATGCCACTTAAATTCTAGTGCCAAATAGCATCAAAAGGAGGGGAAATGGAAATCAGTTATTACTTTTAATAATGGGGACAGAATTTTAAAAAATCTGGTTTCAAATATTCTTTCAGAGTGAAGTAAGTCAGAAAGAAATATAAATATTGTATACTGATGCATATATGTGGAATCTAGAAACGTGGTACTGATGAATTTATTTTCAGGGCAGCAATGGAGAAACACACATAGAGAACAGACCTGTGGGTGTGGGGGGAGGGGAGGAGGGAATGGATGAGATGTGTGAAGAGAGTAACATGGAGACTTACATCACCATATGTAAAATAGATAGCCAATGGCAATTTGCTGTATGACTCAGGGAACTCAAACAGGGGCTCTGTGACAATCTAGAAGGGTGGGATGGTGAGGGAGATGGGAGGGAGGTTTGAAAGGGAGGGGACAGGGGTGTACCAATGGCTGATCCTTGTTGATGTTTGACAGAAAACCACAAAATTCTGTAAAGCAATTATCCTTCAATTAAAAAAAATAAAGTGGCAAAAATATTCTTTCAATATAAAAATCATGTACATATATATGTGTGGTAGCTATGAAATGAACTGAGATCAGAAGTTTTCATGTAGAGAAAAATGATATTCATTTTTTTTTAAATTACAGAAACCTTTGACCTCAGCTTAAAGTGAAAGTGCAAGTCACTCAGTCATGTCAGACCCTTTGCGACCCCATGAACTATACAGTCCCCGGAATTCTCCAGGCCAGAATACTGGAGTGGGTAGTAGCCTTTCCCTTCTCCAGGGGATCTTCCCAACCCAGGGATCGAACCCAGGTCTTCTGCATTGCAGGTAGATTCTTTACCAGCTGAGCCACAAGGGAGGCCTGTCCTCAGCTTAAATGAAGATAATATAAAATTTGATTCCTGTTTCTGAAATGTAGTAAAATTAAACTGACAGAAACAATTTACAACATCATCGTGTTTTAGAAATAAGTTATCTAAACTAAGATCAGTCTCTGGACTTAAACTAGAACCAAAAGTGCAAAGACAGTAAAAACAAAATAAAAAAAAATAATCAGAGATTTCCCTGGCGGTCTAGTGGCTCCCTCCTGACCTTCCCCCACATCCATAGGTCTGTTCTGTATTGCATCCCTGAAAATAAATTCATCAGTACCATCTTTCTAGATGCCACATATATGCATCAGTGTACAATATTTATGTTTCTCTATCTGACTTATTTCATTCTGAAAGAATATTTGAAGCCAGATTTTTAAAAATTCTGTCCTGTATGGCCAGGAAAAAATAAATTAAAATTTTAAAAATCAGTCAACTGAGTTTTACCTTAGAGGCTTTTAGTAAAATATGACTTCATTAATTTGTAATAAAGTAGTAGTTGCACAGAGAGAAGTAAGAACCTGACACAGACCTGAAGTAGGTGAAATTATAAGCCTGCTTACACAGAAGAGACCCTGACTGGAAAACATTGTCATTGGAAAAGACCCTGATGATGGGAAAAATAGAAGGCAGGAGGGGAAAGGGATGACAGAGGACAAGATGGTTGGATCGCATCACTGACTCAATGGATGTGAGTTTGAGCAAACTCTGAGAGATGGTGAAGGACAGGTAAGCCTGGTGGGCTACAGTCCTTGGGGTCACAAAGGGGCAGACACGACTGAGTGACTGAACAACAACACACAGAAGTAGAGGGCAGATGTTTGTTAATGTCTGTGTGCCTGGGAAATTCCTAAGTTCTGATGGTTGCTCCACGGATGCAGGTGATGTCATTGAAAATAGATCCATGCTGCCTCAGCTTCTCCATCTGAAGACATAATTGCATGAAGTGGGAGAGGAAAGAGTTCAATCTTTTGTTGGCTTATCTGTAAAATGGGTTGCGAACTTGGCACTGACGTTTTTCTGCTGCTTCAAATGTTTTCCTCTCTCTTCTATTAATGTCAAGTAGTGCTGAGATCATTCAATTTGGGTGTTGGAAAGGAGCTGATAACAGTTTCTGGTACTAGAGGATCTAGCATACACAATTTTGTAACTGGAAAAAAATGACCCTGCTTGATTCAGAGCTAAAGTCACTATTTTAGTGAGTAAGGGGCAAGCAGATGGTCTGCTCCGTGGGTGGTCAACATTTTAGTTTGGGAATAAATGCTGTAAAAATGAGATCAAAACTATGAGCTTAATTCCTCTAGAGTTCTCTCTTCTGTTGCATGGTCACTGCTGCTGCTGCTGCTGCAAAGTCACTTCAGTCATGTCTGAATCTGTGTGACCCCATAGACGTCAGCCCACCAGGCTCTCCTGCCCCTGGGGTTCTCCAGACAAGAACACTGGAGTGGGTTGCCATTTCCTCTCCAATGTATGAAAGTGAAAAAGTGAAAGGAAGCTGCTCAGTCATATCCGATTCTTAGCAACCCCATGGACTGCAGCCTACCAGGCTCCTCCACCCATGGGATTTTCCAGGTAAGAGTACTGGAGTTGGGTGCCATTGCCTTCTCCGTTGCATGGTCACTAATCATAGTCTTTTCCCATCCAGGTGATTGGCATGTGTTGGAAGTTGTGCTCTGAGAAAGCACTGGGTGGGCATGCAAATCCTTCACTTTCACAGAAAATGCAAATCTGAAGTTGGTGTCTATAGCATAATCCTGAAATATGATGATTACTTATTTATTCATGTGTGGTACCTATGCCTTACTTACTCTTCAAATATGGCTTTTATAAGAAAAAAAGAATTTTCAAAGTACCAGTGAAAATTCTAATGACAATTTTTCTTTGTAATCATTCTTTGAAAGAGATACTATGAGTCAGTAAACATCTTCTCACTGTATATGCCTTCTGAATAGAAATGACAACTTTAGTTTTTCTTCAGCTATAAGGATGATCATCAAAAGTTAACCTAGAACCTACAGATATGAATTAAAGACCATCAATAGAGCTGACAATTTCCTATTCTTTTTCCACCTTCTTTTACTAAATTGTCTATTAAGAGGGAGAATAACTTCCTAAGGATTCAACTTGAAAGCTTTCAAACTGTTTAGCAGAATAAAGTACATGATGATCTTATTTTTCTAAATTATAACAGGCCTTAGAGCTACATGCTGAAGACACAATGTTCAAAGAGGATCCCAAATGACATTTTAATGTTTGAAATATCAGTGTTCCTAATCTATAACACAATAAAGATTTGAAAACTGTTTTTTTTTTTAAATAAAGGAGTAGCAAGATGTTGAAACCTGGAGAACTTGTATCTGAAAGCTTCATTTCTAAAGTATCAAGAAGATTCTTCTCATTGGAAAATTGCCCCTGGTATTCATGAAGTGCCTGCTTCTTTTTCCAACCGGAGCATAAAGTGTCCATGTTTTCACCCTCTGAAATGTGCCTGTAACTAGAACTAAGTGTGATTCTTCATATGAAAGCCTCGAGGAAGAGAAAGAATGGGTCTCTCAAACTTGAGTGATGGAGGTATTCAAATGAGAAAGTGAATAGAGTGTCAGACTCCAACATGGAAAAGATGAAGGAAAGAGTCAGACAGGAGAGTGCCTATTCAAGTCCAAATGTTTACTGCTTCATGGTCCATTAGGGCATCCTGCAAGGTGGCTCAGTGCAAAATAAATGAATATGATTCTAAACAAATAATGCCTTAATGCTGCAGGATGTTCATTTCTTTTTAAAATCTACTGTTATATGTTGAATCATATATTTAACAGTGAAAACATGACACTCTTAGTCTTAAGGTTATTTCTACATTAATCCAAATTCAACTCTCTAGAAAAATTTCCCTCGTTTTTAACCTTTAATCAGAACAACAAATAAAATCTCCCCAAAGGTAAGAAATTTGCCAAAATGATCTCTCTCCTTGTATCCAAATGACACTTTAACTTTTGCCTTCTAAATATTCTCTGCTGTCTTTATTTCATTATAGACACAGGGGCAAAATCATCTATAAAAGCTAATAAGACCCATAGCATTCCCACTGCAGCTCAATTGCTCTTCCATTCAGCAATTATTTAGCACAGGCTCACTATTTACTAGGCACTCTGCTAGGCACTGTATTGATAATGGTGAACAAGACACACATTTCTTATCTCCCAGTGTGCACAGACTAATGGGAGAGATTAGTGAAGTCAGATTGTAATAAGTGATTAGGAAGGGAAAAGTACACAGGTGTGTGAGAGCGAGCAGTGGGCAGCAGTAGGAGACTGCATCCGGGAGGAATTCTCTAAGGAAATGATGCTGGGTATGTGATATAAGGAGGTATGGCTGTTAACTGGGGGTCTAATAGAGGGATAGGGTGGCAATTAGAAGCTTCCAGGAATAATATTAAGCAAAAAGGAGAAAATATTTGGTAAACTGAACAGAGCCAGCAAGTCTGAGCACACTGACCTACATGGAGAGAAGTCAAAGATGAAGCTGGGTGGAAGGCAGAATGTAGGCCATGAAAACCATGCGCCTACCGTAGCAGGGAGCTCTTGCATGGCTATAAATAGGAGTGACTTCATGAAATTTGAGTTTTCAAAATAGCACTTTGTCAAGCTATGGAGAGTGAATAGTAGTGACGTGAAGTGTCAGGCCAGATTAACTAGTTAAAGGGTTATGGCAGTGGCCCTTCTATTCTGCATACTCTATACTAATTGTAAACTCATGACTGTTATTGCCTAGGGATGAACATGTCTATATAAAGACCCAAAACAGCTAGGTTTCAAACTACTCCCACTTCTCCTGGAATATTAGAAAATGTGGCTGCACAGGTTTGAATTCCTCCATGGTGACAATTTCTACATGAGGACAATTGGCTGGAGCCATGAAGTGGTTGCCCTTCTCCTCTAAGATAAGGTACCTGCCCTCTAGTTTTTCAGAGTCCCTACCACCTGCATCACTCACCTGTCTTGTCCTATAGGCATTTATATTTCTGGCCTAGGAGAAGGCAATGGCAACCCACTCCAGTACTCTTGCCTAGAAAATGGACGGAGGAAATGAAAATGCTCCTCCTGCCATGGACGGAGGAGCCTGGTAGGCTGCAGTCCATGGGGTTGCCAAGAGTCAAACACGACTGAGCGACTTCACTTTCACTTTTCACTTTCATGCATTGGAGGAGGAAATGGCAACCCACTCCAGTGTTCTTGCCTGGAGAATCCTAGGGACGGCGGGGCCTGGTGGGCTGCCATCTATGGGGTCGCACAGAGTTGGACACGACTGAAGCGACTTAGCAGCAGCAGCAGCCATTTCATTGGACAGAGCCTGAGTGATGAAGTTAGATTTTAAAGTAAAATTTATAATTTAGAAAAGAATGTGATGATGATAATTACCTAGAATTCGGTGTCTTCTAAACACAGTAAAACTAACTGACTAGCAAAATAATGAAAGCATATGTACATATAAAAGTTAATGAACTTGCTAATTGATTCCCCCAATAAGAGTAATACAACAATAAATAATTTTTAAAAACCCTTATTTTGACTAAACTAGAATTGTCCCCAAACATTCAAAATTCAAAAAAAAATTACTGAGAATATGCAAATATATAGAGCTGCCATGTCAATCTCATGTCATTCTTTTTGACTGACAATCTGAAGTTGAGACATGTCATAAAAACATAATGCTTTCTTTAACAATATTGCTAGCTTCCTCTACTTCTTCAGGAATAGGAAGTTACTGAAATGTCTTTAATATTGTGTCTTTTTTCCTTTATTACAATTTTACTTTTCCTAAAAGGAAACTAAAATCTATACATTTTCCTGAATATTAATACGATATATTAAATATATTTAACATTTCCTTCCTGTAAATAGGGGTCTTTATACCTCCTTGCCCTTTTGAAGGTGGGCACGATGCTGTGACTTGATTTGTTACTTAGAGGCTGTAGTATTTGTAAGCCAGTTTGGGAGCCAGTATGTGATTTCTCACAATCTTTTCTTTCCCTTCCCTGCCTTCTGCATCTGCAGCCGTGAACCCCTTGTCTCATCTTGACAAGATGGCTTCAAGATAGAGTCTTTGCCAGCCTGGGTTCCTGGGTAACTCTTATTATGTTTATGCCCTGAAATTAGGGTCTGCTTTTTACCAACGCATTGCCCAGGTTCTCTCAATTAATACAACTGACTGCATTCAAAATGCTAACAAACATTGTAACTTATAGTTTTCATAGTTAAGTGTTCAAAAATCAGCATTCATAGCCTTTCATTTTCATCAGATAAGGCGTGTATTGTTGGGGTCCCTAACCTCCAGGATCTAATGCCTGATGATCTGAGGTAAAGCTGATATAATAATAATAGAAATAAAGTGCATAATAAATTTAATGTGTTTGAATCATCCTGAAACCATTCCCCCACCACTGGTCCATGGAAAAATTGTCTTCTAAGAAATTGACCCCCGGTGCCACAGAGGCTGGGGACCTCTGTTGTATTGTAAAGTTTTCCTCTCGTGTTTTCCATCATCAAACAATTGTGTTGAAATCAGACTGAATTTTCTCTCAGTGGCTTTTCTTAATATCAAACCTAATCTGGCCAATGAATCTTTAATAATGATTTTCACGCCCATATTATCAACTGATACTTTCACAATGTCTTTGTCCATCACAAGTTTTTATATCTTAGATTTCTACTTCTTGGAATTTAATTTTCACTTAGCTGGAGAATATTCTTGAGAATTGCACAGGGTGCATAGGTAGTAAAATATCTAAAGCTTATTAATCCTTAAATGTACTCTTGCCCTTACATTTGAATGGTAGTTTTCTTTCTTTTTTTAGTACAGAAATTTGGTTTTGGCAATTTTCCCCTCAGGAGTTTCTGAGGAGTGTTGTTATTTTCCATATGTAACTGAGAAGACACCTGAATGTCTGTGTTTTTTACTCCTTGCAAGCAGCTTCCTTTTATCCTACTGAATTTGTGATACTGACGGATTTTTAAAGGACTTCATCTTTATGATTCTAGAACAATCAATAGGCTCTTTTCTAATTGACAAATTGTCTTTTCTAAGTTCACAGAAATGTGCTCCTATCATTTCCTTGTATATTTCTTTATGATTCTACTTGTAAAAAATTTTTTTGAGAAATACTTTCTCTTATCAGTCTCTCATAAATTTATTTTTCTGTCCTGTATTTTGGGAATATTCATACTGATATTCCAGATAACCTTTCTTTAGCAAAATTAGTAAACAATTTAGCCCCTATTTTTTTGTTGTTTATAAATTATGATACTAATATTTCTAACGTCCAAGAATTTGATTGCTTCTTTCTCACAGTAACCTTTAAAATTCTTCTTTTGGTAGAGGTGATATTCCTTTATGGTTTGGAGTCTTGAATTATGTGGGAAAATTAACTTTTTATTCTATGTGTATCTCAGTTTTCAGCACTATTAACTTTCACTATCAATTAGATTTCATCTACATTGTATCTTCCATAAGTTCATCAAATATGATGATAGTATTTTTTCTATCAGGTTGTCTTGTATGATTACTGATTCATTCCTATTTTTATATTTTGCTATCATCTCAATGGCTATTAGGAGTTGGTAGAGATAAATTCATATGTCTTCAGGTATTTTGATCCAATGTAGAAACTTCACATTTAAATATCTTCATATTCTAAAATTATTTGGATATGCAGAGCTCTTATAATATGCATCATTTTCATACAAGCTGTCAAAGATTGTATTATGAGGTATTTTAGACTACAAGATGGTTCTGAGATATAAGCTTCTTCAAATAATATTAGTGAAGTATATTCTGTGCAAGGGACAACGTTGAGACAAGACTTTCCATTTCTACTCCTAATATTTTCTATCTCATTCGAGGCCATGAGATGTTCTTCTCCAAGTTGTATAGATTATATTCCTTACCCCATGACTCAGTCTTGGTAGATACGTTCTAAAATACTTTTTTTGATCATCTGCTATCTCCATGCTTTATACTTCGCTGGGGGTGGGGGTGGGGAAGGATCAGGTTAAAGTAACATTTATAATCGTCTATGTGAGTATGAAACAGAGACAGTGCACAGTTTCTTTCCTCTGCAAGATTCAGTCTACATATGCTGTCTTTTGTGCAGAAAATTAATGGTACTTTCAGTAGGCATTGTCTTGTCCTTTCTTCCCCACTAGTGATGAAGAACTCACCCTTGCACACTGAGAATCACATGTCAAGTTCCAGCAAGTTCATGATTTTAATATGTATAGGTGGACCTGGAGATACTCAGACCAGGAAACTGAAGCTATAATCATGAGCATCATATTGCTATTCTGAATTCAATAGCACTACTAAAGAGACAAAAAATAGACCTCATATTTTTAATGTGCTTACTTTAGAAACTTGTAAAAAACTTTCCTCAAAAATGTAACTTGGCTCAAGAAAAAAGAATTATGACATTTTGAAGATTCTGCTTAGTAGAATGGAAAAAACAGACGCTAGACTGACCTTGAGGGCATTACGTTAAGTAAGATAAGTCAGACAGAGAAAGACAAAAATACTGTATGATATCACTTATATGCAGACTATAAAAAACAAAAAACAGCTGAGCTTGTAGAAACAGAGAGTAGAATGGTGGTTGCCAGGGGCTATGATTAGGGAAACTGGGGAGATGTTGGTCAAAGGATATAAACTTGTAGGTGGAAGATGAATAAGTTCTGGAGATCTAAGGTACAGCATTGTGATTATAGTTAACAACACTGTATCATATACTTCAAAATTTCTAAAGACTAGATCATAAATTTCACCATTATGTGACATAGTGATAGTAGCTTAAGCTATGGTGATAATCATATTGAATATATACATGTATGAAATCAACATATGGTACACCTTAAACATATGTGCACACCTTAAACATATATGTCAATTACATCTTTAAAAATGATATGCATTCATTAAAGAAATTCTATTAAAAATGGAATAGCCTTGACTAGATCACTTAACCAGTCTAGACTTTAACTCCTTCATCTTTAAACTGAAGGGGTTAGATTAAGTGACATATACCTCTGAATCCTGCAGCCAAGAGATTAAAAGATGCTTGCTCCTTGGAAGAAAAGCTATGACCAACCTAGACAGCATATTAAAAAGCAGAGACATTACTTTGCCAACAAAGGTCCATCTAGTCATAGCTATGTTTTTTTCAGAAGTCATGTATGGATGTGAGAACTGGACCATAAAGAAGGCTGAGTGCTGAAGAATTTATGCTTTTGAACTGTGGTGTTGGATAAGACTCTTGAGAGTCTCTTGGACTGCAAGGAGGTCCAACCAGTCAATCCTAAAGGAAATCAGTCCTGAATATTCATTGGAAGGACTGACGCTGAAGCTGAAGTTCCAATACTTTGGCCACCTGATGTGAAGAACTGACTCACTGGAAAAGACCCTGATGCTGGGAAAGATTGAAGGCAGGAGAAGGGTAAGATAGAGGATGAGATGGTTGGATGGCATCACCAACTTGATGAACATGAGCTTGAGCAAGCTCCGGAAATTGGTGATGGTCAGGGAGGCCTGGCATGCTGCAGTCCATGGAGTCTCAAAGAGTTGGACACTACTGAGCGACTGAAGTGACTGACCTCTCGATCCATGCTAAACACCCTTTCCACTATTTAGAACTCATTGGAAATATAATGAATAATTAAAGATATCATATTAGTTACTTTCTTCAATAGTTCAAGATTTCTAGAAGATTTGGGTAAAAACATGTATACCATAATTATTTCTACTCTAGTGTTGAAAATCTCAATAATGTCTGGCCAAGAGAATGGAGGTCCATGACTTTTTTATATTAGTAAGGAGTAAACAGAATATAACAGGAATACAAATGAATTCAAACAGGTAAATTTCATTGAGAAACCATTGTGTTTTGAAGACTGAAACAAGTGTTGGTGTAATGAGATGGCATGAAGGTAGGATGGGATAAGGTATGAGAGAATATAAAATTAAAGATCTTGCATGAAAAGACCTGAAATCATGTTATCTTATGTAAAGCTATCATCCTCATGATAATAAATATCCATTCAGTCTCTCTGAAGAATCCTTTTACTTACAATTCAGATTATGGCAGTAATATTAGTCTACTATTTTTTTCTTTTTGGTAATGCACAAATAATAGAGTTAATAGTCAGAAGGCATTTTTTCCTCTACCTTATTTTCTCCTTCTACTCATCCTGGTCTGGTGGAAATGTCTTCCTCTCTTAGTGTGGCTGTCAACAAGTCACTCATATATCACTTTCTTTACCTATAAATGAGGATCACATTTAACCTTCCTACATCACAGAAAGAATGTGAAAGTAAATAAATGACTCTACATGAAAGATGAACTACAGGAACTACAATAACTTCCTTAAGATGTAAGAAAATATTTTTCAACACATAACTGCAGTTTTAATATTTTGCTCAAATGTAATAATAATTGCCATATTTCTTAGGATATATTCAAAACAATTTCCTTTTCTTCATTGCTAGAACAACCCAGTACAGTCCTGGATTAATGACTCAAAAAAAAAAATGTCTTATCAATAGTTACAGGCCATATGTATACACGGACAATGAGCCAAAGGGAGGTAAATCCATCATGAAGAAATGTTGTGATAAACTCTCAAAATGAGCCTATCAGGAGAAAAAATTGTTATTTACAACCAAGACAAAAATAAGCACAAATTTCAACAAATACAGATAAGAGATAAAGCAAATTCTCTTTTCTTCCTTTTAAGCAGGTCAAAATTAGCTTTAGAGGTGGTGAAATAAACATGTAATGCTCTTAGTTTCTTGGTCATCCTCTTCATAAATAAATTAAAAAAAAATATATATATATATATATTTTTTTTTTTCTGCTCATTCCTCCCCTATACTTTTGAACCTAAGTTTTCTAAAATCTGAGGAGCTTGAATATAATTTGCATGAAGTTGTCATGGTCTCACATCCTTCTGTCCTTGGGGAAAGTAACAGACTGTAGCGTTACACGATCCAGCTTAATAGAACACAAAAATATGCCAGATGTGGAGAAACCTCTGAAGAGAAAGAAAAAGTGTACAAGAAGGTCAGGAGATGGTATAATTTAGGGCCCACATTATTGAAATATTTTAGAAGGGCCTGACTTGATTGTCAATGCTAATGAAAAGTTGTATCACATCACCAACATATAGGACTGTACAGAACAAGAGTGTGAATGATGGAACAGGAGCACAACTCATGTGATAGATGTATTTGTATCTTCAGATATATTTGTTGTCTGCTCTGGTAGGATCCGTGCTGAACTAAAAGTTACTAAATAATTTACCTGTAAGAAGAATACTAAAATTGTTCTCACTACTCTTTGAGTGGCTCTGTAACCCAGGCAATGAGTAATTAACAAATAAAAATATTTTCCCCTCCCAGTGATCTACCATGTGTTAAACTTGTAAAAACCAGGGAAGGACATCATTCACAAATTTGTGTGGTTGAAATGATTCCATGAGACATGTCCTAGGGTACCTATGTTATTGAGTATATGATATACAATCAATATTATGATAAATTACCATTATACACACATATGTATACAATTTTTTAAAACTTTGGTGTCCTTTGACAGCATATCACATAACTATTAATGTGTTTTGGAAGGGAATCATTCCATTGAGTTATGTTTTTAAGATTTCTTGATCCATTTCTGCCTGGTTCCTCAGAAAATCATGACATCTTTGACTTGGGTGATAGTTATTTACATATTATGGCCATCTGTTCTTGTTTATTTAATAAGTGCCAGTTTTCCGGCAGTGATGCAGTAAGCAGTTTTAGAAAGACAGCGATACATGCTAAATAACTGAAAATTTTACTTTAAAAGCCTGAAACTCTTTACTATGGTAACTTTTCCTTGGATCATTTTGTGTATCGGTGTTTGTCAGAGAACTATGATTAAATAAGACCAAGAAAAAACTTTTTGGCATGTTGCTTGCCAAATATGAGGGCTTCTTCATGAAGATTAGACATAATTTACTCCCCCTCACAGATCAGAATAGCCAGGCTAGAGTAAATTAGAGGTGATGGAGTCTCTCAGGCATTCCCAGCTCCGTCATACACAGGTGAATCATGCCATTGCTGTCCTTACTGTGGCAAATTTATACAAGTTTCTACGGAATCCAGACTGTTCATATATTTTGTTGGATGAAAGTATTGATCTTTAGTTTTAGAATATAGTTTAGAATTCTTTGTTTTTTATCAGAACTACCATAATTGTAATTGTTTGATGTTTTCCTGAATATGAATTCTGACTCTCAGCATTTGGCCCATGAAACACCAATTAACTAACAATCAGAGTTCTCTTAATGGGGTAGAAACCAAATCAATAGATGCAATAACTTTTTTTCTGTTTCTTATGGGTCAATGATAACATGATGTAATTCCAAAGACTTTTTTTTAAAACATACTCTTAGCTGTCATTCAGTAAACTACAAAGTTACTAAAATTCGCACATTAGTAGTACTTATTGAGTACTTGAATCAGAATTACATGAAGACATCTTTTGGTGCATCTTATGTGCAGTGCAGAAAATTCTCATTGTATGAGCACATGCATAGAATGTTGGAGTTTCTGCAAACAGCAGAAAAAATAGTTTCCTTCATTTGTTCATGGCTTCTAGTAGCTGTTCTTTTCTTTTGCAATTACTTAATAATAAAATATGAGCTGCCTCAGAGGCTCAGTGGTAAAGAACCCTTCTGCAATGCAGGAGACATAGGAGACACAGGTTCAATCCCTGCGTCAGGAAGATCCCCTGGAGGAGGGCAGGGCAACTCACTCTAGTATTTTTGCCTGGAGAATCCCAGAGACAGAGGAGTTTGGTGGGTTACAGTCCATGGAGTCACAAAGAGTGGGACACGACTGAAGAGACTGAGCATGCACACAGGCATGCAATTATAAAATATAGTTTTATTATAATCACTGTATTTTGGTGGGAGTTGTTTGGCTAACTCTAGAATCTGTAGGAATGCATATCTTAATCAATGATCTTTTGTAAATATATCTGGATTTTAAGATTGTATGTTTTGGATTTCAGATATGCATAAATCATACCTGCCTGACAGGCAGATACATACATAATCTGCTATCCATTATACATGATCATAGAGTGATAACTATGTTAATACCAAACCCTATTCACCCGGACATTGCAAACAGGTGAGCAGCAGGCCTTAGGGCCTTTTAAATCTCTTAATTTGTTCTAGAATATAATAAGAACTACTGCTCCAAATAATTTATTATGATAGCTTGTATTGTCATGTCAAATCATTATTCACGTGCTTTACTGAAGTTGCTTCTTTTCATTTTATACTAAACTTTTTTCTCCAAAACACAGATAAACAATTATACTACAGATGCAGCCAACATAGAATATTTTTGCTGTTACTGTAGCTTACATTTTGCTGGGTTTTCATTTAACATCAGATTAAAGCAAAATTCGCTGTAATTGGTGGTCCAGGAGCACAATGTGTGCTTTGGCTACATACTGCTTTTTCCATCTTACATTAAACAATGTTCCCTTCTGATTGGGTACAGGACCGTGCTAGTGTCTGGGGGTAGCTCAGATCCTCAGATCAGACAATCTGGAGCAACATAACCTCCACATGGCTGAGATACTTGGTAGGGCTAAACATTGCTTGCAAGTGGGCCATAATGTAAATTCCTTTGTTGGCTGAATTATCCTGAAATTATTGCTTGCCATGTCCTGCTTTGTTATAAGTAAGCCATACTGTGGTTGTACGTATCCTTTAATTTCTACATAATTTCAGTATTAATTTAATACATTTCATATAATCACATTAGAAAAAGAGCACTGAGAATGACTTTGAAGATCATTTAATTATTTATCTCTCAAACTAGGATTCATCTGGTATAATGAGGTGCTTGGGTTACTCAAAAGTACAGTATTTTTAAAATAGAAAAATATATTCATTGCACACCATTTCTTAGATATATTTATAGATATACAGATACCACATCTATGATATGGTGTACAATAAATAAATTTTTTAATAAATGGAAATTTGAAACATTGTTTTGGAGTGAAAAACACTTTTATATCATGTTTCATATGAAATTCAGATGATTTTTTTGACAGTATATGAGATTTTAAAAAGATTCCTATGTGCAGTGGATCATGTTTATATGCTGTATTTATTAGTTTTCTATCACTATTGTAACAAATTACCACAAGTATGGCAACTTAAAACAACAATCAATTAGTATCTTATAATTTTGTAGGTCAGAGAATTGTGACCTGATTATACTTGTTTCTCTGCTCTGAGTTTCATGAGTTTAAAATCAACGTGTTGGATGGCTGAGCTCTTATCAGGAGGCTCTTGGATAAATCTAGTCATTGGTAGAATTCATTTTTTTTTAACTGTAGAGCTGGGGACCTTCCTGCTGAATGCCAGCCAAGGGCTAGCCTTTGCTTCTCCATGTTTTCTGTATTCCTTCTCATGCTTTTCTGTGAGTACCTGACCTTCCTCCAGCAAAGGTGGGTCAAATCCTTCTCACAGTGGGAATCTTCCTGATGTCCACTTCTGTTCCATCTTACTTGCCTCTTCCTGCTTTAGTGGAGAAAGTTGTAGGAGCTCTTGTCTTACGTGACTGATTTGGTCCACGTGGTTAATAAAGGCTACTCACCCTATTTTAAGGTTCCTAACCTCAATTACATATGCAAAGTCCTTTGTCATGGAAAGTAACACATTAATAGGCTCCAGGAGTTAAGACATAGACATCTTTCAGTTCAGTTCAGTCATTCAGTCCTGTCCCACTCTTCTCGACCCCCATGGACTGCAGCATGCCAGGCCTCCCCGTCCATCATCCACTCCTGGAGTTTACTCAAACTCATGACCATTGTGTCTGTGATGCCATTCAACCATCTCATCCTCTGTTATCCCCTTCTCCTCCCACCTTCAATCTTTCCCAGCATCAGGGTCTTTTCAAATGAGTCAGCCCTTCGCATCAGGTGGCCAAAGTATTGGAATTTCAGCTTCAGCATCAGTCCTTCCAATGAACATTCAGGACTGATTTCCTTTAGGAGGGACTGGTTGGATCTCCGTGCTGTCAAAGGGACTCTCATGAGTCTTCTCCAGCAGCACAGTTCAAAAGCATCAATTCTTCACCGCTCAGCTTTCTTTATACTCCAATTCTCACACTGATACACGACTACTGGAAAAACCAAAGCTTTGACTAGACAGACCTTTGTTGGGAAAGTAAAGTCTCTGCTTTTTAATATGCTGTCTAGGTTGGTCATTACTTTTCTTCCAAGGAGCAAGTGTCTTTTAATTGCATGGCTTGCAGTCACCACCTGCAGTAATTTTGCAGCCCCCCAAAATAAAGTCTGTCACTGTTTCCATTGTTTCCCCATCTATTTGCCATGAAGTGATGGGACCAGATGCCATGATCCTAGTTTTCTGATTTAGGAATCACTATTTCACCTACCACAGACACAGTCTTAGATGCTTGTGATAAAGCATGAAAGGCACTGATATTTCCATCTTAAAGATGAGGGAAGTCAGGACCAGAGAGAGTGAGGTGACTACTAGAGTTTATACAACCAATTAATATAGTTTTGCAATTTGGTTCAGTTCAGGCACTCAGTCGTGTCCAACTCTTTGCGACCCCATAAATCATAGCACGTCAGGCCTCCCTGTCCATCACCAACTCCCAGAGTTCACTCAGACTCACATCCATCGAGTCAGTGATGCCATCCAGCCATCTCATCCTCTGTCGTCCCCTTCTCCTCTTGCCCCCAATCCCTCCCAGCATCAGAGTCTTTTCCAATGAGTCAACTCTTCGCGTGAGGTGGCCAAAGTACTGGAGTTCCAGCTTTAGCATCATTCCTTCCAAAGAAATCCCAGGGCTGATCTCCTTCAGAATGGACTGGTCTGGTTGGATCTCCTTGCAGTCCAAGGGACTCTCAAGAGTCTTCTCCAACACCACAGTTCAAAAGCATCAACTCTTCGGTGCTCAGGTTTCTTCACAGTCCAACTCTCACATCCATACATGACCACAGGAAAAACCATAGCCTTGACTAGATGGACCTTTGTTGGCAAAGTAATGTCTCTGCTTTTCAATATACTATCTAGGTTGATCATAACTTTTCTTCCTAGGAGTAAGCGTCTTTTATTTTATTTATTTATTTTTTTAAGCGTCTTTTAATTTCATGGCTGCAATCACCATCTGCAGTGATTTTGGAGCCCAGAAAAATAAAGTCTGACACTGTTTCCACTGTTTCCCCATCTATTTCCCATGAAGTGATGGGACCAGGTGCCATGATCTTCATTTTCTGAATGTTGAGTTTTAAGCCAACTTTTTCACTCTCCTCTTTCACCTTCATCAAGAGGCTTTTTAGTTCATCTTCACTTTCTGCCATAAGGGTGGTGTCATCTGCATATCTGAGGTTATTGATATTTCTCCCGGCAATCTTGATTCCAGCTTGTGCTTCTGACAGTCCAGCGTTTCTCATGATGTACTCTGCATATAAGTTAAATAAACAGGGTGACAATATACAGCCTTGACGTACTCCTTTTCCTGTTTGGAATCAGTCTATTGTTCCATGTCCAGTTCTAACTGTTGCTTCCTGACCTGCATACAGGTTTCTCAAGAGGCAGGTCAGGTGGTCTGGGATTCCCATCTCTTTCAGAATTTTCCACAGTTGATTGTGATCCACACAGTCAAAGGCTTTGGCATAGTCAATAAAGCAGAAATAGATGTTTTTCTGGAACTCTCTTGCTTTTTCAATGATCCAGTGGATGTTGGCAATTTGACCTCTGGTTCCTCTGCCTTTTCTAAAACCAGCTTGAACATCTGAAAGTTCACCGTTCACGTATTGCTGAAGCCTGGCTTGGAGAATTTTGAGCATTACTTTACTAGCATGTGAGATGAGTGCAATTGTGTGGTAGTTTGAGCATTCTTTGGCATTTCCTTTCTTTGGGATTGGAATGAAAACTGACCTTTTCCAGTCCTGTGGCCACTGCTGAGTTTTCCAAATTTGCTGGCATATTGAGTGCAGCACTTTCACAGCATCATCTTCCAAGATTTGAAATAGCTCAACTGGAATTCCATCACCTCCACTAGCTTTGTTCGTAGTGATGCTTTCTAAGGCCCACTTGACTTCACATTCCAGGATGTCTGGCTCTAGGTGAGTGATCACACCATCGTGATTATCTGGGTTGTGATGATCTTTTTTGTATAGTTCTTCTGTGTATTCTTGCCACCTCTTCTTAATATCTTCTTCTTCTGCTAGGTCCATACCATTTTTGTTCTTTATCGAGCCCATCTTTGCATGAAATGGTCCCGTGGTATCTCTAATTTTCTTGAAGAGATCTCTTAGACACTTGTAATCCTGAATTCTGGAGAAGGCAATGGCACCCCACTCCAGTACTGTTGCCTGGAAAATCCCATGGACGGAGGAGCCTGGTGGGCTGCAGTCCATGGGGTCGCTGAGGGTTGGACATGAATGAGCGACTTCACTTTCACTTTTCACTTTCATGCATTGGAGAAGGAAATGGCACCCCACTCCAGTGGTCTTGCCTAGAGAATCCCAGGGACTGGGGAGCCTGGTGGGCTGCCGTCTATGGGGTTGCACAGAGTCGGACACGACTGAAGTGATTTAGCAGCAGTAGCAGCAATCCTGAATTCCAGTACAGTGAACTTTTCTACCAAAGCATGCTGTCATTCAACTTAATAAACTATTTATAACCTGTGTAGTATCATATTTAGACTTCGTCTCTACAATGAATGCCAAATAGAGGAGCAAAAAAATAAATAAATAAATAAGCACAACAGCTGCAATTTGTAAATATTCAAATATTTATGCTTGATCATTTAAAGACAATATTAGGATATTTAATTCCCTTTTCTCACTATTACCCCAGATTTTTGGCATTGTTCTGATCCAGTCTGAGCTTGGAAGGTTACTAATGTGAGCCAAACTCTCAAAAAGAGGAGTTCACTTGGTATTACCCAGAGAGAAATATACTATATAGACACTCTGTGAGTTGCTGAAAGTTCACTGTTGATATTTTTTGTAACTATGTGCAAAAACATCTCTGTAGCAGTTATTCATCGTATAAATGCTATTGCATAGCTGTGGCATGCAATCCCATACTTCACAAGTGTAGCACTACACATAGGTGAATCTATACAACTTTATACTGGTACATCAAATTAACCTTGCACCACTGTGCGCAAGTAAAGCATGCTTTGAATTTTTCAATAATTCTTCCATGCATGGAAGGAAACCAGGTCACTACAGGGATTCCTTGGGGGACATGGGGCTGTTCAATTCCAGAAGGAAACAAATTTGCCTCAAAGGGCTTGAACAAAATACATGTAAGCTGATCCTCTACTTTTTCTTACTTTCCGTCTTTCCTCAGGCTCTCCTCCTTTCCTCCCATTTGTAGCTTGGTTATGCTCTGTTTGCTCTTGATTCTTTTTCCAAAACCCCTGCTTTCCCTCTTAATTCTTACATGGAATCAACAATAAGACTAATTAACTAGAAAAGTATATAGAGCATGTATGTTTAAACCCTCCTATGGCAGGCTGTGACCACCGAATATTCCAACTACTCACTTATATCCCAGTTTTTCTCTCTTTTGGATTAGGGTCCTATGATGAGGTCTGTTCAATAGACTGCAAGTGGAAATGAAATGTGTCACTTCCAGGTCAAGGCGGTTAAGAACCAATAGGACTTTTTCATTTCTTTCCTCCTGTACTATGGTGATCCTAATGTCCATGAGCTCCAGACGGTGAAGAGACAACATGGAAGAGGGTTGCTCAACTCATGGTGGATTTTGAATGGGCAAAAATGAAAACAAGACATTTTGTATTAAACTTCTGAGATGTTTGCATTCAGTCTAGCCTATCATGGCCAATTCAGAAACTGGGAACACTAGTGGGAACTGCCATCACAGAAATCTAGAATATGCTCTAGTGATGATATGGAAACAGACACTGGAGGCTGGAAAAAGTGGTAATCCTGGTTCTATAGTGACAAAGCATTTGAGAAAACTGTCATCAATAGTAATTTGAGAAGCAGAACACACAAGTGTATACTGAACTGGCAATCCCAGGTCAAGGGACTAGAAAAGCAGACCTCAGTAGTGTATCTTACTTATTACAGGCTGTGTGTGGAGTACTATCAAAATGAGATTAGCTCAGAATTTTCTGGTTTGTAGCAGGAATGAAAGGAAATATAGGGTTCAGAAATGTGGGCTTTATAGGGCTGAAAAAACCTATTGCTTCCAGAACCTAAGCAGTAAAAAAACAGTATTAATATAAAGTTTTTGAAGATTAAATGTTCAATAAACACTACCAGCTGGATTAAATGACTAGGGTCAAAAAGCAAAATAACTTTGAGCCTTCCCATTCCATTATGAAAGCCTTAAAATAGCTGCCCTTTTGGGGAAAGATAATGATAATGTTTTCCATTGTTCTGCAACAAATTACCACAAACATATTGGCTAAAAAGTATGCTCATAACTTATAATATATAAATATATCTCAATAATGCTGTTAAAATCCCCAAATACCTATCTATTTGTTTCCATGGCTCAGAACTCTGGGCATAATTTAGCTGGGTCCTCTGTTCAATGTCTCACAAAGCTGCAATCAAGGTATCCTCTGGGGATGAGTTGGGGTACATGGTATTAGTAGAATTAATTTCTTTGCATTGTGCAATTCATGGCAATATGCTTCTTAAGGGCCAGCAAGAGTCTGAGGCTTCAAGTGCCTGACATGTGGACTTTATTTCAAGTTATATATTTATTGACATATAATTGACATCCAATATCATATTAATTTCAGGTGGACATCATAGTAATTCAATATTTATATATGTTTTGAAATGGGAAGAAATGACTTGGCTGTGCACACCCAAGGGTTTTATTAATGCATCAGTAGAGTGCCCTGATAGTACACTCATGTTGGCCTTAGGCCATGAGAGGAGAATGTCATGATTTCATTTACTTGACATTTCCAGCCAGGAGGTGGGGGGAGTTAAAGTCCATCCAAAGGCTCAACTGATTAAGTCAGGGCCACCCAAGTTAACCTCCCTTTCCGTGAACTCAAAGTTAATTTATTAGGGACCATAACTGCATCTATTAAAATGTCTTCAGCTTTACCACAAAACACAACTTAATCTCAGCACTCATATCCATCACATTCAGATCTCAACGGGAGTATATAATCCAGGACCTATCTTCCAGGGGTGGTAATCTTGGAGCCTGGCTTAGAATCCTGTTTACCACAGAAAGAGGCATTGAGAGATGGGTGAAAGAGAAAGAAGAGGCTATAGAAATTACAAAGTTAGGAAATAGTGTAATCTGAAAACAGTATCTTAAAAATAGGTTTGAGCATGAAAACTGGCAATTATGTATTACTGGAATAAAAGATTACAAGCCTGCTAAGTTTTTAAGAGAACCACACTACCAATAAAATCTTGACCTCAGATTTTAAGAGCCTTTGACTGTTTGAAATTTAAAACAATATTTGGTTCCTGTTTTACAGAAGCAAGAAGTAGCCTGGAAGGCAGAGTGGCTACCAAGGAAGGCCTCTTCCCCTATGACTATCAAAAATGTAGTCAGGGAAGATATTGAAAAGGAAGAATCTCCTGCAGGTGCCTTAGGGGCTATAGAGAACAATGGGCAAGGAATTCCCTTCCAGAGTAGGATCAGAGTCTAATCAAAGAACCTCCCTACTCCGAGCATAAAAGGCCTTTAATGATTGCTGGGTACTTCTCATTTGTTAATGAGTGAATTGTGTCTGCCACAAAGTTCCTGTGTTAAAGCACTGGCCCCCAGTACTTTATTTATTTTGGCTGTACTGGGTCTTCACTGCAGCATGTGGGCTTCTCCAGTTGCCGAGCGTGAGCTTAGTTACCCCACAACACGTGGGATTTTAGTTCCATGGACTAGGGACCCACATCCTCTGCATTGGAAGGCAGATTCAGAACCATTAGACCACCAGTGAAGTCCCATTCCTAGTACTTTAGAATGTGGGCCTTTAAAGAGGTGATTAATTTAGAATCAAGCCATTAGAGTGGGCACGAATCCAACCTGACTGGTGTCATAAAAAGAGAAGATTTGGACACACAGACACCATGGATGTGGATACACAGTACAAAAGCCACATAAGACAGCAGGAAGGTGGCTGAATGCAAGCCAAGGAGTAGGGCCTCAGAAAAAACCACATTGCCAATACCTCAGTCTCAGACTTCTACCTCCAGAACTGTGAGAAAATTAATTTCTACTGTTGTAACCACCCAGCCAGTTGGCTTAGTGGTAAAGAATCTGCCTGCCAATGAAAGAGATGTAGGTTCAGTTCCTGGGTTGGGAAGATCCCCTGGAGAAGGGAATGGCAAACCATTCCAGTATTCTCACCTGGAAAATCCCATGGACAGAGGAGCCTGGTGGGCGATAGTCCATGGGGTTGCAAAGAGTCAGACACAACAGAGCACGCATGCAGTAGCATTTTACTGTGGTAGCCCTAACAAAATAATATAACACTCTTCCATTTTTGTTTATCTTGTTGTTCCTGCTTTCTTGGGGCGGGGTGGTAGAGAGAGGGCTTGGATAATGAAGATTTTTTAAATTTACTTTTTTTTTACTTAGGTCTCCAAATGAAAATCACATGTGGACCAGATGGAGAATCCTGGCATTCCTGGACTTTGAGTTGGATGCAATGACTTTGGGGGACTTCGAAATATCTCCCTTAGAGAAGAATTAAATACATTCTGTGTGTAGGAAGGAGGAAGAAAATGGGTATTGGGTGACAAGAAGGGTGGATTGTAACACTGACAATAAAACTTCACAAATTTTCCATGTGCTCCTACATTTCTTAGCCAAAATTTCTGACAAGTCTTTTTTATTCTTCTCAAATGTTCATTCTCTCTTTCTATATGAGAGGATTAGAAATTCCTGCCCACTACCATGGGGCTTACAGTGCTTTTTTCCAGAAAGTTCTGCATCTCTGTCTATGCCTTTAGCTTTAAACAATGAAATATAAGTAGAAATGATGGTATAAATTTTGAGTAGAAGCTTAAGGAGCCATATAATATTTCTACTCATTGATTTGAATCCATGAAGAGGACTAGGATGAAGGAAAGATATTCCAGTATGGTGAACAACATGAGCAGGACTTGGAATATAGTACTCAGCATACTTTACAGGTACAAAAGTGAAAAGTGAAAGTCGCTCAGTCATGTTCGACTGTTTGCAACCTCATGGACTGTAGCCCGCCAGGCTCCTCTGTCCATGGAATTCTCCAGGCAAGAATACTGGAGTGGGTTGCCATCGCCTTCTCTGGGTATCTTCCCAATCCAGGGATTGAACCCAGGCCTCTCTCATTGCAGGCAGATTCTTTACCATCTGAGCCACCAGGGAAGCCTGCTTTCAGGTGTGTTGACCACAAATGACTGGCTGCTGCTGCTGCTGCTAAGTCGCTTCAGTCGTGTCCGACTCTGTGTGACCCCATAGACGGCAGCCCACCAGGCTCCCCCGTCCCTGGGATTCTCCAGGCAAGAATACTGGAGTGGGTTGCCATTTCCTTCTCCAATGCATGAAAGTGAAAAGTGAAAGTGAAGTCGCTCAGTTGTGTCCGACTCTTCGCGACCCCATGGACTGCAGCCTACCAGACTCCTCTGTCCATGGGATTTTCATGGCAAGAGTACTGGAGAGGGGTGCCATTGCCTTCTCCAAATTGACTGGCAGGACACAGTAATTATGTTGGGTTAGTGTAGTTTCTACATACATATATCATATATACACACACACACACACACACACACACACGTGTATTTGTGTGTTAGTTGCTCAGTCATGTCCAACTTTTTGCAACCCTATGGACCAGGCTTATCTGTCCATGGAATTCTCCAGGCAAGAATACTGAAGTGGGTTGCCATTCCCTTCTCCAGGGGCTCTTCCCCACCCAAGGATCGGACCTGGGTCTCCTGCATTGCAGCCAGATTCTTTACCATTTAAGTCACTGGGGAAACCCATACACACACACACACACACACCCCTAAACGCATGGTATGTATATATTATATATATGTATACATATATATACACACACATATACTAACATATTTTTTTCCAGAAGAGAGGCTATTAAGTATGACACCTTATACTGCTAAATATGATGACAATTCATAGGCTCCAGTCTAAGCAAAAGGTCATAGTCAGGGTGGTCTGAAAAGAGGCAACCAATGGAGGGATCAGTGGGAAATCTCAAAGTAGGAAGTTCAGGGAGGCACAGAGGTACTTGTATTCCAGGTGTGCTTGTAATTCATGACATAAAGCATATCCAAGAGAAATTACTGTCAGTACAAGTTTTTTCCCAAGTTTACTGGAAAATGAAATGATGGGATTTTTGCTTTACTTGATGTCTTGCTTTTCAAGTTTGATACATGAATTGATGAATTAATCTTATGCTTAATAGCATACTTCTTAATAGTACTTAATAGTACTTCTTAATAGAAGTACTTTTCCATATAAATACTGATCGAGCATTTCTGGAGAATTCCTGCTGTCACTGATTAGCTGGGTGACCTTGAACAAGTTACTGAACTTTTACTGAGCTCAGTTTCCTCATGTATAAACTGGCTTTAGTAACTGAGCCTAATTCACAGGAGTTTTGCTGGAAATCAATTTTCTAGAATAAGTACATGAAAAACACTAAGGCTGGTACATGGTAGGCATTGTTACCTTCCCCCATCTTTCTTTTCTTCCTCCTCCTCCTTCATCTTTGATAAAAGGAACAAAGAAGAGATGACTTTTTTGTTGTTTTGTTTATCTAATGCATGAATTAATTACTTAATGTTTATCCTTTTCAAATACTTTTCAACACAAATATTCCTAAAAACTTTCATGGGTTTCTTTACTTTATATTCTCTGCATACCTGTAGCTAAAGTGCTGTGCCTATCATATGATACCCACCACCTTCCACATATTTACACACACACACACACACACACAATACCATTGTTTCCTGAGTGTAATCTATTGGAAAGGGAATATAATGTAGTAGGAAAGGAAAAGAAGCCTGGAGTTAGGGACCCCACACGTGAATGTAGCTGTAAAAGCCTCCACAAGATAGATGTCATTAAGAAGGAAGGCATGAATGTTGACATTGGCAAACATCACCTATTACCTTTACAGACACTGGTCTGGTTCAATCTGTAATAGGTTTTTTAATATTGTTTTTACATTTAGAGCAGGTGTCAGCCAACTACAGCCTGCAAGTCAAATCTGGCCCACTGCCTGTTCTGCTAAATAAAATTTTATTGACTGTAGCCACCCCATTTCATTTCTGTATTGTCTAGGGCTGCTTTTTGCTACAAGGGCAGAGTTGCATTGTTGCAACATTACCATACAGCTCACCACGTCCACAGATGTTTACTATCCGGCCTTTCAAAGAAGAGCTTGCTGACTCCTGGCTTGGAGGAATGACCCTGTACATGTAGAAAATTATTTTTTCTTTAACCTCTATGGCAAACTATGCCTAATCCTTTCCTCTTGGCCAAAAGACAATCTGAAGAGTGAGAAGAGTTTGCTCCGTTTCTTCCTTCCCCTCTATTGTCTGGTGGTCTCAATCTTATGCTCCTGGCCTTTAAGTAGTCAGCTTCTAAATCACAGTACGATATGCTTGTTCCTCACCATTCTTAAAAATGACAATATAAATATGAATGGCAAAGTGTGTCCTTATGAAAAGGCCAGACATTCTCTGATCATTAGGTAATCATGTCACAACTTTGGGCTTCCTAAGTGGTGCTAGTGATAAAGAACCCTCCTGCCATTGCAGGAGACATAAGAACCACGAGTTCAATCCCTGGGTTGGGAAGATCCCCTAGAGAAGGGAATGGCTACCCACTCCAGTATTCTTGCCTGGAGAATCCCATGAACAGAGGAGCCTGGCGGGCTATAGTCCATAGGGTCACAAAGACTTGGACACGACTGAAGCGACTGAGCATGCACACAATCTGGGGCCCTTTCAGAGCCACAGAAGAGAGGCAAAACTTTCTCTTTCCTGATTTTGATACACATCTTCTTACTCTTAGATCTTTGGGGCTGGTACACTGGGACGACCCAGAGGGATGGAATGGGGAGGGAGGAGGGAGGAGGGTTCAGGATGGGGAACACATGTATACCTGTGGCGGATTCATTTTGATATTTGGCAAAACTAATACAGTTATGTAAAATTTAAAAATAAAATAAAATTAAAAAAAAAAAGAAAAAAAGAAAAAGACACAAACAAACAAACAAAAAATAAAATCCATACTCATGACCATAAACTTTCCTCATGCAGTTGGCTAGTATGAAGGTTGACAAATATAGTGTGCTATTTGCCATAAAGTTAGCAAGTAATGAAATTCTATTGGATATATTCTTCCTTGAAATTTTGCTTCCTAGATTTGTGCCTCATGGTGTGGTTTGCTGGACTGATCATGTCTTGCACACCCTCTTGGATATTTAATGATAAATAATAGGCCAGTAAGAAGTGTTCAAGCATTCAGTTTGATAGCTTCAGAATGACTTGCTACTATATGCAGTGGGATTATAAAAATGGTTTCAGGGTTTGCTTTAGTTTATCAAAAGTTGTAAACTTTCCTTGAAACACTGTGGGATTTTAATTGTTTATAAAGGCTATATAAATGAATGATTCTATGAAAGGTGATTTGATATTTTCCTTTTTCCATGCACGTAACAGTTTTACTTATACATATATGCACAAAGATAAGTGGGGAGGTGGGGAGGGGACTACAGAATTCTCAGAAGTGCTGCATCCCACTTTATGACCCCTGAAGTAATGACTCTAGGAGAGGTCCATGCAGGAGCCTGTTATTGACTGTGAAGACATTCTGTATCAGTTGACTGTGAACTGAAGTGTCATTTCCCCTCTCATCCTGGCACCTGGATAATATTTAATTTGCACCTTTGATTTGATTGATACATCTCAGCAGCAGGACATTTAGACATTTATGTCGTAAAACCAAAATGAAATATTTTATGTCACTGAACACGGCCCTGCAAGGTACAGTAGTTAAAATCAAATAAAGTTAGCATCAATTTTACAGTTATTTAAAAAGCAGACACACAGGCACACACGTGCACACATACACATAAACCTAACATAGACATATCCTCATCTTTTTGTTTCAGAGTGACATTTAGTAAAAGCATAAAGTTTACCTAAAGAAGCTGAAGTGGCAGCTTTAAATGCAATAAACAGGGACCTACTTACATATGCAAAACAGGCACTCACAGGTGCAGGAAAGGTAATTGCTGGTGCAAAATATGCCATTACCTGTTTTACATGCACAACTGCCTGATTTGTAAGGGCAACTAGCTGACTTTGTCTTCCTCTGCATAATTTTTATGCACAAATTAGTTACTTTGCAAAATTTGGCAGCAATATTTCTCTATTCTTGGACCTGAAATATATGAGGTATAGAAGACAATAGAAGTTTGACAATCACTCAGTAAAATGCATTTTTTGCCTCTTTCTATTTGTAAAAACTAAAAGGCAAGAAAGCTCTCCTGGAATTTTATTTTTCTTCCCCCGATATAAGTTTTTGATTTTTTTTTTTTTTAGTACAGTGTGTTTCTTTAGTGCTTTAAAATCTGCTGAAACCAGGCGGCAACTTGTATGCCTATTAGTTTAACCGAAGGCCCATCACAGCAGTGCATTATGCCTTATCTTGGGAACAATTAAGACATGACATCCCCACAAAGCAGTTTTTAAGTGGGCAAAACATATTTAATGGTAGCGTTTGTGGCACCCAGAATGGAAATACAGGGAAAACTAGAGGGAATATGTACTTACCCTAACACCAAATAGGTTCCTTATAATTTGCATATACTCTTGGGGATACGGTATCCCTTGCATACATTTTAAGTGTTTCTAATGAAATGTTTATCATGTATGGTAGCCTAAGCAGAAGAGTGTAATGTGTGGCCAGCTAAAGGGCACCATTAACAACAACAATGTTGTTTTTATTAATGTTGTTGTTATTAACTACGTGCAAATTTAATATGAACATAATTATTGATCTCTTTAGTAAAAAAACTTATGAAAATATTCATATTTAGGTAAGTTGCTAAAATATGCTGGGAATCAGGCATCAACAGTTTTGCAATTGATGGATTTAGACAGGTCAGGTGATGTCAATCTAACAGCATCTAATCAATATAGATGAATGTGTCAAAAAGGTGGTTTGAAAAATACCTTTATAATGTATTTAAAAAGACCAGTTTCAGTATCCTGTTTCCTTTCTTAATATGATATACATATATTTCTCAAGTAAGAGTGCTTTTTATTACTTCTATTCAGTACTTACAGTAGGTCAAATTAAAAAAGCATTTGTCCAATTCAGCCATTCTGCTTCCAATATCATGTGATGTATAAAAATCATATTGTCAAAGTTGGTACAAAATTTTTATGTCACTCTTAAATTGTTTTTCAACATTAAAATTTGGGAACAGACCCTATTTGAGGCTACTGACAGTTCCATTTAATATAATTACCTGATTTCTTAGAGGACATTTAGTTCAGTCAAACGTGACTTAGTTTAGTCACGTTTCTTGGGACTGACAGTTATCCATAGCGTTGTCACATTTCAGTAACTAGATTTCTTACAGCAGAGTGAGGCTGAACTTTCTCTAGTCAACTAGCAAAATAAGTTTTGTATTAGACCTGAATTTCTACTTTTAAGAGTCATTATTGTAGGGGATCAGAATCAGTACTTGTTCTTGGGAGGCATTTAGATGAGATGGCATGGTTGTGTTTCTAAGATTTGCACAATAAATTATATAAAATATTATCGAAGACTTTGTTGCTGGTAATTTTTAGTGAGCTTTTTTTTAAGAGCAGGCTACAGATAAGGTCTAGGATACAAATTTAATTCTGAGTGAAATAGTTTAATTAGCTTAATTCTGTTTTGTTGTCTCCTGTGAAACCTTGTGAGGGCAGAAATTTGGTCTTGTTTCTTTAGTTCTAATAACTAGCAGAGACACTGAATAATGTTCTTCCAAAGGGACTAATGCATGGATGAATGTATGTAAAATATTATAAGAAGGAAGAGAAGTACTCAGTCGGAAATTTTGGCCAATACTCTTTCAGCTTTATACAGGAATATTTTTCAGTGTGAACAATGATCTAAATGGGATGTGTTTTTGAAAAGATAAGATATCCAAATGTCCTGTACGATTTTTATTTTGAGAACAATTACTGTTTCAAATATAAAAAAGGTGCACCTAACATGTCACTGTCAAGTACAAAGGATTCAGAGGCATCATTTTTAATCATTTTTACTTATTAACCACTGTACAAGTTAAAATCAGTTATCAATGGCCCATGGCCAGTAAAACAGTAAGCTATTTCTTGATATTCCAAATTAATTATTCTGACCATTACCAAGAGACATTTAAGAACAATTAAATATTTTAGAGTTACTCAATTTAGGCAAGTGTGAACAGAAAAATATGCCATCAACTTTGATAGTTGAGAAAAGACAAAATGAAATGTAACATCATTATAACTGATATGCTTATATTTCTGCTGAAATATGTATTTTCTTTCAGAAAATTTTATTCTTTCTCAATGAAGGCAATTCTTTATATGTACAAATAAGTATTTTTTAATTTTTATAGCACTGTGTGATAATTCATAGAGAAAATTTGCAAATCAAAGAGAATGCTCTTTTTAGAGCTGTGTGCCCTAATTTTTTATTTGGAACATGTGAACATCCTATATATATATTTTTTATATAAAATATATATCTGGTATAGAACATAATGCATCTGTTTTATTATATGAAAAGGCAATGGGAGATAACAGGGGAATAATAATAGCACTGAAAATAGAAGCAAGACCCTTTACAAAACAAGAATTGATTCCAAGGGGGATCAACACGTTTGCCTATAAAAATTATACCTTACTTTGGAAAATATAATGAAAGTACTGAAATCTAGAAACCATTCATAGAAAATGAACACTTAAGAATAAAAGGCACAAAGTAGAAACTTAGAGAAAGTGGTGTAAAGTTGTTTTTGAAAATATTATGAGCCAATAAAACTAAAAGAACTAGCTCCAAACATATATACTTTTTGTTAGGACTAGGTTGCTTTCTGCTCTGTTCTTCCTTTACTTTTTTTGTTTGTTAGTTTTTTGCAAATGATTCTCTCTAGTTGTTCGTTTGTTTCAAATATCTATTTGGCTATGACAGGTCTTAGTAGCAGCATGTGGGATCTTTCAGCTGCAGCATGTGAACTCTTAGCTGTTGCATGTGAGATCTAGTTCCCAGACTAGGGATTGAACACAGGCCACCTGCATTGGGAGCACGAAGTCTCAGCCACTGAACCACCAGGGAAGTCCCCCTTTCTCCATTCCTGACATCCCTTCCAGAGCTCACTCAGTGTCAGGCCTCCCTCTTGCCTGTTCTCTGACTGAAACTCCTGTGTTGCTCATGCTTTGAAGGCTGTGAAATATCATGTCCCACTTACTACATCTTTGAATAAGAAATTGTTATCAGTGAGGAAACAGCCTAACCAGGGAGAAGTCTCCAGAAGGAGAGAAAGGAAATTTGCAAGGAGGAAGAAAGACCAGTCATAAAAAACAAAAAACAACACAGAGATCCATGAGCTTCAGGTTTATACGCATGCATCTCTCATCTTGCCTCCACTGATTGGATATATTTTCCTGGGCATGTAATAATTTCTTTTAAATTAGAGCTAAGGACAATCAGTGGAGAAGGCAATGGCAACCCACTCCAGTACTCTTGCCTGGAAAAGCCCATGGACAGAGGAGCCTGGTAGGCTGCAATCCATGGGATCACTAGGAGTTGGACACGACTGAGCGACTTCACTTTCAGTTTTCACTTGCATGCGTTGGAGAAGGAAATGGCAACCCACTCCAGTGTTCTTGCCTGGAGAATCCCAGGGATGGGGGAGCCTGGCGGACTGCTGTCTATGGGGTTGCAGAGTTGGACACGACTGAAGTGACTTAGCAGCAGCAGCAGCAAGGACAATCAGAGAAATTTTTTTCCAGCTACTAGATGGACATAATCTAAAGAAAGTGCAATCCGTGATAGTTTATAATTATCATTAATATTCAGAGAAAATAAGAATGAGCTGTTACTGCAGTCAGCATGAACCTGACGATGTATTACATAGTACCCTGTTATCTGCAAAGAGCAGTTTTAATCTTAAAAACTACCCGGGACTCCCTCCTTTTACATCTATCACCTTGTACAATTCCTCCACTGGACTTAGTTTTCTCAACTGAGCTAAATTTCTTAAAAGAGTCTGAAAACTCTGCCTTGCTTAGGCTTCTCCTCAAAGTATGCAGCTCGGCATCTCAGTAAACACTTGCTGAAACTTATCAATAACCATTTGTTGAACATCTGTTATGAAGAAGTCAGTGTATGCTAGGTGCTCAAGAAGAGGAGAAGAATAACATTCAAGTGTTTAAAGTCTGATTGAGTTGGAGTTGGCAAGTGTATGTCAAATAAAGAAATAATAATAGAAGATAGCATCATCTGCTGAATGCCACAGGGGATTGTTAGGAGGTACAGAAGCTACCCAGAGTCAGTCATCCCTCAGGGTTGGGAAGTGTAAAGAAAGAACAGGTATCTTATGAAAAGTGAGAGTAAAGATCGCTCAGTATGTCCGACTCTTTTTGACCCCATTCACTATACAGTCCATGGAATTCTCCAGGCCAGAATACTGGAGTGGGTAGCCTTTCCCTTCTCTAGGGCATCTTCTCAACCCAGGGATAGAACCCAGGTCTTCCACGTTGCAGGCAGATTATTTACCAGCTGAGCTATAAGGGGAGCCCAAGAACACTGGAGTGGGTACCCTATCCCTTCCCCAGCAGATCTTCTTGACCCAGGCATCGAACCAGGGTCTCCTGCATTGCAGGCAGATTCTTTACCAACTGAGCTATGAGTGAAGCCCACAGATATCTTATATCTTATATCTGTCTGATATTACTCCTGAAGAGGGAAACTGGATCCCCATACCTGCTGTGCAGACCTTTGAATGGGACTCAGAGCCATCTGGGTCTGTTTACCTCCTAGCTTTTTAAACACCAACAGCATTCAAAAATAGATTCTGCAGATCTTGTGAGTTATGAAGTATTTGAGATTTCCTGTTTTTCTAATTGAAAGATTCAGTAGAGTGTTTTCAATTCTATCACTTCTGTAGTGGTATATACCACTACAGTACAGTTCTGTATTTCCTACTATAGTTGCACAGGCAACTCTATGCTATAATGCTATAATTCTAATGGCAGAAAGTGAAGAGGAACTAAAGAACCTCTAGATGAGGGTGAAAGAGAAGAGTGAAAAATCTGGCTTAAAACTCCACATTCAAAAAACAAAAATCATGGCATCTGGTCCCATCACTTCATGGCAAATAAAAGGGGAAAAAGTGGAAATAGTAACAGATTTTTATTTTCTTGGGCTGCAAAATCACTGTGGATGGTGATTGCATCCATGAAATTAAAAGATGCTTGCTCCTTGGAAGAAAAGCTATGACAAACCAAGACAGCATATTAAAAACCAGAGACATCATTTTGCTGACAAAAGTCCATATAGTCAAAGCTATGGTTTTTCCAATAGTCATGTATGGATGTGAGAGTTGGACCATAAAGAAGGCTAAGAGCTGAAGAATTTATGCTTTTGAATTGTGATAATGGAGAAGACTCTTGAGAGTCCCTTGGACTGCAAGGAGATCCAACCAGGCCATCCTAAAGGAAATCAACCCTGAATATCCATTGGAAGGACTGATGCTGAAGCTGAAGTTCTAATACTTTGGCCACCTGATGCTAAGAGCTGACTCATTGGAAAAGACCCTAATACTGGGAAAGATTGAAGGCAAAAGGAGAAGGGGGCGGTAGAAGATGAGATGGTTACACAGCATCACTAACTCAATGGATGTGAACCTGAGCAAACTCTGGGAGACAGTGAAGGACAGGGAAGCCTGGTGTGCTGCAGTTCATGGGGTTGCAAAGAGTCAGACACAACTTAGAGACTGAACAATAATAACATCACCGCTACAGTATACTTTTGTGCTTCCTACTGTATAGCACAGGCTACTCAATGTTATGTGGCAGCCTTGATGGGAGGAAAGTCTGGGGGAGTATTGATACATGTATGTGTAGGGTTGAGCCCTTTTGCTGTCTACTTGAAACTACCATAACATTGTTAATCTGTTATGCTCCAACACAAAAAGTTAAAAAAAAGAAACCACTTTTACCCATGCTGTGTTGAGGTGCAAGCAGCTTGTGCCCAAAGAGCATGAAGGGTTGTTATCACACAGGACACTCTGCCTGGACAGAACTAGAAATCAGGAATCCTACTAGGGTGGGGCAGTTACTTCTGCTTGAATTGTGATCAAGGGAGGGAAGGAATCTAGAGAGTAGAGTAGCAGGTAGCAGTAATCCAGTTGGTCCTGGAGAATTTAGGCAAGACCTAACTCCTCAGAGACTTCCCTGGTGGCTCAGATGATAAAGCATCTACCTACAATGTGGGGGACCCGGGTTCAAACCCTGGGTCATGAAGATCTCCTGGAGAAGAAAATGGTAACCCACTTCAGTATTCTTGCCTGGAAAATCCCATGGACGGAGGAGCCTGGTAGGCTACAGTCCATGGGGTTGCAAAGAGTTGGACATGACTGAGCGACTTCACTTTCTTTCTTTAACTCCTCAGAGCTGAAAGAAGAGCTGGATACCTATTAATAACAACTCAATTTTCATAAACTTTTAATTAATTTGCCTAATATTCATTCATCCAATCAATATCGAGTGATCCTTCTGTGGGTCTAAGAATGGAAAAATATAAAGTATATCATGTGCTTCAATAGAAATTAATAAGTACAGTGAATATAGAAATAAGGGAGTGCATATTTTCTCCTTGGGGAGGGGTCCAATGGAGGGCCCACATAGGAAGTAACCTTTGAGCTAGATCTTAAAAGATGATGAGTGTTCACTGGAGGAACATGGACATTTCAGAGTAGTGAATAAAAGCTGAATTATTTCATGTTGCACTGAAACATGGACTTCACTCTACTGGTTACTAATTGTGCGATTTAGTAAGGGTTTTGTAAGCAAAACTAAACATATGAAATTATGCTTTTGGGCCTTTAATGTTCCTAAATTTACCATTATTTGCTAGGTAATGTGCTAGAAAAATCAGCCTAAAAAAATCAGAGCTCAAGAGAAACTGTGCTGAGATACCAAATAAGGGACCGATCTGATTGAGGAAATATACTTTATTGAAACAGATGTAAATGAGGAATAAACTGGGGTTAGAAGTTACATTTTGGCCCTGTGGCCCCCTTTCTAGTCTTTGCATAGATTTATACTTTTGCAGTGATGGTCTTACAATGGGAACTTAATAAACATTTGATGAGATATTAGTAATTGATAACAAAAATAAAGATAATGAAAATGATGATAATATTGCTATTGCATATACTATTATTTTAGAATCTCTTTTCGATTCCTTCCCATTTAAAGATGATGGCTCAATTTCTTGATGGATCAGCTGTCCTTAGATGAGTGAATTAACAGGCCTTTCTTAGGATCCAAATCCACTCAACTCATTTAAACCCCTTCAGATACAAGTAGCCTTGGGAAAACCTAAACTTTGAGCTAATTGGGTTGTATTGTATATAAGTAATTCAGATGAGGTATTGAAAACAAGATTTTAGAGTTTACAGAGGATACTAAAACTGGAGGCTGAGCAAATAATGAGGAACAAAACAATCAGACTCAAAAGGATTTGGATTGTATAAGTAATTGGATCAGCAGATGGCAAACGCAGTTCAGTACAGGAAAATGTAAAATCGACTTGAAGCGAGAGAAACAAACTAGAGAATGTGTGCTAAATGGAACAATCATCCAGAATGCTGACCAGGAAATGGAAAGGAGGGGCTATTACAAAACATAAATCATGGCAACTCTTAGCTTATGGCTAATTCTCCTCTTTTAAGAATTCTATCAGAATGAATTTGCAAGCACATTATCTAGAGTGGGAACTTACTGTACCCTATGGGAACTAGCAGTATGCTTCAAATTTCATTTCACCACTCTGTTTTGTGGAGGTATCTTTCAAAAATTCTCAAGGTGTTGCTTTTAGAATGCAGATTTTTCTTTTTGTTTAGGCTTATGCTCATTATTCTATAATTACGCTTCTCAGACATTGCTAGAAAGATTCAGGACGATGTTTTCAGGATATTTTACTAATTACCCTATATTTCACTATGTCATAAAATCCCCAGGAGGATCCATGTAAGGGTATCACCCTCCCCATTTGCCCCATTCCCTGAAGGTATAATGTACAGTTGGCAGGGGTAGGAGATGGGCTGTTTAGTGAAGTACAGTTACAAGCAGTGCATTTAAAACTGTGTGTGTGTGTGTGTGGATTACCTGGGCAGCTAGTTTAGAAGCGGAAATAAGAAACCTTCTCCAGAGGCTGACACGGCCCAATTGAGAAGGGGTCTGGCAATTGGCATCTTTAAGGAGCACCCTTGGTGATGCTGACATAGGTTATCTTTGGGAGGCATTTTGAAAAACAGTGGATAGCTAAAAATAATAATAATAAAAAAGGAAGAAACACCAATCCTAGTTCCTCTTCATTTAACTAAGTTATTAACTTGTTGACAGTTACACTGCTCAGGCCTCATGTTCTTTATCTGGAAGATGATTATGTGTCCAGCATAGCTGGCAGACGAGCAAACGATATATCTGAAATCTTCTTGCATACAAATATAAACCTAAGGTAAATGCTTGCCAAATGTAGTGTGTACTATTGTGATCCCACAATAACATGCTTTTCAATGGATCATTGAGGGAGCCATCTATACTCAGCCGGAGTTAGATTTTCCTTTTTATCTACTGCCACAGGAATTCTCACCCACAGTTGATCTCTGCAACCAAATAGGTACTGAAAGTAGTAGGTATTTTCCTTTGTGTACTTTTTAGAAGTGTTAACAGAAGGTCACTAACTGTGTCCCTGTGGTTTTGTTACTCCCAGGGAGCAACCTTTTGAATAGCAGTCTTCAGCGTTTAGATTCAGTTGTATACCCTATGGTCACTGATACTCAACTCCAGCTTTTGTTGTTGAGAATGAAAATGACTTCCACTGGCCTGACAAGCACATGGTAATCATCCTTTCATCGTCTGCTACTGAGGTCTATTTCTCATCTGCAGAAAGTAAAACTGAACTCTGTTTACAAACCATACTGACTGCACTGAGCAAAGTATCCCGTGAAATCAACTCATCTTGAGAACATGTAAAAATTTCCATAGTTCTTTACTGATTGAAATTCTGTTTTGTATAGGCAGTCTGATCTAGACTATGTCAATTGGCTGCATTAAACAATGATAAACCCCCAAACGATATGAATCAGTTAAAGGCATCCAGAGACACAGTGATCTGGGATGAAATTTGCCACAAACACACGAAAGAGTGTATGCACAGCTTCCTCAGTGCTGGTCTTGGTTCCACAAGCCTCTTTGGAACAGTCTGAGACTACAGCTACCATGTAATTAGCTGAGCAATAAGTTAGGTGTTTAAAAATATTTTTTCAGGTGCTTTTTTGTATTCATGATAGATTCTCAACACCAAAAATCAATCTCAATCAAAGCGGCAACTGAGTTTATCATAAATTAACATGAAAAGGTTTTCTACTGAGTAGATGGTTAATTACTATCTAATTTGAATAATTTTGCATATTAATGAGAAATGAATGAAAATCATTTTTAGAGTTTTAACTTCAGCTGAGAAACCCATGGAGATAATGGATCCTTTTAAAGAGGCATGTGATCTCTGTTACTAAAGGAGATACCAATTTTTTTTTTTAATTTGCTGACTTGTTTTAAGTTGATTAATGGATTAGTGTTTTGCCATTAATAAACTATATCCAAATGAAAGACAACTTCATTATTTGACTCTGTAGCCCCTAGCTGCCTGCCAGGTAAGAAAAATGGAAAATAGATGAAGAGTTTGCTAAGGAAAAATATAACCTTGCACAGTCCTTCAAAAAGCCTGGATGCATTTATATGTTTCTGATTATAAATGAATTTTTAGAATTTTTAATTTTTATGCCACATGAAGTTCTGTGGATATTGTTTACAAGTGATATTTAGATGTAGATTATACATACTGAGCTGAAGGAGGCTACCTCTTTAAACTATTACTGTATTCTCCAATTTGAAACAGTGACTGACAATTGCCTCAGGCCTCAGAAATTACAGCCAGCTAGAAGTTGAAAGTCACTTCTATAAAGAACTCTTGAAACCTTTTTAAGCATTGCAAAAAATAATAGTATTTCTTATATTTTTATACTTATTTAGGGAGAAATAATTTAAAGAACAAACTGCTTACCTCCTTCCAGTTTTCTTTTGCCTTAATTTTTGTTTCCTACTCAAATCTTCCTTATTTGATACCCAATTTTAGGCTAGCTCTCCTACCTCTTTGGATAGGATCTGACATTATCCAATAATTCAATGAATTCAATTGACTCTAGCCTATAGTAATTACAGACTAAGACAGAGTAGTCATGATGACTGAAATTGGATAAGTTTTCCATAGTTTTGAAACCAAAAATTTCATCCAAGATGGGTTGTATTACAAATAGCATTTCTATACTGTCCACATTCAACTTTAAGGAATTGGTGACTTTGCTCACATCATTATTGCATCAACCCAACATTGCTTTTGAAAGGCCTTAGATGTATTGGAATGTTCTTGCAGGTAAGTTACTTGGCACTGTATTTTATCAAGGAGATTTGGATTGGACTGGACTTATGGAATTTCAGTTGGGCATGTAGGCCTACAAGTATGACTAGAGATGTTCAAGAGATGTCTTTGGATTATTTAATTCAACAGAAAAGGAGAAAGTAGGAAGAGTTTTCTCTCTGGCTCTAGAGAACACATCTTTTACATTACAAAAAAGTCCAAAAACATGAGATTGGTCGTAGCTGAAAAAGAAACTGCTTTCATGGATGCACAGACTCCCCGACTTGCTCCATTCTCTCTTCACCTACTTTCATGGTCAGGACCTTCTTGGCCAGGAAGTGAAGAGGATTTTACCAATTCATGGGTGATAGACTCTAAAAGTGGCATTGACAATATATCTGAAGAAAAGTCTGGAAAAGAGGCAAGCCATTTAAAAAAGAACTGAAAACCTTGATGTTTCCAATTGAGCCATATGCCAGGGTAACTCTCAGGATAAGAAATGAACTATATTTTATATGCACAAAGTAGGATTTTTTAACAAAAATATGAAATCAAGAGTGGCATTAGCATGAGCTGTCCACTCCCCCTCTCCTCCTTCTGGTTTCTTCCAGTCTCTTTTGCCAAAGAACTGAGAATGAATTTTTGAGAGCCAAAGATATGGAAAGGAAGACAAAATAAAGCTGGGAGAATTTTGGCGGAATACATGCTTAACATACTGCACCATTTCTTTAATATATTTAAATAGTCCTGTGTCATCAGTTGGTGGCTTTCCTTTTCGACAATTTGTGATATATTTTGTTTTTCCTTAATTAAGCTTCACATGCTGGAATTAATTACTGCTGGGTAGTTGAAATCTGGTGGTCTAATTTTGAACTTCAGTTAATAGAGCTCAAAGTCTACAATCACCTCTGAAATTACCAAACTTACCAAATTACATTTGTTTACTTGTATCTTCCAGATCATGAATATAAAGGGCAGCTGCCTGGTGTGATTATAAAATTACTTTTCATATGTCACTCATGAGTCCATCTCACTACTTATAGGAAAACTTTGTCATGTGTAAGAACTCTATATTATAGACTTGAATGTAAAACATAAATTGTACCCTGGTACTTCCAAAACATTCAAAATCAACCCTTTTTCTAACCATTAAAATATAGCTATATCAAAATTCTATTTGTCAAAAGGGTAATGTAAAAATAGTGTGGGGATAGGAAACTTCCAGTATGCCAATTTGGAATAGTTTCAAGATATCTAGTTATCATTATCCAAAATTAATGTTCATGGATTCCAAAAATTTTAATAATGAGTTGGTTCAAGGCAGGACATCAGCCAAAAGTCCACAGTATGCATCAAGAATGCCTAGATTTTTAGGTAATAAAATGCACACATATATACAGATATGTAATACATTGTTTCCACATGCATCGTGAGGCAAATAGGCAGGTGTTATTATCTTTGTTTTGAATACTAGTATATTAAGACTCAGCAATATTTGAAATTACCCTATGAATAATTGGGCTTCATTTTGGATTATCTGAATCCATAATTTGAGCTACTTCCATTTTATATCCATCATAAAAGTAGAAAAGGAAAAATTGGAGGCAAGAGAGTGGAGGCTGATCAAGTGAAAGGAGTGGGACCTGTATTAACACCTCTTTACTTTATTCTTTTCTCTACACATCATTTCCCATAGTTCAACCAGTTCTCTTCTACACCCATTAGCACTTTCTTTCTCTAATGTATCCAGGTAGCCGGATTACTAATCAACATTAGGGCATAAATGACCCCAACTTAATTTTAGTGAATAATACATATATCTCTAATTAGGACCTAAAGATTCTCCAACTAGCTGAATGTGCTTGAGAGATTTGAAAAACACTGTGCTTCATGTTCTCCTCATTTATTTAGCTTCCTAAAGCAATACTTTACACACATGAGTTCATTTGATCTTTACAATAGCAGGTACAATAAAGCAGGTACCACGAGGACCCTTATTTTATAATGAGGAAACAGATGCTCAGAGAACTCAAGTGACTTCTCCAAGTGATGGAGCTAAGATTTGAACTTGCATACATTCAGCTTCAAAACTAGAGAATCACTTGCCACTTTGGCAAAAAGCCCTATCCTATCCAGGTCTGAGCTTTTTCAGATATGAGCTGTGCCATTTCAGGCAAGAGACAATTGGCTGAGTGTCAGTTTTCCCTTATTTGTTATTTAAGAATGGTGAGCACAAAGTTTTTGTTTTCATATTTTTATACATTAAATACCATAAATGCAAAAATTTTTGGTACAGTGCTTTATTACTATCAGCACTAGGCTAAGAAGGGTGGGTCAATGTAGTGAATATTCAGGTTTTATAGGCAACATGGTGGAGAACGAAATGGCAACCCACTCCAGTATTCTTGCCTAGAGAATTCCATGGACAGAGAAGCCTGGTGGGCTGCTGTCCATAGGGTCGCACAAAATCGGACATGACTGAAGCGACTTAGCATGCATGTATGCATTGGAGAATGAAATGGCAACCCACTCCAGTGTTCTTGTCTGGAGAATCCCCGGGACAGAGGAGCCTGGTGGACTGCTGTCTATGGGGTTGCACAGAGTAGGACACGACTGAAGCGACTTAGCAGCGGCAGCAGCAGCAGCATAGGCAACATGGGGTTAAAATCAGATTCTTAACAGGACTATGACTCTTTGAGAGGTGGTCTTAAGATTGAAACCTTGCTGTAAAAATATTTCCCCATCTAATGGAGATCTTATTGGTGATTTGAGTCATCAATGCAGCTTTAACTTTCAGTGACAAGTAGAGCTTACTACAGATAACTGTACAGTGAAGCTTCAGAGACCAGCAATTACTTTTGTGCCTCAGAATGTTTAGTCATCACTGTCCCATTTTCCATCTGGGAAAAGAAGTGAAGTTGGGTACAGTGAAAATCTTTTCAGCTGCATTCTTTTTTTTTCTTGTATATAATTTTTACCATCCCACGAAGCATATGTATATATATTCTTACTTCTTTTCTTTATTTTCTAGTCCGTTGAGTGGGTTTCTTTAAATATATATAGTAGATGTTGTAGAAGCTTTTCATCTTAAAGCAAAACCTCTGCATGATACAAGACCTCATCTTCAGAAACAAAATAATAAAATCATTACTTTAGAGTTGTTAGGTTATAAATGTTTTCATACCTACAAAGTGTTTTTAGATTTATATAGAATCACGTGTGGCGATAAACTATATAGCTTGATGATGACCAGAATTTATGTTAATGTAGTTTACTTAGTTTTTAACATTTTTCAACTGGAACATATATCTAGTGTTTTTGATTTTGAGCTGATTGTTCCTGTTTGGAGATAGAACTTTTAAAGAAATACAATTTTACTTTGCTATTTCTAATTTTGCCTTTTTAATTTAAATATGTATTATATGCAGTTCATTTTATAGTGCAGTTACTTGTCAGTGAGACATAAATACTTCTGTAGCTTGTACCTTTTTTGTGTGAAGATCTGGAAATCAAAATAATCAACAGTAAACACCACAACTACAGCTGCCGTTTTAAATATTTTATAATCCAATCAAATTGTTTGAGTAGTAATGCATTTAAATGTTGTTATGGAATCCCCTCCAGACTTTTTAAAATGGTTACTCTGTTCCTGGGTTTTGCTATTTATGAAATTCATAAGGGATGACATTTTTTAATAATAGAGCATCTGACTTAGGGAAGAACGTTTCTTTTTGTATCTCAGTACAATCTATAATTTTCTGGCTTAAATTTCAGAGGGACATAGCTACAAATTACACTTTTATTAATAAACATATATACATCTGCTGTTGCTGCTTTAAATAAAATGACCTTAACTGAGAAGTTTTACCTAATGCATTTTACATCTTTTCAAATATTTGGGTGAAGAAGCAGTTTTACCTAAGGAGATACGTACCAGGCTGAAACCAAGTGTGAAAAACACATTTATAAAAGACTCAAAGCAGAGGCCGCCTATAATTAAGTATAATGTGATATTTTAGGCCAGGCCTAAGTCTCAAAGTAATTTTAAATTATTTAAAAATTATATAGGTTAGTAAAAAGAATCGTGATACAGTTCAATTATTACTGCTGCTTACAGACCTAAGGTTAACTGAAATCTTACTATGTGCTATGTCCTGAGCTAAAGAACTTTATATGATTTATGTTGCAATTTTACAATATAATTTCCATTTCTTCAGGTGAGGTATCTAAGCCAAATTGAGGTTTAGTACTCCAGCTAGTAAATGCTGGGATCTGGGCTGTCTGACCTCAGGGCTTCATGTGTTTTGTATATGTGTATTTGGCTAGTACACATGCGTTTAATTCCACACATGTGTTTGACACAACTAATGGATAGAGGATGCTCATTTTCAGAAGCAAATATTCTTTAACTTTTAAAACACTAATATTCAATAAAACATTTATTCTTTTTAAAATTGGAATTTTTTCTTTGTAATGTATTAAATTGACCTAATATATTTAATTAAACAATTTCATGTTTGACTTAAGAATGAGAAAAATAAATTGATCTTTATTTTTGTTGGTATTTACAGCTGCTACTGTTGCTAAGTCACTTCAGTCATATCCGACTCTGTGCGACCCCATAGACGGCAGCCCACCAGGATTCCCCGTCCCTGGGATTCTCCAGGCAAGAACGCTGGAGTGGGTTGCCATTTCCTTCTCCAATGCATGCAAGTGAAAACTGAAAGTGAAGTCGCTCAGTCGTGTCCCACCCTCAGCGACCCCATGGACTGCAGCCTACCAGGCTCCTCTGTCCATAGGATTTTCCAGGCAAGAGTACTGGAGTGGGGTTCCATTGCCTTCTCCGGGTATTTACAAAGGTAAGCTAATAATTGCCTTCTGTGGTTTGACTCATTCAACACAGAAATATTACTGGTCACTCTTAAAAGGTACTTTTAAACTGAAATTGATATAGACACAATATTTTAAGAAAAATGTATAATATTAAGGAATTCCCTGGTGGTTCCGATGAAAGGTAGGATTACATATAAATGTACTTTATAATTTATGGTTTGGCATGAAAAAATTTTTTTACTTTGGTATCTTAACATTTTATAGGTCTTGCTGAAGTATCACAAAATTAAAAAAAAGAGAAAAACAAATACCATAGACATCACTTATATGGGGAATCTAAAATATGACACTATGAAACAGAAACAGACTCACAGATTGAGAGATCAGACTTGTGGTTGCCAAGTAGGGTGAGGGGGAAGAGGAATGGACTGGGAGTTTGGAACTGACAGATGCAAACTATTATATATAGAATGGATAAACAACAAGGTTCTATTATATAGCACAGGGAACTATATCCAATATCCTGTGATAAACCATAATGGGAAAAATATGGAAAATAATGTATATATATATATGTGTGTGTGTGTGTGTGTATGTATATATATATCTGAATCATTTTGCTGTATAGCAGAAATTAACACAACCTTATAAATCAACCATGCTTCAACAAAATAAAAAGTAGGCAAAATTTGTGAAAATATCCTAATATTCTGATATAGAATAAACATATACCAAACAGATAAAACCACTGGACAGCATAATAAACTTTCAGTGCATTTAAAGTTTTAGAAATATTTGCGTGCAATGTATTATGGTCAGGGAAAGCAAAAGTGCTAGCCACTCAGTCATGTCCAACTCTTTGTGACCCCATGGACTGTAGCCCACCAAGCTCCTCTGTCCATGGAATTCTCCAGGCAAGAATACTGAAATGGATAGCCATTTGCTTCTTTAGGGGATCTTCCCAACCCAGGGATCGAACCTGTGTCTCCTGCATTGTAAGCAGTTTCTTTACTGTCTGAACCACCAGGGAAGCCCAATATGATCAGAGGGGACAGGGAGTTTAACAGGGGACAGTTTTAAGTTTAAAAACTTAAAGCCAGGGATTAGTCCACCAAATTGCTCTCCTTGTTCAACTTTATTTCCTTGTAATTTAGTGGGCAGATAAATTTTCACTGAAAATGGTAAAAAGAGATATAGATAATTGGCCTAGTTCTATCAAATAAAATGATTTGGTGATATAATCTTTGGACAATGCAGTATCTATAAAACTACTCTTTTAGTACACATTATGTGGGGGGCAATGTGTTAATCACTTTTATAGACACATGATTTAACCTTCTTACAATCTCTACAAAATATCTATTCTTAATCAGTTGAAGGTTTAAAATTCACTGGGCTCAATGATTTACCTAAAGTCTCATCACAGGGAATAAATGGTGAAGCCAAAATTGAACCCCAGGTTTCCTTGGGGAAATCCAATGAAAGGCAGGATTACGTACAAATGTACTTTATAATTTATGGTTTGGCATGAAAAAATTTTTTAACTTTGGTATCTTAACATTTTATAGGTCTTGCTGAAGAATCACAAAATTAAAAAAAAGAGAAGAAAGTGTTTTGGTTACTTTACGATGATCTTGGGATGTTCCCAAAGGTAAATACATTCTCCCTCAGCCCTCACTCTAAGCAATTTGTGTGAATGAACTATTTCCTGTGAATTTTTCAGTATACCAAAAGCTACTTGGCTGCCATAAAATACTACTATAACAAAAGCCATTGCTCTTTAGGCAAATTACTAATATTCAATGAAGCCATAAGGAAACCTTTATAGAAAAAGTCTTGATGTACAACATATATGACCTCAGTTCCTGAATTCTTCTCTAGTTCTAGATGGGGCTTTGCCCCTAAATTTATGGACTGCCTTTCTCTCCAACATCTCTGTTCCTACCATGCTGGTTCATTCCTTCACTCTATCCTCAAACTTTAGTCTTTCCTACTGAAAAAACTTCTTCCTTATGGGAACTGTCCTTGCCATCCCTCTGATGGACTCTAACCCAAGCTCCAGGCAGTACCTGAGACTTTTTATGCAAATATATTTCCTTGTGACACTTTGGGCTCTGTGTTGGCCATGTCCTTTCACTCAAATGTGATCCCAGATGTCTGACTTCTTTAGATAAGTTACATATTTTGTTGCTATATAGACCTGCATCAAAACTGCAGTTTTTTTTTGTTTTTTTTTTTAAGGCAGAATGTCTACTAGATCTTTTGTTAGCCTCATTCTTAATGCATTCCTACATAACTGGCGAATCAGAACCTGAGAAAGTTTGACTGAACTATTTAATGTGTACTTAAATCAATGTGTGTGAACATTATAAAAACTGCATAATCTCCTTTTCATTTTGTAATGTAAATCCAGGCCTCTTTGGGAAAACTGAAAGTCACTCAGTTGTGTCTGACTCTTTGTGACTCCATGGACTATACAGTCCATAGCATTCTCCAGGCCAGAATACTGGAGTGGGTAGACTTTCCCTTTTCCAGGGGATCTTCCCAACCCAGGGATCAAACCCAGGTCTCACATTGCAGGTGGATTCTTTACCAGCTAGGCCACAAGGGAAGCCCAATTAAACTCCTTGCCTCACTTTGCTCATATATTTAGCAAATATTTACTAATGGCCTATTAAGTGCCAGCTGTTCTTTCAGTAGAGCATGTAGATACCTCAGAGATCACTGTACATCCAGTGAGTCATATGATGTCTTATATCTAATAGATCAGTAGACAAGTCTTATTACTTGGGTAGGTCCCAGGAAATACAATAGTAATATCCCCAGACATTCTCCTCAGTAGTCAGATTTTGGTCTGATTTGGTTTTCAAATTGTGGTCCAGTTTACCTGGAGTTAAATGTTCATAGAATCATATATCATATCCATAAATGTAGGTGATTACCAGCATGAAAAATCCATGCCTAAGGATGCATATGAATTGTTCTGATACCTTCAACAAGGTTTCTGAAGTCCCGTATGTGTCACTTCCCCTCTTCCCAGTGTTTACCTCTTCCATCGTGACAGCACAACTTTAAAGACAAGAACAAAATGCAAGTCCATTTAGTAGTTTAAAAGGAGACTCACTTCGCGGAGCCAAAGTACCCCTGTTAAGTGATGTGTGTTGGTCAGAGTTGGTTTCTGTATGAAAATGAAATGCAACAGCACCATTTGTGATGTTGATATCATCCAACAATTCACACCCTTTGCACCTAACTTGACGTGGTCAGGGTAACTGATGTTTCCCAAAGTATGTTATGTTAACTACCCATGCCGAAACATATGCTAAAGAAAGGAAAGGAAGCTACATATTTAATATTTTGGGAAACATTCTCAGGCGACTGTTGAATTGTATAGATTTCTTTTACTGAAGTATTTCTCAAGGCTTTTAATACGCCAGATTTGTGACTCTCCAAGAAAGGGTATAAAATTTATTGTTTCCCATCTATATTTGACCTTGGAACTCCGTGATTATTCTTTTTCTCAGAACATTTCTAAGGGCAAACATTCAGGGAAACTTGGGAACTCTGCTTGGAGAATTCTGAAACACAGAGCCCCACAAAGTATATTGTATAGAGCTTCCCTGGTGGCTCAGTATTAAAGAATCCACCTGCCAATGCGAGAGACACAGGTTCAATCCCTGGTCCAGGAAGATCCTCCATGCTGCAGAGCAACAAAGCCTGTGTGCTACAACTCTGAGCTTTGAGCTACAAAATTTAGCTTGTGGTCTAGAGCCTGTGCTTTGCAACCAGAGAAGCTGCTGCAAGGAGAAACCTGTGCACCAAACCAAGAGCAGTCCCTGCTCACAACAAGAAGGGAAAAACCTATGAAGAAACAAAGACCCAGCACAGCCAAAAATTAAAAAAAAAAAATATATATATACATATATATATATATACACACACACACACACACACACATATATATAGTGTAGGATAAGAGCCTATGGATCTTAATCTGAGTTATGTTGCTAATATTGCCATGACATATTAAAATGAATTAACTGTTCTGAATTAAGCCTATGTCATTATTTTCATATTTTGCTGATGAGGAAATGGAGCTGTAGAAAATCCAAGCAGACTTTCCAAGGTTTCTCTGTTGGGAAATGTTACAAAACAAACAAACAAACAAAATAAGTACGAACCCCTCTCCCTGCCCCAGGTCTATCTGACCCAGTCAACAGTCATTCCCCTACACTGTCCATTTCGCACTGACCTGCACTGTGCATTCAGGGCACAGAAATAGTGCTAGCCTGCACCCTCCCTGCCCCTGGGCCATGAGAAGACAGAATTAAAACCAAATCTGAGTTTTAATTTCAACACTGAATTTGCCCCTGAGTTGCAAGAGGGTGACAATCCCTGGGGAACTTCACAATGAGTTTAATTCACAGCCCTGCTCCCTTTTCCATAGAGGAAGACTGGCTTTGGAACCTACAGAGAATTTAACCACCAGAGCCACTAGCATTTATTGTGCTGAGTTTGGTAATATTTAAAATCACATACGTTTTACCTCATTCAATCTTTCTCCCCAATCCTACAAGTTTGGTAACATTATAAAGAAGCAGATTCAGAGAAGTTAAATTATAAAAAAATGAATAATTAGTAAATTGAGGAGCCAGGGATCAAATGCAGATCTGATTGACAGCAAAGCCCATGGGCTTTTCACTAAACACTTCATCTCCAAAATCTAGAGAGATAATCCCTGTATAAATTTCTGTTGGGGGCATAAATGGGTTGGGGTATGAAAGAGGCCATAAATTTCCTTTATCTTCAAATTTACCCATTTCTGAAGCTGAGCATCGTGTTTTGCTTTCATGATACAGGAGAGAAGATAATAGGGGAGTCATCAGCCCAGCAATTCTGATAAAATGTACCTTGACTCTGTCAAACTCCAGAGCTGACCTTCCCATGTGCTGAGAATCAGCATGGAGAAAGGAACTTATCTGGAGCCCCTACAGCCCTGGCATGTAGGCAAACCTGGAGGGATATCCAGGTGTGTGTTTTGTAGAAAACAGACCGACAATGGAACCCCCGTGGGACTGTTTTCTTCTACCCTTATCCAAAGTCTTCTATCCTTATCCAAAGTTCTATGGGCTTATTTTCTTATCAGGCTAATTACAAATAATTTAACAGTATAATCTGGAATGCAACTTTTATTCTTTTGTAAACTGAAACATTTTCCTTCCCATTTCTAGAACACTTGTTATCTTGGCTTATAAAATCAATGACTTTTACATTTCACAAAATTTCTAAGAAGATATGAACACGGGTGATGGCAAACAAAGGATAGAGGTTCAAATGAAACTCTTTAGGAGGTCAATAATTCAACATTTTCAGAAAGTTAAGTGACATCAATTCTCACACAGATTTCTAAGATAGATTTTGTCTTTAAAAATTTATTAAGAGTTAGAAGGAATTTATTAAACAAATTATTAATATTTCAGGGTACTGCTAAATAGCAAATTAAAACAAAGCTAAAATAGCACAGAAAAAATATATTTTGTAATTAAAAATGAATTTCCACTTCACAGTGAGCTTCACCAAAGTCTAATTATTTCTAAAACATTTCAATTTGGAAACTTAATTTTTTCATCATGAGTTAACTAGTAGTCTGGTATTCTTTTTCTTTTTTCTTTTTTTAAAATCTAATACTATTTGGGGTCATGGTTTCCCCTTTTTAAGAAGGAAGAATATACATACACTCATATTGACTATTTCTATTGACTTTTTTTTTTACAAATGCAAACTGCTACAGATAATAGTAAAAGATGGCATATTTTTCTTTCTCTTGACCACCATGTATGATCTCTGATGACCTTCAGTTTACACACTTTGGTATTTTGGTTTATAATACTAGATGTGGATTCTACATTTATAAGTGAAAAAATGTTCCCTGAAACGTTGAACAGATTACAGTAGTAAGGTTCATGAGATGTTTGCTTTCAGTCAGTTCAGTTCAGTTCACTCACTCAGTCGTGTCCAACTCTTTGCGACCCCATGAATTGCAGCATGCCAGGCCTCCCTGTCCATCACCAAATCCCGGAGTTCACTCAAACTCATGTCCATCGTGTCGGTGATGCCATCCAGCCATCTCATCCTCTGTCGTCCCCTTCTCCTCCTGCCCCCAATCCCTCCCAGCATCAGAGTCTTTTCCAATGAGTCAACTCTTCGCATGAGGTGGCCAAAGTACTGGAGTTTCAGGTTTAGCATCAGTCCTTCCAATGAACACCCAGGACTGATCTCCTTTAGGATGGACGCATTGGACCTCCTTGCAGTCCAAGGGACTCTCAAGAGTCTTCTCCAACACCACAGTTCAAAAGCATCAATTCTTTGGCGCTCAGCTGCCTTTACAGTCCAACTCTCACATCCATACATGACTACTGGAAAAACCATAGCCTTGACTAGATGGACCTTTGTTGGCAAAGTAATGTCTCTGCTTTTGAATATGCTATTTAGGTTGGTCATAACTTTCCTTCCAAGGAGTAAGCGTCTTTTAATTTCATGGCTGCAATCACCATCTGCAGTGATTTTGGAGCCCAGAAAAATAAAGTCTGACACTGTTTCCACTGTTTCTCCATCTATTTCCCATGAAGTGATGGGACCAGATGCCATGATCTTCGTTTTCTGAATGTTGAGCTTTAAGCCAACTTTTTCACTCTCCTCTTTCACTTTCATCAAGAGGCTTTTTAGTTCCTCTTCACTTCCTGCCAGAAGGGTGGTGTCACCTGCATATCTGAGGTTATTGATATTTCTCCTGGCAATCTTGACTCCAACTTGTGCTTCTTCCAGCCCAGCATTTCTCATGATATACTCTGCATATAAGTTAAATAAGCAGGGTGACAATATACAGCCTTGACGAACTCCTTTTCCTATTTGGAACCAGTCTGTTGTTCCATGTCCAGTTCTAACTGTTGCTTCCTGACCTGCATACAGATTTCTCAAGAGGCAGGTCAGGTGGTCTGGCACGCCCATCTCTTTCACAATTTTCCACAGTTTATCGTGATCCACACAGTCAAAGGCTTTGGTATAGTCAATAAAGCAAAAATAGATGTTTTTCTGGAACTCTCTTCCTTTTTCCATGATCCAGGGGATGTTGGCAATTTGATCTCTGGTTCCTCTGCCTTTTCTAAAACCAGCTTGAACATCTGGAAGTTCACGTATTGCTGAAGCCTGACTTGGAGAATTTTGAGCATTACTTTACTAGTGTGTGAGATGAGTGCAATTGTGCAGTAGTTTGAACATTCTTTGGCATTGCTTTTTTTGGGGATTGGAATGAAAACTGACCTTTTCTAGTCCTGTGGCCACTGCTCAGTTTTCCAGTTTGCTTTACACTATATCAAATGAGTTTAAGCAACAAACACCATAAAAAAATATGGTTTTATCAAAAGACAATTTGAAACACTATTCTCTCAACCTGATCAAATATTAAAACTTGGTTCAATTAATTAAAAAGCCTGTTAAGTCCAATTTCACCACATTTGGTTGAATTAGTAACCATAAGGTAGTGTGAAGGCTCCTAAAGGGTTTATTAAGAGCCAGTTATTTCAATTCAAACATTTTTTTGAAGTATTACTTATATAGGCAGAAACAAGGGGACTCATTTCTTTTGAATGCTTTCATCCATCTATCCACATTTGCAAGCATACATGTATGCATCCATCAAAAATTTCTTGATATTTTCTATTAAAACACTGCAAGTTTCTTAGAGAGACATCAGACAAAATTGTGACTATTCTCAAAACAGATTAGTTGAAGATAGGCAAAGTCACAGCTGCTGATTTCTGAATTTTGTCCTTCATGTAATTATAACATACCACAGAAAAAAATGTGTGGTAAAGCTGGGTCAATTTTAAGAGGCTCTTTAAGGATAAGAAGAATCGGGGTATGTAGAGATAGAGTCCGGAGAAGGCAATGGCACCCCACTCCAGTACTGTTGCCTGGAAACTCCCATGGACAGAGGAGCCAGGTAGGCTGCAGTGCATGGGGTCACTAAGAGTTGGACACGACTGAGCGACTTCACTTTCACTTTTCACTTTCATGCATTGGAGAAGGACATGGCAACCCACTCCAGTGTTCGTGCCTGGAGAATCCCAGGGACGGGTGAGCCTGGTGGGCTGCCGTCTATGGGGTCGCACGGAGTTGGACACGACTGAAGCGACTTAGCAGCAGCAGCAGCAGCAGCAGAGATAGAGTCAGTGGGAACCATATTCTAAGATGGAGGACACAGGATATTATACCCATGAGGACAACCATAGATGTAGGATTCTGGACGCAGGTTGTGGTTGAAGAGTGTGAGTAGCTGGTTTGGAAGGAGTTTAGGATATCTGAAGTGTCATGCTGCTACTGCTGCTGCTAAGTCGCTTCAGTCATGTCCGACGGCAGCCCACCAGGCTCCCCTGTCCCTGGGATTCTCCAGGCAAGAACACTGGAGTGGGTTGCCATTTCCTTCTCCAATGCATGAAAGTGAAAAGTGAAAGTGAAGTCGCTCAGTCGTGTCCCACCCTCGCGATCCCATGGACTGCAGCCCACCAGGCTCCTCTGTCCATGGGATTTTCCAGGCAAGAGTACTGGAGTGGGGTGCCATTGCCTTCTCCGCTGAAGTGTCATATTTGCTTCATTTAGAAACATGAGTTGTTTATGTGAGCAGAGGGGAGATTATGACAAGTTTTTGGTAACAATTAGTCTTCTTTAATTAGTCTGAGTCTGAGAAATAGGAGACTGCTATGGCAGTCATTAGAGATGTTTCAACACGGGCTTGTGACAATTTGCAGTAATGTCAAAGGAGAATGAGAATCAAATGGGGAGTAGACTAGATTTTAAAGTCTCTTCCAGCCATGAGCTAGAGAAGTAAGATGGAAAGCTGGGCTCTGCGTCCTTCTCTCCAGTTGCAGGCTGGTTCTAGCACTCTTGACTATGACCTTGGGCAAATTACTAGATCTGCAAGTCCTCCAAGGTTTACACATCTGTAAAATAGGAATAATTTTAGAATCTATTTCACCATGTTAATATAAGTTTTAAACAGGATAGCATGTATAAAGCCCTCAGCACAGAACTTCAAACAAATAAGACCTCAATAAATGTTTGCCTGTACTGTTATTCAATTTTTAGATATTATGGCTCTGAACTATACTAATGGAAAGAGGGAAAAATGGGTTAGGTAGAGAAAGCAGTGTTGAGGTAGAATTCATGGGATTTAAAAATTCATCTTATCCTCAAATGTAGATCAAACCAGGGCAAAACACTAGAAGAAATGAACAAAAACTGAACATTTTAAGAATGTGTATTTATGAAGATTGGATTGCTTCTATTCAAAATTAGAAAGAGATTAAAAAAAGAGATTTCTCTGAATTTTCTTTTCTGAATTGACGAAGTTTTAAAAACTTAAATTTATGAATTAAAACATATATTTTGTGAACAGAATTGTTTTTAAATTGTTTGCTTCAAATTAGAGGAAACAATCAGGCATTTGACTTTTTTCCATCTGAGCTAAAAATCTTAAGTCCTTTCAACATGCCTATGGACACTGAATGAGGATTCAGTATTTAGTACAACAGCATAGACTAGTGGCAGGAAGGAAGATTGTAACTAGGTGGCTAGGACACTACTTTTTTTTTTTTAATTTTATTTTATTTTTAAACTTTACTTAACTGTATTAGTTTTGCCAAATATCAAAATGAATCCGCCACAGGTATACATGTGTTCCCCATCCTGAACCCTCCTCCCTCCTCCCTCCCCATTCCATCCCTCTGGGTCGTCCCAGTGCACCAGCCCCAAGCATCCAGTATCGTGCATCGAACCTGGACTGGCAACTCGTTTCATACATGATATTTTACATGTTTCAATGCCATTCTCCCAAATCTTCCCACTTTTTATCACATTCAGGGCCCTTTTCAGATTCGGTCTACAATTAGAACAAAATGATCTATAGCTGTGTAAACAGAGTATTTGACAAATTAAAAAAAAAAAGTTCAAGGGATAGTTATTTTAATAACTTAAGGCTTGTTTATTAATGACTAGGATATTTGAAAACTGCTTTTTGACTGCTGCAATAAGTAGCTTAATAGCAATGATCACATATTTTTAAAAAGACTTCTTTACCTTGAATTCAAAACTTCAGCCATTTTAAAGAAGTCGTGTATGAAAACCTTTATTAGTTTTTAATTTGTGGGATAGTGGTGTCACTTCCTTGTACTGAATGTCCTTATCTAGATAGGTGTTACATATCAGTCACTGAAAATTTCTGTGCATTGTACACTAGAGCGGGAAAAAAAATGAACCATGATCTAGATCTTGAATTTAGAAATTTATAACCAAACATGTATGCAACTTATACAATATGGACAAGAGAAATAAGTGTTTTTTTTTTTAACCAGTCTAAAGAGCCATGGAACCACAGAGAATGAAGGGGTTAATTAATAATTAAACTTTTTTTTTTTTTTGGTAGGGGGAGAAGTCTTTGCAGGATTCAGTTATTCATACTTAAGATAATTGCCCAGCACAGAGTGGATATTCAAAAATATTTACTGCTGTTGCTGCTGCTAAGTCACTTCAGTCGTGTCCGACTCTGTGCGACCCCACAGACGGCAGCCCACCAGGCTTCTCCGTCCCTGGGATTCTCCACTCAGGAACACTGGAGTGGGTTGCCATTTCCTTCTCCAATGCATGAAAGTGAAAAGTGAAAGTGAAGTTGCTCAGTTGTCTCTGACTCTTAGCGACCCCATGGACTATACAGTCCATGGAATTCTCCAGACCAGAATACTGGAGTGGGTAGCCTTTCCCTTCTCCAGGGGATCTTCACAAGCCAGGGATTAAACCCAGGTCTCCCGCATTGTAGGTGGATTCTTTACCAACTAAGCTATTGGGGAAGGTAAGTAAGTAATCAGGGAAGCTAAGTAAATGATACTAAGTAAATGACTGACAAATTAATTTTCCCCAAACTCTGACTTACAACTACTCTGTTGTTACTTCTCATGGTTTCAGTGGGTTGGAATTTGGAAGTTGTGCAGTTGGGAGGTTGTGGCTCAGGGTGTCTCCTGGGTCTGCAGCTAGAGAGGACTAGAGCTAGCACTAGGCCTAGAAAAGGCAGGAGGCCAAGTCACTGGGGCTGCCTAGGCGCCTGTCTTGTAGTTTCAGAGCTGCATGTGGTTTCTGCTCTTGGATGGGTTTAGGCTTCCTTGGCATGGTGGCCTCTGTGTAGTTGGGCTTTGTATACAATTTCAAGACAAGTATTTCAATTAGCAAAGCAGGAACTTCATGGTCTTTAATGACCTAGTCACAAAAGCCAATAGCTTTGTAAATTCCATACCCTGTAGTCAAAAGAGTCACCACGTTAATAATTTTAAAGGGAGGGCACATAGACCTAATCTTTTGCTGGGAGTAGTGTCAAAGTCATATTTAAAAACATGGGGGAGGGATGTATTATTAATACTGTGGTTATCGCTGGAAAAGTAAGTAACCATAGTGAATTTGATGTTATTTTTTAAGATATATGATGTAATGTTCTTATATAACATTCTTTTTTGCCTTTTACTTTAAGGAATATGTCATGAAATCTGAAAAAATTCAGAGATGGATTTGGAATCAGTTTTATGGAACTCCTTAATTTATACTTATTTTTGTATGTTTTTTCCTAAATTCATATCTTTTTGTGTGTCCAGTTCCCATTTAGGCTGTGTCTATAAGACTGTGTGCTTAACACCTGCAAATAAAACAACATATCCAATTAAGTCACTACCATGACCAAAACTAAACTACTAAATCAACTCCTTGGTATCATATAATAAAAAACACAAACTGAAACAAAGAAAAACAAACAAATGTACACATGAACAATCTCCCAAGGCAAACCAAGACACAAACTTACCACATCAATAACTTACTTTTCATTTGTCAACAAGCTGCTTTGATATGGCAGAGAAGACTGAGACTTATTTGACAAAGAATATATCTTGCATTTGATTTTACCAAAATGTTTCATGAGGGTTACAACTGGATGGGTTTTATTTATTTTACATGCAAAGGATTGCTTTCCAAGAGCTTTGTGAGATACTTGAATTATTTCAGGCCAATGTGATACCACTTGATGCACCAGAGCAATTTAATTCACCTCTTTCACTGTGTATGCAACAATACCGAGAGAACAGAAACACTGAAAGCCTATGGTATAAACTGCAAAGCCCCTAAAGATGGAGAGTATGGTGGTAATTGTCTTCTGACCATGTGATCATGAAAGCCATTCAGTGGAAAATGTGAAATAACAGAAGTTCCAGTAATGTCCTCTGATTTCTGGAACTTACAGTTTATAAGGGGAAATGTCAAACCCTTTATATATATATATATATATACATATACATATATATATATTATTATTTTAAATGAGAAAGGTAAGAGAGCACATTTTCAAAGTTGACTCCATGATACTCTTTGGATTATAAAAAATCTGACCACTAAAAATCTGCTTTTAATATTTTCTTTTTAAAAATTAACTACCACACTTAAAGGTTTTTTTATACTATGATTTGATTAGCATTTTAGGATAAGGAAGCAGTCTGAAAAGAAAATATTTTGCTCTAAGTTTACCTTGATTATTCTAGTATGGGGAAAGAAGTTTATTAAAGGAATATTCTGAAAATAGCATGTGAATGTATACACAGCTGATAAATAAAACACAAAATTTTATTTAAGCCATTACTAAAATGTTTAAACATGCACTTGTGTTTAAGGTATAATGTTGCTAGTGGAGTCTGAAGGTTGTTTGCTGCTGAGAAACTGGGTGCTGATTTCATTTTCAAGAGGTTTTTTTTGTTGTTGTTATAAATATCTCATAGCATCACAAGAAATAATAGCTCAGCATCTATCTCTTCAACCATAAATACCTTTTCAGTTCATTCATCTCCTTCATGTGTTCTGAGCTGCTAGATTCAGACCTGGGGAAAAATATTTTTCTCTTTTTCTGCAGTATTTCTTGCTTTGTTTTAGTTACCTCAATAACTCTTTCCCTTTGTTCTGTTTTGGAAGGCATAGCCATTAAAGAATTTCACAACTTATATTTTCTGTCTGAGGCTCAGAAAAGTTTCTCAGCATTTTCTCAAAGGCACATGGGTAACCTCATCACTTACCAAAGGCAGGCATAAAGCCCTTAATGTTTTGGCTAAAAAGTAAGTATCTGATACCTTTCTCATAGCTCAATGACATTCTGGGTAACAATGGTGGGTATAAAGAATCATGTAAAAATAGAAGCATAATTAAAATATTAGTTCTGGCTCATTCTATTGATACTGTCTTTTCCCCCTTTTAAGAGACATTAAATGCTTTCCTTTTCAAAATTAAAAATCATTATTTTAAATATTAAAAGAAAGAAAGAAAGTGAAGTCACTCTGTCGTGTCCGACTCTTTGCAACCCCTGGACTGTAACCTACCAGGGGTTAACCAGTTGGTTACCAGCTGTAACCAACTCTTTACAGCCTGGACTGTAACCTACCAGGCTCCTCCATCCATGGGATTTTCCAGGCAAGAGTATTGGAATGGGTTGCCATTGCCTTCTCCAGGGAATCTTTCCGACCCAGGGATTGAACCCAGGTCTCCTTCATTGCAGGCAGACGCTTTACTGTCTAAGCCACCAGGGAAGCCCTAAATATTAAGACTGCTAATTCAAAAAAAAGAAAGGAAAAAATTGCAAGGCACAACGTACAGGGAAATCCATCTTCCACTCTCTCTCGCCTCTACCAAAATAGCTTTAAAATGAGTGTCCAGCCCAAAACAGGCTTTAGAAAATATTATCTTTGCAAAGGGAGGGGGGAAGGACGCTGTGTGGAGTGGGAGTTGGCTTGAGTTGCCAGCCCTATCTATTCTTTCCCCTTGGCACCTGGGCTCCAGGGTGGCCAACTGCCTGTAGTCAGTTTGAATCTGCCCCAGAGGCTCTGAGTGGAGTGCAGACCCGCAACTTGGGGCCAAGGTTGGCAAGTCCCACTGGGGCCCACAGGTCAGCAGGTTTTGGTCCATGTGCAGGACCAGGAAGGAGCCGGGGGTTCTAGATCCCAGCTGTCATCAGGGCAGTAGGTGGGGTGGGGATAGGTCTGGCCTACCTCAGTTATCACGATGGCACAGGCTCAAGCCCTGTCTTCTGCTAGGGTCCCTGGATTCTTCTCAGATTGCTCTGCAGAGCCCACGGAACGCTTCATGTCCTCCACTGTGATGCCCCCTGTCGTGTCCTGTGTAGTGTCGTCTCTGGCGGCCAAGTTGGTGGATGTGGGTGAGAACACAGTTCGGCTGGCTCTGGGGTGTCAGCTCCCTTGCTGCGAGCAGAAGCAAGGCTTCCATTGCGGCTCTCTGGGGGCGAAGATGATGCCTGGGGTCCCTGTTAGCCTGTCTCAGCTTTGGCAACTCTGGGAGCCTGCAGGAGGCATCGTGGGGCCAGCTAGTGTCCAGAGAGCCCAGCGGCTCTGTGACATTCTGGAGCTTAGGGAGAAGCATTCAAGCTCCTGTGGGGAAATGAGGCAAAACCTGGCTGTTGCTCTTGAAGACACAGGGGGTGATGCTGATGTATCTTCCTTTCAGCTACAGGAGTAGTTCACCTGGGGTTGCAGGCCAGGCACCGAGAAGACAGGGACGGGGAGGTAGGCCAGGCAGGTGTCAGCATAGTCCTGGAGGGCCACACTAGCAAATGTAGCCAGTGCCGCCCTGTGCATTCTACAGCCCTCTTGGGCCACCAGGTGAACAGCTGATGAACTGCTCCGCCCACCTGGTGAGCACAGCCCGTTCTCCCTGCACGGGCTCTGGGACCTGAAAGGCCTCCTGCTGTACGTAGGTGGGGCCAAGGGCGGCTCTGCGCCTCCACCACCACCAAGGCCCAACCTGTGGCGCATGAGCGGCACCTGGGTGCCCAGCCGCGTCCCCGCCTCCTCTCCCACCGCCCCAATAGCTTCTCGTCACGTGCACGGCTAGGGCGTAGCACACGTGGACCTCAGGTGGACTTCATCCCAGAGAGCTGCCGTTTCACGACCATGGGTGAAGAGTGCGTTTGGTCAGACCAGGGCTCTTGCGGAGATAAGTTAAAGAGACCAAAACCATGACTTGTGCCCAAAGCTCCAAAGCCATAAGGCTGCACTTGGTGGGTTGCGAGACAGAAGAGACTGCCCTGGGTAACCAGTGCTGAACCTGCTCGTGAACTGGAAGCTGGAGGTCAGGGCAATGGCTCAGCGCCCCGGCTCCTGGAGGCAGTCCATGCTGGTCTGGCTGACCGCTTGCCTGGAAGACGCATCACTTAGCTCCTGCACCAGCCCCCTGCCTGCAGTGCCAGCCATCCTTTCTGAGAAAGAGATCTTTGCTGAAGGGTTAGAAGCAGCCTATCCTGCGGAAGGCGGGGTGTGCAGTCGTTTTCTGTGGCCTGGGCCAGGCTGTTGGCATGCCTGCTGTCCGTCTGGAAGAGGCCAACAGTGCTCAGCTTGCAGGATGGTCAGGGTGCCACACCGGACGCATTCCAGAACCGCATTATGCTGTCCTTGTGGCTGGTGAGCAGCAGCTCTCGCTGCGATGGCTGCGAACCAGGTCCCAATTCCAGAGGTGGGCCAGCTCAGCGCTGCAGGAGGCTGGCTGGGACCTCTCCCGCTGACTGGCGCTCATGATGCCGGCCCACAGCTTGGCTGGGACAGTGGCGACGTGGCCTGAACAGGTAAGAGTGGACAGAAACTGTCTTAATGCTAAATACGTGCAGGAGAATAATTTTTCTAGTCCTTAACCATACCATTTCACAATACATGACTAAGCGGGAATATCCAAATATGGGTGGGTTACTCTGTGAGGAGCTGAGCATATTCTTTATTTGAAACAGAAGCTACGTGTCAAGAAAGTTGGAGGATTTAGCGTATGAAAGATGGATTCTACTCAAGCCGTCTGTACTGCATTACCTCTTAGTTCGTACCAACAATATTGTTCTATCTACCACTTGCAATTTCTAAGTCATTTTCGCATTAAATTAGCTGTTGAGCAGGTGTAGCTAAAAGTGTCTTCAATCACTTCTGCCTTAATTTGAGAGAGGAGTTTTGCAAACCATTGAAATTTAATTTTAGAATCTCATTCAGTAGGCTAGAAGAAAAGGAAGGAAAACTGGAATTTTTTGGTTTTGCTTTTACATCTGGTAATACAGTTGGGGCTTTTATAACCAAAGGAAGGTGATAACTGAATAAAATTATGACAGTTCTAACATTAGTAAATTAAAAGGCTTTATATACATTATCAAACTCCCTTTCAGATCAGATCAGATCAGTCACTCAGTCCTGTCCGACTCTTTGCGACCCCATGAATTGCAGCCTGCCAGGCCTCCCTGTCCATCACCAACTCCCAGAGTTCACTGAGACTCACGTCCATCGAGTCAGTGATGCCATCCAGCCATCTCATCCTCTGTCGTCCCCTTCTCCTCCTGCCCCCAATCCCTCCCAGCATCAGTCTTTTCCAATGAGTCAACTCTTCACATGAGGTGGCCGAAGTACTGGAGTTTCAGCTTTAGCATCATTCCTTCCAAAGAAATCCCAGGGCTGATCTCCTTCAGAATGGACTGGTTGGATCTCCTTGCAGTCCAAGGGACTCTCAAGAGTCTTCTCCAACACCACAGTTCAAAAGCATCAATTCTTCGGCGCTCAGCCTTCTTCACAGTCCAACTCTCACATCCATGCATGACCACAGGAAAAACCATAGCCTTGACTAGACGGACCTTTGTTGGCAAAGCAATGTCTCTGCTTTTGAATATGCTGTCTAGGTTAGTCATAACTTTCCTTCCAAGGAGTAAGCGTCTTTTAAGTTCATGGCTGCAGTCATCATCTGTAGTGATTTTGGAGCCTAGAAAAATAAAGTCTGACACTGTTTCCACTGTTTCCCCATCTATTTCCCATGAAGTGGTGGGACCGGATGCCATGATCTTCGTTTTCTGAATGTTGAACTTTAAGCCAACTTTTTCACTCTCCTCTTTCACTTTCATCAAGAGGCTTTTGAGTTCCTCTTCACTTTCTGCCATAAGGGTGGTGTCATCTGCATATCTGAGGTTATTGATATTTCTCCTGGCAATCTTGATTCCAGTTTGTGTTTCTTCCAGTCCAGCGTTTCTCATGATGTACTCTGCATATAAGTTAAATAAACAGGGTGACAATATACAGCCTTGACGAACTCCTTTTCCTATTTGGAACCAGTCTGTTGTTCCCATGTCCAGTTCTAACTGTTGCTTCCTGACCTGCATACAGATTTCTCAAGAGGCAGATCAGGTGTTCTGGTATTCCCATCTCTTTCAGAATTTTCCACAGTCTATTGTGATCCACACAGTCAAAGGCTTTGGCATAGTCAATAAAGCAGAAATAGATGTTTTTCTGGAACTCTCTTGCTTTTTTGGTATAAATGTGGCTATTTGTGTTTTACACAGAAGTCAGTAATATTAAATTATTTAAAAATATATAATATTTAAATGCAAATATATATACACTGTGTGTGTACACACACACACAGAATGAGAATAAATTAGTTTCCCTAGTTTTTCAACTTTTTCTTCCTCATCAGTGGTTTCCTTCAAGGATGTCTTTTATGTCAAGCATCCTAGAATATTGTTTTCCACATCATTTATCATTTAGTTGCCATGTTTTATTCTTTGTTTCACCTGGATAGTGTTAATGGACCAATGGTCCAGTACCTAAACAAACTGACCAGAAGGGCTAGAGAAGACTCCGTGGGACTCACAAAAGAAACCTTGTTACTGACATTTCCTTTTTGAACATGGCCTGCTAAGAACTGTTACTGAGTTAATCACCAAATGGAGGTTTGAAATTGACTACTCCACACACATACAAACACACGTGCACACACACACACACACACACACACACACTCACACCCAGCCCCACACCCCACAGCCCCCTGACCCCAACAGGTGCAAAATTCCTGCCTCAAGTTGATATCTGTCTTCTACTTAGGGTACTAGACCTTGTCACTTACCTCACCATTGAACAAATATATAATAATCCATAAACATTAGCATTGCTCCCAAACTATGGTGAGTGTACCAAATAAACCATGAGTCACAAAATGTTTTCTCGAAAGCCAAGCCCATCCTTCATGTGAACAGTTTTTGAAATGGATGCAAACACACTCATGAGCAATTCAGTTGCTAATATTTAGAACTTTTCCTGACCTTTGAAACCATTTCTCTTAGGTTTCAGGTCCTACAGTGAACTGAACATAAAGCTTAGAGATGAACAAATGTAAATTAAGTATATTTTCAGTAAATATACTGGAAGAGCATACCGAAGGAAATTTCACATTACTTCATTTTTGAGCTGGATGTTTTGCTTTTGTATATAGACAGGTGAATACACAAACAAAAACAGTCACACTTACACCTGTTGGTACACACATGCCTTGTCTTTACTCAAAATAGGCTAACATTCTGGATTGGATGATTTTTGGTGGCATAGTGTAACCAAACTTTTATCTATCAGGAATTTTTAAAGTCTGTCTTTTGGGGATCTCCACTCATTCCTATCAGAATTCTTTCTGAGTAGGTTCCCTTTTGATGGTCAGAATCAATATTAAGAAACATATTCACTATCAGGTAGATGTCAACATCTGTTTTAGTTTTATTATTTTTTTTTTTTTAGCAGCAGAGCAGCACAGATTTCTTGGTAATTTATTTTTGCTATCAGTAACTTTCCATTTTTTCCCTGCTGCCCTTTTGAAATACATTTAAATCTTCCTTAAAATATAGTGAATACTCTTCTAGAGAATGCCTAACTTTATTTTAATTCCTTTGATTTGTAATGCATAGCTTTAGCAATCTGTCTCAACATATTATTTGTTTTCATCCCTGAAGCTATATGTTGAGAAGAGATCTCAGAAGTTTGCGTTTTAGGATAACTTCCTCGACTATCAGGTTTCTACTTAGGACTCATCACCTTCTGACTAGTGTAACTTTCAGGCAGTTTCATAAATTTAGTAAAATTTTTGAAATTTTCAAAATTTTCATAAAATTTCGTTTTATTATCATAAGGAATGGCATGAGATGATTCTGGGTTCCTAGATTTCTATATACTTAATGTACTAAGGAAGAAGCTGCAGCTTCAAAGTAGAGGCTCAGGATGCAGTCGGGTCGGGGCAGTGATAGAATCAATGCGTTTTGTCAGTGGTGGTAGCTGGGGCTTGGACAGACAATGCTGCCAGAAGTCACCTCATGTCTAAAAGCAAGACCACTGGTATTTTTACAGAAACTGTTGCACGGGTGCTGCTCTAAATGCTTGTCTTTTCTTTCCCAGTTGAGCTCACATCAAGTCCAGTAGGGGAGTAAACGTTGATTTTCTTGGGGAGTCAATCCATCATTGCTGAGAGTGTCAGAGCAGGTGCCAGGATGGCAGAGTTTTGATTCACTACTGCAAAGATAACATCACTTGGTTACTTCCTTCCAAGTAATCCGCTAGGTAATGCATCTTGTAAATTTCACATAAACAAGGGTAATTTTCAAAGAAAATAAGAAAACAACTGTGACAGTTAATGTGTTGTCCGCATTCATAGGGGTTTTGACCACGAAAGCACTTTGAAATTTTCAAGATGATCTGTGTGTGTGTGTGTGTGCGTGTGTGTGTGTATTTTATCAGTCCTCCATGCTGTGCTTAGTTCCGTCTACAATCTTGGAAATGATTCCTTTCTTTCCAAGATCCAAGTCATTACTGTGAATAATTAAAAAGCAGAGCTCTACCCTATTGGTAACTTCTTTTGACCTTGAAATAATCCCATTTTCTGGCACTGTTGTGGTCATCACGCCTGACCCTTCCCCCAATTCCCAGGCTCTGACCAGCTTCCTGCCTATGGTGGGTCAGCACTTTAGGCACACACTTTCCTTGTTGAAATGTTTCCTGGTGAGATAAATATATTACATGTGCATGCACTTCCTTACTGTGTTCCTCTTCTGTGCCAATTATGTATCTTTAATTAATCTTTTGTGTCTATTTTTTCTTAACTTAGACTTTATTCTCCAGAAAAACTGAATTTGTGAAGCATCAGTTAGTGTCCTGCCCCAAACGTTCTCTCATCTCTCAAGGTGCAAGCCTAGCGCTAGACTTTCCTTTTTTCGTGCTGCATAGAAATTCTGTGACATTCATTGTGCTATTTCCGGTAGATGCCCAATAAATCTTGCTGAACTGAAACATGCATTTCTTTTATTAAAATATAAGCTCCCTGGGGATAGGGTTTCTGCCTTAGTGCAACCTGCAGTGTGCATTTGGTATTATTTTAAAAATCTGCCTTTTTTTGATTAACAGATTGATTTGATAAACAATTTTGCTTGAGTTTCTCTTTTTTAGAAAGGTCAAATATTTGATTTGTCTAAAACCTTGCAAGTGCTCTATTTTAGACAGTTGTTCCTAAAAGGGATTTGCTGTGCTGTGCTTAGTCTCTCAGTTGTGTCGGATTCTGTGACCCCATGGACTATAGCCTGCCAGGCTCCTCTGTCAATGGGGATTCTCCATGCAAGAATACTGGAGTGGGTTGCCATGCCCTCCTCCAGGGTATCTTCCCAGTGCAGGGATCGAACTCGGTCTCCCACATTGCAGTCGGATTCGGAGCTACCAGGGAAGTCCTAAAGGGATTTAGGTATCTTCTTACTATGTCACTGTCCTTTTTCTGGTTCCTCTAGATTTTACTGTGTGTATCTTATGGGGAAATAAAGCATTTGTCCAGTCTGCTTCTTTATAGGAATAACTGAAAGGGCAATAATTAGGCATTTGCTAGTTTTTAAAAAATGGAAGGAAGGGGAGGCTTTTAATTGTATGGGAAATTTAATTAGATTTAGACTAATTAAATTCATTTTTTATATTAACATGTTCACAAATATTATTGCATCTCGTTAGATTTCATTCTTCTAGCCTTACTGAACAATATTAAGTAGTAGTTTCAGATTACAATAAGTTCATTATGAAGATAAGGTGGAATTAGTGTAGGAAGCTCAGCTGGTTGAAGGGGTCTGTACTTTAATTACTGCAGAGGGTGTGCATATTAATTACAACACAAGTGATATTTACTGTACCTCAGGAACATATGACAGGGTAAAGATACTGACAGCACCAGCTAATAAACTCAGTATGATAATGAGGAGAAAAGACCATAAAAATAGAAGGAAATAAAATTATTCATAAAGTATATTGATCCCAAAGTAAAGACATTAAGCTCTGATGAAGGGCAACAAAAGGGAAGCTCCTCACTTTATCAAACAAATAACCAAAGTAGAGAAATGTTAGCAGGGAGACAGATTGTCATTATACTGGTCACATGATCACACTCCAGAGAGTACACAGGAGCCATAAAATGGGAGATTTTTTAATAAATCAGCAGAAAGCCATACTGTCACCTGCAGGAACCGAGGTCGCAGTGGCTGAGGACAGCTCCTGGGAGTGGAGAGGATGGATATGCTGCAGTGCAAATGTGAAGGAACCGCACACACACACAAAGTCCGGTTCAGGAGCCATCACACCCTCAGGAAAAGCAAGGGGGCACCTACAAATCCTGTGGAATAGCTCTCAGAAGCAGTCCAGAGACTATCACCTACTTTCCCCTGTGCTTTGAAATCATCAGCTATGATTTTGAGGAAGTGAAGGGAAACCAGTGGGTCTTGGTTGAATAATTGTTCCCAGGAAGTGCTCGTTTCTGTCATGATCCTGTCTAAATCTCAGCGGAAGTTCAAATTTTGGCCTAGAGTGATTAAATCTGAAGCTTTATTTATTTATTTTTTTGTTTTACATGTGCCTTCCAAAGGAATGGTCAGTTTTCAAACAATCATTTAGTCAACTACTAACACTTATAAGCAAGCTCATTTTAGAAAAACAAAACAAAACAAAACTATCCAACATGCTAATTCTTCCTTTACATCAAATAATTAACACAGTCAGGTTTTTCTGCTAAGTATTTGTTATTTTGGAGTTTATTAGCCAGGCTGCCACAGATACTGCTCATAGTTGATATATGGGAAAAAAAGGACATTAGTTGGCTATTTATTTTAACACATGAAATGATGATGTGGACAAAACTCTGCATTGCTTTAAGTTAATTTTATACGGAAAACATTTTTTTGTGGGCATATGTATGATTTTACTATATATTGGAAAAATGTGATGATATATGTTTGTATATATGAATTTGAATGTATATATTGGATTGATCAGAAAGTTCATTTGGGTTTTTCTGTAACATCTTATAATATTATAATAGCATCTTAGAATATAATATGCTATTATAATTTTATAATATCATCTTAGAATAGAATATTGAGGTAAAAACACCTCCAAAGAATAATAGTAAACCTAGAGAAAAATGAGAGAAGGGCATACTTTGGGCAGTGCATAACCTGGGCCCACCTCTTGGTGACACAATTAGATTTTTCTGGAGACAAGAAGTAAAAGAATATAGTCCTCATTTTGGTTGAAATCTATAAGATCATGAACCAAAAGGATTAGGCGTAAAATTAAGAATGAACTTGTGGGAAAATCTCACTTTGAAACTTAGGCAAGACAAAAGGAATAACCTATTCACTCAGATATGAAGTATTTTGATTTACGCCTTCTCTCGCAGAAATGATGACAGCCCTGGACACCGTCATGAAGTAGGGGTGCCATCTTGTTTTCAGTTTCTCCCTCTGCCCTTTTCAAGGTCTTACTCTTAATCCCTGATACATTCCAGTGGTTTCAAACTAGTATTTCTCTCCTTTGATGGAAGGTTTGAAAAGTTCTTTCACTCACATTGAGGAGAAATATAGCCAGGAATATTCTTATTTTAAGAGCACAGTGCTCCATGTGAGCTCACATGTTATAACTTGACTGTTAATGAAGTAGTTGTATAGATAAGTGAAAAAATCCACCTGAAATCACCCAAAGCTATCAAATATGCATATAATGCACATGAACGGTCAAACGTAGAACATAGGGAAAAGAGGTGGTAATTCACATTTTGTAATTGTTGTTGCGAAATGGGTTACTTTTTTAAAAAATTTTACTGGAGTATAGTTGATTCACAGTGTTGTTTTAGTTTCAGGTATATAGCAAAGTGAATCAATTATACATATACATCTATCTGCTCTCTTTTTAGATTCTTTTCCTATATAGGCCATTACAGAGCATGATTAGAGTTCCCTGTGGAAATTGGTTACTTTCACCGATATATGTGTGCTAGTATGTTTGGAGAAGGAAATGGCAACCCACTCCAGTATTCTTGCCTGGAGAATCCCAGGGACGACGGAGCCTGGTGGGCTGCCGTCTATGGGGTCGCACAGAGTCGGACACGACTGAAGCGACTTAGCAGCAGCAGCAGAAGTATAATGTTAAGGCACCAAGGCTGTGGTGCTATTTGGTACCTGGAATGTGGTGGGTAGGTGTTTGATAAATATTTATTGAGTGAATAGATAACAAATGATGGAATGATTGAATGAATCAGAGGCTCAGGTGATGTTTTATTAGTCCTTGAAAATCACTGGCAGTGTTTCTGCTATGCTGAGTGAACTGGGTACCGGCTATTACACTGGCCATGAGCTTTTGTGCTAGCAGTCCCTAATTACAGTATCTCTCATCACCTGAGAAGTGAATACCGGCTGGAGGATTATCACTGTCGGGTAACTAGGCCCTTGCCTTGTGTTTGGATGTAAAGTATGTAGGTCATAATGGGAGAGTGATGCACTTGTGTTGAAATCTGGACCATGAAGCTGTCTGCAACTCACCCCTTGGGAGGTTCAAACAGCTTTATGCTAAATATAAAAAGCTTTAGCAGACTTTCAGTTATCAAGATGTTGATGTATTTTTTGTTGCTGTTGTTCGGAATATCCTGACACTTGGAAACAAAAGAATGGTTTAGATGCATACCAATTATGTGTATGAGTTTCTTGGAAACAGATGGAAAATTCCAAGCCCATGACCCCCTATCAACCAGGATTTAGGATGGGCTTAGTTGAGTATCATCCTGATTTCCTGTGAGTGCTTCTGGATGTCTGATATGACTTTACTTCTCTTTGTCAAGGTTTAAAATTTTTCCCCTTTGTATGATTTTTCCTGGTCCCTTTCACAAGGTTCCTGCTGCCCTTGTGCCATCTCACTGCCCTTAGCTTCGTCCCTTTCTTTGTATACATTGCTTCATTGATACGTAGTTCATTGTTCACCATTGTTTTTCATCCTCCCAACTAACTTGATTCTTATATTATTTTTACAATGTATATTTTTGTCTTTTTTTTGTATTTTTACTGGCTAATTTTTGAACTTGCCATTGTGGAATTGCTCTTTTCTTTTTCAGCAGAGGAAGAGTTAAGTTTGTTGAGAAACTAGTTTGGGGACATCAATCAATCAATGACCATTTAAGAAAGAAGCGTGGTTTTTAGCATCCTCCATTTATTTCTTCTTTGAATTATGAGGAGATAAGGAATATTTGATGTAGTTTATTAAATAGACATGGATTCTGATGTTCAATAGATCTTAGATAAAAGGATTTAGGAATTAAAATAGCAGTGAAACAAAATGAGCTGTGCCATCTAAAGATGGGGGTAACAGCCTAAAGCATCAAGTTAAGGAAATAGTTATTTTTACATTTGGAATAAGTATATAGGCAGTCTCACCACACCATATTGGTTAAAATTAAATATTTACATTTAAACAAATAAGTGATCTTTTAAAATATGATATTACATTTGACCCAATATGCTTTGTAATCTCTGTCGTTATAGGGAGCCATAAAACCCTATGTTTCAGCCTCATAGAACATCTTGTTGACGTTCACTGCAGTGGAGCAAAAATTAAAGGAAGTCCCCAAAGCATTTGAACCTTAGTGCAGAATTTAAGTCCTTTAAGCACCTCACGCTCCATGTAATTTCATAGATTAAAGTTTTAAGAGGTTAAATTTCTGGTATAACAAATTTGTGTTTGTGTACATTGATAATTAGGAAAAAGTATTTCATGAAATTCTGAGGAGGTAAGATTAAATGGTTAATTAAAAATTATAATGTTCTAATCAATAAAAGAGATGAATATGATTGTTCTTGCCATTCTATTTCTTGGACCTTGTAAATTTTCATAAATTCTCTTCTATTTTTTTAAAAGATCATGTTATATATTCATTTACCACAAAGTGGGAGCCATAGTCAAGTTTCCCTATAAGTTTTAGGTTCTAGAGCTCCAAAGACTGTGCTCAAATAATAATTCATTGAGAAATCTCAAAAATGTCTCATAGAAATAATAGTAATAGAAATAAAGGAACACAAAAGGCAACTGTGATACAAGATTCACAAATCTCTCAGGAATTGTCGAATTGATCAACATCCCTAGGGACTATTGAGAAGAGGGAAGGTATCATGCTTGTATTTTATTTAACAATAAAAAAACACTAAAGCAAACTGATTTCGTTTGGGAAAGGTCATTTTTTCAGTTACCTTCTCTGAAACAGTCCCACCCTCTGTTCCTTCATTCCTGTTACAATTAGTCATTACCTACTCTTGCTTGTGGTTTGTTGGCAATTCCTAACTGCAATCTGTTGCTCTGTGACAGATCGATTCTTTTAGCCCAGACTCATTCCTGAATTCAGCCAAAATTAAAATATATATATATATGTGTGTGTGTGTGTGTATGTACATACACATATATACACATGCATATACTGTTTAAGTCACATTCCTCTGGCTAATGGGGCAGATCGTTCTTTAAAAAGGTGCTCTTAAGGAAGACCATTAATGAACCCTGCATGTATAGAATAAAAATGAGAAGTATTAAGGGACTCCCTCTGCAGAATGAGTTCAGAATGCACATATGTAGATGGTAGAATTTGAAGTATATTCATTTACTCTCATCATTTTTAAAGGAGATAATTTCAGGGCAGTATTTTTGTTAGAGAAGAGGAGTTGCTTCTGAGCCTACAGAAGAGAATTTGTAGAAATCTTGTTTACACCCACACACATAAAGATGTGTACACACAGCACTACGTTTAAATAATTCCAGTAAAATTCATATTGCTAGGGTTTTTCAGAAAAAGAAATTAAAGTTTTGTTGCAATCAATTTAACAGTCAGAGCTTTGGTGTAGCAAAATATATGCTTCATAGCCCTTCAAGATTTACGCAGTTTGTACATATAGATATATGCTGTATATATTTTGAAGTGATACGTATGTTGAATTTTTTTCCTCACTTAAAACCATGCTGCATAATTGATTGGGAGAGTTACTCTCGTCACAGTCTATTTTTGCAGCAAAGCAGAGGCTATTCGAGATGCTTGTGGGCTTTTTTTTTCCTTAAATGCTTTACTTTATTGCAAGGAAAAGGAAAACTAGTCATTATATAGCATAATACTATTCTTCAGTAATTTTTTCTGAACAATGCTGAATTAAGTAACATTGTTGCATGGCAAGATCAATATGTAACATTTTTTCCATTAGCCTTTGGTGTTACTGTTGTCTGACTCAGTGCGACTGTATTTGGTGAAACACACACACAATCATACATACTCACATGCTCCCTGACGTTTTAAAAATGTATAGTCCCTTGAGTTTGCTACCTTACAGATCCAAGGAACAGCTTGCTTCTCAACATTTATATATAATAAGATTGTCTCAATCACAAGGCCAGGGTCACAAGAGTTGCCAAATTAAAAAATTGGTGGTCTAGTGAGAAAAACACTGCTTAACCAAAAGGCAGCTGTTTCACTCTATGTTATACATTGGTGGAGTATCTTCAATTTGTCACTATCATTTTCTCAAGTATAAATTAGCCACTGTCATGATTCCTGTTTCCATTTCACATTTTTAAAGGGCCCCCCTTGTTTGACTCCTGGAAAACTACCAGCTTTCTTCACTCTAAAAAATGAGACAAGGTAGTCATTTATGAGAAATTACTGTAACTATTTGATAAATATTTAAAAAATCTTTTTCAAGCTCAGTTTGTAAGGAGGCTGTAGGTATTATGGTTATAATGCAACTTTACAAATAAATCCATGACAGCTGATTCAGAATTTAAATAGTATATCAATATACACATGCGATAGGGGCTAGAAAATACCATATGTAGGATTAGGTAGCAAAATGCTTGCATATTTAGTCTAATTACTCTTCTTACCAAATCCTTTTATGAATAAAAAGAAGAGTTCTTAAACACAGAAATGTGGAAATTGAGAACTGAAAATGTTACCTGCAAGTAACCAAGGGATATAGAAAGGGGCAGCTCTATTACACTTTGTTTTATGTTAGTACTGCCTTTATAGAGACTTGGTATAATCTTTTTCCAAAATTAAAAGGGTTTTTTGTCTGCAATTAACTTTTTTCACAAAACTGTAACTTTACAAGACTTGATAAGAAAAATTACTTAATACACTAATTTATTAGAACGTTACATAAGATTATAGTCTACTTTTAACATGATATCATTGTATGTAGACTCCAAAGACTATCAGATTATTCGGATTTTACTAGATCTGAATAAATAACAGAAAACACACAGAAACTAATTCAAACATATTTCTTTGTTCTGGTAAATTACTACATATGCCTCTAGCTTCCTAGTATCTGTGGTTCCATATAAGGAGACTTTTTTTTTTGCCCTCCCAGTGTGTTTTATCCACCATTTAAAAACACATTTGAAATATATTGCAATCGTGTGAGAAGTGACATAAATACATTTGGTGATTAATATTTATTTGATCAACTGTGAGTGCAACAGTATGACTTCTAATTTGAAACCACACAAGCTTCCTTTTCAGCAATCCTGCCTTTCAAAGCCTTTCATTTGCTATAGCACAGGCTGATCTTGGAAAGAGAATTTGTTAGATGTACTTTTCCCTTCTCTTTTTCCAACTTAACTGTTGAAACAGGAGAGTGGGCATTTCGCCTTCTTTCCAGGTATGCCATATTGAAACTTGTAAGATGTGTGAGTGGATGGGGAAACTCTTAGAGTCTAGGCCTCCGGGTGATTCCTGAGGGCTTACCCTGTTGAAACTTGTTCCAGGGTGTGTGTATTTAAAGGTCTACATATACATTGTCCGCAATATGTAAATATGCTCCCACACACATTCTGTAAAAATGGTAGAGTAGATGTCAGGAAGACATCTCCAATCTTAAATAATGTCTCTGTTCTCTCTCATGTTATTATTCCCATTGTTTTATTTCTATCCCCTGTGCTTGTGGTGTCTTTTGTGGCGTTTCAGCTGTGATGAGATGGGCGGGTGAGCGGCTTCCTCTAGAACTGACGCCAGCTGGTTTGGAGGACTGGCAGACCCTCAACTCTCCTATCCACCATGTTGGAGACTGACTTTATTATCTGCCACAGCTCCATGCCATGCACAGTCTCCAATGGCCCAGAATGCCGGCATGTAACACAGCCCCATTCACCGTCGCACTTATTTTGATTTAGTCATAACTTTAGGAATTGCCTTTTAACAACAACTACAGAAAAAAAGTGAGGGTCATCTACTTCTAATGCTGGAAACCCTGTGATAATCTGTTCCATGCATTCAAATGAAAATATGACTTCTTGGCAGAGAATAGCATTATAATGTAAAATCCCATATGCTGTTATACAGTATGTTGCAATCTGTTTTACGGCTGCCTCTATTCTAACGAGTGAATACTGCCAATAAAGCAATTGAAGATAACACTAATTGCTTATTTCTGTGATCCATAATTTTTATGGCTGCCTTATAGCTCTTTAGTCAAATAGATGCTTTTTGGCCTTTAAGATCTAGAACTCATGTACTGCAGCAATTGAAACTGGAAATGTACATGCTGGCCTGAGAGGCTTTTCTGTACTTGATGGACAGAATGCTACAGAAAAATAATGGAAAGATACAAAAATATATGGAAGTCTTACATTGGCTCCAACAGGTAAACACAAATTTTATCAATATTTAGGTAATAAATGGCTGTGTTTGAAACTGAATTAGGCTGTTAGGTCTTTATTAGCTTCATTCATTTGGGGGCCTGTTGAATGCAAAAATGACCATAGAGTGGTGGTGGTTTGATCCTGGGCTTTGCCACATATTGACAATATAATTTTGTGATCTTGAGTCAGTAATTCAGCTTTTCTGAGTTTAGGTTCCTCTTAGGAATGCTGTGATGATTAACTGGATGGGAACATACTTCAATGACTATATTGTACCCATGTTAATGATTGTCTGTTTGATTCTTGTTTGGGGCCATCATGACATGCTTCCTCATGAATAATTTATAAAAACCTAGATCATACATCATTTGTTCAAGAATTGTTCCAGTCTTTTGCCCCTCAAAGATCATGGACCAGCAGCCCCAGCTGCTTGGGAGCTTGGTAAAGATGTAGGATCTCTTTCCACCCAGACCTGCTGACCAGACTCTTCCCTTTTTCAGAATCCCTAGGTGATTAGTATACACACTAGCCTAACTTGCTTCATAGATGACAGAGTTCAGATGCAGCAAGGTGAAGTGATTTTCACGAGGTCCACAGTGCATTCAGAGTTAAGCCAAGACAAGAACCCAGGTCATCATACCCTACATCTAATCCACACTGTCTCTCCACCTTAAAATATAGAAGGTTTAATTTTATCGTGTGACAGATTTCAGATTAACTACATGGGCTCAAAAGTGGGCAACATGTTTGTAGCTTAAAATAGTTTAAGTCAGAAAAGCCATCTGTTTCTGCTTTATTTGGTCAGATAGAAAAAATAAGAATCAACGCAGACAATCAATAGGTTGTATTACTGAGCTTAAAATATATAAAATGTGTCTAGAATATCCATAGATTTCTATTCATGAAGTTCAGTGGACACATTCTCAAATTGAAGGATTTAAGATATATGCCCTTAAATAAAGTGCACATGCAAAGATCACAGGGACCTACCATTCTATATTTTCTACTTGTATCCAGCTTTCTAGCTATTATGATCTCTTTGATAGGAAAAAGAGATGATGCATATGTATAAATAAGTATTTATTTCTCCTATTCCAATAGAAATATAAATGTGCTGTGCCCAAATGGAGGTGCAAAAGGATTTTACAAACAATAGCTTAAAAATGCTCACAATTCCCTGATGAGATATATACTCTAGTTCTGAAAAAATAGCCCTAGATCAGTTTAATCATAATATATATATATAACCTGTATATATGTTATTGAACACATTGATAATGTTGCATTTATTAAGAGCTGAGCATTGTGAACATGTAAATTATCTCATTTAATATTCACCAAAGCTCTATGGAATGCTATTATAATCCTCATTTTATTAGTGAGTGATGACCCTCAGGTTGGGAGGGGTCAAGAAATGAAAGTGCCCAACGACACACAGCTGCAAGATACAACAGAGAGAGAAACATCAGGAATAACGAGTTTAAGTAAATCTTCCAAATTAATGTTGTGACTTGGGAGTAAAATGTTTGAGTCCCAGTTTCTCAGGTTCTGATATCATAGAGTTTTTCTCTAGATGTGAATTTCTACCATAATTTTGTGCAGTGAGGCTGGGACGGCTGGGACCTTTTCTTCCTTTTGCCCCAAGCACACAGGTGGGTGGGACAGCTGAGGTTCCGGCCTCCTTGGAGGAGCCTGTAGCCAGAGAAAGAAGGAACCTTAAGCTCATCTCTCCACGGTCGGTCTCTGCTTCCCCAGTGATGCTGAGTCTGGGTTCTTGGTTCAAAGACTCCTCTCTCTAGAACTGAGATTGACTACAAATAAGGTTTTGTTAAAAATGCCAACATAACTTGCCAATGAAAAGTACCTACTTTTCATACTTTTTAATGAAATCAGCTGCAGAGGCTTTCACAGAGAGATGAACATTGAAGCCAGGAGGAAGAGACAGAGTTACCCACAATAGTTCTAGATACAGCTGTGGGAGCTGCTTTATGACTGAAAGTGTGGAACTGAGGAGAAATGCTTGAAAGAAAAGCAAGGAGCACAAATGAAAGTAATTGAGAAAGTGAAAGTAATTGAGAGAGTCTAGGTAAAATACTTGTTAATAAGAAAATGGTAAAAATGATTGATCTGGAAAAAGAACGAAATCTCAGGCATACAAGAAAACTCATGAAATTCACCACCCCTGTTTTACAGGACACACTGGGCTCCATGCTAATAGTCCTTGTGTGGAATCTCTAAAGCTGCACCTTGCCAAATGTTCACTGTTACTATATATGAAACCTCATCACGAAAGGAATATGATCAGAAAAAAGGAATATTGCAACCAGCTGTAACCTCTAGCACTCAAGTATCTCACCTTAAGAGACAAACCCTGTTACTTAATTCCAACACTTTGTAACACCTCACAGAAAAAAATAGTTTTTGTCTTTTCTTTTTCATTTTTTATTTCTTCTTTCTTTTTTATTAGGTGACTAGATTCTACATTATCTTAGAGTTCTAGTTTTGACTACCTGATTTTTTTTTAAATACTGGAGAAAAGACCAGTTTAAATATCTCCAGCCTCCCAATAAGATATTTGAATATATTGCAGTATTTATGATACTTACAGAATGTTATTAATGAAAATTTTCAGAGAAAAAGAGTAATAAATCATCTCTTGGGTACAAAAAGAAATAACCTATCACAAAATTCTGATTTTTTAGAAGAAACCTCATGTAATGTGCAGCCTATCATGATTAGAGAAACAATGATTCTTCATTCTTTTTACTTTAAATTCTGGCTAATTTTTAAAACCTTTCTGCTTTACTTTAGAAATAGGACTCTGGCATTGCCTTCCTGTTGGGCTCTGATCAGCTTGATTTTTCTCCTACACCAAAGGGCTTTTATTTCATCTTTTTTGTGAAATTGGCTAGTTTCCTAAAGTTACTCTTCTATTATAATTTAACACATTAAAAGAGTAAGAAAAAAGGGAGATCTAATGTGGTATTATTTTATTACTACATAAAACTCCATTGTCAGAACAGAAAATACAGGAAAGGCTCTGCACACAGATGGCTAGAAAGTTAAAGCTGAGTAAATGATCAGAGAGAGAGAAAAACAGAATTGTGTTACAGTCGATGTTCCTCGATATTATTTTGTATGCATGTCTTTGAATTTGAAATTCAAATAAGGCTTATATATATATATATACATAATTAAAACAATTTTTTGTTAAACAAGCAGACCAGATATCCAAATAAGAAGATGCTGTTGGAATTATAGGGATTAATATGAACAAACTTAACCCTTTTTAACTTACCATCACGTAACATTTCCCGCTTACATGCCACGAGGATTCTGGGCAGGGCCAGCTGGGGGCATCTTGGAGGGGTGCAGAGGGAAGGCGGACGTGAGGGAGAGGAATAATAGAAACCTTTTTACTGTATTGATGTGAAATGAAAAGTAATTCAGAAATGCAATTTAGTGATGACCTCTCCTCTGGGTGGCTATGAAAAACAGCCTTGTTTTCTTTTTATAAAGAAATGCTGGCATGCTTGACTTTAGTGAATCAAGAGAATTGTTTGGCAAATAACAGTGATGGTGTGTGTCCTTGTCAGAACACCTGCTGTATTCTCCCAGCAAACACTGGGGCCATGGCGTCTCTCCTCTAATGACACCTCATCAATCCGCTCCTATCAATGTCCCAGCCATGGAGGTGACTTCGAGTGCTCAGAAGCCTTAGAAAATGTCAACGTTTTGGGAGAAAAGGTCAGTCACAGCTTCCCCCCCACCTCCCCTGCCAAGCCACCGTGGGCCTGGCGTTCATTATCCTAATTAAATCCAGCAGCTGAACATCTTCTTATCTGTAGGGGAGGAGAGCAGGGGCATGATGCAATAGGATTGATTTGCATATCCAAAGTTAATTAGTGCGGAGGAGCAGGTGTACAGTAATAATAATTATCACACATGACAATCACCTGTGACCACTTCCCCGCGCCCCTTCCGGGACTCAGCACAGTGATTGCTGGCTGGTTCTTTCCTTGCTTGATACCCATCCTGAGCTGTTTATGTCCTTGTGCCTCTCTTCACAAACCTGCTGTGAGCAGCTCGTCTGTTCCTTAACAGGCGCTGGATTTTTCTCTAAAGGTATATTTTCCCCTGTTTCATTTGGAGGGAGAGACTATTGTAAGGCAGCTATTTTCAATTTTGTTTGCTGAAGTTGTCGCATCCTGGTGGAGCCTGGATATTTATTTTTAGATTACATGTAAGTGGGTAAGGAAAAAAAAAAGTACGCAGGATCATAATTTGAAAATCCCACTCTGCATCATTTGAACATTTTATCTTGAGCATATGCTGGCAACTCAATCTGATCCAAAATAAACTTATTAGGCAGCAGACACATGAAACCAAGTGACAGTTTGATGTTTGCTATGAGACTGTCCGTGCCAGTTTGAGTAGGGCAGTATGGGCTGGATGCACAGCACTCAGACCCCCCGGGCCACGGACAGTGCCATGGACTCTGGGCCATCGATGCTTACTGGACACCAACCTGAAGACACTGCAAACCATTTGGGTGGGTTGTTTAGGGTCTGGTGGAATCCAAGGCGAACAAACAAACATGAGAATGATATACCCGTCAGAAGACTTCATGCTGTGGCCTCAGAGCGAAGTCAGTGCCGCTCACAGAATGGCTCTCATGAAGCCTTCATCTCAGAAAGCTTAGATAGATTACACTCATCGAATTTCGCTCACACATAAGTGCGTAGGTTATGTGTGTTTGAAAGTGTTTCCTCTGTCAAACGAGGGTAATTTTTTCAAATTAAGCTGAAAAGCATGCCCTGGAAATGGGATGTGCTTTTATAGAAATGAGTTATTGCTGTATGCTGTACTGAAATTTAACGTTCACAATGGTGGGCTAATAAGTAGGTAAGAACAGAATATTAAATACAAAGAAATTTTTTGTGGGTGAAGGGGAGGCATTAAGGTTAAATTAGCTAAGGAACTGTGACTGTTTTTAATTTTTTTTTTGCGTTTTTACTTTCGTCTGTTTCACTTTTATTTGTCAGAGAACACTTTTGCCAATCAAGTCAAGTATAGGTAGGCCTCCCTTTCATACAGCTTTAATGATAAGTGACAGAGATGGCAAAAGGCACTCAGCTGCCTGCAGAATGCATTAAAAATTCAAAACTTTACTTATCAGTCTTTTATTAAAACTTTCTGTAATTGTGCAAATTATTTCCCCACTGGGTTAGCTTTCAATATGGAGTACAATTATATTTCTGACACAAAAATAATTACACTTAAAAAAAAAACAAGAAAAAAGAAGTGTTTTTTTAAAAGCAAAATCCATCCATTTTAAATCCATGAAGAGGCATTGCAATGAAAAATTAAGCAATTACTGAACTAAAAGCTCCAGTTTAGAACATTCAGCTTTCAGTACTAGACAGCTGGGTGGAAATACGGCTTGTATAAATTGAAAGGAATTATGATTTAGGGTTAAAAACTTTCTAATTTTTGTATGTTTACAAAGAAAATTCTTTGGGGTATCATATCTTTAATCTGTCAGTGTAATGTAGCTACAATGGTGGGTCTAAATTCTTTCCAACACGATAAATATTAACTGTTAGTAGCTGTATTTTGTAGAATTAGCTGTAGTTTTTCTATGACTGATGTCTTGTTAGTTTAAGACTTTTAGTACAAGTGTTGATAGCTCTGGACAGTGGGTTCTGCTTGTATAGACCAATATTTGAATAATTCCCAAAGCTCCACTTTGGTCATCTATGTCTTTTAATCTAAAATCCTGTCAACCAAGTTTCTAGAAAAAGAATTACCATGTGTACTTTCCCTTAAGATGTAGAAATCAACACATATTCACTTGGGCTTCTTTGATGTATAGGGTGCTACAGTTGGGACACAGGGAAATATGGAGGCATGAATTTATACTTCAACTGGAGGCTTTTGGAATCTACTCAAATTTTCATAAAAGCTGAGACTACTACTCTTTCTTATATTTACCCCTAATGGCATATTTTTGTTGAATACAAGGGATACCCATTGTGAATTTATTAAGTGCTCAGAGGATGTCAGGCAACTCCAGTTAAACCCAGAGATTTACAAGTCTTACTCAAGTCTCCGTTCTTGTTCTCAACTAGCTCACAATCGAGAAGACGCAGACATGTGAAAACCACACTATGTGAAAAATACCTGGCATCTAAGTGGGGAGTAGAATATAATCTATTGCTTGTGGGAAAACACTGGAACGTCTGTATGTATATATTTCTCAGACTCATTGTTTTAAGTTTCTCTTCTTGGGGCTTTCCTCACAGTCCCAAGTATTTAAGACTTTGCCTTCCAGTGTGGGAGGGGCACGGGTTCGATCCCTGGTAAGGGAGCTAAGATCCCATATGCATCGTGACCAAAAACCAAAATATAAAACAGAAGCAATATTGTAACAAATTCAGTAAAGACTTTAAATATGGTCTACATAAAAAATTTTTAATTAAAAAATATTTTGCTTCTTATACTTAATATACATGGCATAAATGTGTAAATTGGGAAATGAAAAAATTAAAAATAAAAATTTAAATTGTCTTTATTATGGAATCTATTTATTTCTTTATCTTACATGTAGATGTTTTCATAATTCATTTGGGAACTAACATCATTTGGCAGTGGTCATATGGTGCATGGAAAGTTTGGAAACTTTAATTAAAATAGTCTTGGTTGTACCAATAGTTAGCATGTCCTTAAGCAAATAATTTCGGAGAAGGCAATGGCACCTGACTCCAGTACTCTTGCCTGGAAAATCCCATGGATGGAGGAGCCTGGTGGGCTACAGTCCATGGGGTCGCTAAGAGTCGGACACGACTGAGTGACTTCACTTTCACTTTTCACTTTCATGCATTGGAGAAGGAAATGGCAACCCACTCCAGTGTTCTTGCCTGGAGAAACCCAGGGACGGGGAAGCTTGGTGGGCTGCCATCTATGGGGTCGCACAGAGTCGGACACGACTGAAGCGACTTAGCAGCAGCAGCAGCAAGCAAATAATTTATCCTTTAAGCTATCTGAGATTCTGTGTCTTATCTCTTCTACCTTAATTTCTGCTCCTCCTAAATAATAGACATTTATTGAAAGATTACTATGGACCAGAACTTTTCTAAGCAAAGTGTTAATTCATTAGGTTCTTGTAACAACATAATGATATAGGTACTATAATCAGCCCATTTTATAAATTAAGAAACTGAAGCAAAGACATATTCAGTAACTTGCCCAAGATGGCAAAATTAAGCACTGGCAGGCCAGGAGTCTGAAGGTTGGGTTAGAGGATTTCTAAAATAACGTTTAATTCTTAATTCATTGAATCTACCATGATGGTGCCAAGAATTCATTTAAGAATTTATTGATGATTTATTGATCATCATCTGTATCACAAAACTGTGATATTGTGCTGTGGATTATGTAAAAATGAAAGAAGGTTCAGAGTCTATTTGGAAAGATAGCCATGTAATCTTACAACTATAGAAACTCAGATGAGAAAGCATGAATTGTCCAGGAAATGTCAGGAAAAGCAGCATTAAAAGACTACTAAAGTAGGCATAGAGAATGACAGGTAGGGGACTTCCCTGGTGGTCCAGTGGTTTAGAATGCACCTTCCAATACAGGGGACATAGGTTTGATCCCTGGTTGGGGAACTAATATCCCATGTACTGCAGGATAGCTAAGCCTATTTGATGCAGCAGGAGAAGCCTACATGCTGCAATGAAGACCCAGCACAGCCAAAATAAAGGAAATAAGAGAGAGACAGAGAATGACAGGTAAACAAAAGGTGAAGGCGTCAGAACAGAGGGGACAGTGTTCCCCTGGGAACAAATGTAAAAAAATAGAATGCAATTGAGAACCTGAAAGTGTTCCAGTACATTGCGTTTGGCAAAATATAGATGGCAAGAAATGAGACAGAGGCAAGATCCTGAGTAGTCTCTGGGTATGGATTTTAGCTTTTAGTTACTGAGAGACTTTAAAGGGTGGAGTGATATAGTCAGATGTGTATTTTATATTCCGGCTTTGGTGTGGAGACTGGAGAGGAGAGATGTAAATAGATCCTGGGAGTCCAGCTTTAAGAGTGTTGAAATTGGTAGTTCACTCATCCATTTATGAAATTCTATTAGTTTCTTCATTTACCTGTTTAACCTATTTTTCTTGTGCAGTAGCATACCAGACACAGTTGTCAGTGCTTGAATGATATGAGTGAAGAAAACAGGCAAAAACCTTTGCCCTTGAGGAGATGAGAGCCTAGTGTAATTCAGGTGTAATTAAGAGGAAGGGCTTGAAGGGTTTGTGAGAGATGTAGGAGGCAGAACTGACAGGACTAGTGGTTAGGACTGAATCATGGATTCTTAAAATAAGATCTGAAAACCCATGGAGAATTAATCCTGGATTGACGGAAAATGATCTCAACAACTAAGAAGGGAATTGATCACTTAAGAAAGCTGAGAAAATATAGTCAAACTGATTTCATGGGCACAGGGGATGGAGTGGGGAGGGGGTCGGTGGTCTCTGGGAACCTTCCCCGAGACCTTGGGATGGTTCATGCGATGAGACTAACCATTGCCAATTGCCTGCTGCTACCCTCCTGACCTTCAACCACAGAGGTTTCCAAAGCAAAACTTCCTCTTGAAATGTTTGGTTTTCCATTTGGTGCAGGAATTAATATAATGTCACTGACAGCTATGCCCCTGGAAGGGACTTCCTGAAAGCAGAATAATGGACATAAAGTGTTTGTGCTGTGAGTTTAGATTTTCAGGCCTTACATAAGGTTTGAAGATTGTCCTTTGGTTATCTTTCCCAATCAGAGTAAGGGTCAGGCCCATTTATTGCAAACTTTAAAGAATAACATGTCAACTTTGTGGAAGAAACAGCAAGTTTAAAATGAACTTGAATCACCCTGAGCACTTTGCAACAAGTTTCAACAGGTAACAGTACTGCATTGCCTCATGTGGCCTCCTTGACCTGCCAAGGTATATAAAGATTTATAGAAATAATCACCAACGTAGAGAGGCTGGGTGAGGGTGCGGTTAGAACATCAGCTCTTCAGGGCTCTTCAGGGCCTTTTTAGTCTTAGTGTTGACTCATTTGAAGCAAACATTGGGTCAGATTCTTAACTTTTGTATGCCTGTTTGTCCATTGGGAGAAGCGGGGGAAAGGCAGTACTTGGCGCCCAGACAAGGTCCATGAAGTGTTTTAAGAGCCTGAATTGAAAGGCTGTAACGTCAAACAAAAGTGGATAGGGTTCTATTTTTATGGGCAGCATGAATAAGAAGTGGAGGTGATGTGACTGAAAACATCTCTGAATAAGAGTCTTTTCAGAAATGGGGTATGATTTGCAGAAGCCCAGAAGGCAGGGAGGTCATATATCTTGACCCTGGCCAGGGTCACTTGCATCTAAGGGACAGTGCTGGAGCTGGCCTCAGATCCTTGTGGGCTTGGAGGAGAGCAAGCAGAGAGCTCCCTCTCCACTGGTGGGACCCCATGGCATGCTGCTGAAATAACTTTGGTACCTTCAGGCTGTTCATACAAATTTAGATGATGCATGTCTTCGGGAGACAAGTGATTAAATGTAAACCACAGAGAAAGAAAGGGTCTTTGTTTACTTTCCCTTCTGGTGTATGGCTAAACAGGTTAAACACCTGTGAGAAGAGGGTGCTTCAGGGACAGCCTCATGCTCAGTTTGTTCATGGATGTCTTGGAGATTGCATTCCTCTCCTTGTGCAATGATTAGTTGCCTCTTCATCACTGGCAAGGCTGGCAGTGAGGAGCATGGCCTTCACCTGCAGGTGTTGCCATGGCAGAGGACACTTGGAATAGATTCAGACAACATTAAAAGGCAAAAGTGAAAATGAGAGTTGCAAGAAAAGAGAAGCTGATTCAAGGATATGTTTGAGTGGATCAAATTGCCTCCCTCACAATAGCCGTTGCCAAGCTCAAGATCAACCCCACCTTTCTCCTCCTGACTCCTGAGGGTCTCTGAGTCTTAGGAATCTGGTGCATAAGCTATTTTTTTAATTAAAATATTTGTTAACAATATAGCAATATTTATTGTTATTGCACTGTAAAAATTATTCTACTAGGAGACATGGTTTGGTTTCTTAATCCAAGCAGAATTAACAAATTAAGAAATGAGAATAGGTTTATGGACTCCATTAAACAATTTATTTTCCCTTATTCAAAAATTGGCTATCGGAGTCTTTCCTGGTGTCCAGTGGTTAAGACTGCATGCTTCCAGTGCAGGTGGTGGTGATGGGATGGGTTCGATCCCCAGTCAGGGAACTAAGATCCCACATACCATGGAGTGTGGCCAAAAATTTAAAAATAATTCAAAAATCGGCTAGCAAAGTAGTTCATTTTATTTATTGCACTGGATTTTGTTCCCTCATTACCACCTTTTTTGCTTACTGCATGGCATTTCAAGAAATTTCAAGTCTTTTTTTACATTTCTCCTGTGCGACCTTAAGAGATTTTTTATTTTTTTCTATCTTCCGCTTTCTACATTTTTGCTGATTATTTAGAATAATCTGGTTTGTTTTCACTAAGATTTCCCAGAACTTGAAGACATTTATGATTAGATTTTCTGTAGGTCATTATCCTCTAAGTTAAATAGAACTACCCATATATCTCTAATTTTAGGAATTTCCAAGTAAAGCCTGGAAGAGAGTCCCTCTTTTTTTTTTTTTTAACTCTGATTGGTTAATTCACTTTGTTATCTATGTAGTGATGTCTTTTGTATAACAGGGAGCCTAGTTTGACACTCTGACAACCTAAAGGGATGGGAAGAAGGGTCAAGAAAGAGATGAGATCTATATATATGTATGTGTGTGTATATGTGTGTGTGTATATATATATTTATATACACACTTATGGCTGATTTGCACTATATGGCAGAAACCAACACAACATTGTAAAGCAATTATCATCCAATTAAAAATGTAATAAAAAATAATAATGACAAATATGTTGACTGTGTATCCAGTTGCATCAGTATCATTTGGGAGAGATCCAGGTATAAGTGCTATCTCCCTAGGGTTGAGGAAGCTCCCCCCTGAGGTGGCAGTTCATGGGGTGAATGGGAAGACAGTGTTTGTTTCACAGTAGATAGTCAGTATGCATTGGTTTCATAAATTTCTTATGAGTTCTCATAAAAGAAATGTGCCGTGCCTCCCATTGCCCTTTCTGTTTAGCAGGGCAGAGAGAAATCTGGGGCTTTTCTAGTTCTCAGAGATGTTGAGCAGGGAGCTTGGTCCTGGGAGCAACATCTGGAGGTCTCTACTTACCATTCTGAACTGGTTGAGAAGAGTTAGCAATGCCTTAGATGCTATTTCTACTTGGAAACAGATTTGAAAATAGGATGATCTTCTTTAAAATGGAAGGGTTTGCGAGTAGCTCAGGCATGTACAGTGAGACTGTTGGTAAGCACTGGGGCTGGACAGAAGCATCTTCTGGATACTGGAGTTACCTGTGTGCTTTCTGGGCCTTTGATTTCATCTCATTTTTCTGTGGTCTCTGTAAAACTGAAAAGCTTTTAATTTTTTTTTTTTTTTTTTTACATCGAGTCTTCTCTATATGATCTGAGGTGTGATTAACCTTGCATTGGCCTTGATCTTAAAAGTCAATTCAAGTAACAAAGGACCTTTCCCAAGAAAGGTCAGTGGGGGGCTGCACAGCGACATCTGTTTGGAGCTAGAACCTGGAAAGGACTCTTAGGCCCCATGATGGGAAAATGTCATTTAAAATGGACCAGGAGAAGAAAGGGCAGAAAGAGAAATGAAGTGGGTCTGGCCTTGAAATCTAGTTTTTCTACATCCAGAGGTTAATGTATTTCCTAAGTTTGCTACATACAAAGAAAATAGCCTCCTAAGTGAGTACTAACACTAACATTATTTGACAGTTTGAAGCTCAGCATGGTAAAATCCGCCAAAGCATTTTTCTTGGTAAATTGTCTACTTGGAAAAAGTGAAGTACAAAGATTGTCATAGGTTTTCTGACTATCTAATCCAATATCTGGCTGTATGGTTGACCATACAGCCAGATATTTGACAGCCATTGTCAACCTTCCGACACATTATGTAGGAAGCTGAGGCCCAAGAGTGATTTGCTGTCCATTGATCATCTCCTTTATTCCACTGTCTTATAGAAAGGCCCAGAAGTTTTTTGATGGGACAAAAAGAATTAATGCCAGAGTTGAATGAGTTACAGCCACTGCCACCTAATTAAAATGATTTTGTGCCAGTTGCTTTTGTTGGGCAGGATCCACACATAATATAATTTCAATCCTGTTTATATATACTCTTGGGATAGATTCGAGATCAGCATTGCCATTTAAGTGAGGTTAATCGAGCATACTGTATGCAGTTTTTGTTTTCCCATTGTATGTGAAAGGTGACCACTGCTGATGGGTTACCTAACTGGTCGCTTCCTCGCTTAACAAGAGAGAGGTGGATTTCAGTGTCTGATCATTAACCCAGCCTCAGCCCCAGCGACTCTCTCTGCCTAGTCCTTGGAATGGTACAGCTGTTGTCAGTCACAGAGGAGAACTCTAGTTAGGCACCGCTTTGCTCTGGCTGTGGCTACATGCCTCAACACGAGGGGAGGGGGAGAGAGAAAAAAAATACAGCTCCCCTAAAAGCAAACACCATTTTTTGTAGGCCTGGCTCTGTTTATGTATATAAAATGGACATTATGGTCGAGTGAAAAAGACCCTCGTAAAAATCCTTCTTGAAAACTATTGTTGCTGACAGCCCTGACCTCCGTGAGTCTGCATGTTTACCCATAATTCATAATTAACAAAGACATTAGAACTGCCACAGGAGGATTCTGGGCTTTATTTCTTTCTAACTGGGCAGTACTAATGCTGGAAGTGCTCCCAAATCAGTGATTTAACATTTCAGGAAATCTTGGAGAGGCAGCAGAAGCCTCCTTATATAGCTCATACGCTGGGACTTTGGTGATACAGATACGGCAGAGATAATTATTCAGTTCTCGTTATTGCTGTAGCTCTGCACCTGATCCCCGAGCCATTAGAGCACTCTGCAGGTTATTACAACTATCAAACATCAAGGTCTCTTTTCTAGTCTCTTGACTGTGTGGTTATCATTTTACTTCTTTTAAATCCCCCATCTGCATAGAAAGCCTCTGTGTTTTTTACTGAGATCTGCTCACAGTCTTCCCCCCACCCCTTTCTTTATTGCTCCCCAAACGGAGCCCTTTTCTTACCAGCATATTAGCATAAAAATATAAACCTCATGCTTCTCCACTTGTATTGTTTTTATACCCTCTCTCTTGTTTGATTTTCTCTTTGAGGCTGTGCACACCTATGCTTTAACTCGGGAAGCAAATGAGTCAGTGGAAGAGAAATCTCTCGAGCTCAAGGAAATCACGATAATATAATCTCAGATGATGGGAGATGTCCAGGTCCACGTTTAACCTTCTGCTCAGTTGAGGACCCTCTTGACTGTATTGTATGTTTCTGTCCCTTGGTGCCGTAGTTTAGATGGTACCAAAACAGTAGATTGCAAGAAACTATAGTGACACCTCGGAAAAAGGGGTTTTGTATTGTGGATATAACATGTTTTAATCTCCTCACCAGAAAGTGTGTACCCTTCTTGGAATTTAATATGAAGCAGTCTCTTTGATGGAATGCCCTTTAAGTTTGGGTCACAATCTAGTGGTATAATAAGTTTGCCTCTAATACTTTTTCTAGACCAACTATAGGATGATCAAAACCAGACAGCTCTGAATATTCTCGGCACTGTGTCAGCTATCTAGGGGCAGGCAGTCACTTATGATATATAAAGACAATACCAAAAATTAGGAGTCTCTGTGGATTAAATTAAGCAGACCTCTGTGGACTGCATCTTAAGTGAAAACAAGTTGCTATTTCTGTATGTTTTACACAGCCCTGCTCCCCTTAGAAATCTTTATTTTGCATGTGATCTCCACCAAACACCTGTAAAAAAAAGGTATTCTACCCACTGCAGGCCTATCTGATGAAAAAGCTAATCCACAAGGGGTGAGGGGCAGTCACAGACAGTATGGCGGGGCTAAGAAGCATATGGCTTCCTCACTTAATATTGCCGCACAGTTGTTCCACACCGTATTCCCTTAAATGGGCATTAGCTTTGTAGCCAAATTAGCAGACTATAAAACAAATGAAAATAGAGGCATTTTTTGCTGTTACAAAACTCCCCTCCCCTCCAAAACCGTGAAACATGACTTAATGGTGTCTATCAGGTGTATTTGTGTGTATGCAGTGTGTTGCATATAAAAATAATATTATATGCTTTAATCTTTACTTCATCAGTCTGTGCAGAGACACCATCTGATTTTTCTGAATGATGGAATAGACTGGTTCCTGTTAGGATCTCCTTCTGCCCCTTTCTGCTGAACCGAGGAGATTTTAAATTAAAAAAAAAATCATATTCTCCTCTTTTGTTAACTTTCTAGTAATGTATATTTTTTCCCTTAGGAGCTGAATACAAATTTCAACACCAAATATATGTATCTATTAGGGTAAATTCATGTAAGTCAATTATAAAAGTAAATCAGTAAGTAGCATTCTTGTGAATTGTTTCTCCCTAATCAATGATAGAGATAAGAGTGCTTCACTCCAGCAACTTTGTTTTACTAGTGAATTATTCGAATACTGTCAGGAGTTCCCCATGTTGTATATATTTTCATTTTTTCTCCTTTATGCAGTTCTTATTCTTTTCTTTGGAGAAGGCAGTGGCACCCTACTCCAGTACTCTTGCCTGGAAAATCCCAGGGATGGGGGAGCCTGGTGGGCTTCCGTCTATGGGGTCGCACAGAGTTGGACACGACTGAAGCGACTTAGCAGCAGCAGCATTCTTTTCTTATACACTGATCCTTAACATTAGAATTTTTGAGTCAAAGTCTTTCTAATTACCTAATCTGGCCCTCTTGAAAGTGAAAGTGAAGTCGCTCAGTCGTGTCTGACTCTTTGCGACCCCACGGACCGACTGTAGCCTACCAGGCTCTTCCATCCATGGGATTTTCCGGGCAAGAATACTGGAGTGGGTTGCCATTTCCTTCTCCAGGGGATCTTCCCGACCCAGGGATTGAACCCGGGTCTCCTGCACTGTAGGCAGACGCTTTACCATCTGAGCCACCAGGGGCCCTCTTATTTGATGAGAAAATAGACCCAGAGAAGCCAGAGAACTTGCTTAAAGTCACATAGTCAGCTAGTTCATGACAGACTTTGGTTCTGGTCTCTTGGCTATCATCTTCACTCTATAATACATTGCTGCTTCCAGTAATTGTATAATTATTGATATCCCCAAAGCAAGGAAAAGCAGTTGTAAGTTTTCCTTCCAAAAGAAATGATGATTTGTTCTTAGCCATCCATTCTCTCATTGGTGAGAAAAATGCATAAATTTGCAAGATGGCGGGCCACTAATATGGCAAAGGCCTTTTCTTTGTATGACAACCAACTGACCCTTAAATGAATTGAACCTACGACCCGCTTCTCATTAGCTCCAAAAAAGCTAACTAGCCCAGAAACAATTGTTACAAGCAAGCTACAACACAAATCTACCATGTTATTCCTGTGGGATTAATTAGAGAGCTAAAACAATGCTTTATCACTGAAAGACATACAAAATCATATTGTTATGTTCTTCTGGCTTGTGAACCTCTTGAAATTTTATGCAAAATTTTATGTAAGAGCAAATATACATTGCTCTGGGGAGAGGGTTCCAAGTTTCCCTAAGATTTTCACAATATGTGTATATGATCCAAAATAGGTTAAAAACAATTGTTCATGCTCCAGTGAGTTGTGCTTATGTCATCCCTGGTGTTGGTATTCTACCAAAAACACAAGAACAGCATTATGCTCCGTTAAACTGGAGGAATATATTATTTCCATTTTTTTCCTTGAGGAGAAAAGAAGGAATAGAAAGTAAATATACACACGTGGCCCTTAAAATTAGCACTAAATCAGTAAAGACTAATTTGGGATATTATGAAAATTTAGTTAATGCTAGTTTGAGTAGAGATGGATATCACTCAAGTCTTGAGTTCTGACTTTTGTACACAGGAGAAAAATAATTCTGCAGCCTAGAGTGTTGGGAACATGATGGTATCCAGGATAAGGAGGGTAGATCAGGCAAAGAATAAAATGCTCAAATACTTGACAGCATCTTTAACTTATTTAGACGCTATATATATATAAAAATTGTGAGTAGGACCTTTCTAGTCATCAGGGGGTTAAAGCACTATAAAGAAACTTGCATATGTACTTTGTTATCCAAGAGACAGATAGAGAGATGTCGTTCTACTGATATATTACATAAATCATGGTGCCAGCCAGAAAAACAACAGATGACCAATTTGTACAAAGCATTTTTTCCTTATGTTACATTTATTTAAAATACATTAAATCGTTGTGCTAAAATTGAGGCAGCTGGCAGTCCAGGCAACCTTATAAGATTGTGTTTTCTGGAGCCAGGCCCATTCATTTGGAAAGGTGGATTCATTGGGCTAGTATATTTGCTTAGTCATATGCCAAGCCCTTGGGGGAGCACAGGTAGTTCAGAATTTACCATGCATTCATTTTTTTTTTTTTTTTTTGCCCTTATCAGAAATCTCCTGACAAATGGAAGTCAGATGGTTGATACCCATTTACTCCCAAGTGAAGTCACTAATTAATGGTAACGAGGCTCAACCCAAAGAAAGACTCAAATGGGATGGAATCTGAAAAATCTGGCCATATTCCAGGGTCCTCTCATCTCCTATTTCATGTTTGTTGGCATTGATGTGATGACTAGTTGACCTTAGGAATATAAGTCAAATCTGAGTTGAGTAGGTTTATGTAAACTGATTAAAGCATGGGCAATGTTTTAGGAATTTTAGGGTTTTCTTCTGCTAGCTTTCATCAGATTCTTAATGGGACTGATAACCCTCTCAAAAGTGTAAGAGCCACTGGTAAGGGTTTTATATATGTTCAGTTAAGTCAGCTGGCAATAACTGTTGTCAGTCACATTCAAAGCTAATACTGGATAAACCAGAACCAGAGGAAGTACTGCATTTAAAGTGGTCCAGTCTCACATTTCAGAATGCTTCTTTAGTGACAACTTAATCTCAGGGATGCAGTGCTCTTAGAGGGTTATGGTAGTGTGAATACCTACATAAAGTGGTCATTTGAATTTGAAGGTGTGACTTGCAACAAATTTTTATTCCCTGTTGGCCAGTAATCTGAAGAGGAAAGAGATTTATTCAAGAAGCTGTCTTAAAAATTGAAGTCACCCAAAGTGATTTGTATTTGATTCAACAACTGTTTTTGTGTCACTCCTGTATTCACAACATGGTAGAAATGTATTTGGTAAATTTTTAAGGACTTAACTTTTTTTTCCCTTAGGATACTGAATTAGAGCATAAGAAAGAAATACAAAACAAAATCTGTTCTCAGTTTGTAGTTGTCATGAAGAGATTTGTATTTTGGGGAGCCATGCAAACAAAGAGCAGTTTCCAACCTTGAATTGTACCCAGTTGAATGTCTGAATATTTGATGTAGACATGACAGCCATGACTAGTTAGAAAAAGGAGAGGTTTTGGAAGATTGCTTGCTTAAAGAGGTAACTATGGAAAGTCTCTATACAGGAGAGTGATGGAAGAGGTAGGAGTTGAAATAGGTTCTAAGCTGTAGAGAAGATGTAGATGTGCAAAATTGGGGAGCTTTTGATGGTGTTGATTGGCAGCGAGATCGTACCACCACTATTAGAATGATGATAAGGCAAATTTTATTTGTGAGTCCTTAAAATAGGTAAGTGGCTTCCCACACTGGAGATGGACTGAAAAAAAATGATACAAGACAAATGAATTTAATTTTTTTTCTTTTAAAACTAAGGCTGTGCTACAAAGTAATGCAGCCAACCTTGAGGAATTGAAAATGTTTCCATCAAGAGTGAGCGCTGGAAAGGGCAGGAGTCAGGTGCTCTTCAGAGTTGTTTTAGAGCTAGCTTCACTTCAGTGCTAGAATCCAGTTAAGCAGAATGTATTCATGAGAGAGTACCCGGGATTGGGAACCCAAAACAAGAAGAGTCTCTCAATAAATAGCTTTGGTTGACTGTTAAAAGGTTGAGAAACCCTGAAATTTCACCTCAACTAACAGATATATTATTTATATACTATGAATTAGACTTACTACAATGTATACACAGAAAAATTAAAGTATGGTAGGATATAGCAGGGCATATGCCAATAGAATACCTCCAAATTAGTAAACAAGAACCTTGTGAAAGGTGAGCCATTGGAGTCTGAATCTTTAACTGATTTCAAATCATGTCTAACCATTTTTTCCCCACTTGAATGTGCGATAATTATCTTGAATGTTTTAATGGCAAAATGAAAAGAATTAGGTAGAATTAGTCTTCTACAAAATGGTCAAAATCAGAACTGTAATGAAGTTTGTAACTAAGTCAAGGCTATAGGCTTTCCAGTAGTCATGTATGGATGTGAGAGTTGGACTATAAAGAAAGCTGAGCACCAAAGAATTGATGCTTTTGAACTGTGGTGTTAGAGAATACTCTTGAGAGTCTCTTGGACTGCAAGGAGATCCAGCCAGTCCTTCCTAAAGGAAATCAGTCCTGGGTGTTCATTGGAAGGACTGATGTTGAAGCTGAAACTCCAGTACTTTGGCCACCTGATGCTAAGAGCTGACTCATTTGAGAAGACCCTGATGCTGGGAAAGATTCAAGGCAGGAGGAGAAGGGGACAACAGAGGATGAGATGGTTAGATGGCATCACTGACTCAATGGACATGAGTTTGGGTAAACTCCGGGAGTTGGTGATGGACAGAGAGGCCTGGAGTGCTGCGGTTCATGGGGTCACAAAGAGTCAGACATGACTGAGCAACTGAATTGAACTGAACTGAACTAAGTTTGAGTCTCAATTTACTGTAGCATAACTTTCTTTTTCTTCCCTCTTCTCCCTCTCCTCTACTCCTTCCTCTTCTGATTTTTTTCTAATAATGAGCTAGAATTTGAATTCTTGAATTATCAGCAATAGTTTTCTCATGCAAGGGGACTATATCTTTCTGTATTTCAGCAGGCTGTAAACTTTTAAGCAATTTTTGATAAAATCATTGATCATTCTCTCTGGATGCATGAAGCATGGTCAAAGAAAACAGTGGAATATAGAGTTTCAGTGTTCAGGCTGTGGAGTCAGAAGAACTTGAAGTTCAAATCTGGCCTATTTACTTGCATGCCATGGTCAGATTACTGAAATGCTTGGAGTCCCAGTTTCCTCATCTGTTAAGTGGGTATAATAATGCTTCATAGATTTGTTGCAAGTATGAAATGAGATAATATATGCAAGGTAATTCACACAATTCTTGAAACATAAAAAAACCTGTAGTACATTGTAGCTTTTGATACAGCACTCACATCTGACTTTAGGCTTGGGTCTTCAGTTGTGTCTATTATATTAGCCTGGCCAGTGGGACATCGCTTTCACATTAAAAAGTTATATACTAGAACTTAGGAAATAGATCCTATTTGGTTATTGACTGCATCCTTGAGAAATCATTATGTAAAATGTAGACTCAGCCTTGCTCTGCACCTTATCTCCTTTAGAATCCTTCTCCCATTCCTACTCTTCAGCAGGGAGCAACTTAGTCTTGTTGAAATAGTAGTGATATTACAGAACTCCTGAATGAAAATTCTTCAAACTGGTTAGCATGCACTTTTCATAGTTATTTTTTCCTTGACAGTCTTAATGCATATTTTTATTATATGGAGTCCATGTTCTAAATGCTGATTAGCCAGTCTGGAGATCAAATAATTCTCTTAGGTATAGAAGATACATCTTTTTAAGAAGTCATGTAATAAAGATCTACAAAATAGACTAAAACAGCTTCTCTCCTGTGGGCAGAATATGCCTTACCTTGTGGAAAATCATCTCAGCTCAGCTTGGTGAGCTGATAATATGCAGATAATATGCATTGACATAAAAGCTAAATACAGTTCACAGAAATTGAGAACTTTCTGATATTTGAGCAAGATAATGCATTTGTGAGCTTTAAAAATGGTAGTCTGCATGTATGTTTATTTGACAATCTGAAATGTTTCCAAGAGGCCATTAGGGCCTTTCAGATAGATAATGCACAGAATGAAATTTGCAGTTTTGCCCAAACACCTTTAGAGGACACGACATTCTCCAATGTCTCTACCATTATAGTCTAACACGTCAACTCTTGTTCACACCCTAGATTTTTTTCACTCATTACCTCTCCATTTCAGTTTTGTGTTTTCTATTCATACTCTCCAAAGCAGAACTATTTGCTTTTCAAATGCATCCTACAAAAAAGCAAGCATCTTTATAGCTATGCTTCAGTGGTGACACTGGCTGAAAAAAAGCAAGGGATTTTGGAATGGGAGCCAAAATATCTTGGCACTGCAGCTGTACGTAAGGGACTAAAATCCTTGACCTGTCCTTCATGTGCCTCATTGTGATCGGTGACTATAGCCAAAACATTGTGTAAACTCACTCCCTGTTCTAGAAATATGGGATCTTGGTTCAGAACTTAGGTTTCATTGCTTGCCATGGGTATACGTGCATATTTTCTTGGAAGATGGCTTTGAAAACAGAAGCAGTCCTCAGGCTTTTCTCTGGTCACTTTGGTGGGGGAGAGTTTTAGAAAAGCAGCTGAAAGCTGGAGGCATGCAGCTGATTTTGTCCTTCCTTGAGCCTTTTTCACTGCCTGTCTTTAGCATCTTCGCTTCATTGCCCACGTGTCACCTGTGCTTAGCCATGAGGTGATATATCCTCTTCCATTCCAAAAACATTGATCTAAGTCTCCCTCCTTCCATTTTTTAATAAATCTTTGTGAAGCAATATAACATTCCAGGTCAGTCCTGTCGTGCTGTTCTGGCCTCGCCGGAGTGGCTGCTGCAGAGCATGGAAACTTGCTGGCACAATATTGCAAAGTGACTCTGTGGGGGCTGGACGACTTCCAGCCAGCAGTGAACCACGGCCAAGAAACGCCAATATGGATAATGCAAACAAGAGAGATTTGGGGCACATTTCGATTTAACCATCTGATTTAATTGACAGAATAAATGCACCTGTCAACGGGTAATATTCTTGTGATTAGTTTTGGCTGTGATGATGAGATGATGTTAAAAGAATGTCAGAACAACCTGTCCTGGGACTCTTACAGGCAGTTCTGAGCTAGGGAAGGTCAGTTTTTAGCTAGTTCAAAGAAGCAGGATTATCCTCGTGTAATGTAAGGGTATTTTATGGAGATGGTGAATGTTTTATTTGACGTTTTCCCTCTGTGCTTAGCCTTCACCACAAATCAGACCAAGTAGGGGATAGAGGCATACAGAAGTAATTGGCTTTTGAATCATTCTCTGTGGCTACTGGGGGGTAGTCCTCATTTGGAAATAGAAGACTCTGGTTGTTAAGCCTAAGGCTGCATCCAAGTGTCTTTCTTTTTCCCCAAATTGAGGTTCTTTTGCTACTACAGTAAGCTATTTAAATAGAATTGCAGTGGGGTGAAGATTCAAGGAGACATCTAAGTCCTGTTTTCTTCAGAGAAAATGTTGTACTTTATGAACCTAGGACGAGTATTTTAATTAATACTCACTTGTTCCTTCATTAACTGTTTGCAACCCAACCCTCGCTTGTTTAGACATTGCTAATGACTGAATACTGCTAAGTCGCTTCAGTCGTGTCCGACTCTGTGCAACCCCATAGACGGCAGCCCACCAGGCTCCGCTGTCCCTGGGATTCTCCAGGCAAGAACACTGGAGTGGGTTGCCATTTCCTTCTCCCAATGCATGAAAGTGAAAAGTGAAAGTGAAGTCGCTCAGTCGTGTCTGACTCTTAGTGACCCAATGGACTGCAGCCTACCAGGCTCCTCGGTCCATGGGATTTGCCAGGCAAGAGTACTGGAGTGGGGTGCCATTGCCTTCTCCAATAACTGAATAAGTGGCTCTAATACCCTTCTCTTGACTCTGATCTGCTTTCTGTGCTGTTTAACATTGTTGTCCTTTTTCTTCTTTTTTAACCTTTCATTTCCCTTGGCTTTCTGGGTTGAGCTTAGATTTCTTCTTCTTGGTTTCCTCCACTGGCCACTCGTTCTTTATCTAATGTTTGTGTGGCCATTATCCAGACTCTTAGGTCTGGACACCTTCTATTTTCTCATCTCGTTTTTCCTTTTGAAGATGCCCTCCCATGCCTATGGTGTTCCTCCTCATCCTTCCACAGATGCCTCCTAAATTTACGTTCTAGAACAAAGTCTATACCTGACTCTTGGTCACATAATGAGTTGCCAGCAGGATGCAGCCCAGACTGACTAAATTGTTCTGACTTTTCCATTTCTTTTGTTAAACATTATCCCTGTTACACCTACAGTCTCTAAATTGTGAGGCAAACCTTTTTGGAATAGAAATCCCCTTGAGTATCTGATAAGGCTGTGGAGTTTCTCACACATTTGTACAAACAAAATCCAAAGGTGGTTCATAAACCCTTTGAATTCTATCCTTTAGCATATTGAGGAATTACTGTCTTTGGATTAATAACACTTCTCTGAGCATCTTTGACTCCTTTTGTTTTTCCCCTGCATCCAGCCAGTGACCAAGTCTTGTAGGATAGTGTTTCTCACAAGCTGGACTGTCAAGCAAGAATCACTTGGCTTGTCTCAACCTTCCTTCCCTGAATCATAATCTGTTGGGATGAGAAAAGGAAATGTGCTGTTAAAATAGACACATCTAGTCTAGTATCCACCGCTGTATAGTTTCTTTTCTGCACACTTTCCTTCCAGTCTGTGCTGTACGTTCTCATTGCCAGCACCCTGCTGCCACTTGCATTACTTTTCAGCTGGGATGTGGTTATCATTGCTGCCACTACTGAGTGCCTGCTTAATGACGAGTGCTTTTCATGCACTTGTGTACATATCTCATTTAATGATCACCCGGTCTCTAAGCAATATTAACTTATCCTGTAATGGTAGAAACTCAGCCTAAGAAAGGTCAAGGAAGGTGTTGAAAGTTGCACAGCTAATAAGTGGTTGTGCTGCCATTCAAATCCAGAGTTATCAAGTTCTTTTTTTTTTTAATATATTTTATTTTATTTTTTAACTTTACAATATTGTATTGGTTTTGCCATATATAAAAATGAATCCACCACAGGTATACATGTGCAGAGTTATCAAGTTCTAAACTTCGGTTGCCTCTCCAGGGCACCTCACTGCTCCTCACTGCTGTGGCCTCTCTTCTTTTTATCTGTCTCTGAGTAATTAATTAGTTGATTTATTTTACTGAAGACAATTTCTGCCAACTTATTTAATAAATTATATCACCTTACCTTATTTGTCTGTCTTTCCATTAGATCACAAGATCCTTAAATTCATGGACTGTGTCTGCCCTGATGTGGAGAAGGAACCCAACTATATTTGAAAGAAATAGTATCTTTACCTTATGAGAAAACTTTAGCGATCTCATATTAGGCACTGAGTAATTTCTAAACTCCTTAGCGAGTCATTTAATTTTCCATGTTAGATTTGATCCCTCTTTTCCTTATCTAACTTTTCCAACTCAGTGGACATGAATTTGAGCAAACTCCAGGAGATGGTGAAGGACAGGGAAGCCTGGCATGCTGCAAGTCCAAGGGATCACAAAGACTCAGACACAACTGAGAGATTGCACAACAACATTTCCTATATTATAGTCAAGTTTATTTTCCCAAAATGCTCTTTGCTTATTCAACTTTCTTCCTTTTTTCTTTGCTATTCTCTTGGTCTAAGAATTCTTCTGCTCCATTTTGTTTTATTAAATATTACTGGTCTTTCAGGCCTTAGCACAGATTTCACATTTCCATGAAGGATTTCCTATTCAAAATCTGATTTATTTTTCAGAACCATTATAGAACTTTGTATCATCTTGAAGCTGCTAGTTTTATTTATACTGTATATAGTTGTATACATATATAATTTGACCTATTATATTTTAGATATATTAATAACAGTGTAATATTTTATTCATTTTTGGACTTTCTGTGTGTCTATATGTTATGCATGTAGAAGATACATAACAACTTATTGAATATGTCACTTGTTCAAAGTTCACTGTGGGAAAATTTGATGAAATAGTATATGCATAAAACATTACATTTAAAAGGATTAGAAATATATTTTCTACCAAGTAGCCTTATGACTCTTAACATTATACCTAGTTCTTAGATGAGAGATCATCTAAAGAAATTTTAGAGAAGACCTCTTCATGATTCAAAGTGGAATGGATATCAAAAATCTCTTGCAACATGGTATTTTTGATCCCCTAAGTAATGCCCTGCTGGCTAAGCCTACAAGTCCCAATAATCAAGAGCAACTTGTTAGTTGGTTGCTAAGTTGTGACCCCATGGACTGCAGCACACCAGGCTCCTTTGTCCTCCACCATCTCCTGGAGTTTGTTCAAATTCATGTCCATTGAGTCAGTGGTGCAGTCTGACCATTTCATCCTCTGTTGTGCTCTTCTCCTTTTGCTTTCAATCTTTCCTAGCATTGGGTTCTTTTCCAGTGAGTCAGCTCTTCACATCACATGGCCGAAGTATTGGAGCTTCAGCTTCAGCATCTGTCCTTCCAATGAATCTTTAGGGTTTATTTCCTTTAGGATTGACTGGTTTGATCTCCTTGCTGTCCAAGGGACTCTCAGAAGTCTTATTCAGGTGCTGCTGCCACTGCTAAGTTGCTTCAGTCGTGTCTAACTCTGTGCAACCCCATAGACAGCAGCCCACCAGGCTCCACCGTCCCTGGGATTCTCCAGGCAAGAACACTTGAGTGGGTTGCCATTTCCTTCTCCAATGCATGAAAGTGAAAAGTGAAAGTGAAGTTGCTCAGTTGTGTCCTACTCTTCGAGACCCTATGGACTTCAGCCTACCAGGTTCCTCCGTCCATGGGCTTTTCCAGGCAAGAGTACTGGAGTGGGTTGGCATTGCCTTCTCCAGTCTTATTCAGCATCACAATTCAAAACAATCAATTCTTCAGTGCTCAGCCTTCTTTATAGTCCCAACTCTCACATCCATACATGACTACTGGAAAAACCGTAGCTTTGACTAGACGGGCCTTTGTTGGCAAAGTGGTATCTCTGCTTTATAAAACACTGTCTAGGTATATTATACCTTTCCTTCCAAGGAGCAGGCATCTTTTAATTTCATGGCTGAAATCACCATCTTCAGTGATTTTGGAATCCAAGAAAAGAAAATCTGTCACTGCTTCTACTTTATCCTCATTTGCCATAAAATAATGGGACCAGATGCCATGATCTTAGTTTTTTGAATGTCCTCTTTGACCCTCATCAAGGGGCTCTTTAGTTCCTCTTTTCTTTCTGCCTTTAGAGTGGTATCATCTGTATATTTGAGGTTGTTGCTATATCTCCTGCAGTCTTGATTCCAGCTTGTGTTTTATCCAGCCTGGTGCTTTTTGTGATGTACTCTGCACATAAGTTAAATAAGCAGGGTGACAATATACAGCCTTGACATACTGCTTTCCCAATTTGGAACTAGTTGGTTTTTCCACGTCCAGTTCTAACCATTGCTTCTTGACCTGCATACAGGTTTCTCAGGAGGCAGTAAGGTGGTTGGGTATTCCTATCTCATTAAGAATTTTCCACAGTTTGTTGTGATCCACACAGTCAAAGGCTTTAGCATAGTCAGTGAAGCAGTAGATGTTTTTCTGGAATTCTCTTGCTTTTTCTATGATCCAACGGATATCAGCAGTTTGATCTCTGGTTCCTCTGCCTTTTCTAAATCCAGCTTGAACCTCTGGAATTTCTCAGTTTACATACTGTTGAAGTCTAGCTTGAAGGATTTTAAGCATTACCTTGCTAGCATGTGAAATGAGTGCAGTTGTCTGGTGGTTTGCACATTCTTTGGCATTGCCCTTCTTTGGGATTGAAATGGAAACTGATCTTTTCCAGTCCTGTGGCCACTGCTGAATTTTCCAAATTTGTTGATGCATCGAGTACAGCACTTTCACAGCATCATCCATCACCTTTACTAGATTTGTTTGTAGTGATGCTTCCTAAGGTCCACTTGATCTCACACTCCAGAATGTCCAGCTCTAGGTGAGTGACCACACCATCATGGTTATCTGCGTCATAAAGATATTTTGTATAGTTCTTCTGTGTATTCTTGCCACCTCTTCTTAATCTCTTCTGCTTCTGTTTCTGTCCTTTATCATGCCCATCCTTGCATGAAATATTCCCTTGATATGTCCAATTTTCTTCAAGAGCTCTCTAGTCTTACCTTGTCTTACAGATCTACAAGCTTGGTATATTTAAACTTTTGACTAATGACCAGTTTCCCAGGATCCTATGCTTTGAAATAACTTTGGTTTCATGGTTTACCAATAAGCTTACAGGCAAATCAACATGGAAAATGTAGGGGGACTTCAAGTCCCATACATCTCTGTGTTCTCTTGAATCTGGACTGTTGACTGTGGTGACTTGAAATGGTTTTGCATCTTGGGCCCCAGAGTGAAAGATAAGTTACCATAAGACATGCTTTAGCTAAAGAAAAGGGACAATAAACTAGCAGTCTAAGAAGCATAAGTAATCACTTAGGTTCCCTTGAATTCAAATGGCCACCTTTCGGTCAAGTAACTAAACACTGAAACTTGCTCATGAATCCATACAGATGAAGTCTGCTGGATTAACCTGGCAAGCTGTTGGATGGCACTGCTACTTCACCAACTTGCAGTTGAAAGTGAATTTATCTGTTTTTAAATAGGGTATTAAATAATGGAACTTCTCTAAAGGGAACTCTCCTGCACTGGTGGTGCGAATATAAACTGATATTGCCACTATGGAGAGCAGTGTGGAGATTTATTAAAAAACTCAGAATGTATCTACCATATGACCCAGCAAGTCTATTACTGTGCATATACCCTGGGAAAACCATAATTCTAAAAGAGTCATTTATTTCAGTGTTCACTGAAGCAGTATTTACAATAACCAGGACACAGAAGCAACCTAGATGTTCATTGACAGATGAATGGATAAAAACATTGTGGTATATATATGCAATGGAATATTACTCAGCCTTAAAAAGGAAGGGATTCGAGTCAGTTGTAGTGTGGTGAATGAACCAAGAGCTTCTTATAAGGAGTGAAGTAAATCATAAAGAGAAAAAAAGTATCATATATTAATGCATATATATATATATAGAATCTAGAAAAATGGTACTGATGAACCTAGTAGAGAAGAGAATGGACTTGTGAACTCAGCGGAAGAAGGTCAGGGTGGGATGAATTGAGAAAATAGCATGGACATATATACACTACCATGTGTAAAATAGATGGTGGGAAGTTGCTAAATAACAAAGGAAACCCAGCCTGGTGCTCTGTGATGACCTAGAGGGGCTGGTAGGGGAGAAAGACTCAAGAGGGAAGGGATATATACAATTATGACCGATTTGCATTGTTGTATGGCAGAAACCAACACTGGAGTGTAAAGCAGTTTTCTACCAGTTATATATATATATTTAACTGGTGGAAAATATATACACACACACACACACACACACACATATATACAAAAATAATTTAAAAGAATGGGCATTCTCTAATGACAGGTTCAGAGTTTTAACATATTGCTAAACAAAGGTTGGACAAAACTAGGGCTAATTTCAGTTGCTCTTGGTAGCAGGAAGGTTTAAGCGTCATGCTTAAGTCATTGAAACCAGATATTCTAATAGAGGACATTGGAGCAGAAAGGCAGAGAGTGAGTGAGTCCAAGCACATCTTACAGTTGCCACACTCTCCAACGCTGTTCTAACACAACTAGGTGAATCGTGGAGACTTAGTCAGAGCTGGAGGACTGATAATTCACAAATTCACCGATTAACAAATTTACATGAGAGAGCACAAGTGGAAGCAATAGTATGAGAAAGCCTTGAGAACATAGATGACGTTTGTATTAATATATTACGTTCATAGTTATTAGCACAGAGGCTTGTTTTTCTTCTGGATTATCAGGTGAAGGTGATAATCTAGGTTTGGTACATTTTTTGGTACGTTTACATTTTCTGTAAGGGACATTATCCTGTAAATACTTTAGACTTTGTGGGCCACATGCAGTCTCTGCTTTCTCTTTTTTCTTTTCTTCCTCCTGCTCATCCTTCTCTTCCTCCATCTTTTTCTCCTTCCTCTTTAAGAGTATTAAAACCATTAACCATTCTTAATTCACAGGCTGGATTTAGCCTGTGAACCATAGTTTCCTGACCCCTGTTTGAGGCAATCGAATATATAATAAGTGAACAGTTTCCATACCAATTTGAATCCATTCCATTATAATGGTCACAGAATTGCAACTCCTAAACTTACGTCAGTCAACATTTATTTTTATTTTTAATTACTGTTTAAAATCTAAAAATGCTTTATAGTAAGTAATATGAGTTAACTTTTATGTGCATACATGTGCATGCTTAGTCACTTTAGGTGTATCTGACTCTCTGCAACCCTATGGATGGTAATCCGCCAGTCTCCTCTATTGATGGGATTCTCCAGACAAGAATACTCAGTGGATTGCCATGCCCCCCTCCAAGGAATTTTCCTGACCCAGGGATGAAATCCACATGTCTTATGTCTCCTACATTGACTGGTGGGTCTTTACCACTTGTGCCACCTGGGAAGCCCAATTTTTATGTATTAAGATATATTTATAGAAAATAATTTAGCTTGGGTTAAATGATTTTAACTCAAGTGGTAAGCATTGTAAATATTAAAAAATACCTTTTGTAGACAGGAGAATGGGTTCCAAAATGAAGTTTGCTTTAATTGAAGAGGTAGAGACATATTCTCATATTTGGTATATTAATTCATCATGGTCATAAGAATAATTCCACATGAAACTGTGCTGTGGTTGCCTCACTTAGTCTTTATGTGTTTTCAAGGTAAAAGTCATAGGTGTCCTTTCCATATTTCTATCCTTGACCATCTTCCTCATCTCTATTTGGTATACCATAGAGTTCTTTGTTAAAATTATTTTGCATGGTACTTATGCATAAACCATGAATGCTGAAATGTAAAGTTGGTTTTTTATTTGATTCCTGAAATCATTGAGACAGTAGAGTAAGTATATACTGATTAATTTTCTTGCATACTTTAGTTCAGATTATTCAGATATTAAGTATAGAGAGCAAAGAATAGGTTAAAATATATTCTTCAAGTAGTTAATACATATCAGTCTTCTTATTAGTAGAGTTTGAAAAATGAGAAGTGAAGAACTAATAGGTAAAATAATGGGTTGAATTCATTACAAAAATAATGGGAGAGTGTGGAAATATGATTTGATAGTTTACCCTATAGGACTGTTACAACCTCGAAAACAGTTTTCCCCTGCCAATATCCTTACTGCAGCAATACATCAGAGGAGACCTTGCCAGCTTATCAGATAATATACATTTTGAAATGTACTATAAGTATGATGGGGATAGTTATTTTGAATTAGTTGCAGAACTAATTTTCATATTTGAATGTGATTATCTTGAAATCCCTGTAAAGGCTCTACTTTCCTCAGATATTTATTGATTGTGAAGATACAGTGATTCAGCTATGTTTTCAACTGAGTAGAGACCACTACCCCAGTCCTGAATTTATTTCATTTGACTTTACATCTACTGTTTGTGATACTTATTCTTGAGAATTTTGTTTTTATACTGGATATTTTTACCATATAGCAAAAAAAAGATGAGCCTTTTATAAACAATTATGTACTACTAAGCGGTAAGGTAGAGTTGTTTCTAATTATTCATGTGGAGCAGTCGTTAGGGTTAGACAGATGGAAAGAGGGTAGGACATAGAAAAGAGCAGTTTTGAAAGTTATTTCCTAAGCTCTAGATTAGTGTACTTGGGACCAAATTTTCACTGGGGTCAATGTTTGCATGGCTTTAGTTTTAAGTAAAGAAAGAAAAAAAAATAGACCTTATTTTCCAACTTATATAGACAACAAGTTTATTCCAGCCCCTTGTTTCCCTTGTTCTTGACATAACACACCACACATCTGTGTCCTATTTCTGGGGCATTCTGGTATGACACCTGGAAGTTAGCTTTCAAGGGCATTAAACTTGCTATTCAAGTAATATTTTTACATTCATATAGGAGTCATAAAAACCGGGATCCTTTCAAGATGAAGAAGATGAAAATACAAGAGAAAAATGTACATGTTGGTATTTTTGAACACATATGTACAAAAACATGCAACCTGCAGGCAATACTGCAAAGACTTTTTCCACATATGAGACAATCCTATGAAAAGTTTGAAAGTTTCATATTTTTCAAATTTGCTGATTCCCAGAGTAATATAATGTGTGCTGTGCTCAGTCATGTCTGATTCTTTGTGAACCTATGGACTGTAGCCTGCTAGGCTCCTCTGTCCATGGGATTCTCCAGGCAAAAATACTGGAGTGGGTTGTCATTTCCTTCTCCAGGGGATCTTCCTGACCCAGGTGTTGAACCTGCATCTCTTGTGTCTCCTGCATTGGCAGATGGACTCTTTACCACTAATGCCACCTGGGAAGCCCAATCAAAGAAGAGAGAAAATTTTCTTTAAAATAAACATATACTTTAATTATCCTGGCAGATTGTGCCTCCATTGTTTGGATCACTGTCATGGCGTAAGTTCATCTCCAGAACTTGAGTGTGACTTCTGTTTGAAGATAAGAGCAAGTGGAGGAGACAAGGATTCGAGGGGACTCTTCTAGATTTCTCACTGAGCCAAGTTCAAGCAGCTCTGGCACCAAAAGGAAGGAAAGAACAGAGTATGTCCAAATGGATTCCTAGCTTGAACCTTTCAACTAGGACATGCATCTGCCCTGTTCACCTTCCAGAAAGCTAATCCCAAATCAGTTTATGGGATTAGTGCAGTAAATCCACTAATAGTATTTGAGGCATTTTCATGAGAACTAGCTTCTGCTGGATGTTTTCTCCCATTTTATACCACACAGTAAGGTTCTTACTTTAACATCTTACGAATGATCAAGAAAGGAGGCTCGGAGCCCTAAATCTTAAAGCAGACCTCATGCCTCTAACTCTGACTTTATAGATTTTAAAAATCAAAACCTGGTCAAACTATACATGATCTTTTAATAGGCACCTGCTTGTCCATGAGTCAAGGGTATACATCCTGCTTTATGTTGTTATTTGGAGGAAATCAAGTTTTTTATAGGTGTTTAAAAATTCACTCTGAACCGAGTGAGTGGTCAGTTTGCCAATATTTGATGTTTTGGCTTGATTTCCAGTTTGTAAAAGCAGAGTTAGAGATAGCCTAAGTAGTGGAAGGACGTAGTGAGCATATAGTAGAAGACCATTTCTCATATCCAGTGTCCCTTTGTTGGTTGCCTTCTCATGATCTCACCTTTACTCATTCAGTGAGTGTTAATTGGATAGCAGTGTGTGTCATATACTGCAGTGTGCTCTGGGTCCTTGCCCTTGAGGAGCTCCTCATGATATCACCTGTTTCTTGAGTTGGTCTCAGTTTTAATGCTTCATAGACTCTATAGTCTAAGTCGCTTCAGTTGTGTCTGACTCTGCGATCCTATGGACTGTAGCCCACCAGGCTCCTCCATCCATGGGATTCTCCAGGCGAGGATACTGGAGTGAGTTGCCATTTCCTTCCCCATCTCCATGCTGCTGCTGCTGCTGCTGCTAAGTTGCTTCAGTCGTGTCCGACTCTGTATGACCCCATAGATGGCAGCCCACCAGGCTCCCCAGTCCCTGGGATTCTCCAGGAAAGAACACGGGAGTGGGTTGCCATTTCCTTTTCCAATGCAGGAAAGTGAAAAGTGAAAGTGAAGTTGCTCAGTCGTGTCCGACTCGTAGCGACACCATAGACTGCAGCCCACCAGGCTCCTCTGTCCATGGAATTTGCCAGGCAAGAGTACTGGAGTGGGTTGCCATTGCCTTACTCTTCTAAATTTTGGTAGGAAACTGTTTTGAAATGTATGGCATTTTCCATATATTTTCCAATCATTCCAAAAGATTATTGCATGTTTGATTTCCATTTTTGTCTATAGCATTCTAATAATGTTTATAGTAACGAAATATCTTTTAGGAATTTAAGTTCCTGTTTAAATGGTGTTTGAGTGTATACCACTTCTTTAAGCCGTTCATATTATATCTCTCTTCACATTTCCAACTCTGAGAACAAGGTCATATTCAATTGTTTCAGCTGTCTTTTCTTCCTTCCCTTCTCAATGTTTACTAGAGTTGGGCATGAATAGCACTCTGTGTTTCTGTTTTAACATGATGGAGTTTACTCAGGTGATTTTCTATATATTTTTGAGCTTCTATGCTGTCTAGAATTAATTAGCTCCCCCATAGTAATTTCTGGAAATTTATAATGCTGTTTATCAAGTTTATGAGCAAACTAATTGCTTTAAATCTATTTTGAAATTCATGTAATTACATCAGTTGTATTGAAGTTTTCTGAATTGAGGACTTTATCAGCTTTTAGGCCATCTTAAAATTTGTTCATTATCTCAAGTGAGAAATTTCCACATTATTTTATATTACTTTTTGCATAAAATTGAAAAATTGAGAAGTCCAATTTGATAAATTAAAGTTGCATGCTGATCCCCACAGCACATCTTGTGGTTGGATGACAGTCTTCCATTAAGGCAAGTGTCCTGTATAAAATTAGCATTGTAACTAATATATAGGAACTTTGTGGGGAAGAAAAACATTATTACTCATTAAACAGCTTTGAATGAATGGAAATATATATGATGCTTTGGATGGAAAGTACTAATATTAAAAAACATAGTCACTTTAGGATGGATGAATAATTGTTATAAGCCTTTAAAATTAAGTGTAACTTACAATACATATATGCTAAAATATGTATATATGCTAAAATACACAAATCCTAAAGTATACAGTTCAAAAGATTTTTATAAATTGAGCATATTCATATAACCATCAGACATTTTTGAGATTTCCAATTGTTCAGTGTACATGTCAACACTTAATATTGCTAGTCCTTTTGATTTTAGTTGTTTTCATAGATGTGTGACTTGGATAGCATTGTGTCTTTAATTGACATTTCTCTGATAACCAATCATTATGAATATGCTTTCATTTTCATCTTAGCCAGCTGGACGAATTCTCTCGTGCAATATCTTTTCCAGATCTTTGCCTACTTCTTTATTTTCTGTAATTTTATTTCTTTTTAAAATTGAAATATAGCTGGCAAACAATATTCTGTTAGTTTCAGATGTACTCCATAGTGATTTGACATTTAAGCACATTATAAAATGATCACCATGATAAATCTAGTAGCTATGTGTCCCCATACACAGTTATTACAGTGTTATTAACCATATCATTTATGCTGTAACTACATCCCTATAACTATTTATTTTGTAACTGTAAATTTGTACCTCTTAATTCCCTGTAACCATTTTGCCCAACCCCACCCATCTCCCCTCTGGCAACTACCCTTTATTCCTCTGTATTTATGAGTCTGTTTTCATTTTGTTTTTGTTTAAGATTTCATAGGCAAGTGAGATCACGTAATATTTATCTTTCTGCTTATTTCATTTAGCATAATATCTTCTAATGCATGTTGTCATAAATGGCAAGGTTTCATTTATTTTATGGCTGAGTAGTATTTCATTGCACATATAGTCCACATCTCTATCCATTCATCTATCAATGAACGCTTAGGTTACTTCCATAGCTTGGCTGTTGCAAATAATGCTCAGTCAACATAGGGGTGCATGTTTCTTTTTGAACTTGTGTTTTTATTTTCTTTGGGTTAATAACCAGAAGTGAAATTGCTGGATCATATGGTAGTTATATTTTAATTTTTGAGGAAACTTCATCCTGTTTTCCATAGTGAATGCACCAACTTATACAGTCTTACCAGCAGTGCGTGGGTTTCCATTTCTCCATGTCTTTGCCCAGATTTATTTGTTGTCTTTTTGATGGTAGCTATTCTGGAAGATATGAGGTGATATCTCATCGTGGTTTTGATTTTCATTTTCCTGTAGATTAGTGCTGTTGAGCTTCTTTTCCTGTGTCTTTTGTCTATGTATCTTCTTAGAAAAATGTTTATTTAGCTTCTATGCCTTATTTTTAATCAGATTCATAGTTATGTGGTTCCTTATATGTTTTATATATTAACCCTTTATCAGGATCATTTGCAAGTATCTTGTTCGGTGCAGTAGGCTGACTCTTCATTTTGTTGATGGTTTTCTTTTCTGTGCAAAGGTGTTTATTTTGATGTAGTCTCATTTGTTCATTCTTGCCTATGGAGACAGATCCAAAAACAATATTTCTAAGAACAATGCCAAAGAGCATACTGCTCGTGTTTTGTTTTGTTTTTTTTTTTTCCCCCGCCTAGGGATTTTAAGGTTTCAGGTAATATATTAACATCTTTAATCCATTTTGAGTTTATTTTAATGTATAGTGCAAGAAAGTGGTCCAGGTTCATTCTTTTGCATGTAGCTGTCCAGTTTTTTCCACCATTAAAAGAGGCTAGCTTTTCTTCATTGTATATTCTTGCCTCCTTTGTGATAGATTAATTGATCATATAACAATGAGTTTATTTCTGGGCTCTCTATTCTGTTCCACTGATCTGTGTGTCTGTTTTCATGCCAGTACCATTCTATGTTGATGACTGTTAACTTTGTATTATAGTTTGACGCTAGAGAGTGTAGCTTTGTTCTTCTTTCTCAAGATTTCTTTGACTTTGTGGGGTCTTTTGTGGTTCCATACAAATTTTAGGATTGTTTGTTCTAGTTCTGTAACAAATGCAGTTGGTATTTTGATAGGGATTGCAATGAATCTGAAAATTGCCCTGTATTAACATGTATATATTAATAATATTAATTATTCTAATCTATGAGCATAGTATATATTCCCATTTGTTTATGTTTTCTTCAATTTCTTTCATTAATATCTTATAATTTTTAGAATATAGGGCTTTTATACTCTTGGTTAGCTTTATTCCTATGCATTTTATTCTTTATGGTGCAATTGTGAGAGGATTTTTTCTTAATTTCTCTTTCTGATAGCTTATTGTCAGAATATAAAAACACAACAGATTTCTGTATTTTAACTTTGTGTCCTGAAAACTTACTGCATTCATTTATTAGTTCTAATAGTTTTTGTTTTGATGGAATCTATAAAGATTTCTAAGTATAATATCACTTCATCTGCAAATAGTGACAATTTTACCTCATTTTCCAATTTAAATTGCTTTTTTTCTTTTCCTTGTCTGCTTGCTGTGGCTAGGACTTAAAATTCTATGTTAATTATAATTGACAAGAGAAAACACCTTCATCTTCTTCCTGATATTACAGGAAGTGTTTTCAGGTTTTCACCACTGAGTATGATATTTGTCAGATATGGCGTTCATTTGTGGTGTGGCATTCTTTATACCTACTTTGTAGGTAGTTTTTTTTTAATCATAAATTTATGTTGAATTTTGTCAAAAGCTTTTATGCATTTATTGTGATGATCATATAACTTTTATCCTTCAGTTTGTTAAAGTGGTGTACCATATCGACTGATTTCCGGGTACTGAACTATCTTTGTATGCTCAGGGTAAATCCCACTCGATCATGATACATGATTCTTTTAGTATGTTATTGAATTAGATTTGCTAATATTTTGTTGAGAGTTTTTACATCTCTATTCTTCAGTGATATAGGCCTGTATTTTTCTTTTTGTGTGTGTGTCTTTGTCTGGTTTTGGAATCAGAGTGATGCTGACCTCATAGAATGAGTTTGGAAGAATTTCTTCCTCTTTAATTTTTTGGACTTGTTTGAGAAGAATGGTTGTTAACTATTCTTTAAATTTGGTAGGATTCACCTATAAGGCTATCTGGTTCTAGACTTTTATTTGCTGAATTTTAAAAATTACTGTTTTAGTTTCGTTACTGGTAATGGGTCTGTTCAGAATTTCTATTTCTTCCTGATTCAGTTTTGGAAGATGGTACACTTCTGGGAATCTACTCATTTCTTCTTAGTAGTCCAATTTGTTGACATGTAATTGTTCACAGAAACCTCTTATGATCCTTTATATTTCTGTGGGATCAGTTGTAACTTCTCTTTCATTTCTGAACTTATTCATTTGAGCCATATCTTTTTTTCTTGATGAATGTGGCTACAGGTTTATCAATTGTATTTATTGTTAAAGAAAAACAGCTCTTAGTTTCATTGAGCTTTTCTATTTTATTTTTTTAAGTCTTTATTTCATTTATTTTGGTTCTAATCTTTATTATTTCCTTCATTCTACTAATTTTGGAATTGGTTTTGTTCTTCTTTTAGTTCCTTTAGGTGTAATGTTAGGTTGTCTCTTTGAGAATTTTCTTGTTTCCTGACGTAGGCCTGTATTTCTATACACCCCCACCTCTTAGAACTGCTTTTTCTTCCACTGTCTGTGACCTGACCTTTGTGATTGCTGTGCTACATTTCAGTTATGAGTCATTAATTTACATTTTAGGTAATTAAGCATATCATTTCCTCTAGATGGGTATGTTTGCCTATCAGCTAGCAGACGTTTTTCTATTTAATGTAACATTATAGACTCATGGTTTTTGTAGACTCAACTTGCTCCAGTTGAGTATGTGTCTATATTATCCAAATACTCAATCTATCAAAAATTGGAAATGGGATGTCCTTTAAGACGATTTGTTCTTTTGAGCACCAATAGCAAACATATTTGATAATTTCTTTAATATATTGAAATAAGATTTTCTAGGCATATCTTGAGTTTTCATATTGATCCATAGAATTGATTATTATCCAACTTTGTTATGTTGAAATTGATGTAAGAGATCAAAATATGGACACTGGGGTAGACATTATATTGTTTAACATGAAGATAAACTAAAAACAGTTGCCCAATTTAATGGCCAAGCATAAACATTTTAATTTTTATTAAATGCAGTGATATCCCTTTAGTTCTAACTTTGTTTTCTTGTTCTATAAATGTTTTAAATCCATTTTATTTCTGTTTGAGCTATGGCTTTACCTTTGTATCATATACAGCATGTGTTTATTAGTTTAATATACCATGCTGCTCTGTTGCTTCGGTTGTGTCTGACTCTTTGTATGACTGTAGCCTATCAGGCTCCTCTTCCATGGGATTTCCCACACAAGAATACTGGAGTGGGTTGCCATGGGATCCATGGCATCTTTCCCCCAAGATCCATGGGATCTTCCCCCAAGGATTGAACACGTCTCCTGCATCTTCTGCATTATAGGGGGATTCTTTGCCCACTGAGTCACCTGGGAAGCCATGCTATATATTACACACAAAACCATGCTTTCAAGTTAAAATATTATTACAACATTTTAAAGCACTTAAATGTTACAGAAAAGTTGCAAGAAAAATATGAAGAACTTCAATATTGTACTTTAGAGAAAAATTAGAGATACCAAGGGAACATTTCATGCAAGGATGAGCTCAGTAAGGACAGAAATGGTATGGGCTTAACAGAAGCAGAAGATATTAAGAAGAGATGGCAAGAATATGCAGAAGAACTGTACAAAAAGAGCTTCATGACCCAGATAATCATGATGGTGTGATCACTCACCTAGAGCCAGACATCCTGGAATGTGAAGTCAAGTGGGCCTTAGAAAGCATAACTACGAACAAAGCTAGTGGAGGTGATGGAATTCCAGTTGAGCTATTTCAAATCCTGAAAGATGATGCTGTGAAAGTGCTGCACTCAGTATGCCAGCAAATTTGGAAAACTCAGCAGTGGCCACAGGACTGGAAAAGGTCAGTTTTCATTCCAATCCCAAAGAAAGACAATGCCAAAGAATGCTCAAACTACTGCACAATTGCACTCATCTCAAACGCTAGTAAAGTAATGCTCAAAATTCTCCAAGCCAGGCTTCAGCAATACGTGAACTGTGAACTTCCAGATGTTCAAGCTGGTTTTAGAAAAGGCAGAGGAACCAGAGATCAAATTGCCAACATATGCTGGATCATGGAAAAGGCAAGAGAGTTCCAGAAAAACATCTATTTCTGCTTTGTTGACTATGCCAAAGCCTTTCACTGTGTGGATCACAATAAACTGTGGAAAATTCTGAAAGAGATGGGAATACCAGACCACCTGACCTGCCTCTTGAGAAATCTGTATGCAGGTCAGGAATCAACAGTTAGAACTGGACATGGAACAACAGACTGGTTCCAAATAGGAAAAGGAGTACATCAAAGCTGTATATTGTCACCCTGCTTATTTAACTTATATGCAGAGTACATCATGAGAAATGCTGGGCTGGAAGAAGCACAAGCTGGAATCAAGATTGCCAGGAGAAATATCAGTAACCTCAGATATGCAGATGACACCACCCTTATGGCAGGAAGTGAAGAGGAACTCAAAAGCCTCTTGATGAAGGTGAAAGAGGAGAGTGAAAAAGTTGGCTTAAAGCTCAACATTCAGAAAACGAAGATCATGGCATCTGGTCCCATCACTTCATGGGAAATAGATGGGAAACCAGTGGAAACAGTTTCAGACTATTTTTTTGGGCTGCAAAATCACTGTAGATGGTGATTGCAGGTATGAAATTAAAAGACACTTACTCCTTGGAAGGAAAGTTATGACCAACCTAGATAGCATATTCAAAAGCAGAGACATTACTTTGCCAACAAAGGTCTGTCTAGTCAAGGCTATGGTTTTTCCAGTCGTCGTGTATGGATGTGAGAGTTGGAATGTGAAGAAAGCTGAATGCAGAAGAATTGATGCTTTTGAACTGTGGTGTTGGAGAAGACTCTTGCTAGTCCCTTGGACTGCAAGGAGGTCCAACCAGTCTATCCTAAAGGAGATCAGTCCTGGGTGTACATTGGAAGGACTGATGCTGAAGCTAAAACTCCAATACTTTGGCCACCTAATGCAAAGAGTTGACTCATTGGAAAAGACCCTCATGGTGGGAGGGATTGGGGGCAGGAGAACAAGGGGACGACAGAGGATGAGATGGCTGGATGGCATCACCAATTGATGCACATGAGTTTGGGTAAACTCCGGGAGTTAGTGATGGACAGAGAGGCCTGGCGTGCTATGATTCATGGGGTCGCAGAGAGTCGGACATGACTGAGTGACTGAACTGATTTGACCACATGAAAATGATGATGTGGTCTCCTGTTTACATTGTATCTGGTGGCACAAGTTATTTTGATGCATTTCTGGTGAGTTTTACTCCGATCATTTAAAGTGGAATCAAAATATTGACTACATTTATATATGTTGAGAAAAAGAAGATAATGCTTTAAGGATATGTGGGCCAGGTTTCTCATTTTCAGAGAAGCAATATACAAATATGAAATGGAGGAAATCTATAAAGAACCCTTTTATTTTGAATTGAATTTAGATGTATTGCTGTGAAGTCTTAGTTTTCAGTTAGATAATTTGAAATATAAATTAAGATGCATATATGTGTGTACATGTGTGTATATATTTATACAGCATAAATATATTCTTTTTTCTGTGACACCTCAAGTAGTAAGCAAAATTTGCTTTCTGAATACCACTGTCCCCTAAAAGTAACCAGGCTGATAGGATAAAGAAATGGCTGGTTTTAGAGCAGGGTAGGGAATGAAGACGGAGAAGGCAAATGGCAACCCATTCTAGTACTCTCACCTGGAAAATCCCATGGACGGAGGAACCTGGTGGGCTGCAGCCCATGGGGTCGCTAAGAGTCAGACATGACTGAGAGACTTCACTTTCACTTTTCACTTTCATGCACTGGAGAAGGAAATGGCAACCCACTCCAGTGTTCTTGCCTGGAGAATCCCAGGGACGGCAGAGCCTAGTGGGCTGCTGTCTATGTGGTCACACAGAGTTGGACATGACTGAAGCGACTTAGCAGCAGCTGCAGCAGCAGGGAATGAAGATGATGAGCTAAAATAACTCATTCAACTAGAAAGCATGGAGGTTCTCAAAATATGGGGAAGATATTTCAAAGGGATATAAGAAAAAGCTTGAAGAATTTCCTGCTGGCAAAATATGAGATATTTTGAAAATAGATATGAGATATATGAAAATAGATAATTATAGAAAAAGATGGCCACACTGGTAAAATTCAATAAATGGATAACGAAGAGGAGAAGAGAAAGGTCTTTCTTAGAGTAGCCTGTGAACTAGTATATGTGGAAGACATAGAATGAGAAAGTCACCATTTGTCAACCATCAGACTTATAATTAGTACAGACAAGAAACAACAGTATGTGCTCAAAACATTGGGAGCTAGTGTAATGAGGAATCAGATTTTACGTAGTTTCAAAGTACCTATCTGACCTTGGATGTAGGGTATCTCCATGCTTTCTAGTTGAATGAGTTATTTTTGACTATGCCAAAGACTTTGACTGTATAGATCACAATAAACTGTGGAAAATTCTGAAAGAGATGGGAATTCCAGACTACCTGACCTGCCTCTTGAGGAAAATCTGTATGCAGGTCAGGAAACAACAGTTAGAACTGAACATGGAACAACAGACTGGTTCCAAATAGAAAAAGGAGTATGTCAAGGCTGGATATTGTCACACTGGTTAATTAACTTATATGCAGAATACATCATGAGAAACACTGGGCTGGATGAAGCACAAGCTGGAATCAAGATTGCTGGGTGAAATATCAATAATCTCAGATATGCAGATGACACCACCCTTGTGGTAGAAAGTGAAGAAGAACTAAAGAGCCTCTTGATGAAAGTGAAAGAGGAGAGTGAAAAAGTTGGCCTAAAGATCAACATTCAGAAAACTAAGATCATGGCATCTGGTCCCATCACTTTATGGCAAATAGATGAGGAAACAGTGGAAACAGTGGCAGACTTGACTTTTGGGAGCTCCAAAATCACTGCAGATGGTGACTGCAGCCATGAAATTAAAAGATGCTTACTCCTTGAAAGCAAAGTTATGACCAACCTAGACAGCACATTAAAAAGCAGAGACATTACTTTGCCAACAAATGTCCATCTTCAAGGCTATGGTTTTTCCAGCAGTCATGTATGGATTTGAGAGTTGGACTATAAAGAAAGCTGAGTGTGGAAGAATTGATGCTTTTAAACTGTGGTGTTAGAGAAGACTCTTGAGAGTTCCTTGGACTGCAAGAAGATCCAACCAATCCATCCTAAAATCCTGAGTGTTCATTGGAAGGACTGATGTTGAAGCTGAAATTCCAATACTTTGGTCACCTGATGTGAAGAGCTGACTCATTTGAAAAGACCCTGATTCTGGGGAAGATTGAAGGTGGGAGGAGAAGGGGATGACAGAGGATGAGCTGGTTGGATGGCATCACCCACTCAATGGACATGAGTTTGGGTAAACTCCGGGAGTTGGTGATGGACAGGGAGGCCTAGCATGCTGCGGTCCATGGGATCACAATGAGTCAGACATGAATGAGTGACTGAACTGAACTAAACTGAAAATACCAATCTGCAAAATACTTACTTATTACAAAGGGGAAGTTTCTTTAAGATAGAGAAACCTGGCTTTTATTATCCTCAAAATATTTTCTTACTACTCAGTCTACATGAATGTGACTAATTGCCTGATTCAAAGAAGCTACTATTTAAGAATTCCTCCTCAGCTTGGACCCCCCTGGGGTTACACATTGTGTCCCCCTGGGAGTCTCATCCATTCATACTCTCTTCTTTTGTGAATGTTGACCACCTTTGAACTGCCCTGTATGTCCTTGATGCCTTCTTTTTATATCTATAAATACATTAATGACCACTATTTGTTAAAGTGGTTCTGGTTTCCTATTTCTTGGCTCAAAAGACACTAGGATCATAGGCTCAAGCCAAGATATTAACAAAGGGGAAAATATTTCCCAGCACATTCCATACTTAAAGGACATTGATCTACCCATATTATGTGAGCAAATCAGTGAATTCTGGGTCTGCAAAGCCATTTTTTTTTCTTCTAAAATATTATGTTATGTTAGTCACTTAGTTGTGTCTGACTCTTGTGACCCCATGGACTGTAACCCACCAGGCTCCTCTGTCCGTGGGATTCTCCTGGCAAGAGTATTGGAGTGGGCTGCCTTTTCCTTCTCCAGAGGAGCTTCCTGACCCAAGCAATAAACCTGGCTCTCTTGCATTGCAGGCCAATTCTTTACTGTCTGAGTCACCATAACTGAAAAACAAAATCTAGTTGTTTAATACACAGTCATAACAACATCTAGTTTAATTACTTTGTGACCATTTAGCTTTATAATGTATAAGAACTTTGACTCATTCTTTAAATTATAAAAATATGTAACATTTAATCTATTTTAAACCTTGACCTTAAAGAGTCAAACAATACTTGCCAAGTCTTATATGATCATTTATTTTCAAATAAAAGTTTCAGAATTGATGGCTGTTATTTTTTGAATCTTTACCAAATATATGGATAAAGAAACTGAGATACATCCATAAAATATCTTTGGAGATAAGTAGATCCTGTACATCTAAAGGCAAATGAGACTGTACCTAGGTACTCTAGTTGATAATAGTGTTTCCCATAGGGTTATGGGTTAGCAATTCTGACATTGCTCTGCATGCATACTGGAATGGAACTATTAAGTAAAAGATGGCAGATGGTACAAACCTGTTTCTTACTGTTGGAATGGGAATTTGCAGATAAGTAAGAGGAGGCTAGAATGACCCATGTGGTGATGGATTAGAGTTGAAGATGTGAGTATGAACTCATATTTAACTTAATGTAGAGATAGATGGTTAGATACTGAAATATTTAAAGCTTTGTTTATGTATACAGGTTAATATTGATACCTATATTGTTTGCTCCATCAGCTGAGAAAGCTTGTAAGAACTACCATCTCAGTAGCTATGAGTAAGCCTACTGCCCAGATCCTGGTTTCTAATATCATTTTTCAATTAAAAAGGAACTAAGGATCCTTGGAGAAATGTCTGATTCTAGAACCAAGGTAGGAAATATATCTGAGATGATGATCCTGAAGCATTTTGTAGTGCCGGAAAGTGAGGAATTACTCAAGACAAAAATAAAAAAACAACATTGGTGAGGGTAAGTCAAAGAAACACAGGAGGGTAGTATGGAAAGGGGGAAAAATGAATAATGTCACAGTGGAAAAATCTGACAAACACTACCTCAGCCAGGTGATCAAGGCCAGCGTCAACAATCAAAAATCATGTTGCTAGTATATATGTTTGATATGATATGGTGAAAATGGCACTTACCCCTGTGGGTGTTCCTCTCAATACTCATACTCCCTGTCTTAATCATGAAAAAACATCAAACACATTTCAATATTTACACATTTGATTGTTAATTATATGTGTCAACCTGCCTAAGCCTATTCTGGATGTTTCTCTGAAAGTGTTTTTGGATGAGATATACATTTAAATCAATGGACTTTAAGGAAAACAAATTGTTCTCCATAATGTACTGGGCCTCATCCAATCACTTGAAGGCCTGAACTGGACAAAAGGCTGACCTTCAAACAAGAGGAAATTTCCTAGCAGACCACCTCCAAACTTCGAGTGCAACACTGGTTTTTCAGCTTGAGCCTCAGTGTTGGCTCCATTCAGGGGTCTTCAGCCTGCCAGCTCCCCTTGCAGATTTTGGACTTACCAAGTCTGCATAATGGTGAAAGCCAATTTCTTAAAATAAACCTCTTTCTGTACATGTATACAATCTATTAGTTCTGTTTCTCTGAAGTACCCTGATTAATTCAGCATGCCAAAAAAATACATGAGCAGTACTTCTCAAAATTGTTAAGATCATCAAAAGCAAAATCTGAGAAACTGCCATAGCCAAGAGGAGCCCAAGAGACCAGACCTGAAAACAAAGTGTCGTGTGGTATCCTGAGTGGGATCCTGGATATTAGCATTAGGGGTTCACTCATGCACTGATGTTTTTCAGTAAATATGTAGTGTAGGTCCATCCAATTTGCTATTGGTTGAATCTGCAGATTTGGAAGTGCAAATGTGGAGGGCTGACTATACAGTTATACTTGGATTTTCTACTGTGTGGGGTTCAGAGCCCCTTACTCTCATGCTGTTGGGTCGGGAAGATCCCCTGGAGTAGGTAATGGCAGCCCACTCTAGTATTCCTGCCTGGATAATTCCATGGGCTGAGGAGCCTGGTGGGCTACAGTCCATGGGGTCTCCAAGAATCGCACACATCTGAGAGCGCGCACATGCAGGTGTCTGTATGTAAGTGCTTGTATCTAAAGGCATGTGAAAGAAAAAACACTAGACCTTCAGAAATCTCTGAGCACTGAAATTACAGATAAATCCTTCTCCTCTCTCCTTCCTTTTCTCCCTTCCTGCCTCCTTTTCGCACTCCCTCTTCCTTCCTTCCTTCCATGCATTGTTTAATTTTGAACAAAGAAATTATTTTCTGTATAATGAAAAAACAATATAGTTACAAGGACTTCCCTTGTGGGCCATTGGTTAAGAATATGCCTCCCAGTGTAGGGGACCCAGATTCACATCCCTCATTTGGGAACTAAGGTTGTACATGCTGTGGCAACTAAGTCCATGTGCCAGCAGAGCCAAAAAAAAGAGTTGCAAGTAACAGTGATTCCAAGTTAGATGTCCTAGGTTATACTTTGAGATTTCAAACTTACCACTTCTTTGTCTGGATCTCTAAAGGTTTTGGTTTCACCTTCAACAAGTTGTAGAGAACTACACATTGTAGGTCTTCCTTGGAAAATAAAATATGAAATTATGGGTACTCCAATCCAGGTCACAATGAGGTAAATAACATTTACAGAACACTATATGAGACAGACAGACCATTCATTGCTCTAGTTAGAGATGACAAATACATGACATTTGTTCTACTTTCCCCTTTATATGATTATGGCAGACATGACTAATTGCATACAGTTCTTTTTGTGGGATGACAGAGTGGTCAGAGTGGTCCCTGGAGATGAAACCTCATTACCATTGCTCCTTTAGGAACTCCAAGTTATTTCCTTGGGTCAAGCCAGGCCATCGGAGTAACCATATAAATAGTTATTTGCTCAGTCTTTTATAGAATCACATTCACTAATTTCTTTTTTAAAATGAATCCTAAACTTCTTATCAGAATCCAATTTAAGATTAATATTACATTATTGCATTTGTAATAAAGACATTTTAAAGATATTTTCTACTTAGTGGCCCTGTATATGAATAAGTGATAGATATTTATTATTGTTATTGTTACGTCTTTTAGAATACACTGTTAAGAAAAGCTTTGTTTTCCATGCAGTTAGGCTCTGCCTTTCTTTTAATGAGGATTATAATTGGTAATGTTTTTCTTTAAACCTTGAATTCTACATGCTCTGAGACAAATTTGAACATCAGCTATTGCAGTTGTGTTCTCCATTCTTGTTTTTTGTTTGTTCCTTTCTTTAGCTTCATTGCCTTCATTACATAAAAGATTTGAGACAATGGTTTGAATTTCATGTTGCTATTTTCCCTTGTTTTTTACTTATATTTCCTTGATTTTTCATTTTTTATTTCATTGCTATTATATTTAAGAAGTCCAATAGCATTGAATGGTTTTGCAGAGTATTTTTAAGTTGCTTTTTAAGAATTTCAAAGATTCTCATAACTTGGATTTGACTTTTAAATGTGATACCTTGTTTGGCTGATGTCTCTTAGATGCACCTTCTGATATGAATGCTGTAGTTGGAAGAGCATTCGACTAGGATTTGAAAGACCTAATTATACTTAACTTGCAATTAATGATTTAGTGTCTCTAGAACTCATTCTCAGTGTGTGTGTAGGGGGGGAGTTTAACCCCTGTGTTATAAAAACTAGTTGGTTGTACATATTATTATTTTTTAGGAAATTGCCTTTAATTTAGTGAATTTCAAAACACAAGCAAAATTAGCAATCAATGGGGAAAGATACAGTATCTCCAAGTTCAAAATGCATCTTGTAATTTTCTGGGAAAGAGTTCTTAGAGAAAGTCTTGTAAGAAAGAGCATTAAATTCCATTTGGGCATTTGGCTAACATTTTAGTACTTTTTAGGGGGAATGTATCATAATAGCTGAAAATCTCTGACCTCATGTTCATTAAATAGTTGTCATTACAGTTGTTAGAAGCTTGAGTTGATGAATATTTCCGTCAGAACATTTTTTACTAGAAGTGCAACCAGACTGAAAGTTTACGTTGGAGGGCAGTAATGTATATAGTCATACTCTTAGAGGACTCTTCTCTGGGATTTTTTTGTCTCCTCTTCTTTACTTGGACCTCCCAGTGACCTCCAAGTGAAGGTTGAGTGTACAAGATTAAAACAGTATAAACAGATTCTGTTACAATTTGCAAAAGTGTTTATGCTAAGTGAATAATACAGTCTACCTCTAAATTTTCAATGTAGTCCTTGAAGAAACTGAATGTCACATACTGGTAAATTTTATTGCTTATTTGTTGCTGTATAATAAATTACAAATGACTTTCCTATTCTGGCCATTCTTTAAGCTTTGCAAACAATCAGAAACATGACAATAAAAACTAGAAATCTTCAATGTTTTAAATTACTCTCCTCAGACATATCTAAATAGGTACTGGACCACACAAGAAAACCATAGGTAATACTGAGACTATAGGCACATAACTTGGAGTTATGATGGCTGAAATTTAAGGTCTCTCAAGTTTTAGGAGTCTTTATTAATCAAAATTTTATTCCAAATTTTATATTCTTTGCAAACGGCATGATTTCAGTGAGGGTGCATATAACATTGATTGTATGAATGAACACATCATGAAGATAGTTATTGATACCCTTTTCTTGCTTATTCCTTGTGATGACTTCCCCAGATTTTCAAGACTAAATTTCTTTTTCACATGAAACAAATTAGAATCATTTATTTTGGACTGATTATTACCTAATGTTTCATGAACTATTCTGAACACTGAGGAAGAATATTTTTTATATAATATGAAATTTTACTCAAGGCATCTGCTGAGCAAGAGATCATTTTGATTAATAATTGGGGAATTTAAAATTCCAGGGACTTCCCTGGTGGTCCAGTGGTTGAGAATCTGCCTTCCAGTGCAGGGGACGCTGGTTCCATCCGTGGTCAGGGAGCTAAGATTCCACATGCTGCAGGGTAGCTAAGCCCGAGCACTGTGCTAGAGAACCTGTGTGCTGCAACTATTGAACCCGCCAGCTCTAGAGCCCATACTCCACAACAAGAAAAGCCCATACACTGCAATGAAGACCTGGTGCAGCCAAAAATAAAGAAATAAAAATTAAAAAATAAAATTCTAAATTGAACTTTAAAGTTTTGGGTTTTTCTAAATGAGTTAATCCTTAACTCAGTGTAGCCAGTTTCCTATGATGACAATGATTCTTATTGTTATTATTCTAGGGAATATAAACTCTCACATGTCTATTTGAACTCCACATGTTTCCTTATCTTTCAAAGTATAGGTCATTCAAAGTAATACTTGATAAATTGCATTCAAATAAACTGCAGATATAAGGAACACATTACTAGAATTATTTCTACATGTGGGTAGAAAAGGTCAGTTTTCATTCCAATCCCAAAGAAAGGTAATACCAAAGAATGTTCAAACAAATGCACAATTGCACTGATTTCACATGCTAGCAAGGTCATGCTCAAAATCCTCCATGCTAGGCTCCAAGAGTATGTAAACCAAGACTTTCAGATGTACACACTGGATTTAGAAAGGGCAGAGGAACCAGAGATCAAATTGCCAACATCCATTGGATCATAGAAAAAGCAAGAGAATTCAGAAAAACATCTACTTCTGCTTCATTGACAATGCTAAAACCTTTGACGGTGTGGATCACAACAAACTATGGAAAATTCTTAAAGAGCTAGGAATACCCAACCACCTTACCTGCCTCCTTAGAAACCTGTATGCAGGTCAAGAAGCAACAGTTAGAACCAGACATGGAACCATAGACTGGTTCCAAATTGGGAGAGGATTACATCAAGGCTGTATATTGTCACCTGCTTATTTAACTTATATGCAGAGTATTTCGTGCAAAATTCTGGGCTGGATGAAGCACAAGCTGGAATCAACATTGCAGGGAGAAATAGCAATGACCTTATATATGCCAATGACACCGCCCTTACAGCAGAAAGCGAAGAGGAACTTGATGAAGGTGAAACAAGAAAGTGAAAAAACTGGCTTAAAACTCCACATTCAAAAAACGAAGATCATGGCATCTGGTCCCATCACTTCATGGCAAATACATGGGGAAACAATGGAAACAGTGACAGACTTTTCTTGGGCTCCAAAATCACTGCCGATGGTGACTACAGCCATGAAATGAAAGAATACATGCTCCTTGAAAGAAAAGCTATGACAAATCTAGACAGCAAATTAAAAAGCAGAGACATTACTTTGTCGACAAAGGTATTTAGTCAAAGCTATGGTTTTTCCTGTAGTCATGTATGGATATGAGAGTTGGACCATAAAGAAAGCTGAGTGCTAAAGAATTGATGCTTTCAAATTGTGATAATGGAGAAGACTCTTGAGAATCCCTTGGACTGAAAGGAGGTAAAACTAGTCAATCCTAAAGGAAATCAGTCTTGAATATTTTATTGGAAGGACTGATGCTAAAGCTGAAGCTCCAATACTTTGGCCATCTGATGTGAAGAGCCAATTCATTGGAAAAGTCCCTGATGCTGGGAAAGATGGAAGGCAGAGGAGAAGGGAATGACAGAGGATGAGATGGTTGGATGGCATCAGTGACTCAGTGGATATGCATTTGATCAAACTAACAATCCATGTAAAATCTGACAGACCTCCTCTAAGAACCCCAAAGAACTTTCCTTAGCTGATTTCCAGATGACCTGAAAACTTTGTGTTACTTTCCAAATATTATTTTTCCATGGTACCATTCCTATGTGATGCTCTATTTTTGAAATCTGTAGTTATTCCTCAATCAGGAGTTGTTTTATCTATTCATGTCCCCTAAAAGAGTTGTTGTTGTTCATTTGCCCAGTCACATATGACTCTTTGTGACTCTTTTTCTTTGGGATGGTTTTGTTCTAGACCTCCTGTACAATATTAAGGACCTCTACCCATAATTCTTCAGTCACACTGTTAATTAAATCTAGTCCCTAGAATCTATTCATTACCTCTACTGCATTGGAAGGACTGATGTTGAAACTGAAACACCAATACTTTGGCCACCTGATGCGAAGAGCTGACTCATCTGAAAAGACCTTGATGCTGGGAAAGATTGAAGACAGGAGGAGAAGGGGACAGAGGATGAGATGGTTTGGATGGCATCACTGACTCAAAAGACATGGGCTTGGGTGGATTCCAGAGTTGGTGATGGACATGGAGGCCTGGCATGCTGCGGTTCATGGGGTCGCAAAGAGTCAGACACGACTGAGTGGCTGGACTGAACTGAACTGCCTAAAAGAGTACACATTCCTTTATTTGCTTTCTAAGGTCTAAAAAGTGTACTACTTATAAAACTAAAGATTTAAAGAACAGTTTAGAGAATATTTATATTGATTACTGTAGATTAATAAAAACAATGAGATAATTTCTTAGCAATATCTTAGAGATGACAAAGAATCCAAAAATATTTAGTTTAACAGTGGAGTCCTCAGTGTTAGTGGGTCTCCTGTGATCTCTAGTTGAAGAATCAGTATGTCCTGAAAGATCATATCTGACTGTTGTTGTTCAATTGCTAAGTTGTGTCTGTCTTGCAACGATATGGACTGCAGTACACTTCAACCATCAGTCCTTCCAATGAATATTCAGGGTTGATTTCCTTTAGAATTGACTGGTTTGATCTCTTTGCAGTCCAAGGGACTCTCAAGAGTCTTGTCTAGCATCACAATTTGAAAGCATCAATTCTTTGATTCTCAGTCTTCTTTGTGGTTTAACCCGAACGGTTCTATGAAGACCTACAAGACCTTTTAGAACTAACACCCAAAAAAGATGTCCTTTTCATTATAGGGGACTGGAATGCAAAAGTAGGAAGTCAGGAAACACCTGGAGTAACAGGCAAATTTGGCCTTGGAATACGGAATGAAGCAGGGCAAAGACTAATAGACTTTTGCCAAGAAAATGCACTGGTCATAACAAACACCCTCTTCCAACAACACAAGAGAAGACTCTATACATGGACATCACCAGATGGTCAACACCGAAATCAGATTGATTATATTCTTAGCAGCCAAAGATGGAGAAGCTCTATACAGTCAGCAAAAACAAGACCAGGAGCTGACTGTGGCTCAGACCATGAACTCCTTATTGCCAAATTCAGACTTAAATTGAAGAAAGTAGGAAAAACCACTAGACCATTCAGGTATGACCTAGATCAAATCCCTTATGATTATACAGTGGAAGTGAGAAATAGATTTAAGGGCCCGGATCTGATAGATAGAGTGTCTGATGAACTATGGAATGAGGTTCATGTCATAGTACAGGAGACAGGGATCAAGACCATACACCCATGGAAAAGAAATGCAAAAAAGCAAAATGGCTGTCTGGGGCAGCCTTACAAATAGCTGTGAAAAGAAGAGAAGCAAAAATCAAAGGAGAAAAGGAAAGAAGAAAAGGAAAGATATAAACATCTGAATGCAGAGTTCCAAAGAATAGCAAGAAGAGATAAGAAAGCCTTCTTCAGTGATCAATGCAAACAAATAGAGGAAAACAACAGAATTGGAAGGACTAGAGATCTCTTCAAGAAAATTAGAGATACCATCTTTGCATCTTTCATGCAAAGATGGGCTCAATAAAGGACAGAAATGGTATGGACCTAACAGAAGCAGAAGATATTAAGAAGAGATGTCAAGAATACATAGAAGAACTGTACAAAAAAGATCTTCACGACCCATATAATCATGATGGTGTCATCCTGGAATGTGAAGTCAAGTGGGCCTTAGAAAGCATCACTACGAACAAAGCTAGTGGAGGTGATGGAATTCCAGTTGAACTATTTCAAAACCTGAAAGATGATGCTATGAAAGTGCTGCACACAGTATGCCAGCAAATTTGGAAAACTCAGCAGTGGCCACAGGACTGGAAAAGGTCAGTTTTCATTCCAATCCCAAAGAAAGACAATGCCAAAGAATGCTCAAACTACCGCACAATTGCACTCATCTCACACGCTAGTAAAGTAATGCTCAAAATTCTCCAAGCCAGGCTTCAGCAATATGTGAACCGTGAACTTCCTGGTGTTCAAGCTGGTTTTAGAAAAGGCAGAGGAACCAGAGATCAAATTGCCAACATCCGCTGGATCATGGAAAAAGCAAGAGAGTTCCAGAAAAACATCTCTTTCTGCTTTATTGACTATGCCAAAGCCTTTGACTGTGTGGATCACAATAAACTGTGGAAAATTCTGAAACAGATGGGAATACCAGACCTCCTGACCTGCCTCTTGAGAAATCTGTATGCAGGTCAGGAAGCAACAGTTAGAACTGGACATGGAACAACAGACTGGTTCCAAATAGGAAAAGGAGTACATCAAGGCTGTATATTGTCACTCTGCTTATTTAACTTAGAGGCAGAGTACATCATGAGAAACGCTGGGCTGGAAGAAACACAAGCTGGAATCAAGATTGCCGGGAGAAATATCAATAACGTCAGATATGCAGATGACACCACCCTAATGGCAGAAAGTGAAGAGGAACTAAGCCTCTTGATGAAAGTGAAAGTGGAGAGTGAAAAAGTTGGCTTAAAGCTCAACATTCAGAAAACTAAGATCATGGCATCTGGTCCCATCACTTCATGGGAAATAGATGGGGAAACAGTGGAAACAGTGTCAGACTTTATTTTTCTGAGCTCCAAAATCACTGCAGATGGTGACTGCAGCCATAAAATTAAAAGACGCTTACTCCTTGGAAAGAAAGTTATGACCAACCTAGATAGCATATTCAAAAGCAGAGATATTACTTTGCCAACAAAGTTTCATCTAGTCAAGGCTATGGTTTTTTCTGTGGTCATGTATGGATGTGAGAGTTGGACTGTGAAGAAGGCTGACCACCAAAGAAATGATGCTTTTGAACTGTGGTGTTGGAGAAGACTCTTGAGAGTCCCTTGGACTGCAAGGAGATCCAACCAGTCCATTCTAAAGGAGATCAGCCCTGGGATTTCTTTGGAAGGAATGATGCGAAAGCTGAAACTCCAGTACTTTGGCCACCTGATGCGAAGAGTTGACTCATTGGAAAAAACTCTGATGCTGGGACGGCTTTGGGGCAAGAGGAGAAGGGGATGACAGAGGATGAGATGGCTGGATGGCATCACTGACTTGATGAACGTGAGTCTGGGTGAACTCCAGGAGTTGGTGATGGATAGGGAGGCCTGGCGTGATGCAATTCATGGGGTCGCAGAGAGTCAGACACGACTGAGCGACTAATCTGAACTGACTGGGAAAACACATCATGTTACAGGAAGAAGAGTCTATATTTCAGAGCATCAGTATCAGGACTTAGTTTCATCAGATTGGGGATAGGAACAATTCCTTCCCGTCAAAGGAGCGATGTTCTTTCTGTAGCATTGAAATTCAGAAAATAATTTTCCAACTTTATTGCCTCATAGACAAAAGAATTATTAAGATTAAGCCAACTAATCACATCCAGAAAAATATTAAACAAGCATTGGGAGTGCTGAAAGAGATGGAAATTTTAGAGGGGGTGCATGTATGTTTGGAGCAGAAGGCCACTGAAATTCAATTTAAATTCATCAAATATTTCCATTTTAATTTACTTTTGAGAGTTTTTTTTTCCCCCTTGGAAATCAGATGAACTTGGGAAAGAGATGTGGACAGTTCAGAGTTTCAGATCTAACTGATCCAAAGAATAACTTAGACTGAAGGTTGGGGAATTTGGGAACTCTGGCTTCCATCTGCTTTACTGACAGTTCAGTGGGCTTGTCCATAGAACATTAATTTCAGTATCTCCCGGGAAGGCTGACAAACACAGTTGCCTATTTAGAGTTACGTCCATGGCCATTCATCTAGTGTAGCTGAGCCTTTCAGCTGCCTGTCCTCTGGGACTCTGCTCAACACTGATCTACTCTCAGCCATAGTTTATGTTGCTTGCCTACTCAGCTGGTGCCAACCCGAGCAAGACCTAGTGTTTCTCAGTGACCTTGCTAGCCCAAAATGAACAGTCACACCAGGCATCTAATTTTGTTTTATACTCCCACCAATACAAGAGTTACCTCTCTTTTTGCTTGCATTGAGATTTCCAGTGATCCCTGGGGACACTTGAGCTGCAAGGGACTAAGGAGAACAAGGGGAGTGAAGGGTGATTTGTGAGTAAAGGCACATATGAAAAAATAGTGCCCAGCTAGAGGTTTTTATTTTTATTTTTGGCATCTTTCTCTTCTCCACCAAAGACTAGTAAGAATATGTACACATGTGTGATAGAACATTTAAAAGGGACATATTTTTTTGCCCCTTCATATTCTTTTTTGAAGAAGTCATTCAGAAGGAGAATAACATAATAGAATCTGATATTTAATTTTTGCGGGAACACTTGACATGATAATATTTATGATGCTAGAGATGTCCTAGTAAGGACATGGTTGATGATTTTGGAGTTGACTGTTAAGGATGAGTTTAGAAAATGAATTAGTAGTGGTGGACCACAAGAAGCAATGATGAGTGTTGTGGCATGACTGTGAACTGACCATGAGTCACACAGAGCATCAGGGTTCTGGGTAAAACAAGTACTTCCCTCCTCAGTGCTTACCTTGGAGAATCTCTTTCTCTAACATGTGATTACATTTATTACCCTCTTTGCAAAACTCCTGCTACTCTCCTAGTTTGTTTCTTCTCTAGTGAATCATCTTAAGTTCCTTCATTCTCTACTGATCTTCTGGTATGTAAAAATATAGTCACACACTTATCTCTCTTTGCTTTTGGCAGTTTTATCAGACATTTTAGATTCAGCTCACTTTCACAATTAATATCAATCTTAACCAGTCTCATTAGCTCACATCTAAAGTTTCACTGTATTTTCACTGTATTTTTCTTTCTTTTCTCTTCTGATGACTTACTCCAGACCTTATTAATTTTGACCTAGATCCTTAGACTATTTCCTATATACATCTTTCATATAATCCTTTTTATGACCATCTCCTCTTGGAGATAAGCAAAGGAAAGCAGGGACTAAAATTGGAAAGATAACTTTTTTTGAAGAATATTGTTGATTATTTCTCCATTTCAGTGGATGAAGAGGTAAAGATTAGTGATTTGATTTAAAATCAAATAAGACTTTTCTATGTGATTTGTTAAACTTTGCCTTCCAGAGTTGGATAAAGCAGTTGAGCAAACAAAGATTAAGTAACCAGTTTTTCCAAATGGATCTTGAGGAGAAGGAGGGACTCAGAGACTCCTTTTTGATATTAGCTGCCTTAGGGGAGATGAATAGATGATGAGTGTGCCGCAGAGTGAAAGAGTCACTAACATATTTATTGACGGAGGAGCCTGGTGGGCTGCAGTCCTTGGGGTCGCTAAGGGTCGGACACGACTGAGCGACTTCACTTTCATGCATTGGAGAAGGAAATGGCAACCCACTCCACTCTTCTTGCCTGGAGAATCCCAGGGCCGGTGGAGCCTGGTGGGCTGCCGTCTATGGGGTCGCACAGAGTCGGACATGACTGAAGCGACTTAGCAGCAGCAGCAACATACATCTTTGTTGAGAGCTATATACTGCTGTATTACCTTGCTGAAATAAAGGTCATTCTTCTTAAAAACAAAAGGTTTTTAATATACTCTTCCTCAGTATATAAATAATAGAAATGATTTAATCAATGCTTTCTACAACTGTCCTTTCCCATATTTCTATCATCACTTTCTAGGCCATCTTCTTTCTCCACACCCAAGCCACATACCCTAAACAGCAGCTATTTTGGTCTGCTTGTGTTTCTTGGTTACTCCACATAACTCACCAATCTTTGGGCTTTCGCTCTAATTTTAACCTTTCTTAGAATGTCCTTCTCCTGCACTTCAGAAACATAGCTCTAGATCTGCCTTTTCTGAGAAGTTTTCTTGAATCAAAAATTGTCACTCCTTTCTCTGAATTTCCATAGTATGTTGCTTTAATCTTGTTATACTGTAAGTCAGCTTTGGGCTTCCCTAGTGGCTCAGTGATAAAGAATCTACCTGCCAAGGGAGGAGGCATGAGTTTGATCCCTGGGTCAGGAAGATCCCCTGGAGAAGGAAATGGCAACCCACTTCAGTATTCTTGCCCAGGAAATCCTGTGGACAGAGGAGCCTGGCAAACTATAGTCCATGGGGTCTTAAAAGAGTTGTACATGATTTCAGGACCAAACAATGACAAATTCAACTTTGCCCTTAGGTTAACGAGTTCAATTCTATTCTGTTAGGTCTCGGTGAGTGCGTCAGGACCAAAATTGCAAATTTCTATTAACTATTCTAGGAAAAAAGTCCACAATTTTAAAATGAATATCAAGACCAATTTCCTTGTTGTTGTTGTTCAGGGGCTTCAATAATGAATTACTTCATTCATTCATTTTATTCATCCAGGGACTGTGATAGGGATGTTAGCACTCTGCTAGTTGAATGAGAAATGATCTATAACTTCACGGAGCTCGGAATTTGTTAAAGGGAACAGATCCTTAAGTAAGTCATTCAAATCAAAGATGATATAGAGAATATAGATAGTTTCAAAGGACACAGACTGACCAACTGTGCTTGCAGAAATCAGGAAAGAGTTCACAGTGGTTTTGAAAGAGAAGTATAGGCTGTCCAGTTTGAGAACGATATCAGAGTATTCATGATGACCTCAAACTGCAATGTAGAATTTCTCTAATTATAGAACTAGTAATCATTCTAGGAATTTAATTTTATGTGTAATTTTATGTGTGTGTGTTAAGCTCAAAAAAAAAAAAAAACTCTTTAGCACTGTGAGAGGGTGCTGAGTACAGTAATGAGGGAGAATAGGGAAGACTGTCCCATCTTAGGCCTCTGCACAGATTTAATATCTTTAACACACACAGAAGTCACTCAGTCATGTCCGACTCTTTGCAACCCCATGGATTGTAGCCCACCAGGCTCCTCGGTCCATGGGATTTTCCAGGCATGAATACTGGAGTGGGTTGCCGTTTCCTTCTCCAATATCTTTAAAGGGAGGAGTTAATAACCCGAATCTAAAGGTATAGTGTTCAGAGACAAGTTTTGAGATTCTAGGAATAAACCCCGCTAATTCAGAGATGAAATAACACAGTATATCACAGAATAGAAAGAATCATTCCTTCTCAACTTCCAGTCCTCTAATTCTTTTCACACTAAAGCTTATTTCTGGCATCACAGCAACATTGATTGACTACTAACTGAGAGTGGAGCCTGACCATGCCTAACAGGCCAGCATGCTGATGTAGGACACAGCACAACACAGGTGGACGTGGGGCATGAATGTCCACCTGAGCACTTGTGAACCTGAGAAAACCCAAAAGGCTTAGGTTTCTCTTTAAGGGGACCGGAAAGTGCAATAAGCCACTGATACCTAAGCATTTCTGTAAATGTGGCATCATTTGTACTCCAAACTTGGGCAGGCCTAGGGTCATTCAGATGATCAGCAAAGGTGCTTGACTGTTGGGAAAGAGTAATAGGAGCAGGTTATAGAAATTTACTTCTGAAGTAATCTTTTACTTCCTCAGAACATGGATGTTGAACTTAAGTTTTGCAGCTGGAAATATTGCAGGCCATCAGTTTAGACACACCTTTATAGGGACCTAAGATGTTTTTTTTTTCCATGAGTTCTCAAGAATAGTAGAAGCTTTTGGGAGACTGAGCTTGTGAAAATAGAAGCATAATGATTGGGAAGCCAATCACTAATTTTGTGGCTTTGGACAATCACTTAAATTCAGAGGCTCATTTTCTTCATTTGTAAAATGGAGGCAATACTGAACTTGCCTAAGTTACTATGAAGATTTGGGGACCTGAAGAACCTGACAGAATAGCCACTGATATATAGCATTCACTTAATACATAATTGTGCTCTTATTGATATATTATTTTTTTATCTTACATGATCATGATTTAAGTGAATGCTACAGCTATATTCCATAGGGCATATTTAAGCTATAGAAAATTTTATCATTTTAATAAATTGTATTTAAATAAATTTTGCTGATTTATATAGTTGATTACTAGGATTTAAAAATTTTATGCTTTACATATGCTTTACATGCTTTAGCTTAATATGGAATAGTGAATATTTGATAAGGGATGTTTTACCTTTCGGAGAAGGCAATGGCACCCCACTCCAGTACTCTTGCCTGGAAAATCCCATGGACAGAGGAGCCTGGTAGGCTGAAGTCCATGGGGTAGCTATGAGTCGGACAGACTGAGTGACTTCACTTTCACTTTTCACTTTCATGCACTGGAGAAGGAAATGGCAACCCACTCCAGTGTTCTTGCCTGGAGAATCCCAGGGACAGGGGAGCCTGGTGGGCTGCCGTCTATGGGGTCGCACAGAGTCGAACATAACTGACGTGACTTAGTAGTAGTAGTAGTTTTACCTTTATCAAATATTTACTATGACTCCCAAAACATACCTTGCTGAGAAATTCTATGCATTTCTTATTACTCCTGCTCTCTGTACTTTTGCTGTCTTATATGAACTTCTTTGTATAAAGAATTTGAATGCAATTTGATTCTTGCCGGTGTATTGGTTATTGGAGTATCAGACATTCATTGCTACTAACAAATTCTGACTTATGTCTAACTCAGAGCATGCCAGCAAAAAAAAACAACAACCAAGAGTGGTTCTATTTCCATAATGAAAGAATGAAAGAAGGGAAATGAAAGTAGACATTTATCTATTTGCAAGTATCCATGTGCAACCATTGATTCCAAATGGAAAAACTTATGAAATGCTTGGAAAATTCAGAAGACTTAGCCTGTTTTGGATATCCTGATAAACTCAACAAATCACATTTTCTTTAAAAATCTGTAGGTAAATAGATGGTAGGGACATTAAACTCTTAATTATGTCCATCCCCAAATCCTTCTAGCTGGTAAGATACTATCCTTGGTTTCTATCTAGTGAGAAGACAGAAATTGGTAAAATAGTCATAAAGCTGCATGTTTTACAGGGACCATCGTATTAAATTTCATGTGGCATTTGAGCCAACGGGGAAAATGCACTTATGATGCGAGTATAAAACTTGGTTAAAAAATAAGGAAAAATGTCTTGCCCTTAAAACTTTTGTGAAAAATATATGCTTCCAAATAATAAATGGAGCTGTTGAGGTCACATGTCTTTTGTATGTCTTCTTCAGTGTTCTATTTTACAGAGCCCACAACTGTTATCTTAAAAAAAAAACAAAAAACTTAAAAGATAAGTATGGGAAAGAACTGAGTCGAAAAAATATAGCAACTGTATTGTTCCCCATATTTTGACAAAGAGATAAACTCTGCAATGACTGAGTGTGAGACTATATTGATTAAAAAAAATTGCAGCTGGTCTTATCATGTTTAAATAAATGTTAGTAGCACTGACTTTTATAAACAAATTTATTGCTGAGAATATCCATCCATCTGGATACTTTTTTTAATCTTTAAATAGTTGATATTTTCTTCAATTAAAATCAAGGTAAATGAACGTATTATTGGGTTTGATTTCAGAGCTGTAATTCAGTCCTGTATTTCATATCCAGAAGAGCAACTAGACTAAGTTAATATTATTCCCATGGCCAAGTAGCATTAGGATATTTTTGTAAGTGTCAGAGTGAAATCTTAGCATTTACTGTTCTTGTTTTTCAGTTGCTAAGTCATGTCAGACTCTTTGCGAACCCCTGAACTGTAGCCTGCTAGGCTCCTTTGTCCATGGGGTTTTCCAGGCAAGAATACTAGAGTGGGTTGCTCTTTCCTCCTTCAGGGTATCTTCCCTGACCAGGGATAGAATCTACATCTCCTACATTGGCAGGCAAATTCTTTACCATTTAGCTACCAGGGAAGCCCAGCATTTGCTAGAAATACCCAAATAAGATTGCCAAACATCATTAGTGTCAGGTAGTACAAGAATGAGACAACATTATCCTTTAAAATTCATTTCTCCCTAGTGTGTGTCATATAAGCAACATAATAGGTCAACAGGTGGAAGTGATGTTCAGCCTTTCTTGATTGATAGGATGATGTGCTTCCTGAGTACTCAAAGTAATTTTTAAAGTTTTTAGTTTGAAGTAAGTTTAGACTTACAGAAAAGTCAGCTATTCCAAATGTTAATGTCTCATGAAAACTAAGAGATTAACATTGGTGTAATCCTACTGAATAAACTGCAGACTATTCACATTTCATTATTTTGTTTTAATTAAAATTATTTTTCATTTGTTTTTCAAGGATCCAATTCAGGATCCCACAGCACAGTAGTGTAACGTCTTTTGCACGTGCTCAATCACTCAGTCGTGTCTGACCCTTTGTAATCCCATGGTCTGTAGCCTTCCCAGCTCCTTTGTCCAGGGCATTATTCTAGGCAAGAATATTGGAGTAGGCTGCGATTTCCTTCTCCAGGTGATTTTCCTGACCGAGGAATTGAACCCCTGTCTCCTCCATCTCCTGGCAGGAAGGCATTCTCTTCCACTGAGCCATTGGGAAAACCCCTGCAAATCTTAGCCTCCTGTAACGTGTGACAGTTCCATAGTCTTTCCCTGGAGAAAGAAATGGCAACCCACTCCAGTATCTTGCCTGGAAAATCCCATGGACAGAGCAGTCTGGTAGGCTACAGTCCATGGGGTCGCAAATAGTCGGACATGACTGAGTGACTTCACTTTCTTTTTCCTTTATGGGGTATTTAAGTTAGTTTTTCAAAGTACATTTATTTCCATTAACAACCAATCATTATGAATGACTCCTGAGAGGTAGACAGGGCAATGAATCGTAATTGTTTTTCCATATGAGGAAGATGAATCCTAAAGTAGTCAGGAAACATGCAGTGTATTTCAGTAACTGTAGAACTAACAGTAACCATTTGCTTCCAGGGCATGTGATGTTGCAACTTACAATATGAAATCTGCATTTGGTCTTCATCCACTTTCTGGCAGAGAGCTTCTAAAACCCTTGAAATTTCTTAAATAATGAGAGAGATAAATGTGTGTTTTGTTACATTACTGAAGTGGCTTTTGGAATGTGCCTAGTTCACCTAAGAATGGGGGCTGGTCACCAAAGAAACCCACTCTGTGATTTGTTTTTAATTAGTTGTTTTATTTATTTATTTGGCTCTCTGGGTCTTAGTTGTGGTATGTGGGATATAATTCCCTGACCAGGGATTCAGGCCCCCTGCATTGGGAGCTTGAAGTCTTAGCTACTGAACTGCCAGGGAAGTCCCCAGTTTTATGATTTTAGTCTCATGCCTCCTGACTGTTGGAAAGGGGAGAGGGGCTGGATCAATGTCAGTGGCCAATGACTTAAGCAATTGTGCCAATGTAATGAAGCCTCTGCAAAAACCCCAAAGGACAGATTTTGAAGAGCTTCTAGGTTGGTGAACACTTGGGAGATTTGGGGACAATGACAAGCTTGGAGAGGACAAGGAAGCTCTTGGAAGGTAGTGTCAGAAATGAATTCTCAGATCCCCAGGGGAGTATTGCTTGTTGGTGTGGAGAAGCACCCCTTACACACACACACACACACACACACACACACACACACACAGACACTCACACACACACGAATTGGTTACCAGAACACCAATTCTCAACACAAAATATTCTGGCTTTTTGTACACAAAGTCAAAATATGATAGACTCCTCTTCTTTTTCTCAGAACAAATAACAATCTTCCTTTTTGAAGGGCAGAAAAATCCATAAAGTTAATACCTCTACAGTTTTAATAAAAAGATGTGTGTGTGTATGGTTGGGAAAATACAAGAAGAGTTAAAGATAATCTAAGAATCTTTTGTGAACCTGCATACTCCCTCTTCCTCCAGAAACTTTAGACAAAACTGGAAGAAGTTCAAATGGTTTGGACTGCCTTCCCCCACCTCTTTTTCTTTTTTTTTTTAATTTGCCTTTTTTTTCTCTGGGATACTCTGGCCAAAGACTAACAAGCAGTGAAATGGCAAAAGGCAGGCAGCAGGCAGGAAGAGTAGAAGCAAATGGCTGGGATAAAACACAAACTGTGATTAGGCTCTGAATAATCAGGAGTTGCATTGTAGCTTGTTATACATATTCCATGGTCATAATTTGATATTTGCAACAAAAAGGAAAAGAAGAATCCTCTTTTAAAAAAACAACAAGTTCATGTTGACTGAGTAAGTCTGCCTAGCTTTTTCACTCAAAATAATACCTGTTTACCTTTCTGATCCTCTCCATGGGGTCTAGTTATTTGCACTTAGCATATTTGAGGGAACTGAGGAGTGATTCACATTATCATTTTAATGGTACATGGATTCTTTCATTATGTAGTTGGTTCACATACATCAACATTTTAAATTTTGGACATTCTAAAATACATTTGGCAAACTGCTAAGGAGAAAACCGTCTGTGAGCCTGTAGGAACTAAAACCTGGTACATGTCTGAACAAATGCAAAAGTCCCATTTGTGCTGTTCAGCTTTATAAGTTATGTAGCTTTATGTGACCCTTTAAAAATTTTTTTCAAGTGGTTTTGAAATATCATTAAAAGGTGATCAGTGATAATTGTCTTAATGATAGTGCTCACATGGAAAAAAAATATTGCTCAGTAGAACCCTTTTCTAACCTATGATATGATTTTTTTTTTACAGAAAGCAAGACATTTGAAAGTTACTTATTAAAGGCCAAATGAAAACACTACTTGCAAAGGGACTTTTAATTTCATAATGATTCAGATTTTTGATCATAAAATAAGACCCAAGACCAGCTCTTAATTATTTATAGATTGATTCTGCCATTTGTGTTATCCAGTTTCCTTACTTTGGCTAAGAGGGCAGAAATAGGTGGAGAAGCTGAAATAAATCAGCTCCTTTATATTTTATCATCAGTCGTAAAAAGTCTGGTGTGATATAAAGTTTTAGAATTATCTATGCCATTTGACCCATTATTATGGATAAGTGAAAGCATGCCATAATTGAGAAGAGGAAAAAAAACACTTAATGAATAATTGTTCCAGACACAATGCTAGGCTTTTTGAATATATCACCTAGTGTTCATAGCAATCCTGTATAGTATTTATGATCATCATCTTTTACAGAGGTAGAAATTAATGCTCAGATAGCTGAAATCACTTACCAACTCAAATGGATAGAAAGTGGCAAGGCTGGGCTTAAAATGGCCCTGGTTTTCCTTACAATTCATGTGCTTTTCTACAGAATGGGTCACTTGTACTATGACTATTCCTTGATGCAAGCTATGTAAATTAAACTGTTTTCTTCCCATGGATGCAAATTGGGAATGTGGGCTAATTTTAATATCACACAATGAAGAATAATCGCTACCCTTTCCTAGGATCCCTATGTAAAGGTATTTAGAAAATGCATTCCACTCCATGAATGTCACTGTTTTGTAACCTCTATGGAAAAACTACTGAAAGTCTGTGGGACTGGAAAGCAATACATATTTTTTGTACAACAATATGGGAAAAAATTCTCATGTCCCTGAGGCCCAGCAAATGTATATTTTTGTGGTTATCAGAAATTAACATACAAAGATACTCATCTTAATGATATTTATAACAGTGTAAAATTGTAAATGAAGCAGATGCTCAGTAGCTTGAAAAAAGAGTAAATATTCTATAAAATCATACATACTTTTGATATATTTTACAGTCATTAAAAATACATTTCAGAGAATATTTAGTAACAAGGAGAAAAGTCTAACTATGATTTTCAGGTGCTGTATAAATACGCATCAAATGAATAAATGGAAGAGTAAGTTCAAGTTAGTGCACATCATGAGAATTAACATTTTCTGAATTAGATATCATAAAGGCATATTATTTTTCTTTTCGCTTAAGGTAAATGTTTTTTGCAGTAGAACACACACACTGTACAAATCATTAATGGCTCAATGAATTCTTACAACTCAATTCTTATGAAAGGAAACATTCATATGAGCACAACACAGTCAAGAAACACAGTAATAGCAGTGGCCCCAGAAGCCTCCGGAATGCCCCGCCATATCATTGCCCCCAACCCCAAATGTAGCCACTGCATTCTAGATATAATTACATATTTCTAAACCTCCGAAGTGAAAGTCACTCAGTCGTGTCCAACTCTTTGTAACCCCATGGACTATACAGTCCATGGAATTCTCCAGGCCAGAATACTGGAGTGGGTAGCCTTTCTCTTCTCCAGGGGATCTTCCCAACCCAGTAATTGAACTCAAATCTCCCACATTGATGGCGGATTCTTAACCAGCTGAGCCACAAGGGAACCTCCTTAACCTCCAAACTTGCCTATATTTGAATTTTGTATAAAAGAGTCATCTATTGGGTATTCTTCTGTCTAGGAAATTTTGCTCAGCATTATGCTTATGAAATTCACCAATATGGTTGTATATAGCAATAGTTTATACATTATCAAAGCTGTTTATTATTCTCTTGTGTATTTGAATGTCTGTGTATCTGGTTACTCTAGTACATGCCTTTGGGCGTACATGTATATGCATTTCTGATATACCTGAAAATGAGCCTATGGGGCCATGTGGTGGGTGTATTCAGCTAGACACCACCAGTTAGTTTTCCAAAGTAGCTATACCAATGGGCAGATGCCATCAGCAGAGTGTGAGAGCTCCAGTTTTACAAAGCTCATCATTACTTTGAATTATCAGCGGTTTCTAATTGTAGCTACTCTGAAGGATATACAGTGGAATTTCACTGTGGTATTAATTTATATTTCTCAGATGAATAATTAATTTTTTGGATGATTATTCGTCATCTTGATGTTTACATTTGTGAAGTGTCCATTCAACCTACTTGCCCATTTTTCTGTTTTTGTCTTTTTTTTTTTTAATGAATACAGGTATTACTTTGATGAACTGAATTCAGGATATATGTTAGATATGTGTATTTCAGATATATTCTTCTATCATATTGCTTATATTTTTGCTCTCTTAATGGTGGCTTTACATACAATGAACTTGTTATTTTTAACACAGTCCAATTTATTCATCTTTTCCTTTACAGTTGGGCTTTTTGTTTCCTATGGAGAAAAGCTGAGCAATATAGTATCCTATGTTAAGTTGTAGAGGCTTTATTATTTTTCACAATAGGTATATGAATCAGGCTTCATATTTTAATATTTTCACTTTGACTTAGCACCAATAATTGGAAAGATAATTCTTTTCAACTACATGGTTGTATATAGGCTCTATTACCTGTTTTATAAATCAAGACACTGTGTATATGTGGATATGTTTATGAATATTTTCTGGTCTCTGTATTTTGTCCTATAGCCTGTGTGTCTGTCTTTGGAGTAATACTACAATTTCTACTACTGAAGGTGTATAGTCTGCTTGCTCATAGGAAGTTCAAGACTTTCATAATTATTCTAGATTATCTTATTATCTCTGGCTCTTTATGTTTCTGTTGAGTATAAATATGATTTTTTTAATTTTTATGCTATTAATAAGGTGTATTGCACTGAAAGATATAAGCATCTGAATGCAGAGTTCCAAAGAATAGCAAGAAGAGATAAGAAAGCCTTCCTCAGCGATCAATACAAAGAAATAGAGGAAAACAACAGAATGGAAAAGACTAGAGATCTCTTCAAGAAAATTAGAGATACCAAGGGAACATTTCATGCAAAGATGGGCTCGATAAAGGACAGAAATGGTATGGACCTAACAGAAGCAGAAGATATTAAGAAGAGGTGGCAAGAAGACACAGAAGATCTGTGCAAAAAAGATCTTCATGACCCAGATAATCATGATGGTGTGATCACTCACCTAGAGCCAGACATCCTGGAATGTGAAGTCAAATGGGCCTTAGAAAGCATCACCACGAGCAAAGCTAGTGGAGGTGATGGAATTCCAGTTGAGCTATTTCAAATCCTGAAAGATGATGCTGTGAAAGTGCTGCACTCAATATGCCAGCAAATTTGGAAAACTCAGCAGTGGCCACAGGACTGGAAAAGGTCCGTTTTCATTCCAATCCCAAAGAAAGGCAATGCCAAAGAATGCTCAAACTACCACACAATTGCACTCATCTCACACTCTAGTAAAGTAATGCTCAAAATTCTCCAAGCCGGGCTTCAGCAATACATGAACCATGAACTTCCAGATGTTCAAGCTGGTTTTAGAAAAGGCAGAGGAACCAGAAATCAAATTGCCAACATCCGCTGGATCATGGAAAAAGCAAGAGAGTTCCAGAAAAACATCTATTTCTGCTTTATTGACTATGCCAAAGCCTTTGACTGTGTGGATCACAATAAACTGTGGAAAATTCTGAAAGAGATGGGCGTACCAGACCACCTGACCTGCCTGTTAAGAAACCTATATGCAGGTCAGGAAGCAACAGTTAGAACTGGACATGGAACAACAGACTGGTTCCAAAGGAGTACGTCAAGGCTGTATATTGTCCCCCTGCTTATTTAACTTCTATGCAGAGTACATCATGAGAAATGCTGGGCTGGAAGAAGCACAAGCTGGAATCAAGATTGCCGGGACAAATATCAATAACCTTAGATATGCAGATGACACCACCCTTAAGGCAGAAAGTAGAGAAGAACTAAAGAGCCTCTTGATGAAAGTGAAAGAGAAGAGTGAAAATTTGGCTTAAAGCTCAACATTCAGAAAACAAAGATCATGGCATCTGGTCCCATCACTTCATGGGAAATAGATGGGGAAACAGTGGCAGACTTTTTTTGGGGGGCTCCAAAATCACTGCAGATGGTGACTGCAGCCATGAAATTAAAAGGCTCTTACTCCTTGGAAGGAAAGTTATGACCAACCTAGATAGCATATTCAAAGCAGAGACATTACTTTGCCAACAAAGGTCCATCTAGTCAAGGCTATGGTTTTTCCTGTGGTCATGTATGGATGTGAGAGTTGGACTGTGAAGAAGGCTGAGCGCCGAAGAATTGATGCTTTTGAACTGTGGTGTTGGAGAAGACTCTTGAGAGTCCCTTGGACTACAAGGAGATCCAACCAGTCCATTCTAAAGGAGATTAGTTCTGAGTGTTCTTTGGAAGGACTGATGCTGAAGCTGAAACTCCAGTACTTTGGCCACCTCATTGAAGAGTTGACTCATTGGAAAAGACTGTGATGCTGGGAGGGATTGGGGGCAGGAGGAGAAGGGGATGACAGAGAATGAGATGGCTGGATGGCATCACTGACTTGATGGATGTGAGTCTGAGTGAACTCTAGGAGTTTGTGATGGACAGGGAGGCCTGGTGTGCTGCTATTCATGGGGTCGCAGAGTCAACATGACTGAGCGACTGAACTGAACTGAATACAGAAATATGCTATTTCTTCTTATGTTCATTTTTTAAGTTGTACTTTTCAAGCAATTTTCCTTTTCACCTAAAATTTCAAATTTATTGGCAAATTTTAGTCATAAGCCCTTGATTATACTTTTAGTATCTATAAATTTATACTATATTCTTTTTTACTCTCAACATTTTTAAAAATGTCTAGTTCAGGGTTAAACAATTATATTATTTTTCCCCCAAAGCCAAACTTTGACTTTTGTATTGGTTTCCTATTGCCATGTAACAAAGTACTACAAACTTTGTGGCTTAAGACAACACGACAGTATTCTCTTACAGTTCTGGAAGCCACAAATCCAAAATCAGTTTCACTGGGCCCGAATGAATGGTTTCAGTTAGTCTGCACTCACTCTGGAGGTTGTAGGGGATAATCCATTACCTTGCCTTTTCCAGTTCCTAGAGTTGTGGTAGTGCCTTTCCTCTATCTTCATAGCCCAAGAATATCATCTTGGTTTCAGTTGTCTCATCACCTTCTATCTCTGTAGTCAGATATTTCTTTGCCTTCCTCTTATGAAACACTTGTGATTACATACAGGGTTTACCCAAATAATTGAGAATAATCTGCCATTCTTAAGATCCTTAATTTTGTCACCTCTACAGTTCCTTTTGTCGCATGAGGTAACATCCAAAGGTTGCAGGGATTAAGACCCAGATCTTTTATCTTTAGAGGCCATTATTCAGCCCACCAGAGATTTGTTGATTGTTTTTCTATTGCAATTGTTGCATATGTTATTAATTCTGCCCTTATTTTTTGTTATTTTTATATTCTTCTGGTTTCACTTGCTTTTTTCCCTCCTAACCTCTTTTGATGGATACTTAGATAATTGATTTTGAAATTTTATGAATTTTCTAGTATGTGCATGCATGAAAGGTTTTAACGTCCATCTAGTATTACTTTAACTTTATCCCACAAAATCAATATGTAGCATATTTATTGTGCCAGTAAAATATATTTAAGTTTCAATTTGTTGATCATTATTTAGAATGGTTTCATTAGTTTCTGAATGTTTGGAAATATTTTATCTTTGTTTTTTATTTTAGTTTAACTCTCCTGAAGTTAAAGTATAATTTTAATCCTTGATAAACCAGCTTTTAAAATCAACCAAGTGGGTCATCTGTTTTGATAAATGCATTATGGTGCTTGTATTTTGGGTACCTTTTTCTGTGAATGTCCATTTCTGTGACAGTCCATTCCTCAGTCAAGGTAATCATCATTTGGTAATGATTCCAAATTCCTATTGATTTGGAATCATATAATGATTCATCATAGAAATGATTCCATATTCCTACTGATTCTTTTTCTGATAGTTCTATCAGTTACTGCAGGAAGTGTGCTTAAAGTCTCCAGCATAACAATAGGTTTTTCTATTTCTTATTTCAGTCCTGTGAATTTTTGGCTTCCTTACTATATTTGGGAGCTATGTTATTTTCCAGATACACATTTAGAATTATTAAAAAAAAGTCATTGTGGATTGACTTTTATTGTAAAATATCTTTTATCTCTATAAATGCTTTATATCTTAAAATCTACTTAGATATTATAGCTATACCAGCTTTATTTTAATTAAGATTCACAAGCATGTCTTTTTATTTCTTATCTTGCAGCTATATCATTACCTTCAGCTTTTTTTATTTAAAAGAATCTACAGTTTGTCTCTTATAAATGTCATATAATTTAAAAATTCCTTTGTGAAAATTGTTGCCACTTCCTCCCTTTTCTTGAAATAATTTGTGTTGTCTTAGTATTATTCTGTATATATGGTTAGTTAAACTCTGAGGTAAAAATATCTGGGCTTAGAATTTTTTGATGGGTAGTTATTTAATTATGGTATTAATTTCTCTAAGAGTCATGTGACTTCTAAAACTTTCTCTTTTTAGTAAAGTTTTACTAAACATGGTTTGATAGTTTTTATAGACATAAATCTCTAGGATGTGGATCTATAGGACCTAAAGTTATGGGTTATGTACAGTAATGTTGCTTAACATTTAAACATTTAGATATTAGATTCTAACTTAATTCTAAGGTTATCAGGGATTATATAATTTATAACTTTAATCTCTGAAGTGTGTTGAGACTTGCTTTAAGGTCCAGAATATGTTCTGTGTGTTAATTCTTGTGCACTTAAAAAATATTGCATATTCTGTAGTATTAGATATAATTTTCTATCTTTGCATATTAGAACAGTTTCATTAATCTTGTTTTTCATATTTTCTACATCTTTTTTCCATCTGGGATCATCTTAAGTCTGAAGAAATTCCTTTTGTTTTTCTTGTTGTATGTGTGCACTGATAATACATTTCTCTGAGAATGTCTATTTTCTTTTGTTTTGGAAGAAATTTTGCCAAATATAGAATTTTAGGTTAGCATTTTATTTTTGGAAACTGTAACAATGCCATTTTATTGTCTTCTGTTTTTTTTAAATGGCCAATGTTGAGAAGTAGGCTCTCATTTTTATTGTTATTCTCTGCACAACAATACCACTGCACTCCGTGCCCAGTCCTCACACTCTGAGTGCTTTTGATTCTTTTTGTTTTTGGCTTTCAGCAACTTAACTATAATATGCCTAGGTATGATTTTCCTTTTACTTATCCTACTGTGGGTCATTGAGCTACTTGAATATGTGGGTTGATGTCTTTCATCATATCAGGAAATTCTGATTTTTAACCATTATTTCTTCAAATATTGCCCTTACTGTCCTCTCCTGTTCATCTGGGATCGACAAAGGATATGTATGTTTATTGTGTCCCAAATTCCTCTTACATTCCTATTCTGGTTTCTTTTCTTCTTTATATATTCAATTTAGAGGTATTCTCTTGGGCAGCCTTCTAGCTCACTTGCATTGTCTTATGCTGTGTACAGTCTGCTGTTAAACTCATTCAGTGAGTTCTTAAACTCTCATAGTGTATTTTGTATTTCTAGGGTGCACAGCTCTTTTTTATAGATTGTAATCCTCTGTTAAATATATCATATTTTCACCTAATTTTATTTTTCAAATTATTATTTTTTTAATTTATTGTTCTGAATGTCATGTGGGATTTTAGTTCCTTGACCAGGTGTTGAACCCATGCCCCTTGTGGTGGAAGTGAGGCGTCTTAACCACTGGTCTGCAATGGACGTCTTGTTTTCATCTATTTAAAAATATTCTTTTCTCAATTTATTTATCATATTTGTCACAGTCATTTTAAAGTACTAGTCTATTAACTTTAGTATGTGAATCACCTCTGGATAAGCTTCTAATAATTATAATTTTTTGATTGTCAACCATTACTCATGCTTCCTTGCTCATGTAGCAATTTTTAATTATATGTTTGGCATCATGAAAGATATTATAGAATCATAATAATTTGATCTTCCACTGATAGGGATTGAGTTTTGTTCTGAGAAGCAATTACATTTCGGACTGGCAATATAGAAACATCATGTGGACATTTGATTTTAAGCTTTAATAGGGTGTGTCTATTTGGTGTTGCCCTTAATCTTATAGTACAGGACTTCTAGTGCATTGTGTTTTTGGCATCTCCAAAAATCTCCTGGATATTCACCAAGGGTTTTTCTCTTTGGCTGGGGTGGAATGCCAGCATCTCTCCCATTTGTGCAATATCTGAAATCAAATCTCTGTTCAGATCTCAGACCCTCCATAACAGTTCTCTGCTAGAATTCTTAGAATCTTGCCCTATGAAGGTGAAGCCTCAGATCTGCCAAGAGCCTTTTTTTTTTTTAAACGCCTATTCTGTTGCTTTCTTCTCTCTAGTTCCCTACTTTCAAAATTTCAGCCAGTTTAGTAGTTCTGTTTCCTCTGCCCTGTGTGACTGATTGCTCTTCACTTTCACAAGTGGCAGATTAGAAATTATGCCAGGAAGACAACTTGGGTAAATATGGGGCTTAATTGGGTCCATCTTTTCACTCAAGGATTAAATCATGTGTTCTTTTCTTCCAGTATCTGAAAACTTTTTTTTTTCTTTTGATTAAACTCATAATTGCCTATGGCAAAGCTTGTTATCTTTTTAATGTCTTTTGGATCTTTTGTTAAATTCCTCTCTTCATTCCTGATATCACTTTATTATACTTTATCTATTTTTCCTTGATCATTTGTGCCAGAGGATTATCCACTTCTTATTCTTTTCAAAGAAATACATTTGCTTTTGTAGATTTTCTCAATATTTACTCTTATTTTTGCTATTTTTTCACTTCAACTTTCTTTCAATTTGTTGTTTCTCCTTATCTTCTTAAGATTGATCTAATCTTAATAATTTTCAGCATTTTAATTTTACTAATGGGTGGTGCTCGTGGTAAAGAACCCTCTTGCCAATGCAGGAGACCTAAGAGACACAGGTTCGAGTCCTGGTTTGATCTCTGGATCGGGAAGATCCCCAGGAGAAGGGCATGGCAACCCACTCCAGTATTCTTGCCTGGAGAATCTCATGGACTGAGGAACCTGGTGGGCTACAGACCATAGGGTTGCAAAGAGTTGGACACAACTGAAATGACGTAGCACAATACAAGCATTCAAGATTATAAACATTCCTCTAGATAATGCTTTGGCTATATCCCTCAGATTTTTCTATGTCATGGTTTATTCAGGTCAAAATGTTTTATAGTTTTCTTTGTGTTTGATTATTTGAATCATAAATTATTTAGAACTATATTTCTTAATTTACAAATGTATGTGATGTTCTAGTTATTTTGTTGTTGATTTCCAGTACAGTTATGTTTTATTTAGAAAAGATATATACTCTCTGGTTTCAAATATTTGAAATATTTTTGTGAGTTGCTAGTATATACTTAGTACGTAGTCAATTTTTATAAATCTGTCTTCAAACACCAGATGTATTCTCTAGTTCCTATATATATGTCCAAAGGATCAAATTTGCTAATTGTGTCTCTTTAAATCTTCTTATATTCTTAATATTTGGTGCCCGTTCTCTTGTATCATGAGAGAAGTGTTTTTAAAATCCCCCACTATAATTGTTCTTCACCTATATCTTCTATCAGTTTTTTTTTTAATGTATTTTGAAGCAATGTTAGGTACATAGTGGACTTCCCTGGTGGTTCAGATGGTAAAGTGTCCGCCTGCAATGCAGGAGACCCAGGTTTGATCCCTGAGTCCCGAAGAGCCCCTGGAGAAGGAAATGGCAACCCACTCCAGTACTCTTGCCTGGAAAATTCCATGGACAGAGGAGCCTGGTGGGCTACAGTCCATGGGGTCGCAAAAAGTCCGACACAACTGATCGACTTGACTTTCTTTCTTAAAATACATATTTAGACTTTCATTTTTAACTTAATCTTCCTTATATTTATTTTTTTTATTTTTTAAATTTTATTTTATTTTTAAACTTTACATAATTGTATTAGTTTTGCCAAATATCAAAATGAATCCATCACAGGTATACATGTGTTCCCCATCCTGAACCCTCCTCCCTCCTCCCTCCCCATACCATCCCTCTGGGTCGTCCCAGTGCACCAGCCCTAAGCATCCAGTATCGTGCATCGAACCTGGACTGGCAACTTGTTGCATACATGATATTTTACATGTTTCAATGCCATTCTCCCAAATCTTCCCATCCTCTCCCTCTCCCACAGAGTCCATAAGACTGTTCCTTGTTCTATAGAAATACTTTTTATGTTAAAGTTTATATTTTATTAATATAGCTACCAAGGCTTTTTTCCATGCTATATTTTTCATATCCTTTTATAATGTTTCTGTATTTTTATATGTATTTAATGTAATAAATTAGTACTAATCTATGTATTTGGCTGTCAATCCACTTTGATTTTTTGGTTTTTTAAATGAATTATGCAGTATATTAGTATCTATTGAATAACTATGTTTTTGTTTAAATTATGTGATTTTCATTTGTCTGTATGGATTTATTTTGTTTTTTTCTCCTTTTGTCTTTTATTTGACTTACAGATGTTTTCTTACCATTCTATTTTTCCCTCTATTGTTTTAGAAGATATGAAACTTTAAAGTTATTTTTATAGCTATCCTACCATTATAGCATGTATTCCTTTATATTAAAGTATAATATTAATATTTTACCTTTCTGTCTTCAAATGCATGGCTTTTAAAATACTTCATTTTCATGTGCCTGCTTCCCAAATGACTTATTATAGTTGTCTTGTAACCTAAAAAATACACATGCACACACATAATAATACAATAGTTATTATCTCTCTTTCTAAAAAAATAAGCTCAGTGTTCATAATTTTTATTTAGGCTTATTCTTATATTTGCCATTTTCTTTTTTCTTTACTACTTGCATCTCTGACTTTCTGAGATTATTTTCCTAGTGACTGAAAAACAATGTTCAGAATTTTAAAAATTCAGTTTTTGATGTATTTGTCCATTGACAGACCATTAAGCTATTTTTATATCTTGGCTGTTGTGAATAATACTGCAGTGAACATGAGAATGCAGCTATCTTTGATAATCAGATGAGGATTCCTTAATTGTATGATAATTCTGATCTTAGTTTTTACAAAGAACTTTCATACCATTTTCCATAGTGTCTATACTAGTTCACATTGCCACCAACAGAGCACAGGTGTTCTCTGTTCTTTCCATTTTTGGTAATGCTTTTTATCCCTTATCATTTTGATGATAGCCATCCTAACAGGGGTAAGATGATGTCTCATTGTAGTTTTGATTTGCATTTCCCTGATGATTAGTGATATGGATTACCTTTTCATATTACTGTTGTTCATTTGTATGTCTTCTTTGGAAAAATGTCTACTCAGTTTGTAAATTTTTTAATTGGATTTCTTGTTTGTATTACTGAAATAAATCCACATGTAGTCAACTGATATTTGACAAAGGCTCTCTATTCTGTTCCATTGGCCTGTGTGTCTATTGTTTTTTGCCAATACCTTACTTTTTGATTATTATAGCTTTGTAATATAGTTTAAAATCAGGAGGTGTGATGACTCTAGCTTTGTTCTTCTTTCTTAGGATTGCTCCAACTATTTGGGGTGCTTTGTGGTTCCATACACATTTTCTGATTTCTCTATTTCTGTGAAAAACATTATTTGAATTTTGATAAGGATTGTATTGAATTAACAGCACTGTATTATATACTTGAAAGTTGCTAAGACTTGATCTTAAATGTTCTTACCACAAAAAGAATTGATAACTATATGATGTGATAGAAATATTGATCTTAAACTTTGCTTTGATTGTTATTAATATAGTTACACTAGGTTTCTTTAGTATTTGTTTACGTGGGATCTCTTTCCCATTCTTTTGTTTTCAGATTTTATATCCTATATATAGTATTATTCATAATAGAAAAATATTTTTGATTTTTCTTTTCCTATTTAATATGACAGGGTATCAGTTTTTATTTAATATAATATTGGATATGTTTGAGTTATATTTACCAGTTTTCTGTTTTATTTTTAATTTTTCTATTTCTATATTTCTTCTTACTATCTCTCTGCTTTCCTTTTGATTTGTTTTTATTATCATTAAAAAAAATTTCCCACATATTAATTTCTTGAAAGTGAAGATTTTAGTCACTGAGTCATGTCTGACTCTTTGTGACCACATGGACTGTAGCCCACCAGGCTCCTCTGTCCATGGAATTCTCCAGACAAGAACACTGGAATGGGTTGCCATTCCCTTCTCCAGGGGATATTCCTGACCCAGGGATCAAACCCTGGTCTCCTGCATTGCAGGCAGACTCTTTACCATCTGAACCACCAGGGAAGTCCATTAATTTGTTAGCTCTGTCTTTTATTGATTGCACTAAAGTACAACATACAATTTTTCTTCTGACATCCACTATTATAATGTATTTAATTGTATAGTTTTTGCCTCTCCAAATAGCTTGTTACTCATCTAGACAATGTTCTACTGGATTTGTCCAACTATTTGCACTATTGATTGTTCCAAATACCTTCTTGCTTCTCTGAGTCATATCTGACATCTTTTATTTTATTTTCTGATCACAGAACTGTCTAAAATTTAAGTATGAGTTTACTATTAATAAATTGTTTCTGTTTTTCTAAAAATTTTGCTTATATGTTCATTTGCTTGTATTTTCACTGGATATAGAATTCTACGTTGGTGGGTTGTTTTTTTTTTTTTTTTCTTTTATTCTGTCAGCATTCTCAAGACACTGTTGTTCTCTTTTTACTTTTTCTGGCTTACATAATTTTTATTGAAAAAATAACAGTCAGTCTTTTTCTCTTGAACATAATATGCCTTTTCCTGCAGTTGCTTTTAGACTTAATTTTTTTTTTAGCTTTCATATTATATATTACTATATCATATTATATTGATGTGTTAAGATGCTGTTTTATCCATATTAATCCTTGTTAGAATTTACAGTTCAACTTGTATCCATTCCTTGTAATATTTTATAAATTTTTAAAACATTTCAGCCATTATCTCTTTAATCCACTCCCTTCTCTTTCTGAAAGTCTGAGATTTTCAACATGTCTCATTTGACTTTTGTGCTCTGTTTGAATCTATCTTCTTCTTTCTTTCAAAATTTAATCTTAAATTTTCTTCTAACTTATTTTCCAGTTTACAATCCTCTCTTTCAGCTTTATCTAAAATTTTGTTGAGTCTATTTATTGAGTTCTTATTTGCAAGCTATTGTATCTTTTAGTTCTAGAATTTCGGGTTGGCTCTTTTTTACAACAGTTTACCGGTTTTCTGCTCACAGTCTCAATACTGTCGTTTAATATAGAGGACATATTAATTACCACTATTATAAATTCTGTGTCTATTAAGCCCACTGCCTAGATTTTCTATAGATCCTTTGTATAGGCTTTTTTTTTTTTTTTACTAAGTTTTCAGTTATATCTTAATTTTTTTCCATGCCTGGTTATTAATTGTCAAATATTGTATATGACTGTATTATCATATCTAGATTCTCTAGGTGGTGTTTTCATCCTCCAGACACATTTAGGGTAGAGAAGTTAGCAATATAGAATCTAGTTATTTAATCAGGAATTAAAGTGGATCTGGGCTTCAGTACATACGAGGACTGCTTTATTTTCAGTTTCTACTTAACTTTTAAGATGTAATAACCTTTGAAATCCAGACTTCCCTGGTGGCTCAGACAGTGAAGCGTCTGTCTACAATGTAGGAGACCTGGGTTCGATCCCTGGGTTGGGAAGAATCCCTGGAGAAAGAAATGATGACCCACTCCAGTACTCTTGCCTAGAAAACCCCACGGAAGGGGGAGCCTGGTGTCCATGGGGTGGCAAAGAGTCGGACATGACTGAGCAACTTCACTTTCGCTTTCAACCTTTGAAATCCATACTGAAAGCCTGGATTCATACTAGGGCAAATCCTCTTGAACTCTAAATTTTGTCTTTTCAAACTTGTACATCTGTTAATATATCTCTCATACTGCATGTAATCTGCCATTGCTTTGATGTAAGCAGTTCCAGATATGGGACTCACCTTGATGAACTTTCCTTTTCTCCTTAGAACCTTTGAATCTCTCCAGTGACTTCAAACAAATATTTTTAAAATATGTATGTCCAAATTCTGGAGTTGTTTTCAGTGAGATAATTGGTCTGAAAGCCATGCGCTATTAGTGGATAAACTCTAATTTGTGCTCTGCATTTTTTAGTTTTAGTTCCCTATAGATAGTTTCAAGTATGTCTTTTATTTCTTTAAACATAGTAAATGTAGTTGCTTCATAAATTGTGTCTGATAATTTCTGTATCTGATGTGCTCCTATTTGTACTGTCTGCTCTTTGTATTATTTCTGGCTCAGTGTACCTCCATTTCTTTGTGTGCCTTGTTGGTTACTTTGACATGTGTATTGCATTAAGGTGCATTCTACCCCAGAACTTTTACATTTGTTTCTGACTAACACATGTGACTGTGATCAGTGGAAGACACTTAATCCTGCATAAAATGTGAAGTTCTTAAAAACCTCTAGAGAGCAAATCTACTGGGGCACTGGCCAGGGACAACACTTGTTCAAAGAATATTTACCTTTTCTTTCTGTTCTCACAATTTTTCTTCGAGGACCTACAAGGCACTGCTTATGAGTCATTTTACATCATGTGCCCAATCCCAAATTAATGTGGGGGAGAGTCTTTTCTCAGATTCCCTGCTGTGGGCAGGCCCTAGATCTTGACTTTCTTCTCTGTTCTGTACATACCATGTGTTGGCAAATTTGGCACATGTCTTCAAGGTAAAAGCAGCTTGTTAATGTATGCACTTTATATCTCTGTGTTTCCTTCTTACCGACACTTAGGTTTGTGCTTGCAGTTTCTGATCAGTGCATTATCCCTTAAGTGGCTTTAAAGGGATTTTGAATATATTTAGCATTTTAATTTTTATCATTGGAAGTTTTGGTCTAAATAAAATTATTCATCATTATTGGAAATAAAAGTTGCCTATCTTTTTTGCTTTTAATGTACTGAGAAAAGAAAATATGCCCTTTTGAAATGTACTTTTGGAAATTTATTGAAATTTTTAACGTATATCATTTTAGTTATTTAAGTATCCATTACACTAAATCAAAAACATTAGCTTTTATGTGTTTATAGCATTTAATATTATTGTCTCTTGAATGTTGCATATATATATTTATTTCTTCTTTGTTGTGTTTTTCATGTAAACATTTCCAATACGTGTATGTTAACATATTTTATATAGTGATTAATCTTTTGAGTATTTAAAAAAAATTAACATTTTTAATTTATCTCTGCCCAGGGATAGATGAGCAGGTTGATAATGCAAAGAGAAAATAGATGAATAGTTGTGAGGCTAAAGACAGAATCAGCTGTAGGATAGCATTTTGCTAGGGTATAATGAAAAAGATGGTAGGTTAAGAACACCAGGATATTTTTTTGTGTGTATATTTATGTCATGCAAAAATTTAAGCAGTAAGCTAGGTACTATGTCCTAGTATACTAGGACACAGTATACTTTAATTAAATACTTTAATTTTGTTTCTTTCATGTGTTTTCCTTGATAAAAAAAAATGAGTTTTGCTGTGGGTAAAACTTTAAAGGATATATAGCTGTCATTTTAAAAAAATGATTTCATGAGGAAGTGTATTGTTGTATGCAGATTTCCAGTGGAAACCTGCAGATGCTCACATAAGAAACATTCTTCCCATTCTTTTGAATAAACATGTTGCAAGCCCAGTACATTTGCATACCCAAGAGAATAATTGTTTCAAAGATATGAGCTGTGAACACATGTGGTTGTCTACCAGATTATGAACACCAGACTTGAGACATATATTTTTCAGGTGTACAGCTTGAGGAAATTATTGAATACTCAGCACAAATGCTATGTCTTGGGGAATATTTGGAGAAATGTAGGTGCTACTGTATTTTGAATAATCATTCCCTCTAGCTTTCATTGTGACTGATGGAAAATTTATTTTATTTTCCCTTGACAAAGGGAAAGCAAAATTGTAGCTATCTTACTGCATAGTTTGTTAAGCAATTTCCATTTTTACTTACATTTCACAGATGTTCTGAAATGGTTAAGCAAAAAAATGTTTCAACTCATGAGAAAGTTATAACAAAACACATCCATCAGTTGGTTAAAAAAATATATGTATATGTGTGTGTGTGTGTGTGTTATTGGTAACACTGACACACACACACCAAAGCAATGGTTTTAGACCAGTGCAGTAATTTCATGCTTTATGAGTGAGAAGTTATAAAGTCCCATACTAAGGCTGAATGTTTGGTTTTTCATTTATCTTTAATAATTTATTACAGGGTTGCTGATAGGTGATGAAAGATGTTTAGATACACATGAAGCCTAGCAGGTCCTATAGATCTGAAGTTCAAGTCCTCAACCTATTACCTTACAAATCTGTTATCAGTTCAGTTGCTCAATCGTGTCTGACTCTTTGCGACCCCATGGACTACACCATACCAGGCTTCCCTGTCCATCATCAACTCCCGGAGCTTGCTCAAACTCATGTCCATCGAGTCGGATGCTTATGCTTATTAAATTGGCTCCAGATTTTATTTTTCAGAGAAATCCCCAAATACCTAATTTTCAAAGATATGGTCAGTGTTAGCTGTATCTTTTCTTAAATAACAGAATGTGGCAACCATGTAACCTGCTTTGTCCAGGCCAGAGGTAATTACTACTATTGTCCCTTATGATTTCAAAAGGTACAACTTCAAATGATAAATTATATGGCTACTCTACGAAAAGGCAAAGATTCATAAAATTTGGAAGGAAGAAAATTGGTCTAATAATACATATGTACTGTATACCCTCCCCTAAGTAGGGCATTCCATCTGTTATCAAACATTTTCTCCCTATTCTTTGGTTTGAAGTATATCATTTACATTTTGGTTAGAAGTATGTTCAGAGTATTTTAGCTTGGAAGTTATATTAAAAAAATTACTATCTTTTATAATTGAATTGATGAATCCTACACAAATTTGTCTCAGGATTTTCCTATGATAGAGTAAGGAAAGCTCTTTATGTTAATTCATTTTAATGGTTTATCCTGCAACAATTTCCATTATTTTTTCACTGTTATTTGCCTATAAATGTCTGTAAATATAAACAACTTTCAGAAAATATTCTGATATGCCAACTAAATGTATTTATGTGAGGATGTTATTCCTGTGGAATGCTGTCAAAGTTTTACAGTAACAAGCCAATGATCTGTGAATTAATTTTTCATGTATCATCAGTCATTGATTTCTTACTTTAGAGAAAGGTATGCTATCCTTAGGTCAGATTTTCAGATAACTAAGTCTATTTTGGGCTTTATTTTCTCTTTTATATTAAAATTTTTGACCTTTAGTTTCTCTGTTCTGGAAATTGGATGATTAGAAAGCTGATTAGACATCAAACCAGATGGCACGTAGGAGGTATATCACAAAGTTCTTACAGTCTTTCTCAGTGTATGTCTTGTATACACTTGACCAACTGAGAACTCTCAAATATCATGAATGCTTTTGAATTTGAGATTAAAAAAGTAACAAGAAGCACAAAGATTCATGAAAAAATTAGGTTTTATGGAGCCAGATACATTCAGCGTAGTCTTCTATTCCTCTATATGTGGAGTACTCTTGTATACTTATAATCATATTTATGATCTTAGGAAACTAAAAGAGCCTTAATTAACTGTTCAGAAACTCTTTAGGTAATAGTAACAGTCATGTTTTTAAAAATATTTTAAGCAGGGAATCTGAGCCTTCAAAAAGTTACTGACTAACCTTTAAGTTAGTTTTTAAAAACGTAAATCATACAAGTCTGAAATCATTCCAGATAATTGTAGTTTTGAAATTTTCTATTATAAAAATATAGAAATAATGTCATATTTATTCTGTTGGAGTAAAAGTCAATAGCCATCTTTAGTATATGTATCTATCATCTGATACTAAGCGTGATCAGAATTCAAAATGAAAATACTGTATTACCTTTTTAAATTTCTGTACTGTGATTATATCCTTTATCAATGTTAGGGTGTATGAGAAGGGGACTACCATCTTTTAATAAGGTTATTAATTCTGTTTCTAATATTCATTGTTTAGGTTTGGAATATGTGTCAGGTGATATTCAGACTTACAATAAAGTAATTGTATCATAATATAACACTTGAAATTTCTTCTAAATCAAGAAGTTAGAAATGAAGAGGCTACACTCACTTTTTCTTTGTTTTTTTTCATTGGAAGAAAAGCCTTGATTGTTAACTTTCTCACTGCCAAGTAACAAACTGCCCAAGTATCTATTTCTTATAGCAGTGAACAACATTACTTTCTTTACTCATGATTGTGGGTAACTTTAAGATAATTCACCAGTTATTGACTTCTGTGATGCATAGCCTTAAATATTTAATATAGATGCTTATATTTGATGAAGGTATTCCCTAGTTTTTCATGAACTTAGCAGATGTGTAGTCAACAATCTGTAGTTCCATGGGAAGTATATGCCATTACCAGTGAGTGATTTCACAGTTTGTAATACCACACACAGTTCTGAGATCTTAATCTGTAAGCTTTCTCCTTTTGAGTCTCTGCTTACCCGTCACATTCAGCGTGAGTTTTCTGGTAGCCCAAATGCTTGCCCAACCTAGTGAATATCCCCATTTATCCTGCTCTAAATGCCCACGAAAACCTCAGCTTGTTTGATGTTGTTTTTGATGAATCACATTCACAAGGTTTTTGATTTTGTTTTGGTTGTATCTAAAATGAGAAAAGGAAATCAGGGACCTGTCTGTCAGCCACATTAGAAAAGAGAGACATTTCTAAGACAGGAAATACATAAAACAGCGAAGAGACTGTTGAGTAGGGAGGCAAATTCAGATAAAATTCAGATGCTTTTTATTCCTGATGTGGAAGCTCGGCTAGATGTGATTATTATGGGTTTGAAATTGAGCTCTACCCCACATCTTCCCCACATATATATGGTTTGCCTTTAGTTGTTGACATAGTATCTGTAATATTAAAATATTACTTAAATCCTCATATTTTATGATATATTTTTAAACTACAGCATGTAAGAAAATAGTGCAGCTTATGGAAGCATAACCCCCCAAACAAGCAGGTATACTGCAGAGAAACAATAATAAAGCATGCATCATGCCAGGTAATAATTTAAATGAAATAGATTATGTTTTCATAATACCTAATACAATAAAATCCACATATGTTAAATTCTTGATTAATTGAGTTTTCTTCACATTCTTGGTTTGTATTTATTCTAAGATAGAAATAACTGTACTTCAAAGGTTAAATGTTTTCAGCAACCATTTCAATTCTACATAGATTTAAAGTTTCTAAATATTTAGAAATTACACCAATGTCAACCATCATTTCCTTTCAAAATTTGTTCCATTGGAGCAGATAATAGATTCCCACTTTCAACTGCACAGTTAGGTGTTTTCTTTTATTTTTGAGTGTACCTTCTCTTCAGTATTTCTTTGCACAGAATTTTGGAATTTTGTTCCTCTCATGTTTTATTGAAAAGGCTCTCTGCCATTATATCATTCCGTTTTCCGGTTTTATCCTTTTGTCTGAAGGCACGTTGCAGCATGCCTGGTTTAAGGACTCTAGACAGCGAGAGAAATGGACAGCCAGGAGAGTATCTCTAGTCAAGGTTGAAAGGGAGCATGGAGCTTTCTAAACGGAACGCCCTGAATGGGGGACATTTAGGTTATTGCCATGACAATTCTAATTGTTGGAACTTTATTCTTATTATGGTCTTTATTCAGTTGGATTCACCCTAACAGCACACACAGACGAGTCACTTTAATTTCTGGGCTGGTTTTGGAGAACATGTAGCCAAGAATCATCATCTTTTTGTTGCGATAACAAAACACACGGTCAAGGGGGGTCTAAATGGAATTGCATTTTATAGGCCTGCAGAGATCGGTATGAAGTAAGACACGCTCTCTTTGACCCCTGGAGGCTCTCTCTAACAAATGATGGGGCTACATTTTTAAATTACAGGAGATTCCAATTACTGTGAAATTATGGGGCTCTGTGAGCTCCCTCTACGGGCTAATTTAACGTCTGCAAATTATATTTTGTCTTCTTCTTCTTTTTTTCCCACTCGTCTTCCCATTTTTCCCCCAACAAAGCCTCTGTGTGGCCTCTGGGATGGGGTGGCCACCTAAGGGCCCTGAGGTTGTGCTCCTTGGAGCGTGTGCAAGATGGCTGCCCCAAGGCTGTTTGAAGCTGGCGCGTTTGAAGCAGCCGCGCGTGTTTGAAGCTGCGGCATTTGAAGCTGTCGGGCTTGAAGCTGGCGCGTGTGTTTGAAGCTGCGGCATTTGATGTTGCTGAGGACGTTTGTAAATTTGAGACAGACTTTAATATTGTTAGACGGTAGGGGAGTCCTTTTCAACCCCCTTTTCATTTTTTTTTTTTTACTTGAACTTTTAAAAAAGTTTTATTTAACTTTTTTTTTCCCCTCGACTATTTTAACTACTTATGTCAGCGGAGGAATGCTGTGATTCAGAGCCATTATTGTAAGGAGGCTGTTATGTATTTTTAGTGCTGCTGGGACCATAGGAATTCTTGAGTGGCTTTGACTGGATGCAACAATGTGGAGAATAATCCCAACTGTGAAAAGTGCTACTGTGGCCACAGGACAGTACAGAATAATTTTGAAAAAGGACAATCTCCTTGTTGCTTTTAGAAGAAGGCCGTGTGTGCCCGCTGTTGCATTTGCAAGATTGATGAGTGTAGAGGTAGAACAAATGTGTGGTGAGTAGAAGTAGCTGGGGATGCATAGGTATAGGAATTAAATTTGCAGCTTCCCAGGAGCAAAGCATTTTCTGATTTCTTCCTATGCTTTACCCCTCCCTCCAATTTCTGTAAGAGCTAGAGAGAAAGGTGGATGTCATTATGAAACAATCGCATCGACTCTGTGGACTCTACTGTAGAGATATATGGTGTTTTGTATGGAGAGTGTCTCCTTTGTGAGAGAACGGAATGAGTGTCTCTGATGTTGGAAAAGGAAAGAACACAGATGGTTATCTTATAGTTGTAGATCGTGGTTTGGGAAACACTTTGATTGGAAGAACCCTGGATGTGGCAGTGAAAAAAGTGGAGAAAAATGTGGAAGGAGTCATGAGTTAACAAACCCAAAATTGATTGGATGAGAAACACTTTGGTTTAGGTACAAATGATTTTTGATGTAATCCCCAGCCTGGAGGAACTTCATGAACTTGCATGCAGAGTTGATGAAGTAAGACATGTTCTACTGTTGTCTGTGATTCTCCTAGAGTTGGTGTGGGTTAGGAAGCCACTTGAATGAGCTGGCCATCAGTTTTTTCCTTTGGAAGTAGAACATTGCCTTCTGCTATTGATCTTTCTCTTGAAAATTAAGTAAGGGTTTCTTGATTTTGGCTATTTGTCAGAACTTGAACCTATTTATTTACATCTCTACCACCATTTTTTTCTCCCTTTGGGTAGAATGCAAATTCTATAAAATATACATCTGCTTTTCAGTGGTATTTGAACTGTATATCTACCCAGGATTGAGGTGTTTTGTTTAGTATTTCATTGATTTTGACAAACATCTACAATTCTTTTAAGTTCACTGAAAAAGCTGTATGTTAAATATGTATCATTAAAATTGAGTTATTGCCTTTAATCTATAAAGAACTGAATTTTACTCTAATAAATATTTTAAATGTGTTATTTACCTATTTAAGAGTAAGATGTGCCTTGTACACTTTTTGAATGATGAAAACATTTCACATTCCTTCATAGAAAAGATGATCTTGGACTATTTTCTTATAAATAATTGTTTTTAAGAATTTCTCTTCAATAGCTCAACATTCCTAATTTTGTAGAAATGGAAATTTGCGAAGTATTTTCCTTTGTATTGTATAGATGCATTTTCTACTCCAGCTTTTTATAGTTAGCTTCTTCAATTGTATTCCTTTGAATTCATTTGTCTTTTCCATTCTATTAGCTAATCGTTTATTTTACAGTGTTACTGTTTTACCAAATTTTATTTCAAACTTCATATGTGCTATTGATATCATTCATTGAGAACTAAGTTCTTGCAGGTTTCAAGTCTAATGTTGTAAAAATCTATCTATTATGACAAATCGTTTTGTAAGTTACAAGACATTAGAAACTAAGCAACATGGAAAGTACTATATAAAATTAGTGGCTCAGGATAATTGACTGTTTTCAGATATAGCATTTTTATAACTTTGTTAAAAAGCTCATAAACTAAAGGAGCAAGGACAATACACACATATGGCACACACACCAGTGCATGGGAGCTCATGCTGTGTGTGTGTGTATATATACTTGTTATTTTTTATTATAAATCTGCCTGATTAGTTCTGACTTTTTCTCATTCCTCAACTTCTGTAATAACTCATTTAATCCATATTACTGTTTTTGTAAGCTTAGAATTTTTAAAGAGAATCTCCCTTTATGAAATTTCTTTATTTTCACATAGTTTATACAGTCCAGTGATCTACCTTTTTGTGAGAAAAGAATTGCTTGAGAATAAGTGAGCACTATGTGCATTTTATTGTATCTTTGTATAGGCATCTTCAAAGAAAAGGGATAAATGTTGAAAACTGATAATATCTTACACAGTAAGGAACTTCTGGGAAAGTTTAATCAGTTTGGCTGTATGTTCCACATCACTCATGTTCCTTCCTGGTTCATGCCTAGAAGTTGCTTCTTATTTTTAAAATCTTTATTGTGATTTTTTCACATACTTTTTAGTTTTGCTCATTTTATTAAATTAAAATTAGTTTCACATAACTTTTCTTTTTAATGGATTTCCACTCATATGTGCTTGTTTCAGGAAGTTCCAAAAAATGTGGGCTGTTAACCTGAATAAGGATATTTCTTTGTTGTCTGTGTATGGTTCTCTAACTTGATTTTTCCATCATATAACAATTTCTCTGCCACTACCAGTGTTCTCTTGCATCCTACCATGACAAAGTTGATGATTTGCTTCCTATGGTAGGTAAATAATAAGTAACTTCCTGAGTAGGATCCAAGTCAAAAACATCTTTATCCATGACGCAGCAACATGACCCCGTTTTTTTGCAGCTCTTACTAATATCTCTATTATAGAGCCAGATCCTTGTTGTTTAGCCATTTACCTACTAAATGGCTAAATATTATATAAGTTTATTGATTTTACTTGTTATATAGATATGAAATTTATTATGACCTCACATTGTTGCTTTTTCTTTTCTCCTTTATTATCCTCTTTTTAAGGCAAATACAGATGAAAATTATGTACATAAAATTTAAATATTTAGTTCCTTTTGTGTTATTTTAAAATCATCTATAAGACTTTCCTGGTGGCTCAGATAAAAGGTAAAGCGTCTGCCTATGATACAGGAGACCCGGGTTCAATCCCTAGGTTGGGAAAATCATCTATAATTGAGGTTTAATTTACATGTAATGAAATTCACTAATTTTGAATACATAATTCAGTGAGTTTTGATGGATATATGTATAGATACATATACATATCTGTGTAACCACCACCACAGTCATGCTATTGAGCATACTCATCATCCCCAGAATGTCTCTCCTAGCATTTTGAAGTCAGTTTCCTGCATTCATCCTCTGGCCCTGGCTCCCAGCAGCCACTGATCTTTCTCTCACTAGAATTTTGCCTTTTTTAAGAATTGTGTATTAGTGAAATCATACAGTATGTGCTCTTTTGTGTCTATCTTCTTTCACTTAGCACAGTGTTTTTAAATTTCATTCATGTTGTTGTGTGAATCATTAGATTTTTCATGTATTGCTGAGTAGTATTCTGCTGTATAGATATACCATAATTTTGTTTATGCATTTACCTCTTGATGATCTCTTTTGTTCTTTCTAGTTCTCTGATTATAAGCAAAGTTGCTGAGAATATTTGCATATAGGTTTTTTTGTGTGAACCTAAATTTTAATTTCTCTTGGATAGACATCTAGTAGGACTGCCTAATTACATGGTACACATATGTTCAGGTTTCTAAAAAACTATCAGCCTGTTTTCCAGAGTGGCTATGGTATTTTACATTCCCATCAGCAATATATAGAGTTTCAACTATGTGTCATCTTCACCAACACTTGGGGTTGTTAGTTTTAGTCATTGTAGTGAACAAGTGAGTATATATTTATTTTCAACATTTTTTATTGTAATAATCAGTTTTACCAAGTTTATTATTATTATTACATCTACAGAATTGTATTATCCTTTTAATTTTTCATGCTTTATATTCTTTGTTACCCTGTTCTTTTGAATGCAATTAACATGTTTTCATTTCTTGCTTTCTTTTAGTGCTTGATAAAATAAAGAAGGGCTTCGCTGGTGGCTCACCTGGTAAAGAATCCGCCTGCAATGCGGGAGACCTGGGCTTCTATCCCTGGGTTGGGAATATCCCCTGGAGAAGGGAATGGCAACCCACTCCAGTATAGTGACCTGGAGAATTCCATGGACTGTATAGTCCATGGGGTCGCAAAGAGTCAGACGCTACTGAGGAACTTTTACTTTTCAAAGTAAGGAAACTAAAATTCAAGTATGAATATATAAGTAGATCAGAGTCTTGAGTAAACATGTTAAGTTGATTTTGCCTTTATTTCCTAAGAACTAGAAATATAATATTTGAAGAAGGTTACATCTGACTTAGTTTTATTAATGTGCATTTACTATTGTAGAAATTACTAATAGAATTGCTTAGTTCAAAAATAATGGCAACCTAATTTTTAGCAACTAGATTTTTAAATAAATTTTCACACAGCTTCAACAATTGAAGGATCACAATAAAAATCAGACGTGTCATTTCCTAAAATGGCTCTGTTTTTATTCTTGGCCTCATTAGGTAGCTTAGAGAACAGCGTACCATTGTCCATTTTAAAAGTCACTTTTATTTAACCCAGTACCTACTTACATTTGTCAGAATTGGTGATTTTTTAACCTTTTTTTTGTAGCACTAACTGTTCTCAGATCTCTGGCTTTGTTCCCTGGATGTTAAAAAGACACGTTGTCACTTTGTTAAAGTCCTTCTTTAAAAATCCAGTGTAAATGAGAATTGTCATCATCTCTATTGCCCTATTCTTTTCTATCTGAGAGTGTTTCATTTCAATATATGCTGGGTCTCTAATTTTTCTCACTAAGGCTCAGTTACTACTTCAGAATAATTACTTGGCTAAGTAAAATTTTTTTCACCAAAGAGTTTATATAATAGTCAAAACTGAATGCTAATGAGTTGCATAGCATTCCCTTTTAACAAAGAACCATACCTTATAAGTCAACCCTTATTTCAGAAAATGATTATAACATGTGCTTTAAACTTTGGTTAATGTGTATTCATTTTCTCATGAGTTGTTTTGTTGAATTCTGTGCTTGGAGACAAATCGAATTTCTATACAAACTTCTAGTTCTGTCAGGTCATAGATAAACAATGTGTACTACAAAGTGGAATACAGTTGACTTTGAAATCATGAATTAATCTAACTTCTTGGGAAATTCACTTTTAGTTCACGGAAGGATTTTCTGTTGAATTGGGGTTATTTTTTCATTTCATGTCTTCTCATAAAAACATGTATTTGGCACCTTTGATTTTCAATTTGGTATTATTTTAGTATGCAAAGACTTTGAGGTTATTTGTGATAATACTTTGGAAATGCTGTCAAATTTTACCTAAGAAATAACTGTCAGAGTATGCATGGGTGCTCAGTCGTGTCTGACCCCATGGACTGTAGTAGCCCGCCAGGCTCTTCGGTGTCAAAGTATAGAGGCTAGAATATTTTTGATATTTAGAAAAAAAAAGTTGAATGATATAATAAACTAATATCAGAAACAATTCAAAGTTACTTTTACAAAGTTCACTCTAGTAGCAATAGAATTATGCTTGGTATTCTGCAATTATTAAGATCAAAGGTAAAGCAACACACAAAGATTTTTTTTAGTGTTAATATGAAAATTCAGTGGTTGTTTCTTAATATTCTGAATTCTACAAGCATCTGGATTTTGAGGGGAAATTGGTTGTCTTAAATACTGATTTAAACCAAACTGAAGATACATTTATTCAATTAGCTTGTTTGTACTTTGGTTTGGGGTTGACTGATTATTCATAATGCCTAGCCTAGTATATCTAACAGATGACCAATTGTGTGTATCTTTAACTAGATTTATTTTTAGTTTTCCAGAAGGTGACACTATGTTTTCCAAGGAACATGAACTGTGGCTTTTTCTGGTGTCAAATCTCAGCAACTAGGGAGTAATTCTGAGTATCTAAGTGCACTCAAATCCTCAAAGAATTCTTGTATCTTACTCTTCTATAATAGATATCCTCTTATTCCAGCCTAAATCCTCCCTGGCAATTTGCATCACAGGAACCCCCACATCTGTTGTAAAGTAGGGTTGAATCCAAGGGAATTAAGCTCTCCCCTTCGGAGCTGTTGCTCTCATTCATGCTACACAGAGGGAGGGCATTCTTGCCTTCTCCCCAGCCTCAACCCCATTGCCTGGCCTGGAGAGCTCTTGTTAATAGTGTGTGATCCAGAAAATTGATTAACTATTTTAATACACAGTGCTTTTTAAATGTGATTCTTATAAACTAGGACGTTAGGGTATCATCCAATTTTAAATGTAAATCTTTCTGGGGGAATTTTAATATATGTTCTCTCTGATGACTTTTGAACTTTATTTTGAGATTCTTTTATTTTAAGGAAAGGAAATCAATGAGAGAATCTTAATTTACCTCTTTTACTGAATGCAGATAAGCAGATACTTTGCTTATTTGCCATGTTCTACTTTGGATTACTTCATCATTGTCCTTATGAAAAGTTTATAGCCTATTTATTGCTTCTAAATTATGTGTGTCAGAATTGATTTTTAAACGCATTTTTAGAAAAATTTCTTTTAGTTAACTGCTTTCATGCTTTCTCAGAAGTTAGAAAAATTTATAGGAAAAAGTCCCATTTAAGTTATAAGGAAAATGCACAGTGTCTTGATGTAGCATTAGCAAGGGGAAAGAAAAAAAAAAAAAACCTGTGAGAACTATATAGTGAAAATGGTGAACACTTGCTGAGACCTAAGAGATAATTTTATCAAATGAAGATGAAATATATTAAAAAATATTTATTTTTCCTGTATTAATTCATAGAATTGGTGTCATCTAACCAATAACAACAGTTGTTTTTTTTTTGTTTGTTTGTTTTTTTAATTTGCCACAGTAAACCTAGTGTTCGTTTCTCAGAATGAACGGGGGCAAATAACCAGTGCAATTGTCTTGTAAGTTATAAAGCTACAATACTCAAGGTAGTGTCATTTTGACAAAAATAATGGAGAAAAAGAAAATCAAGACAAATTCAATAAATAAGACTTTACTGAGTTGGTATCATAAATCAATGGAAGGATGGACTCTTAAAGATGTAGTCCAGGGACAATTATTTAATATGTTTGGAGAAAAATCAGTATCTAGTCTCACCTCATATCATATACCAATATAAATTCTAGATGAAGTAAAAAGAAATGTAAAGTAAAAACTGATATCTCTTGATACTGTAAAAAATAGAGTTAACTGTTTGATTTAGTAGTGATAGTTTTAGCATATGAAATAATGGAAAAAATCATAAAGGGAAAACCTATAGATTTGACTACATAAAAAATTAATAATTTCTGAATAACAACAACAAAAATCTGAAAAAACTAATAGCAGCAGTTCTTTTGAAAATTTTGTATCTTTATGGTCAAAGAGCTCATAGAAGTCAATATGCAAAATGCTTCAAAAATATGGACCAAGTATAGGTTTTAGATGAGCCAAAAAGATTTTTTAACATATTAAAAAAAGTTCAGCTTAATTTGAAATCAAACCTGCTGCTGCTGCCGCCAAGTTGCTTCAGTCATGTCCGACTCTGTGCGACCCCATAGACGGCAGCCCACCAAGCTCCCCCGTCCCTGGGATTTTCCAGGCAAGAACACTGGAGTGGGTTGCCATTTCCTCCTCCAATGCATGAAAGTGAAAAGTGAAAGTGAAGTCGCTCAGTCGTGTCCGACTCCTAGCGACCCCATGGGCTGCGGCCTACCAGGCTCCTCCGTCCATGGGATTTTCCAGGCAAGAGTACTGGAGTGGGGTGCCATTGCCTTCTCCAGAAATCAAAGCTACATATCCATAAACCCACCACTCAGAATTAACCAAATTTGTTAGGATTTTGGTAACTATTTGGTGAATATTTTAGCAATCTTTGTGAGCTGTTATACCTCCATGTATTCACTAATTGATCTATTCATTTATTCATCCATTTTCTTACCTTTATATCTAACTCTCTATACATTTAGCCCCCCATACATGGGGCTTTCTTGGTGTCTTTGATAATAGAGTCTGCCTGCAGTGTGGGAGACCCAGGTTCGATCCCTGGGTCAGGAACATCCCCTGCAGAAGGAAACAGCAACCCAATCCAGTATTCTTGCCTGGAAAATCCCATGGATGGAAGAGCCTGGCAAGCTACAGTCCATGGGGTCGCAAAGAGTTGGACACAACTGAGCAACTTCACTTTCACTTTCACTTATACATAAATGTGATATGTGGTGATTATATTTTTTTTTCTAGAAGGGACCATAACACAATATTGCTTTTAGTTTTTTTTATTTAATATAGTTTAAATTTGTTCACATGTTATTATATATTCTTCTGCAATATGTTAGAACTTTGTATAATATTACAATGTATCAATGTACCATGGCTTATAGAAGTAAACCTTCTTACAGGGCATGTACATCGTTAATAGTTTTCTGACAGTAACCTGTTGAACGTTATTGCATGGATCAGATTTTTTTTTTAAGGGCAACATTTGAAAGATTGAATTTGTTGTATGCAAGCAAATATTTTAGGCTTTTGTTGCTTATTGCCAGATTTTTCCTCAGAGAGACTTTTAACTTTTTCCTTTCTACCAGCAATGCATCAATAGAAATTATTCTCAAATTATTGCAAACACTGGGTAATATAGTTCACATTAAGTTAAAAAGATTGGCAAAGGACTTCCCTAGTGCTCCTGTGGCTAAAACTCCATGCTCTCAATGCAGGGGGCCCAGGTTCCATCCCTGGTCAGGGAACTAGATCCACATGCTACAACTGATGCAGGGAAAAAAATATTTTTCAAAAGATAGGCAATATTATTCTTGACTTGGCACTGTTTGATTACTCAAGTGTTGAAGCTTTTTTCTATTTTATGGCCACTCTTTTGTGAATTTTCTAATCTGCTCGTTTTTTATTGACATGTTGATCTTCTCAGTATTGATTTTTTAAAGTTATATTGTATTTAGGATAAACATGCCTTTGGATTATGTAGGATATTTAGTATATATAAATTTTTACATTTTTTAACTAGCCAAGTTTTTCTAATATGGTTTCTATTTTTGGTGTCATGATTATGAACACTCCTACCAGATACCAGTATTATATTCAGTGTTAACAAAAATGAGAGAATATTTTGATTCATCCATTCCATTTTCCTCCAGGTTTATAGTTGAATCTTTTATTATGGAAAGTATCATCAATGGAATGTTTTAGTTTAGAGGAAAACTCAGTGTCACTTGGTTTTTAATTAAAATGAATTCTGTGAAAGGATTGCATTGTAATTGTGACTTCCCAGTGACAGTGACTTTCTCCTTCGCACTAAAAATTGGGCTCATCTGAAGGACTGAACTGCGTTCAGATTTTATGGAAGTTACATAATTACTTTTAATGTTAATGTTTTTGTATACAGACTGCATTATTCTGGCTTTGAGTATCAATGTACTCTCTTAGCAACTCAACTGAGTTTTTGTTTTGGGAGAAAATTTTGTCTCTGAATGTTTAAATTTAGAAGGTCAAATTAATCTAGAAGCTGCTGCTTTAATTTTAGAGGAGCAAATCTACATTGATTAGGTGAGAAAATCTCAGGAGCTGAAAGGAGAAAAAGGAGCTGTGCAGTGGTTACTAAATAAGTAAATTGAAGGCATATGATAACTGTTGTGAACTGAAAGGTCTTATATGGGTTTCTGGACTCAGTTGCAGTGTGTATGGTGGACTGGGGTGGGCGTTTCCCCACACAAGAGGGGGGTTTCCCACACAATACCTAGTAGTTTGCAGATGCCAGTATGGTGCCTAAGAATTCAAATTAATTCTAACCCTCTACCCAGATGGGCTTGCCTGGTGGCTCAGACGGTAAAGAATCTGTCTGCAATGCTGGAGACCCAGGTTCAATCCCTGGCTCAGAAAGATCCCCTGGAGAAAAGAATGGCAACCCACTCCAGTATCTTGCTGGGAAATCCATGGATAGAAGAACCTGGTGGACTGCAGTCCATGGGGTCATAAAGAGTCAGACATGACTGAGCAAGTAACACTTCCACTTTCTCTACCCAGATATAGAATTAGATTCCACAGGTTGAGGGCTCAGTCTTGCAAGACTTTGCTCCCCTTCCCTTTAGATGCCATTGGCAGGCCCATGCTGTTGCCTGTGCTTCTGACCCATTGGCTGTAAATTGGAGATTCTATTGATTCCCTCAAATCAGGATGTCAATCACAAGTCCACATTGTAACCTGTACTTTGACCCACTGGCCATAAACTCCAGGTTCCCAAAAAATCTCCTCCTTGGGTCAACTAATTTGGCCAAGTGGTTCACAGAGCTCAGAGAAACATCTTACTCAGTTCAGTTCAGTCACTCAGTCATGGCTGACTCTTTGTGATCCCATGGACTGCAGCACACCAGACTTCCCTGTCCATCACGTCCGCCCAGAACTTGCTCAAACTCATGTCCATCCGATCGGTGATGCCATCCAGCCGTCTTATCCTCTGTCATCCTCCTCTCCTCCTGCCTTCAATCTTTCTCAGCATTAGGGTCTTTTCCGATGAGTCTGTTTATCAGGTGGCCAAAGTGTTGAGGCTTCAGCTTCAGCATTGATCCCTCCAATAAATATTCAGGACTGATTTCCTTTAGGAGTGACTGGTTGAAACTCCTTGTAGGCCAAGAGACTCTCAAGAGTCTTTTCCAATATCACAGTTCAAAAGCATCAATTCTTTGGTGCTCATGGTTCAACTGTAACATCCATACATGACTACTGGAAAAACCATAGCTTTGACTAGACAGACCTTTGTTGACAAAGTAATGTCTCTGATTTTAATATGCTCTCTAGTTTGGTCATAGCTTTTCTTCCAAGGAGCAACAAGTGTCTTTTAATTTTCATGGCTGCAGTCACCATCTGCAGTGATTTTGGAGCCCAAGAAATTAAAGTCTGTCACCATTTCCATTGTTTCCCTGTCTGTTTGCCATGAAGTTATGGGACCAGATGCCATGATCTTAGTTTTCTGAATGTTGAGTTTTAAGCCAACTTATTTCCTCTCCTCTTTCACTTTCATCAAGAGACTCTTCAGTTCCTCTTCCCTTTCTGCCATAAGGGTGGTGTCATCTGCATATCTGAGGTTATTGATATTTCTCCCTGCAATCTTGATTCCAGCTTGTGCTTCATTCAGCCCAGCATTTCGCATGATGTACTCTGCATATAAGTTAAATAAACAAGGTGACAATATACAGCCTTGATGTATTCCTTTCCCAATTGGGAACCAGTCTGTTGTTCCATGTCTGGTTCTAGCAGTTGCTTCTTGACCTGCATACAGATTTCTCAGAAGGCAGGTAAGGTGGTCTGATATTCCCATGTCTTGAAGAATTTTCCACAGTTTGTTGTGTATGAGACACAACAAAAGTATGAGAAGGCAAAAAGATATGACACTGAAAGATGAACTCCCCAGGTTGGTAGGTGGCCAATATGCTACTGGAGAAGAGTGGAGGAATAACTCCAGAAAGAATGAAGAGAGGAACCAAAGCAAGAACAGCTCCCAGTTGTGGATGTGACTGGTGATGAAAGTCAATTCCAATGCTGGAAAGAACAATATTGCATAGGAACCTGGAATGTTAGGTCCATGAATCAAGGTAAATTGGAAGTTGTCGAACAGGAGATGGCAATAGTGAACATTGACATTTTAGAAATCAATGAACTAAAATGGACTGGAATGGGTGAGTTTAATTCATATGACCATTATATCTACTACTGTAGGCAAGAATCCCTTAGAAGAAATGGAATAGCCCTCATAGTCAACCAGAGTCCAAAATGCAGTACTTGGGTGCAATCTCAAAAATGACAGAATAATCTCTGTTTGTTTCTAAGGCAAACCATTCAACATCACAGTAATCCAAGTCTTGCTTATTAGATCACTTGTTTATTATAGAAGAATACAACCCAAGAATAGCTCAATGGAAAAGAAGCTTAGAGCAAGGGATGGGAAAGTGAATGGAGCTTCCTGCCCTCTTCAGGCTGCCATTTTCCCCAAATCTCAACTCAGAAGCTCTTCAAGCCCCACCTTTTGCGATTTTGTAGAGGCGTCATTGTATGGGCTTCCCAGGTGGTGCTGGTAGTAAAGAACCTGCCTGCCAGTGCAGGAGACTTAAAAGATGTGGGTTGGATCCCTGGGTTGGGAAGATCCCCTGGAGGAGGGCATGACAACCCACCCCAGTATTCTTGCCTGGAGAATCCCATGGACAGAGGAGCCTGGTGGGCCCCATAGGGTCCATAGGGTGGCAGAGTTGGACATGACTGAAAGGACTTAGCACAGCATGGCATTGTATGGCCATAATTGATTTAATTATTGACTTTGACAATTGATTCAGTATCCAGATTGTTTCTCCTTGAGAGGTCAAGGGGATGAGACTGAAAGTTTCAAGCTTTTAATCACATGGTTGGTTCCTCTAGGTGTCAGCCCTCATCTTTAGGTGATCCATCAGCATTCCAAAGGTCACCCCATTAATATAACAAAAGATACCTTTATCATTCTGCTCACTGGAAACAGTCTGAGAGTTTTAGGAGCTCTGTCCCAAAAGTAGCATGAAGACCAAATAAACATTTATTACAAATCTCAATATCACAGAGGTTTCCTCTGTTACCAGGGGGCTTACAATGACCACAACTTTATAGTAATAGACTGGGGAGAAGGTGTAGCAGGGTGTCTGAATTGGCTTTTTCTAAATGACACAACTGTCCCCACTCTATGTTGTTAGCATACTGTTGTCTCCTCTGTTTTGGTGTCTACAAGCGTGTGAGTATCAATGCTCTGGCACTGAAAACAGTGCATTTCAATCACCTGGATTCTTTTCAAAAGTGCAGATTTTGATTCAGTAGGTTTTGTCTGGGGACTGAGTTTCTACATTTTTATCAAGCCCCAAGGTGAAATCTGTATGCTTGTTCAGTCTCCTTGAGTAGCAAAGTTTGAGAAATCTTGTATTGACTCCTCTGCTGCTGCTGCTGCTGCTGCTGCTAAGTCGCTTCAGTCGTGTCTGACTCTGTGCGATCCTATAGACGGCAGCCCACCAGGCTCCCCCATCCCTGGGATTCTCCAGGCAAGAACACTGGAGTGGGTTGCCATTTCCTTCTCCAATGCATGAAAGCAAAAAGTGAAAGTGAAGTCGCTCAGTCGTATCTGACCATTTGCGACCCCATGGACTGCAGCCCACCAGGCTCCTCCATCCATGGATTTTCCAGGCAAGAGTACTGGAGTGGGGTGCCATAGTTCTTCATAAATAGAGTAAGAGGTAAAAAGTCATGAAATAGTTAAATTCCAATACAATTAAATCGTTAAACACTTTTTGATCTTCAGAAAGTGTTTAACTCATGTCCATTGAGTTGATGATGCCATCCTATCATCTCATCCTCTGTTTCCACCTTCTCTTGCACTCAGTCTTTCCCAGTATCACTGTCTTTTCCAGTGAGTCAGTACTTTGCATCAGGTAGTCAACATATTGGAGCTTCAGTGTCAGCATCAGTCCTTCCAATGATTATTCAGGACCTATTGTCTTTAGGATTGACTGGTTTAATCTCCTTGCAGTCCAAGGCATTCTTGAGTCTTATCCAGCAATCACAGTTCAAAAGCATCAATTCTTTGACACTCAGCCTTCTTTAAGATCCAACTCTCACATCCATACGTGACTACTGGAAAAACCATAGCTTTGACTCAGTAGACCTTTGTTGGCAAAGTGATGTCTCTGCTTTTTAATACCCTATCTAGGCTTGTCATAGCTTTTCTTTTCATTTCACAACTGCAGTCATTGTCCACAGTGATTTTGGAGCCCAATAAAATGAAGTCTGTCTTTATTTCCATGTTTTCTCCATCTATTTGCCATGAAGTGATGGGACCAGATGCCATAATCTTCATGTTTTGAATGTTGAGTTTTGACCCAGTTTTTACACTCTCCTTCTTTCACCTTCATCAAGAAGTTCTTTAATTCCTCTTCATTTTTTGCCATAAGAGTGATGTCATCTGCATATCTGAGGTTATTGATATTTCTCCGAGCAATCGTGATTCCAGTTTGTGCTTCATCCAGCCTGGCATTTTACATAATGTACTCTGCATAAAAGTTAAATAGGCAGGGTGACAGTATACAGCCTTGATGTGCTCCTTTCCCAGATTTGAACCAGTCAGTCCCCTCCTCTAGTAATAAGGGCTTTTTTCCTTTTAACTTTGCAAAGATACATATGATATACACAACTGCTTTTCAAGCCTTATATGAGTGTAAATCCCCAGCATCCAGAAATTGATAACCATCATTAATAAGTAGAAATACTGAGCCACTATCAACCATGTGAAACCAGGCACTCTTTTCTTTTATTCCTACTGATCCCCTTCCCCTGATCTAATTTGGCAAGAAACAGGACTACATCTTTAAGAACCACTTTTGTCAGCTTCTTTTCTGAGAAAGAGAAAAGTATACAGTTAGCACTTAACTTTTGTCGAGGGGTTGGTAACACAAAACACTTTGAGAAGAACCTGGCAAGTCAGGTCAGGGATTTATGTTGAAAAACAAAGGATAAGCAGAAGGGTGCTGGGAGTCAGAATTGGTGGGGGGAGTGAGTTCTCCAACAGATTGAAAAAGCCCACGGCAGTGAGAGCCACTGCCAAGCTGCATGGGGTAAACTGGAGGCAAACTTGGACCTTCCACACTGACCTCATTCATCGTGTGTGTATGGGTTTGTATTTTGGCCTTGATTATGACAGCAAGTTGTGTTTCATGTAGAAACTGTGGAAATGATAGAAAGGTTTTTTAAAAGCCTTTTTAATACTATACCATAATGATAAAACACCATTGCCTAAGAATAGATCACTTTTATCCCTATATCTACAGTTCAGTCCAGTCGCTCAGTCGTGTCCGACTCTTTGCAACTCCATGAACCACAGCACACCAGGCCTCCCTGTCCATCATCACCTCCCGGAGTCCACCCAAACCCGTGTCCATCAAGTCAGTGATGCCATCCAGCCATCTCATCCTCTGTCGTCCCCTTCTCCTCCTGCCCTCAATCTTTCCCAGCATCAGGGTCTTTTCCAATAAGTCAGCTCTTCGCATCAGGTGGCCAAAGTATTGGAGTCTCGGCTTCAACATCAGTCCTTCCAGTGGACACTCAGGACTGATCTCGTTTAGGATGGACTGGTTGGATCTCCTTGCAAGCCAAGGGACTTTCAAGAGTCTTCTCCAACACCACAGTTCAAAAGCATCAATTCTTCAGCGTTCAGCTTTCTTCACAGCCCAACTCTCATATCCATACATGACTACTAGAAAAACCATAGCCTTGACTAGACGGACCTTTGTTAACAAAGTAATGTCTCTGCTTTTAATATGCTGTCTAGGTTGATCATAATGGTATTTTTTTAAATGTGCTCTTTTTTGATGAAAATTTAAGGTCTTAAATGTTATGAAATGTAGGACCCTTCAAGAACTGAAGTTTATGAAATAATGATATATGATCAGTTCAGTTCAGTTGCTCAGTTGTGTCCGACTCTTTGTGACCCCATGGACTGCAGCACACCAGGCTTCCTTGTCCATCACCAACTCCCTGAGCTTGCTCAAACTCATGTCCATTGAGTCAGTGATGCCATCCAACCATCTCATCCTGTGTCATCCCCTTTTCCTCCTGCCTTCAATCTTTCCCAACATCCGGGTCTTTTCCAGTGATATTTGATAAGTGTGAGTTATCTAGATCTAGAGGGAAGCACAGGGCTTCAGGTTTTTGTGTTTCATCTTCTGCCAAAGGATATTTGAGGAGAAGCAGGTAAATACCACCTCAAGTAGTCCAGATTTCACTAATAGGCTTGACTACATTTCTGCCCAGCTGGGGACTCAGACACAACTCTGTATTCTATATAAGATTTTAAACTCTATCTGAGTAGTGCCACATTAGGATAGTGGTTAATATTTTTCTTTCTTTGAACTAGAAAATATCATATGGAGTCCAGACAAAAGTTGACCAACATGTCTAAAAAGAACAGATGTCTCTAACCAATACTTTGAACATTTATTCTCCTTGTATATTAGCTGCAAAGGTAACATAATCCTTCTGGATATTTTTGTCATGTTTGATTTTTTTGGCTGTCCATGAAACGAATTGTTGCTATTATTTATGATCGTTGATGTTAAAGGAAAACACTATTTTATAAACTTTGAACCTTTCCTTATGTTTTACAATTTATAACTAAAATTTGTGAAAGGTCCAGGCTAGGTTAATGATCAAACTGTTAAAGCATGACTCCATGGGATGCCTTGCCTCCTGCAAAGAGACTTTGCAATAAATTTATAATATTTTCTTTTGTGAAACATCAAAAGATTCATATACAAGCGAGAAACCTTTTTAATTTCAATTTTACCATCTGAAAATCACTTAAGTGTTGCCCAGGTCAAGGGCATACATTATAACCAATTCCAATTAATATAATTCCACTTTTTTTCTAATATTAGAGTGTATTTTGGAGAAGGAAATGGCAACCCACTCCAGAGTTCTTGCCTGGAGAATCCCAGGCATGGGGGAGCCTGGTGGGCTGCCATCTATGGGGTCTCACAGAGTCGGACACGACTGAAGCGACTTAGCAGCAGCGGCAGCAGAGTGTATTTTCTATTCTTTGAAAAAGTTTGACACAATATTGCTGATGGTATATGACTCCTAGTGCAAATATTACTACTGATGAGAGATTACTGGGTAGGGTTTTGGAATGTGAGCTCTCAGACAGCTGGAAAGGTGCCTTATATCCTTGGTTTCCCAGGAAGCTGGTGTGTAGGGTGAAGATTCGCTATGTCTGTCTGCTGCTGCTAAATCGCTTCAGTCGTGTCCGACTCTGTGCGACCCCATAGACGGCAGCCCACCAGGCTCCCCCGTCCCTGGGATTCTCCAGGCAAGAACACTGGAGTGGGTTGCCATTTCCTTCTCCAATGCATGAAAGTGAAAAGTGAAAGTGAAGTCGCTCAGTCGTGTCTGACTCTTAGCGACCCCATGGACTGCAGCCTACCAGGCTCCTCAGTCCATGGGATTTCCCAGGCAAGAGTACTGGAGTGGGGTGCCATTGCCTTCTCCGTATGTCTGTCTACTTCAGAGAAATGTTCATAATACTTCATTTCTCAAGGCATTACTCCTGTGCTTAGATAAACTGAGTTTTTCCTGTGCCAGTGAGTGCTCACCACTACTTACTTATGTAATGTAGGCATTTCTTTCTTTCTTCATTTCTTTCACTCTTTTTTTAATTGGAACACAGTGATGCTCATTCTTTTAGGTATTGTCTGTGGTTCCTTATGCACTAAAAAAGCAGAGTTTAGTATTTGAGGTAGAGACCACATAGACTGTAAAGCCTAAAATGTTTGCAGTCTGAGTCTTTACAGAAAAATACTCACCCCTGGTGGAGGATGGTGTAGAGGAGCCATTATTGTGTCATCCACTCCTTCACCTTTTCAACCAATATTCATCCAGCAGTGATTAGGTGGTGGTGGGGAATTTATTATATGAACCAGTGGAAAGAGAGGAGACTCTTGACTGCCTTTCTGCTAATATGATGATTAGGTACCCTGATCCACACACACCTCCTGAATATGTTTAAACTTAAAAGTAAAATAAAACTTGTATATTGTAGAGGTAGAAAATTTGATCTCCTCAAAATCCAAAAGTAATATGATGGTGCGAATCTAGAAAGGCATGCTAATACTAAAGCTGATCTTTGTCTGGGAGGCCTTTACGCAACTAGTGATCTGACCTTTGGTTTGGATGTCTCTGCAAAGTGCATGGGCTTGAATCAGATCTACTCCCCACATAAAGCAGGAGGTCTTTCAGAAGCCTTTTGCTTCTGGTAACCTAAAGTGCTACACTTTCAGTTTAAGAGTGAATTAGGAATGAACTTACATAAACTAGAGACGTTTTCTGTACAAGCTTTGATGACAGGTAGAAGGACATCTCTGAAACTTCATAGCACAAGGTAGCCTTGTTTGGACCTGAATTAATATATCCTGTGTAGAAAAAGGGTACTCTAAAATAGGTTCTTCAGGAAGGAGATCAATTCCATTTGAGGTCTGAGATTAGAGAAGAAAGAGAGGGTGAGAGGGAGAGACATTCTGGAATTTGAGAAGAATTTGGGAAGAACTGTGGAAGAATCTAAATGAACAATGACTATATAAGTTCAATTTGAAGGAATCCATTCAGTTCAGTCGCTCAGTTGTGTCCAGCTCTTTGCGACACCATGGACTGCAGCGCTCCAGGCTTCCCTGTCTATCACTAACTCCCGGAGCTTGCTCAAACTCATGTCCATCAAGTTGGTGATGCCATCCAACCATCTCATCCTCTGTCGTCCCCTTCAATCTTTCCCAGCATTAGGGTCTTTTCCAATGAGTCAGTTCTTCGCATCAGGTGGCCAAAGTATTGGAGTTTCAGCTTCAGCATCAGTCCTTCCAATGAATGTTCAGGACTGATTTCCTTTAGGACTGACTGGTTTGATCTCCTTGTAGTCCAAGGGGCTCTCAAGAGTCTTCTCCAACACCACAGTTTGAAGCATCAATTCTTCAGTGCTCAGCTTTCTTTACGGTCCAACTCTCACTTCCGTACATGACTGCTGGAAAAACCATAGCTTTGACTAGATGGACATTTGTCGGCAAAGTAATGTCTCTGCTTTTTAATATGCTATCTAGGTTGGTCATAACTTTACTTCCAAGAAGCAAGTGTCTTTTAATTCCATGGTTGCACACTCACCCTTTGCGGTGATTCTGGAGCCCAAAAAAATAAATAATTATTTGAAGGAATAATTAGTCATGTAGTGTTAGTTGCTCAGTCATGTTCAACTCTTTGGGATCCCACGGACTATAGTCCGCCATGCTCCTCTGTCCATGGGATTCTCCAGGCAAGAATACTGGAGTGGACTGCCATCCCCTTTTTCAGAGGATCTTCCCAATCCAGGTCTCCAAGATTCTTTACCATTTGAGCTACAGGGAAGTCCATGAAGGAATAATTAACCAAAATACTACCAAAGTAGTATTTGTTTGGAGGAGGTGATGGGAGTTAAAGTTGTCCAAGGTTCTTATAAAGTTTGTGAGGAATTTAAAAAGATTGCTTATCTTCAGGTTTTAAATTAAATATGTGTCTTTAATAATACAACCATTGAAAGATAAAATATATGTATAGGTCCCAAATTATTATATGGAAAATTATAACGTGGGAAATATAAATTAATACCAAAAATCAGCATAAAAATCTAATAGGTAAAAAGCAGATAAAAAAGGATAAATAGAAGCACCAACTAGCAGGATGTATATGTAATCATAATATGGATGAATTAAACTTTTCAGTTAAAAGTTAAAATGGGTTAAACTCATTTCAAAGACATGATTAGAGAGTGAAAATTCATCAGTTTTTTTAAAAGATAATAACAGGACGTTATTAATACCTCTTTGTTGATGAACTTGAGACAACACGAAAATGGCAAATTCCTAGCATAAATTACCAAAACAGAAGAAAGAAAGAACATGCAAGTAATCTATATCCATTAAAAAATTGTATCTGCTGCTGCTGCTGCTAAGTTGCTTCAGTCGTGTCCGACCCTGGGCGACCCCATAGATGGCAGCCCACCAGGCTCCCCCGTCCCTGGGATTCTCCAGGCAAGAACACTGGAGTGGGTTGCCATTGCCTTCTCCAATACATGAAAGTGAAAAGGGAAAGTGAAGTCGCTCAGTCATGTCCCACTCTTTGCGACCCCATGGACTGCAGTCTACCAGGCTCCACCGTCCATGGGATTTTCCAAGCAAGAGTACTAGAGTGGGGTGCCATTGCCTTCTTCAAAAATTGTATCAGTAGTTCTCAAAAATCACCATTACTCCACCATTTTATTGAAATATTTTACTAAGGCTTTAGGCAACAGAGAATTCCAATCTCATTAAAAAATTCAGAGGGGAGAAAAAAGGAGATGACTATTCAACTTTATTTTTGAACCAAAAAAATTTCTTTTAGAAAGGACAATTACAGACTGATTTCACCAAGATCTTAGATTTAAAAACTTAAAGTATTAGCAGAATGAATCAAGCAATGTATGTATAAATGTTATATGGTGAGCAAATTGTATGTAATAGGAATGAAAGGTTGGCATAGCGTTGAAAAATAATAGGATCATCATATAGATCCAAAAACTTACTTGATAAATAGTAAGCAGTGATAAAATTTCTTAGCAAACAAGGTGAAAAAGAAACTTTCTTAGCCAGATAAAGAGTTTCTGACAAAAAAGAGCATGTATTGAAAAATGGTGAACTAGTCAAAGGTTTACCATCATGTATTCGGCGGGGGCGTGAACCTGGATAATGTGATTTTAAAATGTTTATGAAAAACAAGGGCAAGAAGAGCCAATGTCTTTCTGCAGAGGAAGGATAAGCCTAGAGGACATGCATTAACAGATATGAACTCTTCTTATAAAGTTATATTGATTAAGATATTTATTGTTTAATGGGGTTAGACAAAGAAGGCTGTGAAATGGGAGACTCCAGAAATAGACAAAATAGACCCACACTTTCTTGTAAGACGGCACTGCCATCGCAGATCAGTTGGGTAGAAAGTATTGGCTGTGTGAGTAGTACTGAGCCAACTCTTGTCAGGATGGGAAAAAAATCTTTTCCTTACCTCTCACATCATGTACAAAGATCCCCACTGCATTAAAAATATCAAACGTGAAAGGCAATTTCTAATCTTTTGGAAGAAAATATAGGAGAATATATTTATGCTCTTGGCTTAGGAAAAGATTTTTTTAATAAAAAAATTAACAAGCTAATTTTTTTTCACAAAGATTATAAATATCTATTTATTAATAGATGTTGCAAAAGTGAAAATGGATCATAACTGGGAAAAATGTACTGACAACATATATATGCAGATGCAAAGGATTAGACTCTATAACATACAAAGATAGTCTCACAGATTTATAGTTAAAAGCCAAATAATGCCAAAGAAAAGATGGATAGATGAATGTTCATGTCTCATTAAGGGATGTCTGACTTACAAGTAAGTAAAAGATGTGTGAAAATACAAACTGAAATGACAATGAGATAGTATTTACAGTTACCAGATTGATAAAAGTTAAAAAAAAATCTACAATATGGTATGTGGAGCAATGGAAATTCTCATACAATATATTTGGGAATGAAAATAGTTAAAACCACTTTATAAGTCAGTCTGTATTATATAATAAAGTGGAACGCAAATTCCCTGCAGTGGAGTAGTATCTACCCAAAAGAAATGCTGTGTATGAAGCACCTGGAGACAGGTAAAAGAATATGCATGAATACCTTGTTTATAGTAGCAAGAAAGTGGAAAATGTCACAGATGTCCATTGACAGTAGAATGGACAAATGAATGTTTGTATCTTTATGAAATACAGGATGATTCAGCAGTGCGCTTGACTATGGTTCAACTACACGCATCATGGCAGTTCAGTCTAAAAGCGTAGTATCAAATGGACAAACCAAGGCATACATTATGGCCAGTATGATTTCGTTTATCCACAAAATGTAACATGTAAAACCAGAAAATATAATATTTAGAATAAACTACAAATCAGGTAAAGGAATGATATGGACTCAGCTCACGATGGTGGTTACCTCTTGAGTGTCGGCCATTGATGGAGAAGTGATCAGGCAGGTGGCATAAACAATTCCAATAATGTTATTTTGAAGCTGGATGGTGACTATTTGGCTGCCTGTTGTATAGTGTTTTCATTCATATGTATTCACATGTTATAAATATTCTTCAGTGTATATTTAATTTATTTTTAGAAGAGATTCTCTACTTAGTATTTGAATATTCACTACCTCCAGTTATGGTCTATAGTGTTATATGTGTGCTTCTGGAGCACTAATTAACTCTTACACAATTTGTAAATATGGGAATAATATATGCTTAGAATGGAAATTGTGTGGGTTCCTGTACAATTAATATTTTGCATGAGCAAGTAGCAATATTTAGGCTCGAAGTACACTAACATAGCCTAATATGTCAGTGGTGGAGGAGAGGAGCACTGTCCATGATGCCCTTTGGCTCACTTGACCATGTGCTCTGTCTTGGCTGACCTAACTGAACAATTTTCCTGTGTACATTTTATTTCTTTTCACATAATTCAGCAGCCTGAACCTTTCCTTATGTTTTCTTCCATCATTACCATTACCCATTATTATTTTAAAAAGGCCCATATTTATCATAGTATTTTCTTATTAGTTATTTATTGTCTTTTAAACTGTGCAAGTATTTTAAGAATTAGGACTTTTTAATTGATGTTCTCTTGTTATAAGTTTCATGACTTAGAGTCTTGAAATCTGTCATTTTTACTGTCTGATTTTATAGAACATGAAATTTACTTTTTTCTAGACATGCACACATTGTGTTTTCATAGAAATCCATGTTTCTGTTGGTTTTGATTAGAGCAAGTCCTCTAAAGGTAAAATAATAAATTAACATTTAATTAACATTTATTGATAGATTAATAAAAATCATTTACTGTTTGTCTACCACATGTTCAATCCAGTGAACCAATGCTAGTAGACTAAGGGAAATGTAATTGAGCAAGTAATATTTGATCATAAGTGCTATAAAGGCTGCCAACAAAATAAAGGCATATTATTAGAAATCAAGGTTCTGCAGCGTCTTGACCTAATCTCCTTTTTCTACATTTGTCTTCCAGTTGCTCTCCCCTCCAGACATATTGACTTAAAAAAATTACAGTACAGTTGATTTACAATATTATATTAGTTTCAGATATATAATACCACAATTCAGTATATTTATAGATTTTACTCAATTTAAAGTTATTATAAGGACTTCCCTGGTGGTCTAGTGGCTAAGACTCCATGCTTCCAATGCAAAGGGCCCAAGTCTGATCCCTGGTCAGGGAACTAGATCCCACATTCCATAACTAAGAGTTTGCATGCCACAACCAAAGATCCCACATGCTGCAGCTAAGACCCAGTACAGCCAAATAAATATTTTTTAAATGTGCTCAGTCATTCAGTTGTGTCCAGCTTTTTACATCTCCATGAACTGTAGCCTGCCAGACTTCTCTGTCCATGGGATTTTCCAGACAAGAATACTGGAGTGGGTTCCATTTCCTTTTCCAGGGTATTTTAAAGTAAGTTATTACAAAATAATGGCTGTATTTCCCTGTGCTATACCATATATCTTTATTGCTTATTTATTTTACACACAGTAGTTTGTATCTATTAATACCCTACTCATACTCATCTCTTCCCATCAGTTCAGTTCAGTCGCTCAGTTGTGTCCGACTCTTTGCAACTCCGTGGACCTCAGCATGCCAGGCTTCGCTGTCCATCACCGGCTCCCAGAACTTACTCAAACTCATGTCCATTGAGTCGGTGATGCCATCCAACCATCTCATCCTCTGTCATCTCCTTCTCCTCCTGCCTTCAATCTTTCCCAGCATCAGGGTCTTTTCCAGTGAGTCAGCTCTTCGCATCAGGTGGCCAAGATATTGGAGTTTCAGCTTCATCTTTAGTCCTTCTAATGAATATTCAGGACTGATCTCCTTTAGGATGGACTGGTTGGATCTCCTTGCTGTCCAAGGGACTCTCAAGAGTTTTTCCAACACCACAGTTCAAAAGCATCAATTCTCTGGTGCTCAGCTTTCTTTACAGTCCAATTCTCACATCCATACATGACTACTGGAAAAACCACAGCTTTGACTAGACAGACCTTTGTTGGCAAAGTAGTGTCTCTGCTTTTTAATATGCTGTCTAGGTTGGTCGGAACTTTCCTTCCAAGGAGCAAGTGTCTTAATTTCATGGCTACAATCACCATCTGCAGTGATTTTGGAGCCCAGAAAAATAAAGTCTGACACTGTTTCCACTGTTTCCCTGTCTATTTGCCACGAAGTGATGGGACCGATGCCATGATCTTTGTTTTTTGAATGTTGAGTTTTAAGCCAACTTTTTCACTCTCCTCTTTCACTTTCATCTAGAGGCTTTTTAGTTCCTCTTCACTTTCTGCCATAAGGGTGGTGTCATCTGCATATCTGAGGTGATTGATATTTCTCCCAGAAATCTTCATTCCAGCTTGTGCTTCTTCCAGCCCAGCATTTCTCATGATATACTCTGCATATAAGTTAAACCTTTATTAAAGTGCCTCGTTCATAGAAAATGCTCAGATAATGTTAGGCAAAGCTGTTTTGGGGGGTTGCTGTTTTTATTATAACATCATCTTCATATTCCTTCTGAGGCCTCAAGGAAGCCCTCCATACATATATATGACAGTTTTCTTAAGACCCTGTAGTATTGAGAGCCCTGCTTTGACATCTCCCTCCTCAGACTGTAGCCTATAAAGACAATCATCTATGGAAGACTAGGGGCTTCACTCATGGCTCAGATGGTAAAGAATCTGACTGCAATGCAGGAGACCTGGGTTGGGAAGATGCCCTGGAGAAGGGAATGGCTACCCACTCCAGTATTCTTGCCTGAAAAATCCCATGGACAGAGGAGCCTGGCAGGCTAGAGTCCATGGAGTCTCAAAGAGTTGGACATGACTGAGCGACTAAGCACAGCACAGAAGGCTAGACAACTTGATCATCTTCAAAGCTTCAGCACTGGCTAGAGACTGGGGGATCAGAATATGGGAGCAGGAAAGGATGAAGGAATTTGGTTTTTCACAAACTGATTTATCAAGGACTTCTAGACAGGTGAGATTGGATTCCACATTAGAAGGTGAGAACAAGAAATCAGAGATTGCAATAATATTCAATCTGGTGTTTCACTGTACTTCATTTAGTGTTGCTCTGTGATTAGTTCAGAGACTTTATAACTATTTCCCAGTAAAATGATAAGGTACCCAAGTTCAGGGCAGCATATTTGTAATATCTTTTATGTTATGGGACATAGTAATGCTCTAGTGGATGAGATTAAAGGAATTATCATGGTTCTTTAATGTCTTTATTCTGTCCTAGGTTGTATCTACTTTGGTTAAATGTAGTCAATTTTTGTATTCTTTTAAGAATATGTGCCTTTAAAGATTAAAGGATATGTGCCTTTCATAGATTAAAATAATCTATCCAGAAAAGAAATTACTAAAATGCTCATCTCAAATGGTAACTTTAATATCTAGTTTGGACTAGATACAATAAGTAAATACAGTTACCTATAGTTAAATATGCTGTTGTTGTGTTACCTGCTTTCCCCTGTGAGCTATGTAGTCATTGAGTACATGGTTTGTCTTATTCACTTTCCTGTGTCCCAGAGAAGTTGAAAATTGCCCCATTCCAGCTGTGTACCTGTAAGCAGATTGGTTGTGTGTATGTGTGTGTGTGTGTATTAGTCGCTCGGTAGTGTCCGACTCTTTGCAACCCCATGGACTGTAGCCTGCAAGGCTCCTTTGTTCATGGAATTCTCCAGGCAAGAATACTGGAATAGATTGCCACTTCCTTCTCCAGAAGGCAAATTAGTTACCCGCAGGTCTAGTTTCTTCAATAGTGAATAGAAATACTGGTGCCTACTCCACAGAGTAGTGAGAATTGTGACCCAGTCTACTTAAAGCATGGCATATATTAAGTATATAATAAATGGTGAGTGTTTGTTCTGGGGATCTCACATCCAGTATGATGACTATAGTTAACAATATTGTGTACTTGAAAGTTGCTCAGTGAGTAGATCTTAAAAGTTCTCACCATACGGGCAAAAAATATGTGAAGTAACTATATGAGGTGGTGGATGTGGAATCCTTGTTGTTGTAATCATTTTGCATTATATACATAGATCATCTTGTTGTATACCTTAAACTTATGCAATGTTATATGCCAATTATATCTCAGTAAAGCCCGTAAGATGCAAAAGAAAAAAGGAAAACTGATTGGCTAAGAACTGATGAATGTATCTCCTTAAGACTAGAATGGTTTTGTGTGTGTGTGTGTGTGTGTGTGTGTGTGTGTGTGTGTGCGTGTGTTAGCCAGCATAGCTCAGGGGTTCCATGAAATATAATAACTACTTATATTCTTTGACTTTAGTTCTTTTAATTTCTCATGTTAGACATGGTAAGGCGAATAAGGTATCTAGTTGTTTATTAACTGTTTGTTATCAGAGGATTTTTTAAAATAGCAATTTATTCTTTTAATATTCCCTGGATAATATTGAAATAAACCAGTTCTGTGTAATTTAGCCTTAGATAAAAGCATCAACATGTTTGGAACATGAGCCTAATTCTATCTTTTGTTGAGCTTCCCAATTTAGTAAAAGCATTTCAATAGTACTTTTTAAATGTAGTGTAACTTAGAATACTGGAAGCTTCCCAGAATGTTAAAAAAGGAGAATAATTTATATTTAATTGGTTTAAACCTACTTTTCCTAGGTCAATAAGAAGAGAAACTGGCAGCATTAATCAAGATAAAATTATCAGCTGATTAATCAGTGCTCTAATTACTGCATAGTTCTTTACCTTTTCAGTTTTAATTACTAAACCTCATTGTCTTTTCCATATGGCTAACATGTATTCACAGTGTACTTTTTCTCCTACTGAAATCACTGAGACAAAAATATACATTTTAAACATTAAACATCAAATGTAAGAAATTACTACTGCCTCTTAAGAATTTCGCCAAAAGGTATAAATAAGCTGCTAGATTATTTAAGGAAAGAATAATAAATTTATGTATATTTTAAATAGGAAGTTGTTTAACTCTGATTATGAAACTAAACTTTGTAAGATAGTACATATTGTCAGCCCTATTTCATCAAGCAAAATTGTGTAAATTATTTCTGAATCCAATTGCAGTTTAATATAAATTAGGAAAGTGCATTGGATTTTTCAAAAGTTACTTGTTTGGGGGAAGACCTGACTATTTCTTTTAGATGTATTGACTTCACTGCATGTTTTCTTACCCTCAACACTGCTAACATTTGGGCACCGTCGTCTCTGTTGTTGGGGGCTGTGCTCTGTAGGTTTCTGACCTCTGCCCACTAGATAAATGCCAGTAGCAACCTCTCCTGAGCTGCTTTTTAGCAAACAAACATGTCTTCCAACATGGACAAATGTCCCCTGGGTGGGGTGGAGTGGGACAAAATCCTCCCCCTTCATTATGAACTACTGATTTCAGTTAATGGCCATCATTAAAACCATTAAAACACTTACTTTAAAACAGATCTACTGTATAATAAGGAACTCTTAGCATATGAGCAGAATTTTTCTATAGATTAAGTATTTTTATGGCAAACTCTTTTGATGTAAAACTTTCCAGACACTTTGGGTGATATAACGGTGATAATCACCACTGTGATAATATCAATAAGTAATGTTCACTGAGCACGTCTATGTAAGTTGCTGTATGAAGGTATCAACTTGTATTGTTTTATTTAATCTTGAAAATAGCTCTACAAGGGAGACCCGCTGTTACTTACTACTTCTCATACAGAGTTTAGCAAGCTTAAGCAAGGTCTAGAGTCACACAGTTAGGCTTTTCTCACCTGATTTCATAGGACATGATTTCAGATAAGTGTCCTAGAGGAAGATTTTTCATTTCCAAAGAGATGAGAATGTATTTTCACTTTTGAAATCGTTTAGAATTTCGACTACATTTTCAATTGTGTCAGTCTGTAGTGTATTAAGGAAATTACTGTGAAACATTTGGGTTTATTTAAACATTACATGAGGATCATCTTAAAATTTCAAAGGTGGACAGTTATGAGGATGATTATAGTCAAATAAGCATGTGATTAATTATAATTGAAAGATGGTTTTCTCTGAAATGAAAAATACTTTCTCAACAAATTTTCCTCCCTTCCTTTTATTCTCTATTCTTCCCTTCTTTCCTTGCTTTTCTGTTCTTTATAAGAGACTATATTGTTACGTTATACATTATGTGTGCTTGAAATTGGGAAACTGTTAAGTTTAGCCACTGCTTGTAACTAAATGACTTGAGCACTAATTAGTTTCATTTGCATGTTCTTAAGGCACAGATGTGAATGCTGATATATCTAGGACTTGTAGTTTTTAACTACTTCATTCAGTTTTAAACATTTTCCCCACCTTTGTAGGTTTAACATTCTACTTCTCCTACTAAATATTAATATTATTACTGTTTCTAGTTTTAGATTTGGGCTTGTATGCCATAAAGTCTAATATGTCAGTCCTAGACTTTCAATTACCTTTAACCCCCACTTTTCAGAAAACATGTATATGGAAAATTGGACTGAGCATGCATGACTGTTTCTGTGGGTATTTATTCCAGAATTAGAGCCTGTTCTAGAGCATGTGGCATGTTTAGGTAAAGGACTTTTAAATGATAATAGTTAACCTCTATGTCTATAGTGATTCAACTCGCATATCCTCTTTTTTCCTTTTAGTTCAGTTCAGTTGAGTTGCTTAGTCGTGTCCGATTCTTTGCAACCCCATGAATCGCAGCACGCCAGGCCTCCCTGTCCATCACCAACTCCCGGAGTTCACTCAGACTCACGTCCATTGAGTTGGTGATGCCATCCAGCCATCTCATCCTCTGTCGTCCCCTTCTCCTCTTGCCCCCAATCCCTCCCAGCATCAGAGTCTTAAGTGCATCATAAAAACAAGGATTGAACCCGGGTCTCCCACATTGGAGGCAGACACTTTAACCTCTGAGCCACAGGGAAGCCCTATTGCTTATCATCTCTGGTGGGGAGAAAGAATATTTGCAAAGTGAAGAGATAAATGAATCTATAAATTTAATGTGATGGTATAGAGGTTTTTTAGGGCATATTCTGGTGTATATAATGTTCTGTGTTCTTTAAAGTTTATTGGTGTAATGTTTAAATTGTAAGACAAAAATAGGCTTGGAATGAAAAGTATTTGCTGAGCACAATGGTAGACCTTAGACAATGGTTACCTCAGTCCTTCATTGTAATGGATTAAAATGCTATTCCTGAAATTGTAAGTCAAGTTCAGCATATTTTGCAGATGTCTGCTTTGCCATTTTTGACCAGATCTTGAATAAAATGTTAGGCTGGAGAGTAATTGGATGTTACAGGTACATGGAGTCGTTATATATTACAGTACTGCTACTCATCAGAGATCGTGTTTACATAAAAGTTAATATATTTGAGAAACCAGTGGAAAAAAAGAAAAAAGAAAAATATAGACATCCAACAAAATATTTTGTCAAAGAACAAGAGCTGGCAAATCACAAAAGAAGAAATACAAGTTTAAATTTAAGGAAAGCCTGCTTAATCCTATTGATAAGCAAAATATTGCAAAGTAAACCACAATGAGTTTCATAGTTTTAATAGATAAACAGAAATGTTTAAAACAACAGTGACCCAATACGGGGATTCATGTTAGTTATAACTTTCCTGTAAGTTGGGCAATATGTTTGGTAATATAAATTTTCAAATGAAAAGCTTCTGATTCAGATATTTAATTTTTAGGATTTTTTCTTAAATATAAATGAGCATATAGATGTGAACAAGTAGTTCTATGATTTCTAGCTGTTGTATATTATTTATATTAGGAAAACTATTTCAATTAGAGTATAACTAGTCTATAATACTGATCAGTAGATCTAGGTATTGATTATTGATGGCTACTTACATCAACAAGATAGGCAATTCAATATTCTATACCACCTGATGGCAGGTCACCATACCACCAAACTATTCCACTTATGAAATAGTATTTCCAAAATATGGAACTTGAATCTGAGAAAATTTCTAAATCTAAGTTCCTATTTCTAGGAAATATACTTGATAGGGGAATGTGCTGAATGACACCGATGATGATGCTATCAGCGAAATTCAAGACACAGGAAATACTTTAGATTCATCGGCCAATATTTTCTTTTTTTCTCCCAGTGAAAAAGTTGCAAGGGAATTTAAAAAAGAGATGGAAAGAAATCTATTGATTAAAAGATATTTATTTGCAGTGTGTGGACCTTATTTGGATGTTGATTTGAGCAATCAAGAGAGGAGGTACACGTGGCAGATTCATGTTGATGTATGGCAAAACCAATACAACATTGAAAAGTAAAAAAAAAAGAGAGAGGAGGTAGGGAAAAGTGAGGGAAGAAAGGAAGGGATATCAGCAATTTTTAAACATTGCTTGGGTACTTGATGATAGGAAAGAATGATTGCTAATTTTTTGAAGTGAGACAATGGTATTATAGTTATGTTTATTAAAAATCTCTTATCTTTTAAAGTGGGGAATGGGCGAAGATATAGATGAAATAAGACTGACCCATGAGTTGATCACTGTTGAAGATTATGGAAAAAGCAAGAGAGTTCCAGAAAAACATCTATTCTGCTTTATTGACTATGCCAAAGCCTTTGACTGTGTGGATCACAATACACTGTGGAAAATTCTGAAAGAGATGGGAATACCAGACCTCCTGACCTGCCTCTTGAGAAACCTATTTGCAGGTCAGGAAGCAACAGTTAGAACTGGACATGGAACAACAGACTGGTTCCAAATAGGAAAAGGAGTACATCAAGGCTGTATATTGTCACCCTGCTTATTTAACTTATATGCAGAGTACATCATGAGAAGTGCTGGGCTGGAAGAAGCACAAGCTGGAAACAAAATTGCCGGGAGAAATATCAATAACCTCAGATATGCAGATGACACCACCCTTATGGCAGAAAGTGAAGAGAAACTAAAAAGCCTCTTGATGAAGGTGAAAAAGGGGAGTGAAAAAGTTGGCTTAAAACTCAACATTCAGAAAATGAAGATCATGGCATCTGGTCCCATCACTTCCTGGGAAATAGATGGGGAAACAGTGGAAACAGTGTCAGACTTTATTTTGGGGGGCTCTAAAGTCACTGCAGATGGTGATTGCAGCCATGAAATTAAAAGATGCATACTCCTTGGAAGGAAAGTTATGACCAACCTAGATAGCATATTCAAAAGCAGAGACATTACTTTGCCAACAAAGGTCCATCTAGTCAAGGCTATGGTTTTTCCTGTGGTCATGTATGGATATGAGAGTTGGACTATGAAGAAAGCTGAGCACTGAAGAATTGATGCTTTTGAACTGTGGTGTTGGAGAAGACTCTAGAGAGTCCCTTGTACTGCAAGGAGATCCAACCAGTCCATCCTAAGGGAGATCAGTCCTGGGTGTTCTTTGGAAGGACTGATGCTAAAGCTGAAACTCCAATACTTTGGCCACCTCATGTGAAGAGTTGACTCATTGGAAAAGACCCTGATTCTGGGAGGTATTGAGGGCAGGAGGAGAAGGGGACAACAGAGGATGAGATAGTTGGATGGCATCACCGACTTGATGGACATGAGTTTGAGTGAACTCTTGGAGTTAGTGATGGACAGGGATGCCTGGCGTGCTGAGATTCACGGGGTGGCAAATAGTCAGACACGACTGAGCGACTGAACTGAACTGAACTGAGGTCATGAGTACATGGTGGTTCAATATATCACTCTTGCTTAAAAATGACAACAATTCTAAATGTTTAATAATATTATTTCAATTAAATAATTTATGGTATATACAGGAAATACAATAATAGGGAGCCATAAATGATCTTTATATTAAATGTTATATAGAATGTTTAATAATAATCAGGCCTTCAAAATGTTCATAAAATATTTAAAAATGTAAAAAGGTTACAAAGCAGCATGCAGAGAATTATCCCGTTCACATTTTTAGAATAGAAATAAAACCCCCAAATTAGCAGTAACTATCTCTAAGTAAAAGGATTATGGGTACTTTAATTTTCTTTGTGCTTTTTTATGTATTTTAAAAATTAATGTAATATGCATAATTTTGGTTATTAGGTTTATAATTTTATTAAAAATGAAGGAAAACAAATATACTTTAGAGAAAACTATTCTCCATAAATGATGAAAGGAAAAATTTTGTGTATCCTATATGAGAAAGTTTTTTTAATGTAAACAAAGCACTATTTTATCGATATGTTATAAAATAATGTATTAGTATCACTTGGCTGAGAGAAGTCAAGGAAAATTAGTTTTGTTATTTATATCTTACCTAAGAAAGCAGTGAAGTATAGTGTTTTTATTATTATTAATGAGAAAAGGTCAAGGAGAGGGAGTCTGACATATATAGGATACCTAGATTAAGCTACAAACATTATTCTTGCAATCTTCAGTACAAACTCTTGAGATTTACTTATGTATCTGTATTTTAGGGGGGGAAATAGAGACTTAAAGTTTGTAACTTCAGAGTTTGGGAATCAAGCTTCCAGTAGACCTGCCTCTGTGGTGTGGAAATCTGACCCTTTTGGGAGGATGCATATTTTTTCAGAGTCAAAATGTAATGGTATTTTGGTATTCCATGTTATGAAGGGTTAAAAAAAAACCCAAAATATCAATCTAGTCTTTTGATACTGAGTGACTGAACTGAACTTGAACTGAACTGATCCAGTTTCCAGAGGCTTCCCAGGTGGCGCTAGTGGTAAAGAAACTGCCTGCCAATGCAGCAGACATCAGAGACACAAGTTCAATCCCTGGGTCAGGAAGATCCCTTGGAGGGGAGGGGACAGCAGTTACTCCAGTATTCTTGCCTGGAGAATTCCTATGGACAGTGGAGCCTAGTGGGCTACAGTCCATATAACACCACATATTCTTTGATGCCACCATTTAAGACCTCCTTTCAAGGAGGGTTTTTGTTTGTTTTTGTTTTCACGTTTGTAAGGGATACCCATTAAGATACTTGCAGTAAAGTTAAAGAGTGGAATCTTCTAACTGATGAGAGGATTAACTGGCTGTCCAAGGGAGGGTGCAGTGCCTAACATATGGGTGGTGACTTCTCCCTGTTGACACATGCTTCTGGCTCAGATGGTAAAGCATCTGTCTGCAATGCAGGAGACCTGGGTTCGATCCCTGGGTTGGGAAGATCCCCTGGAGAAGGAAATGGCAGCCCACTCCAGTATTCTTGCCTGGAAAATCCCACGGACTGCGGAGGCTGGTAGGCTACCATCCATGGGGTTGCAAAGAGTCGGACACGACTGAGCGACCTCACTTTCACTTTCTCGCTCTGTAAGCCTTTGTTGAGCACCTACTGTGTGCCAGGCTGTCACCTTTGTAAGCAGTTTCAGAATGCATCTTTTAGTATTTTCAAATAAGGTAGACTTTAAAGCATTTTATATGGATATAGATAACAATGTTAAATTCAGTCAAGATTAGTTATTGATGTATTAGGCCTTTACATACTTTCAGTGGACTAGAGCTTACTCATCTGTGAATTAAAGAAAAGTAAGAAATGAAAACACAGGCTCAAGTAAGCTATTCAGAACAAAAAAGGCCACAACTTTTGCTTCCAACCCCTGGAGGGGAGGGCAACATGCACATGCACACATATATTTTGTATATATTATATGTATATATTCCATAAAATATTAATACATTTTAATCTAGACATTTTTTGAATACATTAAATATGGAAATCTTGGCACTTCATACCAATATGCTTCACAGGCAGAATCATGGTATTTATGTAGGAGAGTGTAATAGCATACTGGCAGTGCTGTTAGTTTTGCTTCTAAACTATATTAAGCCCAGATATTATCTTGATTATTATAACACTTCACAGATATCTCTCTTTAATTATAGTCTTTATCTCAATATAAGGGTAATCTCTTGACCAATCAATTTACTTATTCCTGTCCTAATAATTCTGTAAAAATAATGTGAGAATGTCATCTGCTCACTTTATAGATTAAAAAAAAATCATGGCTTATTGTTCTTTAATATTATGGAGAAATTTACATCTTTTGTAACTCAAGATTTTGAGTAGAAGTCTCAATTTGAGAAACTCAAGTAGCTAATCTATTGTATGTTTTTGCATTTTCTGGAAATTATGTGTTTTGTGGCCACTCTTAAGTTGCTTTCCTTTTCTCTTTCTAATTACGTCCATTATTAGAGTTTTCTAAATACTGCAGCAGTTGAGCTTTTCTGTACTCATGTATAGCGTATGTAAGATTAATACATAATTAGAGCTGCAGCTGTCTGTCCTTTGCTATATCTGCACTTTTGGCAGGTCTGTGACCTTCATGTTTTTTTTCTTAGCTTAAATTTTAGATCTCAGAAATGACTCCCCCTCCACCCCCAATTTATACAGAAAGCAGATAATTGATTTAAACTACTTGGAGTATGTTTTGAAATGGTCTGAACCTTGATGGAACAGATAGGAGTGTCTGCTGCATTAGGATTGATCAGAATCAGGTGCGCTGCACTAGCTTCCCTCTGGTATTTCCATAGAAACTGTCCTCATACGTCATATTAATTATCAGCATATGCATTTCATAATAGGGAAAAAAATCAGAGCTAATGATTAGCTTGGTGCTTCAGGGTTTTTTGTTGTTGTTGTTGTTGAATTGAATTCTGGTCTTAGTTGACTTAATATTGCAACCCATTTTGCTGGCATGTATTAAGTGTGTAGTGTTCTATTTATTGCAGTTGAGGATCTTGTTCTGTGATCATCTTTCTGACCACTTAAGACAGAACATGAGTACTTATAAGTACTGCAAACATACTGGTCATTGAACATATCAATGAGTAAAAGGTGAGTGGGTTGGTTATAAATGAGGGAGAAGTACCTTTGTTTCAATATTTATTAAGGATTGTTTTTAATGAAGTGTTCTGTGTAGAGTGGAAATACTGCTCTTTTTCCTCCCTCTTCATAATCTCTTTAGTGGGTCAAGTTGCTGTCTGTAGCTGTAGCTTCATTATTTAGAGATCTCAGATAAGGGTGAAAGTCTCACCTTAGTTAAAAAAAAATATTGTATTGGTGTTCTCCATAAGTGTGTCAGAGTAAAAATCCACTAATGTGCCACAAGGAGGGAAAGCCTTGTGCTGAATTTCCTGATGGATTTGTGAAGCCTTAATCTAATTGGTATACATCCAGGGAACATATATCTATGATGGGTTCTGGAAAGTACAATTTTGGCAACATGTGCCATGGTTTCTGTGTCAGAAAAAGGAAGAATCTTGAAGTATGCCAGATCTCCAAATGCTTTCTCTTTCCCTGCAGGGAAATCTTCTGGGTGGGATGACTTCAAAACAAGGAGAGCCTCAGAGTTGCCTGTTCCTGGCTTGAACAGGGGAGAGTGGAGGTCTGCACTGACAGTTCTAGTTTCTGCAGATTATGCAAACTTGATAAAAACAAAATCTATCGCACATTTAGGACTGCAACACTGTAAACAGCATCATTTAGATAATAACTGGGCATTGGCACCATCCTAAATTGATTTTTCAGTGATTTCACATCATTATCTCATAGTATCCTCCCAACAACTGTGTTAGATAAGATAACCTGGGTCTGATGGGTGGGCTTGTTTTAGAGACATAGAAAGGGGCCCATTTGTCTTACATTCTTGATTATTCCTTCTCGCACTTGTCTCTTTATTCTATTCCTTTCTACAGGATTTTCATATCTATATATAAAAATGCTTAACTCACTCTCTATGTAAGCAAACACATCATCAACCCATCCTTCAATGATATCGGCTTTATTTTCCAATATTCCCATTACCATCTGCTTTGTCTCTCCTTTCCCCTTTATAGCTAAGTGTCAGGAAGGAGGACTCACTGTCTAAATATTCTCTTTTCGATTCCTTTCTATTTTAATTTCTCAGTACCATTGTGAATTCTTTTCAGCATTTGGCGCTGAGAACCATTCCTTCCTTCTTCCAACTCGCCTGTCTCGTGCATTTCCTCCTACCCTCTGAGGGATCTGTGTTTCCATCACAGCCGCTTATACATATACCAACTTATATACATATATATGTGTGTGTGTGTGCATGTGTGCTCACGCGTGTATGTATATTTTTATATGTATATTTTCAACATACACAAAATTGAACCAATTTTCAATGTGTTCAAGTCTGTTCTTTTAAAAATCTATCTCTGAGTTTGCTTAAAGATTTGCTAATCACCTTGCATTCTCATGCCAAAATTCTGGCTTGAGTTTGGGACCCTTCTCAGCTTTCGACACCCTCCTTCCTCAACAACATGTATTTTGTTAATCTGACCCACTTACAATTCTGTCAGTGATTATTTATTAATTAAAACAATTTAAACTGTTTCCTCCTTTCCCGGTCTTTGGCCCTGTGTTATAATAGTCTCATCTTGCATCACTGTGACACCACCCCAGCTGGTATCTCTGCCTCCTCTTGTGCTTCTCTCCAAATATCGGAGTATATCAAATATCAAATATCAAATAACTTCTGACAGAGTGTTTTTAGTATTTATTTACTTAAAACCCACCTGTTTTTTTTAGCCACCTTTCAGTGCAGTATTCAAACTCTTTAATAGCTTGCATGAGATCTTTTAGATCCATTGTAGCCTCTCTTTTAAAATCTACCTTTCTCTACACTTCCGCTGCCTCTTACTCTGCAACTGCAAGGAACCATTTACAATTCTCATAGGCTGTTCTGCTATCCTGGGCATCCTTGCCTGAAGTGTCCTCTGTACTGGGTTGAACAGTACCCCCCGCCCCATTATTCATGTTTTCCAGGAACCACACAATGTTATGTTATTAGGAAATAAGGTCTTTGCAGATGTCATTAGTTATAGTGAATTCGTACTGGATTAGAGTGGGCCCCTAAATCCAATATAACTGATACCCTTATAAGGAGAAGACTTTCTGAAGACAGAGGTGGAGACTGGAGTGACGTGTCTGTAATGTGTGCTCGTGTGTGCTCAGTTGCTCAGTCGTGTCTGACTCTTCATGATCCCATGGACTGTAGCCCTCCAGGATCCTCTGTCTATGGGTTTTCCCAGGCAAGAATAGTGGCATGGGTAGCCATTTCCTTCTCCAGGGGATCTTTCCGACCCAGGGATTGGACTCGCCTCTCCTGTATCTCCTGCACTGCCAGGTGGATTCCCATCTGGGGAGCCCCATCTGTAAGGCAGGGAACTCTAAAGATTGCTACAACACCAGAGGCTAAGAGAAAGGCAGGGGATGGTTTTCCCTCTGTCCTACAGAAAGAACTAGCCTTGTCAACACTGATCTCAGACTGCCTAGCCTCCAGAAGTGTCATTTTAAGCTAACTAGTTTATGGTCGTTTGTTAGGGAAGCCCTAGGAAACTAATTTACCCTCCACCTACTCACTCTCCATTGTAGTAGCCTTCAGGACCTCCTAAGAAGTGGGCCCCACTTCTGGGCACCATGCGGCTTTCTGTTCTGTCACTGTATCGGAACCACCAGCCAGTGAGCTCCCTGAGAGGAACACAGGAGCCTCTATCTCCGGCACCCAGCACCATGCCTGGCACAAAACAGAATAGGATTTTTACGGGTGAATTAAATCACCAAAATGGCAGGTTTCTAATATGGGTTATCACACATTCCTGTGAATCCTTTATTTTGTTTGCTGCATTTTGTTTTCAATTAAAGATTTAATTAAAGTATCCAGATATGTTTGCCATTTTTACCTTTAAAAAAAATATTTATTTGGCTACGGTGAGTTTTAGTTGTGGCATGTGGGATCTAATTCCCTGACCGGGGGTCAAATCCAGGCCCCCTGCTTTGGGAGCATGGGGTCCTAGACGCCGGACTAGCAGGAAAGTCCCTTTACTTTTGTTTTGAGTGATCCTAACGAATAGCTGGTTGTACCTCAGGTACCAAGATCTGCAGTCAATGCAACTATCCCATGAGGCTGATAGTTAATATGTCAGCAGAAATGAGTTTTTCTGGTTGGTAACTGGCTCCCTGGCAGTGGGATGGAAGCGGTTTAAGTGTGGAGAGGGGGCTGGGTGTCTCAGGGAGGGAGGAGAGGCAAGGACTAGAATGTTGAAGTGAAGCTTAGGGACACTAGGGTTTGTTGTTGTTGTTGTTCAAAGTAACTGAATGAGAACAGTGACAACAATGACCTATATTAAGTCCTTGGGAGTTGGGTACCTTCTTACTTTCACTGGTTTCACTTCTGTGGCCTCCTCCCTCTGTTTAAACACCTCCTGCTCCCCCTCTTTGTCTCTGTCCACACATAGAAGGTTGGATTTTAATCTGCTTCTTCTGAAAGTACCTCAAGTATCCCAGTTTTCTTTCCCATGATTGCCCAATCTTTGCTGAATATGATTTCATTCTTCTCTTATAGGTGACTAGAAGGAAAAATAAGATGAAAATCATTTTCCTCTGTCAACAAGTCTATTCTCTTTTGATTCATTAGGAGACAAAATGAATTCCAAAAATCTTAATGAATTTGACAGCTGCATTGCACATCTATAAAAATTTATCTTACTGAAAAAAAAAGCATCAATTATTTGGTTAACTGATGAGAAACTAAAGGCCAAGTTTGGAAATTGTTCAAGTTTTCTATGAATATTCATAAATAATTAACTTGCATCTCAATTTAGAACCTAACAACAGTTCATTTCAATTTTTTTTTTTAATATCTGAGTTAATTATATGCTGAGGTCTAGTTGCTGGGTCGTCCCTTGTAGTGATGACTGAATAACTGCAGTTGGTGAGAATAATGGTTTCTTCTGTGGCTTTTACCCTGTTGTGGTGTAGCTGAAGGAAGACACACAATTATGCTGTTTGGAAGACAACTGGCTTTCTAAGGGGGCGGTCCCTCTCCTCTTCCCTGCTCCCAGTCTTTTCTCTAGGCCCTATGTGCCTTTGAGGCCAAATTCCTTTCCTCCACACTTTTTACTAAAAGGGCAAAAAAGAGTGTGTAAGAGAAGGAGGCAAGAAAAAAAGGAATCTGCCCCAAAGTAAACGGTGAAAAGCTTAACTGCCACCTCGTCCTGGGATTTAAGCCCCTTGTGAGGGGGTACAGGAATTGCAAACCCCTCAGGGTGAAAAACACCGGGAAGAACTAAGCCCTAACCGGGTAAAGGACCCGGGGACTTTGTGCAAAGCGGCAGCATAGAAGAGTAATCGGAGCCCTGGGCTGTTAGCAGGAGGGAGGCCGTTCAGGGACTGCCCCTTTTGTCTCTTCGCCTTGTACGGGCTGGAGGATGGAATAATTGTGGACAAAGGGTCCACGGAGGGCGGAGGGTAGGGTATGAACTCTTCAGGCAGCTGCTTTCAGCTTTATTTACCGTCCCATCTTTCAGCCGAAGCCTCCTGTCCAGTTCCGAGCTGCGTCCGGGGCGCCGACTACGGGATAACACTGCCATCTAGTGGCTGCCTCGCCCCCGTGAGCCAGCTTTCCGTGCCCTGTGGCTGGCTCCGCGTTCCCTCTCTTTCTCTCTCTCCCTTTCTCTTTTGCTCTCTCTCTTTTTTTAAAAAAGGTTTTTATCCCGTCAAGGAAAAAAAAAAAAAAAGCTGGCTCTTGGAAAACAACCAACTCTGTTGGAACTCAGAGATAATAATCAGTTTCTCTGGGCTTGTGAAATTGGCTCATTAAGCGTGCTTTTTAACAGAAAATATTGGAAGCGATTAAGTCTGCTTTACTGAGTGGGCATGAAATGGCCAACCTTCGGCCACCCACAGCTCGTAGGTGCCTGGCGCCGTTTTATGCATGCAGCGTAATGTCTTTACTTGAAGTGCTGTTTATTCATCACCTGCTTATTTATCTCTTTGCATTTGGCAGGCACATCGATCAATGTTAAACTGTCACACAAGGTTATTTTTCTTTTACATAACAGTATAGGCCTAAGGTAGTGGCATATTAAAAGTAATAACTTTCTAACTTGTAGCTCAAGATGACAGCCCCATTTTTACCCGAATATATTACAGCAAGGAATTCCTCATTCGGTGCTCCCTGCCCGCCCTCCCTCTGTTCCACTAGTACTCAGCTCTTCCAAGGTCAAAGGCTTCCTTCCCCCTTGCTTTCCTCCCACTTTGCATACCACTCGCTGTCCCCTTCACCTCCAGTTATCTCCCTCTTGGAAGCTGATAAGCCCGCGGAGAACATTCTGTCCACCGGGTGTACACATCTTGGTTGTCCCTTTTTATGATGACATTTTCCCCTTTGCATACAGAAATAGTAGCTGGGTGAGCTCTGGAGAAGAAGCAAACAGGCTTCTTCATCCCGTGACAAAGACTGTGTTGGTCTTCTGTCTCTGTCTCCACAGCTGTCTCCCTGAATGTGGTAGAATGTTGCTGCTTTTTATTTTCCTTTCGGGTTATAGCAGGCAACAAAAACAGAAACCACAGGCCCATGGAAAAATGAATTAAAAAACATCTGAAAGCAACTAACATTGCTTTGAAGAAACTGGGGTTTGTTTGGGGCTTTCAAGTTGAGTTGTTTTCCCCTCCTTTCTTTGGTTTTAGCTTGGTTTGTGTTGCTTTCAAACTCTACCCAGTTTATGACGCTTCCTTTCTTGGCAATAAGCCAAGCAGGCTTTCTTTGTACAAACAGGTTTTCTTTTTCTTTCTTTCATTTCTTTTTTTCCCCTGCTCCCGTCCAACCTAAAAATGCCTACAGATAGAATATCAGATCTTTTTAGTATCAAATTTCAAAGTGGCCCTTAGAATTCCTTCCTGCCCTTGATCTCTCCGTTTGGATTTCAGCTCAGACTTGGATTCTGTGGCTAAATATGCCTTGGTCACTGGCTTTTGGATACAATGCTTTGAGAATCTTGCGTACACAGGAATTAAATATTTTACTATAGTGGGTATTGTTGCACAACTATTCTTGTAGTACAACATTCCACACTTGTTCTGATATACTGTGCCCCCGAATAGCTCATCTAGGAAGTATGAGGCAGGGTGTTTAAGTGGGTAAGAATCTCTGGTCCCTCCAGCTACTCAAGCACGGGCTGGGGAGGCATACATGCTTAGTACTGAATGTGGCCCACCTTCTAGATTTCCCTATGCATTCCTGTACAGAGAATATGGTGGGATTCAGATCTCTGGTGATCTGTTTTATCATGGGTATCACAGCTCCAGAAAAAAAATCACGCCCATTAAAAAAATGCAGCCCAGCCTGTGTCTATGCTCTTACGATCAATATTTGCATTAAAGTAGTTTAAATGTATGTGGCTCTGAGGCTGTCCATTCTTTCAACCTGACCTGCTGCATTGATTAGGGCTAGTGATAGAGGGGGAAAAAGCAAATCAGGCGAGGAAAAGAATTAAAAGGAAAAATAGGAGAAAATGAAAGCTGTCGCAGTGAGTCCTGTAGGAGATACACTTTCAGCCATTCATGGATGCCATATTTGCTCAGCAGCCCAGGCTGTGGGAAAATACACCCTCCTCCTCTTTCTTATGGATCTTCTTTTTTGTCTTTCAAACACCCAACAACAGGAATTCTGGTTCCCTGTAAAATGGGGCAACTCAATGGCTTGTGATTAACAGCCAGACGTGTCCAGGCTAATGTCTGTATTTAGCTAGTTGCCTTGTATCCTTTTTCTTTGTCTTAATGGTCCATATTTGTGAGCTAAGTTTGCTTGGCTAAAATCTCATTAATGCAAGTTACAATCACTACTTTATATCAGATATTGTTAAGTTCTTCATTGACATTATCCAAGTTGATTCTTCAAAGCAGCCCATGCAGAGGCTATTCTGACCCCATTTTGCAACCTGGCATCTAAGGATGAATTGTAACTAGCCCAAAGTTAAACCACCAGTAAAAGGCGGTAACTCTTTAAACCCAGATCTCTATTTCTAAAGCACAGACTTAACTGCCATGCTTGGTAAAGCTACATTGGGGGAATCTTCCCCATTGGAGTTGTTGTTCAGTCGCTAAGTAATGTCTGACTCTTTTGCAACCCATGGACTGTAGCCCGCTAGGCTCCTCTAGCCATGGGATTTCCCAGGCAAGAATACTAGAGTCGGTTTACATTTCTTTCTCCAGGTGATCTTCCCAACCCAGGAATCGAACCCAGGTTTCCTGCATTGGCAGGTGGCTTCTTTACCACTGATCCACCAGGGAAGCCTACCCTCACCCCATTGGGGGTCAGATTAAACATCACAGGTAGCACTGGTCTGTGCATGAAGAGATATCGTGCCCACTTTATAACACTGGAGCCCATTGTTGTATCACCACAGACACTTTCAATAACTTGGGGCACGGAATGTTTTCAATGGAGACATAGATGGACCTTGACCTCTTAGAGAGGACAAGACAGTCACAGGAGCAGAGCTACCACATTAGTGCTTCGTTCCCCATCTGCCCTGGCAAAGAAAAGGCCCAAATATTTCTTTTTGGATGAAGCAATCTCAAGGAAATGTATACTTTTCTCAGATGAACCACTCTACGAAGCTCATTTGAGAGTTAACTAGACTCTAAAGGCGCCAGAATAATACTTGTTCATGGAATATGAATAATTATATGTCAAGTAACTACTGAGGAGACATGTGCTGGGTTAAGGTATTCTTAATGTCTAAGAACTGATTGTAGAGAAAAGGATAAAAGCAAACAGTGAAATAGTTAAATTCTTTCACCAGACAGGGTATGATCTTATGTAATCTCTGTGCGATACTGAGTCACACAGAAAGGAAATTTAGGAGGAATGTGGAAATGGTGAGAGCATTGGGAAGGGGTGTGCTGGGGAAGCCCTTATAGAGTTGGACCTGATGATGGATGGATATAACATAAGCTGGGGGGTAGAAGACATTCAGAATGGAGAATTGTATGAGCATAGTTTAGGAATTTTGGAAGGAATATCCCGCTAAAGCTAATGTTAGCATGCCATAGGTGGCTGGGTTGCATCAGGTTAGACTACACAGACCTTGTAGATCGAGATTAGACAGTTGAAACTCTCTTGCATTAAGTATCCTCCTTTATTGTCTTGAGGAATCAAATTTGTCTGCTGAAATTACAGCTTGGAAATTTGACCTACTTAGGGCATTGCTTGGAGCATTGGAGTTTCAAACAAGCCCTTCACTCTAAAGGAAGCATCTCTTGATGCTTTCATTTTCTCAAGGATGAAAAGAAATTAAAAGTAACACATGTGAAGATTTGACTTAGGAGGCTAACTTGAGGAAGGAGAATTACCTCAAGAGAGAAATAAAAAGGTGAAAGCAGTTTTCCAAATCTGAAATCTTTAGGAGCAGTGTGTTGATAAGTTTGCTTTTTGCCAAAAACAGGTACATGAAAAACCAGCTTATCAGAAAGAGAAATTTGTGTGCAATAATCGTTCACATTAGCAAGGGTTTTCTAGAAGATTCCTTTAAATAGAAGTCCCTTTGTACATTTTTAAATGCACTTCAATTTACTAACCTCAACACAGACTCCTCTGAAAAAGAAAGAAGCCACCCCCCAAAGGAAACAGTCCCACAAACAAAGAACCTGATTTGTAAATAGCTTTTAAGGAAATTACCTCCAATCAACCAGTTCATAAGGCAAAGTTCATACTTAGCAGTTGCTGCCACATCCCAGGCCAAGTTAGATAATCATGTCAATGCATCTCAAGATAGCAAATGAATTTCTGATTTTTAGTAATGTTCTGCTGCTGCTAAGTTGCTTCAGTCATGTCCGACTCTGTGCGACCCCATAGACGGCAGCCCACCAGGCTCCGCCATCCCTGGGATTCTCCAGGCAAGAACACTGGAGTGGGTTGCCATTTCCTTCTCCAATGCAGTAAAGTGAAAAGTGAAAGTGAAGTCGCTCAGTCGTGTCCGACTCTTCTTGACCCCATGGACCGCAGCCTACCAGGCTCCTCCGTCCTTGGGATTTTCCAGGCAAGAGTAGTGGAGTGGGGTGCCATTGCCTTCTCTGAGTAATGTTCTACATGCTTAGAAAAATATGTTCCAGGGGCATTTAATTATACATGTAAAAAAACATCAAGTTGGAAATAACAGAATAATTACTGCTGAGTGCTCTAGGATGCACCTCTAAGTAAGTCAATTTCGGGATCTACGTTTGGCTTACATTGTCTCATTTTGAGTGCGTTTCTTTGCTTATCTCTGTTTTTCTGGTTCTTCACTAAAGAATTACATCTCATACCCTAGATCAGCAGCTCTCAGAGAGCAGTTCTGAGGAGAGAAGCATCAGCTTGACATGAAAATTTGTTAGAAATACAAATTCTTAGACTTCACCCCTGAACTATTGTATCACAAATTTGGGTGAGCCCAACAGTCTGTTTTATTAGAAGTGCTCCAAGTAATTCTGATACATGCTGAGTTTGAGAAGTACCATCTTTCTTATCTCCTGTAACACATCTTCTTATGCTAGGAGTTAAGTACTTTTGATTTACAGCAAAGGACATTTTATTTCTACACAAATCATTTCAAAATATTTCACTTGTAGACTTGTAGATCTACCTGCTGTGCATTGTTCTGTCTTATCCTTCTGATGGCACCCCAGCATCTTCCTGCTCTCCCAAAGTTTTAGCCCCTGGCTTTATTTTATATCCAATTATGTGGGGGTACTTCAGGTTACCTGAGCAGAGCACGAGGGTAAGGGTTTTCCTCCTTCTTTTTTTTGATGGCACTTTGCTATTCAGGGAATTTTTGAAAAAAACTCATTTCTATATTTGAATTAGTGTTCCAGTATGTCAGATTGCTTGAAGTTTGATCATCAGATAATTGTAATTATATTTATATATCACTTGAAATAAAAATTCTTTTTAGTTAGATAAAAGACTGGTAAGTCTCAGAATAGTCTTTCTTAGTGATCATTTAATTTCAGTTGGCTTAAGATGCTATTTGTATTAAGTTAACAGGGTGCTAATTTAACATAGGTTTATAGTCATTTGAAGCCATTTTCATTCATTAAGAAAAATATCTCCATAGATTAGATTATCATGAGGGTTGGAAATAGCAATGGGGATTCCTCAGTATAGGCCTGAGGATTTTCCAGATGAGTGCACACTCTGTTTCAATGTTCTCTTGAAAAGCATAGACATTTTTTCTTTTACTATAGAACAGAACACAGACAGCATACCCAGCTTTGCCTTGGCAGAAAGAACTATCACATACACAGTTGCTGTGCTAAACTCATATATTGGATCTGAAGGATATTGTGATTTCTATAATTCTAGTACATATTAGAATTTAAATATCCTGATTTATAATTTTTCAGAATATTTTAGGTATTATATCCAGCATCAACCTTTTTTTTTGGCTCTTGATTTTAATTTTTAAAAACTGTTAAGTATAATAATACATTACCATATGTAAAATAGATAGCCAATGGGAATTTGCTCTATGACTCAGGAAACTCAAACAGGGACTCTGTGTCAATCTAGAGGGATGGGATGGGGCGGGAGATGGTGGGAAGATTCAAAAGGGAGGGGATTTATGTATATCTATGGCTGATTCATGTTGAGGTTTGACATAAAACAACGTAATTCTGTAGAGTAATTATCCTTCAATAAAAAAAATTAAAAAATCTATTAAGTATAATAAAATTTTTGTATTCTGACTGCATTTTATACTGAAATGTGCAAGGGAAAAAAAAAAATCTCCATTTAATTTCCAAAATGGCATGGATTGCAGAGAACCTTAAGAAGTTCTTTAATTTCTTTTGAAGAAAGAGACTTTCTGTGTAGTGTATAGAGCATGCCCTTCACAACTGTTCTCTATTCTCTCTAAACCCAGATGCCCTCTTACCCCACTAGCCACTTAAAAGCAGCTGGAGACATATGCCCTGGCTTTGTTCCACCTTTTTTTGTTTTTGTCTCTCCCAGTTCTGAATCTCCTGCTTTCCTTAGTTTCTCTGTGCTTGGCTCTCAGAGCTATTTAAAACACTTGGAGAAAAATTACTCTCTGGCAACTTGGAATTCACGCATCTAAGTGTTGGTCTTGGAACTCTGTACTCTTAACCACTTGGACAATAATCTTGATAAATCCTCTATTCAAAGTAATTTAAACCAGTTCATCCTTTAGAACTAATGAGGGAATGAGAAAGCCAAAAAAATGATAATAAATCAGCACACACTGGGCACGATGGACTTTTCCACACATTTGGGATCTCCTAGCCTATCAAAATATTTGTAAATCTTTCAGAAGAGAGGATTGTAGGATTATGAAACTCAAATTTGTATAATTTATTTTTGTGATAGAAGATATATCTGTGATTAAATGTAGAATTTTATATAACAATTTTGCAACATTTATTTAAGCAGAATCTTGACTTATCAGAGAGATTGGAGGAAGAAGTTACAGAGTTATTAATAAGATCTGCAAGTGGAGATTATACTGTTATCTTTTCTTTGTGATATTCTTAAGTTTTCTATCAGTTCAGTTCAGTTGCTCAGTCATGTCCGACTCTTTGCGACCCCATGAATCGCAGCACGCCAGGCCTCCCTGTCCATCACCAATTCCCGGAGTTCACTCAAACTTACATCCATTGAGTTGGTGATGCCATCCAGCCATCTCATCCTCTGCCGTCCCCTTTTCCTCCTGCCCCCAATCCCTCCCAGCATCAGGGTCTTTTCCAATGAGTCAACTCTTCGCATGAGGTGGCCAAAGTACTGGAGTTTCAGCTTTAGCATCAGTCCTTCCAAGGAACACCCAGGGCTGATCTCCTTCAGAATGGACTGGTTGGATCTCCTTGCAGTCCAAGGGACTCTCAAGAGTCTTCTCCAACACCACAGTTCAAAAGCATCAATTCTTCACAGTTTTCTATAATGTAAAGCTATTTCTGAAACCAGTGTAGTATCATTAATATATGATGCTTTTAGCAACCTTCCTGGTGGCAGAAGGCAGAACAGTGCATTCCCTAAAGGAAATGAAAGGTTCTCTGAACAGGTTTCTGGCATCCATGGAAATGTGCTCAAAAGTTTCAGGAGTTTGTTGTTGTTGCTGTTTAGTCACTAAGTAGTGTCCAACTCTCTGTGACCCCATGGGCTGCAGCTTGCCAGGCTTCCCTGTCCTTCACTATCTCCCAGAATTTGCTCAAATTCATGTCCTTTGAGTCAATGATGCTATTCAACCATCTCATCCTTTGTTGTCCCCTTCCCCTCTTGCCCTCAATCTTTCCCAGCATCAGGGTCTTTTCCAATGAGTCGGCTCTTTGCATGAGGTAGAAAATAGTACTGGCGCTTCAGCATCAGTCCTTCCAATGAATTTTCGGGTTGATTTCCTTTAAGATTGATTGGTTTGATCACCCTGCTGTCCAAGGGATTCTTAAGAGTCTTCTCTAGCACCACAATTTGAAAGCATCAATTATTTGGTGCTCAGCCTTCTTTATGGTCCACCTCTCACATCTGTACATGACTACTAGAAAGGAGTTTCCAGGGCCAAAATAATAGGTAAGATAAATCTGAATTGGAGGGTTGTGAAAGACAAACAAATACTACAAGTATTTTAGTAAGTCATAATAATTAGGCTCAGAATTTAGCTCTTTTGCAAACTTTGATCTTATCAGCTTAATTTCTGGAGTACTAAATACTCAATAGAATATTACTCAGTCATAAAAAGGACATATTTGAGTCAGTTCTAATAAGGTGGATGAACCTAGAACCTATTATACAGAGTGAAGTAAGTCAGAAAGAGAAAGATAAACATATTCTAATGCGTATATACAGAATCTAGAAAAATGGTACTGAAGAATTTATTTACAGGACAACAAGGAGAAACATACATAGAGAATAGACTTATGGGTAGGGGTAGAGAGTAAGACAGAGTGAGATGCATGGAGAGAGTAACATGGAAACTTACATTACCATATGTAAAATAGATAGCCAATGGGAATTTGCTGTATGGCTCAGGAAACTCAAACAGGGGTTCTGTATCAACCTAATGGGGTGGGATGGGGAGGGAGATAGGAGGGAGGTTCAAAAGGGAGGGGATATATATATCAGTTCAGTTCAGTTCAGTCGCTCAGTCATGTCCGACTCTTTGTGACCCAATGAACCACAGCACACCAGGCCTCCCTGTCCATCACCATCACCTGGGGTCCACCCAAACCCATGTCCATAGAGTTGGTGATGCCATCTAACCATCTCATCCTCTGTTGTCCCCTTCTCCTCATGCCTTCAATCTTTCCCAACATCAGGGTCTTTTCAAATGAGTCAGCTCTTCGCATCAGGTGGCCAAAGTATTGGAGTTTCATCTTCAACATCAGTCCTTCCAATGAACAGCCAGGACTGATCTCCTTTAGGATGAACTGGTTGGATCTCCTTGCAGTCCAAGGGACTCTCAAGAGTCTTCTCCAACACCACAGTTCAGAAGCGTCAATTCTTCGGTGCTCAGCCTTCTTCACAGTCCAACTCTCACATCCATACATGACCACTGGAAAAATCATAGCCTTGACTAGATGGACTTTCCTTGACAAAGTAATGTGTCTGCTTTTGAATATGCTATCTAGGTTGGTCATAACTTTCCTTTCAAGGAGTATGTGTCTTTTAATTTCATGGCTGCAGTCACCATCTGCAGTGATTTTGGAGCCCTCCAAAATAAAGTCAGCCACTGTTTCCACTTTTTCCCCATCTATTTGCCATGAAGTGATGGGACCAGATGCCATGATCTTCGTTTTCTGAATGTTGAGCTTTAAGCCAACTTTTTCACTCTCCACTTTCACCTTCATCAAGAGGCTTTTGAGTTCCTCTTCACTTTCTGCCATAAGGGTGGTATCATCTGCATATCTGAGGTTATTGATATTTCTCCCGGAAATCTTGATTCCAGCTTGTGTTTCTTCCAGTCCAGCATTTCTCATGATGTACTCTGCATAGAAGTTAAATAAGCAGGGTGACAATATACAGCCTTGACGTACTCCTTTTCCTATTTGGAATCAGTCTCTTCTTCCATGTCCAGTTCTAACTGTTGCTTCCTGACCTGCATATAGGTTTCTCAAGAGGCAGGTCAGGTGGTCTGGTATGCCCATCTCTTTCAGAATTTTCCACAGTGTATTCCACACAGTCAAAGGCTTTGGCATAGTCAATAAAGCAGAATAGATGTTTTTCTGTAACTCTCTTGCTTTTTTGATGATCCGTTGGATCTTGGCAGTTTGATCTCTGGTTCCTCTGCCTTTCTAAAACCAGCTTGAACATCTGGAAGTTCATGGTTCATGTATTGCTGAAGCCTGGCTTGGAGAATTTTAAGCATTATTTTAGTAGCATGTGTGATGAGTGGAATTGTATGGTAGTTTGAGCATTCTATGACATTGCTTTCTAAGTTAAGCTCACATCACTGCTCTGACTCTTGATGTCCTCATCTGTACCGAGAGGAAGTTGGTCTGTGTGATTTCTACGGTTCCTCTCCCTCTGCTTTTCCCTCTCCTTTCCCTCCCCCTTCCCTCCCCCTTCCTTCCTTCGTTTCTCCGTCCCTCCCTGACTCCCTTCTTTCTCTTTTCTTTCTTTCTTATCTATCAAATCAAGCCGTTTCCTGTTATGGTCACTGAGTACAGTCTTCTCTTACCAATCCTGCCCAAATTAACTTGTTTCTCTGAATACCACAGCATTAGAACATAATTGTATATTGTGTTATGGTGTATGTTTCATTTATATTATACTGTTGTTGTTATTTATTATTTTAAATTATAAGCTCCCTCAGAGTAGTGACTATATATTCTTTCCTACCATATCACTGACACAATTGCATTCGAAGCAGACACTAAGTAATTATTCTCTCTTTCTCTCTCTGGTATTATGAAACTTGCAGGACTTGCGAACAGTTGTCTCACATGTTTTAAAAAGACCTGGGTCTAGTGTTTCTGCATTTTCATAAAAGTAGTCAACATTGATTAGGGAAAAGCACAGTGGTTGGGACATATTTACAAGAATAGACACAGTTAGTAGACTATAAAGAATCAGTTATCCTGCCTGAGTTGTAAGCAATTGTAGAAACAGTTATGGGAGATGATAGATCTGTATTGAAAATCTAAAATTTACATTTCTAATCCGGACTAAAATGCACAATTCTCATTATATGGGTGAAAGTGGAAATATTGCAGAATATCTGTACAGTTCAGTTCAGTTGCTCAGTCATGTCCGACTCTTTGCGACCCCATGAACTGCAAAACGCCAGGCCTCCCTCTCCATCACCAACTCCCAGAGTTCACTCAAACTCATGTCCATTGAGTTGGTGATGCCATCCAGCCATCTCATCCTCTGTCGTCCCCTTCTCCTCCTGCCCCCAATCCCTCCCAGCATCAGGGTCTTTTCTAGTGAGTCAACTCTTCGCATGAGGTGGCCAAAGTACTGGAGTTTCACCTTCAGCATCAGTCCTTCCTATGAACACCCAGGACTAGTCTCCTTTAGGATGGACTGGTTGGATCTCCTTGCAGTCCAAGGGACTCTCAAGAGTCTTCTCCAACACCACAGTTCAAAAGCATCAATTCTTTGGCACTCAGCTTTCTTCACAGTCCAACTCTCACATCCATACATGAACACTGGAAAAACCATAGCCTTGACTAGATGGACCTGTATACTATAGTATATAAAGGAGAACCATTGACTTACAATGAAACTGTTGTTGCTAATGTTACTTATTGATTCTTTGTACATTGAATACAACGTACTTCAGAGTTTATTAGAAAAATAAAAAAGATGCAGTTTTGTCTTTCATCCCATAAGATGGAGCCAAGATAGACAGTCATCTCACCCACTTTCCTTTCTGGTTATTTAGTTTTTTGGTAATTTAATCCTTAGAAGACTGTTTGAGCAAGGTGTATCTATGCAGTTTATTGTTACTGCTTTACTTCTTATTAATATTTAAAATAAGATCATTTTATTGCTTTTACAATGCCTTTGCTTTCTGGTGTAGAAATTGTGACAGTTTAATTAGTTGTTAGAAATAAGTATAACTTACTATGAAAAGAGTAGCTAAGCACTGTTATGGAAAGGTGGTAGTTATTTGAACTAAATCTGACACCAAGAGACAGACTTAATTACCAAGAAGTTTTGAAACAGTATCATAGGAACTTCTGTCCTCTTGGTATGATCTTTAGTGTGCCCATTAATGAAATGAGAACTATGTGTCACGCATGGGTTGGGGGATTTAGATCCATAAGCCATATGTTTTTCATTACATTCATTCAGCTAAAAAAATAAAAGAAGAGACACTTCAGACTAATGAGTAATTTCTAAATAGAATTTCAACTTGTCTTGGAAATACAGAAGAATATACAAAACTTTTTCATTTTCAAAGATATCAAGCATTGGCACCATTTGTATACCTCTCTGATTCACAAATGATAAAATATGTTTTAAGAAAAAGAGGAATTCATGATCACAGTAGTTTCTGATTCAGCAATCACTTGAAATAAATGCCAAAAATAAAAGGAAGACTACATTTTTGCTTAATTCCTAATTGTTGTGTTGGGTTCACACAAGATTCTAGATATGGCATGGAGCACATAGAAGAAATCATCCCACATCCCCAGGAAGCTGAATTTATCCCTTGGTCCTTGAAAATAACACTGCTTAAAATGTTCTCATAACACTCCTATGTACCTACCCTCACCCAATCTGGATGTCGTTCAAAAGACAAATGTGTGTGTTTACTGTAGAGGCACCTCTAAAGTTCTTCGCTAAAATTACATTTTATTAATGAAAGAATTTCTGACTGAGTCTTTAACACTTTATGAAAGTCCAAAGGAAGTTTCTGTCTACAAATCTTGTAAGTATTAAAGAGTTAATAGAGCCTTTCAGTTGGACAATATTTAGGTTAAGTGCAGTGTGCCATTCCCTTTTGGTTTAGAAGACTGAAGACAATTTGGACTGAAAGAAATTTGCCGTTTCCTTTGCATACTGGATTAAAAAAGAAAAAAAAAAACTTTGTCCAGAACTTAAAGATGCTAGGGGTAATTATCTAGAATTTAGGAAAGCTAGGGGTAATTGAATTAATTGAACATTCAATTAAAAATCTCATGCCAGTTAGAGAATGTCTTAGCAATTATTCAAATAAGAATCCAAACCAGTTAATATGATATGACTGTGGTTGAATAGGACAAAGAAAAAGTGCAGAGAAAACAACATCTCATGACACAGTGGTTACACACATACCAACACATTGAATTAGTTTTTCATTTGACTTCTGAAGATGAGAATGGCAATTAGAATAGCACAGTAAATAAATGCTTAAGCGCATCATTTGTGAATAAGAGAACAGAAGCTGATAGTGTTAAGGAATTCTTGAGCAGCATTACCTCATCTAGATAGAAAAAACTTTGCCTTTGACATTAGATGTGCAAAAAGTTAGTGAACTCTCTTTGTCTGATTCCTCATTCTGGGATCAGACTACGTTCTAGGCTATGAAAGGACAGACGGGAAGGAGACACTTCCTTTGCCTTCTCTCTTTCACTCTGATCTTCTTTTCTTTCCTATCACTCCAACAGCCCTTAGAGACTGCGAGAAGCCAGAGGAAGGAGTCTTGCTCTTCCAGTGTGCTCCATCCAGCCACTGCCATCCCCCTGTGGTGAGTGGCAGGACTCTGTCCTTTCCAGACTCTGAAGGAACTGTCTGGGCCCTGTCTATCATAGCAGTGAAAAGCAGTTTTCCACCATCCGTTCTTGAGCTGATGGAAGAACAGAATCATTGAGTCATAAAACTCATCTGGATTTCAAATCCATCTTTGAGAAAAAGTGAACTGTTGTTCTTGGATGAACCCCAGGGACTGCCGCTTAATTTCTCAGTTCATTTTCCCCTCTTAGCTTATGTAGTTATATGGGTCCCTCTATAGTTTCCTTATGAAAATGTGGAATTTTAATACCACAAAAGCAGAAAAGAAATCATTTTTTTGGTAAATATTCTTTCAGTAGAATTGCAATCAATGTAGTCAGAGCTAACAAGCAGATGGATGTATTTGAATGCCATTATCTTGTGTACAATGATATTATCTGTTTCATGAAAAATTCAGCAGTTTGGGCTGCTTTAGTGAAGAGAAGATGGAAGTAAAAAAATAGCAAGAAAAACATGATCAGACTCAGAATCCCTGAGGGGGTCCCATTGCATCATTTAGCAGGAGAATGAGCAATGCAGGAGAAGCAGTGATGGTGGAGGCACTGTCTGTGCTCCTTATGGCATTCTTGGCTTCAGGTCCCACTCAAGCCCCACAGCTGTAGGTGGGAGCTCCCAGGCCCGCTAAAGCATCACACCGTGACATTTTGATCATCCGTCTAAGAGAAGAAAATAAATTTGCTAACAGAATAGACCTGGCAGGCCATACTACCTTGTCACATTCCAGACATCCCCTGGTCTGGCCTGAGCCAGAGGAAACCTAAGTGTGGGCCAGAAAGTGTGTGATGGACATGAAGTAGACTTAAATAGTCTGCAAGAAGAATGTGGGTTTTCTAAGAGAGGAATATGTATGCTTTTTTTTTTTTAATTGGAGATTTGAGAAATGAAAACACTTGGGCTGTAGAGGGGATGTGACCTCAGTTTTATTCTCTGTAGGCCAAGGATAGATTGACATGGGCAAAATGGAGTTGAAAATTGTGCTGATTTTTTTAAAGATACTGTACAGAGTGACAAAAAAGAACCCAAACAGGCCCTGCACAAAAACATTTTTTTCCAAAGTTTTCTATCACCTGATGACTGAAATATACACTCCTTCGAGACCTCATGCAAGGTGCTATTTACCTATTTCTCCAAATTGGCTTATTTCTTCTCTGAATGTAGTCTATGCCTAACCCATGCCTTTTTTAAGGGGAGGAAGGATGGGAATACCCTGTCTCAGGATCTTAGACTGAGCTTTTTGATATCCTATCCTTCTATAAAAATGTATTTCAGGTTTTATTATTTTAGTGAGGCTTTTGAGGTGACTGTTTTCTTTTCTCAATGTCTGTTAAGTTTGGTTTTCACCATGTGTTTTTCACAGAGTAGGTTTTGCCTGGTATTGTTGTTGCCTCATGACCTCTTGTATGTCCCCAGTTGGGCTATGAACCCCTTGAGGTTAATCTTCGTGACTCCAGAATCTAACAAGCTGCCCTGAACATATTAGCCAGAAAGTGTAACATATTGGTAATGCTGATGAAGAATGGCATAATTCATGTTTTTATAATTAAATTGTGTGAATGATGACATTGAATTATTATAGGAATGCAATATAATAATATCACAAAACTTCATATAAATGCTTTCTCTTATTTAGATTTTGCTTTTTATCTTTCTGGGTTATCTCAGTAAATAAAGATTGTTATGTGAATTAGGTTTTGCTAGGAATAATAATGCATGACTAACAGCTTCATCAGGGATCCTCAGAGGAAATTTTGAGGAGCACAGATTGTATATAGGTCAAATGTACACACATATAACTATAACATAGCATACAATAATTAAAACAGAGTTCTTTAATTCATTGCTTCTGTTGTAGTGATACCAGGGGTAATGTGTGAATAACTCTTGCCCTGGGGGAAATTATTTCATCTTGGATCTTGAGAAACTGAGGGTAGATCTTGGAGATATGAAGATGGGCAGGGGCAAGATTTATGATTTTTTTCCAGGAAACACATATTTCTAATGTATAAATTCCACAACCTTAATTTTCTCCTTGACCCCTTCTGTGTTCTCCTGTGTGTTTTCTTCCCAGTCTTGAAGTTTTATTGCATTGGTCCATCTCATTCTATCTTCCTTCTTTTCTTCACCTTCTATTTCTCTCTTAGCCAATAATAACCATAAAATTTCACTGAATGTAATTATTTAAGGTTTATTAAAATAATCTGTACTTTTAAAGTCACTCTTCCGGTATTACATCATTCCCTTTTTATCTACTACATTAAAATTGCAGTGTCTTTGTATCTACATATTTTACTAGCAATGACATTAACATGAATTCCTTTCATTACAATATTAGTAGTTTCAGTTCAGTTGCACAGTCATGTCTGACTCTTTGCAACGCTATGGACTGCCGCACACCAGGCTTCCTTGTCCATCACCAAACTCATGTCCATAGAGTTGGTGATGCCATCCAACCATCTCATCCTCTGTCATCCCCTTCTCCTGCCACCTTCAACCTTTCCCAGCATCAGGGTCTTTTCAAATGAGTCAGTTCTTTGCATCAGGTGGTCAAAGTACTGGAGTTCTAGCTTCAGCATAAGTCCTCCCAATGAATATTCAGGACTGATTTCCTTTAGGATGGACTGGTTGGATCTCCTTTCAGTCCAAGGGACTCCCAAGAGTCTTCTCCAAACCACAGTATCAATTCTTTGGCACTCAGCTTTCGTTATAGTCCAACTCTCACATCCATACATGACCACTGGAAAAACCATAGCTTTGACTGGATGGACCTTTGTTGGCAAAGTAATGTCTCTGCTTTTAACATGCTGTCTGGGTTGGTCATAACTTTTCTTCCAAGGAGTAAGCATCTTTTAATATCATGGCTGCAATCACCATCTGCAGTGATTTTGGAGCCCTCCAAAATAAAGTCTCTCACTGTTTCCATTGTTTCCCCATCTATTCGCCATGAAGTGATGGGACCAGATGCTATAATCTTAGTTTTCTGAATGTTAAGTTTTAAGCCAACTTTTTCACTCTCCTCTTTCACTTTCATCAAGAGGCTCTTTAGTTCTTATTCGCTTTCTGCCATAAGGGTGGTGTCATCTACATATCTATTAGTAGTTTAAATAAAGTATATTTTAATTTTTACCTCTAAATGAAATGATGCATCAGGAGAAGTGATGAAACAAAAGGGTTTGTTTTTTTTTTCACGATGAAAAATTCACTGTTTCTATTAAAAAATCTCTCTCTGCCCTGGGTTGTTAGATATTGTATAGAGATGTGTTTTACAATTTATAGGTGGACAAGAGTATTATATTTAAACCAAATAAGAATCTAATAGACATTATTTGAAAAGTAAAATAGAAAACAGTGGGTCTTTTTGGTAGAATACTAACTGTATATTGATTTTATGTAGAATTTTAGCAAATGTAAAGCATGAGAAGACAAATAGCTTTTAATTGTGTAAGTCAATGGGTTCTTTTATAAAGGAAGTTCATATATTACACTGATTGAGTATAGATAACTTGACTATATAGCAGAAGTATATGTGAGCAAATGAGTAAAAGAAGGAATTTGATCATTCCTTTTCTGCTTTACTGACTTGTAAATAGGTTAAGGACTACACCTCTAACTTTGACCTGGGGTATTGCATAGGGTACAGAGTACAAATGCTGGCAAAATATTCTTGACTAGATGTTATAAAACTTAAGATTAATGATATTTGTATTAAGGGCACTGACCAGTTTTTGCAGTGACAATGGATGACATTAGAGTATAAAATCTACAAAACCATCCACATTTTTGTTGATGCAAATTTTAAAGAAATCTGCTCTTCTGGTTTTAGCAGACTGGTGCTGAGATTGAGACTCTTCACTGTTCTGGCTGAGAAGGCAGTGTCTGTTTTATACTTCTTGTACCCAGTGCTCCTAACACAAGCAGGGGTTTAGTACATGCCATTTTTCAGTGATACAAACTTTAAAAGTAAAGATGGGCTGCTTGTTCCCACTTTATGAAATGCTACCTGCACTCTAAGAGAATGGAGATTTCCTTTAGACCTTGAATCAAGAACAAGGTATGTTATTAAAATTCTCCGACTATATAGTAAATTGAGGAGACTATATTGGCACCGACTTGCCATTCACTTAGCTCTCAAAAATGACAGCTTTCAATCTGAAGACTTATAAGCATTGTTATCCTGCCTATCCTTACCATTATAGACAAATTAAAATTCAAGATCGAAATATTGTCATCAGTTGAGAAAGCTGCCAGCTCTTTAAGAAGAGCCTCTCTTTCACGATAAAATTAGAATTTATTCTTTGGAGCAAAAAAATGGCAGCTCTACATTCCTAACTTGGTCAGATTTCACTGTTTTCCAGCGGCCCAAGGAAGGTTAGAAAGGAAGTTATGGGATTAAAAAAAAATATTTAATCTAAGTTGTAAAGGAGCTTGGAACCACACCACAAGCATCATAATTAACTTTAATAATTATAAATGTAAATGCAGACAAGCCACAAGGTTTTAATGGTGTGCCACATGCTTCTGCTAATTATTTTAGAGTTTGGACACATTCAGTGCCAGCTAATTATAAACCCTGCTATGGAAATCATCTGTTTATATTAGACTTATTGATCTCTAGTGTTTAAGCAATATGAAAAGGGAAATCTACAATGCTGGACCATCTGCTTTGTATTCCTAATTGCTTTTAAGGAATCAAATGTATAAATAGTCAGCTTTTTATATATTGGGCTTCAAACTCTTTCAAGAAACATATTGTGCAAACCCAAGTGAATTTTTTAAAAGCCTGTTTGGAATGTTTCTTCCCTGACTCCTCTCAGGACCCTCTACCACTTACCCACATCATAACCTCCCCTGACCTTTTTTGCAAGGTCTCCAAAGCACCTTCTCTTCTCCTAGACCTCACAACACTGGTCAAGGTAACTGAGACTTTAGATTTTACCTTATTTTAATTACACCTTTTCTTTTCTTCCCTAAGAAGACCTCTTCTCTACTCTGTCCCCCCTCTTTATGGCAATGAATAGTTACTGCCATCTCACTCTATGGGAAAATGGAAAGAAAGAAGTGTCCAGGTGAATGATTCCCTCTTGTAGCAGATATTTAACTTTATGGAAAATTAATCTACTCGCATGTTGGGTAGATGCCTGGTTAGTGGGACCAGAGCAGTATTGGCTCATCACCGTGGGCAAGTCATCTTTTAGATTGAGTCCTGTGATTCTGCATGGAGATTGGGTTTAAATGAAGGAAAAATTGATTTCTTAGAATGACATTGTTTGCTTCATCCTGTATTGCCTGGATGGTTGTTATTTTAGTGTTCAAATAACTAGCTAAAAAAGACTACACTTTGCAGAAGATTTCTTTATTAATCTTTTTTATCCCTTTGAGATATTCATATTTAATCATAAAATTATTGGCTTAGAATAGTCATTCCTCCTATTATTCCTGTTGTTTACTCCTTTAAAACTAGGAGTTCCTCTTCTGAGTGTTCTACTACTCACATATCCCAACAACAGCAACAATTAGAAGCTATTAATATATGCATTGTATATGCTATGTGATACAATATATAATAATTGCTATATACTCTGACTAGGTTTAGGTCTCGTTTTGAGCTTTTGTGAGTAATATAAAGTTAAGATTAATTTGTAATTTCATGGAAACATTACATGATGTAAATGTAAAATAAAATTTTAGTTTAAATTTTTTTTTAGTCATATAATGAGTTGTGGATTTTATTCTAAGGGAGCAACAGAAGTTATAGATCATCGTTACTCAGTTAGATACCAACACCCAAGGCTCAAAGTATGCTGCGGTTTAATGAATAACTCCAAATAGTTGACAAAAAAGAGTCACTTACCCTAATTATTAATGTAAGAAACAAGTACCTTTTCTGGTGTTTGGGAAGAAGTACTTGCATGTTTCATTATCCTCTAAATAAAGATTTAATTAAAAATATTTGCTACCAAGAGTAATGTACAGACATATGTTTTGGATAAACATTTATGAGAGTATACCTATATACATACATATACCAATCCCAAGGTTTGTTAAAGTAACTAGTTGTGTTAGAATGGTTGTGACTTTTCTGCAGTAAATTATCTGTAAGAAATATGCTCTTCTGAGGCATTTTATCCATTCCTCACAAAGGTTTTACTCATTCTGTTTTTGTTTTTCTGTAGTTTTGAATGGAAGTTCTATTGCCTACCACTTAGGCCTTGTACCCTGGACTGCCGGTGTCTCTGAGTTTTCATCTTGGCACATGTATAATTGTAGGGCAGGCCTTCTGTATAATCTAAGTTCATTCTAATCAGAGCTACAGGTTTCCCTCCGCTCTGTAGTGAATAGAGAATATTCAAAGTCAGAAAGAAATTAGGAGCTGTCTTAAAAGGTGCTTTAAACAGCTCATGTTCCCCAAGCCCTCAAAGGAAGTTACAAATCAAGAGAGCACAATTGGAGGCTACATTATCAAAGCCTTTCTGATAATGCTTCCATTTACATTGAATAATATTTTGTTTAATTGGCTTTTTAAAAACACCCATTCTTTGGATGGGACATTCCGGCATGATTATCTTCCATTCCCATTTAGGATTACAATGGTCTGGGGATAATTATAACATTCATTTCCATCTGGAGTTCTAGGGACTTATACATGTGAATATGGAGAGAGAGATGAGCATCTTCTGTTTGTAAAGTAGACACTGATTTGGTATTTGTGACACGTGCTATTCTATTTTTGGCTCCTACAACCTACATGAATATCTTCTTCTAAGGTCTTTCTTGCCACCAGCAAGTTGTAGCAGTTTCCTATGAGTTGACTCTGTGATATTGCTTTTATGGATATCAAAGATATAATAGTAAAAAATTTACTGTTACATTTTGTTTTCACTAAACTGATATAATTTCAAAGATGCAGTTTGCCCATTTCTATTGTCATTTAACATAGCTCCAAATATCTTAGTATTAAACTCACATTATGTCCCTTTATCGTTATTGTTCAGTCACTCACTCACGTCTGACTCTTTGCGACCCCATGGACTGCAGCTTGCCAGGCTTCCCTAACCTTCACTATCTCCCAGAGTTCCCTCAAACTCATGTCCATTGAGTCGGTGATGCCATCCAACCATCTCATCCTCTGTCGTCCCCTTCTCTTCCTGCCTTCAATATTACCCAGCATCAGGGTCTTTTCCAATGTCCCTATTTCTCTCAATTTGTTCCTAAGAAGCAAGCATTCTTATTACTAGTTGCTTTTTTAAGGACAATGTTTGATACACAGAAGAGCTTCAAAAATTTTTAAGTATTGAATGGATGATTTTAATAAATATTTAAATGTCCATCAGAGTTCTTTCTTAAATTAGTTTGTAAGAAGTAAAGAATTATTAGTGTGAGCCTTATGAAACTGCATTTATATAAGTAAAAAACTGTTGACTATCAGTTATTTCTATGATTCAGCTTAATGCTTTCTAATATAATAGCCTCCTTCCTCTTGAGGAGGGAGAATATCTCTGTTTTTAAAAAATGAAATCAAGCAGTACTTTCTGTTTTAACTGTAGTAATGCAATGAAGAAAGCCAAATGTGAAGGAATAAATCTTTTAGCTGAAAATATGATTTTATTGATTAACTCTGTTTTATTAGCACATAAAATGGGGAATTTGACATATGCTCACACAAAGTTTTAGTTTTGACAATTATTAAAATAATTACAGACCCTTTATTACATACTTTACATGTAGATTTTAAATCAAAGTCACTTTTGTTTCTAGTAAGATCTTTCACAGGCCACATGGGTTTCTCTTCAATGAAGAGTGATAACTGCTCAGTTGTGTCCTGCTCTTTGTGACCCCATGGACTGTATGTAGCCTGCCAGGCTCCTCTGTCCATGGAATTCTCCAGGCGAGAATACTGGAGTGGGTTGCCATTTCCTTCTCTATCTCTTCAGTGACGAAACCCCTCTTAGACTTGGGGTTGTGTTGTATTGTTTTATTCTGTCAAGTCCAAATCCTATAGAATCACCTGCCTACCTGTCCATCTTTCAGATGGTTGGCAGTCTTCTTTTTGAGTTTACAGAATAAATCGACAGGTTAATGGTGAGATCTATAACCTTTCCTAGTTAACAGACATTTGGAAGAGAGGGGTAAACTGTGAAGTGATCTGTAATAATGGTTTAAGTTGCACATGTCATGCTCCCCAGATTTTATAGCCATTGATGGATGTGCTGATTCATAAAAGGCATTTTCAAAATGTGTTTTAATTGCATTACATGTTTTTTGTCCTACCCTGGATATTTTCTGTTTAGCTTTAAGATGGACTATTCATGTCTAGGAATTAATGGACATTTGGATTTATTGGCTCACACTTTGAAACCAGCGTGGCTGCTGTTTTCTCACACATTCTAGTTTTGGATAATAATGGTCTGAATACGAATCACCTAAAAAGGGTTAAATATTACCAGAATATTACATTTTAAATTCATTTTAATGCTCATCTTATGTTTTTCTTTGCAAATTATGATTGTCTTTCTTTCTTCATTTCTGTAGTGAAGTAACCGAAACCCTTAACTCTGATTAGCATTAATAATGTTACTAACTTCAGTTTTTAGAGTGAAATGCCATTAGGGAGAAAATGGGAACTCAGTAAATTTCCTTCAATGAGAACTGAATCTCCTTGTGTGAGAATCCAGTCAGCCCCTAGTGAGACTGTGATGTCCTCCAAATACACAAAACATAGGATGAGATAATTGAATTTGGCCCCTGGGGTTCCAAGAATACCTCAACCTGGGAATGCATGGTGTCCTCAAAGGATCCAGGACAAGGTCTCCACTTATATTACTCGTATAATCCTCATTTTTCAAGCTCTATCCACTTTTGCATTAGAATACCAGCAATAGCACCTTTCAGGTAGTGAAAACACATATTTACCTTCATTTTTTAAAAAAGAAAGCACAATAAGAGGGGGATGGTTGTACCATTTTACATATTTCTTTTATATTATTACAATAGAAGCTCCCAAACTAGATCTTGAGTTTCTTGCAAACCTTGTGAAATAGTCATGATATTAAACTCCCATAGGTTAAGAGGACATTGGACTGGCCCCTAAATGTAGTGGGACTTCTAATGAGGTATAATCAGGGTTCACAAGATGAAATCAGGCAATTCCTGTTAACATTTGGTTCATCGGAGAAGTCTTTTGGGGGAAACAAATAGGAATGTTTTAGAGTCTTAAAGTGAACATTAGACACTAAACTTGCATCGTCTTTGATTACATGATGGAAAGGGTTAAAACTCTCTATGTAGATCACTGAAGTTTTATTATATAAGATGACCTTAGGAACTGTCATCTCCCTTGAATTTATACAAAGAATTCAAAGTAAAGGTTTTCTAGGTTACACTTCTTTTTTCAACCCTTTGTCCTGTCAGCTCAGTCCTTGATATCTTCATCTGCCGACATGCCCAGATGTGCAGTGAATGTTGATTTGAGCTGGCCCCTCAACCCCTCCCTGCTGGTGTCATTAAAACCAGGGAGGCAGCGGCTCCCCTGGCATCTTTGGCACGGCTTGGCTTTACACTGCGGACTAAATTATTGATGAAGAGCACTTCTGTCGCAGTGTGTTTTACCCACCTTTAAATGAAACAGTGCGGATTGAGCTGTCACTGCCTCCTCACTCCCTGCAACTTCTACATGACATTTATGATGTGGTTCAGATTGCACCGAAGCAATTAATTTCCAGTGGAGTCTGCACTCAGAATGAAGATCCCTGACAATTACCGAGGGCTGGTTTCTCAATGAGCACACGACACACTCATCAATACTGTACACAAAAGAAAAGCATCAAAATATATGTAAAAGGATCTCTGGGGTTTGTGATCCTTTCCTCCTCCTCAAATCCAGTTCTGGATTCCAGGACTTTGTTTTCACATTGTGTATTTGGTCCTCCTCTGTATTTTTCTGACAAGATGAGTAGACTTACCTTCCCAGTATATATTTTACAGATGCCTGCCAAAATTTTACAAAATTTTGATGCTCGAATATATTTTTTTTTTCTAGATGAAGCTTTTGTCTGGTTGTTTTTTACCAGTAAAATATTCTTTGATATTTGTATTCAGTCCCTAAAGTGATTCTGTGACCCTGATGTGTTTTTCAGTTCATCCAATGAATGGAATAAGTAGCACATGTATGCATATGTGTGTGTCTCTGCATATGTATATATGTACTTAAGTCTGTATATGCATACCTGTATGTGTTGTGTGTGTGCGTGTATATATTTATATATGCATATTTTTCAAAGAATACAATAAATATTTCTAAGTATGTGAAATTTGACCACTTATTATAAAAGATTATTTTGCCTGTTTTCTAAAAAAAGTGGTAAAAATTCAGACTAAACTGAGGAAAAAGTCTTCATTGCATAAGATTTTATAAAAAGCAAGCCATTTTAATATTTTTCAGAATGTGGAATGATACCAACCTAGGATAGTCATGCTATGCTAAGTCACTTCAGTCGTGTCTGACTCTGTGCGACCCCATAGACGGCAGCCCACCAGGCTCCCCCATCCCTGGGATTCTCCAGGCAAGAACACTGGAGTGGGTTGCCATTTCCTTCTCCAATGCATGAAAGTGAAAAGTGAAAGTGAAGTTGCTCAGTCGTGTCCGACTCTTAGCGACCCCATGGACTGCAGCCTAACAGGCTCCTCCATCCATGGGATTTTCCAAGCAAGAGTACTGGAGTGGGGTGCCATTGCATTCATATAATTTAAAAAATCCTTGAAAGGATTTTAATGAACATTTTCAAAATATTTGTAATTAACCTATCTATTCTTCTGAAGGTTTGAATATAAATTATTCTCTTAAATAAATATTTTCCCCAGCCTGTTTGCAATATTAATTCTTGTAGTCAACTTTTTCATCATAGGTAGACTTGTGTTTTATCCAAGCTGCCTCATACTAAGCAAGGGTGTATTGTGAATTAATGAGTTTTTAATTTTTGACTTAAGTTTTCATTTAAATACCATTGATTCAGAGCCATTGGTTAAAACACATTAAGCAAGATGGAGTCATTTGTGCTACAGCGCTTCTGGGAAGTAGAGTATTGCTCTTTACTGCAAAGGTACTCTTTAGCTCAGCTTTAAGGAATGAGGACTTCCGGTGGTAAACTTCACAGGGGATCCAGGAAATGGTTTGTGTAATAGGAGATTGAGGTTTGACAGAAAATATAGTACATAATTCAGATAATTGAGGAGTCTGGACGACTCCAAGAAGCAACACCACAGCCTTAATAAAAATCCAGCTGTGGGTCAGAAGACATTTTATATGCCATTATTCACCCTTAAAGAGACTAAACAACAGTTCACCCTTACTTGCCCTGTCCTCAGCACAAACACACCTCCACATTCAAGTAGTGAGGTGGGCCAAAGCATAGGAGAATACTTACTGCATTTTCGTTACTCAGATCTGATGTTTTTCAGCCCTGTTGAAATCAAGGTATATAGAAGATGAAGTATCTTTTCTTAGGAATCACAATTTGACCTCATTCTTTTTTATTGTTAATGCTATTTATTGTACTAAATCACCCTTTTCTGTCCTTCAAGGGATGGTATTTCAACAAGATAGATTTCAATAAAGAAATCCCATCTTGGTATTAACTACTCTCGCCTCCAATAATATGTATATTTCAGATAAAGAATGTAGTCTATTTTGGTCTATCATTTAATCTAAACTGATGCATTAAAAAGAAACAGACACATCTCAGATTGCTTTTAAAAAATTAATTAATTTTTGGTTGCACTGGGTCTTTGCTGCTGTGCACAGGCTTTCTCTAGTTGCTGCCAGCGGGGGCTGTGGTGGTGTGCGGGCTTCTCATTGTGATGGCGTCTCTTGTTGCAGAGAACAGGCTCTAGGTGCTCAGGCTCACTAGTTGTGGCTTGCGGCCTTTGGAGTGTCCTGGCTCCAGTAGCTGTGGCTTGTGGGCTCAGTAGTTGTGGTGTGTGGACTTAGTTGCTCTGCGGCTTGTGGAATCTTCCCAGACCTTGGATCGAACTCATGTCCCCTGCATTGGCAGGTAGGTTCTTATCCATTGTACCACCAGGAAAGTCCCCTAGATAGATTTTGATCAAGGTGTGCTGGGCACACTTGTGCATGCACTGCCGTATGTACACACACAAGTAAGTTGATAATGGCAATGCTCTTTGGAGATATTTCTCTATACTGTAAATTATTCTCTTTTTTGACCTAAGAGATATATGAGAGAGCTTTGAGACATTGGAAAAATTTCAATTATGATCTATATAAAAATTATACATTTTCGAGCATTTAACTGTATTTACTAGCCCCCATGCAATGGCATTATCTCCTTGACTTCTCAAAACAACTTTTTGAAGAACTCTCATTATTCGCATTTGATATGTAAAGAAGCAAGGCTTTCTTCAAGGTTGTATGATTTGTTGAAGGCTGCAGAGCCAATTGGTACCAAAGTCAGTACTCTACCCTAGGTCTTCCTGACATCAAAGTCCAACCTCCTATTGGTTTACTATATCTGATTGGTGGGTAAACTTTATTCTTTATATGATTCTTAATTTATGGATTTATTTTTACTTGTGCAGAAAAAATTTGATTACTCTAGTTCAGTCTTCAGTTCTGTTTTTGTCATTTTAGTTTGAAACTACGGCTTATTCTTTGCCTTTCTTTAATATTGGGTGGGCCAAAAAGTTAGCTCAGGGTTTTCCATAACATCTTATGGGAAAATCTAAACAAACTTTTTGGCCCACCTAATGTAATACACGGAGAAGGCAATGGCATCCCACTCCAATACTCCTGCCTGGAAAATCCCATGGATAGAGGAGCCTGGAAGGCTGCAGTCCATGGGGTCGCTGAGGGTCGGACACGACTGAGCAACTTCACTTTCACTTTTCACTTTCATGCATTGGAGAAGGAAATGGCAACCCACTCCAGTGTTCTTGCCTGGTGAATCCCAGGGATGGGGGAACCTGGTGGGCTGCTGTCTATGGGGTCACACAGAATCGGACACGACTGAAGTGACTTAGTAGTAGTAATGTAATACAGACACTGCTGATTTCTTTTTTCTTTTTTTTTAATTTATTTTTATTTTTAAACTTTACAAAATTGTATTAGTTTTGCCAAATATCAAAATGAATCCACCACAGGTATACATGTGTTCCCCATCCTGAACCCTCCTCCCACCTCCCTCCCCATACCATCCCTCTGGGTCATCCCAGTGCACTAGCCCCAAGCATCCAGCTGATTTCTTTACCTACTACCAGTGGTTGGGTGAACAAGTGATCAGTTGATACTTGCCAAACTGCACGGTTCACACTTCATTGAGTCTGATAGAGTGTTTTTTTTGTTTTTTGTTTTTTTTTTTTTTACATAGAGAAAAATGAAAGCAAAAAGTAGTAAGCTTAGATTATGTGGTTATATAGGTGATTTACACTAAAATCCCATTATTTCATATTCAGCTGATTAAATTCTTTCACATTTTCCATAAGTCATGGATCTATAAGACTTTCCCTTTCCTTTCTCATTTAATAATATTTCCTTATACCCAGTTTGTATTGCTTTGACTCACTTATTTTGGGACCCTAATACAGACAACTGACGTTTTCTAAAATGATATTCCTGTGGTCTTCTAAAGTGAATCTGGCAAAGACTTTGAGACTTCCAGTAAATTACCTGTGAACCTTGTGTTTCTTGTTGGCCATAGCTATTGAGTTGTGAATGGAATGTTTTCCCAGTGGATTAAAGTTGTTAATATGAAGAATAAGTAAATACATTTATTTGTTATTGGTGGCATATATGGCTGTTTTAAGTAATGTAATATTATCTGGAAAAACAAAACCCTCACAGATAAAGTAGTATAATATAGTGTGTAAAGAGATGGAATCTGAGTTTGAAGACCTGTGTCTATATCAAAGATACTCTAGTTGCTTGCTCTATATTTCCAAGCAAATTAGAAAGCAAACATCTGAAATTGTTTTACCATCCGTAGAATGGGGATAATTTCACTTGACATTACCACTTCTCAGATTAGAGTTTCAATAGGCAAGGTATGGAAACAATCTAAGTATCTGTTGATGGATGAACAGGTAAAGAAAATGTGGCATGTATGTGTATATGTGTATGTTTTTTTTGTGTGTGTCTATACACACAATGGAATGTTATTCACATGTTAAAAAACCTTGCCATTTGTGACCTGAGTGGACCTCGAGGTCATTATGCTAAATGAAATAAGTCAGACAAAGAAAAAGACAGATATTGTGTGAACTCTCTTATGTGTAAAATCTAAAAAGCAAAACCAAACCACAGAATTCCCCCAAACCCTATCAAACTCATAGGTACAGAGAACAGACTGGTAGTTGGCAGTGGTGGGGGCTGGAGATATGGGTGAATTGAGGGTTAATAATCAGTGAGTATTTTCTGTTAAATTAGAGGGCATTGCATTCTATCTGATCTTAGAGCGTGTAAAGAATCTTTTCTAATTCCAGCAGCTAATTTCCAACAGTAGTACGGTAGTAAATAAATGAATATCTAAGTTCAAATGTTTTTTTTTAACATACAACAACAATATTAAAGTAAGCTAGCCCATATTAGTGTGGCTTTAATTAGAGCAAAGACAGTAATAGAAAGATGAGAAAAGGTGTTGGATAATCTGGTGTAACTAGTGCCTCCATTGTATGCGTCATCATTTTGAAATGATTTAACCTCACTTATCTTTAATTGCCTTAAAAAAGATTTTGTCTGTGGAAGACATTTTTAATAGTAAGCTGCTAGGTAAGTTTCCAGTCAGCATCACTAGAACTCTCCATGGATGTTGTATGTGATATATCCGTCTATAACATCAGGCTCAAGAAGGAAGAGAGTTGTGTCACTTTAGGGCTGTTTATCATCATAACAGAAACTTCAAGTTAGATTGACTCAGGAAAGATAGAATTTATATAAAAGAAGAGCATTGGGTTACAGCCCAGTGTAGTTATACCATCTCTATTCCGCCTTCAGGGATCTAATCTCCTGTCTTTCTACTCTGCCATCTCTATTTAGCTCATGGCTTAAATCCTCAGTGTCACCTAATAGCCTGTGTTGTTGTTGTTTAGTTGCTAAGTCATATCTGACTCTTTGTGACTCCATGAACTGTAGCCCGCCAGACTCCTCTGTCCATGGGATTTCCCAGGCAAGAATAATGGAGGGAGTTGCCATTCTCTTCTCCAGGGGATCTTTGCAACCCAGGGATAGAGCCTGCATCTCCTGCATGGGCAGGCGGATTCTTTACTGCTCAGTCAACTGGGAAGCCCCACCTTATCGCTTGTGCTGTGCTTAGTTGACCGGTCATGTCTGACTCTTTGCAACCCCATGGACTGTAGCCCACCAGGCTCCTCTGTCCATGGGGATTCTCCAGGCAAGATTATTGGAGTGGTTAGCCTATCCCTTCTCCAGGGGATCTTCCTGACCCAGGAATTGAACCTGGGGCTCCTGCATTGCAGGCAGATTCTTTACCAGATGAGCCACCAGGGAAGCCCACCATATAGCCCACATTTGTCTATTAGAGGTCTAATCATTACATCAGTGTTCCAGGCAGGGTGTAAGCAAGAGAAGGGTGAAGGGCCAAAAGAACCAAAAATAAGGACTAGGGGAATTTCAAAAAGAGTTAACCCTGTATAAACAATGTTCCTAGAGCACCACCGCATGATTGCTGCTTGTAATTCGTTGTGAGGCTGAGCAATATTTTCTTCTATCTGGGTAGATTTTGGAGTTCTCTTGGTGAACGAAAACCAGAGTGTGGGTATTGTGTAGGCAACCAGTGCCCTATACTTTTAGACTGTGATTTGGATTATCTTTGTGATAGACTATGTGAACTACAGTTCAATGTCCATAGTTATTTGACATAATGGTTGTGGTTTTTAAAAGCTGTTAATAATTTTAGCCTATTGAATCAATTTGCCCTAACCCTCGACAGCCTGGAATTTTTTCCAGTTACCATTTGTAATTTCACTAAGAATACTTTGTCTAGAAAAATTGCATTTATGCTTTTATTGTGTTATCTTGGTTGTGCTATAATTATGTTTGAATTAGAGTAACAAACATGCATTATGAAATAAGAATCACCCCTCATTCAATGTTCCAGTTAATTATATAGATATTTAAGAACCTGTTTTAACATGGGGTATTTGGGTAGTTCTGCCATCTTCTGAGCAGTTCTGTGGTTATTTTCTTAAAAGTGATTTCAGAAAAACTTTAGAAACTCCACTAAATAAAATGAGTTAATATAGATGAATGAATACATGTAAAACACTTTGAACAGTGCTTTGCATAAAAGTAACTTATTTATAGCCACTAACTTTATGTTGCATTAGTTTTAGTATTAAAATGGCATTTATTAATAAAATATAGTAATAGTTTTTAAAGAGAGAAGGTTAAAAAAAGATGGAGAGAAATAATTTATCCTTCCAGGCTTTATAGGTTATAAAAATACTGATCAATCTTTACATTATTTGGTAATGAAGTTTCTAAGAGAGTATTCAGTCCATTTCCCACTATCCCATTCTCCAAATTAAAAAAAAAATCAGTATCCGTACTAAACAGGTATATAATTAGATGATGTGTAGAGCGCATAATTTTCCTTGTAGCATGCGTGTTTTCTGTTTGCCCCCAATGTGAAGCTCCAGCCTCCATGTGAGCTCCAGTTTCTCTCCATTCTCAGAGACTGAAAATGTGGTTGCATGTCTGAGGTACCATCAATTGGAGCCTCCAACCTGGGATCCTGAATCTGGTTGATGATGTAAAGATGCTGGGCCTGTTAAGGGACTGGCTGTGCTGCTGGAGTAGAGTGAAGACAAGTTCAGACTACCCCTGGGGTGTGACATGGTGGTATTCTCTAATGCCTGTCACCTACCTCCTATAGGTCCTGTAGTTCCTCTATACTTTCCCAGATAATTCTGCAGTTGGCCCATCAATTTCAGTAGCCTCCATATATTCTTCCAGCCAAAGCTGACTTCTGTTACTTGCAGGCAGGAACCTTGACAAAATCAACATGCAACAAATCCCAGAGAAAAAGAGATACTTTTTATATAGGAAAACTGGGAAATTAGAGATTCTTTCGGAGTAGACATTATAATTCCATGAAGTGGGGAGATAGAAGTAGTAACACTGCATTAGTTTTTCTTATTTTTTTCTGATTATATTTTTAGAAAATTTGAATGGCACTCTTAGTTTCAAATTCCCTTTTTAATGAATTACTTTACCTATTAAAAGTGTCATTTTCTTTGGTGTATTAAGGGAAACCCAAAGGATGTATACCTATTTGTTTTAAAGTATTAGGGGAAAAAATTCCAAATAAGCATTTCCTTTCATTTCTACTGGTAATGTGGCTAATGTTCATAATAGTTGTCTGCTTTCCCATGAGAAAGTGAAATGAGCTTTGGATCTGAATTTTAAACTTTCTTTTAATGACAGGCTTTCCCTCTCAGAACGGAGGCAAATATTTTATTGTTGTTTGTTTGTTTTTGTCATCCTGGCTGATTTTTTACTTTTGCTAGCTTTCCACAGGACAGCCAAGAGAGATTGATGTAGAACTAATTAATTAATGTCTGACACACAAATTGAACCAAATGCCTGAAGAATTTGGAGAATTGTTCATTTGCTCTTAGAAGACATAAGGTCTAGAAACACGTAGATAGCTTTATTACACTAACAAATGCATAAGGGAATTTTCTTGCTTATGTAATCCAAATTTAATCCAAATTTGTCTCAGTTACCTTGATGTGTTAATAGATGCAAAAAGTTATGTGTGAAATATTACCTGTAAGGGAAGCACTGTTCCTTCATAGACCTTTATTGTCTCTGAGCAAGCAACCACAAGGGAGAAATAAGGGTCTTGTGTCATATATGCATAGTCAAAGTATAGAAGATTTATGACTTGGTTCATATGTAGGTATAGTAGTGTTCTTGACCAACTTGGCAAACTGTCCTTGAATATGTCTGAATTTTCACATTAAAAAAGTACTTCAAAGAGAGAAAGAGACAAACAATTATATACATGCTATCCTGAATTCACGAGCATAATGACTGTTCATCCTGTTCTCTTGGGAGAATGGAGTAGGAATTTCCATATTTTGCTTTAGAGGCACTTTCAAAGCTATTTACTGCTGTAATTCATATACCAGTGGCTTAAGAGACATGTCTCTAAAATCAGTAAAAGCCTGTGTAGGAGATTTGCTGATTTAAGAAAAAGAAGAAAATAGAATAAAAAAGAAAGAACTTAGGGTCTAATCTGAGATGAGTCTTTGTACTTCAAAGAGCAGATGACAGGACAGAACATCTATTTGCTATATCCATTACCAGGGAGATAAATACATTACCATGATTGGCTGATTTGTGCTTGTTGTAATTTCAAGTTTCTTTATGGTTCAATGCCATTCTCAGGTCTCTCTGATTAGGAATAAGCTAAAGATATTTTAGCATTTCTCATAAAGATGCTTGATCCTGAAGAGTTAGTAGTCAATAGAGGAATGGATCATGCATAATGTTCTGGCAAAATGTCTTTTTTTTTTTTTTTCCTTCACAGACTGCTTTACCATTGGTATCTACTAATACCAGTGCCATTGGTATCTACTGAATAGTTTTCTTTCTGAGTGCTAGCATTCTGCTAGTTGTGGTCTCTTTAGTAGGATACTGCTACAGTGATATTCTCCCAGCCTTGATTTTCATCTTTTGGTAGAGTTCATATTGTAAATATGGTAAAAATTTTACCTTTGCAGATTTTTAAAACCCTGTAGCTTGTCTCTCCCACTTGGACCATTATCTAACTCTTAGATTCAGAGTGAATTTTGTGAAGTATGCATTGATTTCCAAGCTTCATTCTATGGGCCCTTAAATTGCTATTCTTATAGACTATTCATTTTTCAAACTCTTAAGAATTCCTGGCAACAGGCAACAAAGCTGAAACCTTTGAAGTGGTTCTTGGCTTTCCCTTAATCACCCTCACATGCAGTCATTTGCTTTATTCTTTTGATTTTATCTTTTAGTGCCTCACATGCCCCACCTGTGCTGTCCATTGAGACATTGTTTCCATATATGTTCCCATCACTTGTCTGCAGTACTGCAAAGGCTCATATCTTTTTCTGAGTTCAAAGCACATTATCCCTAGATTGAGGTTCTTAAAACATAGGTCTGCTTCTACTGACTCACTGATTAAAACACAATTTATTATGGCCCCAGATATTCCAGGCTTATCTCTAGCTCTTCCTCTCCTGCCCTTAAGCCTAATTGATATAATTGATTTTCTCTGAACATTTCCTATACTCTTCTACCTTCATGGTTTTGTCCCTGTTGTTACTTGACACTAGAACATTCTTTCTCTTCCTTGTTCTTTTAAATGTCTTTATAACTGTCAACTTCATGTAATTTGTAGTCTCTTTCATGAAGATTTCCCAATGACCATAACTGGTGGCTGCCTTTACCTCCTTTGAATTCCGATAAATTTGTTACTAACAATCCTATGCCATCAACTCTGTCACAGAGGAATTCAGGGGCTTGTTCCTCTTTTGTGAGTTCTTCAAAAGCAAGGAGTTTTTGTTCTTGTATTTGTCTCTCCTACATTTTCTAATTTGAAGCATTGCATATTGCAGGAGCTCAGATATTCATTGAATAGAATTCTTGATGATCTAGGGGAAAAAGAACATTTTTTTAAAAAAATCATGTAACCTAATAGTAACATAAAACTCTATGACTACTTTGTTTATTTTATAAGAATAGGTTTTCCATGAGATCCCATCAGGTGAAGGTATATGAAATAAATAAAAATATTAGACAAGGGAGACTATTGTGGATTCAGCTTCAATTGCCTTGCATATAGCTAACTGTACCCTTAGATGATCTCTATTTGTGACCCACAAACCAGAATAGAGCATGGTCCTTAAAGTAATTTTGATAGCAAAGACTTTATTATGAAACCACATAAATTAAAAATGCTTTCCCATATACATACATTTTCTCCTGCCTTTTGGAGGAAGGGTTGTTTCTGTGTCTTTCCATGAATAATGTCACATCTGTGCTTTTCTTTTTAATACTTCATTCGTTTGTCTGTTCTGAGACTTAGTAGCGTAAAGTCATTCTTTTCTCACACATCTTTAAATGCTTCTCCTTTCCACTACCTGCTTCTTTTCAGTCAAAAGAATGTCTTTAAGTCTTCACTTACTTCAACTACAGCTTCCCCTGGTTACTATCACACTTTCATTTTTTCAACACCACCAAACTTCCTGAAAACAAAGTCTGTTCTGGGTTCCTCCAGTCCCCTCCTCTGCATCTGTTCACTGTGATTGGGTTCTACATTATTTCCCCATTGATACTTTTGAAAAAAAAACTTCACTTTTTAATGTCTAGGCAGATCTTTTCCATTCCATCTCAAATACTTTGTGCTGTTTTGAGAAAACTAACCAAATCTTTTTGGACATTCTTTCCTCCTCTTATGTCAGATGGGTCTAGTGTTTGAGCTGTTATGTAAGTATCTTACTGGTAGTCCTTTATTCAGAGGTTCCTCCCCCAAACTTATACTTCTTAATACAATAAGTTGAAGTTTTCTTGAAAAGTCATTGATCATAGTGTTCTTGGAAATATTTTCAAGAGTTCCTCAGTAGCTTAATAAATCAGATCCTTCAGTGGTATCAGAGCTCTTCATATTACTTTGAAATGTCTCTAGCCTCCTTGAACTGCTTGCTATTTCTTAAGTGCCCATGAAGCATTTTGCTCCATGCTCTTTCACTGTATTATCATTTTGCTGTGGAAAGCAGTCTCTGACATGGCCCCAGTAACATGAATACCTCCTAGTATTCAAACCCTTGGGAGAAGGGAATGTCACCTCACTCCAGTATTCCAGGAGTCCGGCAGGCTGCAGTCCATGGGATCACAGAGTCGGAGGTGAATAAGCAACTAATACATGGTACTTGCATTGACACCCTGTGTAATTCCCTCACCTTGAGTGTGAACTGGAGTTAGTGAATTGATTGTAATGAATAGAATATGGCAGAACTGATATGATGCCAATTCTGAGATTAGGTTTTAAATACTGACTTTCTGCCTTGGATCAAAACTTGCTCTCTTTGTTTCACTGAGTCTCTGAGATTTCTCACACTAAAGAAGCCAGCTGCCTTATCATAAGTTATCCTTATGGAAAGACCTATATAGCAATGGACTAAGGATAGCTAATATCCATGTGATTAATTTTGGGAGTGAGAGGTTCCAGATGAGACTTCAACAACAAGCAGCTTGATTGCAGTCTAATAAAATATCTCAAATTCTAGACATTGAATTAAACTGCACCCAGATTCCTAAGCCACAGAAAGTATGAGATAATAAATGAAAGTTTGTTTCTTTAAACTGTTACATTCTGGGATAATTTGTTACACAGCAATAAGTAACAAATATATCCATTTAAAACAATCTGCCACCTTCTTTAGCCATTCATTAATTGATTGATTATTCCTCTTGCTTTACATTTTAATGTAATGTAAACTTTTGTCTATCTATATGATGTCTCCAGTCCTGACTGTGTATGGACAGTATAACCTAGTCTCTTCCTCAGTGGATGACCTTGATTCTTTTAGTACACCCAGTTTGAACACTACCTACTTACAACCAGCTGAAAATGTTTCCTTCTTCTTCTGGGCACCTGTAATATCTCCTTGATGGCTTTCATCATTACTTATTGCCTTCTTACTTATTTGTGTCCCCAAGAAGACAAATACCTTTAAGAGTAGCAACTGTTTCATACATTTCCACAGCTTCTGCAAAACTTAGCACAATTTCCTGAACATGGTAGGAATTCAGTGCATGTCTGGTGAGTAAATATAATGAGACTGTGCCTGATTAATCATCAGAGTAAGTGTACAGGGCACTAATTACCAGGATGAGGGATAATCACTTCCAATTTTCTGGTAAAGCTTTTAAAAAATGATAGAGAGGAGTGGCGGGGTCACATTGGAAGAATAAAATTGCACAGAGACTGGGAAGCATAGAACTTGTGAAACCAGTTAACTACTGGTTGGTCAGCATCAAGAGTTCCGCTGGATGTTCTAGCTTTAGATACAATAATTTGTGCTTCCTATGTTCTTCCTGAGGCAGAAACATGGGAAATGTAGCACAGCTGAACCTGACATAGCACACAATACATGTTTACTAAATATTTGATTCAACTCGAAAATATATGCTGAGGTGTGATTTTGTGAGTCTTAACTAGTAGACTTTGAATTTTGTTGTGTGTGCATAGTTGCTCAGTTATGTCTGAATCTTTGTCACCCTGTGGACTATATCTTGCCAGGCTCCTCTGTCCATGGGGTCTCTCCAGGCAAGAATCCTGGAGTGGCTTGCCATACCCTCCTCTAGGGGATCTTCCCTGCCCAGGAATTGAACTGAGGTTTCCTGCATTGCAGGAGGATTTTTTACCAGCTGAGCTACCAGGGAAGCTTTGAACTTTAAAGCAATTCAAAGCCCCTAAAGCATTTGAGCAAGACTACAGCACTATTTAATGATTGAGTTAGATGGTTCAGTTAGAAATCTATATAATTAGATATAGGGACTGTATTTTGATGAGTGAGAATAAGTAGTAACTAGTTGAGTCCTGAGCTTAAAAACTGAATAGGTCTACAATTTGGAATTCTGTTCCTAAAATCTGAGTAGATGGCTTAAACAATGGAATGTCATAAAATATATTATTAAAATGTAGAATTTTTAATTGCTTGATGAATATAACTACAACTGAATTCTTCGTGTAGGCTTTAAGGAGACAGCTGTATTATCTTTGCACTGTTTCTTTTAGAAAGGGGATGGTAAATCGATAATTTCCAGTCTTTTTATTGTTAGCAAATATACCTTTAGAAGTTGCACATACAATAGGAAATACACATGTGAGACCTGCTGAAACCTGACACAATACTTTTGCTCTGTGATAAGGCTTTTGACAGCTCATAGTGTCATTAAGACTTTGTGAACGCTCATAACTTGTCAGGATGTTATAGCAGGAAAGGATTCATTGAAAACAATCCTTTAGGGACTTCCCTGCTCGTCCAGTGGCTAAGACTCTGTGCTCCCAATGCAAGGTGTCTGGATTCGATCCCTGGTAAAGGAACCAGACTCCACATGCCACAACTAAAGATCCTGTACCTCAGCAGAGATCAAAGGTCCTATATGCCACAACTGAGACCTGGCACAAATCAATAGTTTAAAAAAGAAAAGGTTGAAGGCAAAAGGAGAAAGGGGTGGCAGAAGTTGAGATGGTTAGACAGCATCAGTGACTCAATGGACATCAATCTGAGCAAACTTCGGGAAATAGTGGAGGACAGAGGAGCCTGGCATGCTGCAGTCTATGGGGTTGCAAAGAGTTGGACATGACTTATCGACTGAACAACAACAAAGACAATCCTTTGTTGAGATTTTGCAGAGTACAAGGGATGGTCACAGTGTATGATAACATGGAGTTTGCTATCTAGTGGCAAAGAAAGAATTCACCTGCCAATGCAGGAAATGCAAGAGACACAGATTCAATCCCTGGGTCGGGAAGATCCCCTGGAGAAGGAAATGGCAACCCATTCCAGTATTCTTGCCTGGAGAATTCCATGGACAGAGGAGCCTAGTGGGCTGCAGTCCATGGGCTCACAGAGTTGCACACCAAGCATGTGTACGTGCTCGTGTGTGCACACACACACACTTGCACACAGGCAGTCAGTTCAGTTCAGTCACTCAGTTGTGTCCGACTCTTTGTGACTCCATGGACTGCAGTACGCCATGCTTCTCCATCCTTCACCAACTCCCGAGCTTGCTCAAACTCATATTCATTGAATCGGTGATGCCACCCAACCATCTCATCCTCTGTCATCCCCTTCTCCTCCTGCCTTCAATCTTTCCCAGCATCAGGGTCTTTTCCAATGGGTCAGTTCTTCACATCATGTAGGAAAGTATTGGAGACAACCAGTTGCATTTATCTACTTTATCTCAATACCTCATATCATGGGGATAAAAATTTAATTAAAAACTATATCAGTTTTAATATTTTTCTGATGTTCAAAATAATGAAGAAAGTAAAGTGGATAAATATACATGCAGAAGAGGAAAGAAAGTGAGGAGTGGATAAAGAAAGACTAGAGAGAAGAAATTAAAATGAGAAAGAGGTGCCTAAAGCATAGCAGGAGAGAAAAGTAAAGACAAGGTTGAAGTGTGAGAGCAATAGGAATCAATGCAGAGTCAAGGGCAAGAACAGAAGAAAGAGTAGAAATACAACCAGTGAAAAAATTAGCCAGACAGGAGGAAAAATGGATTGATTTATGATAAAAGAAGGAAATGAAAGTAAAGAGTGAAAGGAAAAAAGAATATACTTAATATTTCAATAGTAGTTTTCATTTTCAGAAAGCTTTATAAATATTAACTAATTAACCCCCATTCCAGTCTTGGGCATAAGCATTATTATCATAGTTATTATTATTAATAACTGAATGTAAAAGGGGTCAGAAAGGGTTAGACACGCAAAGCTTTAAATTTTGTACATGTATTTTATTTCTCCAACATGAAAGCGGTAGCTAGAAGGAAAGTTTTGTTTCAAATTCTTGCAAATCCATTATTGCTCGATGAGAGCTGCATTTATTTTGCATCCCTCATCTTCATGACCTTAGGCCATAGCATCTGAAGATGTAGTCTCTGCATTTGGTTATCAATAATAATTCTTTACCTGCAGCTCATCCTTGATGGTGGTGCCCAACAAAGAGCTTTCCATTCATGACTTATTATGACTGACAGGTTTATTATTAATATTACTTCTAAGAACAATGTAGAACTTTTTCCTGAGTCAGTGTAATTACAGCATGGCACAGAAACCAGTTGCACCATTTCTGGTAGCGAGACAACACTCCCAGAGTTTGTTCTGGAGCCCTTCTCTCTGCTTTGATCCCATGGAGGCAGGATGGGAAGTCTCAATTCAGGAACCGTTTTTAGTTCTCCCGCTTGCTAATCACACTTTTGCTTTTCTGGAGGGAAAATATTAGAAAATGGATTGAATAAATCTTCGAATGCACATAGTGGAACTCGCTTTTTATTCCAGTTAGAGTGAGTAAACAGTCAAATGTCTGTAATAATGTAAATTGTGCTTTCATTACGATCTTGCCTCTACAAACTAATTATACTGCAGATACAAAGTCTGACAACTTCCCTTTTCTAGAGTGATGATGACTGGGCAAAAGAGCCATTGTTCATGTTTATTTCAGGAAACATCAACGTATCGCAAACTTTCCTTGCTTCAAAAGTGAATTTTTTTAAGATTGATTGATTGATTTTTGGCTGTGCTGGGTCTTCGTTGCTACACACGGACTTTCTATACTTGCAGGCACTCTGTACTTGCCGTGCTCGAGTTTCTCATTGCAGTGACTCCTCTTGTTATGGAGCACAGGCTGTAGAGCCTGTAGGCTTCTGTAGTTTCTGTTCTGGGCTCTAGAGCACAGGCTCAATAGTCGTGGCTCACAGGCTTAGTCGGAGAAGGCAATGGCACCCCACTCCAGTACTCTTGCCTGGAAAAATCCCATGGACGGAAGAGCCTGGTAGGCTGCAGTCCATGGGGTCGCTAGAGTCGGACACAACTGAGCAACTTCACTTTCACTTTTCACTTTCCTGCATTGGAGAAGTAAATGGAAACCCACTCCAGTGTTCTTGCCTGGAGAATCCCAGGGACGGGGAAGCCTGGTAGGCTGCCGTCTATGGGATCGCACAGAGTTGGACACGACTGAAGCGACTTAGCAGCAGCAGCAGCAGCAGCATAGGCTTAGTTGCTCTGTGGCATGTGGGATCTTCCTGAACCAGGGATCGAACTTGTGTCTCCTGCATTGGCGGGCAGATTCTTTACCACAAAAGAGAATTTTAACATGCATTCAGGTAATAGTAAAATAAAGTGACAGTGCTTATGTGTGTATCAAGGGTGCAAATAAAGTATGTTTCAGAGTTGAAGACTGACTCTCTCTATTTCAGTTTCACCTTTCCCTTCTTTTCTTAGCCAAATGACTTTCATACAGATTGATTTTCCTTTGCCTTGGTGCACAGCACTTTCCATTCAGTTCCTAAAACAGGATTCACTATTCCTTCAAAAATAGTTACAGTTTTAAATTCACATGTACAGAAAATTACTGTGTAATTCATTATGCTCAAGTGGCTATCTTTTCTGTGAGAAGCAAATCAGACACATGGTTTATTTACTGAATTTAAAAGGTAAAGATGCACTATTATCTAATTGGCCACTTCATTTAGATAAGAATATTTTTATTTTCATATATCTTTAGGATCATAAAATCCTTTAAGACACTTTCCACAATTCTTATGTTACAAGAGAGAAAACTTTCTATCTTCACTAATTCCATCTTCTTTTACTCTAAAATAAAACATGTCAAGATTAACAAAATAAAACTTTAATTTATTTTGTGTACTCCCACAAAATTAAGGAGACTATTCTGCAGATAATTATCACTTTAAATAATATATTAGAGTTTGCAGACTTTACCAAGGGATTTTATTAATTTCAAAACTCAGTTCTCTCGGCTTCTTAACATGTTTTAGTTAACTTGGTTTCAAGGTTATCACTTAGTTTTCTAGACTTCATCAGAACCATCATCAAAAATTTATAATTATACTCAACTAATGATGGGCAGGGAGGTCTGGCATGCTGTGGTTCATGGGGTTGCAAAGAGTTGGACATAACTGAGCAACTGAACTGAATAATGATTTTTAAATTTGTAAAATTACTCTTCTCAGAATTTGATAAAAAGTATGATGATCCCCCTTTTCTCTATTACTGTTTGTGTGTGTGTGTGTGTGTGTGTGTGTGTGTGCGTGTGTATGTGACTCTGTACAGGCTGAGAAGTGAAAAAATAATTGTAAAAGGACTGTAGCTTACAAATAGCCTTTCATGATTTCTTCGTATTAATCTAATCACAGAATCACTGTGATTTCAGAAAGTCTTATTTGTATTCAATAAAATTTCCTAAAACAATTTATTATGAAAAAAATGATTTTGTAGTCCTATCCTTGTCACTTTTAAAAGCAACTGTATATATGGGGAGAGAGAGAATAATTTTGTTGTGCCCCACAAAGAGTATGTAATCTTTGTAAAATATAAATCAATATATACCAATAGTTAGAAGTTTGAAATGCCAGACTGCATGCTATACCCCATTGTGGAACTTGAGAGGAGAAAGGGATAAAGGTTAGATTGATGTAGTCTCAAAAGGCATCATAGAGGAGCTGCATCCCAAATTTAATCACATGCTATTTTATTAATTGTTGGAAATAATGCTTTTTAGAATAGCACATGCATATAGACCCAGTAAATTGAACTAGTTCCTGTGTCAAAGTAGTAGATGTTCCTTACTAGCAGTCTTATCTGCGTGAACAGGACATTTCCTTTAGACTTGTAGGTTAGCAGTTTATGTCTTACTAAATGGACTGATTGCATTTTACTCAGGGAGCTGCTATGGGAACAGTCTCTCAAATTTTACACATTCTAGAACTTTGCATGAAATATTTCTGTCTTTTCTTTCAAACTCATATCTAATGAGATGTGAATCAGAAAATCCATTTTGATTAAAAATCACTGAATTTGAGAAGATCTGTAAAAAAAGGAAGGCAGGATAAGGGATATTTGTACTATAATCAATTGGAGAGTTTACTGTTTTATAAATATATCTCTAAATACTATATGCAAATTTAACTAACTTTAGGATTTATATTTGAATAAAAGCTTGAAATATGCATTTTTTTCAACAAGGAAAAGACCAGATATATTATTAGTGATATTTTCCAAATAATGTGGATGAAATAAAATTAATGAAGGTCAGTTGACTTCTACTTAAAGAAATAGTAAATATGGCCCAAAGGGCTGTGTTTGCTTTCACTGTATTTAGAAGGATACAAATATATCATGACCTGTCATGGAGAATTAGGTGCTACATTGTCTCTGCTATACTTTCTCCTAATTCAAAAATTGAGCATTAAAGACAGAATAACAATGCTGTATATAATATGGAAGAAATGAGTTTGCCAGCATGAGAGGGTGCATTGACAATTTGTTTAGTCTTGAGTTGCCATCCCCAGAAAAGAAGAAACTATCACCATGACATTTCTAGAATTAGGTCTTCTAAACTGGTGTGATAGATGGAAATATTTTTCTCTCCTGAAAGAATACATAAGGTGCTGTTTTCCCTGGCAAGACCATGGAAACTTGAAATGTGCTATTTTTTCTTAGCAAGCAACCAGCTCCACACATCTATCATTATTCAGCTTCAAACTAAAAAGTCTTATTCTGAATATCAATTCCTATAAACTATGTAGCTCTCAATTACGGAATCTGAAACTGCTAGTTCCATGGTGATAAAGGAACATGCTGTTTGAAAGACCACAATTTGGCTGCAAGTGATCAATATACTATTTGGAAAGAAAGCTAGATGTGCAGTGTGATTTAGAAATGCTGAGAGGATCGCTCCAAAGCCTTTGACACAAATCTTAAGTCAGGTTGTTCTTTGTCCATTTTCTTTAGGCCCTGTTTTTTCATTTTCAGAGACACCAGAAATTTTTTTCAAATAGACAAAATAAGCTTTTTCTGGAATTTACAGGAAAAAGGGCAATAATTTGTAGCTAAGTATAGCTCTACTTTTTTCCTCCCATGATGCTTGCTAACATTGTATATACTGATATGAAGAGAGTTAAAGGAAGAATTTGAACTTCTTCTAGGCCAGAATCACACACATGCTCTGGATGTAAGTAATATTTGTCAAATCTGAGTTTTAGAAAGTTTGCGTAGCATTTAACTCATTGTTTTAACCCAAATTTAATCCAATTCCTGTTGACTGAACACCCAGGGTTACTGTTGAAATACGAATATGCAACATATATCCTTTCAACACTCCCAGATTTTTCCTATTTTTATGTCTGAGAATTTGAAAGCTCAGAGAAGTTAAATAAAATACTCTAGGTAACATAAATAAAAAAGTACCAGAGCCAGGTTTTGAACCTGGTTTCGATCTTTTTAAGGTCTAGGGCAGGGCCTACCACTTGCTGTCAAGACACACGAGGCACAGTGAGTGCTTCGTTCGAGCTGACCATCTATTACATATTCTACGTGCGTCCCATTTTCTGAAGCTTGTTAAATTGCCCAAGGATGGGCGTTATGCTGTTTCCTTCAATGTAAATTTCACCAGTTTTGCCAAAGCCATGGAGGCAAGGTGACTTTAATGGCATATTCGTTAAAGTAGATTCTCATCTGGACGGTTGTATTATTTCTTTGTGATGCTTGCCTGATCTGGAAAGAAGGCATATTATGTTGACTGAAGGAGATGAGATGACAAAAATAGTATGAGGGAAGTGGAGATAGGCCAGGGAGAGCAGAAAACGGAGAGAAAAGGAAGTCCTCAACTGGATACCTTTATAGATAGAGAATTTTCTGGGCTCCTAAAGCAATAGGAATGGAATGAGGAGTTTTGGACAGAAACATTGTTTTTGGGGTTTTCCCCTTAATTAAGGCCATGTGACCGGCTAACTAAATAATAGGGTCAAGGAGAAAAGAAAAGCAACATAGTAAAATCTCTTATAATTTTAGGTTGTTTTGCAATTTTTCAGCACACCACAGTAGAAGGTAACAGAGTTTCTTTGCACAATGAAAGTTAGCCTCAGAAATTTCTACACCTTTTAGGGAAGATGACCCCTTATTTTGGTCAAAGCTAGCACAGCCACTGCTTTTGTATGTGTTCCCTAAACCTTCCCGATAGTGTGCCATGAGCCCGCATCCCAGCCCCTTCACCTGCGTGCATTTTATTGAGAATGGGCAAGCACGCTTGGCTGGGCTTCCTGCTTGAAGTTCCTTGGCTGTAACTTAATATTCCTAACTGAAGCTTGGTTTGGACTTCTGAACTGTGGGAGGTATTGGTTGTTCCTTCCCAAGTTCTGCTGCAGACGTTTTCAACTCTCCTTGGAACACGAGAGGTGTGGAAAGAGTTGGTGAGCCGTGAGGCAGCCTGCTGTCTGGTGGGCCACAAGATTCCCCGTCACCAAGGCTCCATTTACTCTTTTTTGAGTGTGTTGATCATTCTTAGGGAATAGGAGTTATGTTTTCAGTGGAATTTAGTTTGCGGGAACAGAGGTCTGGAGTTCACCCCTCTTCAGAGGCGGGGAAGGGAAAGCATCTGTCTCTTGTGGAGTTGGAGCGCCCTCTGCTGCCTTAGAGAAAAAGGTGCATGTGCAGCATGGCTCTTGCCAGCTCTTTCCTCCAGGTATAAGAAAACCTCAAAAATGCTCCGTTTGAAAAACCAGCTGCTCTCCGCCCATCACTAAGCATCTGGTTTCACTCTGCAGTGGGAGCTTTGGTTTTTTCAAGGAAATCTCATTGAGGCGGAGTATGTGACAGACCAGAACCCATGTGGAAGGTAGCTTTTCCTTGGTCATGAAATGTGACATAAGGAACCGTTTCAGAATGATGGGTATGGCTTATTTTTCATGTGTGTAAGTGCCACCATGAAATATGTGTTTATCTTGTGTGTGTGCTCAGTCTTTTCATATATGTCTGGGAAACCTGAATTTTGTTATTCCAGGTCTGGAGGTTTCTGTATATTTTCCTTTCTGATGTGTTTTTGCATTTAAAATCAGCATTGAAGACTGTTCTTTGTGGCAAATGCAAGTACTTTTAAAAACCATTTCTCAATTTACTTTCTAATGTATTTTATCATTATGCAGTGAAGTATCTTACTTTTGTATAGTCGCATAGTTTTCAAGCACTTTCTCATAATCTCAGTTAGGCATCGCAGCAGTTCTATGATAGAGGCTACATTGATCCTATTTTAAGGGTAGAGAACCAACTCTAAGGTCATAGCTGGTCACACAAGTGGTATCAAAGGTGAGAACTGTCAGCTATTGTGCTGAGCTCCAGGGTAAGAGTCACACTGAACAGTTATTTAATACTTACCATTTGTCAGCACGATAATTGTATTTTTTAAAAATGCATTGCTCACTTATTTTTCATGTCAACTCAAAAGGTAGATATTATTTTTTAAATTAATTTATTTTTTATTGAAGGATAATTGCTTTACAGAATTGTGCTGTTTTCTGTCAAACCTCAACATGCATCAGCCATAGGTATACATATATCCCCTCCCTTTTGAAACTATAGCTGCTATTTTATAGCTACAGAAACAGAGGCTTTGAGAAGTTACTAATAATTAGTCAAATAGGCAGTAAGTTAACATGCTGGGTTTCAAACCCTGTTCCATCTGGCGGGCCTGTGGACAGGGATTTCTGTAGAGAGAAATGAAACAGAATCCCCGGCCTCAAGCAACTTAGAGTAGTTGTGTGTGTGTGGTGGGGTGGGGGGGGGTGGGGGGGATAAAATATACATAATATAAAACTTTATCATTTTAACCATTTTTAGGTGTAAAGTTCAGTGGCATTAAGTACATTCACATTGTTAAGCAGCCATCACTATCGTCCATCTCCAGAACTTTTTCTTCTTCTCAAACTGAAACTCTCTACCCATTCAACAGTAACACTTGTTTCCCCTCTCCTCCAGCCCTTGACAACCATTATTTTATTTTCTTATTTCTATGAATTAGAGAATTCTAGGTACATAGTGAAATTGTTCCATCTTTGTCTTTTTGTGTCTAGATTATTTCACTTAGCATGATGTCTTCAGAGTTCATTCATGAGATAGCATGGGTTAGAATTTCATTCATTTTTAAGATTGAATGATATTCCTTTGTATGACTATACCACATTTTATTTATCTGTCCATCCCTTGGACATTTGGAATGTTTCCACCTTTTGTCTATTGTGAATAGTGCTGCTCTGATGCAATTATCTGTTCAAGTTACTGCTTTAAGTTATTTTAGGTATATACCCAGAAGAATGGTGGTGAATCATATAGTCACTATATTTTAATTTTTTGAGGAATCACCCCTCTGTTTTTTTTTCTTTTTTTGCAGTGATGATGCCATTTAGCATGCCCAAACACAGCAAAGAACAAGGGCTCTAATTTCTCCACATTTTTGTCAACAATAGTTACTTCCTCCCTCCCTCCCTCCCTTCTTAATAGGCTAATGCATATGAGGTATCTCATGGGGGCTTTGATTTACATTTCCTTGATGATTAGTGAAGTTCATCATCCTTCCTGGTGCTTGCTGGCCTTCTATATATCTTCTTTGGATAAACATCTATTCAAGTCCTTTGACTGGTTCTTAATTGAGCTTTCTTTTGTTGTTGCTGAGTTGTATGAGTTCTTTATATATTCTGAATATTAATCCTTTATCAGATATGACTTGCAATTATTTTCTCTTTTACTCTGTTGATAGTATCCTTTGATGCACTTTTTTTTTTAAGTCTAATTTATCTGGTTTTTTTTTTTTTTTTCATTGCCTGTGCTTTGGTGTCATATCGAAGAATTAACTTCCAAACCCAATGTCATAAAACTTTTCCGTATATTTTTCTAAGACTTTTATAGTGTTAGTTCTTACATTTAGGCATTTGATCTATGTTAATTTTTGTGTATAGTGGAACATAAGGATCCATCTTCATTTTTTTTTTTTCATGTAGATATCCAGTTTTGCTAATACTGTTGGTTGAAAAGACTGTCCTTTCCCCATTGAATGGTCTTGGCACGCTTGCTGAAAATCATTTGACCATATATGTGATGGTTTATTTCTAAGTTCTGTATTCGGTTTATTGGGCTATATGTCTACTTTTATGCTAGTACTATACTTTATGGATTACTATAGCTCTGTTTGAAGCTTTGAAATCTGGAAGTGTGCAAGCTCCAGCTTTGTTCATTTTCAAAATTGTTTTGCCTGTTTGAGGTCCCTTGAGATTCCATGAGTTTTAGGTTGGATTTTCCTATTTCTTCAAAAAATGTCACTGGGATTCTGATAGATTGTGTTGACTCTATAGATATATTTGAGTAGGATTGGCTTCATAATACTGTCTTTCAATTCATGAACACAGTTGTATTTCTTGATGTCTTTTTAAATTTCATTCAGTGTTATATATAAATTTTTTTCAGTATACAAGTCTTTTGTTCCTTTGGTTAAGTTATTCCTAAGTATTTTGCTCTTTTAGATGCCACTATAAATGGGATTGTTTTCTTAATTCTCTTTCTGGATTGTTCATTGTTAGTGTATAGAAATGCAACTGGTTTTTGCATGTTGCTTTTGTATCCTTCAACTAGTGTGCAGTTTTAACTTGAGCCTACATGTTTGAACTCCATGTCCCATGTACTTCCTACTATTTCACAGTAGTCAACATGTGAAAAAATGACTATTAATCTCTATTACACAAATTTGTTCTTATAGAATGTCAATTTTTACCAAAATTTGTTCTGCCTTGAATTTTTCCATGGAGTCCAAACATTCTGTCAGTAATTTAATTAATGAGAAACAAAATTAATCTAATGTTCCTTGTCTATATGTATTGTGCACATAGCTGATAATCTGAATGATAAAGTTTTAATTTCCAAATATACAAGTAGGTTTGATATTACATTGAAAGAAAGAAAGATAGCGCTAAGTCGTGTCCAACGCGTGTAGCCTGCTAGGTTTCTCTGTCCATGTGGTTCCCCAGGCAAGAATACTGGAGTGGGTTGCCGTTTCCTTTACCAGGGGATCTTCCTGACCCAGGAACTGAACCCAGGTTTCCTGCATTATAGGCAGATTCTTTACAGACTGAGCTACATGGGAAGCCCAATATTACATTGACACAGCTGTGATTCTCAAAGCTGTTTTGATCTGCAGAAGAAAAACTGAAAGCTAAAATATGTATGTATTCATTGCATTCAGTCGTCCTAACAGTTGACCTCTAACTTTCCATCTCAGGTGGGTTTGGATAATATAGTTTATCCTATTCGATTGCCTATTCAGCTAAGTAATAGCCTTAGTACTGGTTCTAAAAATAGACTACTTAATAGTTTGACTAACACCTGGCAAGGATAACACAGAAAGAAAACCATAAACCAATTTGTGTCTAAAGATGCCAAAATATGAAATACAGTGTTATCAAATTCTGATTATTTTAAATAAAACACTATACCAAGTACAGTTTAGTAAATTTAAGAATATGATCTATGGTCATGATTCATCACATATATAGGATAAAAACTTGTGAAAATCCTACAGTAAATGCAGAAGAGGCATTTATAGATGCCACATATATTCTTGAATCAAAATATATATTCAGTAAGCTAGAGATACAGTGCCTCTTTTACACAGTTAAAGAAATAAGTGTTTAAAACTAACAGCCAGTATCCATTTAGTAGAAAAATTATAAGGATGCTTTTTGTCACCTCCATTATCCTTCATAATTCTGGAAGTTCTAATCAATGCATAAGAATACTGAAACCAGTACTAATACTCCTACTAATAAGTGTATTTAAATAAAAGGAGATAAACAGAGCATATGCAAGCAATAATTTTGTTGATCTGGAAACTGAAAGTGAATCAATTGTAAAACTATTAGAAAGTAATAGTGAGTTAAATAGCATGGCCAGTCATCAATTTAATGTAAAGCATGCATATTTTCTGTATACTATGAGTAACAATTAGAAATGGATAAACATTTTAATCACAGTAGCAGTCCCAAACTTGATCATTTTCTCACTGAGTCATAAGCATAAGTTGGTTTTTGTACTTTCTATTCTATCCCATTTTGTGATGTTTGAGCCAGAGTGAAAATACCTGTAATTGTTATAACCTTATCATATATTTTAATATCTGGCAGGGGAAGGCCCCCATGCTCCCATACATACTTTTAAATTATTTAGAGATTTCTTTGCAATTTTAGCCAATGATGTTTGGTTTGTTCTTCAAATTGAATTTTAAAGTCACATAGTTAGGCTTTTTAAAAAGCATCCTGTTGGGTTTTTTTGGAAATAATTATATAGGTAATTGAAGTGGAATGACGTAGACCTCAGCTGGTTTAGTTTCTCTCACTGTACATGTAAGGGAAAGGGGCTTGCGACTCCAGATATAGGGTCCTTCAGTGGCACGGCGGTCATTGACTGCTGTGCACATGTTACATGAGTCTGTAAGAGACAGATGTGAAATGAGGCTTGTCCTCTATAAGCCAGGTAGAAATAGTTCTGATATTCAGGAAGGCTGGATTCAGGAAAGCCTGACACAATTGAATGCTCTAAGAGAGCCCCTCCAGTGTTTTATAGCACTATTCAAATCAGCTGAAGCTTTGTATTATATTTGAATGAAAAGTCATGGTAATTGGAGGGGTGGAGAAACTGAAATCATGAGCGTGTGCATTCATTCTGAGGTTATAGGGACTTAGCTTATGGGAATATTATATTTTTGGCCTTCTCGGAGGTCCTCTTGGACTTCTCTTTACAAGACAAAGCAAGTACGACATTGAAAAATATCATTTTACACCTGTCACTTTTGGTCCCCAGAAGATTGTTAACAGCGTGACAGTGATATTGTAGCACAACAGTGGAGTAACAGTGGCAGTGACAGCCACGGCGACTAGCACGATATCGTGACATCTTAATCCCTACTTATGAACAGGACTCCTAGAAACTCATGTATTTAATTATCTTTGTACTCAGATCTGGAATGGTCAGAGGCAAATATTGGCCTTCTTTTTCCAGATGGTAAAATACGAGTTTGTGAGAAGTGAGAAAGTCTCTGAGATCTCAGGGGCCACCTGGAGCAGCTTCCACAGCTGCGTTTTCTTAGGCAACATCATCCTTCCAAAGATGATAATTGCTGGTGGCTGCATCCTCCTGTGCTCCTTGTACTTCAGTGAAAACATGAAAGATGAAATAAAATATATTCCTGTATTGGAATATGTGCTAATGAAGGAAGGAAGACTTGTGCATGAAAAATGAGGTCTACAGATGTTTTTCTTGCATCTGATTAATTGTTAGGGAGGGACCCTGGTCACTTTAAAATTTAAAACATGATCTTAGCTATTGCAACTAGTGCTTCAGTGAACATTGGCGTACATGTTTGAATTATGGTTTTCTCAGGGTATATGCCCAGTAGTGGGATTGCTAGGGCATATGGTAGTTCTAGTTTTAGTTTCTTAAGGAACCTCCATACTGTTCTCCATAGTGGCCAGGACATGGAAGCAACTTAAATGTCCGACAGATGCATGGACAAAGAAGATGAAGATTCAATGGACTATTACTCAGCCATAAAAAGAAATGATAATGGGTCATTTGTAGAGATGTGGATGGACCTAGAGTCTGTGTTAGAGTATAAAGTAATTCAGAAAGAAAAAACCAAATGTCATATATTAATGCATGTATGTGGAACCTAGAGAAATGATACAGATGGACCTGTTTGTAGGGCAGAAATAGAGACACAGATGTAGAGAATGAACATGTGGACACGGAGTGGGAAAGGACAGGGTGGCACAAATTGGGGGATTAGGATTGACAACTTGGGGCTTCCCAGGTGCTGCTATTAGTGAAGAATCAGCCTGCACTGCAGATGATGCAGGAGACACAGGTTTGATCTCTGGGTTGATAAGATCCCCTGGAGTAGGAAATGGCAACCCACTCCAGTATTCTTGCCTGGGAAATTCCATGGGCAGAGGAGCCTGGTGGGCTACAGCCCACAGGGTTACAAAGAGTCGGACACGACTTAGTGACTGAGCGCACGCATGGGATCGACACATACACACTCTATGTGTAAGGCAGAGAGCTAGTGGGAGCCTGCTGTGTAGCACAGGGGCTCAGCTCAGTGCTCTGTGGTGACCTTGGTGGGTGGGACTGGGGGGGATAGGAGGGAGAGACTCAAGAGGGAGGTGATATATGTATGCATATAGCTGATTCACTTCATTGTACAGCATAAATTAATACAACATTGTAAAGCAGCTATACTCCAATAAAAATGAGTTAACAAAACATGATCTTATTGTGCTATCAGAGTTGAGAACCACTCATCTCTAAGGGGTTGCTTGATGATAATTCTATCAAATTCCCAAGAATTTAGATTATGTAATAAATAGCATAAATACATATCAGCTGGTGTTTTCTTCGTTGATATAAAGAGGTATTTCATTTGGATAAATCTGTTAAGATACGAAGTTATGGTTCTGAATATAAACTATAATGTTTTTCATGAACTACTTTTCCAGGTTCATGATTTTCCAAGTTTAGTATTTTGTGTGTTCATCCCATGGCTCAGGCAATCAGAGCACACACAGCATTTTACCTAGTTTTCCATCAGAATTGGGAGAAGTGGGCACATAGTTCTAGGTACCAAGAAAGGATCATCTCTTCTTTGGAGTGAAAGAAGCCATAAGAAAGACAACTCTCAGTAAACCCAGTCTGAGCATTAATTATAAAGTTCATTATATAGCTGCAGGTCTGGGTTAAAGTAGGGGCTACATTGTAAGGCAGAACTCAGGAAAGTGAGCCTCAGTACTGTTATCACACTACGATACGCAGAAGAGAATTCCCCTGTTTTACTTTCTGGAATCCATTTTATAAAATCCCTGTTAGAACACCTGAAGTTGTGAATCCATAAAACAGTCAAGATGGGAGATTGGGTATGCAGTTCATACCCTCCAGAAGTATGTGGGAGGAAACAGAGAATAAAGGGACTTACACCAGGGTTCCCAGAACAGTGTAGTATATTTGGGATTAGACCAGAGCTCTTTACTCCCACTTTGTTATACCTGGTCCAGTGGATTTGTGTTCTGTCTTGCAAGCCTTGCTGTGCTTGAATGAATACAGGCTGTCATCCATGTCTCCACTGCTTTTCCTTCCACTCCCTCCTTCTTCCCTATCAGCACTTTGCCATCCTTAGAGGCTTTTCCATAGAGATGGGGCTTCTAGACTTGATCAGGTCAGGTTGGGAGTCGAGTGTCTTTCAGAATTGCAGTGATCCATAATGTTTAGGCCAAAACAGTTTATAAATACTACTAGAAGCCATGGACAGTGAGAATATGTCTTCAAAAGTGTTTTGTTTTTAATTCTAATAGATTTTGCTGCTGCTGCTAAGTCGCTTCACTCGTGTCCGACTCTGTGCGACCCCATCGACAGCAGCCCACCAGGCTCCCCCATCCCTGGGATTCTCCAGGCAAGAACACCGGAGTAGGTTGCCATTTCCCTCTCCAATAGATTATACAGAGTGCTTTGTGTGTGTGTGTGTGTGTGTGTGTGTGTTACAGAACTAAAATAAATGATAGGAGTAGAGTAGCTCTAAAAAGACTATTGCATTTAAGTGAACAAGTCAGTAGATTCTAGGATGCTTCCTAGCAAGCTGTTGTTCTCAGCAGAAAGAGACAAGTCCAAACATTATCCAGCAGTGGTGTTCTTTCTCTTCCTACTTCACAATGTCCTTATAGAACACCTCTGAAGGAAGTGAGACATGCCCTGGTTGGAACTTGACTTTAGAGAAGTGAATGTGAGTCTATGAGGAGCTGGGAGCATTAGGGAATTTTTATCAGCCCAATCCTAGGAGGTTTCCTATATACTCTAGTTCAGCAAATAATTTGTGAATTTAGAACTAGGTTGTGCCTCAAGTTGACAGGCTTTCTTTCAAATATAAAAAGGCTGCTTACTCCTTGACCTAAGAGAGTAGGTCATTGTAGTAGTGTTTTTAAAATCAGGATTCTATCCTGACACCTCCCGTGATTGGATATATGTACAGTTTATTACATTTTTAATGATACATTTACTAATGTGCTTATCAAGATTAGGAGGTGCTGAAGGCCCTGAAGTAGAGTCAAGTCAAATGGCTTATGCACACAAGGAACTTATATTTGCCCATCACAACCCATCACATAATACATTGATCACAGCTTATCTGAAGGCAGCCATTGATTTAACTTTGCATTTTATTGATATATTGACATAACTCATATTTGTTTAGTCCTTTGTAGTTAATAAAGGATATTTAAGCAAATTTTCTCATTTGATCTTGACAAGATTTCTATTGAGTTAAATATTGACTCTTAGAGATAAGAAAAATGAAAGCCATGAACATCCCAACTTGCCTGAGTACACAGAGTTGGTGAATAAGACCATGATGGTGCAAAATCAAATTCAGCTTTTGATTCCAAATCCAATGTTTTTTCCCACCATACCTAAGCTGCAAGCCATGTTATTTTCAGGTGTTGAGAGGATGACCTTCCTCCTGTGGCTCTGGAGGAATAAATTGTCTGAGGCTCCGGCCCTCTCAGGTGTTCCGTGTTCACCTCCCAATTTTGCAACCAACGTTTGGTTTGAGAGCATCGTGACAGCGGCATGGCGGATGGGGCAAAACTCCGCCTCTGAAGACCTGGAGTTTAGACCTGACAGTCAATGCACTTCATTCCTTCACCCTTTCCTTTATGTTAGAGTGTGTAGCTAGGTGAGAAAATACTTTATTTTTAAGTGGTATTTATTTATTTAGCTGTGCTGGGTCTTTGTTGCTGTGCCTGGACTTTCTCTAGTTGCAGTGAGTGGGGGCTACGCTGGTTGTGGTGTGCAGGCTTCTCATTGTAGCAGCTTCTCATTGCAGAGCACAGACTCAGGAGTTGCCGCACATGGGCTAGTTGCTCCCAGGCATGTGGGATCTTCCTGGACCAGGAATCAAACCCATGTCCCCTGCATTGGCAGGCAGATTCTTAACCACTGGACCACCAGGGAAGTCCCTGGAAAATACTTTAGATTAGCAGTAAACTATAGCTCCCTAGGTCAAATACAGCCCATTTTTAATACATAAAATTTTATTGTGACATAGCCTTGCCCACTGGAGAAGGAAATGGCAACCCACTCCAGTGTTCTTGCCTGGAGAATCCCAGGGATGGGGGAGCCTGGTGGGCTGCCGTCTATGGGGTTGCACAGAGTTGGACACGACTGAAGCGACTTAGCAGCAGCAGCAGCAGCAGCCTTGCCCACATGCTCATGTTGTGTTCAGTGGCTCCACTCACACTGCAGTGACAGAACTAAGTTGCTACAAAGGAGAGTGTGTGCCCTGCAAAGCCCTTTACTAAGAAAGTTTGTTGACACCTGTTTTAGATCTTCTCTGTTTTACTTTTCATTTTCCATAACCTTATTTTATTTGCCAATGGAAGAATAAGCATTTTCTTAAAGAAGACTTATGAAATACATCTTTAGCTAATGAGGGGGCTTCTGTTTTAGTCTGTAATGATTTTGCTGTCATTGCAGACTGTCTCTGGAGAAACCCTCTTTCTCATTGCAGGGCCTAAGAAAGGTGTTTTCTAGGTTTATATCACATTTCCACAAATACAGGTTCAATTAAAGCACCTTTCCTTTTAATTTCCCCCACTCTTTATTGTCATTCAGCCTTGGGTTGAGACAGTGAGATTGGTAAGAGGTGCCCCCTGGAGACCTCCAGCAAATGCTGTTTCACGAAGTAGTGGTTCCCCAATGTGTGTCTCATAGAAAACCAAACAATACAAATAATGCGTCTATTGTGCCTTCCCTATGGCTAGTCTCAAGGGGTTGAGACTGTCATCATAAAACACAACAAAGCTGCTATAGAAATGGACAGGCAGAGGAGATAGTAGTCTGACGGCCTCAGAAACTCAAGGAAACTTCCTCTGAACTGACAGCTCAACGCTGCAGGATTTTTTTTTAGTTACTCACTGAAATGTGAAGATCCCTGGTGTCAATGGTAGTTGCAGAATATCTTTGCTATGATTATGTGTAAATCACTGACTAGATTATCAAGAGATTATACTTGTAATCCTTAAAATATTAACTAAAAAACAGGATGATTTTTAAAACTCTGAGTCTGTTTGAAAACTGTTAACTGGCAACATGATGTTATTTCTTCCATTGACTTGCTTGATTTCTTCTAATGTCTAATATGAATTAAATACTCAAGTTAGGGAAACAAATCCAAGGTTAGACTTGTTGAAATTCATTGTGGTACAAGCTCCCCAGTTGCCTAGGTTATCCTATTTTAAGCAAATAATTTCTTGATTTTTACTTATTTAGGGACATTTCTTCACTTAATCATATCACATACCTCCTCTTCCCTCTCAAAGTTTGTTAAATTTAGTTTCTCAACACTTAAAGCAAAGGCGCATTTACATAACCTGTTTGATCCTTAGCATTCCTGTTTCTAGAACTGAGTAGACGTTATGTAGAAAGAAGCCAGACTACAAGAAAAATTATTTTTATAGAACTTACTGCAAAACTATGCAAGAGAAAAAAAATCTTCCTTATTTACATTTATGCCTTCAACTCATTGATATTTTGGTGTCCTCAGTACTTACATTATATGATCCAGAAAAAAAAAACTAAGAACCAACTAACACAGTTTTTTTATAAGTTAAGTAATATTAGGACTGAGAAATAGCTAAGTATTGATGATTAGAGCCAAAAGATGAGTAATATATCTTCAGGAGAACCCTGTAGCATTGCAGAGGTTTGGGAATATATATATATATATATGTATGTATGTGTGTGTGTGTATATATATATATATATATTTTTTTTTTTTTGCATTGGGTACAAATGAAGCAAAATTATTTTGATTAGAAGAAATACCTAAGCTTGGTAAGACTGCTGGAGACTATTAGAATGTTAATTATAATGTTAATTTAAGAATGTTTTTGAAAGGAGTAAAAAAAGAGTATCTCTGTGCTGGGTTAATTCACTGGCCAGAGGAAATTTTCCCTTTACCTAAACACCAAGTCCTACAGCTGAATGTTTAGATCATGTCTGATCTCTGGCTTGTTGATCTCCTAGCCAATCAATCATATGGAAAAAAAGCTGTCAGATAGCCGTGCCCTGGTTTGCTGCCTTCCGAAATGTATTCCCCAGTTGGCTGACATCACTGCCACCTAGTGAAAATCCCACACTTGAGTGGGACTCTCTGTCTGGGCTTTGAAAATCAAGGAAAGTGTGCGGGGACAGACACCCTACCTCCACCCGAGTCAGAGGGTCTCTTAGGAACAGCCAGATAAGATGCTTATTTCAGAGTACATTATTATGCATTTATTCTACAACCCCAAGAGTTGCTATCCCCAGAATGCAATTAATCCCCCTGTCTGTATAGCCCAGGAAGTTCATGTAACTCATGCAGGCTACAGCTGCTAACAATAGGACCTGTTGCTATATTGAGCTCTTGCAACATTAAAATAACAATCTATTTAAAATCCTCAGCATAATTTTCCATAAATCTAATACATGCATTCTTTTTTATTGAGGAGTAATATCAGAAATTAAACCTTGTAAGTATTCAAAAGCAATTACAAAATGAGGAGATTATGGTGGCAATATTGTAAATGGGAACTCACTTAAATGTCAGAGTACTTGCCATAAAAATGGCAATAATGATGCTAAACACAATACACTCAGTTTTCAAATATTAATTCCTTTATTTTTTTTCTCTTATTAGACATGATGAAGCTCAAACAACCATCATCAAACTGATTGTGGAAATAATAATATCATCACCATCATCTGCTCATGAAACACGAATGGCTCTGTCATTCTGTCCGACGAGTACTTACTAACTAGAATTAGATATAAATCCCTAGAGGTAAAATGACAGGGCATTACAAGGCTCAGAGCTCAGAGTGTAGTTGTAAATCTGCATGCTAATAAGGCTGACTTTTAAAGATAACGATCATAGCAAAAATGGCAGTAAACAGAGAATTAGTTTAAAGAGTGTTACTATTTGCTGTTTTCAGCTTTGGAATGTTTGTTGTTGCTGTTTGGAATTTACTTCTAGTCAGCTTGTTGATCCAGTTCAGTATCATTTGAGAACAAGCTATATGCCTTCCCCTGCTTTCCTTCCCCTATGAGCACTCATCAAACTCCAGCTGTATACAGGTATTGCGCTAAGCAGGAAGGGAGATATTAAGGGAGCATGTGGCATGGGCTTGGTCCTGTAGCAAGCTACAGTCAAGTTGGGGGAAAGAGGTATACACACCAACTAGAAAACTCAAAGTGGAAAAATCAGGGAAACTTGATTCTTCTATTGGACTTATCAAAGTACATTTCAGATGGGAAGAAAGCTATAAAAAAATGAATAAGTGAACTAAACACGGAGATTTCTCAGCCAGGTTAGCGAAAAGGAGAGTTACTGAGGAACTGACTCAGTGCCAGACCTTGGACAAGGTCTCTTGACTTGTGCATTACAAAGAACAAACCTTTGCAACAGCTGTAGGAGAAACACATGTGTCTCATTTGATGATGGAAATGAGGATGTTAAGAGCTCTATTCACTTTTTAGATCTCAGCCCAAGTATTCCCTCTTACTTCAGGGAGATTCTTCTAGCGGCTTTGTGCCATCCTATGGCTTTGTGTGCAAGTCTTCAGTGTAACACTCAGCACGGAGCATAGTACCCAGGTGCTTGACTGCCTCTCCTAAAGGTAGGAAATACCTTTACACCTCCAGTCCTAAATGCACCATCTTCTCTGTAACATGTGCTGGAGATGTGTTTGCTGAGTAGATGAACAATAACAAATTGCAGAACTGGGATTAATATTCAGTTCTTTAGAAATTCCAGTGCTAATGTTCTTTCCACATTCCCTGTGCTCCCTATGCAGAGGAAAAACTTTCTCAGAGAAGAAAAATATTTAAATTTCATTTTGCCATTCTGTTTTTTGTCATGAGGGCAGTTCATATTTTAGGAAAACAGCTGGGTACCTGCATGAGCCCACCAATGAGATAGTCCCTCAGGTGGTATGCATAAAAGTCAAGAGTATTCTTAGATCACTTCCAGTGAAAAACACTGAATCTTCTCTGAGTAAAATACCACCCCCACTTTTGCCTGATACACCTGCATTTGAGGTCTAAGTTTTCTGCATAATTGCTCTGGTCTCTGCTTCATTTTGGGATTTTTCCAGGTGGCGCAGTGGTAAAGAATCTGTCTGCAGTGCAGGAGATGCAAGTTCGATCCCTGGGTCAGGAAGATGCCCTGGAGAAAGAAATAGCAACCTACTCCAGTTATTCTTGCTTGGACACTCCCATGGACAGAGGAGCACGGTGGGCTATGGGGTCACAAAGAGTTGGGCACGACTGAGCATGCACCCAGAGATGCTGCTTCATTTTAATCTTATCCTAGTGCCTATATAATCAATATTAAATTTATGTTGGGAAACCCAGGCAGACAAAGAATTGCAGAATTGTATCAAATAATCTTCCTTTATCACATGATCATGCTTGGGAGTGTGCAAAGGGGTTGATGGCTGCTTGATAAATATTTGTGTTTGTTCACCAAGCTCAAAATGGTAATGTCTGTCAGAGAGTTTCAGAATGGCTTCAGAAGCTGGTAATTTCATTCTAGACATACATATTACCAAAGAAAACATATCGTTAGAAATCTTTATCTTGTATGGGAAAGACCAGTTTTGTTCTTCTAAGAAAGCAAATACTAAAAGCATTTCTAATAGTTGCAGAGGGTCCTGGGAGGAAAGAAGCCTGATGAAGCTGGGGGCTGCTTTTCTTTTGAATAGGTGCACATGTTACCTTTCTGTGTGGGAGACTTCTGGCAGTGATCAAGGGATCTTACCCTATTAGGTATCTTATAAAGTGAAGTGTTAAAAGTAGAGTTTTGAATTGTAACCAATTAACTTTGTCCATTTCAGTATTCTACTGAACATCAAATAGTAGAAAATTAAAAAATAAGTTTATGTGTTAAAAAAGTTAGATCGCTACATATATCAGAAAGAAATAGACAAATTATGTGCTTTCTAATAAGCCCTACAGTTAACTCCACAAGAGTTAACAAGTCTTATGTGTCACCTACTTAACAGCAAAGCCAAAGAAAAACAGGTTTTTACTTCTTTTCTGTTGTTTTCTGTCTGCCTTTTTTTCCTTCCCTTCCTTGCTTCTTCGCTCCTTGTCTTTCTTCTTTCTTTATTTTGAACTGACTTGGAAGTTGGTAATTAAAGTAAGTGCTCAGGAGTGGCCTGTGCACCTCTAACTGTGGGCTCCAGAGAGTTTTAATTATTCATTAGATTTGTTGATGGGGCCATCTGATTGGGTGATTTGGTAAAGTCACATCACTTCTTTGGGAACAGCAGAACTTCTTCTCTGTCAACTGTACAGAGAAGATACAGAATCTTCCCTTGTACACAGGAAAGTAGGAAAACACGTCCCTGTCACCCACATCTCCTCCTTCCCCTCTGTTCAGTCTTTCCTTTTGTTCTTCTGATTTGATTTGCTTTCATAAGCAACAGTGTTTTCATTTCACTCTTCTGTTCAAAAAGGAAAGTTGGGCATTTGTACCTACAGGTTTTACTAGAACTTTAAACCAACATGTCTCAAAAAAGTCTCCCCATCCTGATCTGTCTAACCCATCTGCACAATTTCTGTTAACATTCTCACCTTTCATTACAAAGTCCATTCATCTAGCCTCCTGTCTTTCACAAACTCCTCAGGTCCAGGCACTGATGCCTCCACAATTCATTCACCACTGGTTCCTTTCTTTTTCCCATCTCCCAGAGATTCAGGGCTCACTGTGTCATTACTGAGCTATTGCAATGGCATTTGTTGGGATTTCTGTCTAGTAGTGCATTTTCTATACTATACAGTACATATTGATATCAGATTTATATTTGTGAAGCTTAGCCCTGGTCATATCACTATGAAGCCCCCAAAACATACCACTGTCAACCTGGTGTCTCCAGAGTAGAGTTCAAACATTTTTTTTAGCATTCATGGTTGTGCTGAAGATTTGGGATACATATAGTGGTAACAGGGGGCTTCCCTGGTGGGTCAGTGGTGAAGAATCCACCTGCAATGCAGGAGAAACAGGAGATGCAAGTTCTCTCCTTGGGTTGAGAAGATCCCCTGGAGGAGGGCATGGCAGCCCACTCCAATATTCTTGCCTGGAGAATCCCGTGGACAGAGGACCCTGGTGGGTTACAGTCCATAGGATCACAAAGAGTTGGACGTGACTGAGCCGACTGAGTGTGCTTGCGCACGCATGCACGCACACACACACACATATACACACACACAGTGGTGACAAGTAGGTGAGTATAAAGCAGAGAGAAGTATAAATAATAATCCCTTACTTATAGTGTAAGATATTAATGTTTAGAATTGTTTGGAAGATTAAATAAGATAATTTATAACACAGGGCATGGTGCTGCTCATCTAAATCAAGCAACTATGTGTTAATTACTGTTGCTGTTGTCTTTCTTTCTTTAAGGATTGTTGGAGAAATGGTGAAGAGAGACTAGTTCTCCTTCTCTGGCTAGACAGCTTGGAAATTTGTGATAGCCCTTGAAATATAATAATTTTTAAGACAATTACATCAGCACATTGACTTAAAATCTTGGTTAGAAATTTGTTTATTAATTCTTTTCATTTCTAATTTATTTCAGAAGGAATATAAAAACAAAAATTAAGCAAATCCTTGCTTCAAAAATCCATGTTAGAGCCTCATAAATAGGAACTGTATTCTGTAATTTAAACTAGGCATTTTAATACAGTTTTTAAAATTACATAGCTGTATTATTCAAATGAGAAAAGTAGTTGATGTGCATTCAGATTAGTTCCTTTAATAATGCTTTTTAAAACTCTGTGGCTATTACTGACTCAGTAGTACAATGATAATTTGCAATGCCCCATTGGCTTCAATAAAAGGGCAAAGAAAATGGTTCAAGTTATCTTAGAGAGGCTAATATGAGGCAGTACAAAAAGTAAGATTTTTTTAACTCAAAAAATAAAAGGCACAAAGTGAAATATTTGTATTCTACCCACTTACATTCCCCAAGAGGTTCCAGCTTCCAGAATTCAAGTATAAACTGAATTTATAATAGGTGAGTTTAAGCTCCTGTTTATTCTTCAACTGAGTAGGTAAGGCTTGATTATGAGGGTTTTGAAGCTCCAGGAAAAGGCATGCAGCAAGAAGGCTCAAGCCCAAAGAGAAAATGGGAAAAATTAGGACTCATATCTCAGAAAGGGATGTTAGAGAGTTATTTTATCCAGAGGCTTTTTGACCCAGGAGGGGACAGTCCTAGATGTTTAGATCTAGTTTCATGTTCATGGAAAATGACTCACCAGAAAGTAACATTTCTGATGATGAAGATTAGACTTCTAAAGAATTATGACTTGTCCTGAGGTTGCCACTGAAGATGGTGTCATGACTGATGTCATTTCTCCACTGCCCCACAGGACCATAGGAGGGATATAGTTCTGGAGCCGTTAATTGCAAGAGCCTGTGAACTTTAGGAAAACCCCACGCTTGCTTTATGACGATGACATGGCAAATGGCAATAGACAACATGATAGCGGAGAACCTTTCTGCTCTCTCAAAACCCCGTTCACTCTCACTGTTCTCGGTGCCCTGTGTTTACATGTCTCTAGTATCCCCTTCACCCTTTGAAGGTGTCTATCTTTTCTGTAATTTATTTTTGGTTGCACCGGGTCTTCATTGCTGTGCGTGGGCTTTCTCTAGTTGTGGCAAGCGGGGGCTGGTCTTCACTGCAGTGCACGCACTTCTCATTGTGGTGGCTTCTCTTGTTGCCGAGCACAGGCTCTGCTTCCGTGGGCTTCAACAGTTGTAGCACAGGGACCTAGCGGTTGTGGCTCACAGGTTTACTTGCTCTGTGGCATGTGTAATCTTCCTGGACCAGAGATTGAATTGAATTGTGTCGGCAGATGGATTTTATCCACTGTACCACCAGGGAAGTCTAGGATGTCTGTTTTGATATGGTTTTCCTGATTGTCACTCTTCATCATTCCTTTTTTTATATCTTCTCAGAAGTAGAGATGACATATACTTCAGTACCTACTCAGAGGCCCAATCTGATACCACCATTATCCTGTTATCTAGAATTGTGTCTGATAGAGCTTTACTTAAGTTTCTATAAATATCATCCATTTGATATGCATGGTCTATTAACGGTACCTGGATTTGTACCAGGACTGGCTGGGAAAAGGTCAAAGTCAACTTAGACTTTTAGCTCCACAGTGACTCCTGCATTCTGTTGTTTGTATATGTCAACAGAAAGGATAGGTTCTTAAAATCCTTGACACTTATATATGGGGATTATGTTCCATGATTTGGAAAAACTGAATGTAAGCAACAATATCTAGCCTGAGTGGGTCCCTGATGCCCAGCAGGATTTTAATGCTAGATCCAGGTCACAGTCGTGCTCAGTTGCTCAGTGGTGTCTGACTCTTTGCTACTCCACGGACTGGGTTACAGGCTTCTCTGTTCATGTAATTTTTCAGGCAAGAATACTAGAGGGGTTGACATTTCCTCAAGTAGCTCCAATTACAGATAACCAAAATACATTCTAATGCATGTGTTAATACTCCTTTACTTAGAAACAATAGAAAATTAACTCCATATTTTGTTTGTTTCTTCAGGTTGTATTTTCTTTCTGTTTTGGTAGGATTTTAGGTTATAGATACAAAGAATTCATCCTTCAAAATTTATATACAGAAGAACACATCAGAGTTAGAGAAATTAGGTAAAGTCATTTTTGTCTCTAGCTGTAACTTTTGAGAGTACTTAGACAGTATATACCGTGGTGGTTAGAACAATGAGTAAAGCTAGCTATCTGGATTTGAATCCCAGAGCTACCTCGTATGATCTGGGGCAAGATCTTTGCTGAGGTTTAGATATCTTTTTTATTAAATGGAGATAATACTACTCATAGGGCCATTTTGAGATTTAAATAAGTTAATAGATATTAAGTACTTAAAATATTCCCTGGCACAGACTGAAAGCTCAATAAATATAATTTCCATGTAAACTTTTACTTGTTATAAGAGTTCATAAAGGCCAAATTACAAAATTCACAGATACAATTGAATTAGAACACACTTGAAATACAATCCTGTTCATCACAGCACATTTAGATATATCCTACAAGAAGAAATTTCAGACACATTTACTAGGTAAGTCCAGAGTGTTTTGAATGAGGGAAAACATAGAATGTTGGAAGGTCACAATTACCCTAGAAAAAAAAGCTTTACATTTAAAAAAATTATTTTTTTTAATTGAAGGATAATTGCTTTACAGAATTTTGTTGTTTTCTATCAAACCTCAACATGAATCAACCATAGGAATTCATATATCCCTTCCTTTTGAACCCTCCTCCCATCTCCCTCCACATCCCACCCCTCTAGGTTGATACAGAGCCCCGTTTGAGTTTCCTGAGACCTACAGCAAACTCACATTGGCTATCTATTTTACATATAGTAATGTAAGTTTCCATGTTACTCTATCCATACATCTCACCCTCTCCTCCCCTCTCCCCATGTTCATAAGTCTATTCTCTATGTCTGTTTCTCCATTGCTGCCCTACAAATAAATTTTTCAGTACCATTTTTCTAGATTCCATATATATGCATTAGTACACAGTATTTTTATCTTTCTGACTTATTTCACTCTGTATAATAGGCTCTAGGTTCATCCACCTCATTAAAACTGACTCAAATGCATTCCTTTTTATGGCTGAGTAATATTCCATTGTGTATATGTACCACAGCTTCTTTATCCATTCATCTGTCGATGGACATCTAGGTGGCTTCCATGTTCTGCTGCTGCTGCTAAGTAGCTTCAGTCGTGTCCGACTCTGTGCGACCCCATAGATGGCAGCCCACCAGGCTCCGCTGTCCCTGGGATTCTCCAGGCAAGAACACTGGAGTGGGTTGCCATTTCCTTCTTCTTCCATGTTCTAGCTATTGTAAATAGTGCTGCAGTGAACAATGGGATACATGTGTCTTTTTCAGTTTTGGTAAAGCCTCCATCAGCCTTCTCCTGGCCTTGGCCAAAGGGTGGGTGCCAGTGGCTTTGGTGACTCTAGATAACCTCGGGCCGATTGCACAGCCCCATGGCGGTGAGGACCTAGTCGAATGTCTGCTTAATCAACTTGCGATGGTAATCACTGTGCCTATCTTGGTGACCGTGGGTGATGGGGAATCAGGGTTTGATTCCAGAGAGGGAGCCTGAGAAATGGCTACCACATCCGAGGAAGGCAGCAGGTGTGCAAATTACCCACTCCCGAAAGGGGGAGGTAGTGATAAAAAATAACAATACAGGATTCTTTCGAGAGCCTGTAATTGGAACTGCTGCTGCTGCTGCTGCTAAGGCGCTTCAGTCATGTCCGACTCTGTGCGACCCCATAGAAGGCAGCCCACCAGGCTTCCTGTCCCTGGGATTCTCCAGGCAAGAACACTGGAGTAATTGGAACTAGTCCACTTTAAATTCTTTCACAAGGATCCATTGGAGAGTTACAAACAACAAGAACAAAAATAACTTTACATTTTAAGTGGATTAAAATATGCCAGATTTATACACTTGATTTTGCATTCCATGGTATTTATATTTCTGTCTCATAAAGGAAACTTATTGACTAGACAACCAAGCTTACCAGTAATTATCTTTTTCCCATTTCAATAGGAACCACCAGGGTGAGAATATTCTTAAAGTGGAAGATAATGAATCTTTTGGTCTTATTATGCCATTGCTTTTTCTTCTGCCTTTTTAAAAGATTTTAAACAAAAGAATATACTAAAACTTGAAAAATGATATGGGGTTTTACTATGAGGAGGAGGTATGGTAAATGAAAATGGCTGTATGGTATTGAAAATGGCTGTATATCTTACTTCTCCTTTTGAGATGTACATCTTGAATTTGATCTTTTCTTAATGGCTTGGATGACCGATAGATTGGGGTAGAAGTGGTGTTCTAGAATGTCTGAAGCTAAGTCAAACTGCTTTTAGAATGTTTATTTCTGGGGAAGCCAGCCTCTGTGTAAGATATCCCAGGGCCTTGAGATTGCCATGATGCAGGGAGGATCAATCTAGCCACATAGACAAGCAACATGGAGAAAGATATACAGATAGTCCTAACTGTTCCAGCACCCCACTCTAGGCATCAGACTTGTGAGTAAAGAAGCCATTGGAAACATTTCAGTGCCAGCAGACACAAAGTAGAAAAGAATCAACGAAACTTCAACAGGCTGAACCAAGACCACAGTTGAGCAGTCCCAACCAACTCCACCCATCCACGCCACCTTCACTGAGGCCCAGATATTATGCAGCAAAGGTGAGCCATTCCACACTGCACCCTACTCAAATTCCTGACCTAAAAAATTATGAGCATAATAAAGTGCTTATAGTTTTACTCCAGTACTTTTTGGAATGGTTGTTATGCAGCAATAGATATCTGGAACAAGGGATAACAAGGTTATATGATTAAAATTCCATGACCTCAGCCCAAAGTTGTTTAAGACTGGTCTTTTCTTTTCCCCATGCTCTGTAATTCTGCACCCCACCCCCACCACACCAAAAAAACAAACAAACAAACAAACAAAAAAAACCACAACACCTCAACAATTAGCAAAAATCTAATGGCTTGAAGCCATTTAAATCTCTTTGTTTCTCTCTGATCTTCTGCCAGTGACCACCATAGGCTATAGGACTTCCCTTTGCAAAACATCTATATCTTGTTTGAAATTAAAGACTAAAGTTTGCATCAAAATTATGCCTTGCTCTCACTATTTGAAGATCTACTTTCTCTCACCCAGTAAACCTGAAAATAAAGGCACTATTATTATGAACACAATGTGTAGGTTTTTAAATTTTAATGACAAATTTATAGCTCAACTGCATGCCAGGGGAGGAAAGAAGGCAGGTCCAGGGCCCCATGTAGCTCACCAGAGAGAGAGAGCCTGCTAAGTATGTGCGAGTAATACTTGAGCACACATGCCTGGAGAAATAGGTCTGTTGTAACTTTGACAATGGCATCTTCTGTTTCTAATTAAATGCTGGTTCATTTAGGGGGTACCATTCCCAAAGGAACAATCATTTTTGAGTCTAAAAATCTCTGAATAGTGTATTTTAACTCTCATCACTTTCTGTAAAACATCACGGAACTCTCATCACTTTCTGTAAAACATCACAGAATCTCGAGGTTAGAATTTATTTTACAAAGAAGAACATTCTGTTTTGTTGTGTTTGCCTACAAGAAGAGAAACAGTAAACACACATGGTCTTAAAGTGTTCACATGCTGCTTAAAACTCTAGCTTACTAGTAGTGAAGAAATGTAGTTTTCTGTCACCATAAAGCTTTTACGCAAATGTAGTCCTGTTTTTAAATGTTTCCTGAGAAGACCTCTCCCTTCTCTCCTTCCCCTCCTTTCCATCTTTTGATTGATAGCTGAGAATGGCCTTTATTGGATCCTGCAACTAATTTCATTTTTTTTTATACAAACACTATCATTCTTGGGGGATGGCCCTTATATGTTAATTGGGACTTGTGTTAAATATTTGCTTTAACATTCTTTTGAGATTCCTGGGGGGCTGACACGACTAGGAGTTTCCCAGTCAAGACTGTGATGTCTTGATGTCCTTTTTACCTTCTTCCTTGATAACAGAGGAAAGAATGATCTGCTTCTCTAAAAACTGTATAACGAGCTGGATTCACAAGTGCTTGTCATTGCTCATTCATTGTCCTATCCCTAGATGGTTCATGATTTCATTGTAGTCTGTCCACACTGTCTATTTATCCATTCCGTAATCTATATAATTATTATTTCTTAAGCAGTTAGTAAACTAGACAGTCTGGTAAGTGTTGAGGACACTAAAATAAACTAAGGCATGGTCTTCTCAGGGAGCAAAGATGAGCGTCATTGAGTTCACTTGAAATAAATATTGAGTCAATTAATTTACTAACTTTGCCTGTAGGTATAAAAACTCTTTCACCCATAAAACACCCAACTTATTAGCAAGGCTATCTTTCTCAGCAATTATTGTGTTTCCATAGTGATTTAAGTAAAATCTGTATTACCTTTGGCTTTTCAGATCACTGCATTGGCAGAAAGAGATAAGGCAGGGAACAAGAGACTGTGGAATAATATATTATCAACTGTAACCTCAATGCAAAATGTGTTCAGATTTCATCTAAATGTGACCAACTGTTAAGGATATTATGCATTTCTTGAGATGAGTAAAATCTGACTCTACATATATTGGCATGTGCTGTTAAAATGCATTTTCCTGTTGCATTATGGAAAGATTTGCATAGCTTAATATAACCACAATGAGGGTATCAATTTAAGTATCCAGTGAACCCTTCAACCTGTGGAGATTTTCTTCTCACAAATGAAAAGCTAAAACCGGTACTCACCTTGCTCCCAGAATAGAACCAAGGGGGACTCCAGATGGAACTGAAAAGGCATACAAATGCAAAATGGATAAAAAGAAATCCTTTCAATTTTTTACAGACATAGCCTATAATCAACCCATGGATTTCATTGCTAGTGAAAGAAAATCACTGAAACAAATAACTTTGTAGGGCCTCAGAATTTATATGAATAAAAATGACTTTTTCCAGATCTTCTAGTAGGATCAAAAAGCCCTGTGAGGAAGATAACAACAAAGATATCCTCATGCTTCTGGGCATGATGTGATGCTCCAAAGGGACTGGGAGCAAGACTTCCTACCCCAGCTGTGGCGCTCACAAAGGTCTTTGGTTCCCACGTGTTGCCCCACATGGGGAGCCTGATGATTCTGTTGAGGGAAGGAGCCTGAAGCACAGATTCCACTCATGGCTTTCTCCTTTTGAAAGCTGGGCCTGTTCTCTTTATAGGAAACACACCTGTTTTCCTTAACTCTCAGAGCTCCATACCCATCTGTTCAGTAACAAAGTAAGAGGTACTAGACATAACATGAAAAGACTCCTTGGGTTAGGTTTTCTTTTGTTCTTCTTCACCTAGAGTTTAACTGAATGACTGCTGAGACATTCTGCGGCCGCCCCCTCTCATGTCACCCCCTTGCACCGTGAATGTCACCCCTGCTTTCCTTGAGATGGCCATCTGCCCTCTTACATAGGTCAGACAGCTTGTGGTACTTGGGGGAAGAGGGCAGTTCATCTAAGAAGAAGTAGAGACGGTCAGTGCCATCACTGACAGACCGTGAGAGTCAAAGGATTTTTTTTTTGTTTTGTTTTAGATAAAGTAATACAAGGATGTGTATTTAATCTCATGGCAGTTTCACTGAGTGATATATGTGTGTGCACTCAGTCACTTAGTCTTGTCTGACTTTTTGTGACCCCTTGGACTGTAGCCCACCAGACTCCTCTATCCATGGGGTTCTCCAGGCAAGAATACCAGAGTGGGTAGCCGTTTCATCTTCAGGATCAAACCTGGGTCTCTTGCATTGCAGGCAGATTCTTTACCAACTGAGCCACCAGGGAAACCCACTGTTGCTCAATAAATGCTTGTAAATTGAATGACTTTATGAACAAATGAAAGTCATCAATCATCAAGGGGCCAAAGGTAGGCTAAGACGTGTGTTTAGATGCTAATAATCTTTGTGCCACGCTGTGTCATTTGGGGCAACATACTAATTTTTTTAACCCCAAGAATATCACAGAATCTGTGATCTTTGCTCACTAGCAAACTCTTAGCTTCATGTTTACATACTCCCTTGCCACAAGATGGAATTAAATCAGTTCATGCCTGAGTCAACTTCCCCCCTTATATTCCTTCTTTCTAACTTCTTTTACTATCCATCTCTCCCTACACACAAGTGTGCATATCAAACCTTCTCACTCCTTCTTGTAGAATAGAAGGCTCATAACAGATACAATTAAGTTATAGGTCCACAAAGTATACAATACCTGTTTTTTGTACAACACCTTTGTTATTAGCAAGACACTTATTTTGTAGTTCAATGGAATAATTTATATGTTCAACCCTATTTTGGGTTATTAAGCTATTTCTAATTCCTTGCTATTACAAACAGAATTACTCTGAATATCCCTGGTGCACATTGCTAACTTGGGTCACACCTTGTTAAACTTAATAATCACCCTCCAGGATGATAAATACAATTTGTACACTTATCAGCAGTGCATGAGAAGGCCAATATTTTGTTACCTGCACAACACTAGGTTTTTCGAATCTCTGAAAATTATAGGCCCAAATGGTATCTCATTGTTTATAAAAATTCATTTTTCTTTACTACTTGGTGAGGTCTAATGTTTCATATTTAGTAAATTTTTGGATATCCTCGTTGCACAAACCTGATCCATGTCCTTTGATCATTTTTCTATGGTAGTATTTGCTTTTACATTTAAATAAACAAATAAGGGCTTTCTTAAGGTGTTACCAGGGGAAAGTGGGAGGTAAATTGGACATTTGGCCCTGATATATACACACTACTATGTATAGAATAGATAACTAATAAAGGCCTACTGTAGAGCACAGGGAACACTACTCAGTACTCTATAATGGCCTATAGGGGAAAATAATCTTAAAAAGAGTGGATATGTGTGTATTTATAACATTCACTTTGCTATGCACCTGAAACTAAGACATTTTATTAATCAACTGCTGCTGATGCTGCTGCTGTGAAGTTGCCTCAGTCGAGTCCGACTCTGTGTGACCCCATAGACAGCAGCCCACCAGGCTCCTCTGTCCCTGGGATTCTCCAAGCAAGAACACTAGAGTGGGTTGCCATTTCCTTCTCCAATGCATGAAAGTAAAAAGTGAAAGTGAAGTCGTGTCTGACTCTTAGCGACCCCATGGACTGCAGCCTACCAGGCTCCTCCATCCATGGGGTTTTCCAGGCAAGAGTACTGGAGTGGGTTGCCGTTGCCTTCTCCATTTTATATATATATATATATATATACACACACACATACACACACACACACATATATACATTTAAGGAATATTATGTATTTACAAGTAGGAAATATTTTATTGAAATCTTGCTTTGGTCTTTCTAATGACTAACAGTGAGATGGCTTTGTACCTGGGGCCTTGGAAGACCAGAGATCTGAACCCCTGGTTGGCAGTGAGAATGGCTCATCTGTCTTTTCTGAATTTCCTCTGATGTTCTCTAGGGTTGGAACCTCACATCCTCTTCCCTTTTCTGTCTTGAAATGCTTCCTCAAAAATGTCTTTACAGGGTACATAGGACTAATTTTCTCAGCCTTGAATATCTTTAAAGGTCTTTGTTTTCTCCTTTTAACTTGGTTGATAATGTTTAGCTATGACTTCATTGTCATCTTACATCTAGTACTCCTTTTCAAAAGACCAATTACATTCTGAGAGGACCACATGACATGATGGCCAGCGTGGCAGGACACAGGCTTATCTTCTTGTCTCTATCTGGGACACTTTTGAAGAGCTATCTTGTGGAATCAGCTGAGGCCTCTGTTGCAACTACATCCCACTTCAGCTTTTTTCACTCAGCCCTTCCAGGCATTTCATTTTTGTTTGCATCTGTGAGAGCGTTCCCCAGTAAACTTCTTGTGTGCACATCTTTTTAGGTAAACCTTAGGGCACCTAATCTAAGACAGAATTCAGTTCAGTTCAGTCGCTCAATCGTGTCTGACTCTTTGCGACCCCATGAATCGCAGCACGCCAGGCCTCCCTGTCCATCACCAACTCCCGGAGTTCACTCAGACTCACGTCCATCGAGTCAGTGATGCCATCCAGCCATCTCATCCTCTGTCGTCCCCTTCTCCTCCTGCCCCCAATCCCTCCCAGCATCAGAGTCTTTTCCAATGAGTCAACTCTTCTCATGAGGTGGCCAAAGTACTGGAGTTTCAGCTTTAGCATCATTCCTTCCAAAGAAATCCCAGGGTTGATCTCCTTCAGAATGGACTGGTTTGATCTCCTTGCAGTCCAAGGGACTCTCAAGAGTCTTCTCCAACACCACAGTTCAAAAGCATTAATTCTTCGGCGCTTAGCCTTTTTCACAGTCCAACTCTCACATCCATACAGAGTGGATTGAGAAAAAAAACAGACCTAATGGAATGTTGGAACTGAATCATTGGTGAATGGTTGGTAATGAGGGCACTGTCACTGGTGGTGGGTAGAGGACAGGTAGGCTCTGGAATGCCTTTGGTTGCAGTGGTTACAGCTTTCACCAGTGGGTAAATGGCATGGAAAACTAGGAAAGAGTTTCATTGGCCATACAATATTTTAGGTGCCTGAGAAGTGCAGGGTATGTAGTTATTATATGGGACATGGAATCCTATAACTCTTAAGGACTATAGGTTATCTTTTGGAGATAGACCAAGAAATATGAAGAGTGATTTATCACCACCTTAATGTAAATAGTAAATGTCAGAAAGGTTCCTTTAGTGCATACAAAAGGATGTTATTTCTTGCAACCAGAGGACAGAAAAAGCTGGTGCCTAGGACTTCATTAAAAGATAATAGAGCTTCTTAGAGGGCTGAATTCTCAATCTGGCAAGTTTGCTGTTCTCTGACCCTGATTGGGAAGGATGGGGACTCTGGGCCTTGGGATTAGATACCTGAGTCACATCCTTTAATAATGTTGAAACCACATATCCCCCTGAATCTTCTGGATCTGCAGAAATGTCCCACACCTCACTGTTAAAGCCCTGAATGTCCATACTTGCTTAAATAAAATGCAAAAACCTTGTCTAATAAGACAGGATGTATCCTCTTTCTCATTTGTTGTTTTCAGTCAGTCATGTCTGACTCTGTGACCCCATGGACTACAGCATGCCAGGCTTCTCTTTCCATCACTTTTTCCCAGAGTTTGCTCAAACTCATGTCCATGGAGTCAGTGATACCATCCAACCATCTCACCTCCTCCTCCTGCCTTCAATTTTTCCCAATATTGGGGTCTTTTCCAATGAGTCAACTCTTCGCATCCGGTGCCCAAAGTATTGGAGCTTGTTTCAGCATCAGTCTTTCCAATGAATATTCAGGGTTGATTTCCTTTAGGATTGACTGGTTTGATCTCCTTGCTGTCCAAGAGACTCTTAAGAGTCTTCTCTAGTGCCACAGTTCAAAGACATCAATTCTTCAGCTCTCAGCCTTTTTTATTGCCCAGCTCTCACATCCATACATGACTACTGGAAAAACCATAGCTTTGACTATATGGACCTTTGTCAGCAAAGTAATGTCTCTGCTTTTTAATACACTGTCTAGGTTTGTCATAGCTTTTCTTCTGAGGAGAAATCATCTCCAATTTTCTTGAAGAGATCTCTTAGTCTTTCCCATTTTGTTGTTTTCCTCTATTTATTTGCATTGTTAACCTAAGAATTTATGCTTTCAAATTATGGAAAGCATGATTTATTCTGCATCAAGCTGATACAGAAATAGAATCAAGTGTTTGAGGTCACAAGATGAAACATGGTTTGCTAACTTACAACTAATTTTTCCAGACATTACATATTTCTTGAGCCTATTGTGAGTAAAGTTCTGTCAGGTGCTATAGATTAATTTGATAAAGAAGATGTTTGAGAACCAGTCCTCAAAGAGAATGCAGCCTAATTTGGGAAAGATAGCACACATATATATGATAAAGGCAGATTGTGTATCTGATCAAAATCATGATAAAAGCCAATAAATAAATTTCACATGAGTGGTACAAATAACAGAGAAGCACAGTTGCAGCTGAGTCGTGATAAGGATGATATTTTGTAGGCAATCCAGAGAAGACTTGTGCCTTCACAGTAAAAATAGCTCCCTGAAAACAATTATTGGTCGTCAGCCTTGTTTAGACACCACTTGGGCATGTGAGTTATAACCATGTCAACTGAGATTTTCCTGGATATAAAAAAGAGAACTTATGTATGAGGCACATAGGGGCAATAATATGATGGCAAAAATAATCATTCCACTGACAAGTTACGGGGTCCACATTTGGCCAGAAGCGCAAATGTCAATGTAACTCCTATGTTGAGCAATTGAAACTCAAGGAAGATAATCATAAAAATAACTTTATATTTATTTTCTTTTCTCCATTTAAATTCACCTCTGGAGCTTATTTTTCCTCTCTTCCTGGCAGGCCCCTAACATTTCTCCTTACTCTCCAGTAATAAATAAGAATCAAATTCAATCACAAAATCCAGGCTCAGCTAAGTAAAAACCATGGTTAATACCATCAAAACCAAATAATATTCAGGCCCCCCAATTTATAGACTCCTCTCCTCCCCCTGCAGTAGGTGGAAAATCTACCATAAGGAACAAGGGAAGTGACATTTTCTCTTACCTCATCAGAGGTTTCATTCTCCTTCTGCTAGCTTATTCACTGAAATGGTTTCTGACCACTTCGTGTATGAGAAAGGAAGAGAGAAAAGTGTTACAAAGGAACTTCCTTTATGGTCCAGTGGCTAAGACTCTGTTCTTCCAATGGAGGGAGCTTGGGTTTGATTGCTGGTCAGGGAACTAGATTCCACGTGTTGCAACTTAGAATCTGTATGCTGCAACTAAGACCTGGTACAGCCAAATAAGTAAATATATATTTTAAAAAAGAAAAAATTATTTTTAAAATACTAACAAAGCATGCTACTGCACTGATAGCGTTGAGAACTCATGTTGGTGCTTTCTGGATATTGTGGGTGATTAAAGCTAGTGGTCTCTCTGTAAATCCACCCCAATCCCCAATTTCATGGCTCCTTTGGAGAATTCCCCTATTTCTGAGGATTCTTTCCTGGGAGTCCCTTTGGAAAGGTCAAATACATCTCCATTCTGGTTCTACGACTGACTCATTCCTCTGCTGTTAGGAATCAAATCTCTAGTTTCTCTAGTTTTCTCTTCAGGTAGTCTTCTTGGATGGACCTTAAGAAGAACCATGCGGACCTTCTCTCATAAAAGGCCTGCGTGGTCCAAAGGAATCACTTGCACATCTGTGTGTGCAAAGTTCTTAAGGACTAGTTGTTGAACACCTCCTTTGAACAGTTTTCACTTAATAATTTTTTACCAGATTTTTAAAAAACTTTATTGATTTTTTAATCAGATTTTCTATCTGATCCTTTTTTTTTTTAATTTTTGTAGAAGGATTATCTTGGAGTCACAGCTGAAATGTAACATCTTAACATCTCCTTTTATAAGTACAGAATTCTATGTTGGTTAAGAGAATAAGCAATATAACCTTGAGTCAGTTAACTCTTCTAAGCTCAAGTTTTCTAGTCTTTTTTTTTTTTTTTTAAGATTGAATGATTATGTTTAGCACTTAGCACATAGTAGGTGACCAATATGTGGGAGCTATTATTGCTTGGTATTTGTAGAATCACTGTGCTTGAGAACAAAAAAAATGTATATCTATATACACTCTCTGAAGATGTGTCAGTCTTGTAATTATCACTGTAACCTGAGATTTCTAGATAATAAGTTTATATCTGGTGACCTGAGTATTTGCTGCAATGTTTATTCTCTCTTGTACAAGCTTTAGATGCCTTCAAGGTTTTATTCACTCTCTTACTGCACATTTTTTCTCTTTCTTTTCGAACTGCTCACTTCCTTGAAGGGGAAAAGGAAGGGGGTTTATTAACATGCTCTGATGTATATGTCCTTTCCTAACATTGCTTTTTACAGGAAAAATGTTTTTGGTGATAGAAACAGAGTGGTGTGAATAGGGCAACAGTAAATCTGTCCTAAAGCCACTTTCCAACTGTAAATCATCATTATGGAGGACTGGCTTTCTGCTCATGGTGACACTTTACCCAGAGAAGTGACCGGAAGGACTGGAAGTGATTTCCACAGTATCAGCCTCTTTGGCATGATTCATTTCTGCCCTCATCCCAGCCTGAGCAAGTGGAAGCTGTTTCTGGTACAGAGGCTCAAGATGGCAGCCCCACCACAGTGAAAGCTCCAGACATTACTGCACCTCCCATGTCATCAGTTTCCCGTAGATAAAAGAATTTTTGAAGCTGTTCTTTGGTTTTGTCGATGCTACTTTAAATTGAATTTGTTTTACATTTCTCATTTGTAGGTGTGATAGCCCTAATCTAATAAAACAATTTGTTAATTTTGTAAATTACTAGGAATTCACAAATATACCTTAAGTAATTATATGTTTTAATTATCTTACATTTTTACAGTGAGATGAATTAATTTAAAATTAGTATACAATGGTGGTTGGATATTAATCCATTGTTATTTTGGTTTAAATCTTTGTTAACTTATGAAACACAGGTCTAGAAAATCGCACCGAACAAATATGTAACTTAAGGCCTTATTTCAAGTGAAAAACTTGTAACTACCAATTAGGTCAAAAAAGAATGTTATCAGTCATTGTATATGCCTTATCCTAAGCTTACTACTTTCTTCACCCTGATCACTATCTTAATTTTTATAGCAATCATGTCCTTGAATTTCTTCATTGTCTTATAACCCAAATGTAGGTCTCTAAGGCTAAATAGCCTTATCAAATTTTTTATTTGATAATTAAAATTTCTTTTATTAATCTATAATTTCACCTTCTATAGCTTTTTTCTTTATCATTTATTTACTGAAAATATAAATATCAGCCCTACAGAGTTTCTAAGCTTCAATATTGAAGAGTGCATACTTTAGGTACTGTTTAATGTATTCCTCTGACTTCTGTGTTTCTTAAGTTGTACAGCTAGCTGTGTCCAGATGACTTTTCAGAATCATGTACAATCCCCTTGACAACATTTTAGGTGTCTTTTTTAAGAAGGGCAAATGTCCCCTTGTTTCTCTTTCTGTGATGATGTAAATAGCTGTTCATGTTCAATGCCTAGTTGTAAGAATTTAGGTAGTTGCCAAATTTGGTGATATTCCGATTCTGTCACTTTTTTCATTATTAGATAGAATACTCATAAAAATGAATTATTTCTCTCATATACTATTTGGCTACCCAGTGCTTTCACTTCTGTAGGAAAAACAGCGTCATTGCTTGATTTTTAAAATCAGTTTTTGAGAAAATTAATTGGATTTTTATCCTCCAAATGTAACATATAACCATGCAGTTTTTACTTTAAAATACTTATTCTTTAGTAAGAATTCTTGTGTTTTAACATACTTGGGTGGGCTTCACCCAGTTGCAATTATTTTCATGACTGAAGCTCAATTTTTCCCAACTTTGGCCAGTCGGAGCCTTTTCAGGTTGATAACTGAAGTCTTTTATTATAATTTTAATAGATTTTGGTAACTCTTATGCTATAGAGTGTGACAATATGCTCCATTTTTATCTTTATTTTCTGTCATGGACTGGGAACTGCCATTCTTGCAAGAAGCTCTGGGTTCTTTTAGTTGAAAATGGTATTTCAGGGCCAACATATGTATCCACTAGTGAATGTTATTGGTCTCAGTTGTGTGGGTCATTTTTTCTAGGCATTTTTAGTAGGCAGAGTTAGATAGAATATGCATTTGTGGGTGCACACATGTGTCTGTGTATGTGTGACTCATGGGTTCATATGCGTATTTCTAATTCAAATACAGCACAATACGATTTTTAAATTTAATTTATTTTATATGACATGTGTATTTGCATTTTGCTTCCCCATAAAGCCTGCTTCTCAAGGATGTTAAGAGATGACAGAATATCCCGTATTGGGCACATAACAGTAGCACGATGAAGCACTCAGCTCCAAATGAAAGGTACAGCCTGGTTGAGTGAACGTAACAATACCTGTATATATGGTGTCTATAAGAGATCCACTTCAGACCTAGGGACACACGCATACTGAAAGTGAGGGGATTGAAAAAGACATTCCATGCAAATGGAAATTGAAAGAAGCTGGAGTGGCAGTAACAGTACTCATGTACTACCACTACTTAACATGTAATTGAGATTATTTTTTTTTAATTCCTTTTTTTTAAATTTTATTTTATTTTTAAACTTTACAAAATTGTATTAGTTATATGCTCTTAGCACCGCGTCATCTTTTATAGTTGTACTATTTGTAAAATTTCAGAGCCTAAAGTCATTACCAACCATCTTCTCCCTTTAATCTCCATTTTTAAATCCACCTTTAATGCTTACTACTAAACTGTATCAAAGTTTCTCTGGTTATTGTAATTGTCTGAAGATTTTTCTTTATTTTTCTGAAAGGACTCATGGAAATGATATTTTGTCTTCCTGCATGTAATAACCACTTGTATCTATTCTTTGTGTTTGAGTGTCAGATTTGCTGGGTAAAAAATATTTGGCTTACATTCCTTTCCTTGAGTATCATAAGTGTTATTATTAAAAAGTCTGATTTTATTTTATCTGATTTTATTTCTGTTATAAGAACACTAACTCTTCTTGCTTTGATGCATAAAATATTCTTTGTTAACAATTTAAGATCCACATTAAAATAAGCTCTTTCAATATCTAAGTTTCAGATGGCATTTAAAAATTTTTCTTCAGGAAAGTCTTAAGATTTTAAGAATTTTTTTTCTCTTTTTTCTTAATTTTTTTAATTAAAAATTCTTCCTTTTACTAATATATTTTACTCCACTTAAAACATTAACTTCTTTTTTTTTTAACTAATGTATTGTTTTTAATTTAGCCTTCATTTCTGATTTTTTATTTTATTTCTGATTGTTTCCTGAGTTTTGTCACCTGATTCTTAAGTTTTTCTAATTGTGATTTGTGATGATCTTTCATATCACTGATCATTTTTTTAATGCCTTTTAGATTGTTTTGAAAGAGTAGAGTGTGATTTGATCTGTTTTGTGGACAAGTCTTTCTAGAATGCTCAAAATGTTTGTAAGAATGTAATTTTGATCTTTTGAAAAAATCTTATAATAATTTTAGATAGAATTTGATATTTTTTTATAATAACTGAGTAGAACTTGACCTTTTTCTTTTTATCTTGCTCAGTTTTATTAATTTTACTGGATTTTTAGAAGAGGTTGTGGTTCAAAATAGCTCCTAAAGTATGTTTTCTCTCTTGCTATTTCATTTAGTGTTCACAGTGTGATCACTCATTCACTAAGGTTTCTTGGTGTTGTTCTGCTTCTGCGCTCCCAAATTTTACATTAAATTTCTATCTTCTGCTTATATTGTCTGAATCTTGCTCAATTTTGATTCTGCTTTCAGGAGTTTCTCCTCAGAGTAGGTATCAGTTCACAGGGATTGGTCTGCTTTGCCTTCTTCATACCTTAATGAAAGTGTTAGTTGCTCGGAGAGACAGTCAGTTCAGTTGCTCAGTTGTGTCCGATTCTTTGCGACCCCAGGGCAGCAAGCCAGGCCTCCCTGTCCATCACAAACACCCGGAGATTACTCAAACTCATGTCCATTGAGTCAGTGATGACATCCAACCATCTCATCCTCTGTCATCCCCTTCTCCTCCCGCCTTCAATTTTTCCCAGGATCAGGGTCTTTTTCAATGAGTCAGCTCTTTACATCAGGTGGCCAAAGTATTGGCATTTCAGCTTCAACATCAGTCCTTCCAATGAATATTCAGGACTGATTTCCTTTAGGATGGACTGGTTGGCTCTCCTTGCCATCCAGGGGACTCTCAAGAGTATTCTCCAACACCACAGTTCAAATGCATCAATTCTTTGGTGCTCAGCTTTCTTTATAGTCCAACTCTCACATCCATACATGACTACTGGAAAAACCACAGCCTTGACTAGACGGACCTTTGTTGGCAACGTAATGTCTCTGCTTTTTAATATGTTGTCTAGGTTGGTCATAACTTTCCTTCCAAGGAGCAAGCGTCTTTTAGTTTCGTGGCTGCAGTCACAATCTGCAGTGATTTTGGAGCCCCCCAAAATAAAGTCTGTCACCGTTTCCATTGTTTTCCCATCTATTTGCCATGAAGTGATGGGACCAGATGCCATGATCTTAGTTTTCTGAATGTTGAACTTTAAGACAGCTTTTTCACTCTCTTCTTTCACTTTCATCAAGAGGCTCTTTAGTTCTTCACTTTCTGCCATAAGGGTGGTGTCATCTGCATATCTGAGGTTATTAATATTTCTCCTGGAAATCTTGATTCCAGCTTGTGCTTCCTCCAGCCCAGCATGTCTCATAATGTAGTCTGAATATAAGTTAAATAAGCAGGGTGACAATATACAGCCTTGACGTACTCCTTTTCCTATTTGGAACCAGTCTGTTGTTCCATACAAGTTCTAACTGTTGCTTCCTGACCTGCATACAGATTTCTCAAGAGGCAGGTCAGGTGTTCTTTTATTCCCATCTCTTTAATGATTTTCCACAGCTTGTGGTGATCCACATAGTCAAAGGTTTTTGGCATAGTCAATAAAGCAGAAGTAGATGTTTTTTTGGAACTCTCCTGCTTTTTTGATAATCCAATGGTTATTGGCAATTTGATCTCTGGTTCTTCAGCCTTTTCTAAATCCAGCTTGAACATCTGGAAGTTCACAGTTCACGTACTGTTGAAGCCTGGCTTGGAGAGTTTTGAGCATTACTCTGCTAGCATGTGAGATGAGTGCAATTGTGCGGTAGTTTGCTCATTCTTTGGCATTGCCTTTCTTTGGGATTGGAATGAAAACTGACCTTTTCCAGTCCTGTGGCCACTGCTGAGTTTTTCAAATTTGTTGGCATATTGAATGAAGCACTTTCACAGCATCATCTTTTAGGATTTGAAATAGCCCAACTGGAATTCCATCACCTCCATTATCTTTGTTCATAGTGATGCTTCCTAAGACCTGCTTGACTTTGCCTTCCAGGATGTCTGGCTCTAGGTGAGTGATCATACCATTGTGGTTATCTGTGTCATGAATATCTTTTTTGTATAATTCTTCTGTCTCAGTTGTGTCCAACTCTTTGCAACCCCATGGACTGTAGCCCACCAGCATCCTCTGTCCATGGAATTCTCCAGGCAAGAATACTGGAGTGGGTAGCCATTCCCTTATTCAGGGGACCTATAGACCCAGGGATCAAACCCATATCCCCTGTATTTCAAGCAGATCCTTTACAGTCTGAGGCACCAGGAAAACTCCTAAGTACTAATATGAGCGCCTTAAACTTGCCTGCTTTTGGATTGAGTAAACACCTTCAAGTTCAGCTACTGTTCTCAAGGTGATCCATCAAACATCCAGTGACTACCTGTCAGATATTATGGGTTTCTGTTGTTTTCTGGTTGACTAAATATCTTTGCTTCTTGCTGCTGTTTTCCTTCACTGGCAATGGTGGCTGGTAGTTTGTCCCCATCTGCTTGTTTTGAGGGATGGTAGGGCAAGTTCTGGAGAAGGCAATGGCACCCCACTCCAGTACTCTTGCCTGGGAAATCCCATGGACAGAGGAGCCTGGTAGTGTACAGTCCACGGGGCCACTAAGAGTCGGACACGACTGAGCGACTTCACTTTCACTTTTCACTTTCATGCACTGGAGAAGGAAATGGCAACCCACTCCAGTGTTCTTGCCTGGAGAATCCCAGGGACGGGGGAGCCTGGTGGGCTGCCGTCTATGGGGTCACACAGAGTTGACTATGACTTAGCAGCAGCAGCAGCAGGGCAAGTTCTTACCTAGTTTGTTATAAATGTTGTCCATAGGTTTTTGGTTTTGCTCTCTAGTTCCTCTGCTCACTTTGATAATGGGTATTTGAAGAAATTCAAAAGCTTTGCCACTACTGCCACCTTCATGATTTTCTTTCGAAACATAAGCTTTACTAGAAGGTTTTCCAATACATAGACATAAAACACATACAAACACACACAATGGTGTACCGTAATCTATACATTTCAGTTGTTATTTTTAAAATAATATAAATGTAATAAAAAAATATAGAGCACAAAATGTATTTTTAGTTTTAATCTCAATAAAATTTCAAAATTGGGCCAGGTACCATTCTTCTCCTAAAGGTCTCACAGTGAGAATTCACAGCTGGAGAGGTGTTTTTATTCAAGTTGAAAAATCTGAATAGAAAGGTGCCATTTGTTGTTGTTTAGTCGCTCAGTCATGTCCTACTCTTTGCCGCCCCATGGACTGAAGGTTCCTCTGTTCATGGGATTCTCCAGGCAAGAACAGTGGAGTGGGCTGCCATTTCCTCCTCCAGGAAGTTACTATAGGAGCCTTTAATTGAATTTTCTTTTTTTATTTTTGTTTTTGCATTAGATATATACGGACAGTATATCTTTGGTGTCACTTTTTGAATAACACCATATATTTATAAAACTAGATAAACAGTTGCATGAGTCCCTTAAACACTGATAGTTGAGAGGATAGATAATAAACATTGCCTTATATACCTTTTGCCTTTGAATTTTGAGACTAGAATATTCGTAAAGTAGAAGCAGCTCCCATTTGACATTCTGTAGTTCTTCAGAAAAGCCATCTTCAGCTCCTGTTGGTTACAGTAGGCCTGTAATGAATGCATGTCTGATACAATTGCTGTATTTTCAAAAAGTATAGCAGTTGTAAATGGGTTCTGATGATCCCATCTAGTGAATATTGTTTCATAGTTGTACCTGTAATAAAGAAAAAGGAATTAGATTTTGATACCACTTTTATCCTAAAGTATCCCCAAGTGTGTAGCATAATATCATATATCAAAAAGTTTCTTTTGCAGTGCTCATAATATTACCAAGTTTTATGTGATTTTTTCCCCTCGGTCTAAGACTTCTTTTTTAAAGACATGTTCCACTTACTACTACTGTATTACCTATGTGTTGTCACATTGTTACAAATTAACCTAACATAAACATATGCTAACATACGTACTGAATTGTTTATCTTAGATAACAACAGTTGATAATCAGAATAGCCCCTGCCACATGCAAAAAAAAGTGACATCTCTACTTGAATAAGTTAGAGACATCAATAACATAAGAATAACCAAGTTTTCCTAAATATTTTGTTTAAGTTGATATGGGCAAAAGTGAGGAACCAAAACATTAAAATTACCTATTGACACTGCCTGAAAGGTCCCATAGTCCCATCAAGGAAATTATAATCCGTTCCTACATCTTTTTCCAACAAAGTAGTTTTGATACCTGGCCAACTTCAAAGGAGAGTTTGAAAGTTCGTATCTTTCCTTCTTTCAAAGCTTGATTTCTGACGTCCAAATGTGCCTCAAGGCTTCTTTCATTATAAGTGGAACTCATATGTTGGGAGCTGACTGTTGAAAGGAAACCTCATTAGCTCTGGAGTCACAAAGTTCTTAGTTCTGTCCTGGCTCAAATACTCCTTTTCTGAAATTGAACAGGTTATCGTCCTTCCTGGTGGTAAAGAATCCACCTGCAATGCAGGAGACACAGGAGATGGGGGTTTGATCCTGGGGTCAGGAAGATCCCCTGGAGGAGGACATGGCAACCCACTCTGGTATTCTTGCCAGGAAAATCCCATGGATAGAGGAACCTGGCGGGCTATGGTCTGTGGGGTCCCAAAGAATAAGACACAACTGAAGTGACTGAACATGCATGCAAGAGCATGCACCTTCCTTCCTGGTTCTGCTTCTTGTTAAAATAGGTATAAGGATTTCTTATGTAGAGTGTATTTTTTGGATTTAGAGTTTGACACATTACATATTGTAAGCATTTGAAAATATACCCATTCCCTTATCATATGCAAAATAATGTATCTTCGTGTAGGAAATATATGTGATTTGAAAGTCTCCTTAAATGATTTTTATGCTTCTAGTGCTCCTGAAGAGCATTCATCAGGGAAAGTAAGACTTCTAAGTACTCATGACCAGGCAGTTAAAAAATCAGTCTTTTAGATACCAGTCACCAAAAGATAAAATTGAAATTAACTATAATTCATCATTGGCACATTAATTGTTTAAATTAATTAATTTTTATTTACTACTTATAGACATTCCATTTATAAAACATCTGATTATGATTTAAATATCACCCAAAGCTTATAAAAGAAAGCTGCTAGAGTCTTTTTCACAGACTAATATTTAAAACTAAAGTACTTAACTTCTTATGTAAAGAATGAATTTATTGCTTTCCCTCAAAGGAAACGCTAGCATTAGAAAATGTAAATTTACAGAAAGTGAGATTTCTAAAAGGAAAGAGTCGCTGGATGGGACAGGCTGCATATTGACATTATGCTAATTAGAGACTTGAATCACTGACACCTGCCTTGCTTAGTGGGCCACAATGCACCATCAAGGTCTCTGTCCTTTTGTTGATTTAAAATGTTATCCTTGAAATATCAATGTTATAAATATTAATAAAATACTAAGAGCTTGGCAAGTGGATTCTAGGAAGACTAATGACTTCCAGTTAAATATCAAGTCATTATTCTAACAGACCTTTTACTAGGCAACAAAGATGGAGCAAAGCTACAAGCCCTTCATAAAGGTCTAACAACCGTTCTATTGAGACAAAAAGTCCATCAACTAGTTGTTTGACCTAAAGTAGATTGATTGTTTCTGGGTGAATCAATCAGCCTTTGGTTATCATCTCAATACCAAAAAATTGATCTGGCTGATTTTTTGACTTCTTAACTGATTGTCCAGCTGGGACACAGGTACACACATGTATACTTGCACAATTATTTGTGTGAGGCAATAACTTAAGTCAGTTCATTCCCAGGTAGTCCGATGTATGTCCATATAAAGGCATCTCAAAAACATAGAATTGAACAATGAAAAGTAAGATGCTTAAGGATATACAGGGTAAAATATCATTTTACTGTCCATTTATTGAAACTACCCTATATGTTGTTGAAAGTGACTGAAAGTGAAAGTCAAACTGTCATGTCCAACTCTTTGTGACCCCATGGACTCTACAGTCCATGGAATTCTCCAGGCCAGAACACTGGAGTGGGTAGCTGTTCGCTTTTCCAGGGCCTCTTTGCAACCCAGGGATTGAACCCAGGTCTCCCGCACTGCAGGCGGATTCTTCACCAACTGAGTCATCAGAGAAGCCCCCTATATGTTCTTAATGGGTGCAAATTTATATCAGTTAAAATATGGAAGGTGAGGAGAAAGGATGCATATTAAGTGTACAAGGCTTGTGCCTGAGAAATGGTTGGAGAAATGAGGTGTCAACAAGAGTGAAAAAAAGGGGCCATGTTGTGATTAATAATGACAGTATGCAGTAAAATATATAGCGTGACTGATCAGAGTAATCCTATATTACAATTTAAAAGCTAGGATATTTGCAATTTGTCTTTGTATTCATAGCTCAGTTGGTAAATAATCTGCAGGCAATGCAGGATACCTGGGTTCAATTCCTGGGTAAGGAAGATCCCCTGGAGAAGGAAATGGCAACCTACTCCAGTAGTCTTGCCTGGGAAATCCTATGGACAGAGAAGCCTGGCAGGCTACAGTCCAAGGGAGTCGCAAGAGTCGGACACAACTTAGTGACGGAACCACCACTACCGTCTTTGTATTAGAATATGGACATTTTTCAAACTGACTTGAACTTATTTAGCCTTTAGAATGACATATGGTGTCATCCTACTTCTTCTATGCCAGGTTGAATGTGAAAATGGTAGGCCTTCCTGAAGAAAGCATTGCTCTTCCAGTTTTTCCTCAAAAATCCTTTATATGTGAACTGGCTGTCTGACCAAATTAAACTAAACACTCTGGCTAATCTGAGTGTCTATGCCAGTGAGGAATGTTTTCTTACTTCATTAAATCATGTGGGGTGAATACCTTCTGTGACTAATGGGTTTAGGGCAAAATTCCATAGTTAGGACATTACCAATTTAGCTTCATCATTAAAATAATAGATAATGGAAAACATATTTTACCTGGAAAACAAAGAACTCAGGGAACACTGTGCCCCTAATATTTTAGGAATATGTAAGATAAATACATATAGCACTCTCAGTAGGAAAGACTATAAAGAGTTATTGTCAGAACTCCCAATGATGAATGCAGATACATTTATATATTAATCATATCCTCATTTGTTGCAAAATTAGGATATCTCAACAGTGCAACTTGATTGTCAATCTGACTTTGTCCATACTTATATTCTGAACGTGTTGCAATGATTAAATTAAACTCTGGGTGTAAATGTGTGTGTGTTTGTGTGTGTGTTGTATATTTTACTCTGTAGCTGTTTGTATGGAGTAGTAACTTTCAAGGGCCATTTTTTTCCCCCTTTAAGCCCAATGTTTTGAACACAGTACAAAAATGTAATAAAACTGTAGCCTATTCATGCAGATACATTATTTCACAGAGGTCTTCCTTTGAGATGAAACCAAGAAAGAGAAAATTCTCTGTAGTCAACAGAATATATAGTGCAGGTCTCTGTTTCTTGTCAAGTACCTCTGATCTGCATTTGTGGATGGCCTAAAGCTTCCTTAACAGACTTTAAGAAGGAAAAAAAAAAAGTGAATAAAAATTATAAATAATTGCCCAGTTCTATAGAAAATTTTAAACTTCTCTCTTGAAATGGTGAACCAATTCAAATAACAACATTGGGGAATGTCCTTGTTTAGAGATAATTAATGGCCTTGTGCTTTTCTCACTGTTTATTATGCACAATCAAATAGGAAAGGAAAATGTTAAAGCTCAAAGGCTAAAGCTGAAATGTATACAGCAGATTTATATGTGTTCAGTTTTTGTTTTGAAAAGGAGCTTATTTTAATTTCTATTATGCAGAAAAAAAGAAAAATACATTTGTTACTGATGCAGAAGCTGCAAGCATTTTTAAGGCAAAGCTTTAAGCTGTGTTAAATCTGTTGAGGTATCTTCTCCTTAATACACTCAAAAGACTGAGTTAGTTTTACATTTCAGACTTCAAGGTTGGTAGATAATTAAGGAATGTTTATCACTAATGACCCAATAACAACTCCAAAAACTCACAATATATAGTTGTGTTTAAGTATTCTAAAATGTTTTAATATAAACAAAATGCTAGAAAATAACGTACAGTATAGGGAAAAGATTAACGTTACTGTTATTTCAGTAGTTGATGATAGCAATTGACTAGTGAAATAGTTTGTACAAAACTGCTTTTCTGAATGCAATTTCAGTAATATGGAACTGTATATTCTGAGAAATATGGGAAAATGTAGGGAATTGTTGCATAAACTGCTTTGACTAAAGTAGACATTGTGATGAAGTATAATCTCCTCAAGTAAACAGTTATTATGTTAAGAATAGAGAAGCAATCACACAATTTAAGTATTTTGCCTTGGCAGCTCTACTTTCATTTCCCACCCTGCCTTTCCTTGGGATGATGCATTCCTGCCATTCAGGGCTTACAAAACGGGCAAGGGGCCAATACATATAGGAATAAAAATCTGTATAGAAAATTTTACTCTTTAGACAGCAGCTAAAAACTATGTAGGCCAAATTTCTTTACGTTGACTGAAGACTGTTAATAAACACTGCATCTGCATGAGACGTCTTAGTTGGCTGAAGATATTTCTGTGACATAAATCATACCAGGTTGAAGTATCAGCCCATGAATCACTTTTTGAAACAAGCAAGGAGAGGAAATTATCATGGAACCCACTTGATAATTCCTAAATAACCCTCAGTATGCTGGGCAGCAGGTTAAACATACCTTCGCAAACACCTCTGCTGTGTTCTTCCCTCCAGCCCTCACTTCTCACAGCTCTCAGCTCTGCACTGAAAAGATCTCAAACTTGACTCACACTATGGTCATCAAGATTTGACTACCAAAAAAAAAAGTTTGCATGGTTAAACATATCTTCAGATATCTTATGAATCTCAAATAATAATTTTTTTCTTTCACCTTAGTAGTGATTGATTTTCCTTAAAATATTCTGGGAGTTCCTAGGACTTCTCATATATTCTTTTGATTATTGTTAGTGTGGTGAGATCTTATTCTCTAGAGCAGAATTTAATTTGGGTTGAAGTCTTATAGATTAGATAGATATTGATGGTTTGTGATACAGGAAGTCTCCTACAGACATCCTAGAATGTGAAGTCAAGCGGGCCTTAGAAAGCATCACTATGAACAAAGATAATGGAGGTCATAGAATTCCAGATGAGCTATTTCACATCCTGAAAGATGATGCTGTGAAAGTGCTGCACTCAATATGCTAGCAAATTTGGAAAACAGCAGTGGCCACAGGACTGGAAAAGGTCACTTTTCATTCCAATCCCAAAGAAAGGCAATGCCAAAGAATGATCAAACTACTGCACAATTGCACTCATCTCACATGCTAGTAAAGTAATGCTCAAAATTCTCCAAGCCAGGCTTCAGCAATACATGAACTGTGAACTTCCAGATGTTCAAGCTGGTTTTAGAAAAGGCAGAGGAACCAGAGATCAAATTGCCAACATCTGCTGGACCACTGAAAAAGCAAGAGAGTTCCAGAAAAACATCTATTTCTGCTTTATTGACTATGCCAAAGCCTTTGACTGTGTGGATCACAATACACTGTGGAAAATTCTGAAAGAGATGGGCATACCAGACCACCTGACCTGCCTCTTTAGAAACCTATATGCAGGTGAGGAATCAACAGTTAGAACTGGACATGGAACAACAGACTGGTTCCAAATAGGAAAAGGAGTACTTCAAGGCTGTATATTGTCACCCTGCTTATTTAACTTCTATGCAGAGTACATCATGAGAAATGCTGGGCTGGAAGAAGCACAAGCTTGAATCAAGATTGCCGGGAGAAATATCAATAACCTCAGATATGCAGATGACACCACCCTTATGGCAGAAAGTGAAGAGGAACTAAAAAGCCTCTTGATGAAAGTGAAAGTGGAGAGTGAAAAAGTTGGCTTAAAGCTCAACATTCAGAAAACAAAGATCATGGCATCTGGTCCCATCATTTCATGGGAAATAGATGGGGAAACAGTGGAAACAGTGGCTGACTTTAATTTTCTGGGCTCCAAAATCACTGCAGATGGTGATTGCAGCCATGAAATTAAAAGACACTTACTCCTTGGAAGGAAAGTTATGACCAACCTAGACAGCATATTGAAAAGCAGAGACATTACTTTGCCAACAAAGGTCCATCTAGTGAAGGCTATGATTTTTCCAGTAGTCATGTATGGATGTGAGAGTTGGACTGTGAAGAAAGCTGAGCGCCGAAAAATTGATGCTTTTGAACTGTGGTTTTGGAGAAGACACTTGAGTCCCCTGGACAGCAAGGAGATCCAACCAGTCCATGCTAAAGGAGACCAGTCCTGGGTGTTCATTGGAAGGACTGATGCTGAAGCTGAAACTCCAGTACTTTGGCCACCTCATGTGAAGAGTTGACTTATTGGAAATGTCCCTGATGCTGGGAGGGAATGGGGGCCGGAGGAGAAAGGGATGACAGAGGATATGGCTCGATGGCATCACAGACTTGATGGACATGAGTTTGGGTGAACTCTGGGAGTTTGTGATGGACAGGGAGGCCTGGCGTGCTGCTATGCACGGGGTTGCAAAGTGTCGGACACGACTTAGCGACTGAACTGAACTGAACTGACTGAAGTCTCCTACATACAAGCAATTTGCATTCTAAAAGCACATTTGTTGAATCCAACAAAGTTAGCCTAGCCACTTGTCTAACACAATAAGCTATATAGTACTGTATAGTAATAGGCTTATAACACTTTTTACACAAATAATACATAAAGAAACAGAAAAAAAATTTTAATCTTACAGTTAAGTTCCTTGAAAAGCATAGTAGTACAGTACATCAACTGGCACACTGGTATCTAGTGAATAGTCAAGAAATAAAATGAAATACTGTATTACTGTACTCTATACAGTATTATACCATAAAGTACACAAAAGCACAACCACTTGTAGAAATGCACACATGTGGCAATATATGCCAGACTCATGAGCTAATACACGATTGGACATGCGAACACATATTTGCATCTTTGAAAGCTCTCAACTTGAAGGTTCATATGTAGGGGACTTACGGTGTTCTTCTGGTTTAAGAGGAAAAGAAGAATATTAATGAGTTTATCTTGCAACTTAGAAACTAGTCTGAAAGGCAGTTCCCAAAGAGGTTTTATAAAACATTTGAGTAATAGAAATATTTTGGAATGAATCTGTAACCTTAAAATGTGTCTACTTGGAAAACCAAGATGAGTTGCTTGTCTTTAGAACCCCCTGCCTAGTGTTCAAATCTCCCTATTATAAAAAGTCCTTTAGCTAGCTGTATTGTTTATTGCCTGAACGGTATGTGGATTCTCTTCCTATTAAACTGTCATTCAAATACTCCAGATGATGTCCCTGGCTTTTGAGAAACAGCTGAAGCCTGTCACATTGACTGCTACTGGGAAGAAATGAATATACTCAGCAATTCAGTATTTTCATAATGTTACTAGTTGTAAGCATAAAGTCAGACATCTTGAGTTCAAATTTCAATTCCATTATTTCTTAATTATGTGACTTTGGGGCAATTTACTTAAATATTCTTGACCTTATTTTCTTCATGTGTAGAGGGGAAATAATAATTATTCCTGCTTTGCAGGGCTGTGAGAAATGAGTAAATACATATAAAGTATTCAGTCTTGGTACATAAAATGCATTTAATAAATATCCAATAGTCTTGTTGATTTTATGGTGTTTTTTTTTTATAAATGTTATGATTTAAAGCATTATTCTCCCTGCTTAAATTTTAATCTTAATAAGATAACATTTTTAACTAAAAATAAAAATTATACAGGTGAAATTCAGACTCAATAAATGATTGAGACATATTTAGAGGCAGAATACCCATTTCTACCAACCTTTTATATTTTATATCCCTAAGGCTCACTTTTAGTGAAATTATTTGCTATCATCTACTGCTTTGGTTACTGCTCATTGGAAAACCTCTCACATAACTGAGGGTCACTCTTCCAATTCAATATGAAGGAGTGCAGTTTTTAAAGTATATTTTTAAACCTATTTTTTTGCAGGTCTACAAATAAAACCTACCATATATGCATCTAAAAATGATTTTTTAAATATATTACCCTAATGCAAATATTTTTATTATATATATTTTGATTTCAATTAGTGGAATTCAAAAATACATCTAAATATTTTATTTGAAAGAAATTATATCTTCATTGGATGTGATGAGTATTAAACATTTGTAGATTGTCACATAGATTTCATAATGCAATTGATAAATGTTGTTGTTCACTCATTCGAATTCAACTTCTTGGTACCCAGTGGACTGCAGCACACCAGGCTTTCCTGTCTCTTGGAGGCTTCACTGTCTCTCAGAGGCTGTTCAAACTCATGTCCATTGAGTCAGTGATACCATCCAACAATCTCATCCTCTGTCGCTCCTTTCTCCTCCTGCCCTCAATCCTTTGCCTTCTGCCCTTCAGGGTTGTTTCCAATGAGTTGGCTTGGCTCTTTCAATCAGGTGGTCAAAGTATTGGAGCTTCATATTCAGCATGAGTCCTTCCAGTGAATATTCAGGGTTGATTTTCTTTAGGGTTGACTGTTTTGATCTCCTTGCAGTCCAAGGGACTCTCAAGAGTCTTCTCTAGCACCATAGTTCAAAAGCATCAATTCGTCAGTGCTCAACCTTCTTTATGGTCCAACTTTCATATCCATACATGACTACTAGAAAAACTATAGCTTTGACTGTAAGGACCTTTGTTGCCAAAGTGATGTCTCTGCTTTCTAGTATGCTATTTGACATATTAATTGATAAATGAAAAAATGGCAAATGAAAGTCTAATCTTGCAAGTTATAAAGTAAATTTTGTAATAATTTAGACTTCTAGGCATGCTATTACCTAAGTTTTTGGTGTATCTTGACTTTTCAAATGAAAATATGACCTAAATATTTCCTGAAGGAATGTTCAGGGATTGCATACTTTAAAAGGTTTATTCTTTGAATTAGAAATTGTAGTGATTTTATTTTATTTTTTTGAATCATCATGACTAATTTAAAGCATGGGAAGAAAGGTTTAAAATTTAAAATAATGTAAAGATTGGGGAATTTTTTGAAAATAGCAAAAAATAGATTTTCCAGATAATCACTTGACTTGGTATTATCTGTGAATGATTACAAACACAGAATACAGAAATGTATTATTTTAGCTTGGGTTTCCCAGAAAGGAGGGACTGAAACAGATGGCTTGTATATTTAATCCTAGGGAACAGGATGAGGAGCAAGGCAATGAGACAAGGAGAAGGAAAGACAAGATGATGATGCCTTATCAGTTGGCCACTCCCAAGCACCATGGATTGCTTAATCCAGCAGCAAAGTCCTAGCAGAAGCCATGCGTACTGTGTCTCAAGACAGTTCATTAGGGGAAAAAAGGGAGAATTGTCAACTGGCTTCCTTCCCTTCCTGATGAAAGGTTCACCCCACAAGTGAAATACTTTGACTGTCCAGTTCCCAGGACAGAGAATGGAGGGTTTATGGAAAGGGTGCTATGACCTGGGCTAAAGCACTGTCAGAATGTGCATGCATGAAGTGGCTGGGCCAAGAGATAGGCGAAGCCTTTTATTTCTGAACAATCATGATTTCAAAGGAAAAGCATCAACTGTATCTTTGCAAGCCAAGGATAACGACTTAATAACTTTTTAATGTATTTTCTCTGCATCACTTTTTCTGTGCCCAGTTTGAATTAATTTTATGGAAATATATTCTCTTCTAGACATTATTGTGTTTGACCTTAAGTAATAGAAGCTCAGTGAAGAAGTAGACTTACCACACATACCATGAAATTTGAGGACAGGCATATGAGGACTGTATATTGTCACACTGCTTATTAAACTTATATGCAGAGTACATCAGAAGAATTTCTGGGCTGGAAGAAGCACAAGCTGGAATCAAGATTTCCGGGAGAAATATCAATAACCTCAGATGTGCAGATGACACCACCCTTATGGCACAAAGTGAAAAGGAACTAAAAAGCCTCTTGATGAAAGTGAAAGAGGAGAGTGAAAAAGTTGGCTTAAAGCTCAACATTCAGAAAACAAAGATCATGGCATCTGGTCCCATCACTTTATGGGAAATAGATGGGGAAAAAGTGTCAGACTTTATTTTTTGGGCTCCAAAATCACTGCAGATGGTGATTGCAGCCATGAAATTAAAAGACGCTTCCTCCTTGGAAGGAAAATTATGACCAACCTAGACAGCATATTAAAAAGCAGAGACACTACTTTGCTAACAAAGGTCCATCTAGTCAAGGCTATGGTTTTTCCAGTGGTCATGTATGGATGTGAAAGTTTGACTGTGAAGAAAGCTGAACACCGAAGAATTGATGCTTTTGAACTGTGGTGTTGGACAAGAGTCTTGAGAGTCCCTTGGACTGCAAGGAGATCCAACCAGTCCATCCTAAAGGAGATCAGTCCTGGGTGTTCATTGGAAGAACTGATGCTGAAGTTGAAACTCCAATACTTTGGCCACCTGATGCGAAGAGTTGACTCATTGGAAAAGACCCTGATGCTGGGAGGGATTGTGGGCAGGAGCAGAAGGGGACAACAGAGGATGAGATGCCTGGATGGCATCACCGACTCGATGGACATGAATTTAGGTGAACTCTGGGAGATGGTGATGGACAGGGAGGCCTGGCGTGCTGTGATTCATGGGATCACAAAGAGTTGGACACAACTGAGCAACTGAACTGAACTGAATACTATTCATATTTTTAAAAAGTCTCAACCAGGAAATTTATTTAATATGAGAAATACTATTGAATTTTGAAAAGTTTATATCATACTTGATAGTAAAATATTAAATCCTTTCTTCCAAAGTTTGGGCACAGAGCAGGTTTGGGCACAGAGCAATTATAATCACAATTATAATTGATATTTAACTGTACTATGAATCTTAGTGCAATAAGACAAAAAAGAAATAAAAGTTATAAAGAAAGACAACGCTGTAATTTTAGCTAACATGATTGTGTGCGTGCAAAGTCAGAAGAATATGCAAATTATTGCTAGAATCAAAGTCAATATAAAAAATCTATGATCATTTTTATAGACTAACCAAATGTCAGAAAATTAATTTTTAAAAAAATATGATTTGCATAGCATAAAAGTATTTTTGTTTTTGTTCAGTTGCTAAGTTATGTCTAATTCTTTGCAACCCCATGAACTGCAATACTCAAGGCTCCTCTGTCTTCCACTGTCTCCAGGAGTTTGCTTAAATCCATGTCCATTGAGTCAGTATTAAACTTTTACAAGTATTAAACCTTTACAAACAAATCTAATGTAAGATATTCAAGTTCTTTATCTTGAAAATCTCAAAACACTGCTGAGAGAAATTAAAGACTTAGTAAATAGCTATACTATATCCTAGAATTAGAAGACTCAATATTGTAATTCTCTTATTTGAATTCTCTTTGCTTTCTCTTATTCTCTTCCCTTTACTTCTTGTTCTTTTTCCATTTGTTCCTTATTTGTGTAAGGTAAGCAACATTTCATCACAAACTCATGAAAAATGTTTCATGTAGCATTTTCCTTTGTGAAAATATATTTGTGAATCTTTGATCTCACCAGTAAATTTTTAGCGCATAGATGCAGTGTTAAAAATGATAATGTGTCTTCCAGGCCAGCATAAAAATATCCTATTTAACTCCATAATATAATTTATACATTTTATTTTACAATAAAATTTGGAGAAAGAAATGTATTCTAATGCTGTTAATAAAACAAAAGATCAAAATATAATAAGGGTTTTTATTACAAATTTTGAACTAGAGGAAATTAGATTTAAAGAAATGAAGATGAGATAAAGTTGCAGAGTAATAAACTCAGATTACTAGGCACTTTGTATTTTATTCTCACAATTCTCAGCCTTACCTGTAAGGTAAAGTAAGGTAAGGTAATGGTTATTCCCATTTTGCAGGTAAGTACTCTGAAACTCATCAGACTTAATTTATCTAGAGTCAGTGAGCCAAAAAATAAATAAATAAATACATGAATATGAATCTTCACTTGAGTGTGACCAGCCTACCACCCACATGGTTTCCTCTGTGCCATGCTGTGAGGAGTCATGGGGAATTTCAGTTCACTTTTAAAGGCTTCATGCCAGTGTCTTCCTGGATTTCCTGAAGGGAAGTAACTCTGAGACAACTTTTTCCCAAACCGATTTCTTTATAATTAAGAAAACTAAGGGGAAGAAAATTTGAGGGAGTCATTACATATGGGCAGAGCCAATCCCAAATTAGTTTCTGGTGGCTGCCTTCCTGTTTCTATTTCTGGTGACAAAATCCCAATCCTTGTTATCTCTTGCCTGCATTACTGCAGAAGCCTCCTCTCTGGTGTCTTTCAGTTCAGTTCAGTTCAGTCACTCAGTCATGTCCGACTCTTTGCGACCCCATGGACTGCAGCCCGCCAGGCTTCCTTGTCCTTCACCATCTCACAAAGCTTGCTCGGACTCATTGACTCAGTGATGCCATCCAACCATCTCATCTCTGTTGTCCCCTTCCCTTCCTGCCTTCAATCTTTCCCAGCATCAAGATATTGTCTAATGAGTTGGCTCTTCACATCAGGTAGCCAAAATATTGGAGCTTCAGCTTCAGCATCAGTCGTTCCAATGAATATTCAGGATTGTTTTCCTTTAGGATTGACCAGTTTGATCGCCTTGCTGTCCAAGGGACTCTCAAGGGTCTTCTCCAACACCAGTTCAAAAGCATCAATTCTTTGGCACTCAGCTTCCTTTATATTCCAACTCTCACATCCATACATGACCACTGGTAAAACCATAGCTTTGACTAGATGGCCTGCAGTTAATAATCCTATATACTGCTGCTTGAATAGACTTATTAAATACAAATACTTGTTATACCAAAATGAGATAGTATTAGGTTGTGAGGATTAAAAGAGATATAAAACATTTAAAGTTCTTAATACAGGGCTAAGCACTTAGCACCCAGTAAACACTTGCTATTATTGTGTTCCTATGCAGAGACCATAAATGACTTTCCATTGTTCATAAAGGGAAGATACAATGGAGCTTCCTGGAAGCAGATGGTGGGAAGTGGTTTCATGTGTGAGTGATCACCTGTGGAGATGCTGCCTGGAGAAATTGGCTATGAAGTGCAGGAATCTAGACAGGGAAAGGGAAGATCTATGAACGCTTCAGATGACATCTGAGCACTCACTGGATCTCAGAGGAGCTCTGAAGTATACATTACACCTCAAGATCTGTTCCACATTGAGGCTGCGGAGGTGGGCTGGCTTTATATTTCTGGTCAGTCATTGGCAGTGAGTCACCCTGGGAGAGACAAAAACTCCCAGCATTTCTGACTTTTGGCCTGTATAGTCAAAGTGTTGAACATAACCCACATGCATCTTCAGGAAAAAATTTCGGGTGCAAGCCAATAGAAGCAAAGCATACAGGCCAGGGGATCAGTGCCCAGGACTGCAAGGAAGGTAGGCAGAGTGCCAGCAATGTCCAGCACCTTTTTTTGTTGACGCTTGCAATCTTCCTTCCTATGAAGGCCTATTTCCTACTGCTGCTCTTTACTTATCCTGTGTTCCAGTCAAGTCACACGATTCATTCATTCAGTTAGCCAACATTTGTCAGTGGCTCAGTGGTAAAGAATCCACTGCCAATGCAGGAGATGTGTGTTCGATCCTTGGGTCAGGAAGATCCCTTGAAGGAGGAAATGACAACCTACTCTAGTATTCTTACTGGAAAATCCCATGGACAGAGGAGCCTGGCGGGCTACAGTCCATGGGGCTGCAAAGAGTCAGACACAAGTTGGCAACTGAGCAAACACAACAGCATGTTTCAGGTGTTGGGAAAATAAGAGTAAACAATTTGTCTCTCTTATTGAGCCAATATTCCCTTGGGGATATAAGTAATATGCAATAGGCAATTACTGTTGCTTGTTACATATAGTTACATACTGTTACATATAGAATCATCTATATGATATCAGATGAGGATATTGATGAAGAAAAGTAAAGCTGGGTAAGAGGACATGGTGTCTGGGATTTTTTTTGTTTTTTGTTTTAGATGGAGTGATCAGGAAAGTCCTCTTTGAGGAGATGATATACTGACAAAGAGTGGTGAGGTGCTGAAGTGAAATCAGTTAATATTTAGCAGAAAATAATCCCCAGGGAGAAGAACTGTATACAAGCTCTGAGGTAGAAGGTGCCTTGCTTCTTTTGTGGGACCACACAGAGGCCTGAGGACTGGACTCTGGTGGGCAGTGGAGAGTGGCATGAGGTTTTGTGAGAGCCAGAGACCACGAGGTTTAGGTCTTGGAAACTACAGTCATGGTGCAGACTTCGGATTTCTTTCTAACTGTGGTGAGAAGTCACCAAAAACCTTATGTTTCCAAGTCTATCAGGTATTTATTGCTGTTCCAAAAGGTATCAGAATCCTTAGTGACTTAAAATAACTACCGCTAATTTGCTCACAGTTGTGTGTGTTGGCCGTGTGGGAAGGGTGTGGCTGGGATGTCTTGACTCTGCTCCAGGGAGGTGGCTGAGCTCAGTGAGTGCTTAGGTAGTCCGTGGGCAGTGAGCAGGGGACTGCTTGGTTTTGGAAGGCCTCCCTCATAGGTCTGACGGTTGGTGAAGGCCAAGAACTAAAGGTGGGGTTTTGGTTCTCCTCCACTGGCCCTTTCATGTGTATCCATCCCTTCATGTAGGCTTCATCACAAGACACGTGGAATGGAATTGGGCAGAAAGATCTGGAAGTCCATCATGGATAGGTTAAGTTGAAAATATTCCTTAGCTACACTGAAGTATCATGTAGCCATCTGGTATGTGAGTGTGGGTTTTAAATAAGGGTCAAGATACTTAGCATCTCTTTGAAGCCAGTCATTTGGGTGAGAACCTATAATGAATGAATATAGATTAAGAATAGAACAGATTCATGACTTTGTGGTTCTTAGACTGGAACAAGAAGTGGATTCAGCAATGGAGACTGCGAAGAGGTAGGTATTTAGTACCTTATTAAGCATAATATAACTTAGGAGAGTAGATGGCACTGGTCATGAAGTAAGGAGTGTGTTTTATCCAGTCTGTGTACATTGGTAATTTAAAATGAAGAAAACAAAAATTGTCTAATTAAATTGCATATTAGTTCAATGATTCTTCTTTCTCACTTTCCTATTATTATAGCTTCTGTTCTTCAAGAGCTTCTCCCAGTTCAAGTTCTGAAAAAAATTGAAGGGAAAAAAAAATACTGATGGTGACTGAAATGTCAGCTTATTTACTAATAAAATACAAGATGGAGGAGAGGATATAGGTTAGTATTAGGCAGATTTACCACCTGGTTGGAGGCAGTCCTAGACAGCCATGTCCTAGCCTTATTAGAAGTTTCTCTACAGCATATTTTATTCTCCCAAATTCTGTTTTATTTTTATTATTCATATTCTTGTAGTTGTTCAGTTGCTTAGTCGTGTGTGACTCTTTAAGACCTCATGGACTGCAGCATGCTAGGCTTCCCTGTCCTTCACCATCTCACAAAGCTTAGTCAAACTCATGTCCACTGAGTCAGTGATGCCATCCAACCATCTTGTCTTCTATTGTCCCCTTCTCTTCCTGACTTCAATCTTTCCCAGCATCAGGGTCTTTTCTAATGAGTCGGCTCTTCTCATCAGGTGGCCAAAGTATTGGAGCTTCAGCATCAATTCTTTAAATGAATATTCAGGATTGATTTCCTTTAGGATTGACTGGTTTAATCTCCTTTCAGTCCAAGGGACTCTCAAGAGTCTTCTCCAACACCACAGTTCAAAAGCATCAGTTCTTCAACACTCAGCCTTCTTTGCCATCCAGCTCTCACACCCATACATGACTACTGGAAAAACCATAACTTTGACTATACAGACCTTTGTTGGCAAAGTATTGTCCCTGCTTGTTAATGTGCTGTCTAGGTTTGTCATAGCTTTTCTTCCAAGGAACAAGTGTCTTTTAATTTTGTGGCTGCAGTCACCATCTGCAGTGATTTTGGAGTCCAAGAAAATAGTCCGCCACTGTTTCCATTGTTTCCTCATCTATTTGCCATGAAGTGATGGGACCAGATGCCATGATCTTAGTTTTTTGAATGTTGCATTTTAGCTCAGCTTTTTCACTCTCCTTTTAAACTTTCATCAAGAGACTGTTTAGTTCCTCTTTGCTTGCTGCCATAAGGGTGGTGTCTTCTGAATATCTGAGTTTATTGATATTTCTTCTGGCAATGGTGAAACCAGCCTGTGCTTCATCCAGCCTGATGTACTCTGCATATAAGTTAAATAGGCAGGGTGAAAATATACTGTCTTGATGTACTCCTTTCCCAATTTGGAACCAGTCTGTTGTTCCATGTCTGATTCTAACTGTTGCTGCTTGACCTGCAGGCAGGTTTCTCAGGAGGCAGGTAAGGTGGTCTGGTATTTCTGTCTCATGAAGACGTTTCCAGTTTGTTGTGATCCACACAGTCAAAGGCTTTAGTGTAGTCAATGAAGCAGAAGTAGATGTGTTTCTGCAATTCTCTTGCTTTTTCTATGATCCAGTGGATGTTGGCAATTTGATCTCTGGTTCCTCTGCCTTTTCTAAATCCAGCATGAACATCTGGAAGTTCTCAGTTCATGTACTGGTGAAGCCCAGCTTTGAGAATTTTGAGCCTAACATTGCTAGCATGTGAAATGAGGGCCATTGTGTGGTAGTTTGAACATTTTTTGGCGTTACCTTTCTTTGGAATTGGCATGAAAACTGACCGTTTCCAGTCCTGTGGCCACTGCTGAGTTTTCCAAATTTGCTGGCATACTGAGTGTAGTACTTTAACAGCATCATCTGTTAGAATTTGAAATAGCTCAACTGTGATTTCATCACCTCCACTAACTTTGTTTGCAATGATGTTCCTAAAGCCCATTTGATTTCACACTCCAGAATGTATGACTCTAGGTGAATGATCACACAATCATGCTTCTGGGTCATTAATATCTTCTTTGTATAGTTCTTCTGTGTATTCTTGCACCTCTTCTTAATATCATCTGCTTCTGTTTTTTAATGTAAAATATAGAAACTGTTGTCATCTTTGTGGAGATCCAGTAAATAGCAGCCTATTTCCTTGCCAAGGTTCATAAAAATTAAAAAAAATAAAACGAAAGGATGGCCAACAACAATAAGAATGTCAGTTTTATGTTTTGGTAAATGCTAAGTTGAAGGACTTAGCAGAGTTTAAGGGCCAAATGAACTTGCATGAGAAGCTCCAAAATTAGGTAGACTTATGGACAGATGGACATCTCTGAAAGAGATGGGAATACCAGACCACCTTACTTGCCTCTTGAGAAACCTGTATGCAGGTGAGGAAGCAACAGTTAGAACTGGACATGAAACAACAGACTGGTTCCAAATAGGAAAAGGAGTACTTCAAGGCTGTATATTGTCACCCTGCTTATTTAACTTCTATGCAGAGTACATCATGAGAAATGCTGGGCTGGAAGAAGCACAAGCTTGAATCAAGATTGCCGGGAGAAATATCAATAACTTCAGAGATGCAGATGATACCACCCTTATGGCAGAAAGTGAAGAAGAACTAAAGAGCCTCTTGATGAAAGTAAAAGAGGAGAGTGAAAAAGTTGGCTTAAAGCTCAGCATTCAGAAAACTAAGATCATGGCATCCGGTCCCATCACTTCATAGCAAATAGATGGGGAAACAGTGGAAACAGTGGCTGACTTTAATTTTCTGGGCTCCAAAATCACTGCAGATGGTGACTGCAGCTATGAAATTAAAAGATGCTTACTCCTTGGAAGGAAAGTTATGACCAACCTATACAGCATATTAAAAAGCAGAGATGTTACTTTGTCAACAAAGGTCCATCTAGTCAAGGCTATGGTTTTTCCAGTGGTCATGTATGGATGTGAGAGTTGGATTATAAGGAAAACTGAGCACCAAAGAATTGATGCTTTTGAACTGTGGTATTGGAGAAGACTCTTGAGAGTCCCTTGGACTGCAAGGAGATCCAACCAGTCCATCCTAAAGGAGATCAGTCCTGGGTGTTCATTGGAAGGACTGATGCTGAAGCTGAAACTCCAATACTTTGGCCACCTGATGTGAAGAGCTGACTCATTTGAAAAGACCCTGATGCTGGGAAAGGTTGAGGGCAGGAGGAGAAGGGGATGACAGAGGATGAGATGGTTGGATGGCATCACCGACTCACTGGACATGGGTTTGGGTGGACTCTGGGAGTTGGTGATGGACAGGGATGCCTGTCATGCTGCGGTTCATGGGGTCGCAAAGAGTCAGACATGACTGAGTGACTGAACTGAACTGATGGACAGATGACAGGTAGCACTGGACTTAGGCAGGCCCCAGCTGGTAAAGATGGGCAAAGAGTGCCCTGGGAGAACAGTGGAGAATAAATAGCTGCTTCTGTGGGCAGCTTAGTCTCAAAAAGAAACAAGGAGGTTCTGGCTATGTAAGTTTTGTTTATTTTTCCCCAAATTATGCCCTCAACCCAAATGGAGTGAATGAAAGTGTAGAGAGAGGCCAAAGTGTATACTCACTCAAGTTGGAGTGGGGAACGTTGTCCCAACAAGCACTCAGGACTTTTACTTTGTACAGGTGGATTATTGACACTGTTTAATATTTAACTCCTTTTGACGGGGTTTAAAAAAGAATCAATAGTAACCTTTCTAGAAGTAATTGGAATGGTTTGAAAGAAACTGTTATAAAAAATGGTATTATAATTTGTATTTTCATGTGTAAAAGGAATGAAGCAAACTTCCATGTGTGTGTATTTGAGAGGCGTTAGGGAGTTGAAGAGAGAGAGCTTGGCAAGAGGATGAAGCACATGGCTTGGGCTTGATTCTTCTGAGGGAGATAAAAGGAAATAATGGAGGAAAAGCATTGGCTTAAAAGTTCTCTGAATCAGCCAAATTTATACATATATCCCTTCCTTTTTGAGCCTCCCTTCCACCCGCCCCCCCATCCTAGCCCTGTAGGTTATTACAGAGCACTGAGCTATACAGCAGAAACTAACACAACATCATAAAGCAATTATACTCCAATGAAAAAGAATGGATACATATCAGCATTTATTATATATGAGTATGAATTCAGATATTTATCTCATTTTCTGTTGTAAATGCTATCATTTTAAGCTTTAATTTGTACATATATTCTTTCATTTTTATTAAGATGTTTCCATTTAAAAAATAGATATATAACAAAATTATGCAAATAAAAGATCAAATGCAATTTAAAAAAACAGTTCTCTTAATAGCCATGGTAGAAACATGGGCTCAGAAGAGTTGCATTGCTGTCCAGAGTGAAAGGTCAGGAGAGGGAGAGAGATACCCAGTGTGCATCTCAGGGTCCGTAATTCAGCATTCTCACTCTGGCGTGAACAGAATAGCATTGGGCATGCGATGAACATAACTTCCTTAAAATGATTTCTTCTACTTCACTACAGTGTACAAGTGTGAGGAAGCTGCTGCTATGATTTGACCCATCAAGAATTCAAGTAAGTAAATGAATTCTAGTGTATCCCAGACAAAAAACTAGCAATCCTGTCTAATCTTTGTCCACAGCACACTTTGGATCATCCTCCTAATGCCCACTTAATTACACTAGACTGACAGCTGCCCTTCTAGGCAGCCCCCTAAGTGGCAGTCATGCTGGAGGGGCATCCCCAACATGTGACTGCAGGATGGGGAGCCCATAAACATTATATTTGATAATTCCACTCCAATGGAAGTTCAAGGATACATACCACCTCCCTCTGGATATGCTAACTATTTTTTAATGATGTTATCTGATATTTTAACAATGTATGCAGAGCAGCAGAGCCTTGAGTTTGTTGTTTAAATATCTTTGATGCTGTGTCATAACAAATTAGTTTCTAAATGTTGCCAATTTGGCAGACAAAGCTGATTATTTCCTGCAATCACACTGCATATGTGCACAAGATTATAATTAATGATCAGGGATGCCAGCCATACTTTAATAATGATCCTTCAGTGTTTAAGAGCCGATTAGAGCGACTGGCATTTGTCCCCTCTATTGGGGCAGAGGCATGAGAAAGGAGGCAGTGAATCTGGATAGATCTATCAGTGTCAGGAAATCAATAGTTTGCTGATTTCCGTTATAAATTTGAAGATTCTGGGGGAGTTATCGACAAAGCTGCTGCTGTGAATATTAACAGAGTGTTTATGTAGCCTCCACTGAAGCAGCACAAGTCCTAATTAGGTTGAAATTGGTCTTTTGGCAACTTTGCAATATTCACTTCCTCATCATACCAGGATGCCACATGAAGACTCTGAGCAGATTAGTGATATATTTTAGAAGAATTTAGTGTGAGCACTAAATGTCAAGTTATCAAAGGTGTTTCATCATAATGCAATGAGATTTATCAACTCCCACTTCCCAAGATTTTGGCTTTTTCAAAGACCATGTTTTCTTTCTGTTTCTTGGCAAAAATGTGGCCAACAGTGAATGTGGTTTAAGTGGAGATGATGTTTTTGATGATACAAACAAGAGGGCGATGAGGATGACAGAGAAAAACCCACAAATCTTTATAAATGGAGCCTACCTTAAGAAAGTAAACTGGAGCCTTGGAATTCCAAAGCAATTAAAGTTCAAAGTGAGTCTTGAATTAACCAAAGAATTCATCCTGGGATAATTTTAGATTACCTGATTATCTATTATTAAAAATAGAGTGTGATTTGTCTACCATTTAGAACTCTGTCCTGTACAAATGGAGCTAAATTTATAGTCTCATGGACCTTTTTGTGATGATGCTTACTGTGATTCCAAAAAAATTTGGATAACCCTAATTCCCCTTCTCCCGCATCTTCCTATACTATTATGATACATTATTCCAAGGCAAATCGATTCTACTTTGTAATGGAAAACCTATGTGATGATTAAACTTTCATGAGGTATCTAGAGAGAGTAATTCCAAATACTACTGCAATAGGAAATTTCATACCAATAAAAATAAAGCAAAGCACTGAGATCTAATGTTATAACACCATTTTTAAGCAAGAAAATCACGAGGGCAAATTTTCTTAACCATAATTTGGATGTCACTTTCCTGGGATTGTTTTTAAGCCAGGTTCTTAAATTAGAGGACTACCAGGTTCTTAAATTAGAGGACTTAATATTTTATCCTAGTAGTTCAGATGTTAAAAAATCTGCCTGCAGTTCAGGAGACCTAGGTTCTATCGTTAGATGCCTGGGTCAGGAAGATCTCCTGCAGAAAGAAATGGAAACCCACTCCAGTATTCTTTCCTGGATAATTCCATGGACAGAGGAGCCTGGTTGGCTACAGTTCATGGGGGTGCAAAGAGTTGGATATGACTGAATGACTAACACTCATATGTGTGTGTGTGTATGTGTGTGTATGTGTATTTGTGTCTGTTAGTCACTCATCTGTGTGTGACACTTTGTGACGTCATGAACTGTAGCCTACCAGGCTTCTCTGTCCATGGTATTCTCTAGGCAAGAATACTGGAGTGGGTTACTGTGCCCTCTTCCAGAGTATGTTCCCAACTCAGGGATCAAGCCCTCATCTCTTAAGGCTCCTGCATTGGCAGGTGGGTTCTTTACCACTAATCCCACCTAGGAAGGCTACCTATTTGTCTGTCTATCTATCTATCTATCTATCTATCATTTTTAGACTGAGAAGAAAGAATTGGAGTGTAAGTTTGATACACAAGCTTAACCAGGAAGGAAAATTAAGGAAATTATAACTGCTCTTATTTTTAGTTGAATAAACACTTAGAGATAGACACAGAAACAAAATTACCTTGGGGATACCAAGCTAACTGTGTTAATTCTTTGGGGGTATCTGTTGGCTCCCAAGGCAGTCTGAATAGTCCTTCTAGAGATTCATCAATCACTCTTTTCCAAGGCTTTCTTCATTCTTTAGAAAGAAGTAGGAAACTAGAATCATGTGACATCTTGGGACTCAGTAAACAGGCTCTTGAACAAAAAGTTTAAATTAAAAAAAAAAAAAACACTTCTAAAAACTTTTCCTATTATTTGTTTCATTGATTTCTTTAAAGAATTCTTTTGTTGTTGTTTAGTTGCCCAGTCATGTCCAACTCTTTGTGACCCCATGGACTGCAGCACGCCAGGCCTCCCTGTCCCTTACCATCTAGCAAAGTCTGCCCAAGTTCATGTTCATTGCATCAGTGATGCCATCTATCCATCTCATCCTCTGATGCCTTTTTCTCCTTCCTCCCTCAGTCTTTCCCAGCATCAGGGACTTTTCCAATGAGTCTTCTGTTCACTTCAGATGACCAAAATATTGGAGCTTCAGCTTCAGCATCAGTCCTTCCAGTGAATATTCAGGGTTGATCTCCCTTAAGATTGACTGGTTTGATCTTCTTTCTGTCCAAGGGACTTTCAGAAGTCTTCTCCAGCACCATAGTTTGAAGGCATCAATTCTTTGGCGTTCTGCCTTCTTTACAGTCCAGCTCTCACAACCATATGTGAACACTGGGAAGACCATAGCATTGACTCTGCAGACCTTTGTTGGCAGAGTAATGTTACTTTTCAACACACTGTCTATGTTTGTCATGCCTTCCTACCAAGAAGCAATCGTCTTCTGGTTTCATGGCTGCAGTCACCATCTGTAGTGATTTTAAAGCCTAAAAAGAGGAAATCTGTCACTACTTCCACCTTTCCCCCCTCTATTTGCCATGCAGTGACAGGTCCAGATGCCATGATCTTAGTTTTTTTAATATTTAGTCTTAAGCCAGCTCATTCACTCTCCTCCTTCATCCTCATTAAGAGGCTCTTTAGTTCCTCTTCACTTTCTGCCATTGAGTAGGTGGTATCATCCACATATCTGAGGTTGTTGATGTTTCTCCCACCTATCTTGATTCCTGCTTGTAACTCATCCAGCCCGGCATTTTTCATGATGTGCTCAGCGTATAGGTTAAACAAACAGGGTGACAGCAGACAGTCCTATTGTACTCCTTCCCCAATCTTGAACCAATCAGTTGTTCCATCAGGGTTCTAACTGTTGCTTCTTGACACACATACAGGTTTCTCAGGAGAGAGGCAAGATAGTCGGTGTTCCATCTCTTAAGATCTTTCCACAGTTTGTCATGATCCACACAGTCAAAGGCTTTAGCATAGTTGATGAAACAGGGATAGATGTTTTTCTGAAATTCCTTTGATTTCTCTATATCCCGATGAATATTGGCAATTTGATTTCTAGTTCCTCTTTTTTTTCTAAACCAAACTTGGACATCTGGAAGTTCTTGGTTCCCATAATGCTGAAGCCTAGATGCAAGATTTTAAGCATGGCCTTACTAGCATGGGAGATGAGTGCAATTGTCTGATGGTTAGCACATTCTTTGGTACTACCCTTCTTGAGAATTGGGATGAGGGTTGACCTTTTCCAGTCCTGTGGCCACTGCTAGGTCTTCCAGATTTGTTGACATAATGGAATGTGAAATCGTGATGGCATCCTCATTTTGGATTTGAATAGTTCTGCTGGAATTTCATCATATCCACTAGCTTTATTAACAGCAGTGCTTCGTAAGCCCCACTTGACTTTGCCCTCCAGAATGTCTGGCTCTGGGGGACTCACCACAACCACTGTACTAATCCAATTCATTAAGATCTCTTTAATACAGTTCTTCCATGTATTCTTTCCATCTCTTCTTGATTTCTTCAGTGTCTACAGGTCTCTACCATTTTTATCCTTTATTGTGCCCATTTTTATCCTTTATTGTGCCCATTTTTGGGTGGAATGCTCTCTTGATATTTCCAGTTTTCCTTAAGAGATCTCTAGTCTTTCCCCTTTTGTTGTTTTCTTCTATTACTAAGTGTTGTTCATTGAAGAAGACTTTGAGCTTCCCTGGTGGCTCAGATGGTAGAGCGTCTGCCTACAATGGGTAGACCTGGGTTCAATCCCTGGGTTGGGAATATCTCCTGAAAGAAATGGCAACCCACTACAGTATTCTTGCCTGGAAAATCCCATGGATGGAGGAACCTGGTAGGCTGCAGTCCCTGGGGTTGCAAACAGTTGGATACGACTGAGTGACTTCACTTCACTTTGTCTCTTCTAGCTATTTTTTGGAATTCTGTGTTTAATTGTATGTACCTTCCCTCACTCCCTTCCTTTTCACTTCTCTTCGTTCTTCCACTATTTGTAAAGCCCCTTCAGATAACCACTTTTCCTTCTTGCTTTTCTTTTGCTTCAGGATGGTTTTGTTCACCACCTCCTGTAACTATTATGGACCTCTGTCCATAGTTCTTCAGGCACACTGTTAACTAGATCTAGTCCCTTGAATCTATTCATTACCTCTACTGTGAATTCATATGGGATTTAAGTCATACCTGGCTGGCCTATTGTTTTTCCCAGTTTTCTTTAGCTTAAGCCTGAGTTTTGCTATGAGAAACTGATGATCTGAGCCACAGTCAGCTCCAGGTCTTGTTTTTGTTGACTGTATACAGCTTCTCCAACTTTGGCTACAAAGAACGTAATCAATTTGATTTCAGTATTGACCATTTCATGGTGTCCATGTGTAAAGTTGTCTCTTGTGTTGTTGAAAAAGGGTGTTTGCTATGATTAGTGCATCTTCTTGGCAGAATTAATTTAACTTTTGCCCTTGCTTCATTTTGTTCTCCAAGGCCAGACTTGCCTGTTACTCCAGGTATCTTTTGACTTACTACTTTTGCATTCCAATCCCTGTTGATGAATAGAACATTTTTTTTTTTCCTTTTTTCAAGTGTTAGTTCTAGGATGTCTTCTAGGTCTTTGTAGAACTGATCAACTTCAGCTTCTTTGGCATTGCTGGTAGGGGCATAGACTTGGATTATTGTGATGTTGAATGGCTTGCCTTGGAAACGAACTGAGATCATTCTGTCATTTTTGAGGTTGAACTCAAGTACTGGTCTCTTTTATTGATTATGGGGGCTACTCCTACTGTTTCTTTTAAGGATTCTTTCCCACAGTGGTAGATATAATGGTCATCTGAATTAAATTCGCCCATTCCTGCCCATTCCTAACATGTCAATGTTTATTCTTACCTGACAAGTCTCCTGCTTGACTACATCCAGTTTGCCTTGATTCATGGACCTAACACTCCAGGTTCCTATACAATACTGTTCTTTGCAACATTGGATTTTACTTTCATCACCAGACACATCCACAGCTGAGTGTCATATTCACTTTGGCCCACCTACTTCATTCATTCTGGGGCGATGGGTAGTTCTCCTCTGCTCTTCCCCAGTAGCTTATTGGACAACTTCAGACCTGGAGACTCATCTTTTGGTGTCATATCTTTTTGGCCTATTATACAGTTCCTGAGGTTCTCACAGCAAGTATACTGGGGTGGTTTGCTTCCTGCAGTGAATCACGTTTTGTCAGAACTCTCTACTATGACCTGTCTGTCTTGGGTGGCCCTGCATAGCATGGCTCATAGCTTCATTGAGTTACACAAGCCTCTTCTCCATGACAGGGCAGTGATCTATGAAGGGGAAAGAATTCTGTATGTATGCAAACTGCTTCCATTTAAAATGTTCAATGTGGTAACTTTTGACAGTTGTATAATGCAGTTCTAGAAAATGCAAATTAATATATGGAAACAAAAACAGAGATCTACTGCCCGAGACAAGCCCAGAAGGGGAATTAACTGTAATAGGTGAAAATGGACTTGCACTCTGCTTTTATGTCCTGGTTAGAACTTTCTGAGACTCTCTTGTTTGTACTTATTTTTAACTGTGTAAGTTATTAGTTTAGATCCTATTTGTGTGCATGTGTTTGTGTGTGTGTGTTATCCAGGTTTTATTGCACTTAGTTTTTCCTCCTTTTGGAGTTTTAGACACTGTCAATAGGAAAAACTCAAAAAAGAATAACAAATTGAGTTTACTCTAGAAATTGCTTAAATATGGATTTAATATATCACCTTTATCTAAGAAAGGTTAATTTTAATGCTTTGCATAATGAAAAGATTAGACCATGTATAATGCAAGGTAAAGCATATTTAGAAAAGTACTATTAAAGGTAAATGTGACCTGACTCCAGAATGTTTGACTGGGATCAGTGGACACTTTATCCCTACTGTCATGGGGACTCCTGCATTGTTTTAACTTCAGAAGAGAGAAGTAGCTAATGACCTTGTCTTTACAACACACCTTATATAATAGCTCTTCCTGTTGTTTATAAATTCATCCCCTTACTTTCTCTCACTGTACCTCCTAATTTGCATGTGAGTTTTTTGGGGAGAAAATTTTCATTTTATTATAATTATCCTATATAACTGTGTAGGGTTTCCATGGTGACTCAGAAGGTAAACAACCTGCCTGCAATGCAGGAGACCCAGGTTCAATCCCTGGATCGAGAGATCTCCTGGAGAAGGGAATGGCAACCTACTCCAGTATTCTTGCCTGGAAAATCCCATGGAAGAGGAGGCTGGTGGGATGCAGTCCATAGGGTCTCAAAACATTGCTCACAACTGAGTGACTTTTGTGCACATGTGCACGCACACACACACACACACAACTGTGTACATAGTAGCTACTAAGCACGTACTAACTACATGAATTGAGTATGCTTGGTTTATTCTGAGATGATGTTTTAATGGAATCTTTAGTCAACTTGACAAGCATCAATTTTGGGAACATTAGGTCCCTCTGAAACTGCCGTGTATAGAATTATGGTTTGTACTCTCCTTTCTGTGTTCCTATGTCAAACTGGATCTTAAGTTCTTCATTTCTACTTGTAGACAGATTACTAATAATGCATTTTTTGAACTGTCTCCCCTCTGCTGATATCCCACATTTTAATAAGCTTGTGGTGTAAAAGCAGAAGGCATGAAATTCAGAGAAGAGAACTTAATGTCTCAGTTAATGGATGAAAGAGGATTCCAGGGTCCACAGAGACTTTTCTAATGCTCTCATTTTTAAGCATGATGCTAGAACAGGTTGTGTATTGTATAGGTATTCAATGTTCAAGAGACACTGAAGAAAAATTCAGCAGGCAACTGGTATACCATGTGTTCCTATTTTAAAGAAGTATAGTATAGTATTTCAGAGAAGGCAATGGCACCCCACTCCAGTACTCTTGCCTGGAAAATCCTATGGACGGAGGAGCCTGGTAGGCTGCAGTCCATGGGGTTGCTGAGGGTCGGACACGACTGAGCGACTTCACTTTCACTTTTCACTTTCATGCATTGGAGAGGGAAATGGCAACCCACTCCAATGTTCTTGCCTGGAGAATCCCAGGGAAAGGGGAGCCTGGTGGGCTGCCGTCTATGGGGTCGCACAGAGTCAGACACGACTGAAGTGACTTAGCAGCAGTATAGTATTTCAATCACATACATGTTGTATAAGTTAAACAGAAATAGAAAGCCCAGAGATAAATCCACACATCTATGGACACCTTATCTTTGACAAAGGATGCAAGAATATACAATGGAGAAAAGACAACTCTTTAACAAGTGGTGCTGGGAAAACTGGTAAACCACTTGTAAAAGAATGAAACTAGAACACTTTCTAACACCATACACAAAATAAACTCAAAATGGATTAAATATCTAAATGTAAGACTGCTGCTGCTGCTAAGTCGCTTCAGTCGTGTCCGACTCTGTGCAACCCCATAGACGGCAGCCCACCAGGCTCCGCCGTCCCTGGGATTCTCCAGGCAAGAACACTGGAGTGGGTTGCCATTTCCTTCTCCAAAATGTAAGACTAGAAACTATAAAAGTCCTAGAGGAAAACATAGGCAAAACACTCTATTTATGTAACATAAATCACAGCAGGATCCTCTATGACCCACCTCCCAGAGTAATGGAAATAAAAGCAAAAATAAACAAATGGGACCTAATTAAACTTAAAAGCTGTTGCACAATGAAAGAAAATATAAGCAAGATAAAAAGACAGCTTTCAGAATGGGAGAAAATAATAGCAAATGAAGCAACTGACAAAGAATTAATCTCAAAAATATACAAGCAGCTTCTGTAGCTCAATTCCAAAAAATAAATGACCCAATCAAAAAATGGGCCAAATAACTAAATAGACATTTCTCCTAAGAAGACATACAGTGGATAACAAACACATGAAAAAATGCTCAACATCACTCATTATCAGAGAAATGCAAATCAAAACCACACTGAGGTACCATTTCACGCTGGTCAGATGGCTGCTATCAAAAAGTCTACAAACAATAAATGCTGGAGAGGGTATGGATAAAAGGGAACACTCTTACATTGTTGGTGGGAATGCAAACTACTACAGCCACTATGGAGAACAGTGTGGAGATTCCTTAAAAAACTGGAAATAGAACTGCCTTACGATCCAGCAATCCCACTGCTGGGCACACATACTGAGGAAACCAGAATTGAAAGAGATGTGTACCCCAGTGTTCATCGCAGCACTGTTTACAATAGCCAGGACATGGAAGCAACCTAGATGTCCATCGGCAGATGAATGGATAAGAAAGTGTGGAACATATACACAATAGAATATTACTCAGCTATTAAAAAGAATGAATCAGTTCTAATGAGGTGGATGAAACTGGAGCCTATTATACAGAGTGAAATAAGTCAGAAAGAAAAACATCAATACAGTATATTAATGCATATATATGGAATTTAGAAAGATGGTAACAATATATGCGAGACAGCAAAAGAGACACAGATGTAAAGAACAGACTTTTGGACTCTGTGGGAGAAGGCGAGGGTGGGATGATTTGAAAGAATATCAATGAAACATGTATATTATGATATGTGAACTAGATCGCCAGTCCAGGTTCAATACATGAAACAGGGTGCTCAGGGCTGGTGCACTGGGATGATTTTGAGGGATGGGATGGGGAAGGAGATGGGAGGGAGGGTTAGGATGGGGGACACATGTACACTCATAACTGATTCATGTGAATGTATGGCAGAAACCACCTCAATGTTGTAAAGTAATTAGCCTCCAATTAAAATAAAATAAAATAAAGTTAAACAGTAACATATACAAAATGTAAATCATTCATTTTTTTTTTTTACAACCTAACTTCTTAGGCCAAGAGCTTCTCAGTATCTATATATTAATAATACCTGAGGTCTGTCTGAATGTGATTTAATCAACACATATTTATTGAGTCTTGTTCTTGCTGTGCTTAGTCCAACTCTACGACCCATTGGACTGTAACCTGCCAGGTTCCTCTGTCCATGGGATTTTCCAGGCAAGAATACAAGAGTGGGTTGCCATTTCCTTCTCCAAGAGATCCTCCTGACCCAGGGATTGAACGTGCATCTCCTGTGTCTCCTGCATTGTAGGTGAATTCTTTATCTGCTGAGCCATCATGGAAGCCCCTTCTTGTCCTTAACTTTTGCCAAGAGAAACATGAGGCATAGCCCTTGGTTTGTAAAATTTATAATGGCAAAAATGAAAGAAAATTCAGTGCTGAGCTGTATGAAATTTAAGAGGAGTTCTAAGAAAGAGGTAATAAGTCAAATTCATTTTGGAGGATGGGATCTCCTGATCTGGGTTTGAGTAATAGACATGTTTCCCAATATCCTGAAATTTAGCAGAAAGACAGTTGAGGTGAGAGGAGAGCCTTGTGAGGAGAAAATACCTAGTGGAAATTGATGTTCTTTATTTCTGAGATCACTGTCAAATGTACGTTGAGGTGCTGTCCTGCAGGAGTGAGTAGCCTGTGTTTAGGGACTTTATTTTTGGTATTCCTTTTAATTTCTGTTAGTATCATACTATACAAAGTGTTCCAAGCACCAGTGGCTTGGGTGTTACCTAGGACCTGGTTAGAAATGTGGATTATCAGGACCCAACTCAGCTCCGCTAAATCAGAATCTGCATTTCAAAAAGATCCCAGGTGATACATATACATAGTCAAGTTTAAGAGCGACTGCACTAGACAAATATTGCTGTGTTCTAGAATTATTTGGGGAGCTAGAAAATCCCTGATGCCTAAGCCACACTTCGTTTTTACTAAGACTAATTCTGATGAATGAGTAGAACCTGGACATCACAACTGTTTTTTAAAGATAACCTGGACTTCCCTGGCGGTCCAGTGATTAAGAATTTGCCTTGCAGTGCAGGGGGCCCAGGTTCCATCCCTGGTCAGGGAACTAGATCCCACATGCTGTAACTAAGACCCTGGCACAGCTAAATAAAATGAACAAACAAATATTTTTAAAAATACGCGCAGGTGGTTCAAGTGTGTACCCAGAGTGAGCAACAATATGTCACAAACTGCCACCACGGGACTTGGAACAGCAGCAGGTAGAATTTAAGAGTATCTCTCAATACTTGATAAATTCTGATTGCCTAGGTTGCTTTACAAATTCTGAGTGCACACAAAATATTAGCATATTCTTTTAATCTGTGTGTGAAAATTTAATTAGGCATCATTTCAGCAGCTGCTCTTGAGACTGACTTTTCCTTTCTCAGGATTTCTCTTCAGACAGGTTTGGCTGTGTAAAATATAAAATATTCAAGTTTTTTTGGTTCTCTTAGGGAATATTCAGTAGCAACATGTGATCAAAAAAAAATATGATAAAGTGAAGTAGGATACACTGCAGAAGCTACATATTTTCCCTATTTTCAAGTTCATCTGAAATTCCCTTTTGCTTGGGCAACTTCCCTGATGAATAGTGGTATTTTTATCTTTTAAATAGTTATTTCTTTTTTTGTAATCCTTGAACCACAAAGAGGAAAGTATTATTTAATCATTCATTGTAGTTAAAATACATTTTTTTAAAAAGATAAACTTTCAAGACAGTTACATGTTATATATTAGAAAATTGAGGAAATCAGAAAGACTCATTCAATATATTGGAGGATTAATTTAATATACATTTTGTCCTTTCCTACGAAACTTACAGAATAGATTTATGGAAATGAATTTGAGAACTAATCGAATCAGGTCTCTGTTTTCATACATGTTGCTGATGCAAAATAATTTTATGGTTACTTCTATCAATTTTCACTCACATGCATACTTACATTACACCTCAGTAACTTAAGTATTCTTAAGTATACTTAAGGTGAAAAGGAAAAATAAGTTGAAACTTCATTATAAAGCATTATAGTTTCCTGAAGTTATATTTGGGGAAAAGCCCAATTAATATAAACATATATTTTCACAAATCAGTTTTTGTTATTTTCTTCACTAAATATCTTTACCTATATGTCTATGTGTGTATCTATTTTAACTTATTATTTGATATAAATATTATTTGAAAAATCTTATATTGAACTAGTTTGAGACTTACAGAGTAATTGGAGCCGAACTTTCACAGTGCTGGAGTAAGTACCTCTGAAAATCTGCTTTCACTTAAAGCAATAAAAACTCTGGCAATCAGCCTTTTTAGAATTTTGGAAGTAAACTAAAGGATTTCAAAAATTCAAAGAAAGTTTATTTGACAAAATGGTTACAGCTAAAGAAGAACATTGAGTTTGTAGCACTTTAAAGAAAGTGAAGTCGCTCAGTGGTGCCGACTCTTTGCGATCCCATGGACAGTAGCCTGCACCAAGCTCCTCCATCCATGGGATTTTCTAGGCAAAAGTACTGGAGTGGGTTGCCATTTCCTACTCCAGGGAATCGTCTCGACCCAGGGATTGAAGCCAGGTCTCCCGCATTGTAGATAGACGCTTTACCGTCTGAGCCACCAGGGAAGTCCAGAATACTGGAGTGGGTTGCCATTTTTTTCTCCAGAGGATCCTCCTGGCCCAGGGATCAAACCTGGGTCTCCCACATTGTGGGCAGCCGCTTTACTCTCTGAGCCACCAGGGAAGCCACTTTAACTTGCCCAATTTCCAACTCCTCACTAATATCAGGCTCCTTAAAAACCATCAGGGTAGCATCCACTGGAGGCGGTAGAATGGACTGTACCCTCAGGGCATTTATTTGTCAATCAGCAGCAACTGCTTAAAATTGCTGTTGCTGTGGGCAGTAATACCAGTTGCAGCAACCAAGTGGTAGACCATAAACTTTACAAATATCTGTTGAATGAAAAGTCCATAGGGGACTTTGGAAAGTTCCATTGTATTCCTGGGACTCCAGAACACCATGTGCATGCACAGGCCATGTACTTCTGCAGGACTGTGGGCATGCTAAAGAAAGATCTGTGATTAGGGAAGACCTCTGGTCAACTTTGGGTCCTTTTAAATGAAAATCAAGTCAGAGTTCAAATTTGCCTGAACACTGAAGCTGTGCATCAGGGCACACAAAGGCCTGTGACAAAGGGTAGAAGCCACAACGCTTCAAGACATTTGAAAAAATCTTTCATTATTAACTGAATGCAAACTAACCCGTGGCTGTATGCAACAGGGAATACAAACTTTGCGTAGTCTAGAGAAGGCAATGGCACCCCACTCCAGTACTCTAGGAGAATCCCATGGATGGAGGAGCCTGGTAGGCTGCAGTCCATGGGGTCCCTAAGAGTCAGACAGGACTGAGCGACTTCACTTTCACTTTTCACTTTCATGCATTGGAGAAGGAAATGGCAACCCACTCCAGTGTTCTTGCCTGGAGAATCCCAGGGATGGGAGAGCCTGGTGGGCTGCCATCTATGGGGTCGCACAGAGTCGGCCACGACTGAAGCGACTTAGCAGCAGCAGCAGCAGGAATGTCACTAAATAAACAGATGACAACAACAACACAAAAGCCCACACAGAAACAACAGTAGGAACAAATCTTTGACAGGGAATCTGATTTCCAGACTACTTACACTGTATTAAAATGTCCAATTTTTTAAGAAAATTGTGAGACACCCATATATACAGGAAAGTATGGTTTATACACACACATGCACAAAAGCAGACAATAGAAAGTGTCCTTGAGAAAGCTCAGAGTTAGAGTTACTAGATGAATTATTTTTCTCTTGCTGACACCACAAATTACTGAAAACATAGTGACTTAAAACAATATAAATTTATTACCTTGAAGTTTCTTAGGTCAGAAGTCTGATGTGGATCACTGAGCTAAAATCAGGCAGTCTGCAGGACGGAATTTTTTTCTGGAGCCTCTAGGAAACATTCCATTTCCTTTCCTTTCCCTGCTTCCAGAGGCCACCCATGTTACTGTCTTCAAAACTAGCAGTGGAGGATGAAGTTCTTAACACTTTGTACTTCTCTGATCCTTCTGCTATATTTGTATCTCTTCCTGATTATAGCCAGGAAAGACTCTTTGCTTTCATGGACTCATATGAATAGGTCTAGCTTAGATAATCCAAGATAGTTTTCCAGTCTTAAAGTCTATAAACTTAATCACATCTACAGAGTCCTTTTAACAGTGTAGGGCTGGTAACATATACACACAGACTCCAGTGATTGGAGAGTAGACATTTTTGAGGAGGGAGCAGTATTTTGCCTATGATATGGGACAAAAACTTTAAATCAGTCATTATAAATATGTTCAATAACTAAAGGAAACCAAGTCTAAAGAATTAAAGTATACTAAGAGGAGAGTGAAAATGTTGGCTTAAAGCTCAACATTCAAACTAAGATCATGGCATCTGGTCCCATCACTTCATGGCAAATAGATGGGGAAACAGTGGAAACAGTGTCAGACTTTATTTTTTTGGGCTCCAAAATCACTGCAGATGGTGATTGCAGTCATGAAATTAAAAGACACTTACTCCTTGGAAGGAAAGTTATGACCAACCTAGATAGCGTATTGAAAAGCAGAGGCATTACTTTGCCAACAAAGGTCTGTCTAGTTAAGGCTATGGTTTTTCCAGTGGTCATGTATGGATGTGAGAGTTGGACTGTGAAGAAAGCTGAGAGCCAAAGAATTGATGCTTTTGAACTGTGGTGTTGGAGAAGACTCTTGAGAGTCCCTTGGACTGCAAGGGGATCCAACCAGTCCATCCTAAAGGAGATCAGTCCTGGGTGTTCATTGGAAGTACTGATGCTGAAGCTGAAACTCCAATACTTTCTCCACCTCATGCCAAGAGTTGACTCATTGGAAAAGATCCTGATGCTGGGAAGGATTGAGGGCAGGAGGAGAAGGGGATGACAGAGGATGAGATGCCTGGATGGCATCACCGACTTGATGGACATGAATTTGAGTGAACTCCAGGAGACTGTGATGGACAGGGAGGCCTGGCGTGCTGTGATTCATTAGGTCACAAAGAGTTGGACACGACTGAGTGACTGAACTGAACTGAACTGAACTGATGCTGTACATTAGATCTCCAGAATTCACGCATTGTATAACTGGGGGTTTGTACTTTTTGAACAACATCTCTATTTCTTCCATTTTCCAGACCCTGGTAACCATTATCCTACTCTCTAAGAATTTCTATAATTTTGGATTTTGTAGACTCCACCACAAGTGATATGATATGATATTTGCCTTTCTCTGATTTATTTCACTTAGCATAATGTCTTCAGGTTCCATTCATATTGTCAGAAATGATAGGGTTTCCTTATTTTTTATGGCCAAATAATATTCCTTTGTATGTGCTTGTGTAACATACACACACACACACACACACACACTCTTCCTCTTCCCTGTCTTGTCTATTTTGTAACAAACTGCAGTAAACATGGGAGGGTGGATGTCCTAATTTTCTTCCTTTGGATATATACCCAGAAGTGAGATTACTGGATCATTTGGTCCTTCTAGTTTTAATATATTTCCTAGCTTTATTACATATAATTGACATATAACATTTTATTAATTTAAGGTATATAGTATACTGGTTTGAGATATGTATATAATTTCAAAATGTTTGCCATAATAAGTCCAATTAACATCCATTACCTCACATAGTTACACATTTTTTTTTTCTTATGGTAGGAATTCTCAAGATCTATTCTCTCATAAACTTTCAAATATACAGTTACAGTATCATAACTATAACCATGGTGCACATTATATTCACAGGATTTATTGATTTTCCAAGTGGAAATTTTTACCTTTGTAGGACCTTCACCTATTTTGCTGACCTCCCCATCCCTGCCTCTGTCAATCACCAATCTATTTGTATCTATGAGTTTGACATTTTTATTTTAGATTGTACATATAAAGGAGATCATAGAGTATTTAACTTTTTGTCTGACTTATTTTACTTAGTGTAATGCCTTCAAGATCCAGCTATATTGTCACAAATGTTAAAATTTCTTTCTTTTTATAGCTAAGTAATATTCCATTGTATATATGCAGCACGTTTTCTTTATCCATTCATTGGTCAGTGGACACTTAAGTTGTTTCCATGTCTTGGCTATTGTAAACAAGTGTTTCAGTGATATGGGGTGCAGATTTTTTTTTCAACATAGTGATTTATTTTCCTTTAGATATATATCTAAAAGTGAAATTGCTGGATCATATAGTACTGATAGTTCTGTTTTCAATTTTTGAGTAAGTTCCATGTCGTTTTCCATACTGGCTGCACTGATTTACATTCCCACCAGCAATGCACAAGGATTCCCTTTTCTCCACATCCTTGTCGACAATTATCTGTTTTCTTTTTGGTGATAACCATCCTAAGAGCTGTGAGGTGATACCTGTGGTTTGATTTGCATTTTCTTAATAATTAGTGATGTTGAGCAAATTTTTATATACTTGTTGTCCATTTGTATGTCTTCTTTGGAAACATGTCTATTCAATTTCTCTGCCCATTTTTAAATCAGTTTTTTTTTTTTTTTTTTGCTGTTGAGTTGTCTGGGTTCCTTATATATTTTGAATATTAACCCCTTGTTAGATACATTATTTGCAAATAGTTTCCCTCATTTCATTTCCCTCATTTCCCTCATTTCATTGGCTGCCTTCTTATTTTGTGGTTGTTTCTTTTACTGTGCAAAAGTTTTTCAGTTTCATAAAGTCCCACTTGCTGATTTTTGTTTTTGTGTTTGTACTTTTGGTGTTATAGCCAAAGAATCATTTCTAAGCCTAATGTCAAGGAGCTTTTCTATCTGTTTTCTTCTAGGAATTTTATAGTTTTAAGGTCTATGCTTAAATCTTTAATTAACTTTGAGTTAGTTTTTGTGAATAGTATAAGTTGGGAATCCAGTTTGTTCCTCTACATAATGATGATCCAATTTTCCCAGCATCAGTTATTGAAGAGACTGTCCTTTCCCCATTACTCAATGGGGGAAAGGTCCCTTGTCAAATATTAGTTGACTATATATGAAAGATTTGTCTTGGGGCTCTTGATTCTGTTCTGTTGGTCTATGTGTCTATTTTTATGCCAGTATCATAATGTTTTGAGTGCTGTAACTTTATATTCTAGTTTGAAACCAGGAAGTGTGATACCTCCAGCTTTGTTCTTTTCAGGATTCGTTTGGCAATTCAGGATCTTTTCTGAGTTCATATAAATTGTAGGATTGTGTTTCTTTATATCTAAGAAAAATGCTATTGGGATTTTCATAGGGATTGCATCTTTCCAAGGAGGATATACAAATGTCCAGTAAGCCCCTCAAAAATTTAATATCAGTCATTAGTAAAATGAACATTAAAACAAGAGATACCACTTTACATCCATTAGGATGGTCACACACACACACACACACACACACACACCCAAGACAGATAATAACAATGGTGACAAGAATGTGAAGAAAACAGTTTGGCAGTTTCTCAAAACATGAAACATAGAATTGCCTTGTGATCTGGTGATTCACCTCCTGTACTGAAGAGGAATGAGACATATGCCAACACAAAAACTTGCACATAAGTCTTCACAGCATCATTATCAGAAGAGTCAAACAAAGCTAAAAAGCAAGCCAAATGTTCATCAACTTAAAGTGGATAAATAAAATGGGGTTTATCAATGCAATGGGATATCATTCTTCAATAAAATAAAGGTATTTTATGTTGCACATAGATGAATCTTAAACACATTATGCTGGTTGAAAGCAGCTAGTTACAAAGGATCACATATTGTATTACTCTATTTGTATTAAAGTTCCAGAATAAACAATTCAACTGACAGAAAGATTTTGTGATTGTTGGGGGTCGAGTTTAGGGGAGAGTAGGAAGTGACTGCTAATGGGGTGATGAAAGTGTTCTAAAATTAGAAAGTGATGATTATTGCACAACTCTGAGAACATAATACTAAAACATACTTAATTGTACACTTAAAAATGGTGAATTTTATGATAGGTAAATTATAATTCAATAATGGTGTTATTTTAAAAAGCGCTAAAAATTACCAATATCCTTCATCTATATTCTGCAAATTAATTCTACATTTCCCCAATTTGCTTCACCATTCCCCCTCATATGGCTATAAATATAGATTTAAATATATAGATGTGGAGTCTCCCATTACTGGTAATGTTAACTTTGATCATTTAATCATAGGTATCTCCACTCTGAGATTACTATTTTCCCCCCTTGTACTTAAATATCTTTTGAGGATATACTTTATCATAAATGTCCCATTTTTTCTTTATAACCTCATTTACTTAGGTTTAGCTTGGAGATCTCTCTGTCTCTCTCTCTGTCTCTGTCTGTCTATCTCTCTCTATATATGTATGTGTGTGTGTACTGTGTATATTGTATATATATGCTGTATATAAAGAGCATACAAAGTTAGACCAAGGCATGTTTGTGTGTGCATGTGACATGTGTATGCTGGAGGGAGGATTAGGGGACAGTTGTGAAAATAAAGGAGATTAAACACTTAGTGTCCAAACATAAATGTCCTTATTTTGGTTAATTTAAGCCCTTACTAGATTGGATTTCATATGACTTTCACATCTGAGAAAATGAATTACAATAACTTTGGACAGTGATTTTCACACTTAAAAAATTAATGAGAAGTACAAAACTGAATAATGGATACCTTGGAATTAAAAATCAAAGTCAATACCTTTCTTAACTTGAGTTCCACAGATTTTCTTTGATTAAACTACATATTTATGCTTTGTAAGTAGAGTGTTACTTTTTAGGTTTCTACGCACATGCACACATATACATACTTGGATGTTAGAAAAGATTATGTCATATAACATTTTTTTCTTGCTATCTACCTCCACATGTATTTACAGAAAGCTAAAATATTTAATCATGTCAAAATGTACAGAAGGACATTGATCTGTTCATCTTCTATTTTAAATGATTGATAACTAAGTGTACAGATAACCACTGTACCAAATCTGGACCTTAATGTAACTTAGAGTTTCCATAGCAGTGGAAATACATGGGATGGATGAGGACCAAAAGCAGGACCATCATTAAAGGCACTTTCATCCTCATTCTTCTGATTTGTGCACCGACAAAGGACTCTCATCTTATGAGGACCCAATTTTTAAGAATTTCCAGGAAAAAGAATGTCCAGATGGTTTCCTGTAATCTGTGAAATAAGTTGGCTAAAATTATGCTGCGTTTCACAGAAGTTTTGCCATCTTTGAGGTGAAGTTCATCCAGCAGAAAGAATCACATATTTCACTCAGAGTTTAATTCAGAGAGAATGGAACTCCTCAAAGCAACTCCTGAAAGTGTTTTTTATTCAACTCAAGCACTCTCTATATATTAAATATCTATAACCTGCCAAATGGAAACTCATTTTGAAGTGATTTTCTGACCAAGTAGATAATTGCTTTGGGTTCAAAATTAGCGTTCCTATGTATACGTCATATGCTTTCTCAGCCTATTAAGTTCCACACAGTACAACACGGCCCTCAAATATATCTGTTTTTATGATAATGAGAATTTCACTGTATATGTACATGGGTCTATATCTGAATTTTTATCTTTACCTGTATCTCCACCTGTATGTCCTTCACAGTCACTGTGAAGGTAAGATTCATTATTCATATTTGACCTTATTTATCCCTATTTTAGAAATTGACAAACTGTGACTCACTGAGGACATTTCTAAAATTACTAGAAGAGAAATCCAGATCTTGAAATACTCTTTCTACTATACAATACTGTTTTTCCACCTCTTAGTGAATGTGATGATTTTGAACACCCAGGAACAGTGTGTAGGTGTATTTGCCTTATTTTATTTATTTCTTAATTGGAGTATAATTGCTTTATAATGTTGTGTTAGTTGGATTCATTTTAGATGAAGCACAACATCTGTCTTGTGAGCAGGTACAATGTGTGACCCTTCCTTGTCCCAACTCTGAATTCTCCAATTACGTGTTAACATGTCAAGGTTCCTAGACACGTTTACCAAAATGTTTGCTGTATTTTAATGTATGTTATAGTTTGCAAAAAATTTGATAGTGGAGATTTTAAGACAGTTTTAAAAAGCAAATAGTTCCTGTGAACTATAAATCCAGACAAAATGGCCACTGATAAATGAGGTTTTAAATATATGTCAAAGGGATGGAATGGGGAGGGAGGAGGGAGGAGGGTTCAGGATGGGGAACACATGTAAACCTGTGGCGGATTCATTTTGATATTTGGCAAATCTAATACAGTTATGTAAAGTTTAAAAATAAAATAAAATAAAAAAAAAAAAAAATAAATAAATATATGTCAGTGGTTAGAATTTGTGTGTGATTGGGTTAACATAAGCAGGCTAAGCCTTGGTAGTATTTGTGGATTGGTTTTTAATATTTAATAATTCATACTTAAATCAGTTAAATCATTAATCATCAATAAGTCATCAGTAAGTCCCTAATTCTCTGCACTTTAAACAGTTTAATAGATTTGAAGGAAATTGTAGTCACCCTGCTTCACTTTGCTGATCTTATTGATATATTAGCCTCTTTGAAATTTGAGTTATAGTTTTTATTCATGCTGCCTTATGTTTTTGAGCTAGTAGTTAAGCTTTACTATTTTTTATTGTGGACATGTAGAGGAGGAGCTCACATAGTCTTAGTAGTTGAAATGGCATCTTGACCTTGAAAATATAAAATCCATAGGGGTGCAGTTTGGCCTCAAACTCTGTACTATTTAAGATGTTAGAAAGGTATCCTGAATTCAACACATTTCAAATTTATTTGAAAATCATTCTTATGTCCATTTTTTTGGTAGATTAATTAGAACAATATTTTATTCTTAAAAGTATATGAAATAGTTTTGCTTCAAAAATAAATATGAAACAGAATATTCTAAAAGTCTTACTTGGAAGTTCCATAAGGGCAGGGTGATGGTGTTATAATCTCTAAATTATTTTCAGTGTCTGATATACAGGAAGCATTCAGTACTTATATTCTAAATGAAAGAGTGTTTCTGGTACTGCACAGACCAAATTTGGATGGGGACTGGAGATTGAGTACAGCAGGAATGTGAATCATTAAAGAACCATTTTTATGAATTCTATAGATTCCCATATTATTAGGCAAGCCTGAAGACTTTATTTTAGCCATTTAATTATTTCTGAACTTCTTATTGCCTGCAGAGTACAAATGGCATGAGTTAATTTCTTTCTGTCGTAAGATTTCTCAGGATGGTTCATAGCTCTACTAGTCATTTTTCTATAATACTTTCTGGATTATCACCTTTGACAGACTGGCAATTAACCTAGGTCTTCATTAGATAGAGAGGAAGATATATGGGTTTAAAGCATTCTTAATAATGAGATGATGCATTCCTATTCAAACGGGGATCTCGTATATTAGTGATAAGTTATATAGGGCTAATTTCATTTACATTTATTCATCCAACAAACATCATTCATAATCCCAGGCACCCTGTTTTGTGCTAAATAATGTTTACTGGAGTATTCCAGAGATGTCTTAATATATAAACATTTTTGATCTCTTGGAAATAAAGTTGAATTCAGCTTGATGTAAATGTATGCTTGCTGTTAACCTGTTAAAGGCAGGCATTTAAAATTCTTTGGCATGTAACTTTGTTAGATAATAAGTAGATAAATTGGCAAATAGCTTTTAGTTGATAGATGCTTTCTATTTAAGCTTTTAAAATAAATTGCATTAGATAGGATGAACTATGTTATGTTGAAGAAACAAAGTCAGTAGCTTCAAATAATGTGGGCATGAACTTGGGCCAACTCTGGGAGATGGTCAGGGATAGGGAGGTGCTGCAGTCCATGGGGTTGCAAAGAATCAGACACAACTTACAACAACAACAATTAAGTAATGTGATAGATCATATTATTTCCAATGATTTTTCTCTTCTTCAGGTCACATGATCATGGCATTCCTGTTGATTCCCATGAAACATGAGTGTTTCCTGGTGGGATAATGTACATCCCTAACCTGTTGATGTGAGCCTAGGCCATTTGTCTTATTTTTTGTCCAGTGGAATTTGAATGGGTGTGATGTATACCACGGAGAAGGCAATGGCACCCCACTCCAGTACTCTTGCCTGGAAAATCCCATGGGTGGAGGAACCTGGTGGGCTGCAGTCCATGGGGTCACTAAGAGTCGGACACGACTTCACTTTCACTTTTCACTTTCATGCTTGGAGAAGGAAATGGCAACCCACTCCAGTGTTCTTGCCTGGAGAATCCCAGGGACAGGGGAGCCTGGTAGGCTGCCATCTATGGGGTTGCACAAAGTTGGACACGACTGAAGCGACTTAGCAGCAGCAGCAGATGTATACCATATTCAGACACTTTAGTGGCCATTGTGTGATTTTATTTTACTCTTCTCTTCTCAGCATTAGGTCAAGACAGAGTACATCCTGGGATGGAGAATACACATAAGAGTAATGATTCAGAAGTGTGGCTGACTCAGAGCCATCACGTAACATGAGTTTGCTGTTGTAAACCACTACAATGTGGAGTTGCTTGTTCCTACAGCCTTATCTAATGAAAGCTAATACAAACAGTAAAGTTATTTCTCACTCATTTTATATGTCTGTCTTCAGGTCCATTCTGCATACTCTGTGCTGTTTTTCATTTTCCTTTCTTCCACCAACTCTCACAGAACTCTCAGCATCAGAAACATTGCCAGTTGATATAAAGAAGGAAAGTAACATGCTGAATCATGCTCTAAGTAGTTTGTGCCTTCCTCCTGGAAGGGACACACATCAAACTTGCTCATATTTCAGTGACTGAACCATGTCACATGACTTAGCTTAATTAAAGGAAGTGAAACAAAGAGACTTGGCAAAATGGATGAACAGTGAAATGGTTACCACATAAACCAACAATTCACAATTTAAAGTCCTTTTCAGAACTGACTGAGTGATTAACCTCTGTTTACAAAGAATTGTGGCCTGGGTTTGGAACATTCTCCCAGAAAAGACCTTTATACACAAAATTGACAGAACTAATACTGAATAGAATAGGACTGAAGCAAGCAAAAAACTAAACAGCATATGATTTGAGTAATTCAATAACATATAAATTGATATTCAAACACAAAAGCTGAAATAGCCATACCATTAGTTTGTAATACATTTTTGAGATGATAGAAATGTTCTATTTTTGTGCTGTCCATAATGGTAATCACCATCAGTGTGAGTCCTTGAAATGTGACTGGTACAAATGAGAAATTGACTTCTAAGTTTTAAATTTAAATTAATTTAAATTTAAATAGCCCAAAGTGACTATTTTATTAGTTCACATTTAGAAAAACAAATACATGTCTTTGGAAAAAACTGTTTCATCTGTTCTCAGGTTTGTTTTGGAAAGGCATCCAAAATATAGCTTTGTCCATGTTAAATGGTCTTCCTTCTTGGTAGATGCAAGATTTTCCAAAGGTTTGGGCCTGCCCACCACTATCTTTACAACAATCAGAAATATACTCAAATGATCTTTGGAGAGCAGTAATGGAATCAAGTTTGACTCTGGAGGAACATGCCTTCAGGAGCCTGACATATTTCATGGTAAGGAGAATGAATACGAGTCTCCTTAGAAAATTTTCTATAATATCAAGTTAAAAGGGGGACAATAGGCCTCATTTATAGACTGGAGATCATTTGCTTTGCTATCTTTCCTAAATTCCTGATATGAATATAGAAGTGGTACTTCACATCTTTGTGTTGGATAGATAATAAGTATCTTAGACTTACTATATCTAACATCAAAATCTTTATTTTCTTCCTAACTTTTACCTGCCCAGCATTATCCACCTTAAAAAATTTTGCTCAATTATAAATGCAAAATATTTAAGTCATTCTTAATTCCATTTTCTCTCTTATAATCAGCAAATGCTATTCCTCAAAATATATAAAAAATCTAAGTCTTCATCATTCCCTTCACTGAAATATATGAAACTAAAACACCATCACCTGCCTCCTGGATAGCTGTGATGTTTGGTCCCTTACAGCTAATGGTTTCTCTGTCTCCTTACTGTCTTTTCCTTGGGAGAAAAAAGTAATCCTTTTAAAACATAATAAAAATTCCATCACTTCCCTGAACTAATCCATGTAAGGCCTACAAAGACTTTATTATTTGGCTTCTGACTACTCCTCCCATCCTAGTTAAATAAGCTTCTTTTCTCTTTCTTGGACACATCAAATGACTCTTCCCATCTCAGGCTCTTTGCACTTGCTGGCTGTTCTGCTCTGAATGCTTTTCACCAAAGATCTGTAGAGCTTGATTCTTTTCTTTATTCAAGATTCTTCTTAAAAGGATCGCTTCAGAAAGGCCTTCTCTGACCACATTATCTAAGTCAATCTGCTCTCTGTCTTCTCACTTTATTTTCTGCTGATTTCTCTTTGATACTCTGTTGTACTTGATTGTCAAGTTCATGTTGTTTGTCTTAATAAATTATATTCTTCCACTGGAATGAAAGCATAATAAGGCCAGACATTTTGTGTTATTCCCATTTCCTAAAATAAGTCAGGACATAGAGTAGAGGCTAGATAAATACTTGTTGAATGAATGAATGAATTTTTGAATAACTGTGCAAGCATTAATGGATTTTGAGATTTGAAAGTAATTTGTCTTACATGGAGTTCATTAAGAAATGATTGGTTGAGTGACATCAACAAAATGGCAGAGTGAAAATCTACCTTTCTTTATCTCCTTCAATCTACAACTAGTAAAATATATATAATTTGACAGAGGCAACCTGCCCCCAGACAGGATTCCACACATTAGTGAAACTCTTTACCACTGATTGGAACTTGAACCTATGTGGCTGGGACTCAAACCTAGTCAAAACCCTGCTTGGGACTTGAACCCACGTGGCTGGGGCTCAAACCCAGCCAAAACCCACAGTACCTGGTTTCAGGACCTAATTAAGCTTGGGTTCTTGATGTCTCATCACAGGAAGAATTCAGTGAGAGACAAAGTGATAGGTAAGAAGTGGCTTTATTCAGATTCAGAGAGAAGCACACTCCACAGAATGAGTGTGGGTCATTGCAGAGGGCAAGTGCAGCCACGGAATTTGGCGTGGTTAATTTTTATAAGCTGGGTAATTTCATATGCTAATGAGAGGGACATGATTTGTTTGAGGTCTCTGAGCATCTCTGGTGGGTAAGGGGTTTGATTCTAAACGTGATTTGACCCCTCCTACCGTCTTGCTGGGGCTTCTCCTTTGCCAACATTCTCCAGCTGATGGTTGTTCAGCAGTGAGTTGTAATTTTGGAGTACTCACAGGAGAAGATGAGCACACATCCTTCTACTCCACGATCATATGCCACAAAAACCCGTGTCCCACTCATTAGCATATGAAGTTACTCAGCTTACAAAAAAATAAGCTTCCCTTATTTTTGGGAAGGGGTGGAGATTTCCAGGATTTGGCCCTCACCCACTCCTTGATCTTTTAACAGTGCCTTGGAATTATCATGGCACCTCTGGGTATGTCATTTCATTTGCTGATTGAAGATCAAGATCTAATCTTGTCTGCCATCTTGGTCAATTTGATTTTAATCAGTTTATGTTGCGACCTTGGGTTATGTCAGTCTTTCAAAAGTTGTGGCCTTTCCCTTTCCTTCCTGTTACATCAGTGCATCTAAAGGTGGGCTAACTGGAACACATAGAGGAAGCAGAACTGAGAGAATAGAAGAGTCAGTACCTGTAACCCTTGCCCTGAGACCACAACAGCTGAGCCCACAGCTTCAGAGAACCCAGTAGCAGAGAGGAGGGCCTATCACGGCTCTGGTATCCCAAGTGCAGCAGCGTCCATGACCATAGGTGACAGGGCAGGGGTGGCAGATGGGCCTGGGGCCCTACCTCGCTACCCTGTCCTTCCTCTTCCCTCAAAGCAATGAAGCCTGGGACTCAGGGGACCCCAGGTGTGAGGGAAGAGCCCACTATTCCAGTGATGACAGGCTCTGGCAGAAGCAAGGCAGCAAGGCCACCAGAGGCACAAGGAGAGATAATAAAGAGTTGGAACCATACGTTTACAGAGACGGTAGAAACTGAGAAATGCTAACTCTCAAATGTAACCACAGGCAACTCAGGTAAGAGAAACAAAAAGTTTGTGTTATATTACCACCTACAGGAAAGCAGATGAAAGGGTAACTTCTAACCTGGTCATTAACTTCCAAGGCAACAGTAGAACAATTATTCCAAGTACTGTAAAGAACCACAGAAACACTATTCCACCTAAAGAAAATGACAGTTCTTCAGAAATCAAGCTTGAAGTCATAGAATACTGCTATATAACTGACAGAATTCAGTAAGCTACAAGGAAACTTAGAAAGGCAGTTCAGTGAGCTCATAGATAAAATTAATGAAGAGAAGAAGTATTTAAATAAAGAGATTGAAACTCTGAAGAAAAGCAAACAAATTCTGGAGCTGAAGAATTTAGTAAACAAGATGAAGAATGCATTAGAAAGTATTGGAAATCGAGCCGACCATAGAGAACAGAGGATTAGCGAGCTTGATGATGAAAATCTAGAAATGATACAAATAGAAGGGGAAAACAAATAAGATACTTAAAAATGAGGAAGTTCTATGAGAGCTACTTGATTCTTTTAGAAAGGGCAATATTAAGTTAATAGGTATTCCAGAAAAAAAAGAGAGGGAGAAGGAAGGAGAGAGTTTATCCAAAGAAATAACAGCTGAGAACTTCCCAATCTTGGAGAAGAAACTGAGTATATAAGTCTGTGAAGCTAAGAGAACACCTAATTATTTACAAATAATAATATGGGAAAGGATGGTGACCTACAAAGGAATCTCCATTAGGCTATAAATAGATATCTCAGCAGGAACCCTACATAGCAGGAGGAAGTAGAATAGCATTTTCAAAATACTGAAATATACAAACTGTCACCCAAGAATACTCTATCCAGCAATGTTATCATTTCAGATAGGATGGAGAAATACTTTCCCAAATAAGCAAAATCTGAAGGAGTTCATAAACACTACACCTGCCTTATAAGAAATGGTGGTGGTGGTGGGGGTTTAGTTGCTAAGTCATGTCTGACTCTTTGCAACCCCATGAACTATAGCCTGCCAGGCTCCTCTGTCCATGGGATTCTCCAGGCAAGAATACTGGAGTGGGTTGCCATTTCCTTCCCCAGGATATCTTCCCAACCCAGGAACTGAACCCGGGTCTCCTGCATTGCAGGCAGATTCTTTACTAGCTGAGAAATGTTGAAAGGAGCTCTTTTACTAGGAAAAAAAGAAAGGCAAAAGCTACACTGAATTTTGAGTGAAAATTGTAACTCTTTGTCAGAATGAGTTTTCAATACTTTATTATACCATAAAGGTTAAAGAAAGAGAAAAAAGAAAGCAGGAAAATAACTATAGCAATTTCAGTTTTTTATAAAACTCAGAACATAAAAGGAAATAATTTGAAACAATAATTACATAAAAGGAGAAAAGGAAAGAATGGAACTCATTTGGTAAATGAAGATATACTATCAACAGAAAAGGAACTATTTTATCTGAGATTTTTATTCAGACCTAAAGATAACTATGAAACATAAACATAGCTCAGAGGCATGAACCATAATGAAAGAGGAAGCTGAGAAAAACATCAGAGAAAACCACCAGACTAAAATGGCAGACAGAAATATAAGGAAAAAGAAATATTGGAGCTATAGAGAAACCAGAAAATAAAATACAGAATAGCTGTAATACGTTTTCATCAATCAATAATCTCCCTAAATGTAAATAGATTAAGTTCATCAGTCAAAAGATAGAGAGTGTGCTGGATGGATTGAAAAACAAGACCCAACTATGTTACCTCTAAAAGACACACATCATCTCTGAAGACAAATATAGTCTAAAAGGGATGGAAGGGATGTAAGGCGATATTCCAAGCATACTTAATGTCAGGCAAAATATACTTCAAGCCAAAAAAGATAACAAGTCAAAATGGACAGTATATAAAGGGGTCAATTCATTAAGAAGACGTAACATTGGTTAACATATATGCAACTATATAAGAACACGTTAATACATAAAATAACTATTAGAATACCTGAAGGGAGAAATTAACTGTAGCACAATAACAGTAAGGAATTTTAATAGCCCACTTACATCAGTGGATGTATCATCCAACCAAAACATCAACAAATAAATGGTGGTCTTAAATGAAACAGACCAGATGGATTTGATAATTTTGTACAGGACATTCCATCTAAATGCAGAAGAATACACATTCTTCTCAAATGCACATAGAACTGTCTCAAGGGTAGAACATAGGTTTGGACACAAGTCTTAAAAATTTTAAGAAGACTTCAATCATATTAAACCTATTTTCTGGTCAAAATGGTATGAAACTAGAAATCAACTACAAGAATAAAACTGAACAAAAATCACAAATATGTTGAGACTGAACAGTATTCTGCTGAACAGCTACAGAGTCATTGAAGAAATCAGAGCAATAAAAAATTATCTGAAATAAATGAACATGAGAATACAACATAACAAATTGTATGAGATATAGAAAATACAGAACTAAGGGATGTTCACAGGAATAAAGACCTACTTCAAGAAATAAGAAAACTCTCAAATAATCTAACCTTACACCTAAAGTAACAGGAAAAAAATAGGAACAAATTAAGCACAAAGTTAGTAGAACAAGGAAATAATAAAGATCAGAGCATAAATAAATAAAAAATAAAAAGATAATAGAAAATATCAGTGAAACCAAGAGCTGGTTCTTTGAAAAGATAAAAAAATTGACAAACTGTTAGCCTCACTAAAAACAGAGAAGGCCCTGATAAATATAATCAAGAATCAAGGAGGAGAAATAACAGTGGAAACCACCTGACCTGCCTCTTGAGAAACCTATATGCAGGCCAAGAAGCAACAGTTAGAACTGAACATGGAACAACAGACTGGTTCCAAATAGGAAAAGGAGTACGACAAGGCTACTGTATATTGTCACCCTGCTTATTTAACTTATATGCAGAGTACATCATGAGAAACGCTGGGCTGGAAGAAGCACAAGCTGAAATTGAGATTGCCAGGAGAAATATCAATCACCTCAGATATGCAGATGACACCACCCTTATGGCAGAAAGTGAAGAGGAACTAAGAAGACTCTTGATGAAGGTGAAAGTGGAGAGTGAAAAAGTTGGCCTAAAGCTCAACATTTAGAAAACAAAGATCATGGCATCTGATCCCATCACTTCATGGGAAATAGATGGGGGAACAGTGGAAACAGTGTCAGACTTTATTTTTTTGGGCTCCAAAATCACTACAGATGGTGATTGCGGCCATGAAATTAAAAAACACTTACTCCTTAGAAGGAAAGTTATGACCAACCTAGATAGCATATTGAAAAGCAGAGACATTACTTTGCCAACAAAGGTCCATCTAGTCAAGGCTATGGTTTTTTTAGTGGTCATGTATGGATGTGAGCGTTGGACTGTGAAGAAAGCTGAGAGCCAAAGAATTGATGCTTTTGAACTGTGGTGTTGGAGAAGACTCTTGAGAATCCCTTGGCTTGCAAGGAGATCCAACCAGTCCATCTTAAAGGAGATCAGTCCTGGGTGTTCATTGGAAGGACTGATGCTGAAGCTGAAACTCCAATACTTTGGTCATCTCATGTGAAGAGTTGACTCATTGAAAAAGACCCTGATGCTAGGAGGGATTGAGTGCAGGAAGAGAAGATGATGACAGAGGATGAGATGGCTGGATGGTAGTACCGACTCGATGGACATGAGTTTGAGAAAGCTCTGGGAGTTGGTGATGGACAGGGAGGCCTGGCATGCTGTGATTCATGGAGTCACAAAGAGTCAGACATGACTGATTGAGCGACTGGGCTGAACTGAACTGAAGTTGAACTGAACTGAACTGAAGTAAAACTGAAGAGCCTCTTGATGAAAGTGAAAGAGGATAGTGAAAAACTATCTTGAAACTCAGCATTCAAAAAACTAAATTCATGGCATCTTGTCCCATCACTTCATGGCAAATAGTTGGGGAAACAATGGAAACAGTTACATTTTATTTTGGAGGGTTCCAAAATCGCTTGCAGATGGTGACTGCAGCCATGAAATTAAAAGACCCTTGCTCCTTAGAAGAAAAGCTATGACCAACCCAGACAGCATATTGAAAAGCAGAGACATTATTTTGCCAACAAAGGTCCGTTTAGTCAAGGCTATGGTTTTTCCAGTAGTCATGTATGGATATGAGAGTTGGACTGTAAAGAAAGCAGAGTGCAAAGAATTGATGCTTTTGAACTGTGATGGTGGGGAAGACTTTTGAGAGTCCCTTGGACTGCAAGGAGATCCAACAAGTCAATCCTAAAGGAAATCAGTCCAGAATATTCCTTGGGAGGACTGATGCTGAAGCGAAAGCTCCAATACTTTGGCCACCTGATTTGAAGACCTGACTCATTTGAAAAGACCCTGATGCTGGGAAAGATTGAAGGCAGGAGGAAAAGGTGACAAGAGAGGATGAGATGGTTGGATGGAATCATCCAACTCAATGGACATGAGTTTGAGAAAGCTCTGGGAGTTGGTGATGGACAGGGAAGCCTGGTGTGTGCAGTCCATGGGGTTGCAAAGAGTCAGACATGAATGAGTGACTGAACTAAATTAAACTGAACTGAAGTAAATTGTCACTATTTGCAAAACTAATGGGAAAACTATACAATTAAATTTGCAAGCTACAAAACCAATATAAAATAAATTTAAGAAAATAATCCAATATACCAATCACTGTAAAGAATAAGATACCTAAGAATATGTTTAATCAAAGATGTGAAAGACCTATACACTGAAAATGTCCTGAAAGTTATTGAAGAAGACACCAAGAGATGAAAGATATCCCATATTTATGGGTTGAAAGAATTAACATTGTCAAAATGTCCATATTACCTAAGGCAATCTGCAGATTCAATGCATTCTCTACCAAATTTCCAAGAACATTTTTTACAGAAGTATAACAAAATACTCTAAAATTTAAATGGAACCACAAAAGAACCTGAATAGCTAAATCAATCATGAAAAAAATGAACAAAACTGGGTGTCATGCTGTCTGATGTTAAACTGTGTTCTGAAGTTATTGTAATCAAAATGGCATGATTTGGACAGTAAAACTGATACACAGATCAATTAGATCAATGGAACATAATGGAGGTTCTGAAAGTAAGCCCATGTTTATATGTACAATTAATGATGAACAAGGAACATACAGTGGAGAAAGGATAATCTCTTCAATAAATGATTCTTAGAAAACTTGACAGCCAGCTACCAAAAAATGAAACTAGACCACTATCTTGCACAAAATTTAACTAAAAATGGATTGAGGCCCTGAATGTAAGACCTGAAACTATATAACTCCTGGACGAAAATATAAGTGGTATGTTTTTGACATTGATCTTAGCAATATTTTTTCTAGTTATGTCTCCACAGGCAAGAGAAACAGAAGCAAAAATAAACAAATGGGATTACATCAAACCAAAAAAAATGTATGCTCATCAAAGGAAACTATCAATGAAACAAAGAAAGAAAAACGATCTACTAAATGAGAGAATATATTTGAAAATGATGTGTCCAACTAAGGATTAATATCCAAAAATGTACAAAGAACTCATACAACTAACAACAAAATCATTAAAAAAAATAGGTAGAAGAATTGAAAAGACATTTTCCCAAAGAGGACGTGCAGATGGCTAATGGGCACCTGAGAAGATGTTCAGTATTACTAATTATTGGGGAACTGCAAATCAAAACCACAATGAGATATCACCTCATATTTGCCAGAATGATTGTTATCAAGAAGACAAGAAATAATTGGTATTGGTGAGGATGTGGAGAAAAGGGAGCTCTCATGTATTATTGGTGGGAAATAAATTGGTACAGCCACTATAGAAAACAGTATATAATATCCTTAAAAAATTAAGAATATAACTATGATAGTATTCAGCTGTCTCACTTCTGAATGTTTATACAAAGAATATGAAAATACTAACTTGAAAATATGTATGCACACCCATGTTCATTGTAACATTATTTATAATAGCCAAGTTGTAGAAGTAACTGAAGTGCTCATCTATGGATGAATGGATAAAGAAGATGTAGTGTACAAAGCCAATGGAATACTACTCAGCCATAAAAAATGATTGAAACTGGGTTTGTTTTTCAAGTAGTCAAGCAGTTATTTTGTTTATATTTAATTTGAAAAGTTACTTTTTAGAAGGCATTTACCAATTTCAGGTGAAGGGCAGTGTACAATATATGGAGAGCTGACATGAGAATTTTCAGTTACTAAATAATTTAATATTATCTAATATTATCTGATCTGATAATGCCTTACAAGCTTTTTCTAATAAAGCTTCAGTCTCTGATGACTAAGGAAGGCAATAAAAATATTCTACATTTTCATGACTCTTTGGGGCATCTTGTTACAGCAGAAATAATGCCTTCAGGGGGCACAAAACCTATCAGACACTGCATAATGTGACTGCTCATCGTTCCTATAAAAGTAATACAAGACACATATCCTCTATGCACTTGAATACATTGGATTCTCCAATCTATTTTCATTCCAGTGACCTAGTTCCTTTTACCTGATTTTTTGTTTTCTCATACCTGATACCTGACTTAGAGGTGGGTCTTGCTTCACAGGTCCAAGCCTCTTCTCTCTAGGCTCCTTCCCTTTAATGTCTGAAAGTCTCATCTAGAAATGCTACCTGCAGTTTCTTAGACAGTCGATGCCTAGGCAGGTTGATAAGAAGTCCGGGGGTCTCCGAGGAGAGATGGATCTGGGGTTCTCGAGGAGGAGATAGGGGTCTGGAATTCTCAAAAAGAAGGAAAGGACAAGCTTTTTTTTTTTTTTTTTTTTCTCTACATTCCTTAGTCTTAGTCACATAAAACATTTTTTTTCTTTAAGCCTGAAACTGATAATTACATGACAAACAACTCAGTTTAAACTCTGTACTAGGGATTATATAACAACAATGTATCCTGCTTGAGGACAGTTTCTCCTTCCTGAAAACCTTCTGACTAATCTTGATGTTTTAGAAAGTATTTTATGGGGGCTGGTCTGGTAAGATCTTTCTATTGTTAAATTCTAATCCTGTTATCCTAAAATGTAACTTGTGGGAGTGGGTCTAGTAAAATTTTCACAAACTTGAGACATTCTTTTGATTTATTGTAATAATTAATTAAAAAGTATGTAACTCCCTTGCTAACACTAGCAAGGGGGGCAGTCTCTGTCCCCCTTCTGATGTCTATGTCAGAAGCTTTCTCTGTCCCTTTTGATACTTTAATAAAACTCTGCTATACAAAAGCTCTTGAGGGATCAAGCCTGGTCCCTGGTCCCAAAGCTAAATCTTCTTCTTTGGAGATCACTGTAAGCTACCATTTCTTTCTGGCTATCAGTCTCTACTAAAGCTGGCCCTCATAATCCATGGGCTTCAATTCAGTAATGCTTATTATCATAGTGCTTACAAGGAAAATTCTTTGGGTCTATCTCTTTATTTTATCAGACTTCCTGGCTATTGAACCACAAGAAAGAAGCTATATTCTTACAGAGACAAAACTGGAGAGGGTAAAGGTATTAATTAAAAAGTCTATCTTACTTAATGCTTAAAAATGTGAGTATTCCCCATTTCTCAGAAAACTGAGGCTCAAAGAAATGGTTTAAATGATTTTCTTTAATTTTGCTCTGGTAATAACTAATGAAGTTCAGGTTCAAAATGAGTTCTATCTTACTGTAAATTCTCTGCTCTTTCTGCTACATTATTTGTGTAAAACATAAATATTAAGGAAAAAAACCTCTAACATGTAATAAATGTTAAAAAAAAAAAAAAAGACTCCAAATACCTCAAAACCTTGTATCAAAAACTATAACTGGTACTAAAACCTTAAAATTAAATCTTGCTTTTAATGTTCCAGGAAGGAGCCTTTGGCATTATATCATTACTCTTTCCAAATGTAACTAATTTAAAGGTGACATGAATAAAATATTCATTAAAACTACAGTAGCCATTTATCTGTGACCTTTAACAAAGCTGCTATTAACTTTCAATTGACTCACAGTTCTAGATTGATCCTTTACCTAATAAACTAACCATTCCTTTCCAAATGTTCCTGGTAGAGTTTTGATTTACATCCAAAACCTGTCTATAAATATTCCACCTTAGCCAGCTCTGTGCTTCCCTACTTCTTATTTCTTAAATCACCATAATGCTTCAAGCCAATATTATTCCTAGCATTTCAGTAAAGAACATCTCCATTAAGTATAGCTAAAGCGGTCTATTTTAATTACTGGTTTCTTTAATCTAGTTTTCCTTATAGAGAATATCAATGCCAAATGGTTTTTAAAGGATTCAAAAGTGTTCCCAGATGAACTAATTATGCCCTTTTATTTCCATAACTGTTGTAATAGAACCTTCTGAGGAATCTTTCTGAAGGATCTATGTCCCTTGCCTCTTCCTTAAAACTCATTCCAGATCTCTTTCTTACATGCACAAAATATACATTTATTTTTACTGTAAAGTTAAACACTTATCATCTATCTGAACCTAATCTGCTTAAATGCCCAAAGTCTAATTGATTTCAAATTACATTTTAACACATAATAATTAAACTCTCAGAAGAGTCAAAAAGGTACAGATATGATAGCAAAGCTAAAATTCCAAATCCCTTTTATTTAGATCTCTTCCACACCAGTCCATCCTAAAGGAGATCAGTCCTGGGTGTTCATTGAAAGGACTGATGCTGAAGCTGAAACCCAATACTTTGGCCACCTGATGCGATGAACTGACTCACTGGAAAAGACCTTGATGCTGGGAAAGATTGAAGGCAGGAGGAGAAGGGGACAACAGAGGATAATGGTTGGAAGGCATCACAGACTCGACAGACATGAGTTTGAGTAAGCTCAGGGAGTTGGTGATAGGCAAGGAGGCCTGGCGTGCTGCATTTCACGGGATCGCAGAGTTGGACACGACTGAGCGACTGAACTGAACCGATCTGAACTCCCACACATCCCCCTCTCTGTCCTACTTTGCGTCGCATCTGGAGCGAGATTGATCTGTACGGACTCCAGCAGTGGTTTCCCGTGCCCTCCGACCTCTGGTTGGGTTTGGTCCGTAGGGGCCTGGAGACAGACAAGGGGATTCAGGTCAGGGTTTCTGGGTATTTATTTCCAAGCAGGGAAAACTCTCCCTACAGAGTTTTCTTGGCTTGGTTTCTATTATTTGGAAAGAATTATGATGTAAGGCTAAAGGCTTGTTCCTGGAACATTTAAAGCAGAATTTAATTTTAAGGCTTTAGAACCAGATTTAGTTCTCTGATACATGTTTTAGAGTATTTGAAGTCTTCTCTTCCCCCTCAAACTAAGATGACTTCTTCTCAAGGTGGCCTTCTCTATATACCTCTCTTCCTCTGGTTCGGGTAGTAGTTTATTTTTCTCTTTATGTCCAAAAGGTCACAGCAGCTTTAGGGCCACTAATCTTAGGTTATTGCACTATCCTTTGGCTCACTATACCCACAGAGAGTGCCTTTGTAAATAACCTGGCCTTGATTTATTATCATTTAAGTGCACCACTTATTTCCTATTGGGATCCCAAACTATTACATACAGTTTTAAAGGCTAGTGGGTTTTAACTATATATAATTGTACTTTTTTGAAAGTCGGGAGCCAAGATTTGATCACTGTGCATAGTTCTAAATTGGCTCCAGATTTTATAACATTAAGTAACTTCAAAGTACTACTTTGGTTAATTCTATACTTCCAAATTAATATTTCTTACATTGCTGTGATGCTTAAAGTCAGTCTTATTCCTGAAATACTCTTAGATATCTTAGATATCATCACTAAGTGAATTTGAAATTCTCAATTTTATTGAATAACTTTAAAAACTAGCCTTTAATTTATTTTGGCATTCCTGATAAATGAATAAATAAATTTTATTAATTTTTTTTAACAAATTTTACTTCATTTTTTTTTATAAGTGCAAACATACGTTAGTTATGGTACTACACAAGAATTAGAAGTAAACTTGGAAGCTCGGGTTGTATCCTTTCTGAGTTGTTGTCACACTGTGAATTTTCTAGCAATCACAGTATTACTTTTAAGTTCCTCAAGGGCTCAGTTTTTAACCTAAGTGAATAATGATAACTTTGCAGACTTCTGCTTTGGGCACATTCATGCTTATGGCAGGCAATGCATCTTTTGAAAAGAGCTAGAGGATTGGGATGAAATATGACAACCATCTACTTGGAGCTATTTAGGTTAAGATGCTGGAGAAGAAGGAATCACACAGAAACACTGGAAGCCAGGAGACAAACAATCAGCACAATGTTTCAGCCAGAAACAGACTCATACAAATATGCTAACTGATTTATGGTAGAGGCTGTGAAGTAGGAAAAGAATGTTCTTTTCAATAAATGTCCCTAGGAAAGTTAGATAATTATATAGGAGAAAATTTACCTTGGACATGTACTTCACTTCATAACCAAGTGTGAATTCTAGTTGGATCACCAGTCTAGATGTGAAAGAAAAATCAGTAAACTTCTATGAGAAAACCTAGTTGAGCATCTTCATGACCTTGAGATATACAAAGTTTTCTTAAACTGGACACAGAAATACTAGCTATAAAGAAAAAAAAATGTACTGAATTAAAAATGAAGAACTTTTTTTATCAAATGACATAACTGAAATAATGAAAAAAATATGTCACACAGGACAAAATGAAGAACTTTAACAAATCAACAAATCAATTAAAAAAGATCACTCAAAAGAAAAATGTTCAAAAGACTTCAGTGGCACTTACAAAGGAAGATGTATACCTAGTCAATAAATACAGAAGCAACTGCTTGTTAATAATCAGGGAAACAAAAATATAAATGGCAAAACATCATTATTTACTTACACACCAGAATAGCATTAAAATTAACGGATTGATAATACCAAATATTGGCTAGGATGTAGAGCAACTGGAATTTTCTTACACAACTGTGGTGTGTAAATGGTGAAAATATTCTCTTTTTTTTTGAAAATATTCTTGAAATCTATGTGACAATATATAGCAGAGTGGAATGTGCATACAATCTGACACATCAACTCCACTTCTAGATATGTCCAGAGGAAATATGTTTATTTGTTCCTGAAAAGACATTTAATAGAGTGTTCACAGCAGTATTACTTATAAAGGTAAATATAGGAAGTAACCCACATCAATAAACAGTATAGTGTATTAAATTCTCTTGGGGTATTCTTACAATGGATTATCATAAAGCAATGAGAATGAAGGATGTATTAGTATATAGTAATATGATGTGATGTGGTATAAGCTAGGAGAGTGATTAATTTTGCACAAGGAATGACAGAGCGTAATGTGGAGCTTACTGAGATGCTGGTAATATTCTTTACTTTAATGCTAGTTACAGCAGGTGAATAATCATTGATCACTATGTATAATATACTTCAGTCAAAAGGTTTAAATATAAGAAAAAAACATAGTATCTTTCTTCCAGAAAGATGTCAGTACCATGACCGATTTCTCTGTATTAACAGAAAAGCAAAACAAAACAAATAGCAACATGTTACCAATAATCACAGGTAAGCTGTAAACTTGACATATTTCGCTAAGACATATGGATCACATCTAATAGTAATATGACCACTACATTAGACAGAGGATCTTTTAATCATACACCGCTGATGCCTGAGAAATTCTTTAAGAGGAGGAATTTCTTTTGATTCTTTGGATGGCTTCCATCCCTAGAGTCTAGATTTGGAAATTTTTGGAACATGGTTATATTCAATTCCATCCTCCTTTTCTCCATTTCTCTTTACCCAAAGACGTTCAGGAATAAAAATATGAGAGCTTGGGGGTAAGTTCAGAAACTTCAAAAACTCCTTGTTTTTCCTTTATCTTGTCTAAATTTTATGAATGTCTGAGCATTTCCTTTGAGAGTTTAAGGACAAATGTAGCATTGATGTACTTTAAAACTTCATTAGGAGTAAATATACATTGAAAACAATTACTTTGTGACCCAGAGTTTATCAGTGGGCCAGCAATGTCCACTAACAATCAGCAAAATACTCCAGTACCTTGAAAAGAGAAGTTTGAGCATTTCTCAGCCATCCAAGGCCATGGATTTCTCAGAGTCATGCCATTGATACCAAAGGTTTGTTTTCAGACAACTCTGATTTAGGTCATATAAATCTGCTCAAGATGTCGCATTTATGAATAATTGGAAGATTCATAAATTCTGGTTTATTCAGCTGGGTGATTTTCAGTAATAACTGCAAAAAGCATTTTCTTTGCTTTCACTCTTGCCACACCACCACCTTTTCTTAATGTAGTAGCCAGAGAGATTATTTACTGACATGCATACATCTCTCCCATAGTTTTCTTCCAAAGTTGTAATCTCAGTACATTATCATACCGATGAAACCTTATGCTCTAGGCAGCTTCTGTGTAGGCAAATATTTAACAATTGGCTCTCTCAGGGAAGGGAGTCTTGATGTGTAGACTTTGCTGATTTCTAGGTAAACATTACCACTGTAGGTGATGTTAAGCTACCAATGGTTCAACAATAGGCTCACAAAATTTCTGAAATCTGTGCAATAACTTGAGCTGGTTCCAACATACATGAGATCCAGACTACCCTTCTGACCTACTTTCATTTTATTTCCCCCCACATCAGGCTTCTCTCTTGTTACTCTCTAATCCTTACCATATTTTGCCCTTATCATTTTTCACTCTCTGATTTTAGAACATAAGTTTTGTGGAGGCAGAGATTATATACTCAGGACCTTCCTGATGTTCAAGCTGGTTTTAGAAAAGGCAGAGGAACCAGAGATCAAATTGCCAACATCAGCTGGATCATGGAAAAAGAAAGAGAGTTCCAGAAACACATCTATTTCTGCTTTATTGACTATGCCAAAGCCTTTGACTGTGTGGATAACAATAAACTGTGGAAAATTCTGAAAGAGTTGGGCATATCAGACCACCTGATCTGCTTCTTGAGAAATCTGTATGCAGGTCAGGAAGCAACAGTTAGAACTGGACATGGAACAACAGACTGGTTCCAAATAGGAAAAAGAGTACGTTAAGGCTGTATATTGTCACCCTGTTTATTTAACTTATATGCAGAGTACATCATGGGAAATGCTGGACTGGAAGAAACACAAGCTGGAATCAAGATTGTCGGGAGAAATATCAATAACCTCAGATATGCAGATGACACCACCCTTATGGCAGAAAGTGAAGAGGAACTCAAAAGCCTCTTGATGAAAGTGAAAGTGGAGAGTGAAAAAGTTGGCTTAAAGCTCAACATTCAGAAAACGAAGATCATGGCATCTGGTCCCATCACTTCAAGGGAAATAGATGGGGAAACAGTGGAAACAGCGTCAGACTTTATTTTTTTGGGCTTCAAAATCACTGCAGATGGTGACTGCAGCCATGAAATTAAAAGATGCTTACTCCTTGGAAGGAAAGTTATGACCAACCTAGATAGCATATTCAAAACAGAGACATTACTTTGCCAACAAAGGTCTGTCTAGTCAAGGCTATGGTTTTTCCAGTGGTCATGTATGGATGTGAGAGTTGGACTGTGAAGAAGGCTGAGCGCCAAAGAATTGATGCTTTTGAACTGTGGTTTTGGAGAAGACTCATAAGAGTCCCTTGGACTGCAAGGAGATCCAACCAGTCCATTCTGAAGGAGATCAGCCCCGGGATTTCTTTGGAAGGAATGATGGTAAAGCTGAAACTCCAGTACTTTGACCATCTCATGCGAAGAGTTGACTTATTGGAAAAGACTGTGATGCTGGGAGGGATTGGGGGCAGGAGGAGAAGGGGACGACAGAGGATGAGATGGCTGGATGGCATCACTGACTCGATGGACGTGAGTCTGAGTGAACTCCGGGAGTTGGTTATGGACAGGGAGGCCTGGCGTGCTGCGATTCATGGGGTCGCAAAGAGTCGGACACGACTGAGCGACTGATCTGATCTGACCAGTTTTCCCAGCACCACTTGTTAAAGAGATTATCTTTTCTCCATTGTATATTCTTGCCTCCTTTGTCGAAGATAAGGTGACCATAGGTGCATGGAGGGCTGGTACACTGGGATGAGCCAGAGGGATGGGATGGGGAGGGAGGTGGGAGGGTGGTTCAAGATGGGGAGTACATGTACACCCGTGGCAGATTCATGTCAATGTATGGTAAAAACCAATACAATATTGTAAAGTAATTAGCCTCCAAAAAATAAATTAATTAAAAAAATAAATGAAAAGAGGAGGGTTGAAACTGTTCTAAAGCACCTTAAGTATATCCTTATAGACGGTATTTTTAATGTTAAAAAGTAAAATGCTATTAAAATATACTAGTGTTAGTAATGGTATAATGAAGCACATACATTTATATTCTTCTGGTGACAGTGGAAATTAATACAAATTATCTCAAAGAGATTTGTCAAGGTATATCATTGTGACTTGTAAACATTTTTCAACCCAGATTAGGCATTCCCTCCATCCCAATGAGAGAGACTTGTTTGCCTAATTTATGTACAAATACTATTTTATTTTAAAAAAAAACTGGAAATAAATAGAAAGGGTTGGATGTAAAACCTATAATACTTTATCATAATAACATTATGAAGTCAATAATAATGTGTTAATGGCAAAGGAGATATGGTTGATGACCAACATAGGGTATGAATCAATATAAATGCATAGCCTACATTCAGCTAGGGCCACTCTGTCCCTTGGTGATTCAGTTAAGTTTGACTTAAGCCTGTGTCCATTGCTCTGTGGGAGTCCAGAAGCCTTCTGCTTGCTTCCTCTGAGATTCTACATCTTACTTCATTATGCTCTCATCAGCTGTGTTCCATTTGTATCCTGAACCACCTGGACTTACATCGCGTTGCTTTCCCTGGTTCCACAGGAACTCATTTACAGTTAATATTGTATCTTCTCATAGTCTCTGTTGAAGACAGGTGGGCAGGGAGTGCTGGAGAGGAGAAATTATAAACAGGATTTCAAATGATAATGTGATATTCTGCAGTCTCATGGCTCCATCTTCATCATCTCTTCCTTCTTCCTTTCATTTCTTCTCATCCCACCCACTGCCACCTTCTTTAAAAAGTGGGGAAAGAAGAGAAAATCCTTCCTTATTCCCATGCATAGTAAATCTGGCCATACTCAGGAATTTTAATTTTTTTTTTCTTTTCTTATTTTTTTAAATTTACTTTTTTAATTGAAGGATAATTGCTTTATAGAATTTTGTTGTTTTCTGTCAAACCTCAACATGAATCAGCCATAGGTGTACATATTTCCCCTCCCCTACGAACCTCCCTCCCATTTCCCACCCCATCCCAGCCCTCTAGATTGATACAGAGCCCCTGTTTGAGTTTCCTGAGCCATACAGCAAATTCCCATTGGCTATCTACTTTACATATGGTATGTAAGTTTCCATGCTACTCTTTCCATACATCTCACCCTCTCCTCCCGTCTCCCCATGTCCATCAGTCTATTCTCTATGTCTGATTCCCCACTGCTGCCCTGTAAATAAATCTTCAGTATCATTTTTCTAGATTCCACATATATGCTTTAGAATATGATATTTGTCTTTCTCTTTCTGACTCACTTCATTCTGTATAATAGATTCTAGGTTCATCCACCTCATCAGAACTGACTCAAATGCATTTTTATGGCTGAGTAATATTCCATTCTGTATATGTACCACACCTTCTTTATCTATTCATCTGTCCATGGACATCTAGGTTGCTTCCATGTTCTAGCTATTGTAAATAGTGCTGCAATGAACAATGGGATACATGTGTCTTTTTCAACTATGGTTTCCTCAGGGTATATGCCTAGGAATAGAATTGCTGGGCAGTTTTTTAAGGAATCTCCATACCATCTTCCATAGTGGCTGTATCAATTTACATTCCCACCAACAATGCAAGAGTGTTCCCTTTTCTCTACACCCTCTCCAGCGTTTATTGTTTGTAGACTTTTTGATAATGTCCATTCTGACTGGTGTGAGGTGATAGCTCATTGTAGTTTTGACTTGCATTTCTCTATTAATGAGCAATGTGGAGCATCTTTTCATGTGTTTGTTAGACATCTGTATGTCTTCTTTGGAGAAATGTCTGTTTAAGTCTTTTTCCAACTTATTGATTGGGTCATTTGTTTTTTTGATATTGAGTTGTATGAGCTGCTTGTATATTTTGGATATTAATCCTTTGTCAGTTGTTTCATTTGCTATTATTTTCTCCCATTCTGAAGGTTGTCTTTTTACCTTGCTTATAGTTTCCTTTTTTGTGCAAAAGCTTTTAAGTTTAATCAGGTCCCATTTGTTTACTTTTGTTTTTATTTCTGTTACTCTAGAAGGTGCATCATAGATCATAGATCTTGCTATGATTTATGTCATTGAATGTTATGCCTATGTTTTCCTCTAAGAGTTTTATAGTTTCTGGTCTTACATTTAGATCTTTAATCCATTTTGAGTTTATCTTTGTGTATTGTGTTAGGAAGTGTTCTAATTTCATTCTTTTACATGTAGCTGTCCAGTTTTCCCAGCACCATTTATTGAAGAGGCTGTCTTTACCCCCATTGTATATTGCTTCCTTTGTCAAAAATAAGGTATCCATAGGTGCATGGGTTTATTTCTGGGCTTTCTGTCTTATACCATTGATCTATATGTCTGTTTTGTGCCAGTACCATACTGTCTTGGTGACTGTAGCTTTGTATTATAACCTGAAGTTAGGAAGGTTGATTCCTCCAGTTCCTACTATTCTTCTTTCTCAAGACTTCTTGAGTCTTTTGTGTTTCCATATGAATTGTGAAATTTTTTTTCCTAGTTCTTTGAAAAATGCCATAGGTAATTTGATAGAAATCACATTGAATCTGTAGATTGCATTTTTTAATATAGTCATTTTCACAGTTGATTCTTCCTACTCAGGAACATGGAATATCTCTCCATCTGTTTGTGTCATCTTTGATTTTTTTCATCAGTGTCTTATAATTTTCTGTGTACAGTTCTTTTATCTCCTTAGGTAAGTAAGTTTATTCCTAGATATTTAATTCTTTTTGTTGCAATGGTGAATGGGATTGATTCCTTAATTTCTCTTTCTAATTTTTTCATTGTTAGTATATAGAAATGCAAATGATATCTGTGTATTGATTTTGTATCCTGCAACATTGCTAAATTCATTGATTAGCTCTAGTAATTTTCTGATACTTTCTTTAGAGCTTTCTATGTATAGTATTATGTCTTCTGCCAACAGTGAGAGCTTTACTTCTTTTCTGATATGGATTCCTTTTATTTCTTTTTCTTCTCTGATTGCTATAGCTAGGACTTCCAGAACTATGTTGAATAGTAGTGGTGAAAGTGGGCACCATTGTCTTGTTCCTGATCTTATGGGGGATGCTTTCAGTTTTTTACCACTGAAAATAATGTTTGCTGTAGGCTTATCATATATAGCATCTTTTGAAAAGTTTTAATCATAAATGGGTGTTGAATTTTGTCAAAGGCTTTTTCTGCATCTAATGCGATGATCATATGGTTTTTATATTTCAACTTGTTAATATGGTGTATCACATTGACTGATTTGTGTATATTGAGGAATCCTTGCATTCCTGGAATAAACCCAACTTGACCATGGTGTATGAGCTTTTTGATGTGTTTCTGAATTCTGTTTGATAAAATTTTATTGAGGATTTTTGCATCTGTGTTCATCAGTGATATTGGCCTGTAGTTTTATTTTTCTGTGTTGTCTTTATTTGGTTTTGGTATCAGGGTGATGGTGGCCTTGTAGAATGATTTTGAAAGTGTTCCTTCCTCTGCAGTTTTTGGAAAGAATTTTAGAAAGATAGGCATTAGCTCTTCTCTAAATGTTTGATAGAATTCTGTGAAGCCATATGGTCCTGGGCTTTTGTTTTTTGGGAGATTTTTGACCACAGCTTCAATTTCAGTGCTTATAATTGTGTTGTTCATAATTTCTATTTCTTCCTGGTTCAGTCTTGGAAGATTAAACTTTTCTAAGAATCTTCCATTTCTTCCAGGTTATCCATTTTATTGCCATGTAGTTGTTCATAATAGTCTCTTATAATCCTTTATATTTCTACATTGTCTGTTGTGACCTCTTCTTTTTCATTTCTAACTATGTTGATTTGATTCTTCTCTCTCTTTTTTTTTCTTGATGAGTCCGGCTAAAGTCTTGTCAATTTTGTTTATCTTCTCAAAGAACTAGCTTTTAGTTTTATTAATCTTTACTATTGTTTCTTTCATTTCTTTTTCATTTATTTCTGCTTGCATCTTTATGTTTTCTTTCCTTGTACTAATTTTTTTTTTGTTGTTGTTCTTCTTTTCCAGTTGTTTTAGGTGTAAAGTTAGGTTGTCTATTTGATGTTTTTCTTGTTTCTTGAGGTAGGATTGTATTGCTATAAGCTTCCCTCTTAGAACTGCTTTTTCTGCATTCCATAGATTTTGAGTTGTCGTGTTTTCATTGTCATTTGTTTCTAGAAATTATTTGATTTCCCTTTTGATTTCTTCAGTAACCTGTTGGTTATAGAAATGTGTTGTTTAATACCCATGTGTTTGTGTTTCTTACAGTTTTTTTTTTTTTTTTTTTGTAATTGATATCTAGTCTCATAGCATTGTGGTTGGAGAAGATGCTTGATATGATTTCATTTATTTATTTATTTAATTTTCTTTTTGTTTTTTTTTTTTTTACTTTACAATATTGTATTGCTTTTGCAATTTTCTTAAATTTACTGAGGTTTGATTTGTGACGCAAGATGTGATCTATCCTAGAGAATGTTCCATGTGCAGTTGAGAAGTGTATTCATCTGCATTTGGATGGAATGTCCTGAAGATATCGATGAGATCTATCTCATCTAATGTATCATTTAAGACTTGTGTTTCCTTATTAATCTTCTGTTTTGATGATCTGTGCATTGGTGTGAGTGGGGTCATACTCAGGCCTCTTAATCTCAATTGAATAAGATAAAAACTTTCCTCTCAATAAACACAGTCTGTTTCTGCAAGTTTTTCTGATCTAACTATTGTTCTCAATTGAATTAATTATAGATTTATTTCTGTTTGATGTAAACAGATCTATTTATCGATACTTAACTCTTTTGCTGTCTCTTCCTCCTTTTCTGAGACCCCTTGTGCTGTTATTTGTCAGCATATTTGTAGCTGATTTAATCTGCTGGGCAAATGCTCCTTTCCTTTCCCACTGTTTTGCTTATATTTTCTCCCTCTAGAAGGATGATGTCTATATAAAATAAGACTGTTCTTTAAGGGTAGAGGTTGCTCTAAGTCTGTGTTAGAGTCTCCTAAATATTTGAAAATTCAATCTGTAGAAAAAATAAGATCTATAAATATGATATATATATAATAAGATATAAGATATATATATCTAATTTTTTATATTATATTATAGATAAATCAAAGTCTCAGCGGGAACACATCATTAGTGATTTTTATGTTTTATTTATTATATTTTTCTAATATATGCATGTGTATATACATATACATATTTTGATCTAAAGATAACAAATCTATTAGCTGCATAAAATGAAGGATATTTTATCATAGAGTTATATACACATAGTGTTAGAATGTTGATAGATATATTAATATTCTGATGATTATTTAGAATAATTGTGTATTCTTTTTTAAATTCAGAAGTATCCTTGCTCAGAAATAAGTATTTATTCTTTTGAAACCTAGGAACCTTCACTAAACAGAAAGAGTAAAACTTAAGTTCCAAACACCTTGGCATGTTCCAAGATGGAATGCAAATAGCAAGGTAAGTTCCAAGGTAATTTTCACATTCTCAAGTGAATGTATTATTTTCTTGATCTTTTTGTTATGAAATCTTTCTGCAGCTGAATATCTTATGGAAAGAAATTATGCTAAGCTTTCAGCTCGCTGCTTTGGTGGCATAATGTTGCAAGTCTTTTCTAAGCCAAACCACCCATAGTATGCTGTATCACTACACATTAGGTGTCATTAAATATCTATTTCACTTATCACAAATTTCGACATGTCTGCAGTAAATCGAAGACCTGGTTTAAAATTGCTCAATACGGGGCTGTCACTTAGTATTAGACCAGGGAAAAGGTGATATGCTGGCATGTAAAGACCTTAAAAAACAATTTTCATCTGTTATTAACAAAACAAAAATTGGCTTTCATGTTGTGAATTTTAATGGAGAAAGAAATTATGTAGACTTTGTTTCAAAAAGGCGTTTGTGGAACTACTGAGTTCATTCCTATTTTTTCCTACATACTTTCATTTGTCAACTCTCAGTATCAATCTAAGAAAAAATTTTGTAACGGATATAAATGGTAAATAAACCAAGTCCAAATACTCTAGTTTAATTTTCACAGGATACCTGCAGGAAGTAAGGAGGCTGAATGGTAGGAGAATACAGTTAGGTGCATCCTGTTGAAACTCAATATGCTAAATTCTAAATGCACCTTGTTTAGACTCTACACATCATTCTTCCATGACAATGGTCAGAAATGCTTAAAAAGATTTGTCTCAGTTTTTCTACAGGTATTTCAGCTGTCAGGTTGACAACTAGAAGAGTGCTATTAACAAAGGGATGTAACTATTAAATTACTCTCTTTTCTTTTTGATCACCCCATATTAATTTCTGCCAACTGTTTCTAAATTACACAACCAAAACGCCCCCACTTTTTTTTCATTATGATCTGTATACATTAAGCTAGAAATTCCCCACTACTTCAAACATTCCCCTCACTCAGCTCCATTCAAGGAAACATTATCTTACCAGCCTCAAATTAAGGCCTATTACTTACAGGATATCTGCCCCATCCTCAGATGATACTCTGCACTTCTATTACCAAGACTGTTTCCTTAAGTGTAAATGTTATCAACATATAAACATATATGTATACATATAGATTTATGTATTTATATGTGTGTACATGTATGTACACACAAGTGTGGGTAAAGTTTTTTTTTTCCATTAAATATTTTAGTGTTTTTTAATGGTAGGGATTGCACTATATATATATATATATATTTTTTTTTTTTTGGCATTTCTTCAGTACCCTTTAAAATTGGAAAGGGTATTATAAATACCTAACCACTGATTCAGCATGAACCTGGACCCATCAGATCCATGCTGTATGAACAAGTTTAATGTCAGATCTACTATAAGTTACTTATATATTGTTTGGCTAAATATAATAATAGTAAAACAAGGAAAAAAGTAGTAAGAATTTCACAAATATGTACCATCAGACTATAATTCAATAAACTTTTACATCTAATAAAATTTCAAACACATAGACCTCTTTCTTTTTTTAAATTAATTAATTAATTTATTATTTTTTTTTCATAGACCTCTTTCTAACATAGAAGACATGGTCAAGTTTCTTGGGAGGCAAATCATTTCCATAGAATTATTTGAAATCTGAGCTGGCATCTCTGGTATTAACATAAATCACAGGCCATCAATATGTATTTATGTATTTATCTGGTTTATCAAAAAGCACAAACAACAATTATATGTCTGCTTTGTGCCTGGGACAGTGCTGAAGATTAGGAGGGATATGTGATCTACGATTCAAGGGGTTATGGAAATTCCCATAAGTGATGTCCTGCTGTTTGAACAAGACAACTGAAAAGAAAATCCACAGCCAAGAAATACTACAATTCAGCAGTAAATACCCCATAATCAATTATATTAGCAAACTAAAGTCATAGTGTTTTGGGTAACTTTTGTTTCTCATACAAAAGTTAAATGTGCTGTTGTCTCCCTCTCTCTCTCTCTCTCTCTCTCGCTCTCTCGCTCTCTCTCGCTCTCGCTCTCTCTTTAACTGAGCAGCAGTGACAATTTATGGATTCAGTAATTTCTCACATTCTGCTTGAAAAATGTTTCTTTATCCAAAGGTTAACTCCTTTCGGAGTACAGACCCCTAAATTTTCTCAGTTGCTCTATTAGTCGGTACAACTAGATTCACTAGACTCATAAATCCATCAATTTTCTAGTCTATAACAGTGTAATCCCTGAAATCTCAGAGATATAAATGGAATTGCTAATTTTCTTTTTTTTTTTTTTTTTTTTTTTTTTTTTTTTTTTTTTTTCATTGTTAAATTCTTTATTGAATTTGTTACAATATTGCTTCTGTTTATTTTATTTTTTTTTTTTTTTAAAGTATTATCATTTATTTTATTTATTTTTTTTTTTAATTTTATTTTATTTTTAAACTTTACATAACTGTATTAGATTTGCCAAATATCAAAATGAATCCGCCACAGGTTTACATATGTTCCCCATCCTGAACTCTCCTCCCTCCTCCATCTACAGAAACAGGTAATAGTGTCATGGGCCCCCAGTTCCAATCATTTTAGCTATAATAAATGGTACAACAGGGACTTGCTTTAGGTCATAAAATTTACTGACCAGGACACAAATTTTAACCCACAAAGTATTTTATAAGTTTTCTCCTTTTTTCCTACTTTAAAGTATGAATTCCAAGAATGATTTCCCACTTTAAACTGATTATAGATAGAAAAGGTGAAAAAAAAAAACGAAGAATTTTTTGAGATTAGTATTTTTTATTGAGAAAAGACAACATAAGTAACAGAGACAACATAAGTATTTCAAACATATACAATAGTACATATGTTGGTTACTTAAAATTTAAGTGCTTTGGAAAACATGAAATTGCTATTTATATTCTCATATTTTACAAATAATACATCATACAACAGAAATGTGTTTTTCTAATGGATGATAAACATGCTTCTGAAACAAATTCTCTAAGTATAAATTAAAATTTAATTTTCTTAAATAATTGCAACCGATTTCTATATTCTTTAAAAGCAGAAGTATGTACTTTCACTGGGTGTTTTTATTTTTCCTTTCTGAGAGTTTTACCAGTATTTCTAAAATACTTATTTGCCCAAGATAACTATCATTCATCCATACATTAAAATGAATTACGAGTATTGCTTTCAATGTATTGCAAAGGATTTTTTCTGACTCTTCAATTGAATATGGAATGACCTCTGAAATAATATGATTGTAATCACCTTTTAAACAAACTTAAGGAATTGGTAAAAAGGAAACAATCAAGAGTACCTTAAATGTAACATTTCAGTAAAAATAATTGTGTAAAGTATAAGTTGAGAGGGTCACTCTAAATGAAAGCTTATTCTATTGAAATCTTTAAAGTCTTTGAGTTTCACACTTTGGGATTTCCTGGGCTAAGGTAAAAGTAGATGGGAGACAGCAGGAATGAATTAGCTGTGTTTTTTGCTATATTTTTATAATCAAAGCCAGAAGAAATAGAGCAGTTGAGATGCTGAATCAGTATTCCGTCATTTATCTATTTTTACCAGAAATGCACACACAAATCAGGTCCTGGTCAGCCAAATGTATATCTGGCATCATTCCTGTTTCTTTTGTGGACAGCTTATGGTAATATTCATGCTGTTTCTCTACTTTTATAAAGTGCACATATTCTTTCTTACTATGTGGCCAAGATGAGTTGTTAATAGATGCTAAGTAAGCCATATAAAGGAAGTGTAGTATGCAGTTACATGGAAATAGGTCTTACATGATTGGTTCTAGTATAAATAAACAATTAAGGAGAGAGCTCTGTGATAGTTGGGATTCTCAAAGAGAAATCTTTAAAAATAAAAGCATTTAAAATTTTATTATTATATTATATATATATTACTTTCTATTTATTATAAACAAGGGTTCTAGTAATCTTGACAAGAAGATTGGTTTTAATGGTCAGTACCCTTATGAAAATTAAATGTTATATTGCACAGCGGAATCTATGATGAAACCACAGGATGGATCACAACATGTTGAGAAATATGTGAACATACTTTTAAATCCCCCATGAGTATTTGTTAATAGCACATATGATTTTGAGAAATATATTCTGAACAGCAACCCGAGTATATCATATTGAAGACATTGAAGAGAGGCAGTATACCTTCCTCTGATTAGCTCATGGAAAATAGGATTGAAATTTCTAGGGTCAAAATTGTTACTACCATCTCTGACTTTGCCTCTAATAACTGTGCTATAACTATTAGAATTTGTCAGACTAAGTAATATCATATTGACCTTTGGAGTAATAAAGCATTATTTACTCATTCTGGTAGAGATGCTATGTTGGATACAGGAATTTCTTTTTGACTTAACAGGACCTTGTGTGTGATAATCACTACCTGAACCTTTCATGTATATGAATTATTCATTCTTTTATTATTATACAGTCATTTATCTCTGGCTCAGACTGTAAAGAGGCTGCCTGCAATGCAGGAGACCCAGGTTCAATCCCTGGGTTGGGAAGATCCCCTGGAAAAGGGAATGGCAACCACTCTAGTATTCTTGCCTGGAGAATTCCATGGACAGAGGATCCTGGTAGGCTACAGTCCATGGGGTCGCAAAAAGTCAGACACAACTGAGTGACTTGCACTAGTCATTTATCTAGTTATGTATTCACATAATCTTATTCCATAAGCCATTTGAATAGCATATAGGGAATATGATTTGAATTCTGAATTGGAACTTGGTAAAGTGATTCCACTATGGTCTGCTTTTTGGAAAGCCCTGCCAGACAATGCAGAGGAAAAGGGAGCAATTTTAGCCATACAGATGTGTTGTTTCAGTGGTGCCAAATGCCTACTAGGAAGCTAAACATCAGGATGCTTGAATTAAAATTTTCTCTTTTCAGCAGATTTTTTTATTTGAACAGACATTGTGTCAATGAAAAGCCTTTGCCTATTTGTTTAAACTCCTGGGATATATGAATGCAGATATGTGAGGCCAAATTGACAGCAGCATATTTAAATCAGTGTTCCTGCCTTGACCCCTTTTAAAAACTATAAAGACCTTCCGGCAGAATCATAGAAAATGCACTCAATTGAATGGACCAACATAAAAAGAATTCATTCTAAAGGACCTAATTCTCAGGTTTCTCATTTTCAGACAGGTTATTTTCTTTGAATTATCATTTTAATTCTTGGATTAGTGACAAAAAGAATGTAGTATATGAAAAGATAGTCTGGTAATTATAGGCTTCCCTACAGACTGAAACAGTGTATCACATTGTACATACAAAAACATGAAAATGCTTGCAATATTATTATTTTATATTGAGAAACAATTTAATTATTTAGAATGTGGTTTTATTTTTCATATGAAGCCAATCATATTCTATTATTAAAAGCTGTTGCCATGGTTTCTGGTTTAGAAAATTGTATTTACTGTATTATGGCAGTGTATTGGATGTTTTGCTTTCACATTAAAAAGAAAAAAAGATCGAATAAAATGAAAGTTTCCCAATAAATTAAATTGTGTCACACAAATGTATTTATGATTAGAGCTCATTAAAAACATTATATTGGTCCAGTTGACATTTTGAAAATTTTCAAGTTATTATAGAAGTCAGCCCCTCTTACTTCATGTTTCCTCAAGTTAGGTTGGCATCATTTTTCACATTGAATTGTTTAGATTTAAGCTGAAAACACATTCCAGGTGTCATGGCAATATAGAGTCTGCAGGGAGAGAAGCCTCTTGACTGTGCCTCAGTTCAGAACAAAGGGAGGAAGGTATGAGAGAGGGAAGTAAACTCTAGAAAACAAAGACAATTTGATACATTAGTGAGGTGAAGTCACTCAGCCGTGTCCAACTCTTTGCGACCCCATGGACTGTAGCCTATCAGGCTCCTCGTCTATGGGATCTTCCAGGCAAGAGCGCTGGAGTGGATTGCCATTTCCTTCTCCAGGGGATCTTCCTGACCCAGGAATCGAACCCAGGTCTCCTGCATTGCAGGCAGACGCTTTACCATCTGAGCTACTAGGGAAGCCCGATTTGATACATTGGGGCACTTTAATTTTCTTCAACATTTCTTCCCTTGGCCTCTAATGCCTTATTGCTTTCCTATGTACCTTCCATCTGTCTAGCAAATTCATCATGATAGTATACCATTTCATCCAACTTAAATTACTGCCTAGTTCACATACAAGCCTCAGGACAATGCTGCATAGCAAATTTGATGTACCCACTTAAGGGCCAGGGAAAATGCCTCTAAGAGAAGCTGAAGCAACCTGCCCAGGTCAGGGTTGGTGGTGGTGGAGCTCTGCCTGGAATTGGGACCATGGAGTCCTTTTCCAACATACTGTCCATTTGGCCCAGTGCCTGTCCTTCCACAGTGCTGTGCTCAGGTTGGATGCTCAACTAGTTCAAACATGAATTGACCTTTGTTAACGACAGAGGATGAGATGGCTGGATGGCATCACCGACTCAATGGACCTGAGTTTGAGTGAACTCCGGGAGTTGGTGATGGACAGGGAGGCCTGGTGTGCTGCGATTCATGGGGTCGCAAAGAGTCAGACACGACTGAGTGACTGAACTGAACTGAACTGAAATCATGTTTTGAATCCTCTGTTCTTTTCCTCATATTTTAAGAACATCTGCTTCCTCAATAAGGAGATTCTCAATACTGAGGGCTGAATGTGACTGATGTTGAGGACATACCCCGAGAGTGAGCAACAATCACACTGAGGACGGAGGCACTCAAAGCTGGAAAGAAATCTGGCTTTTTTCTTATTTTACAATGTTTCTAAAGACAGTGTTATTAAAAATAAAAGCCAGACTGCAAGATTTATTCTTTTTTTTTTTTTCTTTTTTTAAATTTTATTTTATTTTTAAACTTAACATAACTGTATTAGATTTGCCAAATATCAAAATGAATCCGCCACAGGTATACTGAGATACATAGCAAAGTCGTATATTTTCTGTTTACTCAAGCAAAGTCTTGAGTTTCACCACTGCTCCAGAGGACAAGCAGGGGAAAAACCTTTCCTGAGTACTTACTATGTAACCACAACACTTTTACTGATAAAAAGACCAAAAGGCTCAGAGAAGTTAACATTATGTTTGGAGGTTAATAACAGGATTTTATAAGTATTAACCATGTACAGTGCTAACAGGGATTAACTCATTTTTTTTTATAACAGCTGTAAAAAAGAAATAATATCCATTTCTCTGTTTTTCAGATTAAAAAAGCCAAAGTTTAGAGTTGTTAAGTAGCTTTTCCAAAGCCCAAGTTGAAGAACTGAAATTAGTCAGTTCAGTGATACTGTCTTCTGCTGAGAATATGAACAACAACAACAACAACATTGGACTGTGTAAGCTCCTTTAACAGCACTGGGATGTCAGGAAGTGAAGAAGTGAAGTGAAGTGAAGTCGCTCAGTCGTGTCCAACTCTTTGCGACCCCATGGACTATAGCCTATCAGGCTCCTCTGTCCATGGGATTTTCTAGGCAAGAGTACGGAGTGGGTTGCCATTGCCTTCTCCAGGGGATCTTCCCTACCCAGGGATTGAACCCAGGTCTCCCACATTGTGGGCAGATGCTTTATCCTCTAAGCCACTAGGGAAGCCCGGGATGTCAGAAAAGGAGAAACAACTTGCTAGGCAAAATTGCTACTCCGAGACAATGGAGTTTGCTAGAGCCTTCATCTTACCTTCTCCTCTTTCTGGTGATACAACTAACACTGAGTAATTTCATGTCATAAGACGCTTTCCTTTTCTGAGCTATCCCTATGTTGCTGTAAGACAAGTGGTCTAAGATAGTAAAGAGTCCTCCTGCAATGCAGCAGACCCAGGTTCGATCCCTGGGCTGGGAAGATCTTCTGGAGAAGGGCATGACAACCCACTCCAGTATTCTTGGCTGCAGAATCCCAAAGATAGAGGAGCCTGGCAGACTACAGTCCATGGAGTCTCAAAGAGTCGGACACAACTGAGCCACTAACACTTTCACTTCAAGGCATGTGGTAAAGTCTGGAAAACATTTCCCAGTCTGATGGACAGTGGTAAGGCATTTCTCTCAGCAATGTCTTAGTATCTGCAACTGATTGTTAGCACCTTAAGTGAAGAGGAAGCAGAGAAAGTCAAGGACTCAGATCAGGCAATGTACTATTTAGAAAATGCACCTTAGAAGAATATATGCTGGAAAAAGAAATAATGCTTTCTGAATTATCTATAATTTTGAAGTATCTTTGGAAATTTTAGTGACTTATGAATTAGAAATATATCCAGATTTGTTTTGTACCTCAGTGCCTAAAGAAAAAGTCAACAAAAAGTTGAAAATATTGCCAGATTTCTCCTTCAACATCAAATACACATGTTTAAAGATACACATGTATACTAAATATATAAAATTTATGTATACATAATTTAAAAATTTGAAAATTTCCTAGCACAGAAGCATGCTGATTAACAAGCAAGCTATGGGTTTTTACAAATAAAAGTATAATATTTGAAATGCAAATTTATTATTTTGAGAAGCCATGAATAAAAGGACAACCTAGATAATTATTTCCTGAGTAACTGAATGAACTATATTAAAATATTAAAACATGAAAGACACACAATAAAAATAAAATAGATATAAGAAAACTCATTAATCCAGTGGCATTTTGAAAATTCCATTTTCAACACTGGGCAGGAGAAATGATGCCAATATAGTCTTTAACATTTATTATGCTCTTCATAGAAGTATGTTTTCTAGTTCTACCAACTCTATTTGCATGATGAGATCAAGAGAGCAAAAGACAATTAGAGCCTGAAATCTTTGTAGTTTCATAGAATAAAAGAAGATGAAAATAGTTGTAAGTTTTCAATGATGTATTTTAATGAGAGCATTAAAACCCACAAGGATGCAATTGAGCTTAACCATGAAAATATGAAGGTTTCTGTCACGTTTGTGGATCCTCAGTTTAACAAAATTAATTAAAGTATTTTCCCTACAGTGAATATGTGTTTTGAGCATCCTTTGGGTTTCCTTTTCTCAGTATTTCATCTTGCTTTGGCTTATTTCAGAAGGAAATAATTCATGGCTCAGGCTCAGGTGTATTGGGGTCCTCTGTCAGAAGTAAAGGGCTGTCTCAAGAGGTGGGTTTAAAATATGACCTTGAAGAGTGATCCTGCAATTAAGACTTTCTCCTCACTTAACAACATTACTGATACCCATCTTGTGAACAGCAAAGGAATATGATTTATACAGCGATTGGAAGCATGTTCAGTCCCTAGCTCTACTATTTTCAAAGTTTTCCATTTGTATAGACCTTGGTGGTTTTGGGGTGTGAATTGTTTTGTTAAATTTATAATTTTGTGTCCAAGGGGGGAAAATGTCAGTGTCGGGTAACCACAGGAAAACTTAGATCTCAGAAAATAACTGAAATCCTTTTGAGTCACATGTGGTTTGAATTTCAGGGTAAAAATGTTGAGTTTAAAGTTACAAATAATGTTTTGTGTCAGTCCTTCAGGAGGAAATTATTTAGGCACTGATATTGGGGAAAATGATTATTAAGCAAATATACAGAGCATTTCAGCACTGAAATAAAGATACAGCTATTCAAAATTGTCAGAGGAAAGGCTGTTTCCAATCTGTCACCTTCACTGTACCCTGCTTCTATGTTTGAAAATATTTTACACACTGAGTTTCACTTCTTCAACAGTTGTTACATCTCCTCCATCCTTTTCTCAGCATGGAATCTGACTCAATCTCAAAGTTAATATCTTTCAGATGAAAATATCTCTCTCACAGATATCAAATAAATTTCCAATGTGAAATTGACACCCGAAGTTTTATTTAAAGAAGGAAGAAACTGTACTGGAATTTCCAAAAAGAGTTGACATAGGTATGTGACTTTATACAAAGAAGAAAGTCAGTGAATGAGAAATCTCTTTTGGTTCATCTGCAAGCAAGTTGTCATTTTCATTGGAGCAAGCACGTTAAAGATTAGGAAGAAGAAAATATGCCTTTGTCAAATGTGAATTTTACTGCTATTTTTTTCCCCTGCAAGCCCCTGTAGGGAAAGCATAACCTCAAAGCTCTCTAGAGAGGTTTGGTATGAACAAATTGTACTTTGAGATAAATTTGAATAAAGAACATTTACAAAAATAAAGTGAATTGAACACCTTAAAAAATCTCAATATAAATCTTAATGGTACATTTGAGGAAAAGACAGCTTGCAAATGTGGCATGAAATAAACAGATCATCACTTAGAAACATAACACTCACTAACCCTAGAGACAAAATTGAAGTTCATCCCAAGTACAGGGCCTGGGAGTTTGGCCAAGAAAATTATCTCATGGGGTCTAGGGCTTGATTTGTATTTCACATAATATGAAGTGGCATTCATTACCTTGTAATCGATATGCAGATAAGAAGAAATTATTTATAGCACAATTAACTGGGAAGGAAAGAGTACCATACATGTACATATGGGAGAACGGAGGGTTTCTGACAGGATCATAAACCATAAAGAGACTTTTGACAATGATCGGACCTCTGAGATAACCTGCTGCCTTGGAAATTCATCCAGCTTTATGTATTCTAATATATTTATAATCATCTTTTAGTGTCATTCTTCAAGTATAAACTGGATGTTTATGAATTTTCTATCCCCTGCTCTACAAAAAAACTAACTGAAATCATTTATATTTTTTTGAAACATTGAAAAATGTTTCCAAAATGATCTTAGAATATAAGTTCTATGAGATGTTAATAATCGGTTTGGGGGAGATGATGATTTGAGGAAGGAAATAGGACTCCTCAGAGCCTTTATTATTGAAATATATTTTATAACTCTCCATAAGGAGGGTAAATTATACAGTGTTTCCTGTCTTCTATTTGCAAACCCTATTCCTATTGCAAACCCTTCTTCTTTGGTCTACCTCTTTGAAAAACAACTTAGAAAAAAGAAAGAAAGCTGAAGTGACTGTTTTTCAGGCTTCACAAACATACGCTAGAATATGTCTGCCTTCTGCATCAAACCGGATGTTCTTTACGCAAAGCCTTATCTGCCTTACTTCATCTTGCTTAGCAACACCCTGCATCAGGATTCTATCCTCAACCAGAGTCTTTTCGAGGATGGCGGCCCCTGTTTGGTGAGGAGTCTGTTTGATGAGCTTCCTCTGCAGTTGGCACCAGCACGGCCATGCCCTGCAGACCCTCGCTAAGAACCCCAAGTACCCATCAGCTCACCAGTGTCTGCCCTGGGCTTCCAGATCTCCCAGGACTGGTTTTGCCCACATAACAAATAATTAGAAATTCAGAGCCAATATTCTGGATCATGAACCAGAAAGACAGATAGTTCAAAGAAACTCTTCCAACATGGAGGATTGCTGCACAAGGCTGCTGACAACATCTCATTAACTCTTGACATGCTCCATGTTAGTGTCCCTTATTCCTGCAGTATCCCCCACCTGAAAAACCAATGTTTTCCACATTTTCTTTCCAAATACTTAAAAAAAATGTTTTTTTAAATTGTAGTTGATTTACAACGGTATGTACGTTTCAAGTATATAGCAAAGTGATTTAGTTATAAATATACATATATTCTTTTTCAGATTCTTTTCCATTATAGGTTATTAACAAGGTATTGATGTCATTTCCTGTGCCATACAATAGGTCCTTGTTGCTTATCATTTTATATATATATATATATAAAAATAGTATGAATATGTTAATCCAAAACTCCTAATTTATTCCCCCCATTTCCCCTTTGGTAACCGTAAGTTTGTTTTCTATGTCTGTAAGGCTATTTCTGTTTTATAAAAATGTTCATTTGTATCATGTAAGATTCCACATATAAATGATATCATTTGATATTTTTCTTTCTCTGTCTGACTTAACTTCATTTCATCTGATAACCTCTAGGTCCATCTGTATTGCCACAAATGGCATTATTTCATTCTTTTTTTGGCTGAGTAATATTCCAATTTTTAAAATATACTACATCTTCTTTATACTGACAAAGTCTTCTCTCAGTAGACTTTTACGGTGCTTCCATGTCTTGGCTATTGTAAATGGTGGTGTTGTGAACACTGGGGTACACGTATCTTTTCAAATTAGAGTTTTTGTCTTTTCCAGATACATCCTCAGGAGTGGGATTGCTGGCTCATGAAGTAACCCTATTTTTAGTTTTTTTAAGGACCCTCTCTACTGTTCTCCATAGTAGTTGATCCCCACCAACAGTGTAGGAGGGTTTCCTTTTTCCACACCCTCTCCAGCATTTATTGTAGACTTTTTAATGATGGCCATTCTGACTGGTATAAGATGATACCTCGTTATAGTTTTGAACTAGTTATAGTCACTAATTCTCTAATAATTAGTGACTTTGAGCATCTTTTCATGTGCCTGTTTGGCCATATGAATACCTTATTTGAGAAATGTCTAAGTGCTCTGCCCTTTTTCTTATTGGGTTTCTGTTGTTTGTTTTTTGATATTGAGCTGTTTATGTATTTTGGAAATTAAGTTGCATTGTTTGCAAATATTTTCTTCCATTACACAGGTTGTTTTTATTTTGTTTGTGGTTTCCTTTGCTGTGCAAATGCTTGTTTCATTAGGTCCCATTTGTTTATTTTTGCTTTTATTTCTTTTGCCTTGAGAGATTGAGTTAAGAAAACATTGCTATATGATTTTTGTCAGACAATATTTTGCCTATGTTCTCTTCTAGTGATACCGTAAAGGTATCATGTCTTATATTTAATTCTTTAAGACATTTTGAGTTTATTTTTGTGTATGGTGTGAGGGAATATTCTAACTTCATGTATTTATATGTGTCTGTCCAACTTTCTCAACACCACTTGCTGAAAAAACTGTCTTCAATTGTATATTCTTTCTCCATTGTCAAAAATTAATTGACTGTAGGTGTGTGGGTTTATTTATGGAGTTTCTGTTCCATTCCATTGATCCATATGTCTGTTTTTATGCCAGTATCATGCTCTATTGTTTTCTGTTTTGTCAGTAATGTCTGAAGTCTGGAAGGGTTATGCCTTCAACTTCGTTCTTTTTCCTCAGGATTGCTTTGGCCATTATGGGTCTTTTGTGGTTCCAAACAAATTTTATGATTATTTGTTCTAGTTCTGTGAAAAATGTCATGAGTAATTTGATAGGGACACATTAACTCTGCAGATTGCTTTGGGTAGTATGGTCATTTTAAAAATATTAATTCTTCCAATCCAAGAACATGGTCTATTTTTCCATTTCTTTGAATTATCTTTAATTTCCTTTATCAGTGTTTTATAGTTCTCAGCAAATACTTTTTAAAATCTTTAATAGCAACAATGGAAATGCCCAAAAGTTATGAAATATTTATAACTTTTCATATAAACCTTATGTTTATATTAGAAACTTTTCAAAATGCTTTAGGATACTATATCTTACTTTGAATTAATTTACAAGGGTTTATTAAAATTTTGGGATCTCTAAAAAATTCAAAAGCACAACCACCAGTGTATCCATAACTCCAAATTTACAGTTGTTAAAAATGACATATGTTCTTTCATTTTTTTTAAATAAAAGAAAGTTTTACAGCTAAATGTGAAGTCTTTTTTTTAATCCATGGTCTTATATCCTATGTACATCTTCCATTCTTGGTGGCAAACCTGTCATGAATTTATTATAACTCCTTTTATTTACATAGATTCTGATGCATGAATAGGATTTCATGAAAATATGTGGTATTATTTCATGTGATTTCCACAAACCCCCATGTATAATCATACCATGTTGTATGTACATCATTTTGACACTGGCTGTTTTCTCTCACCATTGTTTATAGCATTCTATTCATATTAGCATAGTTTACTGGTTCTTAATCTCTGTTGTGGCATAGGCCCCTTTTGGTAGCCTTGTGAAGTTAATGATCTCCTTTTTGGGGAACATTTGCAATTTTCTTTAATAAAATTCATAGGATTACAAAGGAACTCAATTATATTAAAGTATAACTATACAATATATTTTTAAAAACTAATTGTAATATAGCAACACTTATCTTTCTTCATTAATTCATGAAATAATAAGATGTAGTAGTGAATATACACTTCCATAATTTGGAAGAAGTGATGAGAGTAAACAATATTTCTGGATGTCCGTAACAACTATAATGTTCCATGGGAAAAAAAGTCTATAAACTCTAGTTTCAATGGTCTCAAGTATGACTCATGCCACTCTGGTTTGTACTCTACATTTGTAGTAAAAGAAATTGATAAGATTTTAGTTACAGCTTAATGATTGTGTGCATCACAATAAACTGTGGAAAATTCTGAAAGAGATGGGAATACCAGACCACCTGACCTGCCTCTTGAGAAACTTATATGCAGGTCAGGAAGCAACAGTTAGAACTGGACATGGAACAACAGACTGGTTCCAAATAGGAAAAGGAGTACGTCAAGGCTGTATATTGTCACTCTGCTTATTTAACTTCTATGCAGAGTACATCATGAGAAACGGTGGGCTGGAAGAAGCACAAGCTGGAATCAAGATTGCCAGGAGAAATATCAATCACCTCAGATATGCAGATGACACCACCCTTATGGCAGAAAGTGAAGAACTAAAAAGCCTCTTGATGAAAGTGAAAGTGGAGAGTGAAAAAGTTGGCTTAAAGCTCAACATTCAGAAAATGAAGTTCATGGCATCTAGTCCCATCACTTCATGGGAAATAGATGGGGAAACAGTGGAAACAGTATCAGACTTGATTTTTCTGGGCTCCAAAATCACTGCAGATGGTGACTGCAGCCATGAAATTAAAAGACGCTTACTCCTTGGATGGAAAGTTATGACCAACCTAGACAGCATATTGAAAAGCAGAGACATTACTTTGCCAACAAAGGTCCGTCTAGTCAAGGTTATGGTTTTTCCAGTGGTTACATATGGATGTGAGAGTTGGACTGTGAGGAAAGCTGAGCGCTGAAGAATTGATGCTTTTGAACTGTGGTTTTGGAGAAGACTCATAAGAGTCCCTTGGACTGCAAGAAGATCCAACCAGTCCATTCTGAAGGAGATCAGCCCTGGGATTTCTTTGGAAGGAATGATGCTAAAGCTGAAACTCCAGTACTTTGGCCACCTCATGCGAAGAGTTGACTCATTGGAAAAGACTCTGATGCTGGGAGGGATTGGGGGCAGGAGGAAAAGGGGACAACAAAGGATGAGATAGCTGGTGGCATCCCTAACTCAATGGACGTGAGTTTGAGTGAACTCAGGGAGTTGGTGATGGACAGGGAGGCCTGGTGTGCTGCAATTTTGGGGTCGCAAAGAGTCAGACACGACTGAGCGACTGAACTGAACTAAATGATGATAAATAAGTAAATTTGTTTTCATTCAAGCTCACGGGCCTCCTGAATTATATATATATCCTTTTTTAATTGAGGTGATAAATACATATTCTTGATTTCTATTTTTTTTTTTAAATTAGTTGCTGATGTCTTCTACCAAGTTGATATCTGATTTCTTTTCTTGCAGTGTTTATAGAATCTTTTGATCAAGAATTAAAAATTTTTGATTTAGTTAAATGTGTTAAGGAAAACTGGCCCACTGCAGTTCATGGGGTCACAAAGAGTCAGACACGACTTAGCAACTGAACAACAAACTTTGGGCACTTTGTGCATTGTTTGAAGTAGGAAATTTTATTACATTTTGTTCCAATAATTTAAAATCGCATTTCTCACTTTTAGGCTTGTAATGAACCTGAACATTTTAAAATGTATTTTGGATAGGATTTAGTTTCTTTTCTGTAGTATTTTAGTTGATCTTTACAATAAAGGCAATATTTTGGTAATATTTTTATCCTCTTTCAAGAAGTTATCTTTCATAATCCTCATAACATCCATGCTAAATGCTCCCTTTAACAAGTATCTTTATCTTTCTAAATATCTATCCCATTTGTATACACTCTTACTTTTTTCCCTAATTTTTCTTATTCTCAAGAATTCATTTGTTGCCTCAAAAGAGGACAAGCATTTGCGGACAGATATAGTGTGGTTTATTTATTTATTTTTTTCAATAGACTCTAGCAGAGTGTTTGGCCAAATGATTGAAATTAATGCATTGTAATGTGATTTGTTTCCAAACTCTCCAATTTTAATATAAATTTAGAAAAAAATGTGTCATTTATGTAAGAATTTATCCTTTAAAATAGAATTTTTTTCCCTTTTCTAATTTGTGTTTCTGCATATGATCCACTCTCGTTTTCTCTATTCCTTATTCCGATGTAAGATATTCCTCTAAAATAGTAACAGTGATTTCCATAAGCCACACACAGACACCAGATCCTTCTCAAGAGTACAAGAAAGGGAAAATTTCTCTTTAAGAGGGAAAGTGGAGGGAAGGCACCCCTAAGGCCTCCACAGTCCAGCTGCACCATCTCTGGGTCCGTGTTCTTCATGCTATCAGAACGTGCAGGGAATAAATGGCTTTGAGGACCCTCAGGGACAAGAGCTTTCTAGTCTTATGTAATCCTGTCATGCCCTTCTCCTCTTCTACTCAATTAGGATTTCTTCTGCTTTCCTAGGTTAAAATTCTGTGATTATGTGAAAGTCAAAGAAACTCCTTCTACCTAAAAATAATTCAACAGCCATGACGGTATAGAGATTGTATTAACCTAAGTATTATAATCTGGAGCTGTTGTCACTAAAAGCAATAGCACGTTGTATTTCTATTCATTCCCTTAATCAGAAAATTATGCTTTTTTTCCCAACACATTTTCACTTTTCAGTTTGAAGTAATTTTAAACTTATAGAAAGTTTGCAAAAATAGTACAGTGGGTCCCTGCATAACTTTTACCCAGTTTCCACTAATATTTATATTTCTGTAATGCAAACACAGTGATAAAAACTAAGAAACTAGCATTGTAACAATGTTATTAATTTATTAAAGACACTTCATCTTTCACCAGTTTTCCACTATGTCCTTTCTCTATTCTGGGATGCAATATAAGACACCACATTGCATTTTTTGTTGTCTCTTTAATACCTGCCAGTCAGTGACAGTTCACCTGTTTGTCTTTCATGACCTTGGCATTTTTGAATAGTACTAGTTAGTTATTTTTGTATACTGTCACTCATTTTGAGTTTGTCTGATTTTTTAAATAATTTTATTTATTTATTTTTTTCATTTTTGGCTGTATTCAGTCTTCAGTGCTTCACGGGCTATTCTTTAGTTGTAGAGAGTAAGGGCTATTCTCCAGTTGTGGTGCATGGGCTTGTCATCGTGCTGACTTCTCTTGCCGTGGACCACAGGTTCTAGGTGTGTGGGCTTCAGTAGTTTTGGCACATGGACTTAGTATTTGCAGCTCCCAGTCTCTAGAGAGCAGGCTTAATAGTTATGGTGCATGGACTTAGTTGCTCTGTGGCATGTGGAATCTTCCCTGACCAGGAATTGAACTTGTGTCTCCTGCATTGGCAGTCAGATTCTTTACTGCTGAGCCACCTGGGGATGGCTGCTTCCCACAGTGTATCTTATCAAAGAGTTAAATTATCTCCTTATGTTTTTTACTGGTGATGTTAACTTTGATCAGTTGGTTAAGGTAGTGTCTGCTAGGTTTCTCTATGTTAATATTTTTCTATTTGAAATTAACAAGTATCTTAGGGGAAATACTTTGCAACCCTGTTGCACTGCTGTTTCTCCTTAAATTTTTGATCATGAATTTCAGCTTCCATTGATGAGTCTTTCCTGCAACTGTTATTATGGTATTCTACTGGTGATTTTCTGTTTCCCTCATTTATTCTACATTTATTTAATTATTCAGCATGGACTCATTCATGACTTTAAAAATTTTGTTCTATGGGTTATAATCCAATACTATCATGACTTATTCTGTGCTTCAAATAGTCCAGCTTTGACCATTGGGAGCTCTTTCTGATTGGCTCCTATGCTCTTTTGATATGGCTCCATCATATTTGGAGCGCTTCTTCACTTATTGCTACCAGTTCTCAATGTATCCCTATTTCTTTGTATCAGTGAATGATATCTAAACAGCAGAAGCTAGGCTTTTAATGATTAAAATATCTACAGTGGTTCCTACCTTGACATAGAAATGGTCTTGGCACATTTTATAAGTTGCCAGGTCATAAATAAGATTTGCAGGCCATTGAGTTTCTGTTGTAGCTACTTCATTCTGCTGTTGTTGTACAAAGTCAGCCATAGACAATAGGTAAATGTATGTGTGGGTATGTTCCCATAATACTTTATTTACAAAACTAGGTGGTGGGCTGGATTTGGACTTGTAGTTTACCATCCCCTGCTCTAGAACAACAATTCATGCTGATTTTCATGTATAAAATCAAAGACAGAAACCTACCATGTTTTCATCTTCCCTGGAGAAGTGTACTGGAGTATACTGATGTAAATGCGATTAACTTAAGTGTTTTTACTTTTAAAAATTTCAGATTATTTGTATTCAAGATAGAAAAAATGACAATTACTATTTCCCATCTTATTTGAATCGTTGGATGTATAGATAGTGCATTATTTATTTTCAGGTGAATCAATAAATAAAAGGTTAAAGTAATGCATGGAATATCAAAGATAACGAAGTGCAAAATTAGTGGACATAGGAAAGACTGGTTCTGACCTTGCTCTAGAAATAGAAGTCAATAAATTCCATAGATGGCAAGATCACAGATAGGCTTTGCAGGAAGACTCTGCTGCAGCTGCTTTTAGGGTGGAGCATCCTGAAACATTTGCTGGTGGAGGTGAGGATTGAGATTGACACTAAGAATAGATGGTACTTGAGTCACCTACAGAGGAAGAAATAAAAGTTTTGATTCTGGGTTGATGTGAACAAGAAAAGAAAAATCAAACAGGTTGAGAGTATTCAGGAAAAATAAATAGCAAGCAATAGCTACAGCAATTCAGAAAGGAATGTGTGAGTCAAATCTAACCATGTTAGCAGTTTTGATAATCTCACAGATTTTAGTAATCAGCTGTCTTTCATATCACCTGGCTTTATTAAAAGCAATTGGGTTTAAATGGATCTACAGAATTTTTAATCTATCTTTAAATGGGTTAAAGATTTAGGGATTTCTCTGGTGGTCCAGTGGCTAAGACTGTACTGCCAATACAGAGAGCCCAGGTTTGATCCCTAGCCAGGGAGCTAGATCCCACATGCTACAATTAACACCTTGCACCACTAAATAAATAAATACTTAATATTTAAAGTTTTAAATTATTATTTATTAATATTTCATTTTAATATATTAATGTGATTTTTTTACCATTATTTATAAGTTTTTCACTGTTAATTCTGTAATGAGCAAGTATTGACAAAAAGTCAATCTTATAAGATTCAAGAACACTTTATTTTGCACTCATTTCTGTGACAGACTTTTTGGCTCTCCAGTGAGTACAGTGAGCTGAACAACAAATTCTTAAAAGTTTGATTCTAATCCCACTTTCATAGGGAGTTAAGCGTATCCTGCCTCTTTTGAATGCAACCTTAACTCCAAAGACAGATAATTTCATTGTCTTTGGCCTCAGTAAATTCTGTGCTGGCTTCTGAGTAAAATGGTGGCACGAGTGAACAAAAAATTGTCAATTTATTTGGGAATATCCTAGGAATTAATTAATCTTTAGTGAGTGTTAATGAAATCTGATTCCATGAGATACAGTGACTGCCTAAGTAAAATCAAACTCTTCATTAGGATTCATTTTGATATTTGGCAAAACTAATACAGTTATGTAAAGTTTAAAAATAAAATAAAATTAAAAAAAAAATAAAGTATTTATTGCCAAGATTTATCTTACCCAGTGTCCTTATTTAGAGGTCGCAAAATCCATCATTATTTGTGCTCCAAAGTAGATTCATAATAAATGAAAATGAAACTTAGCTATCTGGTATAAAAGCTGATATTATCAAATTAAGCAGATACTTGATTTCTGTTTTTCTGACACTTAATGTTACATTGATAGGAAATATTATAATCACTATAATATTATAATCAAACATTCTAAGCCCACAATTTAATTTGGAATTTAGTGGGTGACTTAATATTTTCTACATGAACTGCCATAGGTCAGAGAGCTAATAATTTCCTTAGTAGGCAGCCTACTCACACTTGCATACCTGTAGTAGGGAACCTTCTTAAAGGTCAGTCTAATTGGTGTTCTCTCCCTTCTTCTCATAATTTTTCTGCCCTCTTCATTGAGGTTTGGCAGCCTTCTGGCCACTTTTAATGACTGCTTCAGTGCATCCTGCCTCATGTTCTGTGGTGGGCACTGCACACTGTGGCTCCTTCACTGTCTTCCCAAACGATAAACACAGACAACAACCCTTCTTTTTTGCTTCACTTGAAGTCCCTAGAGAATGTATATTGTATTTTTTAAACATTCTCAGATCCCAAGGACCATGTTCTATGATCATCTCAAGAATAGCTCTTCACCATTCCTTTAATATGTCTGGTACATCCCATTCTTCCACTTATGCAGATCCTGAAATGACCTCTTATCAACTCTCTTCAAAGCCCTACCTTGCTTTAAGACTTGAGTTCTAGACTCTCTCTGGTCTTTGTAGACCCTAGCTCCACCACTGGTTCTCAGTGGCCTCTGTTTCCTGTGCATTTGTCATTGTTATTTCCCATTGTGTATGTTCCCATCTACCCCAGCCCCCGCCCCCAGAAAGGAAACCTGTCCTGTGCCTCCCAGCATAGTGTATAGAACCTAACAGCTTGCCCACCCAAAGTAAGCCTTCAGTCAGTGTTTGTGAGGAGAAACAGTGACATTCATTAAGCTCTTACTGTCATCAAGAATGGGTATTTACAAAGCCACTGTACTGCACCAGATTACCTGCAATAATCTTATTATTCCCCTAAAGGCAAATCTGTTAAAAGCCAGTTCTCTTCAGAGTTCCAGGAGTCGATGTGAAGATTTGTAAACAGGTTAGATTGTAGCAAGTCAGTCATTTTATTTAAAGCAATAAAATACTCTTGTAATATAGACAAGGAGACAGTCTCACTCCAATTTAGGATGTCTGCTGAGAGAGCAAGTGTTAATTGAGAGGTCAAACATCTATAATTTTAAGTTCATGGAAAGTCACATGAACTGAAGTTTGATTATTCCCCAAGTGTTCAGGAACCCTAACAGATTCCTGCATATGAAATATTATTTTACTGAATTCTAGAGATTTTTCCAAATCCAGCAGTATTAGCGTTAGGCATTTGGGGCCTCCAGTGGCTAGTCTCTGTGATCTGAAAAGGAAAAGTGATACATAGCCCTTTACAGTGTAGACAGGCCACATCTCCCCAGGAATTCAGTGCTGAGTTTCATCTTTGGAGCAAAGGTGTTACATAAATAAAAAACATATAGATTATATTATCACCTTTAAAAGTTGAAATTTCTGGGGAGGCTCTTTTCTGGATGTTTCAGCTGTTAGTGTGGTCTGGCAAGACAGTCCACTGGGATCAAGTCAGCTTCTCTAAGATTGCTAATCAAGGTCTACATCTCTTAAGTGCAGCTACAAACCAGGGTAGTTTCTGACAGAACCTTTTATATTTGTATGCCTGGAATTAACTTTGTAAAACATTGAAAACACTTCATATAAACTAATATGCACCTTATACAATTTGGATAAGCTCTCATAAAGACAAAGGGAAGTTTTTTGTCATCACCAAATTGCTTCTTTATGATGAAAATATTTTTCTAGTATTAACCTACTGATAAACTCTTCTGTAGCAACCAGATATCTCACAAATAACAGGTTTTATGTTTTGTGCTTAAAAACTATACTTGGCTATTTTTGTTACTAAAATTTTTAGACATTGAGTAAAAAAAAAAAAATTAGGAAGCCCTATTTGAATTATTGGTTCATACAATAAGAATAAACCAGGGACTTCTCTGATGACACAGTGGAAAAGAATCTGCCTGCCAGTGTAGGAGACACAGGTTCGATCCCTGGTCTGGGAAGATCCCACATGCTGCAAAGCAAGTAAGCCCATGTGCCACAACTACTGAGCCTGTGCCCTAGAGCTCGGGAGCCCCAGTTACTGAAGAACATATGACCTAGAGCCTGTGCTCTGCAGCTAGAGAGTAGACCCCACTGGCCACAGCTAGAGAAAAGTCCATGCAGCAGCAAAGACCCAGAACAGCCAAAAGTAAGTAAATAAATAAAATTATTTTTTAAGAAGTATAGACCCAAGAAGATATTTGTATCTTTGTATCACACTAGTAGAATTTCTATTAAATATTCTATCAAGTCTCTAGGAATCATGTTTCTAATATCCTCTAAAAGAATGATTTTACCTTTAAAAATATACATAAATATATATACTCTTTCACCTTCACCACATCTGTTAAATAAACTTGTCAGTTTTAAAACCAATTCAAGAGGAGGGTTCTTCACTCCTCTGCCTGGAGCTCTAGATGTAAGCTGTCCGGCCTCTGGGGTCAGCCCCATTTCCCTGAAAGCCTTGGCTGCATGATTTGATAGCCACAACTGTCATTATTATCCAACTTGGCACATGCCTCCAGGGTATTCCCACGGAGCAAGGGCCTGAACTGTGCTGCCCATGCTTCCTCATACCAATTATAACTCCTATGCAGTTATCCAAAAGGGAGAAAAAAATGATCAACATCATTTCTAGCCTTAATGAGACAGCCGTTTTCCCTTATAACTGACTAAAGAAGTGCAGGCTGACCCGCAAGTCCCCTCCTCACCCTTCTTGTGTCCCTCTAGAAGTCGTGATAGAAACTCCCTTTTCATTTGAGATTTCCTCAACTCCCTACTTGTTTCATTTATTTCTCTTAATCTCACACGTGTTTCATCCTTATCTTGACTGTGCTGAATGTCTTTCCTCTCTATGTCCCTATAACACCTCTTTTTGATGCATTCCTACTTAGAACCTAATTTTTCTCTCTCATTTCTATTTTTTTGCCACTGGACTCCCTCCCCCCAAAATTTACTGCTTGGGCACCAGAGGAAGAAGATTCTTGAGCTATACAAGTGGTCCTGCATACTTCACTCTCCTTTCCTTTTCCTTTTGTAATGTCTAAGACCCTTGTGTATCTTATACATTTTTTTTGTTCAAATAATTTATATCATACGTGTTTGTTTTAGGGCTTCCCTTGTAGCCAGAAACAGTGCTATGTGTTGGCTATAGGCAGTGAAAGAATTAGTTACATTGTTTAAAGACGCAAGGAATTTGTCTTCATTTTTTATTTTATCCTTCTACTTCAAGTAGAAGTGGTTCAAAGACGTAGCATGAATAAGTCAGTATCCCCTCTGTTGAAGCATAAGAAATCATCTCTGAAGATGTTATGAAAAACTTAGACATTACAGAAAATCAGTTTTGGATACCTGCATATCAGTGGCTCCTCCCTTCTGACATGGAACTCTTTGGAGCAGTCCCAAGCTAATAAAAAACCCTCGATTGAGAGACTAATTCATTCTGATTGAAGCTTTTATACTTAGGATTTTCATTCGAATTTCATTTTCATTTGGGCATATTGAAGAGACTAACTTAGTATCTGTTCTTCCTTTTCTTCCTTGGAACTACAACCTCCAGTTTTTAGCTAGGCCCTTGCTAAGCTGAATAAAGAGTCCATTTCTCAGCCTCTTATCAATTCGCCATGTATACCTTCCTCCAATTGATTTAGTTCAGTTCAGTTCAGTTGCTCAGTCGTGCCCGACTCTTTGCGACCCCATAATTGCAGCACGCCAGGCCTTCCTGTCCATCACCAACTGCTGGAGTCTACCCAAACCTATGTCCATTGAGTCAGTGATGCCATCCAGCCATCTCATCCTCTGTCATCCCCTTCTCCTCCTGCCCTCAATCTTTCCCAGCATCAGGGTCTTTTCAAATGAGTCAGCTCTTTGCATCAGGTGGCCCAAGTATTGGAGTTTCAGCTTCAACATCAGTCCTTCCAATGAACACCCAGGACTGATCTGCTTTAGGATGGACTGGTTGGAACTCATTGCAGTCCAAGGGACTCACAAGAGTCTTCTCCAACACCACAGTTCAAAAGCATCAATTCTTTGGCGCTCAGCTTTCTTTATAGTCCAAGTCTCACATCCATACATGACTACTGGAAAAACCATAGCCTTGACTAGATGGACCTTTGTGGACAAAGTAATGTCTCTGCTTTTCAATATGCTGTCTAGGTTGGTTGTAACTTTCCTTCCAAGGAGTAAATGTCTTTTAATTTCATGCCTGCAATCACCATCTGCAATGATTTTGGAGCCCAAAAAAGTGGAAATGCTTTGTGTGCTCTTCTTAGATGTCTTCCAAGCATTGGTGCATGCCCATTAACACCCTTTATTCTCTTCTTCATCCTATTTCCTATCATGAGGCAGGTGGCTGGGTTTCTAACAATCATATAGGATTGTGAGGTCAAGGGTCATATTCTAGGGATGGAGAAATAATGAACTGGAAAAGCCTGAGTCCAAAAACTTCGTAAAGAGGAATATCATATTAAGCATGGAATAATTTTTATGTGGGAGAATAAGAAATAAACTGTATTAAGTCACTCTTATGTTGGTTTTTCCTATCATATATGGCCCTGAGTCATTTTAATTGCATCAGGGGGCTTTTTGGTGAGTTGGATAGATGGAAGAGAAGCTTTGGGGGATGATGACTGTACTCTTTGCTTATGAAAGATGTGGAATCAGAAATTATCTGACTGAGTTTAGGTTGTGGCTACATATGAATCAGATGTTCATAGTTGCCTAGAGACATTTGCTAGTTTCTAATAACTCAGCACTTCCATTGAAGGAAATTTTTCCAACAGAATCTGACAGAGAGGTAAATATATATGTTTACACATGTTAATTGTAGTGTCTGTAATCGAAAAAAAAAATATTTCAAGTAATGTAACTTCACTGGGCTTCCGTGGTGGCTTAGTGGTAAAGAATCTGCCTACCAATGCAGGAGATACAGGTTTGATCCATGGGTTGGGAAGATCCCCTGGAAAATGAAATAGCCACCGACTCCAGTATCCTTGCCTGGAAAATCCCATGGACAGAGGAGCCTGGTGGGCTGTAGTCCATGGGGCCACAAAAAAGAACTGGATATGACTTAGTGACTAAACAACAACAACAAACTATTCATCAGTAAAAAAATTTGTTTAATAATAATGGTCTATATCCACTTTAGCATATTCTTCAGCCTCTAAAGATGATATATGTGCATCCATTAAAGATATTAAAATATGAAGAGATGTTTCTAGCATATTGTTAAGATTTCTAGTCATAATGGCATTGTAAATTCTCCAAGACACCCCCTCTTCTCTACACATATGACATATAGATAATATGTAGAATGAGGAAATCTAAAAGGGATAGTCATGCTCAGAAGTAAGATAAATGTCTCTAACACCCAGAAACTGAAAGTTAAAAGAAGCATAAAGTCATCAGCCTACCAGTGTACCAGATTCTAGGTAAGAAAACAGGCTGATTTGGTCAGGAATTTGGTTACTGAAGATAAGAGGATAAGAACATCTGTAGCAGAACTTTAGCTAGGACTTCTCCTTACATCATGTTTCATGAAAAGAGGAGCAGATATAGGCATAACCACATGACTAGAAAGTAAATCATCAAGTTGCTTTCTGGCTTAATGATTGATGACATCTCCAATGTATTATGATCCAGACGCTTTTAATATATGACCCCTGTCTGCCTGGGGTCTAAAATGGATACAGTGGTAGCAATTGCAAAAATACACGAGAGAGGTTAGTACACACACACACACACACACACACACACACACACACACACATATATACATACACAGACACACCCCTACATAGAAATAGCCTCCTATTCAAAAAGTATCTATAAGCCAAAATTCCAAAACACATTAAAAAAACAGTCATATAAATTCTGTTATATGAATATGGCATTACTAGGATGGAAAGCCTGAAAAACTTTTCTTAAATATGTTTATTAATAATTTGCACTCCCACATTTATTGAAACACTATTCATAGTATTAATAGCAAAGATATGGAAAAAATCTAAATGCTTGTTAATGGTGAATGAATAAAGAAAATGTGATTAATAGTAATATATATATCCATAATACACATATATATACATATTATTCAGCCTTAAAAAAACAAGGAAATAACTGCCATTTGAGACAACACTGATGAACCTGGAGGATAGTATGCATAGTGAAATAAACAGGACAGAAAGACAACAGAGAAGGCAATGGCAACCCACTCCAGTACTCTTGCCTGGAAAATCCCATGCAGGGAGGAGCCTGGTAGGCTGCAGTCCATAGTGTTTCGAAGAGTGGGACATGACTGAACGACTTCAATTTCACTTTTCACTTTCATACATTGGAGAAGGAAATGGCAGCCCACTCCAGTGTTCTTGCCTGGAGAATCCCAGGGATGGGGAATCCTGGTGGGCTGCCATCTATGGGGTTGCACAGAGTCAGACATGACTGAAGCAACTGGAGCAGCAGCAGAAATACAAAAAGACAAATATTGCATGATCTTATTTATAAGTAGAATTTAAAGTAGTCAGACTCATAGAAACAGAGTAAATTGGTGGCCTCCAGGAACCAGGGAAGGGAGAAATAGGATGATTTAGTCAAAGGATACAATATTCAGTGATACAAATTACTGAATTCTGGAACTCTAATGTATATAACATCAAAGTGACTGCAGTACCCAAAACTCTATTGAATACTTCAATTTGATAAAAGGATAGGTTGATCTTTAAGTGTTCTCACCACACACACACACACACACACACAAGGTAATTAATGTTATTGAAGAGTGAAACAAACAGAAATATCCCATTTTCTATGAGATAAAATGTAATGTGTCATGAAAATAGAGAAATAATGCACTTGGAAAAATTATTGCAAAAATATTATAGAAAAGGGTTAATTTTCTTATTGTATAGAGAGAGCTCAGAGAAATTAACAATATAAGAACCAACAACCCAAAATAAAGGAAGGGGCAAAAGTTTTAAAGAGGAATCCAGCAGAAATTGGATACAAATACAAATCAGTTATAAACTTGAGAATATGTATGGTATCACAATTTAAAAGATACTAATTGTAATGGTGAAAGTGTTTTAAAATAAATTTTTAATATTTATTTTATTTATGTATTTGTTTCACTGTGCTGGGTCATAGTTGTAGCAGGAAGGATCTTCGATTTTCCTTGTGGCCTGTGGAATCTTTCCATTGCTGTATATAAACTCTTAGTTAAGGCATCTGGGATCTAGTCCCTGACCAGGGATTAAACTGGGAGTGCAGAGTCAGCCACTGGATCACAAGGGAAATCCCTAGTGTTTTTTCACATGTGTAACATTGGAAGAAATGAAATATGAACATACTATTACTATTGTGTGCATGGAGGAAGTTGTGAAAAATGGGCAATCTCACACACATTGATTTGACAAGAGAATGACACATTTTTGTAAGGCAATTCTGTAGTATCTATCAAATTTACAATATCTATCAAATTCACTATGCCTATACCCTTTTGTTTTGCAATTCCATTTTTTGACATTTACCATGAATTAAATATATACAATGTATGAAAAGATACATTTACAATCATGATCATTATAGTATTAATTTTAGTAATCATAACACTTTTTTTTTTCAATCGGGAAAATGTGTTTGTGCATGCTAGGTTGCTTCAGTCATGTCTGACTCTTTGCAACCCTATGGACTGTAGCCTGCCAGCCTCCTCTGACCATGGGACCCTTCAGGCAAGAATACTGGAGTGCTATGCCCTCTGGTCCCATCACTTCATGGGAAATAGATGGGGAAACAGTGGAAACAGTGTCAGATTTATTTTTGGGGGCTCCAAAATCACTGCAGATGGTGACTGCAGCCATGAAATTAAAAGACGCTTACTCCTTGGAAGGAAAGTTATATCCAACCTAGATAGCATATTGAAAAGCAGAGACATTACTTTGCCAACAATGGTCCGTCTAGTCAAGGCTATGGTTTTTCCTGTGGTCATGTATGGATGTGAGAGTTGGACTGTGAAGAAGGCTGAGCACCGAAGAATTGATGCTTTTGAACTGTGGTGTTGGAGAAGACTCATAAGAGTCCCTTGGACTGCAAGGAGATCCAACCAGTCCATTCTGAAGGAGATCAGCCCTGGGATTTCTTTGGAAGAAATAATGCTAAAGTGGAAACTCCAGTACTTTGGCCACCTCATGTGAAGAGTTGACTCATTGGAAAAGACTCTGATGCTGGGATGGATTGGGGGCAGGAGGAGAAGGGGACGACAGAGGATGAGATAGCTGGATGGCATCGCTGACTCGATGGATGTGAGTCTGAGTGAACTCCGGGAGTTGGTGATGGACAGGGAGACCTGGCATGCTGCGATTCATGGGGTCGCAAAGAGTCAAACAAGACTGAGCGACTGAACTGAACTGAACTGATGCCCTCCTCGAAGGGATCTTTCTGACCTAGGGATCATACCCAGGTTTCCTGCAGTTCCTGCATTGCAGGTGGATTTTTTACTGCTGAGCCACCAGGGAAGCAAGTAGGGGAAATAGAACTGGTTAAAACCATTATGAATCTTAACATGCTCTTAACATTCCCAGGCCTCGAACAAGGGCACATATAGGTCCACGTACTATATATCTAAACACTGAAGTTATAAATCAAGTAAAATATACTTCAGCTTCCTTCACTGAAAAATATGCATTCATAACTAAATAAAATAACAAACTATAAGGGAGGTAGTATGGCATTCAAGCCTTTACACAGTGAAATTCCTCACACCTGTTTAAAGATATTTCTCACCACTACTCACTCCCAACTAGCTCAGTATTCTATATTGTCCAGTCAGATGACTCATCTCCATTTTAGAATGTTTTGTGTTTTTTCTTCATGCATGCTGTAACTTCTTTTTGTAATCCATCCTTTCTCAGGTTAAATGTCACCTTTGTTATTACCAGATCTGATCTCCAAAGAGAATTTATTAATTCCCTCCTTTGGGCTCCCTTGGATCTTTGCTATAACATTTAAAAATAATCTATTTCAGATTATAGAGGATTGTGGACATAATTTCTCTACCAGGTAGTAAGATATTTTAGATTATGGAATTTATTTTATTTATCCTTGCACATTTTTAGCATCTGAACCTGTGCCTTGCAACCAATAGCTACCTGAAATTGAAAAAAACAAATTATAGATTAGGAAAAATTTTTTTAATTTTGAAAATTTGAAATATCTTAGAATAGTATAATCAGGCAGTTTCAAAACTAAAAACTTATGGCTAGTCTTGTTTCCACTATACCCTTGTTTCAAACAAGACCTAATTTTAGTCTCAAATTATTTTGAAAAAATAATATTATTTTTTGTAGATACCTTGGTATATATTTATATAAAACAATTACTTTCTCAAAGCATAATGATAAAACATTTGTCACAAGAAGCATTTTAACAGTCATTCTTTAATATCATCACATTTCTAATTGGTGTAAAAATTTCCTTGATTGTACAATAATTTTTATTTGAGACAGGATCCAAATAAAATCCATATATTAGTATTGGCTTATTTGGCTTTTAGATTGCTTTTAACCTACAGATTTATTCTGTCTTTATCTCTTCCCTTCCTAGCAATTCTCCCTTGCAACTGAAAGGCAAGTACGTTTTTAAAGGCAGATATAAGTAACACACCTCACAGCTGCTATTTAGTGTTAGTAGTGTTAAAATTTTTATTGCCTAGATACAACATTTCTTTATTTCACCAGAAGTTGAAAAATGGAAATTTCTTCTTTTGTATTTTTTAACTAATTAATTTATTTTAATTGGAGAATAGTTACTTTACAATATTGTGATGGCTTCTGACATACATCATGAATCAGCCACAGGTATGCATGTGTCCCCCATCCTGAGCCCCCCTCCCACCTCCCTCTCTACCCCATTCCTCTGAGTTTTCGCCAAGCACTGACTTTGGGTGCCTTGCTTCCTGCATTGAACTTGTACTGGTCATCCATTTTATTTTTTTAATTTTTTTCTCTTTGTATTTTTTTTTAATTAATTTTATTTTATTTTTAAATTTTACAAAATTGTATTAGTTTTGCCAAATATCAAAATGAATCCGCCACAGGTATACATGTGTTCCCCATCCTGAACCCTCCTCCCTCCTCCCTCCCCATACCATCCCTCTGGGTCGTCCCAGTGCACCAGCCCCAAGCATCCAGTATCGTGCATCGAACCTGGACTGGCAACTCGTTTCATACATGATATTATACATGTTTCAATGCCATTCTCCCAAATCTTCCCACCCTCTCCCTCTCCCACAGAGTCCATAAGACTGTTCTATACATCAGTGTCTCTTTTGCTGTCTCGTACGCAGCGTTATTATTACCATCTTTCTAAATTCCATATATATGCGTTAGTATACTGTATTGGTGTTTTTCTTTCTGGCTTACTTCACTCTGTATAATAGGCTCCAGTTTCATCCACCTTATTAGAACTGCTTCAAATGTATTCTTTTTAATGGCTGAGTAATACACCATTGTGTATATGTACCATAGCTTTCTTATCCATTCATCTGCTGATGGACACCTAGGTTGCTTCCATGTCCTGGCTATTATAAACAGTGCTGCGATGAACATTGGGGTACACGTGTCTTTCCCTTCTGGTTTCCTCATTGTGTATGCCCAGCAGTGGGATTGCTGGATCATAAGGCAGTTCTATTTCCAGTTTTTTAAGGAATCTCTACAGTGTTCTCCATAGTGGCTGTACTAGTTTGCATTCCCACCAACAGTGTAAGAGAGTTCCCTTTTCTCCACACCCTCTCCAGCATTTATTACTTGTAGACTTTTGGATCACAGCCATTCTGACTGGTGTGAAATGATACCTCATAGTGGTTTTGATTTGCATTTCTGATAATGAGTGATGTTGAGCATCTTTTCATGTGTTTGTTAGCCATCTGTATGTCTTCTTTGGAGAAATGTCTATTTAGTTCTTTGGCCCATTTTTTGATTGGGTCATTTATTTTTCTGGAGTTGAGCTGTAGGAGTTGCTTGTATATTTTTGAGATTAGTTGTTTGTCAGTTGCTTCATTTGCTATTATTCTCTCCCATTCCGAAGGCTGTCTTTTCACCTTGCTAATAGTTTCCTTTGATGTGCAGAAGCTTTTAAGTTTAATTAGGTCCCACTTGTTTATTTTTGCTTTTATTTCCAATATTCTGGGAGGTGGGTCATAGAGGATCCTGCTGTGATGTATGTCAGAGAGTGTTTTGCCTATGTTCTCCTCTAGGAGTTTTATAGTTTCTGGTCTTACGTTTAGATCTTTAATCCATTTTGAGTTTATTTTTGTGTATGGTGTTAGAAAGTGTTCTAGTTTCATTCTTTTACAAGTGGTTGACCAGATTTCCCAGCACCACTTGTTAAAGAGATTGTCTTTAATCCATTGTATATTCTTGCCTCCTTTGTCAAAGATAAGGTGTCCATATGTGCGTGGATTTATCTCTGGGCTTTCTATTTTGTTCCATTGATCTATATTTCTGTCTTTGTGCCAGTACCATACTGTCTTGATAACTGTGGCTTTGTAGTAGAGCCTGAAGTCAGGTAGGTTGATTCCTCCAGTTCCATTCTTCTTTCTCAAGACAGCTTTGGCTATTCGAGGTTTTTTGTATTTCCATACAAATTGTGAAATTATTTGTTCTAGCTCTGTGAAGAATACTGTTGGTAGCTTGATAGGGATTGCATTGAATCTATAAATTGCTTTGGGTAGTATACTCATTTTCACTATATTGATTCTTTCAATCCATGAACATGGTATATTTCTCCATCTATTAGTGTCCTCTTTGATTTCTTTCACCAGTGTTTTATAGTTTTCTATATATAGGTCTTTAGTTTCTTTAGGTAGATATATTCCTAAGTATTTTATTCTTTCCGTTGCAATGGTGAATGGAATTGTTTCCTTAATTTCTCTTTCTGTTTTCTCATTATTAGTGTATAGGAATGCAAGGGATTTCTGGGTGTTGATTTTATATCCTGCAACTTTACTATAGTCATTGATTAGTTCTAGTAATTTTCTGGTGGAGTCTTTAGGGTTTTCTATGTAGAGGATCATGTCATCTGCAAACAGTGAGAGTTTTACTTCTTCTTTTCCAATTTGGATTCCTTTTGTTTCTTTTTCTGCTCTGATTGCTGTGGCCAAAACTTCCAAAACTATGTTGAATAGTAATGGTGAAAGTGGGCACCCTTATCTTGTTCCTGACTTTAGAGGAAATGCTTTCAATTTTTCACCATTGAGGATAATGTTTGCTGTGGGTTTGTCATATATAGCTTTTATTATGTTGAGGTATGTTCCTTCTATTCCTGCTTTCTGGAGAGTTTTGATCATGAATGGATGTTGAATTTTGTCAAAGGCTTTCTCTGCATCTATTGAGATAATCATATGGTTTTTATTTTTCAATGTGTTAATGTGGTGTATTACATTGATTGATTTGCGGATATTGAAGAATCCTTGCATCCCTGGGATAAAGCACACTTGGTCATGGTGTATGATCTTTTTAATGTGTTGTTGGATTCTGATTGCTAGAATTTTGTTAAGGATTTTTGCATCTATGTTCATCAGTGATATTGGCCTGTAGTTTTCTTTTTTTGTGGGATCTTTGTCAGGTTTTGGTATTAGGGTGATGGTGGCCTCAGAATGAGTTTGGAAGTTTACCTTCCTCTGCAATTTTCTGGAAGAGTTTGAGCAGGATAGGTGTTAGCTCTTCTCTAAATTTTTGGTAGAATTCAGCTGTGAAGCCGTCTGGACCTGGGTTTTTGTTTGCTGGAAGATTTTTGATTTCAGTTTCAATTTCTGTGCTTGTGATGGGTCTGTTAAGATTTTCTATTTCTTCCTGATCGAGTTTTGGAAAGTTGTACTTTTCTAAGAATTTGTCCATTTCTTCCACGTTGTCCATTTTATTGGCATATAATTGTTGATAGTAGTCTCTTATGATCCTTTGTATTTCTGTGTTGTCTGTTGTGATCTCTCCATTTTCATTTCTAATTTTATTGATTTGATTTTTCTCCCTTTGTTTCTTGATGAGTCTGGCTAATGATTTGTCAATTTTATTTATCCATTTTACATATGGTAATATGCAATGTTTCAATGCTGTTCTCTCAAAGTATCCCATCCTCGCTTCTCCCATATAATCCAAAAGTCTGTTCTTTACATCTGTGTCTCTTTTGCTGCCTTTGCATATAAGATCGTTATTACTGTCTTTGTAAATTCCATATATATGCATTAATATACTCTATTGGTGTTTCTCTTTCTGACTTACTTCACTCTATAATAGGCTCCAGTTTCATCCACCTCATTAGAAATGACACAAATGTGTTCTTTTTTATAGCTGAGTAATATTCCATCGTGTGTATTTACTACAACTTCCTTATCCATTCACCTGCTGATGGACATTTAGGTTGCTTCCATGTTCTGGCTATTGTAAATAGTGCTGCACTCAACATTGGGGTACATGTGTCCTTTCAATTCTGATTTCCTTGGGATGTATGCCCAACAGTGGGATTGCTAGGTTGTATGGCAGTTCTATTTCCAGTATTTTAATAAATCTCCACACTGTTCTCCATGGTGGCTTTGCCAGTTTGCATTCCCACAAATGGTTTAAGAGGGTTCCCTTTTCTCCACATCCTCCCTAGAATTTATTGTTTGTAGACTTTTTGATGGCAACCATTCTGACTGGCGTGAGGTGACACCTCATTGTGGTTTTGATTTTTATTTCTCTAATAATGAGTGATGTTGAGCATCTTTTCATGTGTTTATTAGCCATCTCTATGTTTTCTTTGGAGAAAAGTCTGTTTAGGTCTTTTGCCCAGTTTTTAACTGGGTTGTTCATTTTTTCTGGGATTGAGCTGCAAGAGCTGCTTGTATATTTTGGAGATCAATTCTTTGTCAGCTGTTTTGTTTGTTACTATTTTCTCCCATTCTGAGGACTGTCTTTTCTCCTTGCTAATATTTGCTTTGATTGGGCAAAAGCTTTTAAGTGTATTTGTATCCCATTTGTTTATTTTTGTTTTTATTTCCATTAATCTGGAAGGTGGGTCACAGAAGATCTAGCTGTGATTTATGTCGGATAGTGTTCTGCCTATGTTTTCCTTTAAGAGTTTTATACTTTCTGGTCTTACATTTAGGTCGTTAATCCATTTTGAGTTTATTTTTGTGTATCACATTAGGAAGTGTTCTAGTTTCAGTCTTTTACACGTAGTCGACCAGTTTTCCCAGCACCACTTGTTGAAGAGAGGGTCTTTTCTCCATTGTATATTTTTTCTTACTTTGTCAAAGATAAGTTGTCAATGCTAAGCTAAGTCACTTCAGTCGTGTCCTACTCTGTGCGACCCCATAGATGGCAGCCCACCAGGCTCTCCCATCCCTGGGATTCTCCAGGCAAGAACACTGGAGTGGGTTGCCATTTCCTTCTCCAATGCATGAAAGTGAAAAGTGAAAGTGAAGTCGCTCAGTCGTGTCTGACTCTTAGCGACCCCATGGATTGCAGCCTAACAGGCTCCTCCATCCATGGGATTTTCCAAGCAAGAGTACTGGAGTGGGGTGCCATTGCCTTGAATAGGTATGTGGATTTATCTCTGGACTTTCTATTTTGTTCCATTGATCTATCTTTCTCTCTTTGTATAAGTATCATACTGTCTTGATGACTCTAGCTTTGTAGTATAGTCTGAAGTCAGGAAGATTGACTCCTCTAGTTCCATTCTTATTTATCAGTATTACTTTGGCTCTTCAGGGTCTTTTGTCATTCCATAAAAATTGTGAAATTATTTGTTCTAGATCTGTGAAAAATGCCATTGGTAGTTTGATAGGGATTGAGTTGAATCTATAGATTGCTTTGGGTAGTATACTCATTTTCACTATATTGATTCTTCCAATTCAAGAGCATGGCATATTTCTCCATCTATTTGTGTCACTTTGATTTCTTTCATCGGTGTTATATAGTTTTCTGTATACAGAGCTTTTGTTTTTTTAGGTAAATTTATTCCTAAATGTTTTTATTTTTTCATTGCAATGGTGAATGGAACTGTTTCCTTAATTTCTCTTTCTGATTTTTCATTGTTAGTGTATAGGAATGCAAGGGACTTCTGTGTTTTAATTTTATATCCTGCAACTTTACTATATTCATTGATCAGCTCTAGTAGTTTTCTGGTGGCATCTTTAGGGTTTTATATATAGAGGACATGTCATCTGCAAACAGTGAGAATTTTGCTAATTGTTTTCCAATCTGGATTAATTTTATTTCTTTATCTTCTCTGGTTACTGTGGCTAGGATTTCCAAAACTATGTTGAATAGTAGTTGTGAGAGTGGACACCCATGTCTTGTTCCTGATTTTAGAAGAAATGCTTTGAATTTTTTGCCATTGAGGATAATGTTTTATATAGGTTTGTCATATATGGCTTTTATTGTGTTGAGGTATGTTCCTTCTCTGCCTACTTTCTGAAGAGTTTTTATCATAAATGGGTGTTGAATTTTGTCAAAGGCTTTCTCTGCATCTCTTGAAATAATCACATTTTTAATCTTTCAATTTGTTAATATGGTCCATCACATTTATTGATTTGTGAATTTTGAAGAATCCTTGCATCCCTGGAATAAACCCCACTCGGTCATGATGTATAATCTTTGTAATATGTTGTTGGAGTCTGTTTGCTATAATTTTGTTGAGTATTTTTGCATCTGTGTTCATCAGTGATATTGGCCTGTAGTTTTCCTTTTTTTGTGGCATCTTTGTCTGGTTTTGGTATCAGGGTAGCCTCGTAGAATGCATTTAGGAGTTTTCCTCCTGCAATTTTCTGGAATAATTTGAGTAGGATAAGTGTTAGCACTTCTTGGTATTTTTGGCATAATTCACTGGTGAAGCTATCTGGTCCTGGGTGTTTGTTTGTTGGAAGATTTTTTATTACAGTTTTGATTTCCATCCTTGTGATTGGTCTGCTCAAATTTTCTATTTATGCCTGGTTCAGTTTTGAAAGGTTATATGTTTCTAAGAATTTGTCCATTTCTTCCAAGTTGTCCATTTTATTGGCATATAGCTGCTCATAGTAGTCTCATGATTGTTTGTGTTGTCTGTTGTCATTTGTTAGATGAAATAGGTTCTTTTCTTTTATTATATAAGTTTCAGGTGTATGGCATAGTAACTCAAATTTTTAAAAAATTATACTCAGTTTATAGTTATTATCAAATGTTGGATATATTCCCTGTGCTGCATAATGTATCTTTGTACCATTTTTTTTGTGCCTTATGGCAGAAAGTGCCTCTTGATGAAAGTGAAAGAGGAGAGTGAAAAAGTTGGCTTAAAGCTCAACATTCAGAAAACTAAGATTATGCCATCCGGTCCCATCACTTCATGGCAGATAGATGGGGAAACAGTGGAAACAGTGACTGACTATTTTTCTAGGCTCCAAAATCACTGCAGATGGTGATTGCAGCCATGAAATTAAAAGACTCTTACTCCTTAGAAGGAAGGTTATGACCAACCTAGACAGCATATTAAAAAACAGAGACATTACTTTGCCAACAAAGGTCTGTCTAGTCAAGGCTATGGTTTTTCCAGTGCTCATGTATGGATGTGAGAGTTGGACTATAAAGAAAACTGAGCACCAAAGAATTGATGCTTTTGAACTGTGGTGTTGGAGAAGACTCCTGAGAGTTCCTTAGACTGCAAGGAGATCCAATCAATCTATCCTAAAGGAGATCATTCCTAGGTGTTCATTGGAAGGACTGATGCTAAAGCTGAAACTCCAATACTTTGGCCACCTGATGTGAAGAGCTGACTCATTGGAAAAGACCCTGGTGCTGGGAAAGATTGAGGGCAGGAGGAGAGGGGGACGACAGAGGATGAAATGATTGGATGGCATCACCGACTCAATGGACATGGGTTTGGGTGGACTCCAGGAGTTGGTGATGGACAGGGAGGCCTGGGGTGCTGCGGTTCATGTGGTCTCAAAGAGTTGGACACGACTGAGTGACTGAACTGATTTTATGCCTAATACATTGTACCTCTTAACTCTCTATCCCTTATCTTGCCCTTCCTTCTCCTGTCTCCCATCTGGTAACCACTAGTTAGTTCTCTAGATCTGTAAGTTTATTTTTGTTTTATTAGATTCATTCCTTTGTTTTATTTTTCAGATTTCATATAATAATTGATAATACATAATAATTTTGTTTTTCTATCTGACTTATTTCACTGTATATAATACCTTCCAGATCCATCCACTTTTTTCAAATCACAAAATTTCATTCTTTTTTATGGTTGAGTAATATTCCATTGTATATATACCACATTCTCTTTATCCGTAGACACGCAGATTGCTTCCATATATTGACTGTCATAAATAATGCTGCTGTGAACATTGGAATGCATGAATCATTTTGAATTAGTGTTTTTGTTTTCTTCAGCTAAATGCCTCAAAGTTGAATTGCTGGATCATATGGTTCTTGTCTGGAGAATCCCAGGGATGGGGGAGCCTGGGGGGCTGCTGTCTATGGGGTCACACAGAGTCGGACACGACTGAAGTGACTTAGCAGCAGCAGCAGCATGGTAGTTCTATTTTCAGTTTTTTTAAGAACCTTCATAGTGTTTTCTACACTGGCTGCACAATTTACATTCCCATTGATAGTGTAAGAGGGTTCACTTTTCTCAATATCCTCACCAAAATGTGTTACTTGTATTCTTTTTGATAATAAAGACATTCTGGCAGGTATGAGATGATATCTCACTGTGCTTTTGACTTGCATTTCTCTGATGATTAGCAATAGTGAGCATATTTTCATGTGTTTGTTGGCCATTTGTATATCTTGGAAAAAGATGTCCAGTCAGGTCTTATGCCCATTTTTTAACTGGGTTGTTTTTTTTTAATCTTGTTGTATAAGCGGTTTATGTACTTTGAATATTAACCTTTATTGATCATATTATTTGCAGTTCTTTTCTGTCATTGCATAGGTTATCTTTGTGTTTAGTTTATGGTTTACTTTGCTGTTCAAAAGCTTATAAGTTTCATTGGGTACCATTTGTTTATTTTTGCTTTTGTTTCCTTTGCTTTTGGAGACAGAACAAAAAAAAATTATCACTGTGATTTCTGTCAAAGTGTTTTCTACCTATGATTTTCTCTAGGAATTTTATGGTTTCTAGCTTTATATTTAGATCCTTAATCCAGTTTGAGTTTGTTTTTGTATATGATAAAGGAAATGTTCTAATTTCATTTTTTTATATATAGCTATTTAGGTTTCCCAGCACCACTTATTGAAGAGACTTTCTTTTCTACATTGTATATTCCTGTCTCCTTTGTCATATATTAATTGATCATAGATGTGTGGGTTCATTTCTGGGCTCCATATTCTGTTCCATTGATCTATGTGTCTGTTTTGTGCCAGTACCTTGCTTTTTGATTACTTTACCTTTGTAGTATGCCTAAAGTCAAGGAGCATAATCCCTCCAACCTTGTTGTTCTTTCTCAAGATTGTTTTGGCTATTTTGAGCCTTTTGTGTTTCCATAGGTGTTTATAAATTATTTATCCTAATTCTCTGAAAATGTCCTGGGTATTTTGATAAACATTGCACTGAATCTGTGGGTTCCTATGGATAATGTGGTCATTTAAACAATGTTAATTCTTTCAATCTATGAATATATCTTTCCATCTGTTTGTGTCACCTTTGGTTTCTTTCATTAGTGTCTTATTGTTTTCTGAGTACAGGTCTCTTACCTCCTCAGGTTGGTTTATTCCTAGATGGAATGATTCTATAAGGAGAATCTATACCTCAGAAATTATTTTGTTGTTGAAAAGTACAGCTTATATAGGAAAACTATGTAAAGAATAGCTGCTTGGTATATTTCCTTGGTAAACATTTATTTGGTGAATTACCGCTTTAAAAAAAAATAACATGTTTCCATAGACTATTCTAAAAAAATGACTACTTTTTTCATGATGAGTGGATGGTATTTAAGCATATTTGATGTGTTTCAAAATAGTGCAATTATTTTTTAATTCATGGTTAAATTATTTTATCTTTGTCTAACTGAAACCTCTTCAAGTTGTCTTCTGGGTCTGTTTAACATGATACTAATAATCCATGTTGTCCTTTTACACTTTTACACTTTTTATACTTTTTACACTATTCACTATCTAATATGTCAGACTCTTAGCATTCATCCTATTAAATTTCTGATGCCAACTAGACCAGGCCTGTATGAAAAACTGCTGTTTCTTGTTCTGGGATATAGTATTTAGAAACTACAATTTAAACACTAGAATATTTCATTGCCCTTGGATTAGTTTTTGTTTCCAGTCCTTTTGTAGTTTTCAGAACTAAGAAATATTTGTCTATTTTATAAATATAAAATACTTTGTAACTATCTCTTTTAATTATTAAATATGTTAATAATTAATCCAATAACAACTCATATAGTTAATTCAAACTCAAGACGAATAGGGCTTTTCCTAACCTCTTTGATTCTATTTCTTTATTTCAATTTTATTTCAAATTAATACAATAATTATTCATTTACTTTATTTCACAATGCACACACTACAGACTCAGTATAATAACATCAACATTATCACCAACTCTGTAATTACTGAAAACAGAGTTTAATTTTCCTTTTTTTTGTCTTTCAGAAATTTCACAGTAGGGTTATTCAGTTAAAGTATTGTTTCATATTCACCTGGAATTTTCCTCTCTGTTTGGTTATACTGCCAACTAGTACACAGTTTGGTTTGTATAATTTATTTTGCTTCAGACATTTAGCAACTGACTCTTTAAAATTTAGTTTTGTATTATAATTATGTAAAACTTCACATAGATTAAAGTAAAAAGTATCAAATGTGTTATACCCAGAGAAGTGTATGTCTGTTCCTTTTCCCCAAATCCATTCCCTCCCTCCCCTTAAATAAGGATATTATACATTTACAAAACCACATATGGTTTATCTTTATACATAAATGCATGCATCCACACATGGGATTTCTTTGGAAGGAATGATGTTAAAGCTGAAACTCCAGTACTTTGGCCACCTCATGCGAAGAGTTGACTCATTGGAAAAGACTCTGATGTTGGGAGGGATTGGGGGCAGGAGGAGAAGGGGACGACACAGGATGAGATGGCTGGATGGCATCACTGACTCGATGGATGTGAGTCTGAGTGAACTCCGGGAGTTGGTGATGGATAGGGAGGCCTGGTGTGCTGCGATTCATGGGGTCGCAAAGAGTCGGACAGGACTAAGTGACTGAACTGAACTGAACACATGCATACATACATACATACATATATATATACACACATATATTCAGTATTCAACAATGCTGAATGAGAACTGAATGGAAATTTACTGTAACTTATGGGAAGTTAAATTTTTTCATTAGCAAATGAATATAAATTCTTTGAAAATATAAAAAAATGATAGTTAAGTTATGAAAAGTGAAAGTGAAAATTGCACAGTCATATTCGATTCTTTGCCACCCCATGGACTATACAGTTCATGGAATTCTCCATGCCAGAATACCAGGGTAGGTAGCCTTTCCCTTCTCCAGGGGATTTTCTCAACCCAGGAATCAAACCCAGGTCTCCCACATTGCAGGCAGATTCTTTACCAGCTAAACCATCGGGGAAGCCCAGGAATATTTGCCTGTATTTTCTAAATTCCATTGTCCATATAATTCTGAATAAAATGGCATTGGCACCAGACTGTGTGCCATTGTGATTTTCTATTAATGAAAATGGCCATACAATGCACTTTCATATTTACCCATTTACAGATATTCACTAGACACATCTTGCATTTAGTCCCCTTGTTAAAACAGTAAGAGGGATTTCTGTGGTGGTCCAGTGGTTAAGACTCAGTGCTCCCAATGCAGGGGGCCCAGCTTTGATCACTGGTCAGGGAACTAGATTCCACATGCTGCAGCTAAGAGTTCACATGCTACAACTATACATATACATATATATATACATATACACACATACATATATATATATATATATATATATATATATATAAAATCCATGTGCTGCAGTTAAGATCCAGTGCAGCCAAATAAATAATAAATGAAATAATATATTAAAAATAGAAAAATTAAGAAAGAGTTAAAAAGGGTTGCATCCATAGATTTTATTTTGTGTAACATTTCTCAGCATAAAGCTAAACATTTTTTATATTCATTTCAGTATTAAATACCCATAGCTTAATGCTTTAATCAACATAGCTAATCACAATTTATACTTCAAGATCATCTACAGTGGTCTTATCTAGTAAAACTCTTTGTATCAGTTTGAATTATGTTTGACTACATGTAACAGAAAGCTAACCACAATAGCTGAACCAAATAGAGGTTCATATTTTCTCATATTATGAGAAATCTGGAAACAATTAGTTCAGGATTGGTACAGCTGCTCCAGGAAGGTCCAAGATCCTTTCAAATTCTTGCCCCATTATTCTTTTCATATGGTATATGTTTTTTCATAGTTTCAAAATGACTTCTATGCCTCCACTAATGTTTATATTCTAGGTAGAAAGAAAGAGGGAAGAATAAAGAATAAAACACGTGTACCAGCTGAGCCTGTTCTCTCTATAATAGGTAAAAATGGACCTCTTGTAAAATCTACTTACCACATATACTCTTTGATTTCATTTGTCAGAAGTGGAACACATATCCATTCCTAGCTTTAGTAGAGTCACACTCCTCCTCTGAGAACAATTAGAATTCTGTAAGGAAAGAAAACAGAAGGAATGGCTACTAGATTTGAATCATTGTCAATGATGTTTTAAGGTTTTGTTTTTTTCTCAAAACAAGAGCAGTATATGCCTTGTGCAACTCAGATATATAAATATGAATCAAGTCTGCGTCCCTGAATATCAGAAATTTGTTTTATAATTTTCAAGGACTATAATGGAAAAATAGTTTGCAGCTGCTGGTATGAGTTTTCTAGAGCAGCCATAATAAGGTGCCAAAGCCTAAGTGGCTTAAACAATAAAGATTTATTTTCTCACAATTCTGGAAGCTAGAAGGCCCAAAAAAAGGTGTCAAAATGGTTGATTTTTTTTTTTTATGGGGCCTCTCTCTTTGATTTGTGGATGTCCATCTTCTCCCTGTGTCTTTACACAGTCTTTTTTTTATGTGTATCTGTGTCCTAATCTCTTCTTCTTGTAACAACAAGAGCCATGTTTAATTAGACCACAAAATATGACCTAATTTTAACTCAATTACCTCTTTAAAGACTATTTCTAAATATGAATTCTGAAGTATTGGGGGTTAGGACCCGGACATATGAATTTTTGAGATGACACCGTTAGACTTATAGCACTGCTGAAGCATAGAAAAAAAACAAAAATAACAAAACAAAAATAAACCAAGAGGGAGACGTGACAAGAGACATTTCTGAGTCTTCCTTTTCAATGTTTAAACTGTGTCAATCTTTCCAAGCCTACCTCACTGGTGTCATCTGAAAATGGTAACCAGAAAAAAAAATTACTTGACCGAATATAAAACTAATGTTGTCAAATGATTTCTAATTCCTATGATTTGTAGATTCAAATGGCTTAATGACTTTGTTTAGCTAGGATAGTAGAGTCATAGGTAATTACAGTTATTCACACATTAAACTGTGGGGAAACAGCAAATCCAATTATGTTCATTTCAAGCACATCTCTCTGGGATTTGTGGAAGATATTAAGCAAAGAGACATGCCACTTTCATAGTCCAATTTGCTTGTACATGTCTACTTAGATTTATTGTGATTTGTCCTTGGTTTGTGTGTGTTTACTCACAGATAACTATCAATTGCAGAAGCAACAGACAGCAGTGTAACTTTGGAATACTGTTGTTAATTAACTTGGGTTCAAATTCTGATAACGTGTGAATCATTATTAGGGTACTAATGGAGTGTGGAAAAAATGCTCTTGCTCTTCTCTGGTTTATTTTTCTGCTATTTTATGTTATATACAATGTCTACAAGGCGGTGGAAAACAAAGCAAATGCAGTAATGATGTTTTATGTGAGTCAGAGAGAAAAGTAGGGAAGGATGTAATCCAAACAAATATACATTGGTATTGATTTTAATTAATTAATGGTTATATGAGTCAATCAAAATAGAACATCTCTCATTCATCAGATAATTATAGTAATTATAGGTTGCAAATTAGATAGAAATTCTAGGGAACTGATAAATTTGGTTTGGCAGCCTAAGTTGGAGGTTATTATTGTCAGCACTGAAGGATTTGCTAAATGCCTTCAAGCTGAACTATCCAGGATGATCTTCAAAGGTGAGCATTTGAAGTAAGACCTGTTGGAAAAAAGAGACCAGTTCAGTGCCAAGGAAATAATCATTGCCTGAGATGATCCTGTTGAAATAGATCCCTATGATACCATGCCTAATCCCTCTTTCTCCTTCCACCTCTTCTTTGACTAACATGAAGACTGTGATGGCGAACATACCCAAGACCCAATGCTTGCATAACTATCTAAAATAAAACCATCTATCTCAAACATTCTATTCCAATTCAATGAATTAAGTGAATTTAAATTAATAAAACATGTGTGAAAGTGAAGTGAAAATGAAAGTCGCTCAGTCATGTCTGATTCTTTGCGACCCCATGAACTATACAGCTCATGGAATTCTCCAGGCCAGAATACTGAGTGGGTAGCCTATCCGTTCTCCAGTGGATCTTCCCGACCCAGGAATTGAACCAGGGTCTCCTGCATTGCAGGCAGATTCTTTACCAACTGAGCTATCAGGGAAGCCCTCAGTTCAGGTCAGTTCAGTCACTCAGTCGTGTCCGACTCTTTGCGACCCCATGAATCGCAGCACGCCAGGCCTCCCTATCCATCACCAACTCCCGGAGTTCACTGAGACTCACGTCCATGGAGTCAATGATGCCATCCAGCCATCTCATCCTCTGTTGTCCCCTTCTCCTCTGGCCCCCAATCCCTCCCAGCATTAGGGACTTTTCCAATGGGTCAACTCTTCGCATGAGGTGGCCAAAGTATCGGAGTTTCAGCTTCAGCATCAGTCCTTCCAATGAACACCCAGGACTGATCTCCTTTAGGATGGACTGGATGGATCTCCTTGCAGTCCAAGGGACTCTCAAGAGTCTTCTCCAACACCACAGTTCAAAAGCATCAATTCTTCAGCACTCAGCCTTCTTGACAGTCCAACTCTCACATCCATAAGTGACCACAGGAAAAACCATAGCCTTGACTAGACGGGCATTTGTTGGCAAAGTAATGTCTCTGCTTTTTAATATGCTATCTAGGTTGGTCACAACTTTCCTTCCAAGGAGTAAGTGTCTTAATTTCACGGCTGCATTCACCATCTGCAGTGATTTTGGAGCCCCCCAAAATAAAGTCTGATACTGTTTCCACTGTTGGTCCATCTATTTCCCATGAAATAATGGGACCATATGCCATGATCTTAGTTTTCTGAATGTTGAGCTTTAAGTCAACTTCACTCTCCTCTTTCACTTTCATCAAAATTAAGATATACATTTTAAAATATATTATCCAATTGCATTCTTAATAGACTATAGTGTAAACATAACTTTTATGTGCATTGGGAAACCAAAAAATTCATGTGACTTGCGTTATTATGATGTTTGCTTTATTGCAGTGGTTTAGAACTGAACCTGGAATATCTATGAAGTATGCTTGTACATCTCTAGGCTAGGACTTATTTATACGTGGAAGTTTGTACTATTTGACCACCTTCACCCAAATCTCCCATTCTCCACTCCCCAATCACTGGCAACCACCTATCTGACCTCTGTATCTACGAGTTAGTTTTTTTAGATTCCACCTATAACTGAGATCATATGGTATTTGTCTTTCTCTATTTCACTTAGCATAGTGCCCTTAAGGCCATACATGTTGTTGCAGTGGCAAGATACTCTATTTTATGGTTGAATTGTGTATATATATATGCCATATTTTCTTTATCCATTCATCTATTGGTGGATACTTAGGCTGTTTCATTTTCTTGTCTATTAATGTCTAAATAATGCTTGTCTTTTAAAATTAATATCTGAATAATGTCTATTTCTGTCTAAATAATGCTGCAGTGAACAAGGGGATAGCAGATAACTTTTTGAGTTAGTGTTTTCTTTTCCTTTGAATATATACCCAGAAGTAGAATTGCTAGATCATATGGAAGTTCTATTTTTAATTTGTTAAGAACCTCCATACTGGTTTCCATAGTAGCTGCACCAGTTTACATTCCCAACAATAGTGCATTAAGGTTTTCTTTTCTCCACATCTTCACAACACTTGTTATTTCTTGTCTTTTTGCTAATAGCCATTAACAGGTATAAGGTGATATCTCATTGTGGTTTTGATTTGCATTCGCTGATGATGTGAATTGTCTGTGTATTTGGAAACAAAAGCCCATTTGCAATTCACTCATAGGAATTTACCAAATAGAAATAAATATGAATGTATACAAGTTTTCTTATAGAATAATATTTATTACACAATTATATTAAAAATGAACACTTGTTTACATTAATTTTAGTTTTATTCTTTTAACGGAACATTTAAACAAAATTGTTTATTCAGTATTGTCTCAGTTCAGTTCAGTTCAGTCGCTCAGTTGTGTCCAACTCTTTGCAACCCCATGAACAGCAGGGCCTCCTCCCACGCCAGGCCTCCCTGTTCATCACCAACTTCCGGAGTCCACCCAAACCCATGTCCATTGTGTCGGTGATGCCATCCAACCATCTCATCCTCTGTCGTCCCCTTCTCCTCCTGCCCTAAATCTTTCCCAGCATCAGGGTCTTTTCCAATGAGTCAGCTCTTCTCATCAGGTGGCCAAAGTATTGGAGTTTCAGCTTCAACATCAGTCCTTCCAAGGAACACCCAGGACTGATCTCTTTTAGGGTGGACTGGTTGGATATCCTCACAGTCCAAGGGACTCTCAAGAGTCTTCTCCAACACCACAGTTCAAAAGCATCAATTCTTTGGTACTCAGCTTTCTTTATAGTCCAACTCTCACATCCATACACGACCACTGGAAAAACCACAGCCTTGACTAGATGGACCTTTGTTGACAAAGTAATGTCTCTGCTTTTTAATATGCTGTCTAGGTTGGTCATAACTTTCCTTCCAAGGAGTAAGCGTCTTTTAATTTCATGGCCGCAATCACCATCCGCAGTGATTTTGGAGCCCAGAAAAGTAAAGTCTGACACTGTTTCCATTGTTTCCCCATCTATTTCCCATGAAGTGATGGGACCGGATGCCATGATCTTAGTTTTCTGAATGTTGAGCTTTAAGCCAACTTTTTAACTCTCCTCTTTCACTTTCATCAAGAGGCTCTTTAGTTCTTTTTCACTTTCTGCCATAAGGGTGGTGTCATGTGCATATCCGAGGTTATTGATATTTCTCTTGGCAATCTTGATTCCAGCTTGTGCTTTCTCCAGCCCAGTGTTTCTCAATCAGTATTGTCTACTGATTCATTTACTAGGTTTTATCCAAAAGGATGTATCTCTGTAAGATGTGTTAAGATTTACATGTAACCATGTTCACTGAGGGTCTTCCCATGTGGCTCAGTGGTATAGAATCTGCCTGGCAATGCAGGAGACACAGAAGACACAGGTTGGATCCCTGGGTTGGGAAGATCCCTTGGAGTAGGAAATGGCTACTCATGCCAGTATTCTTGACTGGAAAATTTCATAGACAGAGGAATCTGGAGGGCTACAGTCCTTGGGATTGCGGAGTTGGACACAAGTTGAGGGACTAAGCATGCACACAATGTTCACTGAGCATAATTTAAAATATTAGAAGAATTGGAAAAATCTAATAGCCAATATTAAATTTTTACTTAAAAATTCTATTTTATATATAATTAGCTTACTTAAACAGTTTATTCATTTTATAATTGGCAAAATATAAACATTTAAATATGAAAAATAAAAATATTGCTTTATCTGTTGACTAACATTTAGGGTAAATTTGAACCACTTTATTTAACATCAGGAAATAAGCATAGGAAAGTTAAAATGATTAAAGATGTGTTAAAACATAGCTCATGGATGATGCCATTACCTAAAATAGGAAAGTAAAACAGAAGTTACTGGATTTTGGACATAATCCATTTAAAGTGCCTTTAAAAGCCTCCAGAATACATTGGGTTGGCCAACAGGTTCATTTGGTTTCTTCTATAATATCTTACTTGGAAAGACATGTCAGGTGCTGTAAAAGTAGTTCAGAGCAGTTTAGGATCTGGAATTAGCACTCTAGGCAAAATTTTATTTATAGATAAGCAACCTAAGGCATCAGCTGGTGAATATCTAAATGTGAGATTGGGAGATTCGAAAGGGTATAATTTAGAAAAAGGCCTGGAATGCATACTTAGAGATGTAGAGGACTGAAACAATGCAGAGTCAAAGAAGTCAAGGGAGGAGCATTTCAAGGAGAGAGAGTTGGCTTCAAGACTCAGTTGCTTCAGTAAGCAGTTTGTTAGAATGCATCTGTATTCTAAAAAATAAAAATATTGTGTTTCAGTAATGAGAAAGTTGATGAAAACTTTCAAATGAACGGTTTCAACAGAAAGAAACATTATAGACAGCTGAGGAATAAGTTGGTGAAAGAAAGTAAGAGGTAAAATATTGGTAACTTTCAAAGTGTCTTAGTTCAGTTCAGTTCAGTCCAGTTGCTCAGTCATGTCCCAACTCTTTGCGACCCCATGAATCGCAGCACGCCAGGCCTCCCTGTCCATCACCAACTCCCGGAGTTCACTCAGACTCACGTCCATCGAGTTGGTGATGCCATCCAGCCATCTCATCCTCTGTCGTCCCCTTTTCCTCCTGCCCCCAGTCCCTCCCAGCATCAGAGTCTTTTCCAATGAGTCAACTCTTTGCAGGAGGTGGCCTTAGATGAATCCAATTACAGAGACTGGGCAGTAAGAGAAGGAGACTGACAAAACTATTAGCAACTACTCAGATTTCTTGCCAGCTTTTCTATGCAAAGACAGTATTATTATAAGAGGAGTGCTCAGAAGCCTTTTGCATTTGATCCATTTTAATGAAACAAAATTGTTCTCATTTTATGGCTGTTTCCACAGTGACTGAGCACGGCAGGGATTGTTAGGAAGGACATTGCTGGAACAGAACAACCTTGACTCCAGAACACCCTGAGAGCCCTGCTGACCCCTCTTGAAGCTGTAGAGCATTCCAAGGTGCTTCATCCAGCCTTCACACCCTCTCTGCTCTGCTGGAGTCAGGCTTACATTGTTGTCTGGTGTTTCACCCAGAAACCTTTCAGCCCCTGCCCCATTTTCTCTCACACAAATATTTCCCTCATAAAATCCTTGCACGTTTAATCCTGACTTGGCATTGGCTTCTCAGAGGACCTAGAGTAATACACGCATATAATAGAAATGTTCAGATGTTCTTTGAAGCTCTGAGCTGCTTAAACCTTATGTTGTTTATTAAAGACAGCAGCTTACATTTATGACATAGTTTCTCTTGATGTTTGCAAAACTAGTTAGACTTTTCTGACTTTACAGTGGGGACAGCCTATTTTTGGTTACATTTCTTTTTTCATTGTCCTCTTAATTTTCAAGTTCTGAATATCCTACTTTAAAAAAATCATAATTTCTGATATTCCTTTTTATTCTTGCATATGTTTATTGACTCTGTTTGTAAGCATGGTGAAACTGGAAGATAAAAGCAAGGATTTTTGTTGTTGTTTGGTCACAAAGTCATGTCTGACTCTTTGCTACCCCATGGATTGCAGCATGCCAGGTTCCCTGTCCTTTACTATCTCTTGGAGTTTGCTCAAACTCATGTCCATTGAGTTGGTGATGCCATCCATCCATCTTAATCTCTGTCACCTCCTTCTTCTCCTGTCCTCAATCTTTCCCAGCATCAGGGTCTTTTCCAGTGAGTCAACTCTTCGCATCAGTGGCCAAAGTACTGGAGCTTCAGCTTCAGCATCAGTCCTTCCAATGAATACTCAGGGTTGATTTCCTGTAGGGTTGACTGGTTTGATCTCCTTGCAATCCAAGGGACTCTCCAAAGTATTCTCCAGCACCACAATTCAAAAGCATCAGTTCCTCAATGCTTAACCTTTTTATGGTCCAACTCTCACATCCATACATGACTACTGGAAAAACCATAGCTTTGACTCTACAGACCTTTGTTGTCAAAGTGATGTCTCTGATTTTTAACATGCTAAGATTGTCATAACTCTTCTTCAAAGAAGCAAGTGTCTTTTACTTTCATGGCTACAGTCATTGTTTGCAATGATTTTGGAGTCCAAGAAACTAAAATCTGTCACTGCTTTTACTTTTCTCCTATCTATTTGCATTGAAGTGATGGGACTGGATGCCATTCTCTACATTTCCTCTATTTGATATGTAGTATATATGTTCTTTGATATTTGCCCATCTTTTTGCATGATGAATACTGTTTGATGAGGAAGACAATATAAATAAAAGTTATACCCTTAGTGAGGTATAACGAGGGTGAGGGAAGTATCAGGATTCTTCTAGTGCTCATCAGCATGTGCTTTACAACACAAGATGGTAGGAGAACAAAGGAAAAATTATCACTGGATGAGAGCCCCAAAGAAAAATATCTCTAAATTATGAGCAAAACCGGTCCTCCAATCTTCTATCAGTCAGTCAGTTCAGTTGCTCAGTCGTGTCCGGCTCTTTGCGACCCCATGAATCGCAGCACGCAGGGCTCCCTGTCCATCACCAACTCCCAGAGTTCACCCAGACTCACGTCCATTGAGTCAGTAATGCCATCCAGCCATCTCATCCTCTGTCGTCCCCTTCTCCTCCTGCCCCTAATCCCTCCCAGCATCAGAGTCTTTCCCAATGAGTCAACTCTTCACATGAGGTGGCCAAGTACTGGAGTTTCAGCTTTAGCATCATGCCTTCCAAAGAACACCCAGGGCTGATCTCCTTCAGAATGGACTAGTTGGATCTCCTTGCAGTCCAAGGGACTCTCAAGAGTCTTCTCCAACACCACAGTTCAAAAGCATCAATTCTTCGGTGCTCAGCTTTCTTCACAGTCCAACTCTCACATCCATACATGACCACTGGAAAAACCATAGCTTTGACTAGATGAACCTTTGTTGGCAAAGTAATGTCTCTGCTTTTGAATATGCTATCTAGGTTGGTCATAACTTTCCTTCCAAGGAGTAAGCGTCTTTTAATTTCATGGCTGCAGTCACCATCTGCAGTGATTTTGGAGCCCCAAAAAATAAAGTCTGACACTGTTTCCACTGTTTCCCCATTTATTTCCCATGAAGTGATATGACCAGATGCCATGATCTTCGTTTTCTGAATGTTGAGCTTTAAGCCAACTTTTTCACTCTCCACTTTCACTTTCATTCAAAAGGCTTTTTAGTTCCTCTTCACTTTCTGCCATAAGGGTGGTGTCATCTGCATATCTGAGGTTATTGATATTTCTCCCGGCAATCTTGATTCCAGCTTGTGTTTCTTCCAGCCCAGCGTTTTTCATGATGTAGTCTGCATGTAAGTTAAATAAGCAGGGTGACAATATCCAGCCTTGACATACTCCTTTTCCTATTTGGAACCAGTCTGTTGTTCCATGTCCAGTTCTAACTGTTGCTTCCTGACCTGCATACAGGTTTCTCAAGAGGCAGGTCAGGTGGTCTGGTATTCCCATCTCTTTTAGAATTTTCCACAATTTAATGTGATCCACACAGTCAAAGGCTTTGGCATAGTCAACAAAGCAGAAACAGATGTTTTTCTGGAACTCTCTTGCTTTTTCCATGATCCAGCAGATATTGGCAATTTGATCTCTGGTTCCTCTGCCTTTTCTAAAACCAGCTTGAACATCAGGAAGTTCACGGTTCACATATTGCTGAAGCCTGGCTTGAAGAATTTTGAGCATTACTTTACTAGCGTGTGAGATGAGTGCAATTGTGTGGTAGTTTGAGCATTCTTTGGCATTGCCTTTCTTTGGGATTGGAATGAAAACTGACCTTTTCCAGTCCTGTGACCACTGCTGAGTTTTCCAAATTTGCTGGCATATTGAGTGCAGCACTTTCACAGCATCATCTTTCAGGATTTGAAATAGCTCAACTGGAATTCCATCACCTCCACTAGCTTTGTTTGTAGTGATGCTTTCTAAGGCCCACTTGACTTCACATTCCAGGATGTCTGGCGCTAGGTCAGTGATCACACCATCGTGATTATCTTGGTCATGAAGATCTTTTTTGTACAATTCTTCTGTGTATTCTTGCCATCTCTTCTTAATATCTTCTGCTTCTGTTAGGTCCATACCATTTCTGCCCTTTATCGAGCCCATCTTTGCATGAAATGTTCCCTTGGTATCTCTAATTTTCTTGAAGAGATCTCTAGTCTTTCCCATTCTGTTGTTTTCCTTGATTTCTTTGCACTGATCGCTGAGGAAGGCTTTCATATCCCTTCTTGCTATTCTTTGGAACTCTGCATTTAGATGTTTATATCTTTCCTTTTCTCCTTTGCTTTTTGCTTCTCTTCTTTTCACAGCTATTTGTAAGGCGTCCTCAGACAGCCATTTTGCTTTTTTGCATTTCTTTTCCATGGGGATGGTCTTGATCCCTGTCTCCTGTACAATGTCATGAACCTCAGTACATAGTTCATCAGGCACTCTATCTATCAGATCTAGGCCCTTAAATCTATTTCTCACTTCCACTGTATAATCATAAAAGGATTTGATTTAGGTCATACCTGAATGGTCTAGTGGTTTTCCCTACTTTCTTCAGTTTATGTCTGAATTTGGCATTAAGGAGTTCATGATCTGAGCTGCAGTCAGCTCCCAGTCTTGTTTTTGCTGACTGTATACAGCCTTTCCATCTTTGGCTGCAAAGAATATAATCAATCTGATTTCGGTGTTGACCATCTGGTGATGTCCATGTATAGAGTCTTCTCTTGTGTTGTTGGATGAGGGTGTTTGTTATGACCAGTGCATTTTCTTGGCAAAACTCTATTAGTCTTTGCCCTGCTTCATTCCATATTCCAAGGCCAAATTTGCCTGTTACTCCAGGTGTTTCCTGACTTCCTACTTTTGCATTCCAGTCCCCTATAATGAAAAGGACATCTTTTTTGGGTTTAGTTCTAAAAGGTCTTGTAGGTTTTCATAGAACCATTCAACTTCAGCTTCTTCAGTGTTACTGGTTGGGGAATAGACTTGGATTACTGTGATATTGAATGGTTTGCCTTGGAAACGAACAGAGATCATTCTGTCCTTTTTGAGATTGCATCCAAGTACTGCATTTTGGACTCTTTTGTTGACCATGATGGCTACTCCATTTCTTCTGAGGGATTCCTGCCCACAGTAGTAGATATAATGGTCATCTGAGTTAAATTCACCCATTCCAGTCCATTTTAGTTCGCTGATTCCTAGAATGTCAACATTCACTCTTGCCATCTCTTGTTTGACCAGTTCCAATTTGCCTTGATTCGTGGACCTGGAATTCCAGGTTCCTATGCAATATTGCTCTTTACAGCATCTTCTATATTACCTTTTATAATAATAATATCCTCTAGTGGGATAAAGGCTGATTCTAGTGATTGGGTTAAAGATATGAGTATTATACCAGAATGAGTTAACTGAATTTGACCTGAATTGTATTAATTACTTTTTCAACAAGGCTCTCCCAAATTATTATATTATATAATTATCCTTATTATATAAGGGGACCACAGAGGATGAGATGGTTAGATGGCATCACCAACTCGATGGATATAAATTTGAGCAAACTCCAGGAGTTGGTGATGGACAGGGAAGCCTGGCGTGCTGCAGTCCATGGGTCACAAAGAGTCAGACATGACTGAGCAACTGAACTGAACTGAATACTGGTTTCTGTTGTCTCTGTGTCACTCTGGTCACCAGGGTGGGGGGAATCCTGTAGCGGTTACATATATGCTAGCATTACAAACAATAGACCTTTACACCTTTACAAATGCTCTCTTGGGTAAGAGACTCTGAGCTCACTCAGTTTGGAGGGAGCCTCTTGAGGATGTAACTTTATATAAAAGGTTCATATTAAATGATACTTGATCCTATTTAAATGAAGACATGTGAAATGTGCAGAGTGGGTATAATTATTTTGATTAGTGAACTCTAATGCAGACGCCATCGCATTTCCATACCACAGTTAACATTTAGCAGAATAGGCGGCCTCAGATCATTAACAACAGGCCATAAGCAATCCTGGCATTTCCCAGGAAACCTTTAATTAATTGGAAACCATGAATTGAGGAGAGGCATCTATTTCTTTAGAATTGATTACTTTGTTCTATTCAGATAAAATAAAAGTATAGAATAGGGCATGATGAATGATCATTACCTAGTGTATTCTAATTAAATACTAGAGTAGTTCTCTAGGAAATACTTCCAGAAGATGGCGAGTAAGAAAATTTGCAGGTAAAGTAAAATTTGCAAAAGTCACAATCCCTACCCCCTGCAGTGGATTAAACTCACCAACATTATAAAGACACAAATTGTTGGATATTAAAACATTCAATAAAATCTTTGGAGTAGATACTTATACCTTCATTTTGACTTATCTGAATTCGAGCTCCCTTCCCACTTTTGAAGAATGCCTTATCCTCACTATTTAGCTAAAGGGGTACAACACCTTTCTCTCTCTACCCCTTAGTAGGTAGGGTCTAAATATCTGATTTTTTGTCAGAATGATGTTTCAACCTGAGTTTAAACTCTGGAGAGGGTGATGCAATAAGAAAAGAACAGAATTTATTTGCAGGAGCTTTACATATTCCTGTGAGATATGCATCAGCAACAGGATTGGCAATAGCCTTGATTTTAAGTATTCCATGACAGCTGGGTTCAGCAGGATGGATGGCTCTGACATCTAAAGCAACATTCTTATTAGACTAGACTTCTGGTATGAACTTGGTTGTGGTTGTTGTTGCTTAGCTTTCCTTGGTCTACCCATATTCCCAAGCTTGTTTCTCCAGTTCCCAGTCTGTCGGCTACCACATACCTAGTTCCTTCTGTATTAACCAGAGGTTTACCAAGTGCTTGTGGCCAAGAAGCCTGAATGTTTAAAAATATAGATATTTTAAAATAACTCTATTAGATAATATTTTGCATCCATCGTTTTCCTAGAATTTATAGCCACTGAATATTGAAAGTAATCCTAGAGGGCATACTTTAAACAATTGTTTAAACAGTGCATGGTAACTTCTATGACATTTCTGATAAGTGGATATTGATCTTCATGCAAATGTCTTCAGTGACAGCTCACAACTTTTCAAGCCCAGTAATTCCATCTTAAGACAATTCTTACTTTCTCTTGTTATTTCTTTTAACTAGTTTTCTTTAATCATAAGATAGTGATGCTTTATTTGGTAGCCTCATCTAAGTTTTAGCTCATATTGAAATTCTAGTAAGTATGTATCTCTGTTTTGACAGTGTATAAAGATTATATTTCATTGAATTTTATAAAATTAAATATATTTTGATGGATATGGCACAAACATTGGCTCTAAATAACACCCTTTGGGAAAGTTCATTGCTGGAGACTTGTGATGTTGTTAGCACAGATTTAGGCCTGGCTCCTAAATTCAATACAAGTTTGAGTCTTACTAGCTCATCATTATTGGAAAATATCTCCCAAACCATGTGGTCTTTCCCAAATTGCCTGATTTAGAATCATATTTGGACTCAATGATAAGTGGTAATTAGATATGAGTGCTGGATTGGCTCAAATTCCCTATGACAAAGAGAAGGGAAAAGTGTTCTTGTATATGAACATTATTACAAATAATTTCCAAAAGTAATAACCTGCCAGAGTGAGTGAGTAAGATGTAGATAATTCAAAGTTCAAAAACTCTTAGTGTGAGTAATAGTCTCCACTTGGCCTAAAACATGTGTCTAATTGCTGTTTATTAGCAACCTGCTCTCCTCCTTTGCAATGGCTACAATAAATCAACTGTTGGAATTCCCCTGATTAGTTGTTTCATGGGCCAGATCCAGGATTTGCATTTCTGCTTCAGAAAACATATCTTCATCCATCAAAATCACATAGGTGAAGAATAAATGCACACTTGAGTAAGTAAATTATGGAATTTGAATCAAGAATGGACACCCCTGAAAGTATTTGTCAAAAAAAGACACCTGATCAAAACAATCCATCAGGTCTTTAGCTTCTTGATCAATTTTTATTTAGTGGTGTCTGCTTTATCAATGGAGAGACCCAGGGAAATAAAATTTGTTGTGAAACAATACATTAATTTATGTATGTGAAGTTTTAAATCCATGTATTTCAGACTTTCAAAATCCATGCATTTTCAAACTGTAATGCAACATAAGTAGCTTGTGCCTTAGTAGCTGTGACTGAAGACAACTCTCAAAAGTAATACTATCAGAACTTGTATGACTAGTATCTATAGTATTTCAGCCCTCTGAAAGTGTGTGTCATTTGAAATTAATTCTTGGTACTCTGGTTAATTTCCCATTCAGTTCAGTTCAGTTCAGTTGCTCAGTTGTGTCCAACTCTTTGCGACCCCATGAATCGCAGCACGCCAGGCCTCCCTGTCCATCACCATCTCCCAGAGTTCACTCAAACTCACATCCATTGAATTGGTGATGCCATCCAGCCATCTCATCCTCTGTCGTCCTCTTCTCCTCCTGCCCACAATCCCTCCCAGCATCAGGGTCTTTTCCAATGAGTCAACTCTTCGCATGAGGTGGCCAAAGTACTAGAGTTTCAGCTTCAGCATCAGTCCTTCTAATGAACACCCAGGACTGATATCCTTTTGGATGGACTGGTTGGATCTCCTTGCAGCCCAAGGGACTCTCAAGAGTCTTCTCCAACACCACAGTTCAAAAGCGTCAATTCTTCTGTGCTCAGCTTTCTTCACAGTCCAACTCTCACATTTCCCATTAAGGCTCCTTCACTCCTCTGCCCCTGCCTAGGTCTTCGTGAGAAATGTGGGAGATGGAGGCAAAGACAAACTTTCAGGGCCACTGCTTGTGCTGTCAAGTATGCTCAGGTCCTCCGTTGTATCCGATACTTTGCTCCTCTACTGGGGTGGGATGCTGTTTCCTTCTCCAGGGGATCTTCCTGACCCAGGGATCAAACCTGTGTCTCTTGCATCTCCTGCATCAGCAGGCAGATTCTTTACCATTAGTGCCACCTGGGAAGCCCTGATGTAAAGTAACCAGTTGATAAAGTGAGTTTAGATGTACAGAATCCAAAGTTCAAAAACTCTCAGCATTTTTAGAGCAACTTACTGTCCCCAGAGCCACCGAGCTCTCTCCAGTATCCTTTCTATTATGCCTTTCCGGTTGACTCTATTTATTCCTTAATTGTTAACTCAGTCATGTCTTTCCCTGGGTAGTCTTTCCTGATCTTATTGATCTTATTGACTATGTATTTTATGCATTGTTCTGGAAAAGTGTAGTTTTCTCCTTGTTACTATTCATTACTGTCTGATAACATATATGTGGTTATATTAATAATGTTTTTCTTAGCTTCTGCAAACTCTGAGCCACTTGAGTGCAGAAGCTAGATCTTTTTGCTCACAGTTGTGTTCTGAGTACCTTGCACAGTGGCTGGCAATCAGGAGGTGCTTGAAAATATTGGGCAAATGGGTAACACCTTCACACCATTTGAGTATATGATTTCTCACAAATCTATCATTTTCTTGTATCTCTGCTGTTGAGGGGATTACAGGTTCCTCCTATGGTTAAGGCACATCCTTTCCCTATGCTTTGGGTTACTTCCTCTGTAGACCCCTTTGGTGTCTCCTTCCAATACTCCTGATTTTGCTTCTATCTTCAGTCTTTCCTCCTTTCCCTTCAGAATGAATGTATGTTTATGTTTCTTCCAATTTAGCAAACAACTAAAAACAAACAAAAAGGAGTCAAAACAATCCTTCCAAACATCCAGTTACTTTAGTTATTGGACATACATGGCAGAACACCTGTAGTTTTTGTCTGGCTTCAACAGCATTTTAAGATTACATAAGGTGACCAACTGAGCAACTTCACTTTCACTTTTCACTTTCATACATTGGAGAAGGAAATGGCAACCCACTCCAGTGTTCTTGCCTGGAGAATCCCAGGGATGGTTGAGCCTGATGGGCTGCCATCTATGGGGTCGCACAGAGTCGGACACGACTGAAGCAACTTAGCAGCAGCAACAGCAAGGTGACCAATGCAGACCAACACAGTAAAACCTATGTTCAAAACACTGAGAGTGTAGCCAACATCCTCTTTCTTTTTACTTCAGAGCCAAGTTTCTAGTTTCTTTAAAATATTATCTTCCCTCCTGTTTTTCACTTCCAAACTGCCTATTCAATGACCCTACTCCTAAAGTCTGAGCTCTCCCCAGCCCCATCATCCTGCTCTCTACCAAAATGCTAAACATCAAATGGGGAATCCTTATCAGTTTGATTTCTCTGTAGTGTTTGGATTCACTCACCATTCCCTCCTCAATCCTCTTTCCTTCATTGATTCCCTAACACTTCTCTTTCCTGGCTCTCCTCCTACTTCATAGATTTTTCTTGGTATCTAGTATGGATTTCAGTGTTGGACTATAAAGAAAGCTGAGCACTGAAGAATTGATGCTTTTGAACTGTGGTGTTGGAGAAGACTCTTGAGAGTCCCTTGGACAGCAAGATCCAACTAGTCCATCCTAAAGGAGATCAGCCCTGGGTGTTCTTTGGAAGGAATGATGCTAAAGCTGAAACTCCAGTACTTTGGCCACATCGTGTGAAGAGTTGACTCATTGGAAAAGACTCTGATGCTGGGAGGGATTGGGGGCAAGAGGAGAAGGGGACGACAGAGGATGAGATGGCCGGATGGCATCACCGACTCGATGGATGTGGGTTTGGGTGGACTCTGGGAGTTGGTGATGGACAGGGAGGCCTGGCGTGCTGCGGTTTGTGAGGTAGCAAAGAGTTAGACACGACTGAGCGACTGAAATGAACTGAACTGAACTGAACTGATTCCAATCTAGAGGCTAAAGCTCACGCAGAATTCTTCAATTGTGTATATTCTTTTTCTACCACAACCCTCACCCTCCCACACATATACACACAAATATAAATGAGAGGGAATCGATTTTCTAGTAGGAACTCATGTAAAGTCATACCATGAAAGTGGCACTTTCTCCTCCCTTTTAATGTAACTGAACTATATTTATAAAATATTCCATAGTATTTAATTTTTTTTTTTTTTTTGCTTGGGGAATAAGTTACATCATTTTCTACTGTCTCAGGTACTGTTCTCTTTTCTTCTTGCCTCTCTAGGATTAAGTGTGAATTGGCCCAGGGCTTTTCTCCTGGAATAGCCATGGCCAACTCTTATTTCCGCTTCCTTTCTCCTGTGGTTCCAACCATAAAAAGGCTAAGATTGTGTCTGGAATATGAAAAGCCACAGTTACCTCTGTCTTCTCATATTAATGCTCAAGTATTCTTATTAATTTTTTAATTCTTATAGTTAGCTTGAAGGAGTTCTTGAAATTTTTATTTGGATTCACAGGAAGAAATTTATTTTTCATATTTTTACTATCATTCTAATTCAACTTACTGTCCTCTTTCATGAGACCTAATACCATAATAGGACTTCCCTGATGGCTGAGCAGTAAAGAATCCACCTGTAATGCAGGAGACACAGAGGATGTGGGTTTGATGGAGTAGGAAATGGCAACCCAGTCCATATTCTTGCCTGGAAAATCCCATGGACAGAGGAACCTGGCAGGCTACAGTCCATGGGGTCGCAACAACTAATCAATAACAATACCACAACAAACTTGTAACATGTGTTCCCATTCATATTCTTGCTTCCTTTCAAATTCATCCTCTACACAGAACTCAGTGTTATTTTTAAGATGTTTCTTATGTTTTAAGATGTCTTCTGTTCAAAATGGTTTCCCATTTAATCATGTCTATCCTGAGCTTAAGTGGTTTCCCACTGTGAGTGTGTGCTCAGTCGCTCAGTTGTGTCTGACTCTTTGCTACCCCATGGACTATGACCCGCCACACTCCTCTGTCCATAGGATTCTCCAGGCAAGGATACTGGAGTAGGTTGCCATTTCCTTCTCCAGGGGATCTTCCTGACCCAGAGATTGAACCCACATCTCCTGTGTCTCCTTGGCAGGCAGATTCTTTACCACTGTGCCACCTGAGAAGTTCAGTTTCCTATGGCACTGAGAATAAAATGCAAACATATTCATGTGGTAGCAGAGGCTTTACTCTATTTATCTCTTGAAATTCATCCTTCTCCATCTTGCTCACAGCTCTTCAGCCACATTGGCCTTACTTCAGATCTTTGAACCATGTAAAGCTCTTTACAACATCACATTCTTGGCTCATGGCCTTTCTGTCTGAATATTCTCCCTGTCTCTACCCCTCCATTCTTTATATGGCTGTTTGTGCCCGTCTTTCGGGTCTCAGCTTAAATGTCACTATCTCACATAAGCCTTTTTAGACTTTATTTTGTAATGAACCCTGCTTTTCATGCTCACATTATATCTCATCAGGGTACCTCATAGAATTACTATGATTTATCACTTCATGGCAAATAGATGGCGAAAAATTGAAACCGAAATTTTCTTCGGTTCCAAAATCACTGCAGATGGTAACTGCAGCCATGAAATTAAAAGACACTTGATCCTTGGAAGACAAGCTATGACAAACCTATACAGTGTCTTAAAAAGCAGAGACACCACTATGCCAGCAAAGGTGCATATGATCAAAGCTATGGTTTTTCCAGTAGTCATGTATGGATGTGAGAGTTGGACCATAAAGAAGGCTGAGCACTGAAGAACTGATTCTTTCAAACTGTGGTGCTGGAGAAGACTCTTGAGAGTCCCTTGGACTGCAAGGAGATCAAATCAGTCAATCCTACAGGAAATCAGTCCTGAATATTCACTAAAAAGACTGATACTGAAGCTGAACCTCCAGTATTTTGGCCACCATTATGTGAAAAGCTGACTCATTGGAAAAGTCCCTGAAGCTGGGAAAGATTGAAGGCAGGAGGTAAAGGAGACAACAGAAGATGAGATGGTTAGATAGCATCACCAAATAATGGGCATGAAGTAGAGCAAACTCTGGGAGATAGTAAAGGATAGGGAAGCCTGGTTTGCTGCAGTCCAGGGTGTCACAAAGAGCTCACATGACTTAGCAACTGAACAACAACATAATTGTAATCTGTCTCCTCCATTTCACTCTAGAGCTATAGAGTCCATGAGTCTAGAAATCCTATCTCTTTTATCTTCTCCTGTATAATTTGTCAGGCATCTACATGTGCTCAAATACTTTTATTGGGTATGTAATGAGTGTCATGTTTGGGGGAAAAAATGTAAGATGGTTTCATTGCTTGTCTTTTTCATTTGTTGGCTATTTCAGGTCTTAGTTGTAGCACATGCAATCTTCCTTGCATCATGGGGGATCTTTTGTTGCAGAGCATAGACTCTTTAGTTGTGCTGAGTGAGCTCAGTAGTTGTGATGCACTCTGTACTTGGCCACCTCATGCGAAGAACTGACTCATTGGAAAAGACCCTGATGCTGGGAAAGACTGCAGGCAGAAGGAGAAGGGGACAACAGAGAATGAGCATCACCGACTCATTGAACATGAGTTTGAGCAAGCTCCAGGAGTGGTGATGGACAGGGGAGTCTGGCATTCTACAGTCCACAAGGTCACAAAGAGATGGACAAGACTGAGTGACTGAACTGAACCACTGGATCACCAGGGAAGCCCCATTATTTGTCTTTTGGAAGGACTGGTGATCGAGGCTGACCCTGTTGGCCTTTGTAATCTCTACTGATGCCTTTGGATCCCCTTGTTTTTTTGGTGCATTTTCAGTTCCCTGATTTCATTCACTCCCAGAAGCCAAATATTGTCTCTTTCTCTGAAGGCTGCCCTCAGGCTAGTAGAGATGCTTAGGGCCTGAATGTCTGGGGTTCACAACTCTCTGGAGTCTGATCCCTTAACCGAGGTCTAATGAGTTTCATCCCCAAATTAAGACCACAATCTCCTTTGTTTCTGATGTTCCCACGTGGAATTGAGCCAAAGTTACTATGCCCTGGGTGGTTTTTCTTAGTTCTACATTCTTGCTTGACTTCCATTCATCTCTTCCTTATACTAGTTCCTCACTTACCTATTAGTTTTTCTAACAAATCACTTTTGCAAGAGTCCTTGACTCAGAACTGGTGTCTGGGGAACTCATCTGAGATATACAACTTCACAGGAGAGGCTTTAAAATGTTTTTCATGTCCTTAGTCCATAATGTCGACCTAGGTTGTCAATCAAATCCTAAATTATTTCTTGTTTAAACAGGCACAGACAGAGAATGTGCTGGAAAGGCCTTAGCGATCAAACCGTCCAATGGCCTTGTTTTATTGATGAGGGACTGAGCGGCAGAGGGCGTGTGCTCTGTTCAAGGTCACAGCCTTCCTGAGCAGCTGGGTGACAACCAGGACAAGCATCCTAATATCCTCAACACCTAGACTCCTGCTCTCCAGCAACAGGTTTTCATAAATTTAAATTGGGTGATTTAAAAAGGATGAAAAGAAACCAAACACTATTAAAATAAAACAAATTGGCTTACTGGATGAAAATAATTCATAGGGGTATTAGAAATCATTAAAAATACAACCTGAGAAGAAACTGAACTGATAGCAGCTTAGTGTCCTTTACTGTGTCACACTCTGCAGCTTCATGTGAATGTCATTTCTCCTAATGCCCCCCTCAAAGAAAGCCCGGAGTAAGTATATAGTTGTAGGGTGTGTGTGTGTGTGTGTGTGTGTGTGTGTGTGTGTGACATAGCATTGTTTTTAATGAATCTTCATAAAAATACAAATTTGAAATATTTACAAAATTACTGTTAAATGCCATAGCACAGCTGCTTCACAGACTGTGATGAGTAATAGCTTCATATGTCTTACTTGAGAGCCCTCAAAATACCTTAAGTGTATTGTAGTTCTGACTTATGAGGTTCCCAGGCAAGACATAAACCCATAATTTTCTGTAGTTGCTTTTACTCAAAACAATGGACTCAACCTAGAGTGGAATTGATATATTCGTTTTTTTAATTCAGATGATGAATAATTCTCTGATTAATGAAAAGCTTCTAATATCAGAGCTAGCACATCATGGCCATTTGGTCTCTAAAACTAATTTAAGCAAAGTTGTAAATATCACTCAATAAAAGATGCCCATTGTGCCGTGTGTGTATGTGCCTGTGTGTATTTGTGAGTGTTTGATGGCACCCCACTCCAGTCCTCTTGCCTTGAAAATCCTATGGGCGGAGGAGCCTGGTGGGCTGCAGTCCATGGGGTCACTAAGAGTCAGACACGACTGAACGACTTCACTTTCACTTTTCACTTTCATGCATTGGAGAAGGAACTGGCAACCCACTCCAGTGTTCTTGCCTGGAGAATCCCAGGGACGGGGGAGCCTGGTGGGCTGCCGTCTATGGGGTCACACAGAGTCAGACACGACTGGAGCGACTTAGCAGCAGCAGCAGTGCTAATGCACAGTCATAGGCCTATGAAATTTTATCGGAGGTGGAAGGGATTTCTTCTTGTGATATCAATTTCATTATCACTAATGGGTTTGAGAACCACTATGATAGTTTTGCTGGAAGGAAGGGGCACAATTGGAAGTGCAAAGTATTGCCTTGAAGCCCATTTCTGATAGTTTAGCATCATTTCAACTGGGATAATAACACCCAATGCAATGCTTTTCAATATGTAGAGTGATGAAGGATTTAGTTATCACTCAAACTTCCATGCCATGTGAAAACACCTTAAATATCCCTTTTTAAGAAGTGATATTTGAGTACTGGCAGGGATGACGAGATTAATATTTACAGTTTTAGACAACCATGACTTTTAGAAAAACTTAATTTGTATTCATAAGAGGTATATGTCTTTGTAAATCCAAAGCTCTTGTCAGTATTCTGGCCCCTGGTGACATACGGAGTTAGCTTAGTCCTTCTTGCATAGGAGACCTTTAGAGCTTTGAAGACAGACAGTCGCTGTGTGTCCATCACTCTTTGCCCTTTTTGATGGAAATTGGAGCCATTTTAGTCCTAAACCACTTCTCATGTCCCACGGTTTCTATATTTTTTGTAACTCTGCCACAGTTTAACTGGTGAAATTTCCTCTTCAACTGTGGTATTCTCTTATGAAACGGCACATTTGCTGCTTCTGATTTGTCCATTCAACAAAATAGCTATTTAATGTCTATTTTGTGTCAAAAATTTGTCACAGTTGTTAATTGAGGCATACACCGGGAAGAAAAATAGTCTCTGTCTTCACAGTGTTTCTGTGTCTGCTCGGCATGTGTGTGTGTGCATGTATTTAGTTGCTCAGTCATGTTTGACTCTTTGTGACCCCATGGACTATAGCCCGCCAGGCTCCTCTGTCCATGGAATTCTCCAAGCAAGAATACTGGAGTGGGTTGCCATTTCCTCCTCAAGGGGATCTTCCTGACCCAGGGATTGAACCCATCTCTCCTGCACTGGCAGGCGGGTTCTTTACTGCTGAGCCAACTGGGAAGCCTGCATGCTCAGCAGTGCATGTTTTAAAATGTGATTTACATCCCTAGATCGAAACACTCTTTTTAATAGTCATACACTTAATTAGAAAATTTCAATTCAGCAGGTAAATCATCCTATTTGCTCATATTTAACTAATCACTAATGAAAATATTTAGGGTTTACCAGGTGAGGATGGTGCAGTCTCCCACTCTAACTTCTTTCATAATTACCTCTCAAATTAATGCATTTATTATCTTTTTAAAATTTCATCTTATCCTCCAACTTGAAATAATCTTTACGATTTGATTTTCTTATCTGTAAGTTGGCCCTATGGGTTTTAGATAAACAAAAAATTGATAACATTTTGTGTGACTTTATTAAGCTATGATGAAAGGGTTATTTAGGAAAAGAGCCAAGTACAGAATGTTTAAATCCTAGGTAGTCACATTACTCTTGGTTTCAAATGGTAGTAGCACTTGAACATTAGGTTTAAAACATTTCAGAAGACTGTCAGCGCAACCAGTCTCTCAAAATTCTGTTTCCATGTATAACCATCATTAACAATGCATCCTTAACCTTTCTGGGATTTTAATCCACATATTTTTAAATACAGTCATGTTATATGCTTTTTAAACTAGCATACCTATTATACACATTTGTTTTTAAGTGTAATAAATATCCCTGCTTTTGAGTGTATGCACTGTATTCCACTTTATGTGTATGCTGTTACTTATTTATTGTTCATTGAGTGTTACTTCAGTTCAGTCGCTCAGTCGTGTCTGACTCTTTGCGACCCCATGAATCTCAGCACGCCAGGCCTCCCTGTCATCACCATCTCCCGGAGTTCACTCAAAATCACATCCATCGGACGGTGATGCCATCCAGCCATCTCATCCTCTGTCGTCCCCTTTTCCTCCTGCCCCCATCCCTCCAAGCATCAGAGTCTTTTCCAATGAGTCAACTCTTCACATGAGGTGCCCAAAGTACTGGAATCTCAGCTTTAACATCATTCCTTCCAAAGAAATCCCAGGGCTAATCTCATTTAGAATGGACTGGTTGGATCTCCTTGCAGTCCAAAGGACTCTCAAGAGTCTTCTCCAACACCACAGTTCAAAAGCATCCATTCTTCGGTGCTCAGCTTTCTTCACAGTCCAATTCTCACATCCATACATGACCACTGGAAAAACTATAGCCTTAACTAGACGGCCCTTTGTTGGCAAAGTAATGTCTCTGCTTTTGAATATGCTATCTAGGTTGGTCATAACTTTCCTTCCAAGGAGTAAGCATCTTTTAATTTCATGGCTGCAGTCACCATCTGGAGTGATTTTGGACCCCAAAAAGATAATGTCTGACACTGTTTCCACTGTTTCTCCATCTATTTCCCATGAAGTGATGGGACCAGATGCCATGATCTTCGTTTTCTGAATGTTGAGCTTTAAGCCAACTTTTTCACTCTCCTCTTTCACCTTCATCAAGAGGCTTTTTAGTTCCTCTTCACTTTCTGCCATAAGGATGGTGTCATCTGCATATCTGAGGTTATTGATATTTCTCCCAGCAATCTTGATTCCAGCTTGTGTTTCTTCCAGTCCAGCATTTCTCATGATGTACTCTGCCTCTAAGTTAAATAAGCAGGGTGACAGTATACAGCCTTGACGTACTCCTTTTCCTATTTGGAACCAATCTGTTGTTCCATTCCAGTTGAAACTGTTGCTTCCTGACCTGCATACAGGTTTCTCAAGAGGCAGGTCAGGTGGTCTGGTATTCCCATCTCTTTCAGAATTTTCCACAGTTTATTGTGATCCACACAGTCAAAGGCTTTGGCATAGTCAACAAAGCAGAAACAGATGTTTTTCTGGAACTCTCTTGCTTTTTCCATGATCCAGCAGATGTTGGCAATTTGATCTCTGGTTCCTCTGCCTTTTCTAAAACCAGCTTGAACATCTGGAAGTTCACGGTTCATGCATTGCTGAAGCCTGGCTTGGAGAATTTTGAGCATTGCTTTACTAGCATGTGAGATGAGTGCAATTGTGCAGTAGTTTGAGCATTCTTTGGCATTGCCTTTCTTTGGGATTGGAATGAACTGACCTTTTCCAGTCTTGTGGCCACTGCTGAGTTTTCCAAATTTGCTGTCATATTGAGTGCAGCACTTTCACAGCATCATCTTCCAGGATTTGAAATAGCTCCACTGGAATTCCATCACCTCCACTAGCTTTGTTCATAGTGATACTTTCTAAGGCCCACTTGACTTCACATTCCAGGATGTCTGGCTCTACGTGAGTGATCACACCATCGTGATTATCTTGGTCATGAAGATCTTTTTTGTACAGTTCTTCTGTGTATTCTTGCCACCTCTTCTTACTATCTTCTGCTTGTGTTAGGTCCATACCATTTCTGTCCTTTATTGAGCCCAACTTTTCATGAAATGTTCCCTTGGTATCTCTAATTTTCTTGAAGAGATCTCTAGTCTTTCCCATTCTCTTGTTTTCCTTGATTTCTTTGCACTGATTGCTGAGGAAGACTTTCTTATTTCTTCTTGCTATTCTTTGGAACTGTGCATTCAGATGCGTATATCTTTCCTTTTTTCCTTTGTTTTTCACTTCTCTTCTTTTCACAGCTATTTGTAATGCCTCCCCAGACAGCCATTTTGCTTTTTTGCATTTCTTTTCTATGGGGATAGTCTTGATCCCTGTCTCCTGTACAATGTCAGGAACCTCAGTACATAGTTCATCAGGCACTCTATCTATCAGATCTAGGCCCTTAAATCTATTTCTCACTTCCACTGTATAATCATAAAAGGATTTGATTTAGGTCATACCTGAATGGTCTAGTGGTTTTCCCTACTTTCTTCAATTTCAGTCTGAATTTGGCAATAAGAAGTTCATGATCTGAGCCACAGTCAGCTCCCAGTCTTGTTTTTGCTGACTGTATAGAGCTTCTCCATCTTTGGCTGCAAAGAATATAATCAATCTGATTTCGGTGTTGACCATCTGGTGATGTCCATGTGTAGAGTCTTCTCTTGTGTTGTTGGATGAGGGTGTTTGCTATGACCAGTGCATTCTCTTCGCAAAATTTTATTAGCCTTTGCTCTGCTTCATTCTGGTTTCCAAGGCCAATTTGCCTGTTACTCCAGGTGTTTCTTGACTTCCTACTTTTGCATTCCAGTCCCCTGTAATGAAAAGGACATCTTTTTTGGGTTTAGTTCTAAAAGGTCTTGTAGGTCTTCATAGAACCATTCAACTTCGGCTTCTTCAGCATTACTTGTTGGGATATAGACTTGGATTACTGTGATATTGAATGGTTTGCCTTGGAAACAACAGATGTCATTCTGTCGTTTTTGAGATTGCATCCAAGTACTGCATTTCATACTCTTTTGTTGACCATGATGGCTACTCCATTTCTTCTGAGGGATTCCTGCCCACAGTAGTAGATATAATGGTCATCTGAGTTAAATTCACCCATTCCAGTCCATTCTAGTTCGCTGATTCCTAGAATGTTGACGTTCACTCTTTGCATCTCCTGTTTGACCACTTCCAATTTGCCTTGATTCATGGACCTGACATTCCAGGTTCCTATGCAATATTGCTCTTTACAGCATCAGACCTTGCTTCTATCACCAGTCACATCCACAACTGGGTATTGTTTTTGCTTTGGCTCCATCCCTTCATTCTTTCTGGAATTATTTCTCCACTGATCTCCAGTAGCATATTGGGCACCTATCGACCTGGGGAGTTCCTCTTTCAGTATCCTATCATTTTGCCTTTTCATACTGTTCATGGGGTTTTCAAGGCAAGAATACTGAAGTGGTTTGCCATTCCCTTCTCTAGTGGACCACATTCTGTCAGACCTCTCCACCATGACCCACCCGTCTTGGGTGGCCCCACAGGGCATGGCTTAGTTTCATTGAGTTAGACAAGCCTGTGGTCCTAGTGTGATTAGATTGACTATTTTTCTGTGAGTATGGTTTCAGTGTGTCTGCCCTCTTATGCCCTCTCGCAACACCTACCGTCTTACTTGGGTTTTTCTTATCTTGGACGTGGAGTGTCTCTTCACGGCTGCTCCAGCAAAGTACAGCCACTGCTCCTTACTTTGGATGAGGGGTATCTCCTCACCACTGCCCCTACTGACATTGAACTTGGAGTAGCTCCTCTCGGCCCTCCTGTGCCTGTGCAGCCACTGCTCCTTGGACATGGGGTAGCTCCTCCTGGCCTCTACTTAACATTGAGTGTTAAGCTGTTTCCAAAATGTTTCCATTGTAAGCAACATGAACCATGCATGCAGGGATATACATCTTTGTGTTTTTACACTAGCCTGACTTAAGTAAAGTTTCAGAAGTAGAATAGCTCCAGAAATGAATTAAATTATATAGAAATTAAGGTTTTAGAATACATTACCAGATTGTCCACTAGAAAGTGAACAATTTCACATAATCACTTCCAGTATCAAAACTTCTCATTTTTTTACCTCTTTACTAGCAAAGTGAATTATAAATCTTTCTAATCATTGTCCATCCAATATTTTTGTTTTAATTTGCTTTTACATGCATAGTAATAACCTTTTATGTACTAACTTGCCATTTATCCAGGTTTTTGTTTGATTATTTCTTTTCCTTTTTGATTTGCAGGAAGATCATGAGTTGTTTACAGGTGCTTCCCCAGTCGTTCAGTAGTAAAGATCCACCTGCATAATGCAGGAGCTGTAGGAGACCTGGGTTCAATCCCTGGGTTGGGAAGATCCCCTGGAGAAGGAAATGGCAACCCACTGCAGTATTCTTGCCTGGAGAATCCCATGGACAGAGGAGCCTGGTGGGCTACAGACCATAGGCTTCAGATGCGACTGAAGTGACTTAGCAGCAGCAGTAGTGAGTAGTTTTAAGTCAGATTTCGCACAAACTTGTCTTTCAATATATATCTTTTGCATACGGTATATATAAAATGTGTGCTGTCAAATCTGAAACACCTCAACTGTTGATTTGATCTTTAATCAACTCTCTTTAGATACAATTGAAAAACATGATTTATAACAGCATTCCAGTGTCAAAATAGAACTTGAAGAGTACCAGAGAGTCATAATAAAAATAGTCTTGGCAGGTAGTATTATGTCATCATCTTCTAAATATTTCAGTCTCTCCCAAATCTCAATTTCCATATTTGTAAACAACAAAAATTGGGAGTAATACTTTTTTTCAATAATGGAATGCTGTGATAATGAAATTGGTAGAAATTATTACTGAATGAGGCACAATTCAAATGATATGTTTCATTCTTTTTTTTTTTTTTTTTAACTACTCTGGTTATAGAAATGTAAGAGGTTAGGCATCTAGCTATCTAACCTGTAGTTTGCAGAGCAAGTGTCTTTATTTCTGTTCAGAATGTGGTTCATATTCAGTCTTGTTGGACTCCTGGCATTTCCTATGAGTCTTTTTTTCCCCTATATTTCTTAAACATCACTGGCAGTGTTTGGGCAATCACACTGCCAGTTTTCTTAGTGTTTAAGATGCCATTCATCTTAGTCTAGAGACAAAAAAATCCACTTAGGGTCTCTGGGGGTCCTATCACTACCTTCTCACCTCTCCTGAGTTTCAATTTCCTCTTAAACATGTTTGCTGTCTTTTTGCAGTTTGGAGATTATTCTCCTTGAGAGAAAAAGAGGAGTAGTTTTGCTTTCCTTTGTCATCTCTTTATCCCTGCTTCCTAGCAGTGTGATTATCTGTTCCTGCTTTTTCTGTCTCTGAACAATGCTCCAGACACTCTGTGGTAACTGTTGATAATTTTTTCAAGCTTTCCCTAATACAGAGTTTAACTTTCTGAAATAAAATTGTATGTCTTTTTGTTTCTGTCTTCTGTATTTGTTCTAGGTTATGTCCCCTTTCCCATCTATCGTGATTTTATGATTTGAGGGACTAGATGGGCCAGGTAGATTTTGCTAGTATCAGAGACAACAGAGAATTTTGTCCTCCAAGACAGTGGGAAATAGCAGAGCCAGGGTAGAAATTGTGCCAAGAGAAAGCCGGAAAGTGAATCTGGAGGTGAACAATCAGTGGGTGAAAAGCCAGCAACCAGAGCAATTAGAACAAATGCAAATGAAGCAGAAGAAATCAGTCCTATGGGTCTATTGAAGACCAGGTGAAGCTGTGTTTATTGCTTGCTTTAAAGGACTGGCTAAAGTATGGATTTTAGCACAGCTTAAAAATGTGTAGTTTTACACTCTTGTTTGGATCCTAACCTATGATTCCCCTGGGTTCCCTCTGGAATTCAGTGATCCCACTTTGGATTCCATTCATTGTTCTCTGTGATATGGGCAGGGCTGTTCATAGATTAATGGTTCAGCTTTGTGAATGTCTAGTTCTTGTAAAGTTGGGTCGTGAGGTTGGGAATTAATAGAAAATTAGCTTTTTTTTTTTTTTGAAATGGCATGTGTTAGCTCTGTCATAGGTCACTGGGAGCATATAAAGAGACTTGCTTTGTTATGAAGTGCTTGGTCTTTTGCTGGGGAGATGGAGGGGTATCTAACAAACTCTTGCTACAAGGTGCTACCAAGGTAATGGTGGAAGAACTCAGCAACAGGAAAAATTAAACATGCTGAAGAGGCAGGTGACAGGAAACTAGCCTTTGGCAGGCCTGTATTGCAGCCTGATTCCTGTGTACCAGCAGAGAGAAGTGACAGCTTGTTGATATTATTAATGAGTCCCACAAACCATGAACATCATATATAAATACATTTATTAGATCTTTTAAAATTTCTCTCAATCTCTATAGGTTGTATGTGTTTTTAGTAGATTTATATGTAGATATATGATTTGTTGATGCTATTGTAAGTTGTCTCTTTCAATTTTATTTTCTAGTTGGAACCAACATAAGCAACAAATTATCTACTAATCTCCCTAAAAGTGCACTATTTATTCTAAAAAATTTTCTGTAGTTTGGTTTAATTATATATATAGCTATCATCTGTATAAAGTAGATTTTTAAGTCTCTATTTTTTTTTCCTAAAACTTATACCTTTTGGAGATAAACTTTTTTGGAGAGAGGAATGTTATATGTTGAAATCCTGCACCAAAAAGCATGGAACCTGAGATCTGGAACAGGGCTAGAATGAAGTAACACTGAGTAAAGTGTCACGTTTCCAGGTACCTGGTAAGACCCATAAGGAAACACGGGTGATTGTGTAACACTGAAAGTGTAAGTGAAGTCATTCAGTTGTGTCTGACCCTTTGCGACCCCATGGACTGTAGCCTACCAGGCTCCTCAGTCCATGGCATTTTCCAGACAAGAGTACTGGAGTGGGTTGCCATTTCCTTTTAGCTTTTCAGAAATGTCACTGTGTAAAGCTTGATGACGGGAATTTCATAGATCCCTTCCCATTCCTTAAAATAACATATTTGATTTAGTCAGGTTATAATAGCTAGCATTTTAAAAGATTCATTATATGTTTCAGACATAAAATGCTTTAAATTTTAACTCATTTCTCCTTCAAAACAATACAATGAGATATTAACAACTATTATTCCCATTTTACAGATGAGAATACATAGTCACAAAGAGGTTAACTCTCTTGATTACATGGTACAGTGGTGATGTATGATACAAATTGAGGTGTTCTGTTTCTAAAGCTTGTGCTCTATTTTACACTACTTTGAGTTGATCTTCTGGGTCATAGATTATTCACAAAGCTATTAAATATCTCTCGGTCTACCCTGAGGTGAGCATATCCTATGAATGATCAAATAAAATTCAATATATCACTTAACAGTGAAAGCCAAGGTACAGTGTGAGCATGTAGAACAGACTCTGTTAATTGTTCTGTCAGCAAGCTCCTTTTTCATTGGTGGTTGTGGTGTTATTTGGGCCAACACCATTCACAGGACTTGCCTTGTCATGCTGAGGACAAGATTAACAACAACCCAGTGGCAGGAATCAGTGATCAGTTGGTTTAGAGGTATAGCCTCATAAATTTCCCACCTCACCTTGTCCTAGAGAATGCATTTGCCACAATGCCAAAAACCTGACCAGATTCCTATGTCAAGTGTGGTGCATTGTACAATCCAGGAGCCACTAGTAAATGTCTCCAAACTCAGACACAAACCAACCATACTTAGAGAAGGATACTTTTAACTACCAGAACTACTTCATTATTTGGTGACTCCCAGCAGGGTCCTCTGAGTGAAATCTATACTCCTGAATCAATGTAACCCAGTTTGTTCTCTGCTGGCACCTTAACCCTAATCATAGAAGCCCAGCAATTAGAGTTTTGTAGCATTCTAGTTGGTATTGTGGTCAAACATATGAGGAAACGAGGAAATACTATTTAGTTCTAAACCTGCTGCTTTGTTGACACCTGCAGGTCAACATGCTAAAAAAAACTGCCTCAATTATAAAATAAAGATTAGTTAATTTTATAAAAAAGTGGCCATTTTTATATAGGATGAATATTCCAATTTCCAGCTATTTAATGACAAGTTGCCCACATTTTAGCTGCCAGTATTCACAGATGAATAAACAAAAGTATTGACAGCCAACCAATTATTTTAGAATTCAATCTAGTTACAATTTCCCATAAGATCCATATTTCTCAAAGCCCATTTACATTTCACAAGCAGGTCATAAGGCAGTAGCCAGGGCATAGCTTGGGGACTTAGAGAAGAACGGGAAAGGTAAAAAAACCTTCTTGCTCCTCAGAATGTAGGTGTAACTAGCTTACTGTAAAGTGTGTATTTGCCAATAAATTGGCTAGTTGCCAGCTACACATAGACCATTCTAACAGGTGTTTCAGAAGTAGACTCTATAAAGTGAATGAGTTGAGAGAGTTACTGATCATGTATCCTGATTAAACATTTTGAAAATTTAAGCTACAATGCTTTGGTCTGCTTCATTGATAAGAAAACAGATACTATTAATGATGGCAGTTAACCATCTACTAACACCCGAAAGACAAGCCAGCACTAACAGGGCAAGTCAGAAGGAAAATCTATAAATATCACATAAGAACAACTCCTTTGAGAAAAAAGCATTAAAAGTATTATCCATTTCCTCCCCACAAAGAAAGAAAAATGGAGAAAAGTGATTATATTATTTACCTTGAAATAGCCAATAAAGATAGAACACCAGCCTGGATTTGAAGGACAGGGCTGCACATCAGATACATTTAGTTCAGTTCAGTCGCTCAGTCATGTCTGACTCTTTGCAACCCCATGAATTGCAGCACGCCAGGCCTCCCTGTCCATCACCAACTCCCAGAGTTTACTCAGACTCATGTCCATCAAGTCGGTGATGCCATCCAGCCATCTAATTCTCTGTCGTCCCCTTCTCCTCCTGCCCTCAATCCCTCCCAGCATCAGGGTCTTTTCCAATGAGTCAACTCTTCGCATGAGGTGGCCAAAATATTGGAGTCTCAGCGTCAGCATCAGTCATTCCAATGAACACCCAGGACTGATCTCCTTTAGAATGGACTGGTTGGATCTCCAAGGGACTCTCAACAGTCTTCTCCAACACCACAGTTCAAAAGCATCAATTCTTCGGCGTTCAGCTTTCTTCACAGTCCAATTCTCACATCCATACATGACCACTGGAAAAACCATAGCTTTGACTAGATGAACCTTTCTTGGCAAAGTAATGTCTCTGCTTTTTAATATGCTGTCTAGGTTGGTCATAACTTTCCTTCCAAGGAGTAAGCGTCTTTTAATTTCATGGCTGCAATCACCATCTGCAGTGATTTTGGAGCCGAAAAAAATAAAGTCTGACACTGTTTCCACTGTTTCCCCATCTATTTCCCATGAAATGATGGGATACATTACTTCTCCTTAAATGCTGGTCCTTGGAGAGTTTGGAACACCAGCAGAGCATAAGTAATCTGGGATTGAAATGATGACCTCTGGTTTCTTCTGAAAAGTGACAATTAATCCAGAGTGAGAAGGGTTATACAGTACTGCAGATTAAAGAAATAGAGAAGTGAAGGGCCCTATAGGAATAAGAGCTCTGAATCTTAAATTAGAAAGGAGGAGAAAGGCATGGCAGTCTGAAAGGCATTTGAGTCAGGAAGGAAGAAGAATCTTAATCGGCTATTTGTTGTTTATGCTTTGTATTGGAGATGTTTTTATGTTAGGCCTGCAACTCTATTAGGAACCATGCGTATATTTTCTTGTTTGATATGACTTGAGGAGCCACACATTATTATTCCATTTTACAGGCCAGAAACAAGTGTTTGGTGAATTTAAATGCTCCTGGGCGGCAAATAATCACTCCATGAAAGAGCCAGGTTTCAAATCCGTGTCTCTGGCTGCAAGTTCTGGACTTCTTTTGCAGTCGGTTAGTTGTAGAAGTTTAAACACGTCACTTACTCGCCCCAGGCCTGTTTTCTCATCTGTACAGGTGGATAATAATATAGATCCGATAGCGCTGTGGTGAGAAATGTTTGGGGATAGTTTCTGGGAAGGACTCGGGACAGGACTTGTCACAGAGCGGGGTGGGCGCCTGGTGGTTGAAAGGTTATGCTGTGGAGCTCAGGAGAGCACCGTGGTGACGCCCGAGGCAGTTGCTTTATCAAGAGTGGGGTCCTTGCTGAGTGGGCCCTTCTCCCTGTTAGGACCACATATAGTAACCCTAATTCCAGGCAGTCATCGTGCAAATCTGTTTAGAATTGACACATGAGGAAGCGTACAAGAGAATATGCTTGGAATAGTGGAAAACTCATGTTCACCACCGAGAAAACAGTTGAAATTACTTCCCTGATCGAACTCAGTTCTGTCGCTCTACAGAAAGTGATCTCCCAGCAGTGTTCTAAACCAGATTATTTACAGCTGCTATCCAGCGCCACCTGCTGGTAAATTGACAGAAAAGTAAAGTAACACACACACAGAAGTCGCTCAGTCGTGTCCAACTCTTTGCGACCCCGTGGATTGTAGCCCACCAGGCTCCTCGGTCCATGGGATTTTCCAGGCATGAATACTGGAGTGGGTTGCCGTTTCCTTCTCCAAAAGTAAAGTAAAAGTAAAGTGAATTCTCTCAGTCCTGTCCGACTTTTTGGGACCGCATGGACTATACAGTCCATGGAATTCTCCAGGGCAGAATACTGGTGTGGGTAGCTGTGTCCTTCCCCAGGGGATCCTCCCAACCCAGGGATTAAACCTAGGTCTCTTACATTACAAGCAGATTCTCTACCATCTGAGCCACCAGGGAAACCCAGAAACTGACAGAAAAGAGGAGGCAAACTGCACTCCTGAAATTGAGCAGACTGGTTTTTAAAAGTCAATCAGAGGTAGGCGAATGGTTAAAGGAGACACTGCAAAACCACCTAATGAGCATTTCTAGACCTGATGTAACAGGGAAAATATGCAGAAACGTGTATTTTAGAATAATGAGTAAAATAATAGGTTACACTATTATAAGCAAATATGCAAATATGACTTCAGGGTGTTTAGAAGTGGGAGAAAGGAAATGCACCCAGTTTGATGAATTAAAGATTTTTTTTTTCAAATGTGTTGTTTTGTGCATTGGCCACAAACATAGCCTTCAAAAGTAACCTTTAAGAGATTTGTAGCTGTAGCAAAATATGTATCAAATAGATAATCATAGGTGGGAAAAAGAAATGAAAGTAGTTATATATTTGGAGTGCATTAATTTTTATCTTATGCTTTCTACACTTAAAAAACTTAAAGCCTTGTTTAAATTAAAGAGCTAATATATGCACATAGTAAACAGAAGATCCAAACTGCAAAAAGTATATAATGAAACATAACTCTCCCTGAGTCCCAGAATTGCAGTCTCTCGCCCAGAAATGAATCAGGTTTATGAGTTCCTGTTTACTTTTCTAAATGTTTTTCATGCATATTCAGCAAGTGTTTGGTGTCTGTGCCATGTCTTGGTCAGGAGCCTCTGGGACATCCCCAAGTGTTATCAAATCATTTCAACCCTAGCTAGAAAGTTGGCTGGTTTAACTAGATGGCAATAAAATAATTTGAATTTAAGGAACATAGCTATGTTCAATATGTTTAGCTCTTTAGAATTCATGTCCTAAATATGGGTGGATTCTTTCAATTCAGTTTTATTTTGATCAAAGATATTCTTGTATAATGTGTCTTATTTCCACATAGCATACTTATGAGCAAATTTCTTATTTAGTTAACTGCATATAATGCCTGTTTATTTTATATTGTGCAGATTGAGGATTTAGCTTCTTTAAACAGTCCTCCCAAACACACAGGCATGCAATCCCTCACCCACCCAACCAGTAGAGTCATTTCGTATTTGGCTCAAAATACGATCAATACTCAGTGTGTAAACTGTTATGATTGTATAAATTTTATTTGCAGATGAGGCATGTTTATGCTTCAGGAGTGCTTGTTCATTGTACTGTTTTATTTCTTGTACAAATGTTACTTTTCTTGGACTTAATAAATGTCTCTTTTTAAACTTAACACAGGCCTCTATGTACCTATCAGTAAATCATCTCTGAACTCTTCAATATCCCTAGACTCTGAAAAAATATGTTATCTGCATATTCAAACACAGGAGGTTATCTGTTAGTTATTAATACATTTCTTTTTGAACAACTCATTTTGTCCCACTCAAATGTGGATTAGTGGCCCCTGGGCCTGCAGCTAAGCTACCCTGGATATTTTCTTTACTCTTTCCAGTGTTCTTTCCCTGAATTCTGTAAACTATCTTAGTTTATGCCTTCATCTGACTGTCTAGAACCTTCTAAAGAAAAGGTGCCTGGTTGTTTTTGCTTGTTTGAGATGTGATAACCTTGCTGAAAAAGAACTTCTGGGAAGAAAATCAATTTTCCACAAAATTTTAAAAGCATTATCCTCTTGCTTTATAGTTTCCAGTGTAAATTTTTTTTTTTCTATTTTGTTTGGAGAATTCTGACACGATTCTAACTCCTGATATTTTGTAGATTACATGTTATTTTCTCTTTTTTAGATTTTGTCCCATATAGGCCATTACAGAGCATTGAGTAGAGTTCCCTGTGCTATACAGCAGGTTCTAATTAGTTATCTGTTTGTATACAGTAGTGTATATATGTCAATCCCAGTATCCTTATTTATCCCTCCACTCCTTACCCTCTGGTAGTCATAAATTTGTGTTCTACATCTGTGAGTCTGCTTCAGTTTTGTAGATAAGTTCATCTGTACCCTTTTTTTAGATTCCACATATAAGTGATGTCATATGATATTTGTCTCTCTCTGACTTCTTTCAGTATGACGTTCTCTAGGTCCATGTAGGTTGCTGCAAATGGCAGTATTTCATTCTTTTTATGGCTGAGTAATATTCCATTGCATATATATACCACAACTTCTTTATCCATTCCTGGCAGTAGACATTTAGTTTGCTTCCATGTCCTGGCTGTTGTGAATGTTGTGATGCATGTATATTTTTAAATTATGGTTTTCTCCAGATGTATGCCCAGGAGTGGGCTTCCCTGGTGATCAGTGGTAAAGAATCCACCTGTCAATGCAGGAGACACAGGTTTGATCTCTAGGTTGGAAGATCCCTTAGAGAAGGAAATGGCAACCCACTCCAGTATTTTTGTCTTGGAAATCCCATGGACAGAGGAGCCTGGCAAGCTACAGTCCATGGGGTCACAAAAAGTCGAACACAACTGAGTGACTAAACAATATGCCCTGGAGTGGGATTGTTGGATCATTTGGTAACTCTATTTTTGTTTTTTGTTTTTTGTTTTTTTTTTTTTTTAAGGAACTTCCATACTCTTCTCTATAGTGTCTGTATTAATTTCCATTCCCACAGTGTAGGAGGATTCCCTTTTCTCTACACCCTCTCCAGCATTTCTTTGCAGATGTTTTGATGATGACTGTTCTGACTCATGTGAGGTGATACCTTATTGTGGCTTTAATTTTCATCACTCTAATAATAAGTGATGGTGAGCATCTTTTCATATGCCCCTTGGCCTTCTGTGTGTCTTCCTTCAAGTAACATCTGTTTAAATCTTCCGCCAGTTTTGTGGTAGTTATTTTCTTTTGTTTTTGACATTGAGCTGTATGAACTCTGTATTATATATTTTGGAGATTAATCCCTTGTCAGATGCTACATTTGCAAATATTTTCTCCCATTCTAAGGGTTGTCTTTTCATTTTGTTTATGATTTCTTTTGCTGTGCAAAAGCTTTTAAGTTTCATTACGTTCCATTTGCTTATTTTTGTTTTATTTTCATTACTGCAGGAGGTAGATTAAAAAAGATCTTTCTGTGATTTATGTCAGAGAGTGTTCTGCTTGTGTGTCCTCTAAGAGTTTTATAGCATCCGGTCTTACCTTTAAGTCTTTAATCCATTTTGAGTTTATTTTCATGTATGGTTTTCCCTTGAAGTGTGTAGGAGAATTTCTTTGTGCCCAGGGTTCTGAAATTTCATGTGTAGGTCTTGGTGTGGTTTGTACTTCATTCATTTTGCAAAAAAAGAAAACATTGTGGATTGCTTTCTGAATTATTTCTTCAACAATTTTATTCTGTAAATTTTGTCCTGTTCTTTTTTCTCTCTTTTAGAACTTCTTTTATTTATAAACTAGACTTTCTCAGTCACCTTTTGAATTATCTTCTCTTGAAGTTTTTATTTCTCTTTTATTTGAGTCTTTGGACATTTGTTCAGTTTTATTTTCCAGAACTTCTGATTTTTCCCTTTCCTTTGTCATATTTATCTTTTTTTAAACAGCATTCTTATTTTCTAAACGTTCCACTTTTTTTTTTATATATAATTGTCTCTTCTTTCGGAGAAGCAGTAATTTCATTTATCTATCTGAATATAATATAGCTTTTTTTCCTTGATTCTATTTAGCCTTCCCAGACTGTCTGTATTTTGCAAGTGTAATTTTTTTCTATATCTGTTGATTTTAATCTTGTTCTCTTAGGGACTTTCCTCAAATGTTTGGTGATCCATTGGGCTATCTAATAGCATGTGTGCAAGAGGGAGAGAAATAGGGAGAGAAAGAATGACGGAAAGAGAGACAGAGAAAGAGAGGAAAAAAGAGGTGTTTGGTGGAACTTTTTTTATTGCAGAGAGATGTTTATTTAGGGATTCTTGTCAGTACCTCAAGGTCTCTCCTGCTAGGATTGATTTTCCCAAAGAAGAATTATCTAATATTCTTCCCAGTGAATATAAAGCTGGCTTGAGGGTTCTGGAACCAAGCAGATAGGGACCAGAGGTCCCAGTGTTCAGTATATAGATTCTTATGCAGTCTTTACTCTCACCCACTGCTGTGTCTGGTGTCTCCAAACCCAGACTTCCTCTGTTCTACCTCCTCAGTCATTAAACCTGCTCACCTATCAGGTTGTAGAGGCCTAGTTGTTTCTTATGTAGGCTTGAATTCAGTCATTAATTTCTTCAATAAATACTTACCAAATGCCTACTACATGCCAAGCATTGTTTTCTATAGTGTGGAAGTGATTGTCTGTGAAACAGACAAAATCCCCTATTCCCTGTGGAACTTTCATCCTCAACCAAACCCTTACTTTCAGAACCCCTTGTTGTCTCCAAATTCTAAACTTTGGTCCTCTCTAGTGTAAACGGGCTTGCATTTTGTTTAGCTCTTTGTGCTCCCTGTTTTCATCTTCTATTTGGTCCATTCAGTCAAGAACTACTTTCCTAGTTACAATATTAGGTAGCTTTCACCTCCTTTTCAGGCTTTTTGTTTGTATTTTGGGGCTGATTTCACACCCTGTTGGTCGTTTCATGGGATTTAGGAAGCACACGGGCCAAACATGTGTGTCCAATCTCCCACTTTTGCTAGAACCGCTGTGGACTATGATATTGGACTAATGAGCCTAGTACCCAAATGTCTGTTAGTGTGTGATGTGTGTGGGTAGGCGAAAGTCTCAACACAGTTGGGAATCTGGACTCTTCTCTACTGATATTTATCTTTGTTACAAGCTGGCCCAGTCATGAGTCGCCGGATCACGCACTCTGGGCTCTCTTCATGCAATTGCTGTGCCCTCTGACAGAACCGCAGTTACTTTTCTGGCCAGAAAGGACCCAGATTTCTGAGGACATGTGACTATCAGAACAAAGCCTACTTCCAACCCTACCCTAGTACAAACATGTATCAGAACATTTTTTACCTCCCATCCCCCAACCATTCCCTAGCATTATATATTGCCTGGAGCTGAGAGAATCTATAGAGTTTCAGTGTTGTTTTATTTTTTAGCTTCAAAGAAGGCAATATATAAGTTTGTATCTTTAACACAATTCTGTGCCATCTGTGTTCTTTTGGGAGGAAATAGGCACTTGTCTAGAACAGGAAAGACTCTAATTTTTCTCACTTGGAGCAAGAAAATTACTCTTGAGCACTTCTCAATTTCCTAAGTAAAGGAAGGCAGGTATATCCACCCTCTAGAAGCCATTGGTGGCAGACTTAGTAAAGCTGAGGGGCACGAGCTCTGTTCCCCTTTAAATCATCAACCTCAAGGCATGTGACATGCCTTAGCCTGGTATCAGGTTTTTTTCCAAGAGATCAAAATGGTACATTCTTATGTGAGACCTTGTTTTGCCCAAAGTCTTTGCATATTATCAGAAACTTCACATTCCTAGTTTTCAAAATAGAGCCCAATTCCAGAGATTGGAGGTGAAATTCTAGGATTTCAACTCTGGGTACTATTTTTTTATTTGGGTATTAAACCTGGAAAATGCATTTTAGACTCTCTTGGGGAATTTAGAGAAAGGGAAAGGAGTCAATCTTCTATTAAGCTTTTAAAGTGGTTTGAGAATTCTATACCAGTGGTGGGAAAGGAATGAAGAAACCTTGTGATTCTGATGGTCTTGTTCCTAAAAATAACTGTTGTGTGTGAATAAGGATTTCACAGCTCTGAAAGGAAATCTTTCAAAGCGAACTAAAGAAAAATGTCAGAAGGTTTTCAAACTATGAAAATTAGTTATGCCAAAATTTATATTAGAACTCTGAACATTAACAGAGAACAATATTATCTATAACAACTCTTTGGGATTTTTATGTCTTTCAAAATGCTCTGTAAATTGCTTGCCCTTTTAGACATTATTCTCATAAAGTAATAAGCTTTCATCTATAAACTTCATTGAAGACCTTTGTATCACCTAGAACACACTTAGAACAATAAGTATTTATGATTTTTTTAAATTAGCTTTTATTTTCACCAAAGATAAATAGGAAAAACATCTGCTCTGAAAAGCACATAGAAACAAACAAATTGACTAATCACCTATTTAAGATGTACCTGTTAAATGCACACTGTGTTAGATAGTATGATAAGGTTTAGGAGTACAGGTATAAATTAAAAAGTTGTGGCAATGCATTCATCAGGCTACAATAGAGTGGTGATGACAGATGATTAAAGGAATATATCTGAACTATGGGATACATGCTATGGTGGTGGAATTATAAGGAATTTAGATAGCACTGTAGCTCACGGTTCTACCCTGTTTCAGAGGTGAGGAAAGGAGTTCCAGCTAAAGGTGGTGTCTTCAATGATGAATGAGAGCTCTCTAGAAAAAGAAGAAAAACTAATTTTCCAAGAAGAGAGACTAGTATGTGTAAGGGTCTATAAATGAGAAAGGAATGCTTTTTAGTGCAGTTAGAGCAACATTTGTGAGATAGAGAATGGTGGGAATTAGGGTAGGCAGTTAGGCAGAGATCATATTCTTTAGGAGCTTTAAAGGCGCATTAGGATATAGACTTCATTACAAAGATAATAAGCAGCCACTTACTAATTTTTAGGATGGATATGACACAATTAGATTTGCATATGATTAGACTGGGCAGATCATTTTGGTTGCATATGAAAAATGGAGGACTTCTTGTTCCAGTCTTCTCAGAGAAACTGACATTAGACTAACTTCTTACTAGATGTAAAACAAATAGTTTTAGGCATTGGCATCAGTCAGTGTAAGGTTGAGATCTTTGAGGAAAAGGAGAAACAAAAAACCTCACGTAACTTATTTACCTTTTCTGCCAATGGAGATGTTCCATGTGTAATACTTGAGAGCAGAAAGGGCATTTGCACTGGGCAGAGTAAGACAGTTTTGTGTTTGGGGGCTGCAAACACAACTGGGTGGAACTGCTGATAAAGGGCTGGCAGCCACGTGAGATTTCTGATCATACATAGATTATGGAATGCTAAGGAAACAGTGGAGTTCTGACCTAAATGAATCCAGAAACCTTAATAATCAAGCCATGTATTTAGCTGAGATCACCAAACAATAAAGATCACACTCTAAAACTACTTCATACTCATGTTAACAAGTTCTTTGCCCAACAACTAAGGGCAAATTTGAAATAAATCCACTATTTGTAAAGCAAGAAAACAAATCAGCATGCGATAAAATAATCCACCTGTAATTTCAGTTCAGTTCAGTCACTCAGTCATGCCTGACTCTTTGCGACCCCATAAATTGCAGCACGCCAGGCCTCCCTGTCCATCACCAATTCCCGGAGTTTATTCAGATTCATGTCCATCGAGTCAGTGATGCCATCCAGCCATCTCATCCCCTGTCATCCCCTTCTCCTCCTGCCCTCAATCCCTCCCAGCATTGGGGTCTTTTCCAATGAGTCAACTCTTTGCATTAGGTGGCCAAAGTATTGGAGTTTCACCCAGGACTGATCTCCTTTAGGATGGACTGGTTGAATCTCCTTGCAGTCCAAGGGACTCTCAAGAGTCTTCTCCAATACCACGGTTCAAAAGCCAAAGTATGAGGTGGCCAAAGTATTGGAGTTTCAACTTCAGCATCAGTCCTTCCAATGAACACCCAGGACTGATCTCTTTAGGATGGACTGGTTGGATCTCCTTGCAGTCCAAGGGACTCTCAAGAGTCTTCTCCAACATCACAGTTCAAAAGCATCAATTCTTCAGCACTTAGCTTTCTTCACAGTCCAACTCTCACATCCACATATGACCACTGAAAAAACCATAGCCTTGACAAGATGGACATTTGTTGGCAAAGTAATATCTCTGCTTTTCAATATGCTATCTAGTTTGGTCATAACTTTCCTTCCAAGGAGTAAGCGTCATTTAATTTCATGGCTGTAGTCACCATCTGCAGTGATTTTGGAGCCTCCAAAAATAAAGTCTGATACTGTTTCTACTGTTTCCCCATCTATTTCCCATCAAGTGATGGGACCAGATGCCATGATCTTCGTTTTCTGAATGTTGAGTTTTAAGCCAACTTTTTCACTCTCCTCTTTCACCTTCATCAAGAGGCTTTTTAGTTCCTCTTCACTTTCTGCCATAAGGGTGGTGTCATCTGCATATCTGAGGTTATTGATATTTCTCCCGGCAATCTTGATTCCAGCTTGTGCTTCTTCCAGCCCAGCATTTCTCATGATGTGCTCTGCATATAAGTTAAATAAGCAGAGTGACAATATACAGCCTTGACGTACTCCTTTTCCTATTTGGAACCAGTCTGTTGTTCCATGTCCAGTTCTAACTGTTGCTTTCTGACCTGCATATAGGTTTCTCAAGAGTGGCCACAGGACTGGAAAAGGTCAGTTTTCGTTCCAATGCCAAAGAAAGACAATGCCAAAGAATGCTCAAACTACCACTACTCATCTCACACGCTAGTAAAGCAATGCTCAAAATTCTCCAAGCCAGGCTTCAGCAGTACGTGAACTGTGAACTTCCAGATGTTCAAGCTGGTTTTAGAAAAGGCAGAGGAACCAGAGATCAAATTGCCAACATCAGCTGGATCATCGAAAAGCAAGAGAGTTCCAGAAAAACATCTATTTCTGCTTTATTGACCTGTAATTTAACTACCCCCTATCAGGACTAATCTATACTCTCCACTAACTGCCACACACAATATACAGTACATAATGATAGAAAGTACTAGTCAAGATAGAAAACAAACAACAACAAACCAGTATGAAAACAACACTCATTTAATATTCCCAAAGGATAACATAGTTATAGGAGCAGATCCAGAGATGAACCAGCTACTGAAAATATTAGAAAATGATTTTAAAATACCTTTTACAAATATGTTAAGAAATTTAGAGATGACTAACCAAGCAATCCAATGAGGTACTTCAATAGAATTTGAAAATTACTTCAAAAAGATATTCTTTCAAATATATAAGAAAAAATGCCAATTTTATTCAATATATTTCAGAAAACAGAGGAGGAAAAAACACAGCCATATTTATTTTATGAAATTAGTGTACATTCATGCTCAATCACCGAGTCATGTGTGACTCTTGCGACACTATGGACTTTGGCCCACCAGTGTCCACGGGATTCTCCAGGCAAGAATACTGGAATGGATTGCCATTTCTTCCTCCAGGGGATATTCCTGACCCAGGGAACAAACCTGAGTCTCCTGCATCTCTTGACTTGTCAGGCATACTCTTTACCACTGAGCCACCTGGGAAGCCCTATGAAACCAGAATAAGCTGACAAAGACATTAAAAGAAAGAAAAAAAAAGTAAAATAATATCCTACATTCCAAAGATCATTTATAAATATTAGCAAATTAAATATATAATGTATATTAAAAGATCATCATGATTAATAAGTTTCATCCTTGAAAAGTGGAGTAAGATTTAACATTCACAAGTCGGTCATCATAATTTACCACAATGACACCCTAAAGGGGGAAGCATGATCACCTCAACAGATTAAGAAAAATAATTAAAATTTAAACCAGTTAAAGATAAAAATGATTTTAGCAAACTAGGAATAAAAAAAATCTTTCTCAAACTGGCAAAAGGCATTAATAGAAAACCTGCATATAATCAGATAATACATTTAATGATGAAATAGTAAGTAATTTCTCCCTGATACATGGAAAGGAAGAAAGTACACTCTAAACACTACATTGTTCAGCAGTTCCTACCTAGTGCAAAGGGGTAGGAAAGGGAAAGAAAGGGAGAGAAAAAAGGGAAAAAATGAAAAGGAATATAGAGATAAAAGTTATAATAAAAATATTTATTTTTATTTGTTTTCTAGGACAAAAATCCTTTTTTTTCCCCTTTGTTAATCCTCCCCACATTCTCACACATGACTTGTATGTATTCCATATTTTTATTTTTTTCTTTATGTCACAAAAACAGTCTTAAGAACAATCCTGCCCTTTGCAGTTGAAATTCAGGGCCAGAGAATTTATTATAGGAATCATTATTATCTATTATAAAATTTCCCATTAGCTATCTTAGTGCTTTTATTGGAAACTTCTTTATGAATTCTTGTCAAAAGCCTAGAACATTGCAAGTATATAGAAAAGAGGTAAACATAAAGTCAGCATCTAAATTTGAAAAAAATGAAATATATTTTACTTTTAGAATGATATAATTGCGTGTATCAAAAATGCAAAACAAACTATCTGTAAAGAACTAAAATAATAATTCAGCAAGGTTGTTGGATTAAGAAGGCAGTATACAAACATCAATGGCATGTTAATAGAATAGCAAATAAAGAAAAAAGATACCTTGGAAAGCTGAATTTAAAACTAATTATTTATAAAATAGTTAAGTACTTAGAAATGTAGGAATAAATTGACAAAAGTGTAAAACACATTAAAGCTATCAAATATTGGTAAAAGAAGTTGAAGAAATCCAAGATACATGAAGAAACATGCTAGTTAATGAGTGTGAAAGCTTAATTTAAGATACTATTTCTCCTAAATTAACCCAACTATTCATTTCACTTTCAGTCAAAATCACAGCAAAATTTTCTATAGAAATTGACACAAAGATTCTAAAATTTATGTTGAAATAAAATCCATATCCTATGTATATTGACTGTTCAAATGGTCTTGAAGAAGAAATACAAATGTGGAAGATTTTACTACCAAATTTCAAAACATACTGTAAAACTGGAATGATCAACACATGATTTTGGAGTTAAAACGAAATAGTCAGTGGTACAAAATACACATTTTTTTTTAAATTTTATTTTATTTTTAAACTTTACATAATTGTATTAGTCTAGATCTACATGTAAAATGTCAGTTGCTTTTGTCAAAGAGGTCAATCCATTTCACTCTGAGAAAAGAAATTTTCGGTAAAAAGTGCTGGCACAACTAGATAATCACGTGGAAAAAATAAGCATTGATCATTTCCTCATACTAAACACAGATAGTAATTGGAGTTGGCTCATAGACCTAGTGTGTGTGCATACTCAGTCGTGTCCAAAAAAAAAAGCATGAAGAAAGTCAAAATTAAGTCACAGACTGAGAGAAAATACACTTAATGTCAGACATTCTTAATGTCTAACAAAGGATTCATATTAAGATTACAAAAAGGATGCCTACAACTTAATAAGTAAAGGAAAAAAACTAAATATGGAAAAAAGACTTGAACAAATATTTTACCAAATCTTATAGAAGAATGTCCATAGAGCATATGAGAATGTGTAAAGTGCCACCGGATCATTGTTGTTCAGTCACCAAGTTGTGTCTGCTTCTTTGTGACCCCATAAACTGTAGTACGCCAGGCTTCCCTGTCCTTCACTATCTCCCAGAGTTTTCTCAAACTCATGTCCATTGAGTCAGTGATGCCATCCAACCATCCCTTCCTCTGTCACCCCTTTCTCCTCTTGCCCTCAGCCTTTCCCAGCATCATGGTCTTTTCCAGTGAGTTGGCTCTTCACATCAGGTGGCCAAAGTATTGGAGCTTCAGCTTCAGCACCAGTCCTTTCAATGAATAATCAGGGTTGATTTCCTTTAGGAATACTGGTTTGATCTCCTTGCTGTCCAAGGGACTCTCAAGAGTCTTGTCCAGTACTACAGTTTGAAAGCATTAATTCTTCAGCTTTCAGCCTTCTTTGTGGTCCAAATTTCCCATCCATACAAGACTACTGGAAAAACCATAGCTTTGACTATATGGACCTTTGTCAGCAAGCGAGTCTCTGCTTTTTAATACACTGTCCACGTTTGTCATAGCTTTTCTTCCAAAGAGCAAGCATCTTTTAATTTTGTGGCTGCTGTCACCATCTGCAGTGATTTGGGGCCCCAAGAAAATAAAATCTGTCACTGTTTACACTTTTTCCCCATCTATTTTCCATGCATTGGTAAGCAGATTCTTTACCACTGAGTCACCAGGGAAGCTGAAACCCTCATCAGAATGACTTAAATGGAAAAATAGGGTTTTCCAGATAGTATTAGTTGTAAAGAATCCAACTGCTAGTGCAGGACAAAAGAGACATGGGTTTGATCCCTGGGCCAGGAAGATCCCCTGGAGAAGGAAGTGACAAATCAGATATAGTGTTCTTGCCTGGGAAATCCCATGGATAGAGGAGCCTGGCAGGCTGCAGTCCATGGGGTTTCAAGGAATCACACACACTGAGAGACTGAGCACATGCAAATGAAAAATATTAGTAGTAAAATGCTAAATATTGGAAAGGGTATGAAACAGGTAGAATATTTGTGTATCATTAGTGGTAATGGAAAACAGTGGTGTAATCATGGTTAAATGGTAAACTATTCATCAGTTTCTTATAAATTTCAAAATCTTCCAAAATGCCCTTAGTATTTCCTCTTCTTGGTATAGGAACTTTAATAATTGAATACGTTTGTATATAGTTCACTGAAGGTAATTTATGTATCAATAGGTGATGCAGTGGTAAGGAATCTGCCTGTTAATGCATAAGACACAAGAGACACAAGAGTTTAATCCCTGGGTTGAGATCACTTGAAGGAGGAAATGGCAACTCAATTCAGTATTCTTGCCTGGAAAATTCCATGGGCAGAGGAGCCTGGTGGGCTATAGTCCCTGGGGTCACAAAGAGTCAGACGTGACTGAGTGAGCACATGCAAATACAATTAATATTAAACAATAGAAATAAAGTTAGATGTTAGCATACTGATGATATCCAGGTGAAGGATGATGGTGGCCTGCACTGCTGTGGTGGTAATGGGCATGGGAAGATTTATGGAGATTCCAAAAATATTCAGAATGTAATATTAATAAGACTATGTGTAATCTAATGGTAGCACTTAAACTGGCAGATTTCAAGATTATTCCCGTAACCAAGTAAAGTAACAGAATGTTTTGTTACTAACAAAACATCTAACAAAGATGTTTTGTTAGAGCTAGTGGGAGGTTATGAGGAGGCCACAGAGCTAGGTCTCAGGTGAGAGATTTTTGGTCACTGCAACCAAAGTAAGAAATGTATCAACCATTTCTCTGCCCTGTACAGACATCAGAAAATTCCCAAATGAGAAAGCTAGAGATGAGGTTGGAGATAGCTGCAGGCAGAAGGGAGGTGGTGAGGGAAATGGGAAGTCACTGTGAGACAGAATATCCTCTTGTTCCATAGTCTACACACACGCTTCTCTGAGTGAACTCAGATCCATGCCATCTTTGCCTACTTTTGTTAAACCTTTGGCTAGAAACAGGATTCTGACTTTTAACCAGGCTTCCCTGCCACTTATCAAACCTTGATATATCTTCTTCCTCAGCATGATTTCTGCCCTGTCTATCCAACTTGTACTGTTTGACTAGAGAAATAACGAAGTTATTTTATGGTATATAGAATACTCACTTTTCTGGATAATGTGCAGCTGGGGCTGTTCTCCTGCTCTGGTGAAAAAGGAGACTCTTGGGTCCCCTAGAAGAAAAGGCAACCATGTAAACTTGCACTTTCTTGAATCTTAGTTTCTTCAAACCAGTTTGCTGTTAGTTGTATGGGAGAAGGTGAGGTCTTGACTCATGTGTAAATGGTCTTTGTACTTTTAGGAATTAAAAAATCCCCCATCATGAATTATAGAAGCTTAAGTTCTTAATGAAATCATCTAATATTTTTTCACTAGAATCTCTTTTATCTAGTCTATTCTCACCTCCTCCCACAGTACTTGAATTTTGTTCTTTCAGGGTTTTACATTTCTTTTTATGTGTGGCATCATAAATATATTGAAGAAAAATGTAAGTTACCAGGTGATTGATCGACTGCTACATTGCCAATCCTTTTTCTGGTTTATATTTATAAATTAAGAATATACTCTAATGTTTCTGGAAGAATTTAAGAAATATTTTTTACGAAAAATCACATTCTTACTGCTTGGTTTATTACCTAAGTGGGAAAACTCAGTTTTAGAATATAGTGAAACTTTGTTTAAGCCAACCAAAGTTATTTTTAGCATGGAAAACTAATGATAAGTATCACTGGATATTTAAGATCCACAGAAACTGAAAATCTTCATACATATGAAAGAAGAGTCTTCACAATAAAATTAATAATATAAGCCATCTTACATAAGAAAACCACTTCTGAATTATAATGATGATGTCTGACAAGTAATCATAATAAGTGTCTCTATATGCATAACCAGATCTTAGCTAACTCTGAGACATGAGGAGACATTGTAATAAGAAAATGTCTATGTACTTTTGTTAGCCACTGTATCAATCATTGTGACCATCCTTTTCACCAGCCAAATTCTATATTTCTATTCTCTTCATTATTCTTGGTGGAGACTCTAATAGGCAGTGAAATGTCCAAAACGCAGGAAACAGGAGGAAGTAAAGGCCCTTAGTAAGCCATCAAATAAAAGTCAGTTCCTCCTCTGTTTTTTGAATCAAACCAAAAAAAAAAAAATCATCAGATACACTGAAAACACAATCTTCATCACAATATAATTTATGACTTTTTCTAGAAATATTGCTAGGTAAATAAGAACTATTTTACCTCTTCGACTAAATTTACCTTTAGTTAAATCACCAGATAGTTTCCAATAAAAATTGCAAAGAGTATCTGCATTGTTAGTGTCCTCAGCATGTGGGGCATCTGAATAACTTACAAACAACCAGCCAACTAAAACACAACAGCTGGAGCACTAAGAATTCATCTGGCTAGAAACTCTCTCTTAAGATTTTCTGACAAACCCCTTACCATGAGACTCAGAACAGCCCCAAATTTAAGAGCAGCATAGATTTTCTTCTCAGTTGAGTCTGCCTCCTGTATCCATTGCAATTCCTAGAATATAAAGGGGCAGGAAGGGGAACTCCTTATGCTGTGTTTTTCCAAGACTCTTCTGTTTGATAAACCACAACAAGAAAACTCAGCATTTTACAACATATATTCTAAATATATACTATACATATCAGATGGGGGCTTCCCAGGTGGCACAATGGTGAAGAATCTGCCTGCCAAAGCAGGAGACACCAGACTTGCAGGGCAGATCTCGGGGTTGGGAAGACTCCCTGGAGAAGGAACTGGGAACCCGTTCCAGCATTCTGGCCTGGGAAATCCCATGGACAGAGGAGCCTGGAGGGCTACAGTCCATGGGGTTGCAAAGAGTTGGACATGACTGAGTGACTGAGCACAATACATATCAGATAGGTGATTCAATACTGTCAGCAGTTTTTTTCAATATGTACTATTGCTTGTAGACCCTGTCACAAGGCTCAACTAAATTGCTTCTGACCTTGAGGGGGTATGTTCTAAAGTAAATTTTTAAACCTGTGGTGGATTCATTTTGATATTTGGCAAAACTAATACAATTATGTAAAGTTTAAAAATAAAATAAAATTAAAAAAAAAAGAAAGAAAAAGTTAAAGACCCACAAAAAAAAAATAGAAATCATCAAAGAGCAGCAAAGTCATTGTGCAAATATAAGGTTATCCAAAGCTTATTGCATGGAGGAGATAAGGTATAAAAATGAGAGAAGGAAAATATATGAAGTTTTCTAGCACAGATCAGATTATTTCTGATCTTTTTTCAGTAATACCACTCTGTTATGTTCAGCATACATCCCCTTTTGCCAAACCAAAAAGAAAAAAGCCTCCAGTTTTGGCTCTGTGCCTATACATTGTTTTTTTATTTATTTTTTTTTTCCTTCAGCTGTTTAGCCCATCACCTGTAAGCTTACACTCATTGTTTTTGGCTACCTCCATGATTTAGTTTATAAGCCAATGAGTTTTGTTAACAATCCAGAGACTCATGTCTAAAATGCCTGCCCTCTCAACTGATCTCCCCAACCCACTGGTCTCTTCCTCATACAGGCAAAATCTTATGAAATTTGAGAGTATTTAGGGATATGATTTTCTAGAACAGATTTAATTCACAACAAATTACATTAGAAAATAAATAGAAGTTCAGAGTAGTATAAGACTACATGGTGTGAATCTTAGCAAATTTAGAAGAATAGATATAATACAAAGTATACTTTTATGATCATAATATCTATAGAATTAAGTTAGAAATCACAGTAAGATAGGTAGAAAATCTCAAATATATTTGGAGATAAACAACCTATTTTTAAATCCCACATGAGTCAAAGAAGTTTCAAGATACATTTTAAAATAGTTCAAGCTAAATGAAAATGAAAATGCAGCTTATCAAGTTTGTGAGATGCAGCAAAAGCAAAACATAGTGGGAAATTTATACCTTTGAATGCATGTATTAGAAAAGAAAAAGATCTAAAAGTCAATGATATATACTTTAACCTTATGAATTAAAAAAGAGAGCAAGTTAAATCCAAAGTAGGCAGAAAAAAAGAAATAATACAAATTAGAACAAAAGTCAATACAATTGAAAAGAAGAAATTAATAGAGAAAATTAAAAAGTCAAAAACTTCTTAGCAAAGATCAGTAAAGTTGGCAAGTTTCTAAGCAGGCTCACCAAGAAAAAAATAAGTCATAAATCATAAATATAAAAAGTTGAAAAGAGGTCATTTCTGCTGTTCTATGGACATGGAAAGGGTAATAAGCAATATTATGAAGAATTTTATTCATATAATTTTGATAACTTAGATGAATTAGACCAATTTCTTGAAAAATAAAATCTACTAAGACTCACACAAGGAGAATTTAAAAATCCTTATATGCCTTTATCAAATAAATTAAATTGAGAATTAACAGCCTCCTAAAAGAGAAATCACTAGGCTAATAAATGTTCACTAGCAAATTCTACTAAACATTTAGGAGAAAATTATACCATTTCTCTTCAATCTCTTCCCATAAATAAAAGCAGAAGAAACAATTTTTAACTCATTCTGTGACATTACAAGAAATAAAAATTAAAGACCAATGTCTGTTATAAACATAGATGCAAAAATCCTCAACAGAACATTAGCAAATCAAATCCAACAATGTATAAAATAAGTATACACCATGACCAAGTGAGATTTATTCCAGATATGTAAAGCTGAATCAACAAATTCAAAGTGAAATCAATTAAATTCATCATATCAAGGCTAAATAAGAACAATCAAATGGTCATATCAGTAGATCCAGAAAAAAGCATTTAACAAAATCCAGCACCCATTTATGATAAAAGCAAACAGCCCTTCCAGAAAAGAGCGAATCTAAGGGTAACAGACTAGGCATTAGGAATCTGAGTAGATCTCACGAGTACATTGTACTCTGCCCAAAATGAAAGAACTGAAAGAGATTAAGCCAATGCACCCACAAACTGAGAAGAAAAATCCAAGTTAGAAAATGTGGGCAGAAAGGATAAAAAATACATAGCAAGATCTGAAACTCTATGGCTCAAGGCACTTTGAAGAGGTATTCTTCTTAGCTTGAACCATTCTAACAGGTAAACAGTGGTATCCCATTACATGTTTTTAAAATATTTTTATTTTTATTAAGGTATAGTTTGATGTACACTGTTAGATTAGTTTCAGGCTTACAACATAATAATTCAAAATTTTATAGATTATACACCATTTACTATTACCATATAATATTAGCTATATTCCCTCTGATGTACAATAGATTTTGTAGCATATTTATTTCATACATAGAAGTTTTTATCTCTTAATCCTCTACCTCATCTTGCCCCTCCCTTCTTCTCTCTTCTCATTGGTAATCACTGGTTTATTCGCTATATCTGTGAGACTGTTAATTTTGTGTTATATTCATTAGTGTTTTATAACTTACCAGATGAGCCACAAGGGAAGCCTGAGAATACTGGAGTGGGTAGCCTATTCCTTCTCCAGCGGGTCTTCCCAACCCAGAAATCAAATCAGGGTTTCCTGCATTGCAGGCGGATTCTTTACCAGCTCAGCTATCAGCTCATGCATCTTTGTGAATTAGTGATTTTTGTTTTCTTAGATATATGCCCAGGAATGTAATTGCTGAATCACATGATAGTTCTATTTTTAATTTTTTGAGGAACCTTATACTGTTTTCCATAGTTACTGTACCAATTTACCTTCACACCAACAGTATCCAAGGATTCCCTTTTCTACACATCCTCACCAATATTTGTTATTTGTGGTCTTTATGATAACATCCATTCTGACAGATATTAGATGATATTTCATTGTGATTTTGATTTGTATTTCTATGTTGACTAGCAACGTGGAACATCTTTTCATGTGCCCATTGGCCATCCATATGTCTTTTTGGAAAACTATCTGTTCAGGTCTTCTGCCCATTTTTTAAAATCAAATTGTTTGGTTTTTTGATACTGAGTTGTATGAGTTTATATATTTTGGATATTACCCCCTGTTGATCATATCAGTTGCATATATTTTATGCCATTCAGAAAAGTTGTCTTTCTTTTTTTGATGGTTTCCTTTGCTGTGCAGAAACTTTTAACTTTAATTATGTCCCATAAATTTAATTTTTCTTTTGGTTCCTTTGCCTTAGGAGACAGATCAAAAAAATTACTACAGCTTTTGTCAGAGCAGCTGGTTGAGGAGCCCAAGATGTTTCAGAAATCATCTTGGTATGCCGATGGTTGGCACTGGGCCCAGGGGATTCCTTGGGATAATACTGGCTCACTGGTGAGCTCACTGATGAGTGCCAGGGTCTCTGGCTATCGGGCCCTGGGAGTCCTGGGGCCAATGCCCGTGCAGTTCCGTGTTGGGCCAGGTCCTGGGCTCTGTGGTGGGCAGGTCCATGTACTGAGGTTGCTGTGGGCTCAGGAGGCCTTGAAGGCAGCCTGCCTGCTGGTGGCTGGGGCTGTGTTTCTGCCTGGCTAGTTGCTTGGCCTGAGGTATCTTGGTAATGGTGCCAATAGGCTGGTGAGTTGGGCTGGGTCATGGTGTTAATAAGCTAGAGAGAGGATTCTAAAATGTGACTTCCCAGCACCAGTGTCCATATGGTAGAATAAGCTGCCAAAAAATGGCTTCCAGCAGTATCTGTGTCCTCAGGGTGAGGTCTGATTGCCTCCACCCTCTCTGGGAGACTCTCCAAGATCAGCAAGGCCCCTTTAAAGTATTGTTCCTGCCTTATGGTCTAGAGCATTTGAGATTTCATATGGACCCTTTAAGAATGGAGTCTTAAAAAAAAAAAGAATGGAGTGTCTATTTCCATAGCTTTCTGTGTCTCCTGAGAGTAAGTCCCACTGGCCTTTGAATCCAGCTGTCCTGGGGGCTCATCTTTCTGGTGCAGGACCCCTGGGCTGGGGAGCCTGCTATAAGATTCAACCAATTGCTTTTTTGCAAAGAACCTTTGCAATTGTAATTATCCTCTTATTTGGGATAAGAAGATAATTGAGGTTTCCCTGGTGGCTCAGTGGTAAAGAATCCACCTGCAATGTGGGAGACCCAGGTTCAATCTCTGGGTCAGGAAGTTCCCCCGGAGAACGGCTTGGCAACCCACTTTAGTATTCTTGCCTGAAGAATCCCCATGGACAGAGGAGCCTGGCAGGTTGCGACCATGGGGTCGCAAAGGGTCAGACGTGACCGGGTGACTTTCACTTCACTTCTTACTAGGGGATTGCCTGTTGGGGAGTATGAGTCTTGACTATACTTCAGCTCCACTCCTACCCGTCTTGTTGTGGTTTCTTCTTTATATATCTATAGTTGTAGAGATTATTTCGGCTATTTCTGCTAGATTCTGGCCTTTCTCATTAATAATCGCTTTGTATGGAACTGAAATTTTAGTGTGCCTTGAGGAAAAGTAAGCTCTTCCTCCCCAACATCCTGACCAAGCTCCTCTCACTGTGATATTAATTTATGATTCTCGAATTAATAATGATGTTGAAAACCTCTTCATGTGTTTCTTTGCCATTTTTATATCTTAAAATCTTATAGCCATTTTCCCTCTCACTTTTATGTTAAATATCTTTAACTTATTATACAAGCCAGGTTAGTTGTCTTTAAATGCTGCACATCCTGAATATGTTTGTTTACCTCCACATTGTTTAATATGTACCTTGATTCCCTGCATTTCCTATAAAGCAAGGTTCCTCCAGAAGGCCTTGTTAGTTTCAGCTTCAGCTCTTTGGGCAAGAGCACTTTTCTGTTGGTGCTGTGTGCTTCTGGTGAAATCACTCCAGGAGGTTGTCACAGTTTTCAGTGATACTGACACTGATGAATGGAACCAGTCAATGTAAAAGTCTTCATTAATTTTTAAATAGTGATTGCTACCTGAATCAATTATTTAATAAAAATTTGCAATGGTGTGATTTTAAAACTCTCTTCCATATTTACTGTAATAGGAATTTTTCTAAACAGAAGATTTTTTCCTTTATTACCAGTTTATAAAGCAAAAGGAATCAAGACCATCCCCAAGAAAAAGAAATGCAAAAAGGCAAAACGGCTGTCTGAGGAGGCCTTACAAATAGCTGTGAAAAGAAGGGAAGCGAAAAGCAAAGGAGAAAAGGAAAGATATACTCATTTGAATGCAGAGTTCCAAAGAAGAGCAAGGAGAGATCAGAAAGCCTTCCTCAGTGATCAATGCAAAGAAATAGAGGAAAACAATAGAATGGAAAAGACTAGAGATCTCTTCAAGAAAACTAGAGATGCCAAGGGAACATTTCATGCAAAGATGAGCTCAATAAAGGACAGAAATGGTAGGGACCTAACAGAAGCAGAAGATATTAAGAAGAGGTGGTAAGAATACACAGAAGAACTGTACAAAAAAGATCTTCACAACCCAGATAATCACGATGGTGTGATCACTCACCTAGAGCCAGACATCCTGGAATGTGAAGTCAAGTGGGCCTTAGGAAGCATCACTATGAACAAAGCTAGTGGAGGTGATGGAATTCCAGTTGAGCTATTTCAAATCCTGAAAGATGATGCCTTGAAAGTGCTGCACTAAATATGCCAGAAAACTGGAAAACTCAGCAATGGCCACAGGACTGGAAAAGCTCAGTTTTCATTCCAATCTCAAAGAAAGGCAATGCCAAAGAATGCTGAAACTACTGCACAATTGCACTATTCTCACATGCTAGTAAAGTGATGCTTAAAATTTTCCAAGCTAGGCTTCAGCAATACGTGAACCATGAACTTCCAGATGTTCAAGTTGGTTTTAGAAAAGGCAGAAGAACCAAAGATCAAATTGCCAGCATCTGCTGGATCATGGAAAAAGCAAGAGAGTTCCAGAAAAACATCTATTTCTGCTTTATTGACTATGCCAAAGCCTTTGACTGTGTGGATCACAATAAACTGTGGAAAATTCTGAAAGACATGGGAATACCAGACCACCTGAAATGCCTCTTGAGAAACCTCTATGCAGGTCAGGAAGCAACAGTTAGAACTGGACATGGAGCAACAGACTGGTTCCGAATAGGAAATGGAGTATGTCAGGGCTGTATACTGTCACCCTGCTTGTTTAAATTATATGCAGAGTACATCATGAGAAATGATGGGCTGGAAGAAGCACAAGCTGGAATCAAGATTGCTGGGAGAAATATCAATCACCTCCAATATGCAGATGACACCACCCGTATGGCAGAAAGTAAAGAAGAACTAAAAAGCCTCTTGATGAATGTGAAAGAGGAGAGTGAAAAAGTTGGCTTAAAGCTCAACATTCAGAAAACTAAGATCATGGCATCTGGTCCCATCACTTCATGGGAAATAGATGGGGAAACAGTGGAAACAGTGTCAGACTTTATTTGGAGGGGCTCCAAAATCACTTCAGATGGTAACTGCAGCCATGAAATTAAAAGACAGTTACTCCTTGGAAGGAATGTTATGACCAATTGAGATAACATATTAAAAAGCAGAGACATTACTTTGTCAACAAATGTTGGTCTAGTCAAGGCTATGGTTTTTCCAATTGTCATGTATGGATGAGAAAGTTGGACTCTAAAGAAAGCTGAGCGCTGAAGAATTGATGCTTTTGAACTGTGGTGTTGGAGAAGACTCTTGACAGTCCCTTGGACTGCAAGGAGATCCAGCCAGTTCATCCTAAAGGAGATCAGTCCTGGGTGTTCATTGGAAGGACGGATGTTGAAGATGAAACTCCAATCCTTTGGCCACTCATTGAAAAAGACGCTGATGCTGGGAAAGATTGAGGGCAGGAGGAGATGGGGACAACAGAGGATGAGATGGTTGTATTGCATCACCAACTCAATGGACATGGGTTTGGGTGGACTCTGGGAGTTGGTGATGGAGAGGGAGGCGTGATGTGCTGTGGTTCATGGGATCACAAAGAGTCAGACATGACCTAGTGACTGAACAGAATACAGCAAAAGATAGAATAAAGAATTATTTCCTTTTAATTTATAATTTTCATATGAAGGTGTTTGTGTCCTAGCAGTTTCCAAATTCCTTAACTGTGATTATTTTTGCTTGCATTTCTCTATTAAAAAATGAGTATCTGCACAAATTAATGTTTTTTAAAAAATATGTTTAGTGAATATCTGTGAAGTACATTTATTATTTTGTTGATGCTCAAGCTATCCTATCTTTGGAACAGAAGAATCCTTCACACTGGTTCCTCTGTGTTCACAACTTTGTCAAGTGAATGGCAATTGTTATCCCCTCCTTGGAAGGACTTCCATTCCACCAGAAGCAGCAGTCCCAGAAGTCAACCCCACTCTATGCTTAAGGGTCACCACTGAAAACCATAACTCATACACTTTTAGTGAAACAATGCTTTACTCACCCAGAGAAGAGGCAGAGCAAGGTGAGTTTCAAGAGTGGACATTGGTTTCCCGTGGCCAGCAGGTCACCTCCCACATCTGACACAAGGTGATGATCTGCAGGGACCGCGCCTGTGTGCTGGGTGAAGGACCCTGTTCCTTCCCCTTCACTCCACAACACCAGTGAAAGGATGCAGAAGGTGGTTGGCAAGAGGCCACATGACGCACATGCTCAAACAGGACAAAGGAACACGTATTGAGTCTAAAACAGAGAAAGATGTTCCCACACAGGCTGGGAGGGCTCCTTATAACTTGGTAGTAAGGAGGTGTTCCAGGCCCAAAGTCCATTTTTATGTGGCCGAGTGAGGAGTCAAAAAACTGCACACATTTTTGCCTTGCCTAGCAAACTTTATTTTCTGGCACAACAAAATAGACTGGGTCATCTTGATGCTTCCTGCTCCAGGCTTGGAATCAGATGTTCTTCAAAGGTGTCCTGTTTTTTGTTTTATTTTTTGTTAAGGGAAGTGTATTTAGGTTGCCTTTTCAATAACATAATTTGAAGGGGAAAGTAAACTCTTTTTAATATATCCAACTCAACAGTCCATAACATCATTTTATTTTGTGCTTTTATCTTTTTTTTTCTTATGCTGAATATCTTGGCTCCTAACAGCATTAACAAACTTCCTTATATTGTATTACATTTCATTATAGTCAAACTATTTTCAAAGTAATAAAATGTTATAGTGAAAAGTTAGAACATTTGATGAAGTTTAAGATTTCTTTGCAATTCTGTTTTCCCTTAAAATATGTTTCCTAAGGCTGTGTTCTGAAGCCACTTAGAAAATCCTTTTGTCTGTGGTGGTATGTCATCAATTTAATATTCAGTTAGATTCCCTTGTTTCTGTTGGGTTTCAATTTTTTTTTTTAAGTGACTTTAAAAAAAAGATTTTATGACCAAAAACATACACTAAGTTTATCCAGAAAGTCTCACTTTTACCACCATCTTCTTCATTCATTTGTTCCTCTCCTCCATAAGTACTGATTTTTATTAGTCTTCAGTTTACCCTTCCAATGTTTCTTTTTATAAATATAATAAATTAAGGCTTATAGTCATATGGAGTGATAACATATGATATGACAGATAAAATTCTGCCTCTTGCCACTTTCAGTTAACTTCAATACATCTTGAACATCTCTGCATACTACTGTATAGAGTTTCTTTATACTTTATGTCTGCATAGTATTCCATTATCTGTATGGTTTATAATTTAATTGTTTAGAGTTGTGTTGTTAGATATTTGTTTTGGTTACGATCATTGACTATAAACGCCAGTATCAGTCTTGCTCTCATACCTTTTCAACCTACAGACTTAGAAAAAATATATTTACAAAACATCACATCTCCTTTTTTATAAAATCTCTTTCATGCATTTTAAAATCAATATTGCATTGGAATATTTGTAACAAATATACATCTGAAGTGCTACAATGAACAGAACCCGTGGAATGCTTATAAATGTTTCAGGGAAAAAATAAATATGCTTAATTTGTGATATCTGCAGATTCCCATGTTGTAAATATTCCCACCATGGCCAATTTCAAGCCAGCAATGTGAGGTCACTGAAAGTGAAGTTGGGAAGAGATGTACACAATTCAAGCCCGGCCAGAGGCAGTTCCAGCACATCCCTGTGCTGTGGGAAGAGAGGTGGATCTGTCTCATTTGTCCTTCTAGATCCCTCTCCACTACTCCCCACACTGCCCTGAAAGCTGAGTTAGATCAGCAGATTCCCTTGCTCAGTCATGTTCCCTGGTCCCTGGTTGTAACCAGCCAGTGAAAAGCAGTGGCAGAGAAAAACGAAAGGCAGAGATTGAGAGTGGGCTTGACCTTCCAGTTTCTTCCTTATGAGGTTATCTCTTCTGTCTGACTGGGTCACTTGGCAGTATCCTACCGGATTCATGGCAGTGCTCTCTCTGTCTGTCTCCATTCTTCTTTCTTTCTTTCTCTTCAAGTTTCAGTATTGCTCCCTCCTCCTACTCTTTCAAGCTTAAGAGTGAGAAGTTTCCCTGTTCTTCTTAGCTGTGTTATTTCTTTTAGTTTCCATGCTGTGTCCTAACTTGCAAATTATCTTTATAAGCAGTTTTCATATTATTGAAGTAGAACATGCCATCTTTTTTCTGTGAGTAGTATCCTTCCCAAAATAGGAGTAAGAAAGGAAATGATCAGGATAAGACAAGTATTAAGTGCATAAGACCTTGACTTCAATAACATTGTGAATTTATTGGTATTTGGTAATATGTGTAGTTATTGATATTTCTCCTGACAATCTTGATTCCAGCTTGTGCTTCTTCCAGCCTAGCATTTCTCATGATGTACTCTGCATATATGTTAAATAAGCAGGGTGATAATATACAGCCTTGACGTACTCCTTTTCCTATTTGGGACCAGTCTATTGTTCCATGTCCAGTTCTAACTGTTGCTTCCTGACCTGCATATAGGTTTCTCAAGAGGCAGGTCAGGTGGTCTGGTATTCCCGTCTCTTTCAGATTTTTTCCACAGTTTATTGTGATCCACACAGTCAAAGGCTTTGGCATAGTCAATAAAGCAGAAATAGATGTTTTCTGGAACTCTCTTGCTTTTTCCATGATCCAGCGGATGTTGGCAATTTGATCTCTGATTCCTCTGCCTTTTCTAAAACCAGCTTGAACATCTGGAAGTTCATGGTTCATGTATAGCTGAAGTCTGGCTTGGAGAATTTTGAGCATTACTTTACTAGCATGTGAGATGAGTGCAATTGTGCGGTAGTTTGAGCATTCTTTGGCATTGCCTTTCTTTGGGATTGGAATGAAAACTGACCTTTTCCAGTCCTGTGGCCACTGCTGAGTTTTCCAAATTTGCTGTCATATTGAGTGCAGCACTTTCACAGCATCATCTTTCAGGATTTGAAATAGCTCCACTGGAATTCCATCACCTCCACTAGCTTTGTTCATAGTGATACTTTCTAAGGTCCACTTGACTTCACATTCCAGGATGTCTGGCTGTAGGTGACAGAAAGTGAAGAGGAACTAAAAAGCCTCTTGATGAAAGTGAAAGTGGAGAGTGAAAAAGTGGGCTTAAAGCTCAACATTCAGAAAACGAAGATCATGGCATCTGGTCCCATCACTTCATGGGAAATAGATGGGGAAACAGTGGAAACAGTGTCAGACTGTATCTTTTGGGGCTCCAAAATCACTGCAGATGGTGACTGCAGCCATGAAATTAAAAGATGCTTACTCCTTGGAAGAAGTTATGACCAACCTAGATAGCATATTGAAAAGCAGAGACATTACTTTGCCTACAAAGGTCCATCTAGTCAAGGCTATGTGGTCATGTATGGATGTGAGAGTTGGACTGTGAAGAAAGCTAAGTGCTGAAGAATTGATGCTTTTGAACTGTGGTGTTGGAGAAGACTCTTGAGAGTCCCTTGGACTGCAAGGAGATCCAACCAGTCCATTCTGAGGGAGATCAGCCCTGGGATTTCTTTGGAAGGAATGATGCTAAAGCTGAAAATCCAGTACTTTGGCCACCTCATGCAAAGAGTTGACTCATTGGAAAAGACTCTAATGCTGGGAGGGATTGGGGGCAGGAAGAGAAGGGGATAACAGAGGATGAGATGGCTGGATAGCATCACTGACTCGATGGATGTGAATCTGAGTGAACTCCGGGAGTTGGTGATGGCCAGGGAGGCCTGGCGTGCTGCGATTCATGGGGTTGCAAAGAGTCAGACATGACTGAGCGACTGAAATGAACTGAATATGTGGAGTCTGGTGGGCTACAGTCCATTGGGTTGCAAAGAGTTGGACACGGCTGAGCAACTTCACTTTCACTTTCAATATGTCCCATACCCCTTTTATATTATTCCTATAATGCTGTAGGGTATTAGCTGTTCAGTTCAGCCGCTCACTCATGTCTGACTCTTTGCAACCTATGGACTTCAGCACACCAGACTTCCCTGTCCTTCACCAACTTCTGGAGCTTGCTCAAGCTCATGTCCATCGAGTCGGTGTTGCCATCCACCATCTCATCTTCTGTCATCCCCTTCTCCTCCTGCCTTAAATCTTTCCCAGCATCAGGGTCTTTTCCAATGAGTCAGCTTTATGCATAAGGTGACCAAAGTGTTGGAGCTTCAGCTTCAGCATCAGTCCTTCCAATGAATATTCAGAACTTCCTTTAGGATGGACTGGATTGATCTCCTTGCAGTCCAAGGGACTTTCAAGAGTCTTGTCCAACACCACAGTTCAAAAGCATCAATTCTTTGGCACTCAGCTTTCTTTATGGTTCAACTCTCACATCCATACATGACTACAGGAAAAACCATAGCTTTGACCAGATGGACCTTTGTTGGCAAAGTAATGTCTCTGCTTTTTAATATCCTGTATAGGTTGGTCATAGCTTTTCTTCCTGGAGCAAGTGTCTTTTAATTTCATAGCTGCACTCACCATCTGCAGTGATTTTGGAGCAAAATAAATAAGTAAAGTCTCTCGCTGTTTTCATTGTTTCGCCATCTATTTGTCATGAAGTGATGGGACTGGATGCCATAATCTCCATTTTTTGAATGTTGAGTTTTAAGCCAGCTTTTCACTCTCCTCTTTCACTTTCATGAAGAGGCTCTTTAGTTCCTCTTCAATTTCTGCCATAAGGGTGGTGTCATCTGTGTATCCGGGGTTATTGATTTTCTCCCGGCAATCTCGATTCCAACTTGTGGTTCATCTAGCCTGGCATTTCACATGATGTATTCTGCGTATAAGTTAAAGAAGCACGGTGACAATATACAGCCTTGATGTACTCCTTTCCCGATTTGGAACCAGTCTGTTGTTCCATGTCCTGTTCTAACTGTTGCTTCTTGACCTGCGTACCGATTTCTTGGGAGGCAGTTCAGGTGGTCTGGTATTCCCAGCAAAAAAGATGTCCAATTATATAAACACAGAAAATTATGAGGATTTTAAAGTAATCAAATTCACTGATCTACTTTGAGATATCTGTTCATTTGCCAATAAAATTCCAAATAGAAAGTGAATGTATTAATTTGAGAGTCTCAATCATTGCCAAATAGGAAAAAATGTTATTGGTTCAGCCTTGAGGAAGTTTAGACAAAGCTAGAGTCTGGGGCTGGTTAGCAAAAATGCACCTTTTGTATATTCTGAAAACAGACCACTTTCAACACTTTCTGCATATATTCACTTTACAGTATTTTCCACCCACAAATTATTCATCATATATTTGTTTTCCATTTGGTCCATTTGTCTACAACACCTAATTTATAATTATAGTCTACATAGTAGGTTTGATATATATATACAAATAGATATAAACCTCTAAATGAACAGAGACTCTTTGGCCTGCATTATAATTCTTCATCAAACCTACTATGTAGACTACTAATCTATGTTTGGCACTTTGCAGTTACAAAACAGTAATAATTCTCCCATTTATAGTAAGTAAAACAAATCTCAAAATATTTAAATTAATTAGCTAAGCCAGCTAAAGCCAACTTAATAAGAGAGCCAGTGAATCCAGTAGAACAAACCATCTCTTTATTCCACCATCCTTACCTACTGAAATTCCAGGACAAAAAACAAGTGACATAATGCTGGCTCCTGGCATTAAAAAAAAAAGAAAAAATCCAAATTTGGATGGAGTCCAGATAAAGTGGGAATTATAATGGCAACAACAATCATCACTACCTTTTACGGAATACCTTGTGCAGCAAACAGTACTCTAAGAAATAATTATTCTTAGTTAATAGAGGAGGCTGGAGTGGGTTGCCATTTCCTTCTCCAGGAGATCTTCCCGACCCAGGGATTGAACCTAGGTCTTCCGCATTGTAGGCAGACACTTTACCATCTGAGCCACCAGGGAGGTCCTATATTGAAGTACAGAGAGGTTTAATAACTAAGGTCATATTGCTAGTATCCATGGGGTAAAAATATGGTTGCCCTCCTTTTGTCAGCATAAGAAACAACCAGTACAACATAAACCCAGATTTTTTTAATTAGAAGTTTCTCAGTTGTGTAATTGTTCAGTTTCAATGAAGCAATTCAGGAGGTATAATATTTTGATTTGTTGTTTACTGTTGCTGCTATTCCTTAAACAAGATTGACTAGAGAGAGAACTAGAATTGGAATCAGAAGATAAATAACTGACTTATTAAAATTACAACCAAAAGCATTAAGCTAGATTTCTTCCTCTTTATCTGACCAGTTTTCTTAATACAAATACACGCACTCAAATATCACAGGCATAATTTTTCATTTGTCTAATTTCTTCCTAAGTAGATAAAATGTCAATTAAAAAAAAGTACATTGAGTTAAACAGATATTCAACTCATTTATTGGGCAATATAATACCCTATACTACTTCTGCTTTATTGATTACACCAAAGTTTTGACTGTGTAGATCAAAAAAAAACTGTGGAAAATTCTGAAACAGATGGGAATACCAGACCACCTGACCTGCCTCCTAAGAAATCTGTATGCAAATCAAGAAGCAAAAGTTAGAACTGGACATGGAACAACAGACTGGTTCCAAATCGGGAAAGGAACACACCAAGGCTGTATATTGTCACCCTGCTTATTTAACTTATATGCACAGTACATCATGTGAAATGCCAGGCTGGATGAAGCACAAGCTGGAATCAAGATTTCCAGGAGAAATATCAATAACCTCAGATACACAGATGACACCAACCTTATGGTATAAAACAAAGAAGAACTAAAGAGCCTCTTAATGAAAGTGAAACAGGAGAGTGAAAAAGTTGTCTTAAAATTCAACATTCAAAAAAGTAAGTTCATGGCATCTGGTCCTATCACTTCATGGAAAATAGATGGGGAAACAGTGAGAGACTTTATTTTTTGGGGCTCCAAAATCACTGCAGATGGTAACTGCAGCCATGAAATTTAAAGACACATGCTCCTTGGAAGAAAAGCTATGACCAATGTATACAGGATATTAAAAAGCAGATTCATTACTTTGCCAACAAAGGTCCGTCTAGTCAAAGCTATGGTTTTTCCAGTAGTCATGTACGGATGTGAGAGTTGGACTAAAAAGAAAGCCGAGTGCCAAAGAACTGATGCTTTTGAACTGTGGTGTTGGAGAAGACTCTTGAAAGTCCCTTGGACTGCAAGGAGATCAAACCAGTCCATCCTAAAGGAAACCAGTCCTGGATATTCATTGGAAAGACTGATGCTGAAGCTTAAACTCCAATGGTTTGGCCACCTGATGCAAAGAACTGACTCATTGGAAAAGATTCTGATGCTGGGAAAGATTGAAGGCAGGGACGACAGAGGATGAGATGGTTGGATGGTATCACCGACGTGATGGATGTGAGTTTGAGTAGGCTCCAGGAGTTGGTGATGGACAGGGAAGCCTGGCATGCTGCAGTTCATGAGATCGCAGAGTCAGAAAGGATTGAGCAACTGAACTTTGCTTTTTACAATGGCAATGAATTCTGACAGCAAGACACTGTGGTATTAATACCTTTGTTCCACTAGATGTCACTATTTTCAAAGCAATAAAACAGAATTTGTGCTATGATGTAATACAAAGGATTTATCTTCATTTCATTTTCTCCCTCCCTCCTTCTCATCTCTGACTTTGATTCTTTCCTCTTTCAGCATGTGAATTTTGCTTTAAATATAAAGAAAAATAGGTTTCTAAAAGCCATTTTAGAATGTAAAGCAGGTTGATATGTCCAAACTTACCATCCTTTGATACAGAAGTTTAACAACCTGAAATTTTGAATGTTCAAAGGAAAAAAGAAAAAAAAAGAAAAATACAATCAGGGCAAAAGAAATAGAGTTTTGCCAACACTACTTTAGCATATTCTAAATTACCGTAAGCATTTGTAGAGAGAAATACTGAGAGAGAAAGGAAGTTGTTTTAGTATGAAAGAAAAATTTCCATGTTATCTTTTTCTTATTTGATCATTTAGACAAAATTTCTCCTCTGCATTTGTATAAAAAAAAAGAATTCACAGATATTATTCCACTCTAGGAGAGATTCAGTAAACAGAGCCAGTCAATATTACACCATAACTCATAAAATTCTGCCTTGAGGAATAAACTGTCTATAGCGTTTCATTGGCTAGAAAAATGACATTTTTCAATATTATGCTTCAAGGAAAGAAAGCACAGAAAGATGTTATATATTTCAAGTGGATAATATATCATAAAAGGCATGGTTTATGTTTCAGTCTCAGTTCAGTCGCTCAGTTGCCTCCGACTGTTTGCTACCCATGGACTGCAGCACGCCAGGCCTCCCTGTCCATCACCAACTCCTAGAGTTTACTCAAACTCATGTGCATTGAGTCAGTGATGCCATCCAAAAATCTCATCCTTTGTCGTCCCCCTTTTCTCCCACCTTCAATCTTTCCCAGCATCAGGGTCTTTTCCAATGAGTCAGTCCTTTGCATTAGGTGTCCGAAGTATTGGAGTTTAAGCGTCAGCATCAGTCCTTCCGATGAATATTCAGGATTGATTTCCTTTTAGATGGACTGGTTGGATCTCCTTGCAGCCCAAAGGACTCTCAAGAGTCTTCTCCAACACCACAGTTCAAAAGCATCAATTCTTTGGTGCTCAGCTTTCTTCATGGTCCAACTCTCACATCCATACATGACTACTGGAAAAACCATAGCTTTGACTAGATGGACCTTTGTCCGCAAAGTCATGTCTCTGCTTTTTAATATGCTGTCTAGGTATGTCATAGCTTTTCTTCCAAGGAGCAAGCATCTTTTAATTTCATGGCTGCAGTCACCATCTGCACCATAGTTTATGTAGTTTTTATTTATTTATTTGGAGGAAAATTGCTTTACAGTGTTGTATTGATTTCTGCCATTTAACAATGGGAATCAGCGATAAATAAATATATATATATATATATATATATATATATATTCCCTCCCTCTTGGGACACCCTCCTACCCCCCAATCCCACCCCGCTAGGTCATGACAGAGCTATATAATTTTCATATTCCTATTTCTGATTCTCTATATTGTACAAAATAAAGTCTTACTTTCTTGTTTGAAAATATGTAGAAACTGTACAATATGCTAGTGCAAAAAAATAATATTTCCATTATCTTTCTGGAATAAGAACAGCATAGAACTCCAAGTTCTGTAGAACTGAGCTCTGCACCTGAGGATCTTACCAACCATCAACCTGTTAACAGCGTATTACCTCTTCTTAATGTGTTCTGCTTCTGCTAGGTCCATACTGTTTCTATTCTTGTTTGTGCCCATCTTTGCATAAAATGTTCCCTTGATATCTCTAATTTTCTTAAAGAGGTCGCTAGTCTTTCCCATTCTATTGTTTTCCTCTGTTTTTTCATTTATCACTGAGGAAGGCTTTTTTTTTTTTTTTATTTCTTCTTGCTGTTCTTCAGAACTCTGCATTCAGATGGATATATCTCTCCTTTTCTCCTTTGCGTTTCATTTCTCTTTTCTCAGCTATTTGTAAGGCCTCCTCAGACAACCATTTTGCCTTTTTGCATTTTTTTCCCCCGGGGATAGTTTTGATCACCACTTCCTGTACAATGTCATGAACCTCTGTTCACAGTTCTTCAGGCACTCTATCAGATCTAATCCCTTGAAAATATTTGTCATTTCTATGTGTAATTGTAAAGGATTTGATTTAGGTCATTCCTGAATGGTCTAGTGGTTTTCTCTACTTTCTTCAACTTAAGTCTTGTATAATGATTAGTAAATGTTGTTGAGGGCCCCAGGCACCCATGTAGACACTCCTTCTCTTATCCACCCAGTTTACTGTTCTGAACAAGCTCCTGCTTGGAGCCTCTCATGGCTGCTTCTTGCTCACTTCTACGCTGTGCAGATGTGTGCTTGTTTGGAGTGTTTGTGATCTCTTCTGCCCTGATTAAGTCATCATGCATGTGCATCCTATCTTCTAAAACATTGTCAAAATGCTTGTCCTGAAAATTACATAGTTCTATATTTTACTGTGCTGTACTTCTATTTGTTTTACATATTTTTATAATCCTTTCCATGAGGTCTTGGAGAGGAAGAGAGATTTCATGCATGATGAGAGCCATTATCTTTCAGTGTGTGTTCACACCTCTCATTTAGAATTGTTCATTCAACCTTCAGAAAAACAAACAAAGCAAAACTGTGTGAAGAATTATTTCAGAGAACTCATAAGTTCTGACTGCACTTCTCCCAGCTGCTACCACATTTCTTTGCTGCAGCTTAGAGCAGAACTCTTCAAAAGAATTGCTCATATTTTTTATCTCCAAGCCTCCCTGCAGTTCTGTTGTGAATCAACTCAAATCAGGCTTTCATCCACAACCTTTCCATCTTACAACTGAGAAGTAAAAGAAACTTTCTCAGTAAATAGAGTCTCTCTCATCTACCTGGTAATTTTAGTCATTATTCAAACCTGTTGTGGTTTCAAATATCATGTTAATTCAATAACAAAGCGTATGGCATAAGGAATGAATATAGATCCCTATTTCATATTTTTCCAAATTAATGTGAATAAACTATTTACATAAACAGTCAAGTGCTAAAAGAAAATATACTAAATGTTCACAAAATTTTGAAGTAAACATTTTTTAACCTGGCATGCAAGGCATTATCAGTAGGAGAAAAGCTGATAGGTTAAATGATAAAAATGAATACTTTTATGAATCAGAAAGAAAGCATGTCTTACTCTATTCAGGTTGCTTTGTAACAAAACTATCATAAATTGGGTGGCTTAAATGACATACAATTATTCGTCACAATTTTGGAGGCTGGAAAATCCATGTCTGGTCCATAGATGGCCATCTTCTTGCTATGACCTCACATCTTGGAAGGGATGAGGGAGTCTTGTGAGCTCTCTTTAAGAAGTGTGCTAATTACATTCAAAAGTGCTCCTCTAATTACCTCCCAAGGGCTCAGTCTCCAAATACCATCTGGAAATTGAGCATTTCAGCATATGAATTTGGTGGGTATAAACATCTAGTATACAACACAGCATAAAAATAAAAAAGTAAAATGTTGGGAAATATGTGTAAGGGTTACTGACAAAGAATCATAACACTTGTATGTAATAACTTTTTTAAGAATCAATGAGAGAAAAGACCTAATAGCAAAATGGGCACAAAGCATCATAATCAGCCTTGCAAGAAGGAAGATGCACAAAAGATTGTTAACATTATACAAAACTATTCAATATAAGGATAATTAAAGAAATGTAAATAAAACAATAGTTTTTGTCATTTCTTACCCGTAAGAGATATATAATCTTTAAGAATGTCAGTACTCTGGGAGAGAGTAAATACATAGCCTCTGTCAAACATGGTTGGTAGATGTTTAAATTAATAAAAGAAATAAAACTCTCAAGGGGGCAAAAATGGCAATATGGAAAAATTTTTATAAAACGAAAATCCGTAAAATCTACTCATATTTTATTCAGTCTGAATTAACTCTAAGAAAGTAATGAAATAATCAGAGAAGTGTGCAAATATATATTCAAGGATATTAGCTGTAATATTATTTATGAGACATTTAAAAGTTGAGAGAAAGTAGAGATTTGGTTCTACAAATCTTAGTTCATCTTTATAATGGTATATAATTCAATTATTAAATTATTTTATATAATAATATTTAAAATCATTGCTTTATATTCATAATTATATTGCTAAGTGACAATACTGGTATACAAAATAATACAAATTTTTCCTGCCTTCTGAAATTTTGTATTTAACAAGTGCAAGTCCTATCCGTTCTATTATTTATCTCTCATATCCTTTCTCTCTTCTCTCTATCCCTGAAACCAGTGAATTTACTTAGACTTTTCCCAGTTGAACTGCTAAGATAGCTTCCTTATCAATTTTTCCTTATTTAATTTCCATTCTCCCACCAAAATAATCAAATACTCAAATATGATCATTCAGCTCCCTCCTCTAAGTTCATCCATGGTTTTCTATAGTGTATCTGTTTCAAACCTGTCTCAGCCGATTGCTAACCAATACTGAGGCTGGACCAGCCCTAGTGGCTCCTGTTAGACTGCATGACGCACTTCAGCAATAACCACCAGGAAGCTTGGGGAAAGAGTTTATTACCTACAAGTCCTGGAAATTAAATGACATACCTGGTTGTGGCCACAGGTAGAAAGAAAGAGAGTACAGGTCTGAGGTTGTGCTTTTATTAGAGCCAAGGGTCAGGGCCTATGGTTTCCTGGGCTCACTTTTCATGAATTTAAAATAAAATAATGGGAATTACCCTGTATTACTATGTGATCTCAAGTAAATTACATAGGCAATCTTAATCAGATCTTATTCATAAGTTGGGGGAGAAAACCTTTCCTCTTCTGATGTGAATTAAAATGACAATACACGTGGAAGATGCCAATTTATTAGTGTTAAGTCTGTAAAAGTGAAATCCGTTTGGAGTTGTGTCTTCATTTTGTGGTTATTGTTTGTTTTATTTTTTTAAGAAAGCTGGTACAAAGGTGAATTTAAGATAGTGACAATGTCTGTATGACTTGATGTGTTGAGTTAGATAAGATAACAGTTAAAATTATTGTTGATTGAGCTAAAGAGGACATTGAATCTAGAAACTGGACACTTGGTACATCACTTACGCCTGGGGAGGTCATGATAACCAGGTTTGACCACTGATCAGGCAGCAGAGAGAGCATTGGTCACCTTCCTCCCCACTAGGGATTAAAAAAAGGAGAAGACATGGCATTCATTCACTCAGGGTTTACACCTTTCTGTGGGAAGATTCTAGATTTGTACTGAGTTGATATCTAACTGAAATCAAAAGCCAGCTGTAGGTTCACTGACTTTTCTGATTTAACTTACAGAACACTAAGTAGGCAGAAGAATGAAAGAAGTTTTCTCTTTCAAGAATTTCCTCTAGCAGGGCAGCTACTGTTCTTTGCTGTGCTGAAGAAATAACAGTTCTCAGATCTGAGTGTACACCAGGATTTCCTAGAGAGTTTTTAGGTCTAGATTCCTGGGCACTCACTCCAGAATTTCTGATTTAGAAGGTCTTGGGGTGTGGGGGGAGGGGCCTGATAATTTGCATTTCTAAGATGTTCACAGGTGATGCTGCTGTTGGTCTAGGGATTATGCTTTGAGAACCACTATATTAGCAAAGATCCCCTGGAGAAGGGCATAGCAACCCTCTCTAGTATTCTTGCCTAGAGAATTTCATGGACAGAAGAGCCGGGTGGGCTACAGTCCATAGGATAGCAAAGAGTCAGACATGACTTAGCACACACTACAACACATATTAGTGAAACAACACAATCACATACACACAACCTTGGTCTTTAGTAATAATGTTTAAGTGATTAGCATGTAACTGGAATATATTCAGAGGTTTTGCTGCATCAGGTAGGAAATATAGAGATTGCTTTACTTTACTCTTACAGAAATATGCTGCCAGTGTCTCATTTTTTAGACATAAATTCATTATGTCATTCCCTTCTCTAAAACTCCCACTGTCCTCTCTTTTCTATACTTCTGACACCCTACATGGTATATTTGTAACAGTCAGATTCCAACAGATTGACAGGTGGTTCCTGAAGGTGCAGTGTTAAGGATTCTGATATAGGGCTGCTGGATAAAATCTAAGATGCCTGGTTAAATCAGGTTTCATATGAACAATAGACACTTTTGGATATACGTTTGTCTCATGCTATATTTGGGATTGACTTACACTGAAACATGATGTGCTGTTCCTTTGAAATTCAAATTTAACTGGGTGTTCTGAACTTTCATTTGTTAAATCTGGCCGTCCTACTGATGGTGTACCAAGATTGACGGGGAATGTGAGGTGATCTATTTAATCTGTCAGCTACTGGAATGGGAGTGGAGGTTAATGGATTATATATACAAAGAACTGAACAATCTTTACATTGAAACTGGACTTCTCCATCAGACTCAGTTATATTGAATTTGTGGCACCTTTATCAGTAGAGGAACAATGGGATATGTTTTCTGTCATAATATATCAACCACTTCTCACTGAAAGCAATCTGATGCTCATCACCGGGAAGTCACATAGCCTGGGATGCGAGAGAAGGAGAATGTTGGCAGCAACCGCTGTGATAAGTGTTGTATCATTTTGTGATGATGGCACTTAACAGTGGAAGTCATCAACTGCTTTAAAATTAATGGCAGCTCCGACTCCGCTCTCAAATGTATGTTTGTCATTAAACCAGTGTCAGTCTCACAAACACAGCTGATTCTGAGAACTGCAGGCCACATTTGCACCTTCATCTGTGGCTTTGACCAAATGGCTCTGGTACTTTATAGCCAGAATATCCTTTTACCATCAGCTCCAAGGCAGTGTTTGAATAGGTATCCTATGATTTTCTCCATACTAAGTATTTACTTCAGTGAAATTTTTTTATCATATCTGAAATGAAAGTATAAGTCTGATGACATACTTGCAATAAAATGCTTCTTATCATTGAAAAACAGCTGGTAAGAACCATCAATATAAATTTAGGTGACGTGGAATTAAATCTCCACTGAAGGAAATATTGTTTTTACTTTAGTGTGGGAGAATGCATGCTCCTTTCAAAAATGTTTATGTTAATTCTAAAGAAAACTCTGTTCATTAAAATTTTGAAAATTGGTACAATATGGACTTTTGCTTCCAAGATGATGAAGAAGACATACCTTTTCCTGTTTTTCCTGCTGTGTATAAGTCAAAGTCCTGGATTTATAAAGAAAAAACACAGAACGCGTTTCTGAAAGATAAAAGAGGGACAGAGGAGGGACTTTAGAACCCAAGGACCAACAAAGATGTAAATTATCAATATCAGAAATTAAATAAGAAATCCCAACATCTTTAGATGTTGAAAGCATAATAAGGGAATACATATACAACTCTGCACTCACAAATTTGACAGCTTAGATGAAGTGAAAAATAACAGTTGAAAAACGCAAAATGCCGACTTGCACAATATGAAATAGATCATTTGAATAACTTTATAATTATTAAGGGAATTTGCTTCATAATTTAGAAATTCCCTAAAAGAAATTGCCAGGCCCAGGAGGTTTCACTGGAAATTTCTGGTAAACATTTAAAGAAGAATTAACACCAATTATCTGTAATTTCTTCCAAAAAATAGAAGAGGAAGTATCACTTTCTATATCATTGTATAATGTTAGTGTTACTCTAACATGAAAACCAGACAAGGCAGTACATAAACAAGCAACAGACCAATATCTCTTATGAATATAGATGCAAAAATCCTTAATGGAATATTAGCAAATAAAATTCAGAAATATATAATGAGTTATGTGCCATAACCAAGTGAAGTTTCTTCCAGGGATACAGAGTTGGTTCAGTATTCAAAAATCAGTATAATCCACTGTAACTAACAGGCTAAAGGAGAAAAATCACATAATTTTATCAATTGGTAGATAAAAAGCATTTTCAAGAATCCTATACTCATTCATGATAAAAAAAAAAACTATGAGAAAAACATGAGGAAAGGGAGACTTCTGTAACTTGATAAAGAACATCTATAGAAAACTTGCAACTGACATCATACTTAAGGGTAAAAACTGTATGCTTTTCCCTAAGATCAGGGATAAAGCAAGGATAACTGCTCTCCCATTCTTACTAACATAATGATAGAAAATTCAGCCAGTGCAATAGGCAAGGAAAGTATATAAAAAGGCATATAGACCAGAAGAAAGAAAACTGTTCCTATGTGCATATGGCATATGATAGAATTTTCTATGTAGAAAATTCCAAGAAATATATAATAATAATAACTCTTGGAGCTAATAATTGAATTCAGCAAGGTTGCTGAACACAAGTTCAGTCGCTCAGTCGTGTCCGACTCTTCGCAGTCCCATGAATCGCAGCACGCCAGGCCTCCCTATCCATCACTAACGCCCGGAGTGCACCCAGACTCACGTCCATTGAGTCAGTGATGCCATCCAGCCATCTCATCCTCTGTCGTCCCCTTCTCCTCCTGCCTCCAATCCCTCCCAGCATCAGAGTCTTTTCCAATGAGTCAACTCTTCGCATGAGATGGTCAAAGTACTGGAGTTTCAGCTTTAGCATCATCCCCTCCAAAGAAATCCCAGGGCTGATCTCCTTCAGAATGGACTGGTTGGATCTCCTTGCAGTCCAAGGGACTCTCAAGAGTCTTCTCCAACACCACAGTTCAAAAGCATCAATTCTTCGGCGTTCAGCCTTCTTCACAGTCCAACTCTCACATCCATACATGACCACTGGAAAAACCATATCCTTGACTAGATGGACCTTTGTTGGCAAAGTAATGTCTCTGCTTTTTAGTATGCTATCTAGGTTGGTCATAACTTTCCTTCCAAGGAGTAAGCGTCTTTTAATTTCATGGCTGCAGTCACCATCTGCAGTGATTTTGGAGCCCAAAAAAATAAAGTCTGATACTGTTTCCACTGTTTCCCCATCTATTTCCCATGAAATGATGGGACCGGATGCCATGATCTTTGTTTTCTGAATGTTGAGCTTTAAGCCAACTTTTTCACTCTCCACTTTCACTTTCATCAAAAGGCTTTTGAGTTCCTCTTCACTTTCTGCCATAAGGGTAGTGTCATCTGCATATCTGAGGTTATTGATATTTCTCCCAGCAATCTTGATTCCAGCTTGTGTTTCTTCCAGTCCAGCATTTCTCATGATGTACTCTACCTCTAAGTTAAATAAGCAGGGTGACAATATACAGCCTTGACGTACTCCTTTTCCTATTTGGAACCAGTCTGTTGTTCCATGTCCAGTTCTAACTGTTGCTTCCTGATCTGCATACAGGCTTCTCAAGAGGCAGGTCAGGTGGTCTGGTATTCCCATCTCTTTCAGAAGTTTTCAGTTTATTGTGATCCACACAGTCAAAGGCTTTGGCATAGTCAATAAAGCAGAAATAGATGTTTTTCTGGAACTCTCCTGCTTTCTCCATGATCCAGCAGATATTGGCAATTTGATTTCTGGTTCCTCTGCCTTTTCTAAAACCAGCTTGAACATCAGGAAGTTCACAGTTCACATATTGCTGAAGCCTGGCTTGGAGAATTTTGAGCACAACTTTACTAGCATGTGAGATGAGTGCAGTTGTGCTGTAGTTTGAGCATTCTTTGGCATTGCCTTTCTTTGGGATTGGAATGAAAACTGCCCTTTTCCAGTCCTGTGGCCACTGCTGAGTTTTCCAAATTTGCTGTCATATTGAGTGCAGCACTTTCACAGCATCATCTTTCAGGATTTGAAATAGCTCCACTGGAATTCCATCACCTCCACTAGCTTTGTTTGTAGTGATGCTTTCTAAGGCCCACTTGACTTCACATTCCAGGATGTCTGGCTCTAGGTCAGTGATAACACCATCCTGATTATCTGAGTCGTGAAGATCTTTCTTGTGCAGTTCTTCTGTGTATTCTTGCCACCTCTTCTTAATATCTTCTGCTTCTGTTAGGTCCCTACCATTTCTGTCCTTTATTGAGGTCATCTTTGCATGAAATGTCCCCTTGGTATCTCTAATTTTCTTGAAGAGATCTCTGGTCTTTCCCATTCTGTTGTTTTCCTCTATTTCTTTGCATTGATCGCTGAAGAAGGCTTTCTTATCTCTTCTTGCTATTCTTTGGAACTCTGCATTCAGATGCTTATATCTTTCCTTTTCTCCTTTGCTTTTTGCTTCTCTTCTTTTCACAGCTCTTTGCTGAGTACAAGACTAACATACAAAAATCAAACCAATTATATTTCAATTTACCATAAATTAATACATGAACACTGAGATTAAAAATGCATTTATAATGGCTCACAAAATGGGAATATTTAGATAAAATGTAACAAAAACTGTGCAGGGTATACACTCTAAAAACCATGAATTGCTGATGAGATAAATAAAGGAATATCTAAATATACAGAGAGAAATGAGGTGTTCATGGATTGGAAGAATAAATATGGTGAAGACGCCAGTTCTCCTCAAATTGATATATAGTTTTAAGGCAATTATGATCAAAATCCCAGAAACATTTTTTGTATATCTAGATTAAAATTTTCTAACATGGAAAGACAAAGGAAATAGGATAGCTAACACAATTTTGAAAAATAAGAATACAGTGGGAGGAATCAGCCTACCTGATGTCTTGGATCATTATATTACTATTGTATCCAATATGTTGTGGTATTGGTGGAGAGACATAGATGAAATGAACAGAATATAGAACCTTGAAATAGATCTACAAAAATCTTCTCCACTGATTTTTTTTTAAACTATGCAGAAAAAATTCAATAGAGGAAAGATGCCAATTTATGCAAGTAGTGATGGAGCAATTTGACACCCACTGCAGTGAACCTCAAGAGGTTGAGCGCCAAAGAATTGATGCTTTTGAACTGTGCTGTTGGAGAAGCCTCTTGAGAGTCCCTTGGACTGCAAGGAGATCCAACCAGTCCATTCTGAAGGAGATCAGCCCTGGGATTTCTTTGGAGGGGATGATGCTAAAGCTGAAACTCCAGTACTTTGGCCACCTCATGCGAAGAGTTGACTCATTGGAAAAGACTCTGATACTGGGAGGGATTGGAGGCAGGAGGAGAAGGGGATGACAGAGGATGAGATGGCTGGATGGCATCACTGACTCAATGGACGTTGAGTCTGGGTGAACTCCAGGAGTTGGTGATGGACAGGGAGGCCTGGCGTGCTGTGAATGATGGAGTCGCAAAGAGTCAGACATAGCTGAGCGACTGCAGTGAACTGAACTGAACTGCAGTGAACCTTGAGGTGAATCACACCTTAACAAAAATTAACTCAAAATGAACCAACTTAAATGTAAAATGAAAAACTATAAAGCTTAAGGAGCCAGAGAAATTTCTGGGGAATGGAAGCTTGGGAAAGAATTTTAGACAGAGTTTGTTGTTGACAGCAAAATCATGATCCATAAAAGGAAAAACTGATAAATTGGACATAATCAAAATTTCAAAATTTTGTTCTATTGAAGATCTCAGTATAAGGATAAACAGGCTAGAGTGGAAGAATGTATTTGCAAACCATATATCACACAAAGGACTAGTATTTAGAATATATAAAGAATTTACAAAATCTCAAAAATAATCTAATTAGTAAATGAAGAAAAGACACAAAGAAATATTTCCCTAGGAAGGATATATGGTTGGCAAATAAGCTCATGGAAAGATCAACATCATTAGCCATCAGGAAAAGGCAAATTAAAACCACAATGGGTTATCTGTGCACACCTCTCAGAATGGCTTAAAGAAAACTGACACCACCATATACTAGCAAGGATGAAGAGAAACTAGATTATTCATATACTGCCAGTGGGCATGTAAAAATCATACTGCCTCTGAAAAAGAGTTTGATAGTTTTTTTTCAATGCAATTACAATATCTCCATACTCCATGGGGGAATGTTATACCTGTGGATAAATTACCTAGAGAAATGAAAATTTATGTTTTGTTAGAAACTTGTTAATGAATATTTATGAAGTATATTTATAATACCCACAAACTGGAAACAATCCGTATGTTCTTAAATGGTTGAATGATTCATATCATGGCATGCCACTCTGCAAGAAAAAGGAATAAACTATTGGTATTCACAGCAAAACCTGGATGAATCTCAAGAATTATGCAGAGTGAAAAAACTAATCCCAACATTACATACACTATAATTCCATTTATATAACATTCCTTAAATGACATATTTATAGAATTGGAAAACAGATTAAGTATTTGTCAGGGATTAAAGGGCTGGGGCTGAGAGAGAAGTGCGATTTTTAAAGGATACCGTGAGGGATCCTTTGTGATGATGAAAATACTCTGCATTTTAACCAAATAAATGCCAGTATCTTGATTGGTACATTGTACTTTAGTGTTGCAAAATGTTACCATTGGGGAAACTGAGTAAATGTAAATCTCTCTGGATTATTTCTTACAAACTAATGTGAATCTACAAGTAACTCAAAATAAGAATGTTAATTTAAAATTACATAATTGATCATTTCAAGCCATTCAGACTCAACTAATCCTGGTCTAGGGGCTATCAGTCATCATCTCATTTAATCCTCATAACAGCAAGCAGGTAATTTTATTTTTGTTGATGGTAACATTGGTGTTCTGAAAACCTAAATAATTTTTCTAAGGTTATGTTTTTATTATAAGGGGTACTTAAATTTATTAAGATAAATAGATTAAATTCACATCAAAATTAAATCAGGATCTTCCATGTCAGATTTAATGCCCCTTCTCCTGTATCACATTGCCTTCTCAGGGAATTCTGTCATTTATTCTTTGAAGTGGTTTCTAGAGAAAAAATTATTCTAGAAGTTTGAAGACTTTATATTAAAAAATTTTCTGACTTCTGCATTAGGGAGTGTAGATAGTACAGTCCCAATTTGAAAAATGTGGTGGGTCATCATGATTAAGCAGATTGCTTCAGGTATCTTGGATTCTACACTGTGCTCTTCCAGTGTAGCATTACCAGGGAAGCCAGAAAGTGGGCACCTGCTCCCAAGGTTCACTAGTGAACATTTCTGCTGAGATAACTCTTGCATTTGTTCTAAATTCACATCTTTCTGCTTTTGTACAATTTAAGTAGTAAATGTCAAATGTCAGGTCCAAATTCCCTGAGCTATTGCCATTCATATGTCACTGCTATTCAGCTTTGAAGCAAAGTCATCCTGTCTATTCTACCGCCAAAGTATATCCTGTGTCTCTTCAGTTTGCTTCTTACTTCTGCAACCATCTCAGAGTGCCTGTTTTCTCTAAGCTTCAGTCTTACAGCAAACTTCTGATTGGTTTCCCCACTTATCATCTTAGCATCCTTCTTCTTTGTCCTGAAGTTACTAATCTTTCAAAAATATGAGCTTACTGTTCTCGTTCCTCTGCTTTGTGCAAAATTTCTTTATGGTTCAAAAATAATTTCTGCTGCTCTCATAGTGTTTTCCTTGTGCAGGAATTTTGTTTTTCACTCTGTTGTGATCAAGCTTAGCCCTGTAAATTGTTTGACTATGAGATGTGAGTAGGAACAATATGTGACACTTTTGAAGAAACTTTTATACATTTAAACTTTAGAATGAATAACTAATAAGGACCTACTATATAGCACAGGGAACTCTACTCAGTACTCTGTAATGATCTATGTGGAAAAAGAATCTAAAAAAGAGGAGATACATGTATATGTGCAACTGATTCATTTTGTTATACAGCAAAAACTAACAAAACAGTATAAATCAACTACACTCTAATCAAAATTAATTTTAAAGAAGAGTTGTTGACAGACTTTGTCATCACTCTTCTTTCTTTGGTCATTTTGGTTGCAAGGCTTCTCCTTCAGCTGTGGTCCTGGATTTAAGGAGACAGAGCAGAAGCACAGTGAAGCCATAATAAATATTTCATATGAGCCAAAAAGTAGGCCATTGTTTTGACAATCACTAAGAAAGGCAAAGCCAAAGAATGTTCAACTATTACACAGTTACACTCATCTCACACACTAGCAAAGTAATGTACAAAATTCTGCATGACAGGCTTCAACAGTACATGAACCATGAAATTCCAGATGTTCAAGCTGGATTTAGAAAAGGCAGAGGAACCACAGATCAAATTGCCAACATCCATTGGATCATTGAAAAAGCAAGAGAGCTCCAGAAAAAAAAATACTTCTGCTTTATTGACTATGCCAAAGCCTTTGAGTATGTGGATCACAACAAAGTATGAAAATTCTTCAAGATATGGGAATACCAGACCACCTGACCTGCCTGCTGAGAAATCTGTATGCAGGTCAAGATGCAGCAGTTCGAACCAGACATGGAACAAAAGAATGATTCCATATTGTGAAAGGCATACATCAAGGCTGTATATTGTCACCCTGCTAATTTAACTTGTATGCATAGTACATCATGCGAAATGCCAGGCTGGATGAAGCACAAGCTGGAATCAAGATTACCGGGAGAAATATCAATAGCCTCAGATATGCAGATGACACCACCCTTATGGCAGAAAGCAAAGAACTAAGGAGCCTCCTGATGAAAGTGAAAGGGGAAAGTGAAAAATTGGCTTAAAGCTCAACATTCAGAAAACTAAGATCATGGCATCCAGTCCCATCACTTCATGGCCATAGATGGGGAAACAAGGAAAACAGTGAGAGACTTTATTTTGGGTGGCTCCAAAATCACAGCAGATAGTGACTGCAGCCATGAAATTAAAAGACACTTGCTCCTTGGAAGAAAAGCTATGACCAAAGTAGACAGCATATTAAAAAGCAGAGACATTACTTTACCAACAAGTGTCCATCTAGTCAAAGCTATGGTTTATCCAGTAGTCACGTATGGATGTGAGAGTTGGACCATAAAGAAAGCTGAGCACCAAAGAATTGATGCTTTTGAACTGTGATGCTGGAGAAGACTCTTGAGAGTCCCTTGGACTGCAAGGAGATCAAACTAATCAATCCTAAAGGAAATCAGTCCTGAGGATTCATTGAAAGGACTGATGCTGAAGCTGAAACTCCAGTTTTTTGGCCACCTTATGCGAAGAACTCACTTATTGTAAAGACCCTGATGATGGGAGAGTTTGAAGGCAGGAGGAGAAGGGAATGACAGAGGGTGAGATGATTGGATGGCATCACCGACTTGATGGACATGAGTTTGAGCAAGCTCCGGGAGTTGATGATGGATAGGGAAGCCTGGCGTGCTGCAGTCCATGTGGTTGCAAATAGTCAGACACAACTGAATGACTGAACTGAACTGAGCTCTTTGGAAATTGTTCTATTGTTAAAGCAGAACTTGGCTTAGGCTGTCTGACCCATGGATTATGTCCTTTGATAGGTTTCTTGTGCACTTAAGATAGAGTCCGTAACAGCCTTCAAGATGCTACACAATCTGGCCTCAGCCAACGCCACTGTCCTTATCTCCCACCACATTTCTTACCACCTAAAAAAGATCCCCTAGAGTAGGAAATAGAAAATCACTCCAGTATTCTTGCCTGGAAGTTTCCATGGAAAGAGGAGCCTGGCAGGCTGCAGTCCATATGGTTGCAAAGAGTTAGATGTGAATGAATGACTGAGCATGCATACAAACATTCTTAAAATGCATGAGCACACTTGTTTAATACATTTACCCTTTTGATCTTGTTGTGAGAAATACCCCTTCCTTCAGCATGAGTCAAAAGATTTAATTCTTCAGGATTCAGAGAATTATTTCCTCAGGAAATGTTTATGCAATCTAAATTATGCTTCTCCTTTACAAAATCACAATTTTCTGTTGTCTAGAGTATCTTCAACTACCTTTTCTGCTACAAAATAAGTGGGCCCAGGCAACTGTGAGGCAGTTACATTGCTATTGTTCTTATTCTAAAAAGGAGACCAGGGAATAGATTGTGATAAGAACTTGACTGAAATTGGGGCTTGATTGAAACTCAGTTTCTCAAATTTATCAGACAGCATTTCTGGGAAAATATACATATTGAAATAATAATTTATATATTATATACTTGAAGCCTAATTAATAAATGTAAGTGTAATTCATTGATGCACCAATGATTCATTCAGTTTTGAATATTGAACATTGAATTCCTAAGAGATTACATATGAATAATTAAATCTAATCTTAGCTCAGCAGTAATAGAATGAGCTCCATGCTCCAGAACCCACATTGTTCTTAAAAATAAAACTGGGATCAAGGCCAGCCAAGTTTTGAAATTTTGAATCTCAAAATATCCACCATTTCCAGGTAGTGTGTGGTCAGAGAATCACAGGATTTGTAATTATGACATTTATGTTTATTACTTATTATCATAATCTACTTCTCCACCTGACTGTAAACTCAACAAGGACAGAGACCATGGTTGTATCATTGTCTCCACTATGCCAGGGACTGTACTTTACATAGTGTGGAGGCTTAAATAGAATAACAGTAATTCTGTTTTTGTAGAATGCACTATCCACATCAATCATCAATTGCAATTGATGTGGTAATATTTCCATAAAATATTCAGTTATAACTCTTCCTATGGGCACCTAAAGCCATGAAGTGCTTAGTATTTGTATAGAAAGATATAGTTTCCATTTTTTATGAAATTTAATTCCCTGTGTTAACATTTGGTTTGAGCCAATAAGAGCTACTATTCACACATTATATGTCAGGCACTGTTGTAGAATAATAAATTTTATATTATTTAATGAAAAATTGACAGACAGAAAACCCCTGGTGTCCAGAGAAAGTAAGTGGTGTGCCTACAGTCATTAGGTAGCAAGTGGTACAGACTTTGACAGGAAATCAGCTCCATCCAAGTCCAGTGTCCTGGCTCCTGCAGCACCCACCTCCCCACAGTTCCAGGGCCAATCTCTTTGTGTAGGTTTCTGACTGCTCATTTTGGAAGGTTACAGGTTTCTTATAGATTCTTTCCTCCCTTAATGATAAATTGAAATAAGAGATTACATTTGCTTTTTAGTTTAATTTCATTGCACAATGATAAAACTAGAAGGCTAATGACCTTGAAAATGCTAATATTTCATGATAAGGAGTATATATGGGCAGTTTACTTGATACCTTAATTGACACTTTTATCTTGTGTGAATATAAAACAGCCAACTTCATTATGTAAAGTACTTTCCTCTGTGTAACTTGACTGGATCAATATTCTCTGAAACTTTGAGTTTCAAAGACAACTAAACAATGGGAAGTTGATAAGTGAGGTGCATTGTTATCAATGAGATAATTTTATTAGATCTTTTTCATGTTAAAAAATGCAGATGGGGCATTTTTAAAGGAGTAATACAAGGTGCCTTAGGATGGGCCAACTAATGGAAATAGACTACGTGGAGTGAATAAAAAAACTCCCATTGGTATTCTCTACTCCTCTTCTCCTTGAGAGTCTCTTGGACAGCAAGGAAATCAAACAAGTCCATCCTAAAAGAAATCAACCCTGTACATTGGAAGGACTGTTACTGAAGCTGCAATACTTTGGTTACCTGATGCAAAGAGCCAGGCCATTGGAAAAGACTGATGCTGGGAAAGATTGAAGGCAAAAGGAAAAGGGGGCAGCAGAGGATGAGACTGTTAGATAGCATCACTGACTCGATGGACATGAATTTGAGCAGACTCTAGGAGACAGTGGAGGAGAGAGGAGCCTGAGGTGCTACAGTGTATGGGGTTGCAAAGAGTCAGACATGACTTAGCAAACAACAACTCCTTTTCTCCTAGGAATCCTGTCTAATTCTTAAAGAAATTTTTGAGTAATTATGTCAGCATTCTTATAAAATGTTTTGGTATGAAATTTATTTTAAAGAATCCCTTCCAAAAATATCATTGTTGGAATACTAATGTCCTAGTTCCATTTTATGCGCAAAGACGAAAAGAGGCTTCCAGAAGTGTTGCTCTAACAACAGTCTACAGAACATCATTGCATTGATGTTAGTGCTAACAGGTGAGCAAAAGGCAGAAATATTAAATCCGTCTCTCTTTACGGAATTCCTGGGAACGAGAAGAATAGTATTTAAGGAATCTTTCAAATGTCATTCCATGGAAAAATTATGTCCTCCATTCCATCTGTATTTATGGAAAATAATATTACCTTTATAAAGGACTAACATTTATTACTCATATACTTTGTGTCAGGCACTGTGTTTGGTGCTTTACTTTTGCTTTTGTTTAATTTCACAGTAATCCTATAAGATAGATATGATTAGTTTCCTTTTGCAGTTGAGGAAATTGATGATTTTTAAAGATTAACAGTGTCTGAACTCATCCTCTTGGGAAGTAATAGAACCAGAAGTTGAAATAAGAAGTTCTAACTTCACATTTTAAATTGCTTTCTACCTAATGCCGATTATGTACAGAATCTTTTACCAGGCATGCCAGTAACAGCTCCCAAATCAAATGGTTACCGGAATTCCTGGGGTGCTTGTTAGACATACAGATTCCTTGAAGACACCTTGAGAGTTCTGATCAATAGGTCTAGAGTGGGCTCGCAGAACAGCGTATCTTCAGCAAGTGTCCCTGGAGTGTCTGATCAGTCAATTCAGAATAACTTCTCCAGGATGTAAAGGGAAATATAAAAGGATTCTACCCTCCAGGTAACTTGATTGTTGCAAAGAACATAAGCCACTGATGATGGGAATATACATTCTGAATATATTTGCCTCTTTAATTCCACACTTAGTAGAGAAATTCTTGATCAATTAGGAAAACAAATGCTTTTTGGGGGATATTTATTACTTTGCCACCAGGGAAGCCCATTTTTTAAGATGAAAGAAAAGCAAAATAGTTGAAGTGAGCATTCAAATTTTCTTTGTACACATTTTAAGCTCCAAAATATACAAACTCTCTGTGTAAATTTTTACTTCCTTAAGCATATGTTAAACAACCATATATGATGCCATTGTTGTTGTTCAGTTGCTAAGTTGTGTCTGAGTCTGTGACCCCATGGACTGCAGCACATTGTTGTCATTTGATTTCAATAGCAAATGTTCTCATAGGGTCAAGTGGAAAGGGTTCTGGTTTTATAGTTTTCTTACATATCTTTATTCATCTGTTTTTTATTTTACTTTATGTCTATGTATCCATCCGCTCTGAATTTTCTGAGGCAATCTTATCTCTAAATGGATACTTACTCTGAATGTAATAGCCAGTACTTATTTAATTCCTTAGATCAATCACTTGTTTTAAGCACTTTAATATGTTAATTCATTTAATTCTGAAAACACCTGTACATAGTAGCTCCTATTATTATGACCCCCATTTTACATGTAAGGGAACTGAGGAACAGAGTGACTAAGCATGTACCAATGATCTTTGGTACATTAAAAAAATTGCAATGTAAAATTGCAATGTCTACAAGTGAAAGAAGAATAGTGAAATATCCTGGGAACAATAATTTTCTAGGTTTTTCACCACTGGAGTCCAGGTGATGAAACTGTTTACTGAGCTGCAATATACCCACCTGGAATTTACCTCCTGTAAAATAGTGGCTCAACATTCTACAACATGTACTTATTAACATGGCATTGTTTTCACAGGGAAGAGGCAACATTTAGTACCTAGAGAGAATTAGTACCAAAGATGGAGAAGCTCTATACAGTCAAGAAAAACAAGACTGGAGGATGACTGTGGCTCAGATCATGAACTCCTTATTGTCAAATTCAGACTTAAATTGAAGAAAAAGTAGGGAAAACCACTAGACCATTCAGGTATGACCTAAATAACATCCCTTATGATTATACAGTAGAAGTGACAAGCAGATTAAAGGGATTAGATCTGATAGACAGAGTGCCTGAAGAAGTATGGACAGATGTTCATGACATTGTACAGAAGTCTGTGGTCAAGACGATCCTCATGAAAAAGAATAGCAAAAAGGCAAAAAGGTTGTCTGAGAGGGCCTTACAAATACCTGAGAAAAGAAGAGAAGCCAAAGGCAAAGGAGAAAAGGAAAAATATACCTATTTGAATGCAGAGTTCCAAAGACTAGCAAGGAGAGATCATAAAGCCTTCCTCAGTGATCAATGCAAAGAAATAGAGGAAACCAATAGAATGGGAAATACTAGAGATCTCTTCAAGAAAATTAGAGATACCAAGGGAAAATTTCATGCAAAGATGAGCACAGTAAAGGACAGAAACAGTATCGACCTAACAGAAGCAGAAGATATTAAAAAGAGGTGGCAAAAATACACAAAACTATAGAAAAAAGATCTTCATGACCCAGGTAACCACAATGGAGTGATCACGCACCTAGAGCCAGACATCCTGTAATGTGAAGTCCTGTGGGCTTTAGGAAGCATCATTACGACCAAAGCTAGTGGAGGTGACAGAATTCCAGGTGAGCTATTTCAAATCTTAAAAGATGATGCTGTGAAAGTGCTGCACTCAATATGCCAGCAAATATGGAAAACTCAGCAGTGGCCATAAGACTGGAAAAGGTCAGTATTCATTCCAATTCCAAAGAAAGGCAAGGCCAAAAAATGTTCAAACTATCACACAATTGCACTCATCTCACACGCTAGCAAAGTAATGCTCAAAATTCTCCAAGCCAGACTTCAACATTAGGTAAACCGTGAACTTCCAAATGATCAAGCTGGGTTTAGAAAAGGCAGAGGAACCAGACTTCAAATTGCCAACATCTGTTGGATCATTGAAAAAGCAAGAGAGTTCCAGAAAAAAAAAATCTACTTCTGTTTTACTGACTATGCCAAAGCCTTTGACTGTGTGGATCACAACAAGCTATGGAAAATTCTTCAAGATATGGGAATACCAGACTACCTGACCTGCCTCCTGAAAAATCTGTATGCAGGTCAAGATGCAATGGTTAGAAGTGCACATGGAACAAGGGACTTGTTCCGAATTGTGAAAAGCATACTTCAAGGCTGTATACTGTCACCCTGCTTATTTAACTTATATGAAGAGTACATCATGTGAAATGACAGGCTGGATGAAGCACAAGCTGGAAGCAAGATTACCAGGAGAAATATCAATAGCTTCAGATATGCAGATGATACCACCCTTACAGCAGAAAGCAAAGGAGAACTAAAGAGCCTCTTGATGAAAGTGAAAGAGGAGAGTGAAAAAGTTGTCTTAAAATTCAGAAAACTAAGATCATGGCATCCAGTCCCATCACTTCATGACAAATAGATGAGGAAACAATGGAAACAGTGAGAGACTTTATTTTGGGGGGGCGGTTTCCAAAATCACTGCAGATGGTGACTGCAGCCATGAATCAAAAGATGCTTGCTCCTTGGAAGAAAAGCTATGACCAACCTAGACAGCATACTAAAAAGCAGAGATACTACTTTGCTAACAGAAGTCCATCTACTTAAAGCTATGGTTTTTTCAAGTCGTGTACGGATTTGAGAGTTGGACTATACAGAAAGCTGAGTGTGAAGAATTGATACTTTTGAACTGTGGTGTTGGAGAAGACTCTTGAGAATCCCTTGGACTGCAAGAAGATCAAGCCACTCAATCCTGAATTAAGTCAGTCCTGGATATTCATTGGAAGGACTGATGCTGAAGCTGAAACTCCAATGCTTTGGCTACCTAATGCTAAGAACTATGGAGATACTCATTGGAAAGACCCTGATGCTGGGAAAGATTGAAGACAAGAGGAGAGGAGGATGACCAAGGATGAGATGGTTGGATGTCATCACTGACTCAATGGACATGAATTGAGCAAGCTCCAGGAGTTGGTGATGGACAGGGAAGCCTGGCATGCTGCAGTCCATGGGGTTGCAAATAGTTGGACATGACTGAGTGACTGAAATGAACTGAACTGTGAATTAAGCCAAATTAGCAATGCTCATAAAACAACAGAATTCTCAGTAGAATTCTCTTCTCATCATGATGTTTATGCATTATGAATCATATTATTGTCTTTCTGGAATTTTGTATATCATAAATATCCATGTAGACATGAGGTGTATAGATGACAGCTGCTACCGTGGGTAACATTTATAGAGCAGTTACTATCTACTAGGCACTGTGTAAATGTTTTTTGTGCATTATTCCAATTAATCCTGTAAAATATCTTGATAAGTAATTTCTTTATTCCAACTTGATAGATTAAAAAATGTTCTAGAGATATAATTAGTATGCCTATGGTCTAATGATTAAAGTTTGGCTTACCTGGTGGCTCAGATGGTAAAGTGTCTGCCTGCAATGCCGGAGACTCAGGTTTGATCCCTGCATTGGGAAGATCCCCTGGAGAAGGAAATGGCAATCCACTCCAGTACTCTTGCCTGGAAAATCCCATGGATGGAGGAGGCTGGTAGGCTACAGTCCATGGAGTCGCAAAAAGTCAGTCAAGACTGAGCAACTTCACTTTCTTTAAGGTCTAATGAAAGAAAGAATTGATATTTAAACATAGATGTCCAACCTCAGAGACTGCCTTTTTAAAAAAATTAATTTATTTATTTTAATTGGAGGCTAATTACTTTACAATATTGTAGTGATTTTTGCCATACTTTGACATGAATCAGCCATGGGTGTACATGTGTCCCCATCCTGAACCCCCCTCCTACCTCCCTCCCCATCCCATCCTTCAGAGTCGTCTCAGTGCACCGGCCATGAACGCCCTGTCTCATGGATCAAACCTGGACTGGCGATCTGTTTCACATATGGTAATATACATGTTTCAATGCTACTCTTTCAAATCATCCCACCCTCACCTTCTCCCATAGAGTCCAAAAGTCTGTTCTTTACATCTGTGTACCTTTTGCTGTCTTGCATATAGGGTTATCATTACCATCTTTCTAAATTCCATATATATGCATTAATATACTGTATTGGTTTTTTTTTTTTTTTACTTACTTCGCTCTGTATAATAGGCTCCAGTTTCATCCACCTCATTAGAACTAATTCAAATGCATTCTTTGTAATAGCTGAGTGATATTCCATTATGTATAGGTACCACAGCTTTCTTATTCATTCAGTTGCTGATGGACATCTAAGTTGCTTCCATGTCCTAGCTATTGTAAACAGTGCTGTGATGAACATTGGAGTACACATGTCTCTCTCAATTCTGGTTTCCTCGGTGTGTATGCCCAGCAGTGGGATTGCTGGATCATATGGAGACTGCCTTCTTAATCACCAAACTCAGACTGAAACTCAAGTCTACAGATAGACCTAAATACTGAATATTGCTGGCCGTTGCTGAGTGATTACCTTTCCCCTCCCCCAAAGAAATCACCTACACATTAACACGAAGTGGAAACTTGTCTTTACACTAGTTTAGGTTAAAGCATAAGAGATGGACTTTTTAACTGACTGCAGTTATAACTGTAATGTTTTCAAAAGCACCTTTAATTTTAAGCTATGCTGATATTTGGATTTAATTCACAAAGTATTTTCAAGCACCCACCAAATGTCCAACACTATTCTTAGTGTAAGATTTACAAAACTTTATAAGATTAAGTTGTAGATCTAGGGCAGTGAGCCTCGGATTATATTGGGTCCTTCAGATTATTAAGGGCCCAGAGTAACTTCCCAAAGCACTTGGGTATTTTTCTGTAGGCAGAAAAAAACTATTGTGATCAGAGAGTAATCTTTTATATATGCATGACAGCTATAATTAGGCCAGTAGTGATGGAGCCAGAAGGGAACAGCTATGGAGCTGGGGTGATAGATATTTATCCAAGGCACTGAGCACAGGAGGAGGAACAGGTTTGGGGGAAAATTAGTTTGATTTTATGTTATGGAATCTGAGGTGCATGCAAGCCACCCAAATGAGAGATGTCTGATTGGCAGTACTAAGTGTATGTGAACTGGAGCCACAGATGTGGGGAGCAGAGCAGAGCCTCTGAGCCATGACTAGGTGTGAATTCAAGTCCAGATGCCTGGGTTAAAGAGAATGCAAAGAGGGAATGATAAATGTCTTTAGCTGTTAGCAGAGTTTCAGGAGACAAGTATTTAGGTAGGGAAAAAAAATTCAGCTAACGTCAGTGGTTCCCTCTCCCTAGAAGGCTGCACAGGATGCAGAGGCCAGTCAGCCTCCCGGACTTTCTGCAGCTAGAGTCGAAGAATGATTACATTTGGATATGAGGAAGGCAGCTGCCACCAGAGGGCAGCCACACCTTGAGAACCCCAGCCGACCAAAACAAAGCAGCTGTACTTGAGGGATTGAAAAGGAATCCCATGAATGTCAGGGAAATGCACTAGGTAGTCATGGATCACCAACATGTGGATGAGTAAGAGGCTAAGTCAGAATTGAGAGCCTGCAGGTTCCCAGGCTAGCAGGTAATCTAATCCATTTACCTGGCCATTCAGAATTGGCCAGTTAATTTCTCTACATGGAAAATTGGCTTTTGAATTTCCTTTCTCTCCTAAGGGAAGCTTCCCACTTTTTCCAGAACAATGTACACTCAGACTAGATTTAGGCAGTAGCTTCCTTTGTATCTGAAGAGGTTGTTGTTGTGATCCTAGTCATAGACAACTTATGAGTTTCAGAAAATATTAAACCAGTAAAGGTGGATCCTGAAAGAATGGTGCAGACTTTTCTAGTGCAGAGGTATTTGTGGATTTCAGTAATAGCTACAATTTATGGAGTGAGATGAGTGATAATAGGGCTTTAACTCTTTCAATCACCCTGCAACAAGGTTACAAACTGTGTGATGCTATTTTATTTAACAAATGAACAAACTGAGCCTCAGAAATACTGTCTGCTAGATCCAGGATATCACAACCAGAAAGCATCAGGAGCGAGATTTGAGCGCGGATATGTTTTATTCTGCTTCCCTGGTGCCTCAGATGGTAAAGAATCTCCCTGCAATGAGGGAGACCTGGGCTCGATCCCTGGATTGGGAAAATCCCCTGGAGGAGGGCATCGTAACCCACTTCAGTATTCTTTCCTGGAGAATCCCCATGGACAGAGGAGCCTAGGGGGCTACAGTCCATGTGATTGCAAAGAGTAGAAGTCGACTGAGTGACTAAGCACAACACACGTTTTGTTCCGGGTGGGCTTCCCTTGAGGTGTTAGTGGTAAAGAACTGGCCTGCCAGTGCAGGAGATGTAGGTTCGATCTCTGAATCAGGAAGATCCCCTGGAGAAGGGCATAGCAACCCACTCTAGCATTATTGCCTGAAGAATCCTGTGGACAAGGGAGCCTGACAATCCATGAGGTTGCAAAGAATCGGACACAACTGAAGTGACTTAGCACACACAGCATGTTTTGCTCTAAAGGCCCTGTTCTTTATTCTCCACAAGTTTTTTTATTCTGCCTTCAGAACTTTCCAAAAACAGCATGGACAAGGTAGGAAGAAGATAAGGAAATGCATTCAGGAAAGCATGTTGGATGTCCTGACGTCCTCAGCTTTGACCCCAGAGCAATGGAAACCTTCTCTGCAGGGACACAGCAGCAAATCTCTGAACTTTAAGATGGAATCTGTGCCATGGCTGATATTTAGGTGCTGCCATTGTTCACTTTAATCTGCTTGGAAGTTAAACCATGTATTTCCCCAGCCACTTTGCAAATGATTTTTAATAAACCAAGTCATCTCCAGTGAGAGGAGGAAGGGGCTGTCTGGATGTATACACTAAGCACTAAGTCCCTGTGGAGAAGAAAATAGATGAAATCTTCCTCTCAGGTGAACATAGGGGAACAGATGGAGCAGAAGCTATGCTCTGCCCTCAACTGGCACGATGACCTGTGCCCCACACCAGTCAGGGGACTTTGGGAGGGAAACAGAGAAAGCGTGGGACCCTTTAATGACTTGCGAGGGAGCATTGCACTGGAGTCAGGAGATACCACTAGAGCTCCTCATTTTTCAGTTTGGAAGCTGTTCTTTTGTCATAATAATAATGATCCCAGTGATAAGCAACATTTCAAAGGTAAACATAAAGAACATATCCTTCCACAATACTGAACTAACATTAAAGGCATGGCACTCTCAATTGAAATCAACTGTTTTAAACAGCAATAATAACAAGAAAATCAGCGTGTTTTGCGATTCTCCTTTTCCACCCTGTCAGGTACCCCTGTTTGGTGCTATTTAAGTACATGGAGCACAAAAGTATAGGCAGCTCTTCACTTTGTATAAGTATTTTGGAAGCTGGTGTTGCTAAACTATGGCTGATTTTGAAAGGTTGTTGCTGAACCATGAAAGATGCTGGGATTCTTGACCTCTGGAGGAGAAGAATTCAATCTAGGGCCAGAGACAAGGCTTGATAGCTCAGAGCTTTTGTGTAATAGAGTTTTATTAAAGTATAAAAGGGATAGAGAAAGCTCATGACATAGACATCAGAAGGGGGCAGAAAGAGTACCCCCTTGCTAGTGTTAGCAATGGAGTTATATACCTTTTAATTAGTTATTACAATGAATCAAAAGAACCTCTGGAGTTTGTAAAGGTCTTACTAGACCCACTCCCATAATTTACATTTTAAGATAACAGGATTAGCCAGAAGGTCTTCAGGAAGGAGAAACTGTCCTCAAGCAGGATACATTGTTGTTGTATAATCCCTAGTACAGAGTTAAACTGAGTTGTGTAATTGACTAAGACTAAACCCAAAGAGTCCGACACGACTGAGCGACTGAACTGAACTGACTGAACTGAAAGAATGTAGATAAAAAAAGTTTGTCCTTTCCTCCTCCTTGAGAATTCCAGACCCTTCTCTCCACTTTGAGAGCTCCAGACCCCTTTCTCCTCCTTCAGAACCCTGGACTTGTTATCAATCTGCCTAGAAATTGATGCAAAAATATACTTCTGGAAAATATGCTTTCTATAACCTTCATGCCACCTTTGACTATTTGTGTAGTTCCTAAGTGCAAATGTTTGGTTTATGCAAAGCTGAAGAAAAAGGAAAATGAAATACATATCCAAAAGCATGTTGCTGTGTCTTCTTTCTGTATCTTCAAACAATCGCACAGTTACTTATGCTGAACAAGGTCATCAGATCTAGAGAACACTAGATTTCTTGAGTTGATGATACACTGATCATATTGTCCTTTACAAAGACTCCATTTTTGAAAAGTGGAAAGTTATACATTTTAATTTAAACTCCATGTGAAAGGCTCTGATTTATTTATATTTTATTAGTTAGTTTTATTCACTTTATTAATTCGTTTACACATAAGAGTTATGTATTGAGTGTTTCTTCTATGTCAGATACATTGGTCTCTAACAGATTCTGATTGACCAAGCTTCCATTGAGAGTCTCAAGCCCTAGAGTATTGCAGTTTTATTGTTCACAGCTGGGAGAAGTTTATAGTATTTTTTTGGACCCTTTCTTTTGATGCATTGTATTAGTTTCTATTGCTGCTGTAGAAAATTTCAACAAACCTTATAACTTATAACAACACAAATCTATTTTCTCACAGTCCTGCCGGTCAAAAGTACTGAAATCCAGGTGTCAGAAAGTATGTGTTTCTTTCTGGAGATTCTAGTAGAGAACCATGTCCTTGCATTCTTTTGGTTCATGTCCTCTTTCCTTATTTTCAAAGACAACAGGGTAGCATCTTCAAGTCTCTTTCTTTCTCCCTCTGTGTGTGTCTCTCACCTTCCTCTGCCTCCATCTTCATAGCTTCTATGATTTCATCTTCATATCTTCTATGAATATTTTTGTGTGTTGAATTAAGAACTGACAAGATTATAATTCTGTTATTGCATGCATGCATATTAATAGAGAAAATTACCTTAATATTTTGAATCTTGATAAGTTTTCCCCAAAAGGAGATCATTACTCACTTCACACAGTGTGAAAGCTGTGACTGTGTGCCTTTGGCAGTCCGTAACTTACTGTGATTCAATTTCTATATTGAATACAAATTCATTTAAAAATATATTCATTCTCCTATTGTCCCTTCATTGAGGTTTATGAATGAATAAATGGGGAATGAGTTCAGTTCAGTTGCTCAGTCATGTCCGACTCTCTGCCACCCCATGGACTGCAGCATGCCAGGCTTCCCTGTGCATCATCAACTCCCAGAGCTCACTCAAACTCATGTCCATAGAGTCAGTGATGCCATCCAACCATCTCATTCTCTGTTGTCCCCTTCTCCTGCCTTCAATCTCTCCCAGTATCAGAATCTTTTCAAATGAGTCAGTTCTTCACATCAGGTGGCCAGAGTATTGGAGTTTCAGCTTCAACATCAGTCCTCCCAATGAATATTCAGGACTGATTTCCTTTAGGATGGACTTGATCTGGATAGCAATTCTAAAAATATTGGGACAGGGTTATGATAAGGACTTGTGCCTGGCTGGAAAGATCCTTTGGGGCAAGAGAGGTCTGTTTGCCTAAGCTGAGGGAGATGCCAAAGGGCCACATTCTGAGCTTAGAGGTTTTGAAACTTTGCTTTTCTCAGTGCCACAAAGTATATGTTTTGTTATATTTCTCTCTCTTAACCTATTTAATGCGGAGAATGAGAGACCTGGTTCCCAGGCTGGAGTGGAAAGGAAGATGAGAAAGCATGGCTCTTCAGTTAGGTTGCTCAGTCGTGTCCGACTCTTTGCAACCTCATGAACTGCAGCATGCCAGACTTCCTTGTCCATCACCAACTCCCAGAGCTTGCTCAAACTCATGTCCATCGAGTCAGTGATGATCCCATCCAACCATGTCATCCTCTGTCGTCCCCTTCTCCTCCTGCCTTCAGTCTTTCCCAGCATCAGGGTCTAGTCCAAGGAGTCAGTTCTTTACATCAGGTGGCCAAAGTATTGGAATTTCAGCTTCAGCATCAGTCCTTTCAATGAATCTTCAGGACTGATTTCCTTTAGGATTGACTGGTTGGATCTCCTTGCAGTCCAAGGGACTCTCAAGAGTCTTCTCCAGCACCACAGTTCAAAAGCATCGATTCTTTGGTGCTCAGCTTTCTTTATGGTCCAACTCTCACATCCATACACAACTACTGGAAAAACCATAGCTTTAACTAGATGGACCTTTGTTGGTAAAGTAATGTCTCTGCTTTGTAATACGCTATCTAGGTTGGCCATAGCTTTTCTTCCAAGGATCAATTGTCTTTTAATTTCATGACTGCAGTTACCATCTGCAGTGATTTTGAAGTGAAGTCACTCAGTCGTGTCTGACTCTTTGTGACCCTGTGGACTATAGCCCACCATGCTCCTCTGTCCATGGGATTTTCCAGGCAAGAGTACTGGAGTGGGTTGCCATTTCCTTCTCCAGAGGATCTTCTTGACCCAGGGATCAAACCCTGGTCTCCTGCATTGTAAGCAAAATGCTTTACCATCTGAGCCACCAGGGAAGTCCTACACTCCAACTGACTCTAAAGATGTGAGAAGGTAACAAGCAGGAAGGCCAGGGGTCTCCAAACGGAGGAAAAAGCCTGCAAGTGTCAGACATTTTTATCTCTCTTAAGCGGCAGGAGGAAACAAACTAGGGATATTTTTTCCTTCTCTATACAAATTTAAAAGGAGGTTTCTCTTAAAATACTGTGTTGCCATAATGACACCTGGTTTCACCTGAAGTTAACTATTCTCAAACCTGGAGATAACCAATGCCTTTTTCTTATGGGAATGTTTGTCTTAAGCTATGCTAATGTACTATGCATTTACCCCAAACTCTGTCTTCAAGTCAGTTCGCTTCTTGGCTCAGAACCTACTTGACAAATCAGTATGTTATACTCAGATATTGTTCCCCTAATCTATGTAAATAAAACTATTTGTATGGTGGCCTGCCCTTCAAGATTCAAGTTAATCATTTTATGGCCCAGGATAAACCATTTGGTGCCAAGATTATCCTAAAATGCATCTTATGGGTGAAGGGCCTGGTGCCATTCTGAATTTTAAGACATTCCTTTCTTTCATTAACAGACTGCTAGTGACTATATAACATCCAGCTGAAGACTAGCAGGGGGATACTCTTCTGCCCCCTTCTGATGCCTATGTCAGAAGCTTTCTCTATCTCCTTTATATTTTAATAAAACTTTATTACACAAAAGCTCTGAGCGATCAAGCCTCGTCTCTGGCCCCAGATTGAATTCTTCTCCTCCGGATGCCAAGAATCCCGGTGTCTTTGCATGATTCAACAACAACCTTTCAGATGGAGATGCTGTAGCATGAACAGCTGAAGTAGAATCTTTCTCTCCATTGATAATGTTTTCTGCAAAGTTTTGTAAGAGTTATGAACTAGTGGAAAGAAACAACATGCATAGGCCTCTATATACATACACACATACAAACACATATACACATTTGGATGAATAAGTTCATATTTTAATTAGCCAATGATTCAGTGCCTTTTTATGAGTAAAGTCGCCATTGAGGATGATGAATGGAATTGAGGAAGAGGTTTCTTGTGCCTCAGAGTCTCTAATAGGAACCCAGACCTGGTGATACTATTTGTGTAAGAAAGGGTTTCATGTCATCAAGAAAACTCAACTTTTGCTGAGACATAGTCCTAGAAGTCTTTATCATCATTCAGCAAAAATATAGCTTACATTTGACAGAGGATATTCCAACATTAGGACTGCTCTTGATCCAAATTCAGTGTCAGCAAAGATTCAGAGACACTGGGGTCGCTAAGAGTTGGACATGACTGAGCGACTTCACTTTCACTTCTCACTTTCATGCATTGGAGAAGGCAATGGCAACCCACTCCAGTGTTCTTGCCTGGAGAATCCCAGGGATGGGGGAGCCTGGTGGGCTGCTGTCTTTGGGGTTGCACAGAGTCGGACACGACTGAAGCGACTTAGCAGCAGAAGCAGCAGCAGCAGCCTCTCATTGGCAGCTGTTGCTTCACTCTGTAATACCTTTTATGATTAGTTATCCCCTGGGGGCAACATGATGAATTTCAGATTTTTTTCTGGCTCACTGTTTCTAATTGACAGCAATCTTTGTTTCTCTTTTGATGCTTGAATTGTCATAGTTCGAGCAATAGGAACCCCATTAAGTCCATTCTTGTAGTCATTTTCATACATATTTAAAAGTTAACCTTGATTTCTAATTGATATTCTGATGAAATTTTGAGTTCTTCTCCATGAAATGTAGACTCAGTGCCTTGCTAAAGTGTCCTTATCTGTAGTGGAGAATAATGTTAAAGACCAGACTCTGTATACTAGTGCTATAGATTATAATGTTTCACAGGAAAACTGCCAATAGATCAGAGTAGCAAAAGAGAAAGGGCAATTTATATCAGAGAAATATTCTACAAAAAGTTCATTATTTCAATTTTGATTTTGACTAAGGTTATTTTTACCTTTCTTTACTATGAGAACTTCCTCATCTAAAATACCCCTTCTTTTTTTATATCACTTTTAATAATAGTTTGTAGGTCTAGTTTGATAGTCATAGTTTGATATAACTATTACATATTATCATGCATGCATGTGTGATAAGTTGCTTCAGTTGTGTCTGATTCTTTTCAACTCTGGACTGTAGCCTGCCAGGCTCCTCTGTCCATGGGATTCTCCAGGCAAGAATATGGAGTGAGTTACAATGCCTTCTTCCAGGGGATCTTTCTGACCCATATGTGTTTAAAATGAAGCTTTGACCCCAAATTTAGAATTCTCATCTTCCCTTTTTATTCTTGGTCCAAGCATCTTGAACAGATGAAGGTCAAAATCAACTAACATTAACCTCACCAAATCTATGGAAAGGGGGAAAAAAAAAAAAAAAGAACTTCTAATTTCCTTCTGGAGCAATATCTACCAAATAAATAATTCAGAATACACTGAGATATAGAATCCACAAAAAATTATGTATAATTGTTGAAGGATAAAAATAAAGAGTATAATGTAGGCAAATATCTTTTGTAGTTCTATTTAATTTTCACTTTTATATTCAATTTTGTAAGAGCTATTTCCTATCTCTTATAATGTTTATATAATGTTGATATCTGCTTTTAGAAAGACATTTAGATAAATGCTGCTGCTGCTGCTGCTACGTCACTTCAGTCGTGTCCGACTCTGTGCAACCCCATAGATGGCAGCCCACCAGGCTCCCCCGTCCCTGGGATTCTCCAGGCAAGAACACTGGAGTGGGTTGCCATTTCCTTCTCCAATGCATGAAAGTGAAAAGTGAAAGTGAAGTCGCTCAGTCGTGTCCAACTCTTAGCGACCCCATGGACTCCAGCCTACCAGGGTCCTCCGTTCGTGGGATTTTCCAGGCAAGAGTACTGGAGTGGGGTGCCATTGCCTTCTCCATTAGATAAATGTAGGTATTCATTATTTCAATATTCTGATAATTTAATTTTCCCAAATCTAATTATGGTACCAGAATAAAAGAGCAAAATGATAGTAGTTATCATGTATTTAAAAATTTTAACCAAAAAATTTATGTCCAACAGCATTTGAAGGGCTATTTAATTGCTTAGACACACATGTACACACAAAAACCATGTATATCCCACATCTACACATCATTGAAACGCATTTCAAATGCATTTTTATGTTTTCATTATACTTAACATATTTCTTTATTTCCAGTTAGGAAGTGTTCTACTTGGGGTCCAATAATTCCCTAATGTGGGTTTCATTTTCACCAAAATATAAATGGGCCAATCGAACTTCCAATTTGCTCCCTATGATTATACTGATGTCTATTCCTGTATTTATGTATTTGCACCATTCTCTGTTTTTCCATTGTTTGACTCTATTGCAGTTTATGTTTTACTAATGAATACTTAGGCAGTTTTCCATTTTGCTATTATGGACACTGCTGCAATGACCATTCTAATACTTGACTCCTGAGGCAAAAAAAAAAAATATATATATATATATATATATCTAGGTTATATTCTTAGATATTATGTTATTTTTATTTTCAAATTTACTAGGAAGTATCAAATTGCTTTCTAAAATTGTCATACCAGTTTGCAAGTTTATTTAAACACTGCTTCACTGTGGTTTTAATTTTCACTTCCTGGATTATGAGTGAACCTGAATAGGAAGCCTGAATTCCATTTCAAAGGAATTTTTGCCATTGAGATTTTCTACTTGGTGAAATGCCTGTTGGCACCTGATGTTGATTTGTCTACTGGGTCATCTGTCTTTCTGAATCAGTACTAATTCCTAGTGCCCATGGATATCTCCAGCAGAGACTTCCAACACTATGTGTAGGATTTAACCTGCATCAAATGCACTAGAATTTATTGTCATCCCACTAGTAGGCTCTGCTACTCTCTTTTCCTCAAAAGGCCTTCTGTCTCCTTAGTTGAGACATCCAGGGAGCCCATGTCCTTCCTGCCATCAGTATTGGAGAAGAACTTTGTAGACATTCTTTATCAGGGATTCAGCATCCTCATAGATCCCTATTCTAAGCCTAGAATATTTCCTGACTCTCTAGAACCCCTTTTATTTCTAGCAACATGGGGAAAATCTTCTTTTGGACAAGGACTTTTTGATTCTCATCCACCTATGCCTGGTTGCCTCTTTCAGATTAGCAAGATTTGTTCTGGGCATTGTGACTAGTGCAGGCCGTGGGATCAGACCTCCAGTCCCACTTATGCCTCTACTTCTGAGTGCAAAGCTGTTCTGCTCTCCTCTTCTCCCATACACCTGGTACTGCTATATCCTGTGAACTTCTTCACAAGATGGACAGTCACTCAGGGGCAAGCCTTTCATTTTCTTCTCTCAACTCCTTATTTTTCTCCACTAATTAACATTTTATTACATTTTCAGATATTATATATTCTTACTGATTGATCTTCCCTTGTGGCTCAGCTTGTAAAGAATCCACTTGCAATGTAGGAGACTTGGGTTCGGTCCCTGGGTTGAGAAGATCCCCTGGAGAAAGGAAAGGCTACCCACTCCAGTATTCTGACCTAGAGGATTCAATGGACTGTATAGAGTCAGACTTGCAAAGAGTTAGACAGGACTAAGCAACTTTCACTTTCTTCTTTTTCACTGATTGACCTAGTCGTTTACTTCTTTAATATGTTTTCCCTCAGTAACACTCTAAAGTGACCCAAATGTGAGAAGAGAAAGACTTTCTCAGATACATAGATTTGGAGAAATCAGGCAAGCCCCCTGTCATCCATTTTAATCTCAACTGACTTCAATCCAGCAAAGTTTTCTTCTTCCTTAAGTAAAATCCTGCTCAAACCACAGTAGTTATGAGGGGAGGAGATCAAGATGTCAGAGTAGGAGGACATAGAATTCATCCTCCCCCACAAGCACATCATAAGTACATCTACACGTGGAGCAATTCTCACTGAAAACAAGCTGGAGACTGGCAGAATGACTCTCATGCAGCCAAGTCTGTAACATGGTATCAGATGGGAAGGAAAGAGAAGTAATGAGGTTGTGGGACCTGTACCCCTAGGAGGGTATACAGAAGAGGAGGGGGATTTACTTGGGCTCCAGGATCCTCCTTGAGGAGTGAGTAGCAGCTTGAACTACAGACTGGGTGCCCAGGTTTGGGGCCCGGCATGGACGAATGAGTCCCATTAGCTTGTTTGTGGACCACTGGGACTGATGTCAGAACTATAAAAACCTAGACTTCACTTTTTTTGAAAAGGAAAGAAATGCAGAAAGAAAAAAGCAACAAGATAAATGAAGACTGAATGAATAGTTGCATAGACCCACATGCATTGAGGGCAGAAGATATGATTGACAACAGAAAAATTAGTGAGCTGTAGAAACATGAAATTTACATACTTCTAGAAAGGAGAAGAAAAAGAAAATTAGGGAGAGAGGGGGAAAAAAAAACTAGGAAATAGAATAGCAGCAACACAGGGAAGAAAAATGATCATGTCAGAAATAGAGAGAGGCAAAATGAACAGTTAATGAAAGAATTTGTAAGGGAAGGACTGGGGCATCACACAAAGAAAGATAAATAGCATCGAGTTGGTCCTGCCCATGACCCATTAGACTCAAATAGCTGGGTCTCAGTTTGGATTTTATGTTGGAGGCTGGCAAAGGGCTGGGTATCAGCCCTCATTTTAGACTCTACCAAAGGACTGCAAGGAGTCAGACATGACTGCGCACAGCACAGCTAGGTATATTTGGGATTATATAAAGCATCAGGGGAGGAGGGCATGGCTGCTCACTCCAGTATTCTTGCCTGGAGAATCCTATGGACAGAGGAGCCTGACAGGCTACAGTCCATGGGGTCATAAAGAGTTGGACACGACCGAAGCGACTTAGAAAGCATGCACAAAGCTTCAGGGATGCTTTAAAGCATTAATGCTAGATCTCCCTGTTTTTCCTACAGCCCCAGTTTAGTGCTTAGACATTTTTAGACAATATTGAAGACTGACCCTGAGAGAAATATAAATATCCACAGTGTAAAATGCAATTTAATTATTTTTCTCCATAAAATTATTACTATTTCTGCACTTACTTCTTTTACATAAATAGAGACCATAGCTATGTTTTCATTTTCATAAAAAAAATGCACATCATGCACATACAGTTAGTACAGCATACACACACACACACACACACACACACACACACACCCCCTCTAGGGAAGAAAAATGAGGCTTGAAGGAGACAGAAAGAGAAATAGGCAAATGTGAGGAAAATGAGAGTGGAACAGATACACGTGGCCTGAAAGGAAAAAGACAGCCTTAGGCCTCATTTGCTTTCTACTAAAAGATTTCAATATTCTGGCTCATTTCCATCCTCTAGTTTTATACCCTCCATGCCACAGACTACACTGCTGTTAGAATCATCTTTGCAGAAGTCTGATTGTGTAATTGCCTTGCTTCATTACATTCAATGTCTTTCTATATTGTCTTGAATAAAGTCAAAAATCTCTTAGCTTGAGATTCTTTCTGAAAATATAGTTTCCCCCTCTTTTTTTCCCTTTACCCTCACTATACACATTCTACCCTCTAGCTATAGTGAGAATAGTAAACAGCTACTTGCCATTTCCTTCAAACATGCTATTACTTCTGTGTGTCCTATTCTTATTTTTTCTTTAGCAGAGTTACACATGAACATAAAAAGCAAACTGAGATCAAATACAATTTTTTACCATTCTCCCTGTTCCCACTCCAGAGATAGCCACTTTCATCTCTATTGATTAATTAATTAGTATCTTAATTTCTAAATAAAATGTTTCTATTGTAGCATCTTGATTTTTTATTTTTAGTCCTCATTAGCTGATCTTTCCCTTTATATATAAGAATTTAGATCTTTTCAGTTTTCTTACTGCTTTTCCCACCACACATGAACTCTTTTCCTATCCTCCATCCAATACTGTTGTATGGAAACTTGTATAAGCTACTAGTCAGTATTAGCATTATGATGGTAGTATAAACACTATTTACACATTGAACCAGTTAACAAATCATAATTGCTTTTCCTTCCTGGAATTACTTTTTTATTTTATTGGGAGCTAATAGTTGTCATGATATTACAAACTCATCAGTAACTATCTCTTCACCAAGTTCCTGAATCTCCTCGGTATCCTTTCCATCTTCCTGTATAGGTTCCTCTTCTAGTCTTGGTTGTCCTCTTTATTTGAAACTCAGCTCTCTGTCTAGACTTTCCCTTCATGTATATTCAAGGATTCCCTTCATTTCTGGCCTCTGATTTCCTATTTCCTGTTATCTCATGTCTTCCTTTCTCTTAGTCTATATGCTCATCTGGTAGAGCACATCCTTAAGTATCAACCTGGAAACGTGTGCACAGGAGGTCACTTTTTTGAGATGCTGTATGTTGGAAATTTTTATTGCATCCTGATTCATAGTTGAAAGTTTATAAATGTGTAGCACACTAGGTTCAGGTGGCTCAGTGAGTAAAGAACCAGCCTGTCAATGCAGGAGATTTGAGACGTAGGTTCAATCCCCAGGTTGGGAAGATCCCCTGGAGGAGGGCACAACAACACATTCCAGTGTTCTTGCCTGGAGAATCCCCATGGACAGAGGAGCCTGCAGGCTTTGGTCCATGGGGTTGCACAGAGTCAGACCACTAAGTGACTGAGCACATGCAAATGAAAATATTAATAGTAAAATACTAAATTCTGGAGCGCATATGAAACAGGCAGAACACTCGTGTATCAGACATGACTGAAGTGACTGAGAATGCATGCACTAGGTTGGAAAAAATTTTTTCTTCAGGATTTTGGAAGCAGTTGTGCAGATAAACATGACTGTGGAAATACACACAGTTGAACCAATCAACCACTTAAAATTCATGACCATGAACCTCAAGTGACCAGAGAATCACACTGTATTTCCAAAGCCCATTGACTCCCCCCTCTCCTAAATGCTTATTTCACTTCCCTCCTTTCACCAAACATCCCCCATTTTTGCCTCCCTGCTCACTGTCAGCTGGTGAGCTTACTGATAGCTTCACTGAGAAAACTGAAGCCATGAGCAGGATGCCCCAGAGGTTCCCACAACTGTGTCCACCCACCTACTGATCCAATTAGAGGGCATTCTTGCCTTGACAAGAGACGGACTGATAAACTATCCATTCTCTGTTCTAAAGCTTTTTATTCCACTTGTACACTGTATTCAATGTTATCTATCCTGCTAAAGATTATCTTTTAAAAGATTCCCCCCCCCACTTTCTTTCCCACATGGTCAAATTTTCCTTCTCAAGTGAATTAGCCCTATCTCCATAGAAATGTTCTATTTCTCTCATTTTAGGGGAAAAAAAAAAAAGATTAAAAAAAATTCTCTTGACCCCATTACTGATTCAAGCTCCTATCCCTTTGCTGCCCTTTATAGCAAAATTCCCAAGAAGTTTTTTCTATTCACATTGTCTTCCATTTATTTATGAATATTTCCATTATTTATGAATATCAACTCTTTGATATTCATTCCAATTAGACTTTTTCCTTGATCCACACCTTGAAGTTTCTCTTTTCAATATAAATTTTAATAGCCATGCTGCTAAGTCCACTTGTCAATTCTCAGGTCTTATCTAGCCACTCCATCGCTCATTCCTCCCTAATAGCTTTTCTTCTCTTGGCTTCAAGGACACCACATGCTGTTGGTTTTTCTTCATTTGATCAACTGAGTGATCTCCTTTGCTGATTGCTGCTTTTGTTCACCCTCCTAAATTCTAAGGTCATCTTTTCTTCTTTAGATATATTTTTCCTACACAATTAATGGCAATTCCACTTTTTCTGTGAAGTAGGATAAAACTTCAGCTTCCATCTTGAGTCTGCTCCTCATACACTCTACATCTAACACACCCAGAAATTTCATCAACTTTAAAAATATGCACAAAATGTGAGACGTCACAACACCTCCATTGGAATTACTTGCTTTGAGACACAAACATCTTTTGCCTGAATTACTGCAGCAGGCTTCTATTTGGCCTTCTTGACTCTATCCTTGCTGTCCTTTTAGTTTCACTATATTCTGAACACAACAGTGAGTGACTCATAAAAACTAAAGTCAATCATGCTATTCTTTTACTATCCTCAGTAGTGGCCACTACTTCATCCATATAAAAGTTTGAGTCCTCATAAGGCTTAGGATGACCTTCATACCACCTTTTCCATTGTTACACAGCATCACTCTGCCTGTCCCCAGTTTAGTTTTTGCACGAGATACTCCTTTTGTCTTATCATGCTCTTATTCCATCTCCTTCAAGACTTTGTTAGAATGTCATCTTCACATTGAGGTCTACCATTACTATCTAACTTACTATTGCTACCCAATCTATCTCCCCATCATACCAGATACCCCTAGCAGTGCTCTACATTTGCTTTTATTGTTCCTGTTAGAACTGTTATCCATTTCTAACATAATATTAACAGTATTTTTCTAGCTTCCCTCTGTTAAAATGAAAGAATGATACTAAAGCTGAAACTCCAGTACTTTGGCCACCTCATGCAAAGAGTTGACTCATTGGAAAAGACTCTGATGCTGAGAGGGACTGGGGGCAGGAGGAGAAGGGGATGACAGAGGATGAGATGGCTGGATGGCATCACTGACTCGATGGACCTGAGTCTGAGTGAACTCCAGGGAATTGGTGATGGACAGGGAGGCCTGGCGAGCTGCGATTCATGGGGTCGCAAAGAGTCGGACACGACTGAGCGACTGATCTGATCTGATGGGTTTAGGATTGTTCATGTTTGTCACAAATGTGTTCCAAACCCATACAACAATGTCTGGTACACAGTTGCAGGTCAATATATATTTTTTGTTCATTAAATGAATGTATTGCTCCATTACCTTCCATTTTCCAATGTTTCTGCTAAGTCAAAAGCCCTTCTGGTGCTCAATGATATAAAATGATGAAGATTGGGAATGGGGGAATAGTTGACCTCAGATTCAAGCAACAAAGAAAAGTCTAAGCAATATCGGCGAAAGAATTTACTCCCTCCTGGAAGGACCATTTTCACTGCTGCTCCTTCCTGTCCTTGGTACCCTGATGGTTCTTGATGGTTTCTATAACCTGCTTTTTGTTTCTTTGTTGTTAACCTCTGTGTATTTTTGGAGACTTCTAAAATTTAGGATTATATATTGATATGAATCCATTTTCAGCAATTAGACTAGGTTGGCACTTTATTTATTTATTGGCTGCAGCAAGTTGCATGTGGGAGCACAGAGTCTTAACCACTAGACAGCTAGGGAAGTCCCTTGTTTGGCATTTTAGATTTCCAATTTCATGGCTTCTAACTCTGAGGTTTTCCTGAATTATGTCCTTGATAATTTCTTTTCCTCCACAGTTCCTTACTATCTCTTTCTTAAACTATTATTTTCAGCTAGTGAGCCACTTGGTTTTTTTCCTCTAAAATGTTATCTTTTCTCTTTTATTTCACTTTGCCTTTTGCTCTGCTTCCTGTGAGATTTCTTAAAGTTTCCTTACCACTCCTGTCATTATTTTATTATGCTGTCATATTCAAAGTGATATTTTCAAGTGTCTTTTGTTTGTTTTATTTTCTCTTTGTATTATGCTGGTTTAAGTTTGCAGTTGCAATTAAAGTTCTTTCTGTTGATATTAATGACAGGCTTTAATTTTTTAATGTTTTACAACTAATTTATTTTCTTCTAAGTATTCATTTTGAGTCGATTCTTCTCAATACCTCTCTTTCGAGGTCTTTTACTGGGCCACTCATTTCCTCTAAGACTTTGAATCTCCAGGGTGGTTAGTTGCCAATATTCTTGTAGCCAAGTGGAAGAATAGGGTCAATAGCTTCATCATTTGCTATACACGGGGGATTTAATTTTTCTGTTTTCAGCACATTACATTCACTCTCAACTTGGTCTGTTCATCCTCTAGCCCAGAAAACATGTTTCATCTGCTTCAGCAAATAAACCACCACCCTTGTAACACTAGGGGAGCATCACTGTCCAGCTATACAGAGAGGTGAAGGAGATACAGGAATTTGTTTATATTAAACAAAATTTCAACAAATTGGCATTATTTCAGCCTCTGTCTGCTATCCTCCTCTCCTTCAGGCAGCCCAAAGAGGTTAAAACACTAAGAAAAAGATCTACTTTGCTCTCTCTAGTTTGAGAGAGGGAACTGGGCATTAGGCTGCCACCTCCTCCAGATCAATACCTCAGCACACTAGGGGAAAACATCACAAACTTCCTACCCTTTTGAAGGTAGATTTCCCTTGATTTGCCATTTGCATGGTTGCTAAGCCTTTGATTGTTCCAGCTTCTATGAAGATAGTTCAGCCAGTTTTATTGTTTTTCATGTTTCTGTGCTGGGACAAAAGCTCAGAGATTTTTTGTTCACAATTTTACTGATGCTCTGTAGAATTCTTGGTTCCTTTTTTAATAGTTTTCAACTCTCTAATCAAAATATATGAACTTATATTTTCTATAATTATTTTAATGTCTTAGTCTAAAAAGTCATTATTATAGCTCCTGTAGTCTTTCTACATTGTCTAATTTTTGTCTTGATTTCTATAAAGTCTTGCCTCCTTGAAACTCTGTTGTTTTCAGAAGTGGAATTCTAGATTGAATATTAAAATTTGTCAATATGACTTGAATCCTAGAGTGTTATCTTTGTTTATTGAGGATTTATTTTGCTTCCTTTTGTATGAGAGATAGCTAAATTGGGGGAATATCCCATTGTATCAAGAAAATTCAAATTGAGGTTTCATGAGATCTAATCAATTACTGACTCCTGCTTACATATCAGGAAGAATGACTTCAGGGTCTCAGTCAAAGCCCAGATTATTTACCAGAATTCTGTATCTGTTTTTAGCAATTCTCAAAGTCCAATTTTTGTCTCTCTTGCCCTGAGATCCCTAAATATGCTTAATTTCTTACCTGTCAGCAGCCATTGTGATAATTCATTAAAAAAAAAAAATTGCAAGGCTCATTTCTCCAGGTTTTCTTCCTCAGGATCATGACCTTGCAAAGAATGAATGATATCCTCAAAGACATGTTTTATTTTATTTTATTTGTAGCAATTGTTTATCTTTTTAATTTTTCCTGGTGGGAAGTTTTGACCTCTAGGGTCAATAAAAAGCTAATCTCCCAGTTTCTAAAGCTGACAGCTTGATTTTGAAAGCTTTAGAAAAATGAGTTAGAAAGGTTGTTTAACTAGCCACAAACATCTCCAGAATACACAGAACTTCTAAAGTTCTAGATTATTTGGAAAATTTGTAAATAAATAATTTATATTTTTAAGTTGAAACCATATCCTTAGGAATTGTGAAAATATGGCTAATAGAAAAATCTCTGTAACAGTTCCAGTTGAGTCAGAAAGTAATTAATAATATTGACCTTTTTCTTTCTAAAAAGTATCCCAGTATGGACAATAAAGCATATGGTTACCCTGTGTATAGAAATAAATAGATTTCACTTTGTTGCCAGAAGATGAATAGTAATATTTAATTATGAATGGTTCAGTGGGTAAAGAATCCACAGTTCAGGAGACACAGGAGTTGTGGGTTCAATCCCTGGGTCAGGAAGATCCCTGGAGAAGGAAATGGCAACCCACTCCAGTATCTTGCCTGAAAAATCCCATGGACCAGAGGAGCCTAGTGGGCTACAGTTCGTGGCATTGCAAGAGTCAGACATGACTGAACGACAAACATAGAGATGTAGTAAATTTTGAAATACATGTTTTAAATGTATGTACAGTTGACCATATCACTTTTTCTTGTTTATTATGTAATATGCATCCCTTTGTCTTTCAATGTCTTTGCTGGTTACCCTTGCTGCTGCTGCTAAGTCGCTTCAGTCGTGTCCAACTCTGTGCGACCCCATAGACGGCAGCCCACCAGGCTCCACTGTTCCTGGGATTCTCTAGGCAAGAACACTCGAGTGGGTTGCCATTTCCTTCTCCAATGCATGAAAGTGAAAAGTGAAAGTTAAGTCGCTCAGTCGTGTCCGACTCTTAGCGACCCCATGGACTGCAGCCCACCAGGCTCCTCAGTCCATGGGATTTTCCAGGCAAGAATACTGGAGTGGGTTGCCATTGCCTTCTCCATTAGTCATTAGGAAAACTGATACAGATAAAGTTTTATAGACACTTAGAATATAAATAGCATTAGATACTTACCTTGTATTTAATGATAACAGGTAAGTGATCTTTTTAGTTTTGTATATATGTGTGCAATTAAGGAGTTGAGAAATAGTCTCCCAAGTGAATTCTGCTATATGATTTTACTGAATTAACTTTTATTTGGGAGACATATGTTTTATCCTATATTACCTTTTAGAATGGTTGAATTATGAATTCAACCATTTCTTAAAACAAAATGCATGTAAAGATAAATTCTATAAAGAGCTGTATTGTAGGTTTAGTTGCTTAGTCATGTCCAACTCTTGTAACCCCATGGTCTGTAGCCCCACCAAGCTCCTTTGTCCATTGGATTTCCCAGGCAAGAACACTTAAGTGGGTTGCCATTTCTTTCTCCAGGAGATCTTCCTTTCCAGGGGTCAAACTCAGGTTTCCTGCCTTGCAGGCAGACTCTTTACCAACTGAGCCGCCAAGGAAGCCCAAAGATGCCTCCAATTCTCAAAGACCATAAATACATTATAAAGTCAAATGAGTCAAGTGGTTGATATTTCTTACAGGGTAAAATGGTTAAGTTCAAATTTTTAAATGAACTTGAAAAAAGCCAATCAGGTTCTGAGTGACTGTCAACCCTAGTTTTACATCAAAATTCTGTGCAGATTGGTGTGTGTGTGTTGGTGGGAGGTGGGGCAGGGCGCAAGATTGAGAAATAGACAACACTCTTAGGTGTGCTTCTGAGGCATGTTATTTTATAAAAGTTTATAGTTTCTCTCTGACATGCAGCTGCAGATGAAAGAATCTGTTTTAGAGCTTGTCAGACTCAGCTCCTCCACTGAGACAAGTGGCCATGTGTGCATCACATGAACACACTTCTCTGAACAAGAGGTTGTTCCAATAACTAAAGTGAATTATCTAATGTCTGTATCACAAAACCAGGTGCCCAATCCTGATTTGAGAAGTTCTTGATGCTGTGAAAGTGCTGCACTCAATATGACAGCAAATTTGGAAGACTCAGCTGTGGCCACAGGACTGGAAAAGGGCAGTTTTCATTCCAATCCCAAAGAAAGGCAATGCCAAAGAATGCTCAAACTACTGCATAATTGCACTCATCTCACATGCTAGTAAAGTAATGCTCAAAATTCTCCAAGCCAGGCTTCAGCAATATGTGAACCGTGAACTTCCAGATGTTCAAGCTGGTTTTAGAAAAGGCAGAGGAACCAGAGATTAAATTGCCAACATCCACTGGATCATCAAAAAAGCAAGAGAGTTCCAGAAAACATCTATTTCTGCTTTATTGACTGTGCCAAAGCCTTTGACTGTGTGGATCACAATAAACTGTGGAAAATTCTTCAAGAGATGGGAATACCAGACCACCTGACCTGCCTCTTGAGAAATTTGTATGCAGGTCAGAAAGCAACAGTTAGAACTGGACATGGAACAACAGACTGGTTCCAAATAGGAAAAGGAGTACGTCAAGGCTGTATATTGTCACCCTGCTTATTTAACTTAGAGGCAGAGTACATCATGAGAAATGCTGGGCTGGAAGAAGCACAAGCTGGAATGAAGATTGCCGAGAGAAATATCAATCGCCTCAGATATGCAGATGACACCACCCTTATGGCAGAAAGTGAAGAGGAACTAAGAAGCCTTTTGATGAAGGTGAAACAGGAGAGTGAAAAAGTTGGCTTAAATCTCAACATTCAGAAAACGAAGATCATGGCATCTGGTCCCATCATTTCATGGGAAATAGATGGGGAAACAGTGGAAACAGTGTCAGACTTTATTTTTTTGGGCTCCAAAATCACTGCAGATGGTGACTGCAGCCATGAAAGTAAAAGATGCTTACTCCTTGGAAGGAAAGTTATGACCAACCTAGATAGCATATTGAGAAGCAGAGACATTACTTTGCCAACAAAGGTCCGTCTAGTCAAGGCTATCGTTTTTCCTGTGGTCATGTATGGATGTGAGAGTTGGACTGTAAAGAAGGCTGAACACCGAAGAATTGATGCTTTTGAACTGTGGTGTTGGAGAGGACTCTTGAGAGTCCCCTGGACTGCAAGGAGATCCAACCAGTCCATTCTGAAGGAGATCAGCCCTGGGATTTCTTTGGAAGGAATGATGCTAAAGCTGAAACTCCAGTCCTTTGGCCACCTCATGCGAAGTGTTGACTCATTGGAAAAGACTCTGATGCCTGAAGGGATTAGGGGCAGGAAGAGAAGGGGACGACAGAGGATGAGATGACTGGATGGCATCACTGACTCGATGGACGTGATTCTGGGTGAACCCCGGGAGTTGGTGATGGACAGGGAGGCCTGGTGTGCTGTGATTCATGGGGTCACAAAGATTCGGACACGACTGAGCGACTGAACTGAACTGAACTGAATAAAACGAATCTGTCTTTGGAAAATTTGAATTACGCTTATAAGAAAAGGTGCACAGACATAAACACACAGAGGTAGGAAGTTGAATCTAGAACAATGCAAGAAACACAAACTATGATGGAAGAACCTAAAGGAAAGCAGGCGAAAGTGAGATGAGAGATCCGAGGCACAACATAGACATCAAATACCCACATCTTATGGGAGGACATGATAACTATGTTTCTGGATCTGTACTTGGGTCAAGAGGCTTGCAGTTATAAAAAGGAAATAAGCTGTTATTCTCGGCATTTATAAGGACTGCATGCAGCTGCTTGACCAGCTTGGGGCATATTTTTATATTCTTGTGTATTTTTATATGATCTGAAGTAACCTGAGTATAGCTATTTTTTGCAACTTGAATGACACTAATTAGCAGAATTATGAATGAACATGTCTTTATAATTAGAAAAGAGTGTTATGTGGGAAGAGTAAGAGGCAACAGATGTGGAAATACCAAAAGGAAGCAATATTTAAATGAGATATTTTACATTTTAAAGAGATTCTGTCTTTATTTAGAATAGAAAAAAATGTGTTGCTTTGAAATAAAACACGGGTCACAATTTTAATAGATAAAATATGATAATTTTGTGTCAAAGATATATCCTTCTTATCACTTTGGTTTTTCATTTACACTTCACCATCCTGGTAAAAATTTCATGGTCTTTTGCAGCAGAGTTGTCAGTGGTCTCCTTGTCTCTTGTCTCCAATATCTATTATGCATATGAGAATGAGAGTGATGCTTTGATTGTATCATGCCCAGACAGTATTGGTTGCTTGGCATTGATTGTGGAACAACCTGCAGACTTTTGGCCATAGCCTGACATGTACTCCCTAATCTAGGACCTGACCTCCTTTGTGACATAAGCCTGTACGGTTCTCTTGTTTTTCCGTACATTCCTGTCTCATGGATTGTTCTTTCTATTCTTAACACACACCAACCTCATTACTGCCTTGAAGCCTTTGCTTCAGATTTTATGTTCTCCTGTGTTACACTTTCTCTAGATCCTACTATGGTTGATTTCTTCTCACCATTTAGTCTTCACAAAGAAGCCTTTCTGACCACCCCACATCTACAGGGACACTCATCTCTTCAGAAACTTTCCATCCCATCTGGTATATTCACAGCATTTATTATTATTTGAATTTATTGGGGTTATTTTTCATGTATTTAATAATATATTTTCCATTTCTGGAGTATGAACTCCAATAAGGTTGGCACCTTGTCTATATCTTCATCAATACCGTCACCTTCCTTGAATTGTAACTGCATAATCAAAGTTTAATAAATGTTCCTTAAATGAAAAGCATGTCAGAAATTAGTTGGTTTATATATGTACCTGGAACTGCTTTTATAGATTTGTTTTTTCCCACTGCATTTCAAGTTACACTCTGTTTTTTGTCCTTCATGGAAGAAGTGTTTACCTTCATCATGACACTCAGGTATTCTAGTATATTGAAAATGTCATTTATTGTGTGCAAGACTTTTCTTAAACTTTTTTTTTTCCTGTAGAACATTCTGCTATAAATGGGATAGATATATTGCTTTCTCGGTTGGTGGACAGATGTTAACCTGGGACATCTTTTTATTATTTCCTGGTTAAAGTCATTGCTTCTTACTTTCCAAGCCTTTGTTTCTTTCTTCTTATTATTTCATTCTTATATTCTCCCTTAAAAAAAGATACTCGGATACATTTTATAAAGTTTTGTTTCCTTGTTGAAATGATTGGAAAGTCTAATTGACATTTCAAGTCTAACTGAAACCAGGTAAACAAGTTACATCTGATAATATAGAGCCCACTGTGACAGATTTGTGTTGCCTGTCAGAAAATTTCAAACCCATGTTTTGAAACGTTTGTTTCAGGGAGAACTTTTTCATGGCAGTTTTAACAATCTTCTCAATACTTTCCCATCTATTTTTGTAAGATGGCTTGTTCACTAAATGCTATGGCAGTGCCCTTCATAATTAATAAACTGTTCACTGTAGAAGCCCTTGTTCTTTGTCAAGGCCCCCGATGAGTCCCACAGAATTTTCCTGTGAATCAGTCTGAATTCTTCAAATGTGGCAAATGTGAACCAAGCTCTGCAACTGCAAAATGCAGTTCCATTTAGTTTGTATATTATAGAATATCTCCATGCTGTATGCCTCTCTTCCTTTCTGTATTTCTCTACCACCCCACTGTTGCAACATGGTAGTTTTACTATAATTTCTTGTCTACAGCATTATCTAAAATTTTTCTTCAAACATTTAAATTCAATGAGGGCAAGTATGAAGCCGTTTGCAATTACAAACTTAAATGTAGGCTTTTGGAACATAGTAAATATACACAAACTACTGACTAAATGATTTAATGAAGAAAGAATGGATAGGCAAACTCTTGCTGTTTTTCTATTTTGATTTTTTTTTTTTTAAGTTAGCCAGTATCTCAGAGACATTCTCCTGGTGGGATATTTAAGTGGTTTAAAGAAAAGGTTAAACATAGACAAAATATAAATCCAAAGGCAGAAATTCAGTAATTATTGAGAACAACATTAAACCCATCTGCGTTAAAGCTGAACATAATTATCTTTTGCTGCCTGTGATATTGCTAATGTGAAAATATGGAGTGCCAAAGCCTACGGAGAAATTCACAGAAATATAATTTACTGATAATCCTGTTGCTATTTTGTGTGAGGACTTGTATTATAACCTCTTTAGCTCAAAGAGGATATATTCAGGGTGTGTTGTCCTGAATCAGAGTTCACATAGGAATAAGCAGGAAAACCCAGCATCTCTTGGGTCACACTGTTCTGCAGGCAATGTTGATAGCAGCGCTCTTCTCTTCCACCTTCCTTTCCTCCACATGGAAGACAGTTTGTCAATAGCACTTTGCTAGTTTCAGGTCTCCGATGAATACTCATCTTAGCAGACATTTTCAAGAGGGTCATGGCATCCTTCGCTGCTCATTGGAGGCTTCTAATGTGTTGGCTGACAAATAATTGGGAAAACAACCTACCTTGCCAGCAAATGGGATCAGATTTGTTGCTGACACTAATTTGCCCCAAATGTACCAGGACCTGCTACCATAAGCCAAGATATAATACAATTGCTATTGGGAAGAGATGTCCAGCCAGGGACTATAGCAAGGGCTTCAGCAGCTGTTGGGAGTGGAAACCTGTCATCTCTATTTGTTCTCAGTGCTTTGAAAGAGTCATTCACATGACATTCCCATAGAATTAGCAATACCTTCCATTGGAAACTTTACCAGCATGTACTTATGCGGAGACGTATTGAGAAAATTCATTATAACTGTGTAATGCTACCGAACCCCTAAAAAAGACTTGATAGTTTGGTTTATTCAGTAATCCAATCAGGATTGCTCTGTATTATCAAGTCTACTAAAACAGTTCTAATATGTATTTATGTTAAATTCCCATCATTAGATCATAAGTGACTTCAAGGTTGGATGATCCTGATCCATATATGTGTGTATGTCACCTATATCCATCTGACCTTTCAACTTGTGTTGCTGTTGTTAAGTCGCTCAGTCACTTCTGACTCTTTTCAGCCCCACCGGCTGCAGCATGCCAGGTTTCCCTGTCCTTCACTGTCTCTGGGAGTTTGTTCAAATTCATGCCCATTGAGTCAGGGTTACTATCTATCTCATCCTCTGCTGTCCCCTTCCACCTTTGCCTTCAAACTTTTTCAGCTTCAACTTGTGTACACTCAATATTTATACGTTCATTACATTTTGGTAAAAATATAGTATAATCCATGATATTCCTTTATGTTCTTAACATTTGAATTTGATTAAGGCATGCAGTCTGATTGTCAGTATCAGTTCAGTTCAGTTCAGTTCAGTCGCTCAGTCCTGTCTGACTCTTTGCGACTCCATGAACTGCAGCACGCCAGGCCTCCCTGTCCATCACCAACTACTGGACTTCACTTAAACTCACATCTATCGAGTCAGTGATGCCATCCAGCTATCTCATCCGCTGTCGTCCCCTTCTCCTCCTGACCCCAATTCCTCCCAGCATCAGAGTCTTTTCCAATGAGTCAACACTTCGCATGAGGTGGCCAAAGTACTGGAGTTTCAGCTTTAGTATCAGTCCTTTCAAAGAACACCCAGGGTTGATCTCCTTTAGAATGGACTGGTTGGATCTCTTTGCAGTCCAAGGGACTCTCAAGAGTCTTCTCCAACACCACAGTTCAAAAGCATCAATTCTTCGGCACTCAGCTTTCTTCATACTCCAACTCTGACATCCATACATGACCACTGGAAAAACCATAGCCTTGACTAGACGGACCTTTGTTGGCAAAGTAATGTCTCTGCTTTTGAATATGCTATCTAGGTTGGTCATAACTTTCCTTCCAAGGAGTAAGCATGTTTTAATTTCATGGCTGCAGTCACCATTTGCAGTGATTTTGGAGCCCCAAAAAACAAAGTCTGACACTGTTTCCACTGTTTCCCCATCTATTTCCCATGAAGTGATGGGACCAGATGCCATGATCTTAGTTTTCTGAATGTTGAGCTTTAAACCAACTTTTTCACTCTCCTCTTTCACTTTGATCAAGAGGCTTTTTAGTTCCTCTTCACTTTCTGCCATAAGGGTGGTATCATCTTCATCTCTGAAGTTATTGATACTTCTCCCGGCAATCTTGATTCCAGCTTGTGCTTCTTCCAGTCCAGCGTTTCTCATGATGTAGTCTGCATAGAAGTTAAATAAGCAGGGTGACAGTATACAGCCTTGACATACTCCTTTTACTATTTGGGACCAGTCTATTGTTCCATGTCCAGTTCTAACTGTTGCTTCCTGACCCATATAGGCTTTTCAAGAGGCAGGTCAGGTGGTCTGGTATTCCCATCTCTTGAAGAATTTTCCACAGTTTATTGTGATCCACACAGTCAAAGGCTTTGGCATAGTCAACAAAGCAGAATTACATATTTTTCTGGAGCTGTCTTGCTTTTTTGATGATCCAGCATATGTTGGCAATTTGATCTCTGGTTCCTCTGCCTTTTCTAAAACCAGCTTGAACATTTGAAAGTTCACAGTTCACATATTGCTAAAGCCTGGCTTGGAGAATTTTGAGCATTATTTTACTAGCATGTGAGATGAGTGCCATTGTGTGGTAGTTTGAGCATTCTTTGGCATTGCCTTTCTTTGGGATTGGAATGAAAACTGCCCTTTTCCAGTCCTGTGGCCACTGCTGAGTTTTCCAAATTTCCTGACATATTGAGTGCAGCACTTTCACAGCATCATCTTTCAGGATTTGAAATAACTCAACTGGAATTCCATCACCTCCACTAGCTTTGTTTGTAGTGATGCTTTCTAAGGCCCACTTGACTTCACATTCCAGGATGTCTGGCTCTAGGTGAGTGATCATACCGTTGTGATTATCTTGGTCATGAAGATCTTTTTTGTACAGTTCTTCTGTGTCTTCTTGCCATCTCTTCTTCATATCTTCTGCTTCTGTTAGGTCCATACCATTTCAGTATTAGTATCAGTTCAGTCACTCAGTCGTGTCTGACTCTTTGATACTATGGTTTTTCCAGTAGTCATGTATGGATGTGAGAGTTGGAGTGTGAAGAAAGATAAGTGCCAAAGAATTGATGCGTTTGAACTGTGGTGTTGGAGAAGACTGTTGAGAGTCCCTTGGACTGCAAGGAGATCCAACCAGTCCATTCTGAAGGAGATCAACCCTGGGATTTCTTTGGAAGGAATGATGCTAAAGCTGAAACTCCAGTACTTTGGCCACCTCATGCGAAGAGTTGACTCATTGGAAAAGACTCTGATGCTGGGAGGGATTGGGGGCAGGAGGAGAAGGAGACGACAGCGGATGAGATGACTGGATGGCATCACTGACTCGATGGACATGAGTCTGAGTGAACTCCGGTAGTTGGTGATGGACAGGGAGGCCTGGTGTGCTGCAATTCATAATATCAGTTCAGTTCAGTTCAGATGCACAGTCATGTCTGACTCTTTGCGACCCCATCAGTCATAGTATATCTGATACCAAATCTTATATGAAATTGATCCCCTCCTGTGCTTGGAGAGAGGAACCACATGATTTACTAAGCTTGAGATTTAAGCTAATATCTAAAATCAAGAGATTTATTTTAAGGGATATTTTAAATAACTCCTCTGGTCCCAGTCCAGCAGACTGAGAATATAGCTATAATACATCATTGATGAAAGGATTTAATTAGGCCAAATCCATAATATGTTTCATTTTCCAATTCCCACATAATCAGGTGAATTTTCAGATAAAATACAAAGTCATTAAAGTCAGATGGTGGAAATAGGTCTTGGTTATCCCCTCCACCACTGCTTGGTAGGTCTTTGATACATTTCTTTGCTGTGCTCTCTTCACTTGTCTATGGCAGGTCTATCACTATACATGTAGTTTTCTTACCCAATGCTTTTAGCAAATGATCTTTTTTTTTCTTAGTGGGAAAATAAATAATGCATTTGGCTGCAAAATTATGGCAAACATTTTTATCTGAATTGTCCAACTATAACAGAAATATCACACACAAGACAAATATCCAAACTCTCTTATTAACAGAAAAAATAATATAACAAATATCAGACTTTTCTTAAGGGAAGAAACCTGTTCACTCTAAATCAATTACAACATACCTGAAGTGTAGAAAAGGTTAGTTAGGGTAATGCCTAGATTAGATTTCTATTTTTCTTTCCTTGATTTGAATTGAATGATCATCAGTGGGAATTTTACTTTGCTCTAAGACCAAGCAGATTATGCTAATGTGCTTCAAAGATCATCACTACCTCAATTGCTTATATGGGAAGTTTAATGCATCAGAACAGCAATAGCAATAAAAGCTCAAGAAGTATCAAAGCCTTCAGAATAAATGTGTATTCTTTGCACTTATAAAGTAATTTTAATCATTTGCTCACTACTTGTCTCCAGTGCTACAGTACAATAAATATCTGTGCTTTATCCCTGGTCACCACAGTGGGTCACTGATCTTATGCACATATATTTTTATTTTGAATTATTGAATTATTTATTTTGAATTATTTTGAATATGATTTTATATATATATATATATCTGTTTAATTGTAAATATTCAGGTGATTTTTCTTCCTCTTAAAGGTAGACTCTTTGGTTTGGAACTTGTTTTGTTCCTTTCATATTTCTAGCTTTTCAAATAATTCCTGGTATGTAATAGATGCTCAAAATTATTATTGAATAAATTAGTGAATGAGCGTAAGAATGAATGAATGATTTCTGTTATTCTGGAGTGATACTTTGTGTGTTTAGAGAAAGAATATGGTTTAAGAATGCAAATGTATATTTAGGCAATTAAACTTTCTGTTTTGGGTTGTCTGCAGCAAATCAAGGATTACTTAAAAATAGTTGTAGAGCAGAAAATCTGATTTTGTGTGTGTGTATGTATGTGTACACTCACGCATGTGTGTTTCTCCAGGGATTTCAGACTTCTAAAGGACATAGCCATTGGTGTGTGTGTGGAGGCACAACTGGTAAACTATGTAAAATATTCAGCCTAGAGTGGTTGAAGAAAATTTTACTATTTTATTAATATTTACATTTGTGAGTTTTGCAGATGACATTGAAAGTATATTTCAAATAAACTTATTTTTAATTATAGTGGTGGAAATACAGTATCAAGTTTAAAAAAAACTGAAGGATTGTGATAAAATTCTAGGAAATATCTAAATTGTGGAGGTTCTCATTCCATTTTTATATAAGATATAACCTTCCAATCAATAGAAAGAGTCCAGTGATTGACATCAAATCACGAGACGGTTTAGATCCAATAAATGAACTGGATCTTTAACTTCCTACAACCTTGTCTTCTTTTTGAGGAAACATTGAGGACTGCGTACTAAGAGAGGTCACTGAAGTTTTGGTTAATTTTCTATGGTACAAAATATAAAGCAGCAGTTACAACTTTACATGCACAGACATTTTAAGTAAATTGAATATGGTATTGATTAGATCTATAATCTAAGTATACTTAGTGTTCCTTGCTTTTCTATTTTGTTTTAATCCTTAACAGATGGTACAGAATTCATTATGGCTCAGCCAGAATTACAGCAAATTTTTCCTTGTCACCAGACATTCTTCATTCCTTAGAGATTGAGTTAACTTTGAAAGTCTCTTAGAAAAGACTTAGCTTTTAAGAAGGCAGTCATTAAAAGATGTACTTAAGTTTATTCAGCATTTTTGTTTCATTGTGTCATTCTGGAGGCAGAAAATAATAAATTAAAAGCTCTATTATTCAACAACTATTTATTGAAAAGCTGTGATGGGCTTGACACTGGGCTAAGCCACTAACATATAGAAAAAGAGAGAGCTTTACCTTCAAGATACAAATTTTACTGTAAGATGTAAATATAATAACATATACTTAAGATATATTGTACTGAAAACTGTGATAGAAATAAGAACAAGGAGTTTGGAAGAATGACTAATTCCCCTTTAAGGCATGGGTGAAGCCAAAAGAAGCAGCCCAATTGATTATTAATTTTTTTCAGTATTATTTGCCAAAAACAAAGTATTGTGTTCCAAAATTGCTTAGTTGCAACTGTCTTTTTATTGCAAAAGAAGATAGGGTTACTTTTCATGAAAAGTTATGGATGATTTAAAAACAGCATTATTTGCAGTTGACCCTTGTACAAAAAGGATTTGAACTGTGCAGGTCTACTTATACAAAGGATTTGTACTGAATCATCCATGGCTGGCTGAATGCATGGATACTGAATCATGGATTGGAGGGCTAACCATGGGACTTGAAACCCACATATTTTGATATACATGGTAGCCTTGGAACTAATCCTCTCCAGGTATCAAGGGAAGATTCTTTTCTCACTTAAAGGACCCATTAATTTACTCATTCAAAAAATAAGATGTCCAAAGACATAACTGAAATGCGAAGAAAAAGCACAGGATTAAAAATATTGATGTTGAAAGGGCATTTGATAAAATTCAGCAACACATTTCTAATGAAAAAATTTAAGTACAACAGAAAAGTGGGCCTTACCAAACTGTAAAAAAGGCTGTTTACCAACAGTAGCAGTAAATACTGTCCCAAGTACAAAACTTCTAATTCCACTACAGTTAAAATCAGAAACTGGGCCAAGATGTCAGAATCATGATTATATGACACTGATGGTAATAAATATTTAAAAAATTAATTTTCCTAGCTAGAAATTTATTCTAAAATTTATAAGAAAGGATAAATACCTAATATTTGATGAGAAAAATATGGAAATGAATAGAGTGACAATATGTATCAAAGGAAAACTAGATATTAGAGTCTAGTGTAAAGGTACATTAAAAGTCAATGTGATTTTGATGTAAATTTGCAATAGGTAAATTGGTGAACTCCAGTAGTGTTCAACGGAGAAGGCAATGGCACCCCACTCCAGTACTCTTGCCTGGAAAATCCCATGGATGGAGGAGCCTGGTAGGCTGCAGTCCATGGGATCGATAAGAGTCGGACACAACTGAGCGACTTCACTTTCACTTTTCACTTTCATGCATTGGAGAAGGAAATGGCAACCCACTCGAGTGTTCTTGCCTGGAGAATCCCAGGGACGGGAGAGCCTGGTGAGCTGCTGCACAGTCAGACACGACTGAAGCGACTTAGCAGCAGCAGTAGTATTCAAAATTAGATACTGGTATATATGAGGTAATTTAATACATAACAATTTGAATGTTCTTCTTTCAGTAAGGAATGCATGGATTTTTAAAAGTTTTAACATGGAGAAGCCATTTCTTGGTAAGAAAATACCATATTCAAACACTAATTCTAATAGCATTAATAAAGTGTGATACTAAAAGTATTTACAAATTACAAAGAGTGGAACAAATAACCTGATAGAAAAAATGGGGATGGGGGGAGGTAAGGCAATTTGGAAAAGAACAAATGACCAGTATACAAATGAAAGGATCCTCTCTCTAGTCAGTGATCTGAAAAATGCAAATAGATGTTAACATTGTATACATTCAATTCAGTTCAGTCACTCAGTCATGTCCGACTCTTGACTCTCTGACCTCATGGACTGCAGCACGCAAAGCTTGCCTGTCCTTCACCAACTCCCAAAACTTGCTTAAACTTGTGTCCATCGAGTCTGTGATGACATTCAACCATCTCATCCTCTGTTGTCCCCTTCCCTTTCCACCTTCAATCTTTTCTAGCATCAGGGGCTTTTCCAATGAGTCAGTTCTTCACATTAGGTGGCCAAAGTATTGGACCTTCGGCTTCAGCATCAGTTCTTCCAATGAATATTCAGGATTGATTTCCTTTAGGATGGACAGGTTTGATCTCCTTGCAGTCCAAGGGACTCTCAAGAGTCTTCTCCAATACCACAGTTCAAAAGCATCAATTCTTCGGCACTCAGCTTTCTTTATAGCCCAACTCTCACATCCATACATGACTACTGGAAAAACCATAGCTTCGACTAGATGGACCTTTGTTGGTAAAATAATGTCTCTGCTTTTTAATATGCTGTTTAGGTTAGTCATAGCTTTTTTTCCAAGGAGCAAGCGTCTTTTAATTTCATGGCTGCAGTCACCACCTGTGGTGATTTTGGAGCACCCCCACCAAAAGTCTGTCACTATTTACATTGTTTCCCCATCTATTTGACATGAAGTGGTGAGACCAGATGCCATGATCTTAGTTTTCTGAATGTTGAGGTTTAAGCCAACTTTTTCACTCTCCTCTTTCACTTTCATCAAGAGGCTCTTTAGTTCTTCTTCACCTTCTGCCATAAGGGTGGTGTCATCTGCATATCTGAGGTTATTGATATTTCTCCTGGCAATCTTGATAACACCTTGTGCTTCATCCATCCCGTCATTTCTCATGATGTACTCTGTATATAAGTTAAATAAGCAGGGTGACAATATACAGCCTTGACTACTCCTTTCCCAATTTGGAAGCAGTCTGTGTTTCCATTTCCAGTTCTAACTGTTGCTTTTTGACTTGCGTACAGATTTCTCAGTAGACAGGTAAAGTGTATACATTGTATACCACTTAAAATAAACATTGATGAAAAATAAAAGAGTACTATTGTTAGTAAGTACTCTTGGAGAGATGTGGAGAAATGCACATTTTCACATTGGCTGATGGAACTGCAAATTTTGCAACCTTTTTGGTGGCTTTATGTGCAAATATTTTCTCTCATTCTGTGGGTTGTCTTTTCATTTTGTTTATGATTTCCTTGCTGTGTAAAAGCCTTTAAATTTAATTAGGTTCTACCTGTTCCTTTTTTGTTTTATTCCTTTAGGAGGTGAATTCAAAAGATGTTATTGTGATCTATGTCAAAAAGTGTTCTGCCTATGTTTTCCTCAGATAGTTTTATAGTATTCAGCCTTAAATTTAGGTCTTTAGTCCATTTCAAATTTACTTTTGTGTATAGTATTAGAGAATGTTCTAATTCTTTCTTTTACATGTACAATAATTGTTCAGTTTTCCCAGTACCACTTATTGAAGAGGCTGTCTTTTCTCCACTGTATATTCTTGCCTCCTTTGTCATAGATAAATTGACCTTAGGTGCATGGTTTATTTCTGGGCTTTCTATCCTGTTCCATTAATCTACATTTCTGTTTCTGTGCTAGTACCATATTATTTTGATTACTGTAGCTTTGTAGTATAGTCTAAAGACAAGCTTCTGATTCCTCCATCTCCATTTTTCTTTCTTGGAATTACTTTGTCTATACAGGGTCCTTTGTGTTTCTATGGAAATTTAAAAATGTTTTCTTCTGGTTCTATTAAAAAATGCCATTGGTAATTTGATAAGGATTGCATGGAATCTGTAGATTGCCTTGGGTAGTATAGTCATTTTGACAATGTTGATTCTTCCAATCCAAGAACATATGTATCTTTTCCATCTGTGTGTGTCATCTTCAATTTCTTTCATCAGCATCTTATAATTTTCAGAATACAGGTCTTTTGCCTCCTTACCAAACAGCTCATGCAGCTCTGTATCATCAACAACAGCAAGAAAATCCAAACAGCCAATGAAAAAATGGGGAAAAAATCTAAATAGACATTTCTCCAAAGAAGATATACAGATGGCACATAGAAATATGGGCAACATCACTAATTATTAGAGAAATACAAGTCAAAACTACAATGAGGTATCACTTCACACTAGTCAGAATAGCAAATCACCATCAACACCTCTACAAACAATAAATGCTAGAGAGAGTGCAGAAAAAAGAGAAACCTCCAGCACTGTTGGTGGGAATATAAGTTGTTACAACCACCATAGAGAATAATATGGGTATTCCTTTAAGAACTAAAAATAAAACTACCATATGATCCAGCAATCCCACTCTTGGGCATGTATCTGGGGCAAACCATAATTGGCAGGTGGATTCTTAGCCACTGGACCAGAAGGGAAATCCTAAAGTAAATTCTTAAAATGATTGCAGATTAGAAAACAAGTCAATTATGTTGATTTGCAATTCAATTCTCTTTGTGAACAGGGTTTAATGAAACATGGATTGGAAGGCAATGAGGACTCTGATTTGGATAATCACAGTGTTTGGATAATCTACTAGGGATATTTCAGTTCACAAATTGTCATGGAGTATAGACCTCTCTATTAGATGAAGCTCATATGTGAATGAGATAGCCTATGAAACTGTTCTCCCAATGCTCTGAAGTTTATAGGCATTTAGTAAATGATAACAATTTTTCAGAAAGTTAATCTCTGTGCATGAGCTTTGACCTTTGATACAGGTCAGTTCATGTCCTGGTTTAGCTCCGTACAACTTGTATAAACTAGAGTAAGACGTTAGATTTCTTTAAACCTGTCATGTCTTTGTAGAATGTACATCATGAGGCTTAACACTTCGACCTGTTGCAATGATTAAATTAGAAACAGAGGGCTTCATGTGGAGGCACTGTTTAAATAAATACTCCTATACACCTCAGAACATAGTATGGTGGTACAGTGTTACAGTGGTGAAAAGCACTTTCCGGTGTGATTAAATGTATCAAGCCCAAAGAAAACCTGATCTGTGTTCTACTTGAATGAGCTTTAGGATATGGCTTTTGCTGCACAGAAACTGAGCTGTGAACTTCACTTCCAAATATTTTCAATAAAAATTCACTTCTCACTAAGTGAACTTATAATAAGGGTACCTCATTTTTTTGTGTGAAACAGAATCAACTCTGAGAGGTGTTTACTCTAACAAGATATTACCGTTATTAATGAGACATAAGAACTATCTGAGTTGGACAGCCCTAGATGAATAAAGGAATGAGAGAAAAAGAACTCTTGGATTTTTGCCTTTTTGAATTTCATTCATTTCCTTTTGATACAATCCTGATGTGTTGAAATATTACACATATGACAAGCTGTGAGAGTATATGTTATCATGATCTGAAGTGTGCACAAAAGAGAGAGAGAGGGAGCTAGACGATCACCTACAATCTTCTTCTGACACCAGGGATGTCTGTGTTATTTGCACTGGTATCTCAGCTCATTTTTTTTTTTTCATTTATACTATTCTTTATTATTTTTTCTATATTTACTTAAATTGTTTTTGTTTTCTAATTTTTACCATGTTGTGTTGGTTTCTGATATACAACACCATGAATTGCCGTAATTATACAGATACTACCTCCTTCCCTTCCTGCCATCCCACCACTCTGGCAGGTCTCTCTTTAACTTCTTACTCTGTACAGTCTACATACATGATGGTTTAAGCACTCTATCTGTGATTCCTATATTAGCAATAAATTGTACACACCTGGAGCAAGGTGAACATAAACCTTTATGGACAAAGGTAACTGGACTGGAAGTGAAGATTTATGCTTTATTGACTATGCCAAAGCCTTTTACTGTGTGGATCACATCAAACTGTGGAAAATTCTTCAAGAGATGGGAATACCAAACCACCTTACCTGCCTCCTGAGAAATCTGTATGCAGATCAAGAAGCAACAGTTAGAACAAGACATGAAACAGAATGGTTCCAAAGTGGGAAAGGAGTATGTCAAGGCTGTATATTGTCACCCTGCTTAGTTAACTTATGCAGAGTACATCATGTGAAATGACAGGCTGGATGAAGCACAAGCTGGCATCAGGATTGCCAGGAGAAATATCAATAACCTCAGATATGCAGATGACACCACACTTAAGGCAGAAAGCGAAGAAGAACTAAAGAGCCTCTTGATGAAAGTGAAAGAGAAGAGTGAAAAAGTAGGCTTAAAACTCAACATTCAGAAAACTAAGATCGTGGCATCCGGTCCCATCACCTCATGGAAAATAGATGGGGAAACAATGGAAATAGTGACAGACTTTTGTGGGGGCGAGGCTCCAAAATCACTGCAGATGGTGACTGCAGCCATGAAATTAAAAGACGTTTACTCCTTGGAAGAAAAGCTATGACTAACCTATACAGCATATTAAAAAGCAGAGATATTACTTTATCAACAAAGGTCCATCTAGTCAAAGCTATGGTTTTTCCAGTAGTCATGTATGGATGTGAGAGTTGGACTGTAAAGAAAGCTAAGTGCCAAAGAATTGATGTTTTTGAACTGTGGTGTTGGATAAGACTCTTGACAGTCCCTTGGACTGCAAGGAGATCCAATTAATTCTTTACTTCCAGTCCATCCTAAAGGAAATCAGTCCTGAATATTCATTGGTAGGACTGATGCTGAAGCTGAAACTCCAATATTTTGGCCACCTCATGCATAGAAATGACTCGTTGGAAAGACCCTGATGCTGGGAAAGATAGAAGATGGGAGGAGAAGGCGATTACAGCGGATTAGATGGTTGCATGGCATCACTGACTCTATGGACATGAGTTTGAGTAAGCTCCGGGAGTTGGTGATGGACAGGGAAGCCTGGCATGCTGCAGTCCATAGGGTCGAAAAGAGTCATACACGACTGATCAACTGAACTGATGTGACCTTATGGAATATATATTTTCTCATTGAATCCTTACAATACACTTAAAGGGGTATGTTGTTATTCTCATTTTGCAGATAAGGAAACTTAAATGTGCTAGTCACATCATCTCTGTGTGGTAAAAATAGTATTTATACCTATAATTGTCTATGGCCACAACCCTAGGTAATTGGTTGAAAGTCTTGGTCTCCTCTTCCCTCAATTGAATTTCCTCTTAAATTGAAAGAAATAGGTAAGTGAACTCTTAACTCTTTTTGACTGAAATTCTATGATTCATAGGGGGAGAATTTGATTGTTTTGAGTTCTCTGTGAGCCTTAGAATAAGGAGCTTTTTAACACAACAGAGGAATGGAAGAGAAAGTCTTAAACATTTAAGCATTACCACTACCTCCTCCTAAAGCAAACAATTTTTCAGAGGAATATTTCTCTTTCTCTCTCTCTCTCTTTTTTTTTTTGAATGATTGAGCATTACAATAGATTAAGTATAATTTAGAAGTTTTCCTTTTCTTTTTAATATTTTATATTAAGCAGCTTTTCTTAGGTAAAAGAAGATATTAGAATAACCTTATTTTCATAATTTTATACTAAAATTCATATTTTAATGAGCTGTCCTCTACAGTGGTATTGTAATTGTTAAAGGAAATACAAAAACTGGAGAAATTAGTTTGAAAATCCTTTCTAATGAGAAAAAAATAGGAAAATAGACATTTTAGGATTGAAGTTAGAGCATATAATTCAGTTTCTATACTTGATTAGATTTCCTCCCATAGCCTGGTAAAAACAAGCCTGAAATTCAGGCAATTACAGAATACAGAATAAAACTGTTTTTCAAAAGTATCTTTTATGTAAGGAAAGATCCTGAAAGGGCACCATCAAGCTATAGAATGCTTGGCTGCCCAAAGTAATCCCATAAGAAATAGAGCTTGAATTGTGGTAAGAGAAAGAGAGAGAGAAAAAAATGGCATTTTCTTACTAAAAATACCCTGTACAATAAGGGAAAATTTAGTTAAAGGAATAATAGCTGTAATCATAAGTTGCATAATATGCTTTATTTCTTTGTTCTGTCATATGCCTACAAAATACTTGCTATAACTAGTGGCATTTATCTTAAAACTTCAAAGAAAAAAATATTGCCTTGTCTTTCTTTTTCATTCTTCCTATTTGTCTATTTTAGTTAAAATTCTATTTAAGATTACTATTGAACTCTCATATAATAGAGAGGTGTATGTTTTCCCTATTTATTTCTTTGTCAAGCCAACATTCAGCATCCCTGTCTCTACAGGAAAAATGAAGAACAAACTGAGCAGATTTGGTGAATTGAATTATCCTTCATGTTTTCCTGCATCCAGGTCCCAATTCCTCATTCCTCCTCTACCCAACTCACTTGCCATGTACTTTCCATATACAAGGTGGTGTTTATTTCCTTCAACTTTGAGTTCAGCCTGGAGATTATCTTTTCAGTTCCATGTTGCATTAATAGCAGCATGCCACTTCAGAGTTTGTGTGGGACTTCTCTTTGTGTGAATAGTTTTTGCCCTGGCCATGAGAAAAACTCTTACTCTAGATTGTTGATTTCAGGGGGAGAAAGAAAAGCATGAGATATTTAGCTATCCACCCCCTAAGTCCAACCTACATCAGCCAACCCCTAGTGAGAGTTAATGACTGCTATTTTAAACCACATAGTATTTGACTAAGCAGTAGTTGCTGGCAGATATATGTAACATCTGATCCATGAGATGACTGCATACACATAAACACACACTCAGCAGCTGCTGTTTTCATGACACTAAGGTTTTACTTGAGATCTCAGAGCTTTCTTCAACTCATCTCCTTAACATGCATTGGCAGAATGAACCTAGACTTGAAGTCACATTTTCTCGTGTGAGTGTGTGTGTTGGTTGTTCAGTCGGGTCTGACTTTCTGTGACTCCATGGGCTATAGCCTGCCAGGCTTCTCTGTCCATGGAATTTTCCAGGCAAGAATACTGAAGCGAGTAGCTATTCCCTTCTCCAGGGGATCTTCCCAACCCAGGGATCAAACCCAGATCTCCTGCATTGCGGGCAGATTCTTTACTGTCTGAGCCGCCAGGGAAGCCCAAAGTTTTCTCTTTTCTCTAAATATTAGGACTGCTTGTTATATAATAATAAATATGTCAACCTGTTATATGCTCTCAAATATCCTGTAATTCTCCTTCCTGCCACATAGCATATTTGTAGTAAACTATTAATTTGATTTCAGTTTCTACTTTGCCCATTAGAATGAATAATAGCTGAAAACCATAGATGTCCTTTAATATACAATGTTAAAAGGAACCCAGTATCACCATTTAACAGATGGAGAAACTGAGATTCAGAGATGCTAAGATCATTTCCCAATGTCACACAGCTGGGGAGCAGAAACACGTTAGTTCATGTCCAAGTGGACTGGTTCCAGAACCGTTGCTCTAAACTATTGATAGATATAATATAGTCTTACAAGCCATTCTGTCCCTAATACCTTGCCCAGCATGTGACATATAGAAATTGAGCAGTTGTTGAAAGGTTTAACTGAGTATTCTTGAACTAAAGTGGCATATACTATGAAGAGTGGAAAGCTAATATTTTGAAGACTGTGTTATTACTTCATTTGATTAACATGTTTTGAGTACAATGATGAAGCAGTCGCTGGCACATGTGCTGACCATTTACAAGCTGGGAAAAACAGACAAAGAAACAGACAGACATGGTCCCTGCTCTCCTGGTGCAAACATTCCAGTGCTGGAAATAGAAATAAACAAGAGGTGCTAATTACAAAATATGAAAGTGCTAAGAAGGAAGAAGCAAAGTGATAGAAAATAATGGATCTGAACAAGAAGCATTTTATTTTCCTGGTAGTCAGGGTGGCCTCCACTGAACTGGAAACATTTAATTTGAGACCTGACAATTGGAGGAGAGCTTTCCAGCCAGAATGGGTATGGGTCCTGAAGCAGGAAAGTGCTACCATCCCACTTGATCTAGATCATTTCCAAAACCTTCCACAGCTCTGTCTGCTGCTCAATATACTCTTTACATAATAGCCACAGTAATCCATCTCAGATAGTTCTCTGTTATTTTAAGGAAGAGAAAACTACTTAACGGGGCCTGCAGATTAGGCTCCTTCCTTTTTCGCCAAACTCATCTTGTTCTCTTTTGCTTGCTGCCCTAATTATCTGTCCTTCTATCTTCAGGTCCTTGTCATGCTTTATCATAGCTTAAATCTGCATATTTGTATGCATAGTTTTCTACCTGGGGTCCTATTATTTAGATAATTTGTGTTAAAGAATCAGTATCCCAAGTAGGCTTGCTTTATCTTCTAACCATATAAAATTCCTGTTTGAAGACACTGATGACACTGTTCGTTGCTCTTCTGTATATTTGACAGAGTTAACATGTTATAGCTGTGTGTGTGGATATTGGATGAATGTAAATTTAATGAAGTTAGGAACCATGTCTTTTTGTAATTACAGTTATATCCTCAGTGCTTTGAACAGTGTTTGACACACAATAAATGATTAATACATATTTATTTAGCTCAATGAGTAAAAGTTATTGAACTATTTTAGGCATGGGATTATATAATACACTGTATATTTTGATTATGTATAAAATGATCACTTTTGCTGTATTGAGAGGAATGGATTATAGATCGGTATATGTGAAGAAGAGAGCTGGTAAACAGGTTGCTGTTGCAGTCCAGGTAAGAGACAGTCGTGTGTGGGTATTAAAGAAATAACAGAGCATATCTTAAATTCAGGTAGCTGGATTTTAGATGATTTAGAAAAATAAATGAAAATTCACTGCTATTGTCTGAGGAAGGTAAGTGAAAAATGGCTTAAGATAATTCCTAGATTTCTGAGAGTATAGTAATAATATTTGTGGAAATAAGGAAAACTCACAAGAATGGAACAGTCCTATTACTGGGGAAATGAAGACTGTTTTGGCTATGTTAAATTTAAGATGTCTTTGAAACATTCGATGGACAATGTCAAATAGATAGCTGAACTGATTTACCTGAAGACCCAGGAGAAAGTACACCAATGCAGATATATATTTAGATATCATCAGTGTTTAAATCTCATTGAAAGTCATGAGAAAAGGCAAAATCATACAAGAAGAAAAGTGTAGTAAAAAAGAGGTATGACTAATTCCTGAATAATATATATATATTGAGAAATAAAAGAGTTTTAAGAAAGACAGAGTAGGAAATATTTACAACAAAGGATGGTGAATATAATAGACATATTGCAAAATATAAATACAAGGAGCCTTGATTTCTACCTCTTGTTGTCTAAAAGAAAAATAATTCCAACTGGATCATAGACCAAAAGAAAAAGGTAAATATATAAACATATAGAAGAAAATATTAGAGTATATCTTTACAACTTTGAGTTAAGAAAATATTTTTTAGCCTACACAAAGGAAAATAAGCTGATAAATTGGATTTAATTAAAATCAAAGCATTTGTTCTTCAAAAGACACCATTAAGGACTGAATAAGCAAACCACAGACTAGGATAAAACCTTAACAATTTATATACTTGGCAAAAACTTGCAGAATATAAAAAGAATCTCTGCAACTCAGTAATAAAAATGCAGACAATCCAATTCAAAATATTGGCAAAAGTTCAAAACACAAGAAACGTCACAAGCAATATTCTAATAACCAAAGAGGATATAATAAGATGCTCATAATCATTAATTATTAGGGAAAAACAGACTGAAACCACCACCACTTAATGCGTTTAAATGATTATGATCGAATGTGGCAAATGAGTGGTGAAATTTTTTGATTGACAATACCAAATCCTGATGAAAACCAACCAGAACTTCCATATGTTCCTGGGCAGAGTATAAAGAGATTTAGTTACTTTCGAGAACTGTTAGGAACTTTCTTGTAAAGTTAAACATATGTTTATTCTATGAGCAAGTGATTCTATTCCTAGATATTTATCCAAGAGAAATGAATAATGAAAACAGAAATGAATAATGAAATAATAATGAATCTGGGTTGCTCAGATGTGTCCAACTCTTTGTAACCCATGGGCCATAGCCTTCCAGGGTCCTTTGTCCATAGAATTTTTCCAACAAGAATACTGAAGTGGGTTGCCATTTCGTTCTCTAAGGTGTCTTCTTGACCCAGGGATCAAACACGCATCTTTTTCATCATTATTTACCATTGCACCACCAGGGAAGCCCAATGAATAATATATCCACATAAAACATATTTAGATGTTCATAGCAAATTTATTGGAACAGCTGTGAAGAGATACTCCACATCCAAAGTAAGAGAAACCCAAGTAAGATGGTAGGCGCTGAGGGAGGGTATCAGAGGGCAGACAGACTGAAACCATAATTACAGACAATTAGCCAATCTGATCACATGGACCACAGCCTTGTCTAACTCAATGAAATTAAGCCATGCTGTGTGGGGCCACCCAAGATGGAGGGGCCATGGTGGAGAGGTCTGACAGAATGTGGTCCACTGGAGAAGTGAATAGCAAACCACTTCAGTATTCTTGCCTTGAGAACCCCATGAACAGTATGAAAAGGCAAAAAGGTAGGACACTGAAAGATGAACTCCCAGGTCGTTAGATGCCCAATATGCTACTGGAGATCAGTGGAGAAATAACTCCAGAAAGAGCCAAAGCAAAAACAACACCCAGTTGTGGATGTGACTGGTGATAGAAGCAAGGTCCAATGCTGTAAAGAGCAATATTGCATAGGAACCTGGAATGTCAGGTCCATGAATCAAGGCAAATTGGAAGTGGTCAAACAAGAGATGGCAAAAGTGAACGTTGACATTCTAGAAATCAGCTAACTAAGATGGACTGGAATGGGTGAATTTAACTCAGATGACCATTATATCTACTACCGTGGGCAGGAATCCCTTAGAAAAAATGGAGTAGCCATCAAGGTCAACAAAAGAGTCCAAAATGCAGTACTTGGATGCAATCTCAAAAATGACAGAATGATCTCTGTTTGTTTCCAAGGCAAACCATTCAATATCACAGTAATCCAAGTCTATGCCCCAACCAGTAATGCTGAAGAAGCTGAAGTTGAATGGTTCTTTGAAGACCTACAAGACCTTTTGAACTAACACCCAAAAAAGATGTCCTTTTCATTATAGCGGACTGGAATGCAAAAGTAGGAAGTCAAGAAACACCTGGAGTAACAGGCAAATTTGGCCTTGGAGTACAGAATAAAGCAGGGCAAAGACTAATAGAGTTTTGCCAAGAGAATGCACTGGTCATAGCAAACACCATCTTCCAACAACACAAGAGAAGACTCTACACATGGACATCACCGAATGTCAACACTGAAATCAGATTGATTATATTCTTTGCAGCCAAAGATGGAGAAGCTCTATACAGTCAGCAACAAAAAGACTGGGAGCTGACTGTGGCTCAGATCATAAACTCCTTATTGCCAAATTCAGACTTAAATTGAATAAAGTAGGGAAAACCACTAGACCATTCAGGTATGACCTAAATCAAATCCCTTATGATTATACAGTGGAAGTGAGAAATAGATTTTAGGGACTAGATCTGATAGACAGAATGCCTGATGAACTATGGATGGAGGTTCATGACACTGTACAGGAGACAGAGATCAAGACCATCCTCAAGAAAAAGAAATGCAAAAAATCAAAATGTCTGTTTGAGGAGGCTTTACAGATAGCTGTTGAAAGAAGAGAAGCAAAAAAAAAAAAAAAAAAAGGAGAAAAGGAAAGATATACCCATTTGAATGCAGAGTTCCAAAGAATAGCAAGGAGAGATAAGAATGCTTTCCTCAGCAATCAAGGCAAAGAAATAGAGGAAATCAATAGAATAGGAAAGACTAGAGATCTCTTCAAGAAAATTAGAGATAGCAAGGGAACATTTCATGCAAACATGGGCTCAATAAAGGACAGAAATGTTACGGACCTAACAGAAGGAGAAGATATGAAGAAGAGGTGGCAAGAATATACAGAACAACTGTTCAAAAAAGATCTTCACGACCCAGATAATCACTATGGTGTGATCACTCACCTCGCGCCAGGCATCCTGGAATGTGAAGTCAAGTGGACCTTAAGAAGTATCACTATGAAAGAAAAACACCAATACAGTATACTAACGCATATATATGGAATTTAGAAAGATGGTAAAGATAACCCTGTATGCAAGACAGCAAAAGAAACACAGATGTATAGAACAGTCTTTTGGACTCTGTGGGAGAGGGAGCAGGGGGGATGATTTGGGAGAATGGCATTGAAACATGTATAATATCATATAAGAAACAAATCGCCAGTCCAGGTTCGATGCAGGATACAGGAAGCTTGGGGCTGGTGCACTGAGATGACCCAGAGGGATGGTATGGGGAGGGAGGTAGGAGGGGGGTTCAGGATTGGGAACATGTGCACATCCGTGGTGGATTCATGTTGATGTATGGCAAAACCAATACAATATTGTAAAGTAATTAGCCTCCAATTAAAATAAATAAATTTAAATTTAAAACAAAAGAATTATCACTATGAACAAAGCTAGTGGAAGTGATGGAATTCCAGTTTACCTATTTCAAATCCTCAAAGATGATGCTGTGAAAGTGCTGCACTGAATATGTCAGCAAATTTGGAAAACTCAGAAGTGGCCACAGGACTAGAAAAGGTCAGTTTTCATTCCAATCCCAAAGAAAGGCAATGCCAAAGAATGCTCAAACTACCACACAATTGCACTCATCTCACACGCTAGTAAAGTAATGCTCAAAATTCTCCAAGCCAGACTTCAGCAATATGTGAACCATGAACTTCCATATGTTCAAGCTGGATTTAGAAAAGGCAGAGGACCAGAGATCAAATTGCCAACAATTTCTGGGTCATCAAAAAAGCAAGAGAGTTCCATAAAAACATCTATTTCTGCTTTATTGACTATGCCAAAGCCTTTGACTGTGTGGATCACAATAAACTGTGGAAAATTCTGAAAGAGATGGGTGTACCAGACCACCTGACCTGCCTCTTGAGAAATCTGTATTCAGGTCAGGAAGCAACAGTTAGAACTGGACATGGAACAACAGACTGGTTCCAAATAGGGAAAGAAGTAGATCAAGGCTGTATATTGTCACACTGCTTATTTAACTTACATGCAGAGTACATCATGAGAAACACTGGGCTGGATGAAGCACAAGCTGGAATCAAGATGGCCTGGAGAAATATCAATAACCTCAGATATGCAGATGACACCACCCTTATGGCCGAAAGTGAAGAAGAACTAAAGAGTCTCTTGATGAAAGTGAAAGAGGAGAGTGAAAAAGTTGGTTTAAAGCTCAACATTCAGAAAACGAAGATCTTGGCATCTGGTCCCATCATTTCATGGCAAATAGATGGGGAAACAGTGGGAACAGTGGCTGACTTAATTTTTTTAGGCTCCAAAATCACTGCAGATGGTGATTGCAGCCATGAAATTAAAATGCTTACTCTTTGCAAGGAAAGTTATGACCAACCTAGACAGCATATTAAAAAGCAGAGACATTACTTTGCCAACAAAGGTCCATCTAGTCAAGGCTATATTTTTTCCAGTAGTCATGTATGGATGAGAGATTTGGACTATAAAGACAGCTGAATGCAGAGGAACTGATGCTTTTGAACTGTGGTGTTGGAGAAGACTCTTGAGAGTCCCTTGGACTCAAGGAGATCCATCCAGTCAATCTTAAGGGAAATTGGTCCTGGTGTTCATTGAAAGGACTGATGTTAAAGCTGAAACTCCAGTATTTTGGCCACCTGATGTGAAGAGCTAACTCATTTTAAAAGACCCTGATGTTGGGAAAGTTTGAAGGCAGGAAAAGAAGGGGATGACAGATGATGAGCTGGTTAGATGGCATCACCCACTCAATGGACATGAGTTTGAGTAAATCCGGGAATTGGTGATGGACAAGGAGGCCTGGCGTGGTGCGGTTCATGGGGTCCCAAAGAGTTGGACACAGCTGACCGACTGAACTCAACTGAACTGAGCAAGTTTACTCATAGTAGCCAAAAAATTGAAGTTGAGATGCCCATTAATAGGAAAAAGGATAAATAACTCATGGTATACAAATAGATATTTAATGTGGTAGGCAGAATTCTAAGATGAACTCCAAGATTCCCACCTGCTGATATATATTCCTTGACTAGTCTCCTCTCCTTGAGTGTGGGCAGCTCTGGTGAATATGCTGGGATCTCATGCCTGTGATTAGGTTGTATCCTGTGGATAGGTGAAGGGATTTTTGTAGACATAATTAATGTTTCAGATCAGTTGATTTTGAATTTAAAAAGAGACCTTTCCAAGTGTCCCTGCTTTAATTTGATGAAAACCCTTTAAGTAGGACTGGGCTCTTTCTGAAGATAAAGAGATGTTTTCCTGCTAGCTTGAAAGAAGTAAATTTCCATATTGTGAAATTTGTGAGAGAGTCATGTGGCAAACAATTTCAAGGTTCTCTAGGAGCTGATAGTAGATGCTGGCTGACAGTCACTGGGAAAATGGGAACCTGCTTCCCACAACCACAGAGAACTGAGTTCAGCCAATAGTCGGTGAGCTCAGATAGGATCCTTGCTTCAGAAAGAAATGTAGCCCCGCTGCCACATCTAAATTTCAGCCTTGTGAAACAGTAGATCACTCAGCTAAACTGTGACTGAACTCATGAGTCATGGAAACCGTGAAATGATAAATGAATGCTGTCTTGTGCCATTAAGTTTAGGCTAATTTGTCATGCAGTGGTAGAAAATGGATATATTTAGCAATAAAAAAAATATGACCTACATACAAAACATAGACTAATCTCAAAACCATTGCTAAATGAAATCAGGTCTAATAGATTACCTATTAGGTTTTTTCATTTATGTAAATTTCTAGAATGGGCAAAGCATATTTCTAATGATAGAAATGAGTACAGTGATTGTTTCTGAGAATGGAAAGATTGACTAGAAAGGGAGACAAGATAATTTTGTGGAGTATATAGAAATAGTTCTGTGTCTATGTTTATATTTGTTAAAACTCATTGAACTGTATACTTAAGATTTGTGCATTTGACTCTGTAAATTATACCTCAATTTAACAAAAAAGAAAGAGTGCCTAATAGTGTCAAATGTAGCTAAGAGGCTAGGACAAATAGAAGTGTTCATTGGATTTGGCAATTCTCAGATACTTGGTAAACCTGATAAAAGCACAAGGTGCTGATAAAATTAGATTAGAATATGTTATAGTGGGAATAGAAGCAGAAAAACTCGAGTCATTGTGTATAGACAACTCTTTTGGGATGTTTAGTTATCAAAGGGCAGTAGAAGATGAGGCAGTCTTTTGAGGATAAATGTGAAATGAAGGGAGGTATGCATTTCAAGATGGTAGATCCCAGAACATGTTGGAACTGATTAAGTATAGAAGAGAAATTCATCATGCAAAGTTTAGAAGGAATATATTTAAAAAAACTTTTTGGCTGTGCCGTGTGGCTTGTATAATCTTAGTTCCCCAACCAAGGATCAAACTCAGGCCCACAGCTGTGAAGCCACAGCTGGATTGCCAGGTGTTCAATAACCACTGGATTGCCAGGGAATTCCATAGAAGGAATATATAAATGGATAGATTCCTTGAGAAGGCCAAGTTAGATGATCTTCAGAGTACAAGTGAAGGCAAAACCTGACAGGAGTAAAAAAGGTAAATGTATAAATTAAAATTGTGTTGAATGTTTCAATAATTATCTTTTAATAACTGATAAAATAAGTAGACAGATTGTTAGCAAGGATATAGAAGACATAGGAAGCATTTCAAAGAAATTTACCTAATTTACATTATAGAACAGTCCCCTAGCAATATCAGAGTATATTTTCTTTTTATTTCTTCTTCTTATAATTTTGAATGTTATGTAGAAACCCATTTATTTATTTCTCTATTTGTTTTTACAGCTTCTTTTTAAACATGCATGGCTCATATAATGATAAAGTATGTACTGGGATATAAAGCAAATCTGAATAAATGCCAGGAGATTAAAATCATAAACAATATGGTCACAGACAACAATAGCATGGAATTAAAATTAATAGACAGCTATCAGCAAAATATCTACATATTTGGAAATTAAACAACACACTTCTAAATAATTCATGAGCTAAAGGAGAAATCAAAATGGAAATTAAAAAACATTTTGAAGTGACGAAAATAGAAACATGAGATTCTTATTCCAGCCAAGCTGGGATAACTAAAAACTTTAGAAAAATGTATCTATAATTCTCTTGGTTCAATTTTCCAATTAATAAAAAATTCTACTGCTTCTCACCACCCCACTACTATGGCGATAGTCCAAGTTGTCATCATTTTTGCTTACATTGTTGTAATAACCTTTTCTCTGCTCCTTCTGTTTTTTTTTTCTTTTTTTTTTTACTCCCCCTATGCACCCTATCTCACTCCACAATTTAGTCAAACATTTTGAGTGGACCTTATAACATTTAAGTCACATCATATTGTTGCTACTTTCAGAAATATTCAGTGATTTCTCATTATTCTCATTGTTAAAATAATGAAGGTCCAAAGAGACCAGTAGAACTTGGCTCATTGTTTCTCCAGCCTATTTTTACTACTCCTTCCTTTCTTGACTCTTACTACTTTTGTCTCCTTTCTTGACTTTTACTACTTGTGTCTCCTTGATCTTTCCTTTCTTTCTCCCAATTTTTTTCTTATATTGAAGGTATACTTCAATGACTTTCCACCAGCTTAGAATATTTTTTTTTTTTAAAAAAAAAGCTTATCTGTAAAGGTTCTACCTGATCTGACTTTTGTCTACCTCTGTGACCTCATTCACCATTCCTCTGCTACCTGTCTCACATACACACACACACACACACAATGTCCCAACCACCCTGGACCTCTTTCCATTCCTTGAAAACATTAAGTACTTTCCTGCCCCCAGCACCTTGTCCTTGCTGGTCCCTCTGCCTGGAATATTTTACTTTCATTTCTTCACATAGGCTTTCTTTTTCATCCTTCAAGCATCAGCTTTAAAGTAATTGCTTCTGAGAGTATTTGCCTGTCCAGACCAGCTAAGGCTGCCCACCCTGCAGATACCATCCAGTAACTAATCCCATTTGATTTGCTTATAGCACATATGTACTGAAATTCTCTTATCCCATTACTTCTACATTATCATTTTCCCCTGTTGGACTCTGAGCTCCAAGAGCAGAGACCACATCTGGCTGTTCATCATGATATTCTCAGCTCAGAATATGTATACAAAAAAATTGCTGAATAAATGAATGATGTAAAGAAAATAAAACAGCGTGAATAAATAAATAAAATGGTGTGCATTGGATTCTCAGTTTCTTCTGGATTCCAGCTGGATTCTCAGCTTAGAGCAGATACTTTTTCCCTCACCGAAAAAGATGAGTGAAGGTACCAGATCAGTCCAGCAGGCATGTAGTGAAGACAACAGGAAAAGCCTTGTGCATGTAGTGAAGATAACAGGAAAAACCTTGTGAAATGGACCTGGAAGAACAGTTGTTCTTAAAAGTACTGTCTCAACTACAAAGATGCTTAAGTTGCACTGAAGGGCTGAGAGTCTGGGGCCAGACCACTTGAGTTTGAATTTAACTCTAGTACTTCCTAGCTTTACAGGTTTGGGCAAGTTCCTTTACCTCTCTGTGCCTCAGTTTGTCTGTCTGTAAATATCTGTACCTACTACTATCTAGACTCACTGTGCAGATAAGATGCCTTAGTATGTGTAGATGACTTAGAAAAATGACTGGCAGCTGCAAATGGTCTAAAACTATTTGTTAAATGTGTTTGCTTTCCTTAAAGCATCAAGGAAGAATGGCAGACACTAGTTATTAACAACTCCAGAGTCTGGTTCTGGTGTCAGCCCACTTGTCCCATGCCCCATGTTGCTTAATGGAGTAGATGAACAGAGTAAATGCAGCTTTGGCATGGTTTTCTCTGAGCCCAGACTTCTGAGTTTGTACTTCATCTCCTTCTGAGCCAGAAACTCCCAGGTTTCCAGTCTCTGTCTGTATGTACATTGATGATGGAGCAGCTGGAAGACCCAACAGAACTAGTGTCTAGCTCATGTGGACCAAGGGTACTCAGCAGGCACTGCACAGGTCCTCAGTATTTCATTATGAAAATATCAGATTTATGTGAAAGAGGAAAGAATTTTTACCTTGAAAACCCAAGCATTTATTAGATAGATTCCATTAACATTTCTATACATACCACATAGTCAGTTCATCTGATTATTGATACATCATTCATCTTGTTTTACATATATTTCAAAGCAAGTTGCAGACACCAGTACCTTCACTCCTCAACACTTCAGCATGAATATCATTAGCTTGATGTCAGTATCTAATTAGTATTTTAAAAATCTTTTCTTTTGAAGTAAAAATTTAACCTACAAGGAAATATAAATTTATAAATATACTTTTCCATGAGTTTTGAGCTTTGAAACTGCATACAACAATGTAACTAAATCCCTATCAAGACTTTAATTGTTACTATCACCACAGAAAAGTTCCCAATCTTTAACCCTGTTCCCCAATAATAATTCCCACTAGCCTCCTCATAGTTTTTTTTTCATTCTAGAACTTAAAATAAATGAAATAATTTGGACGAGGCTTCTTTTAGTCAGTATCATTTTGTGTTACATTCATGTTTTTCCATGTTTCTGTAGTAGTTCATTTTTATGATGATAAAATATATGATATTCCATCATATAAATATACCAGTTTATTTTTATGCATTCACCAGTTAATGGATATATGTGTTTTCTCCAGTTTTGCTTTATTATGAATAAAGCTGCTTTGAACATTCTTGTACATATATTTTTATAGACGTATGTCTTTGTTTCTCTTGGTCTATATTTAGGATGAGAATTGCTGGGTTACAGAGTAGATATAAAACTACTTTTATAAGGAAATGAAAGACTTTTGTCAAAGTGATTATGACATTCCCTCAACAATGTACCAGAATTCCTGTTTTTCACTTCCTCTTCAACGTTTGATGCACACCCCCTCAGGGGTTTTGTACTTCTTGCACCTTCTGTCAACTACATTCTTCCCTGTGGATTGTTCACTCACAGACTTTTAAAAGACTTAAAAAGAAAGACTTTCAAAAGTCTTAAAGTCTTTTTCTCAGAGCAGCCTTCCTTTTTTGTCAAACTTAAAATTGCACTCAGAGCACCCCGCTACCACCCACCAACAACACTATGTCCCTTACTTCTTTAATTTTCCCAGAGAATTTGTGCACTTGTCAGTTTGTCTAGCCACCCTCCCCTCTGGTAATTTGTGATCTCCATGATAACAGGAATTTTTTGCCGTTTCTTCCATGTGTGTTTAAAAAAGAATGTATTCTGATATTGTTGGGTGGGTGGATCGTTTCATAAAGTAAAATGTTATTCTTGCATTCCTTGTCTCTGTAAATGCTCCTGGCTCACAGTAAGCAGTTAATATATATCTTTTGAGTCAGTGAATGGCCAGAAACACTTGTGGAGTGAATAGAAGTACAGCAAGACTCCTTATATTTTCAAAAGTTTACTTTCATTTTTAGTCAAAATCATCGAGGGGCGAATTTGAAATAATTGGCTTAAATCTGATCACTTGTTTCACCAATTAGAATTTGTTCCTTTTTCCTTTGCTTGAACCTAAAAAGGTACAACAGATGTGATAGTAACTCATCATGAGTGATAGTGTATGTTTCAGTGCCTAGCAGTGAAGGAATATCTTTTTCAAAGCCAACAATGAAAACTTTGAAGAGAAGTAGATATTTTTCCAAACTAATTTTAACATCCCTTAGACTGTCGGGAAGACTTTCATGATAAAAATAAAAAGTCTATAAAATGTTTGTAGCCCACACCTCATTATATTGTGTATCACTCAAACGGAGGAAACACATATGGCAGCTTAATTGAATATTGTTTCTTGACATTGTTTTGAGATCCACTTATCTTCCTAGAATATTTTGCCTTGTTAATGAGATTTGAATATACTAAGAAAAGTTTCAGAATTGGTACAGCTGTTCCGTGCAACACTATTGAACTGTTACATTTTTTCCCTCTGGGTTTTATTTCCTTTTGAGTTGATTATAACTTTGATTCTTTTTTCATCAGAGTAAGGCCACAAATTCTCAAAGTAGCCTTTGAGAAGGAATAAATATATGTTGACTTTGCTCTAAATATTGTTTACATTATTAAATACAGAATTTCATCTACTTACAAAGTGGTTAAGTTCTAAAAGTCAGTTTGCAAAAAATATTTATTTCTAAGTCTAGAGTGTCCAAGGCAGGGGAGGCAAGGGGTTAAGCTTGCAGTTCATAGATATATTGCCACCAGTTAGGAAGTCTGCTGTCTCTTTAAAGCTTTAATAGCTTTTTAAAATATTTTAAAATTTTCTTCTCTTTCTTGATATTGTAACAGCAGTGACACTTTAAAATCTTCAATGTGATTTTTTTATTTGCCTTTGTGAACTTTATTTATATTTTTAATTGTAGGATAATTACTTTGTGATGGTTTCTGTCATATATCAACATGAAAGGGCCATAGATATACATATGTCCCTTCCCTCTAATACCCACCTCCCTCCCCCTCTCACCGCTTTAGGTTGTCACAGAGCATTGGCTTTGGGTTTTCTGCATCATACATCAGACTCCCACTGACTATCTATTTTGCATACGCTAATGTGTATGTTTCAATGCTATTCTCTCTAATCATCCCGCCTTCTCCTTCGTCCACCGTGTCCAAAAGTTTGTTCTTTATGTCTGTGTCTCCTTTGCTGCCCTTCACATGGGATTCATCAGTACTGTCTTTAGAGATTACCTATATGTGCCTGAGCTTTTAACCTTCACGCTTTACTGACTGAGACATCTATTACTTTGGAGATAATGAAGATTTATAAAAGAAAGCAGTAGACCTTATTAAGGAAAGATTGTATAGAAAAATATAGTGGTATTTAAAAGTATAAATAGTGGCATTATTGTCTTTGGGTAGATTTTCCAAATTCTTTTCCTTTTCCCCTTTCCTTTGAAGAGTATCTCAGATCAAACAATGAAAACCCATCTCATAGTTTGAGCCACAGTGTAGGCGAGATACCCATTTGCCTAGCACATCAAGATGACCTCTTCTATAGAAGGAAATCATAACAGGAGAATCAAAAGGGAAAGTCCGTTTCCATTTCTGAGGATTATGGGAATGCGAAAGAAGAGAGAAGCAGGAGATAACATAGGTATCCTTTGCTTATTCTTAGAAAATATCCTAATTTGAAAAAAAAAAAAGTTTAGAATTTTAAGTCCTATGAGAAGAGTGGAGCTTTGTGTACTGTGGATAAGAATTGGATATTTATTATAAGCAGTTCTTCAAGGATCAAGTTAGACCAAAATTTTAAATGCTTTAAAAAGGAGCACACTGCACGTGTGGGGAGGTGGGTGCTAGTGCGTTCAGCTATGGTGTAGTCATTTGATTACTGCAAAGCTAGTGTGCTCATTTCAAGTTTATATTAGCAAATTCAGTTTTCTAAATTAGGTATGATTTACAGGCTTTGTGGTTATCACATATTCTATAGTTAAGATAACTTTTATAAGATTAAATAATATCTTTATATTAAACTGCTAAGTGACTTGAAGGAACTTTAGCCATTTTATTTTTAAATGAAAAGATATAGAAGGAACTATAATCAATAATAAAAAAAATAAATACAATATTTTATTGCCACCAATTTACTGTGGTGTCTTGTATTTTGATTGTGTATTAAAATATAATCAATTATATAGTCACATAATGTATATGAATATACTTATTCAAAAAATAAATAATTTGTAAAGTCATAAAAATAAAATAAAATAAAATATAATCATGTTATGTGTTTTTTAAAAGATATGGAACACTCTTAGCTTTAATTTTAAATGTAAATATTTCTTTCAGAAGTACCCTTTGTTCCCCTGTGCTTCTGAGATTACTAAACTCTTTATGTTATAAAACTCTGCTATAACTTTTATAGCAGTAGTAACATGGATTAAGATGTGTTGTCATTGGCTCCTGACACCTGCAGAGAATAAGGGCTGGAAGCAGACTAATGTTCTTATTTTGTGGAGCAGGTAGGGTGTGAGAAGAATAAAACAGGGAGCTCTGTCATCTTTAAGAGGAATCTCCAATATTCTTCTAGGTTAATTACCTTGACAAGGCTAGTTAGTTGAATATAGGTTGAAGATTTATTACCTAAAAATACAGGATAACCTGTTAAATTTGAATTTAAGGAGACACAGGAGATACAGTTTTGATTCTTGGGTTGGGAAGATCCCCTGGAGAAGGAAATGGCAAGAGACTCCAGTATTCTTGCCTGGAGAATCCCATGAATAGAGAATCCTGGTGGACTACAGCCCATGGGGTCAGAAAGAGTCAGACACAACTGATTGACTAAACAACAACAACAAATAATTACTCAGTATACATCAGATTAGAGATCAGATCAGTCGCTCAGTCATGTCCGACTCTTTGGGATCCCATGAATCGCAGCATGCCAGGCCTCCCTGTCTATCACCAACTCCTGGAGTTCACTCAGACTCACGTCCATCGAGTCAGTGATGCCATCCAGCCATCTCATCCTCTGTCATCCCCTTCTCCTCCTGCCCCCAATCCCTCCCAGCATCAGAGTCTTTTCCAATGAGTCAACTCTTAGCATGAGGTGGCCAAAGTACTGGAGTTTCAGCTTTAGCATCATTCCTTCCAAAGAACACCCAGGACTGATCTCCTTCAGAATGGACTGGTTGAATCTCCTTGCAGTCCAAGGGACTCTCAAGAGTCTTCTCCAACACCACAGTTCAAAAACATCAATTCTTCGGCACTCAGCCTTCTTCACAGTCCAACTCTCACATCCATACATGACCACAGGACAAACCATAGTCTTGACTAGACGAACCTTTGTTGGCAAAGTAATGTCTCTGCTTTTCAATATGCTGTCTAGGTTGGTCATAACTTTCCTTCCAAGGAGTAAGGGTCTTTTAATTTCATGGTTGCAGTCACCATCTGTAGTGATTTTGGAGCCCAAAAAATAAAGTCTGACACTGTTTCCACTGTTTCCCCATCTATTTCCCATGAAGTGGTGGGACCAGATGCCATGATCTTTGTTTTCTGAATTTTGAGGTTTAAGCCAACTTTTTCACTCTCCACTTTCACTTTCATCAAGAGGCTTTTGTGTTCCTCTTCACTCTCTGCCATAAGGGTGGTGTCATCTGCATATATGAGGTGATTGATATTTCTCCTGGCAATCTTGATTCCAGCTTGTGTTTCTTCCAGTCCAGAGTTTCTCATGATGTATTCTGCATATAAGTTAAATAAACAGGTTGACAATATACAGCCTTGATGAACTCTGTCTGTACAATATTTGGAACATAATTTATTCATCACCTAGCTGAAATTCAGTCTTAACTGGGCATCTGATATTTTTTGGTCAGTCTTAATCAGATACTAATGGACTAGAAGAGCCTTAGGGTTATTGTCCCTGTCCTTCAAATTACACAAGCCAGCCACAAGATCCACAAATATCCTCATCAATGTTTTGCCACACATTTGCGATGAATGAACCTGTGGAAATGCTCCAATTTCCTGATCAAAAAGGGCAAACAGATAAAGGATACCCACCTCAACAATCTGAAGGCCCACAGTTCTTTCCATTGTAACCAGCTGTTGACCACAAGGCTATGGTATGGAGCCAGCAGTAGATGGAAAATTGGCCTGGAGGTGGTAAAGTGGAGGTCTGGCCTTGCCACCTCCTGCATGCAGACCACCATCAACAAGAACTACTCCCCTGCCACCCTCAGCAGCATCCAGCATGTCATCTGCAAGAACAAGTACCTCTGGGATTCATCCTGCACAGCAGACGCCTGTGATGGTGAAGGGGAAACAGTGTGGTTACTCACTGCTCCCCAGAGCAACAAAGACGTCAGCCAACATTTCTCAAAAAAAGAAAAAAAGAAAAAATGATACCAGATCATTCTGAACTGCAACCAGAACAAAAAAAGTTGGATTTGCACCGTGAAGAACCTTTAGACTACAAGGTCAAGTGATTGGCCACACTTTCTGTGGTTATCTCAGTATCCACAGTACTGCAATTATGCATCTTCATGTTTTGTTGTTCAGCCGCTATGTCCTGTCTGACTCTTTGTGACCTTATATACTGCAGCACTCCCGGCTTCCCTGACTTCATGTTTTGGATGCTGCTTATAGTAACTTTCTCTTCCCTATCTCATGGAAAGGGACCATAATCAGCTCAGTACTTGAATTAAGGAAGTTTGTATGACAAGATTATTTTCTCTGAATGTCTTTTCCATAAATAGCTCTGTGACCTATAGTTTCTTTTAGTTTTCAAAACAGAATTTTCATGTTTTTAAAGCTTATAATATTGATTATAAAGACTAGAGAGAGGGAGACACATATCTGATAAATAAGAGTCTTCTTGCCTCTCACTTGTGAGTCTGGGATGTGTCCTCCAGAAAAGCTGCCCTTGTCCAATCAGGGGTTTTCCTTCTTTAAATCAAATGGGTTAGTGCTACATGCTCTTACAGGTGGAGCTGTGAAGTTCAGATTTCTCAGCTACCCTTTGCTTCCCTGTGACAATCTTGCAGAAATAGCTGGTGTCTTAATGAAGAACCTTCTAAGGGGATAAATTAATAGTAAAATGACTCTGAGTGGAAGGCAAAAAAAAGTCTATACCTGAGCAAAGCCAAGGGGAGTGGATGGATGATGGGAAAGCATAGACGTCTGTGATAGCAAATGAAGGAGATGTTGTTGAAGTCCTTTGGTGGCAAATCTGAAGATATTTCTGAGCCAAAGGAAAAGTCTTTGAGTTATACCATCTGCAGTCTTCTGCTAAGGATGTAAAGCCTCACAGGTGTACAAAACACATCATCCAGTAATCAGGAGACCTACATTTGTCCCCACCAAAGTCCCATAAACTACACCCTGCCCTTTTATATGCAGGCATCAGTATAGAGTAAGAAGCAGAGGATAGAGGAAGTTATCTGAGAAACTAAGCACTCTTCTCCAGAGAGATTTCTTTCCCTCAGTGCGTCTGTATCAGATATCTTGGATTCATTGCACACAACAAAAACTCCTCATACAGATAGCTTTATCATCAACATGAATATGAGATTCTTGAGTGTAAACATTGTGCCTCAGTATACTTGGTAAAGTGCCTCGGGAGAGAAAACGCACTTCTAAAGAGATCAAATTGAACAGAAAAATATGTAGCAAAAAGAGAGATATGCCAAAGGCATACCTGGCTAAGATAAATCTTTTTCTATTCAATATTCATAGAAAATTCTGGAAACTGTAAGCAAAAAAATCAATAGAGTGAAAAAATCACCTGTAGCTGTATTGTTCAAACATGTCTCCCATTTGTATTTTGTCTTCTACCCCTTGCAGTGGAATTACATGAGGCACAACGGTTATACTAGATTTTTCAGCGATTCACATATTTTGAACAATTCTCCTTGATAATACACTCAAATCTATACACATTCTTAATGTTGGAGCATGATTCTTTGCACTAAACTTTTTTAGATTAAATTAGCCATTTAAGTAAAATTGTTATCATGTGTGGATGTGAGAGTTAGATTATAAAGAAAACTGAGTGCCGAAGAACTGATACTTTTGAACTGTGGTGTTGGAGAAGACTCTTGAGAGTCCCTTGGACTGCAAAGAGGTCCAACTAGTCCATTCTAAAGGAGATCAGTCCTGAGTGTTCATTGGAAGGACTGATGTTGAAGCTGAAACTCCAATACTTTGGCCATCTGATGCGAAGACCTGAGTGATTTGAAAAGACCCTGATGCTGGGAAGATTGAGGGGAGGAGGAGAAGGGGATGACAGAGGATGACATGGTTGTATGGCATCACTGACTCGATGGACATGAGTTTGGGTAAATTCCGGGAGTTGGTGATGTACAGGGAGGCCTGGCGTGCTGTGTTCCATGGGGTTGAAAAGAGTTGGACATGACTGAGTGACTGAACTGAACTGATTGCTTTAAAGAATGATATCATTAGCAGCCTTGCATTTACATAGTTGGTTACAAACTGTTTATTACCTATTTTGATGAGATTATATGTGAATATTTTTGAAAAATTCATCTATTTTCATATTTTTCTTCCACATGAATGCTGTGTTTATTCATGAAGATTTTCTCCAGACCCTCATTTGTGTTGATTTGGAAATAATCAGAGTTTTACAATTTTGTATCTCCTTATTTAATTGTTTATTCATTTAACAAATGTTTATGAGGGACCTGCTGTTTGCTTGGCACTAGACAAATGAAGGTAATAAGTATGGCTTAGTGGGAAGAAGCATGGGAAAACACAAGTAATCGGAGAGTAAGTACATGATTTCTATTTGAAATGAGAGTAACGACAAAAGCTCACAGTGATTGAATTGTTAATATTGTGTCAGAGACAGTGTCTTCATAAATGGAGATTTAGAATGAGACATGATAAATGCAAAGTGCAGGAGGAAACACATTAGTGAAAAAGGGAACAGCTGTAAAAGGGTCCTATGGCTGCATATTTTTGAAGAACTGAAAGACTTACATGGTCAGAGCATATAATCAAGGGAAGCAAGCACACAAGATACACTAGGAGAAATAAGATAGCACTTCAAATGCTTTGCCAAGGATTTCTGTTTTGGGCATTACATTGTGCAGCTATTTAAATTTAAATCTATGAAACATACTGTGATTTGTTTGAAGCTCATTTTAAATCACCTCTTGTTTATTAAGAAACAGCCATGTCATTTTTCATTGTGAAATAGTTCTAATTATTTAAGATTTGAAACCACAATATTTAATATTTAGATATTTAGATGTACATCATTGAATGAGGCAGTCAGATTATGTTCTTTTCTGAGGCACACAGAGGCTTCTCTTATTGTAGAGAATGGGCTCTAGAGCGTGCAGGCTCAGTAGCTGTGGTGCATAGACTTAGTTTCCCTGCACCATTCTAAACATACATTTAGGTATTTTTTTTAACCTGTATTCAATACAAGCATAAATCTTATCTGTGTTGTTATTTTAGCTTAATCTTTATTTTTAACCACAGTTCTTAACATTGTTTCTAATATTGAAATATGACTTTTTAAAAATTATTATGATTAGTTGCTCAGTTGTGTCCAACTCTGCGATCCCATGGGCAATGGAGTCCATGGAATTCTCCAGCCCATGATACTGTAGAGGGTAGCCTTTCCCTCTGCCAGGGATCTTCCCAACCCAGGGATTGAACCCATTGCAGGCTGATTCTATACCAGCTGAGCCACAAGGGAAGCCCAAGCTGGAATCAAGATTGCCGGGAGAAATATCAATAACCTCAGATACATAGATGGTACCACACTTATGGCAGAAAACAAAGAAGAACTAAAGAGCCTCTTGATGAAAGTGAAAGAGGAAAGTGAAAATGTTGACTTAAAACTCAACATTCAGAAAACTAAGATCATGAAATCTGGTTGCATCACTTCATGGCAAATAGATGGGGAAACAATGGAAATGGTGACAGACTTTATTTTGGGGGGCTCCAAAATCACTGCAGATGGTGCCTGCAGCCATGAAATTAAAAGACGCTTGTTCCTTGGAAGGAAAGTTATGACCAACCTAGATAGCATATTAAAAAGCAGAGACATTACTTTGCCAACAAAGGTCCGAATAGTCAAAGCTTTAGCTTTTCCACTAGTCATATATGGATGTGAGAGTTGGTCTATAAAGAAAACTGAGCACTGAAGAATTGATGCTTTTGAACAGTGGTGTTGGAGAAGACTCTTGAGAGTCCCTTGGCCAGCATGGAGATCCAACCAGTCCATCCTAAAGGAAATCAGTCCTGAATATTCATTGGAAAGACTGATGCTGAAGCTGAAACTCCAGTTCTTTGGCTATCTGATGTGAAGACCTAACTCATTTGAAAAGACCCTGATGCTGGGAAAGATTGAAGGCAGGAGGAGAAGAGGACGACAGAGGATGAGATGGTTGGATGGCATCAGCAATTCTATGAACGTGAGTTTGAGTGAGCTCTGGGAGTTGATGATGGACAGGGAGGCCTGGTGTGCTGCAGTCCATGGGGTCACAAATAGTCGGACATGACTCAGCAACTGAACTGAACTGAACTGAACTGTGATGAATCTGTTGCATTTGTAGCAAGGTGTGGCTAATAAAGAATGGGGTTGAACCAGAATCTAACTGGATCCTGTCACTGGGAGAGGCTGTTCCTAATGGGAGTTAGCCAGGATTCTTTTTTGTACCAGGAAGCTAAATTTTGAGAACTACAGCCAGCCTCCAGTATCCACAGGTTTGTATGCTATGTGCTCAGTTGCTAGGTCAAGTCCGACTCTTTGTGACCCCTGGATTGTAGCCTAGCAGGTTCATCTGTCCATGGAATTTTCTGGGTAAGAGTACTAGAGCAGATTGCCATTTCCTAAGGGGTGCAGGGGGAAAGTATCTGCCTGCCAATGCAGGAGATACAAGAGACATGAGTTTGATCCCTAGGTCAGAAAGATTGTTTGGAGTAGGAAATGGTAACCTGCTCCAGTATTCTTGCCTGTGGGGTCACAAACAGTGGATCATGACTGAGCACAGCACAGCACTCCAGAGGATCTTCCTGACCCAGAGATTGAACCTGCATCTCCTGCATTGGCAAGTAGATTCTTTACCACTGTGCCACTTGGAAAGCCCTATCCACAGGTTTGCATCAGCAAATTCAACTAACTGGATCAAAAATATTCAAAAAATTTCCAGAAAGTCCTAAAAGGCAAAATTTGAATTTTCCATGCTCTGGCAACTATTTGCATAGTATTTATGTTACATTAGGCATTAATGTAATCTAGAATTGATTGATGGAGAAGGCAATGGCACCCCACTCCAGTACTCTTGCCTGGAAAATCCCATGGATGGAGGAGCCTGGTAGGCTGCAGTCCATGGGGTCGCTAAGAGTCAGACACGACTGAGTGACTTCACTTTCACTTTTCATGAATTGGAAAAGGAAATGGCAACCCACTCCAGTGTTCTTGCCTGGAGAATACCAGGGATGGGGAAGCCTGGTGGGCTGCCTTCTATGGGGTCACACAGAGTCGGACACGACTGAAGTGACTTAGCAGTAGCAGCAGCTGCAGAGTTGATTGAAAATAAACAAGAGGATGTTCATAGATTATGCGCACATACTATGCCATTGTACAGAAAGGATATGAATGTCTGGGATTTGGGTATTTGGGGAGAGTGTCCTGAAACAAATCCCTCACAGCTGCTAAGGGATGACCATGTAAAAATGAGAATGTTTTTGACAATTCAAACTGATCAGTTCTTACATAAATGCTTAGGAATATTTTGTTCAGGAGTGTTTTTCCCGAACTGAATTATAACGTATTACTTTCTTTTATTCTCCCTAATGTGACTTTAACCAGTGATTTATATAATTATATACAATAAACTGTGGAAAATTCTGAAAGAGATGGGAATACCAGACCTCCTGACCTGCCTCTTGAGAAATTTGTATGCAGGTCAGGAAGCAACAGTTAGAACTGGACATGGAACAACAGACTGGTTCCAAATAGGAAAAGGAGTACATCAAGGCTGTATATTGTCACCCTGCTTATTTAACTTAGAGGCAGAGTACATCATGAGAAATGCTGGGCTGGAAGAAGCACAAGCTGGAATCAAGATTGCCAGGAGAAATATCAATAACCTCAGATATGCAGATGACACCACCCTTATGGCAGAAAGTGAAGAGGAACTCAAAAGCCTCTTGATGAAAGTGAAAGAGGAGAGTGAAAAAGTTGGCTTAAAACTCAACATTCATTTTGATATTTGGCAAATCTAATACAGTTATGTAAAGTTTAAAAATAAAATAAAATTAAAAAAATAAAAAATAAAAAAAATAAAAACAAGGAAAGCAAAAAAAAAAAAAAAAAAAAAACTCAACATTCAGAAAACAAAGACCATGGCATCTGTTCCCATCACTTCATGAGAAATAGATGGGGAAACAGTGGAAACAGTGTCAGACTTTATTTTTTGGGCTCCAAAATCACTGCAGATGGTGACTGCAGCCATGAAATTGAAAGACGCTTACTCCTTGGAAGGAAAGTTATGACCAACCTAGATAGCATATTGAAAAGCAGAGACATTACTTTGCCAACAAAGGTCCATCTAGTCAAGGCGATGGTTTTTCCTGTGGTCATGTATGGATGTGAGAATTGGACTGTGAAGAAAGCTGAATGCCAAAGAATTGATGCTTTTGAACTGTGGTGTTGGAGAAGACTCTTGAGAGTCCCTTGGACTGCAAGGAGATCCAACCAGTCCATTCTGAAGGAGGTCAGCCCTGGGATTTCTTTGGAAGGAATGATGCTAAAGCTGAAACTCCAGTACTTTGGCCACCTCATGCGAAGAGTTGACTCATTGGAAAAGACTCTGATGCTGGGAGGGATTGGAGGCAGGAGGAGAAGGGGACGACAGAGGATGAGATGGCTGGATGGCATCTCTGACTCGATGAACGTGAGTCTGAGTGAACTCCGGGAGTTGGTGATGGACAGGGAGGCCTGGCGTGCTGCAGTTCATGGGGTCTCAAAGAGTTGGACATGACTGAGTGACTGAACTGAACTGAACTGAACTGATACCTAAAATATCACTGTAAAGTTCTGTATCTATCAAAAAACAAACGCAGGACCAAGGATTATAACTCTATGACAACACTTCCCTTAGAATTTATTATGGATGTTATTTAAATAAGTTCTACTCTATAAGAGACAGCATTTCATGCTTCTCATATATTAGCACTATTCCTCATATCAGCTCTGAAAAGTATGAATTGATATTTCTATTTTATTTGTGAGGAACCTGAATCTCAGAGAAGTTTCATCACTTTCTCAAAGTCACAATACCGTAAGTGGCAGAGTCAAGATTCAAACTGCATCTGTTTTTGTTTTTTTTTTTTTAAATGCCAAGACTGTAGTAGTCTTTCTATTACACCACTTTCTTTGATGGAAATGTGTTTAACACCATGTCTTATACCAGGGATTCTACTAACCCATCTGGCGTCATTTTAATGCAAATTTAAAAGAGCAGCTCATGAACAAGCAGCCTGGTGCTAAAAGTATATGTCTTGGTAGAGAGAGAACAAGCTGAACTTCAGTGCCCACTTGCACTTTCAGCCAGGACCCCAGAGCTATGAACAGTAGACACAACTGTATCTGAGGACCTTGAACGTAATGGAACTTATATTATATCAACAAATCATCTAAATTAAAATGTCTACTTAATATTTGAAAGCCAATTAATAAAGGAAAGTTGCTCAGTTGTGTCCTACTCTTTGCAATACAGTCCATGGGATTCTCCAGGCCAGAATACTCAAGTGGATAGCCTTTCCCTTCTCCAGGGGATCTTCCCAACCCAGGGATTGAATCCAGGTTTCCCACATTGCAGGTGGATTTTTTTACCAACTGATCCTCCAGGGAAGCCCAAGAATACTGGAGTGGGTCACCTATCTCTTCTCCAGTGGATCTTCCCGACCTAGGAATTGAACCAAGGTCTCTTGCATTGCAGGTGGATTCTTTACCAGCTGAGCTATCATAAGTTGAACTGCAACAAAACTAAAATAAGTCCTTAGTTTTTCCAGAACGTGAAGTCGCCCAGTCGTGTCCGACTCTTTGCGACCCCATGGGCTGTAGCCTACCAGGCTCCTCTGTCCATGGGATTTTCCAGGCAATAGTACTGGAGTGGATTGCCATTTCCTTCTCCAAGGGATCTTCCCAACCCAGGGATTGAACCCGGGTCTCCTGCATTGTAGACAGACGCTTTACCATCTGAGCCACCAGGGAATTAGTTTTTCCAGAGCATTTGATTATCCCAAATATTAAATTTTATCCCCAGGTATAGTTAAGAGTACAGCTTCCTGTTATATCCTGAGAAATTCTATATGGCTTTGTTAATCATTAGCCTAGTGTCTGGTTCATGCATGCTGTGTGCTCAGTCACTTCAGTCATGTCTGACTCTTTGCAACACTATGGACTGTAACCCGCCAGGCTCCTCTGTCTGTGGGATTCTCCAGGCAAGAATACTGGAGTAGGTTACCATGCCCTCCTCCAGGGGATCTTCCTGACCCAGGGATTGAATGTGTGTCTCTTACTCTACTTCATAATGGGATTCAACCCTGATTTTTTTTCACTTTTAATTTTTAATTAGTAAAACTAAGTAAAGTAAAATACCCAACTTTCATTTCATAATATATATTTAATTTAATTTAATATCAATTTATATTTATTTAATCAATTTTGTTTAATTACTTAATCTAATATTTAAATATATTCATAAATAAAATGTTCAATTCCGTCATATCAAATTATAGACTTTGAAAGAGTAACATAAGCCTTGCTGCTGCTGCTAAGTGGCTTCAGTCGTGTCCGACTCTGTGCAACCCCATAGATGGAAGCCCACCAGGCTCCCCCGTCCCTGGGATTCTCCAAGCAAGAACACTGGAATGGGTTGCCATCTCCTTCTCCAATGCATGAAAGTGAAAAGTGAAAGTGAAGTCCCTCAGTCGTGTCCGACTTCTAGCGACCCCATGGGCTGCAGTGTACCAGGCTCCTTCATCCATGGGATTTTCCAGGCAAGAGTACTGGAGTGGGGTGCCATTGCCTTCTCCGAACATAAGCCTTAGGCAAATATAATTATAGGAATCAAAACATTGACTTCCTTTATTAATCAAAAATTTTATTTCTCCAGCCCTGTTTTGATTGTGGGATATAGAGCAGGTATGGGGAGTCTAGGGAAAGGAGATGAGGTTAGAATAACTTTAAAATGAGGTCTAGTTGTGTGACTTTTCAAACTAATTGATAAATGTAATACCCACCTTTGGAATCCAGCTGCCATGGTGTGTAGAGGTTCCAGACATATGAAAATGTCTGGGAATTCTAACATGTAGTGTTCTAACTGAGAACTTCCAATGAGATCTTAGCTTGTAGAAAGCATCAGCCTCCAGACCCTTAACTGAGGTGGACTTTGAGATGATTTCAGCCCCAGGTGCCATCAAATTGCAATTGCTTGAAAGATCCCTTAAGTAAACTGCCTTGCTGAGGGCATTAACACCAGAAAGATATAAGATAAGACTAATAAATAATTGTTACTGTTTTTGCTATAGTTTGTCATTTGTTAAGTAGCACTAGATAACCAAAGCCTTCCTACCTGAAAGAATAACACATATACATATGCATCAGAGGAAAATAATAGTGTTTACAAAACACAAAAGATATTGGAAACAGGTGTTATCACTGGAGATCTTTGTATTTGGAAAAGGCTGAATGGAGGAAATGGAATATTAGCCAGATATAGGAGGATAAAGTATAAAATCCATTCAACAAGATGTGTATCAATTAATAAAATCAAGTAGCATGCTATACAAGGTGGATTAGCATTCTAAAGGCTTCCCTGGTGGCTCAGCTGGTAAAGAAGCCGTCTGCAATGTGGGAGACCTGGGTTCAATCTCTGGGTTGGGAAGATCCCCTGGAGAAGGGAATGGCTTCCCACTCCTTCTCGCCTAGAGAATTCCAAGGACTGTATAGATCATGGTGTTGCAAAGTCGGACATGACTTAGTGACTTTCAAGGCTTCCCGGATAGCTCAGTAGGTAAAGTATTTTAAATAGAACACTCTTTTTTTCCAATTGTTTTTGAATTTAGTTGATTATGCTGTTGTTTTAGTTTCAGGTGTGCAGCAAAGCAATTAAAAATGTGTATATATTGCATGTATATGTAAGGCTGAGTCACTTTGCTGTGCACCTGAAATTATCACAACATTGTTAATTGGTTATATGACAATGTAAAATAAAGTGTTGAATATATAAATATATATATTCTTTCTCAGATTCTTTTCCATTATAGGTTATTACAGGATATTGCATATAGTTCCATATGCTATACAGTATGTCCTCGTTGTTTACCTGTTTCATATGTAGCAATGTGTTTCTGTTTATCCCAAACTCCTAATTTATCCCCCCACCCCCCAGCATCTTCGCTTTTGGTAACCATAAGATTGTTTTCTATGTGAGTCTCTTTCTGAGGAAGCAATATTTTAATTATTTATTTTGATGAAATAACTAAAAGAATTATGAATAAAGAAATTCATAAGCATGTTTATGTCATTTTATGTTTAGCAATTATAATTTTACCTTGAATCATAGTAGACCACATTGATCTAATGCCAGGAAAGATAAACAGTTACACTTGAACCGCACAAAAGGGCCAGATGTTTGATCTCTCTAATGGAAAGTAAAAAATATGTTGCATTACTTCATTTATAAACCATAAAGTTTATGCCAATAATTAAACCGGAATTAAAAAATATTATAATATAGGTGTCATTTTTCTTATTTTTTTTAAAAAAAGAGTTTGATAGAAAAGGTTTAGATTGAAGAATAGAGAAGGTATGCTAGCCTCTTCAATTTTATTCATTTTGCATTTTGACAATGAAATTCTGCCAAATGATATTCTAATTAAGAAAAATATTGCAATTATTTTGGCCCTTACTTGGCTATTATTAATATCATTAACTCTAAATTTCCAACACCTTTTGGCTAATAGAAGATTCGACTATGTAGTTTACTTCTGTCGTTTCACCCAAAGTTTAAGTCTTTGAACAGACAAAATGTCCAGTAGTGTCATTTCCTCTCAGACTTGTTGAATATTGGTCACTGAAGTAGAATCTATCATTTTATCTTCCTCTAACAGAGAGTTTGAACTAGCTCATCCGCATTGCAGTAGCTTAGGTTACTGTTCATCAAATAGTCACAGACTTCTCTTCATGGAAGAAGTATAATTTATCATCTCATAGACTCAGAATTTGGCTATGTGGCTGGATGTGGCCAGTAGGTGTGGATGTCAGAATTTGGCATTGTGACTGGCTGTGGCCAATGGGTGTGAATGGCAGTGACAATGTGCCAGTTCCAAGCTGAGATTTTGGGAGGCACAACACAGGAGAAGAGCACACCCCACACAGCCAACATACCTATTGCCATTAGGTTGTCTTCTAATGACTGCTTGTGAAACAGAACCAAACCCAAAGCTAATAATGTCACCAGGCCTATCCAAGTTCAGACAAAATCCACTGACTTGTATCTAACAAGACATAAATGTGAAACAAACATGGTATTATAAGCCATTGTGATATTAGGGTTTTTGTTATAGAGTATTATCATATAGCAAAACCTGGCGAATACATATGTCTACAAATTAAACACACTTTTGTTCTTTTTCAACTTTTCTTAAGACTTTTAAGAACTTATCAATTTTCCAGAAAGGGTTATACTTTTCAGACATATTTGTCATTTTCCAAATGCCTAAGGACAGACAGAGAGTTTTCAAAAATTAATTTTCTCCAAGACTTCTCCTTTGCTGATACAGGTTTATAATCACACTTATGGATCAACAAATGAATTTTCTTTTTATACGTGCTCTGTCATCATCTGGATAAGTTTGGAGAACAAAACACAGTGAGAATGCTGGCAAATAATTACCAGCATTCTAGAATAGAATAGAATAGAAATATAAACCATTTTAGAATATGAAGTTTTTAGGGTCAGAATACATTTTGTTGGGTAAAAAGTGTTCTCCAGTGAATAACTGAAATATTACCAAGAATTGATAGCTTTTCTTAATGGCTCAGACAGTAAAAAAAAATCCGCTTGCAATGCAGGAGACCTGGGCTCCATCCCTGGGTCAGGAGAAAGGAATGGCTACCCACTCCAGTATTCTTTCTGGGAGAATTCCAAGGACAGAGGAGCCTGGCAGGCTACAGTCATTAGGATCTTAAAGTCAGACATGGCTGAAAAATCAAGCACAATAACTTTTCTTGTAATGCTATAATTTATAAGCAAAAAATTAAAAAGACAAAATTTTAAACCAAAAAAAAAAAGTCAGTAATTTGTCAAAGAAGTCGTTGTAACATATATGCTTCCCTTGTGTCTCAGATGGTAAAGAATCTTCCCACAACGCAGAGACCTAGGCTTGATACTTGGATCGTGAAGATCTCCTAGATGGGGAAATGGCTACCCACTCCAGTATTCTTGCCTGGAAATTTCCACAGACTGAGGAGCCTGGTGGGCTACAGCCAATGACTTTTTTTGTAATGCTGTAATTTATAACCAAAAACTTAATAGCACAAAATTTTAAATAAAAAAATAGTCAACCATTTGTCAAAGAAGTCATTGTAAGATATGTAGGCTATCACTAACATGTGGCTCAAGCAAATTTTCTTATCACTCAATCCATAATTGGCTTCTCACTTGTTTTTAGTTCACATCACTACTACAATTTACTTAACCACACTCTAGTTTGGTTCCCGTGTTTTTATAGTTTCACACATACTTTTCTGCACAGAGAAATTATGTTGGGAAATTAAAATATTGCTTCCCTAGATTTTCCCTTATTATAAAGAATAAGATCTTGCTGATGGTTGTATGGTCTAGCTACATTTTAGAGTGTAGGTTAACACTTCAATCTCTATTCCATCTCATACTCTGCTTTATAATAATTGGCTTTAATATATATTCTACTTGAATTCTCATTTAAATCAAGCTGATCTATGAACTACATATTATCTGCTAATCTTTAATAAACATGTGCTACTTATGATTATCTTTTTCAGTCATAAGACTATATTCACTTATTTCAGAGATACATGATTCTGCATGCAAAGTAAAAACCCAAATAGTCCACCCCTGTGAAATTTGAAAAAAAAAAATTGCTAAGTTAAATAAATAATAATTTGATATGAGTCATTTAGATACTTGCTTCAAAATGGAAAATTGGTCATATAGCATTTTGGAAACCAATCTTCAATCTACTTAATTGGTTACACATTCTTTAGTAATAATAATTGTATTTGTTTAATATTTCTTATGGTATGATAGTACTTAAATCTATATAGCAGTCATTCCAGCACAGACACTTTGAATAGCATTTGGTCATTTACTTCTAATGCCTGCAGAGCAATGTACTTGAATCTGAGTTTGGGAATTGTGCAGAGCAGTTTATGCTCTCGTCCTCATTTACAGTGGGCAACCTGTCAACTGGCCAGAACATCACGCATGATTTGGCAAATGCTGCCTTCAAAATCCAAAAAACTCCAACAGGTACTTATGTCTCTTCTTAGTGGTGAATTGTGCAAGTAGAACAACTTTGCTTGGAGGGGGTATCCTAACATCCACCAGGTCACTGAGCTTCTAGAGCCTTTGCTGATACTATGTCAAAGAACATACAATAGTCCCCTCACCTGCAGCTTTGCTTTCCACGGTTTCAGTTTCCTGTGGTCAACTGCAGTCCAAAAATGTTAAATGAAAAATTCCAGAGGTAAAAATTTCTTAAGTTTTAAATTGTGCACTGTTCTGAGTAGTGTGCTGAATTCTCACACCCTTCTTCTCTGTCCTGCCCAGGACTCTATGCCTTCATCCAGGATACTGCGCCCATTCAGCCACTTAGAAACATCTCAGTTGTCAGACTGACTGTCTAATATCACAGTGCTTTTGTACAAGTAACCCTTATTTTACTTAATCAGATCAGATCAGATCAGTCGCTCAGTCGTGTCTGACTCTTTGCAACCCCATGAATCGCAGCACTCCAGGCCTCTCTGTCACTCAGGGAGTTCACTCAGACTCACGTCCATCGAATCAGTGATGCCATCCAGCCATCTCATCCTCTGTCATCCCCTTCTCCTCTTGCCCCCAATCCCTCCCAGCATCAGAGTCTTTTCCAATGAGTCAACTCTTCGCATGAGGTGGCCAAAGTACTGGAGTTTCAGCTTTAGCATCATTCCTTCCAAAGAAATCCCAGGGCTGATCTCCTTCAGAATGGACTGTTGGATCTCCTTGCAGTCCAAGGGACTCTCAAGAGTCTTCTCCAACACCACAGTTCAAAAGCATCAATTCTTCGGTGCTCAGCCTTCTTCACAGTCCAACTCTCACATCTATACATGACCACAGGACAAACCATAGCCTTGACTAGACGAACCTTTGTTGGCAAAGTAATGTATGCTATCTAGGTTGGTCATAACTTTCCTTCCAAGGAGTAAGCGTCTTTTAATTTCATGGCTGCAGTCACCATCTGTAGTGATTTTGGAGCCCAGAAAAATAAAGTAAGACACTGTTTTCACTGTTTCCCCATCTATTTCCCATGAAATGATGGGACCAGATGCCATGATCTTCGTTTTCTGAATGTTGAGCTTTAAGCCAACTTTTTCACTCTCCACTTTCACTTTCATCAAGAGGCTTTTTAGTTCCTCTTCACTATATTGGCCCCCAAACATGAGAGTAGTGATGCTGGTAATTTAGGTATGCCAAAGAGAAACTGGCAAAGTGCTTATTCTAAGTAAAAAAGGTGAAAGTTCTCAGTTTAATAAGGAAAGAAAAAGAAATTATACACTAATGTTGCTAAGATTTCCAATATGAATGCATCTTCTCTCTGTGCAGTTGTAAACAGGTGCTGTTGCACTTCAAACTGCAAAAGTTTTGGCCACACTGTGTGATACATTCTTAGTTATCAAGGAGAAGGCCTTACATTTGTGCAATAAAATATTTTGAGAGAGAGAAAAAGACCATATTCATGTAATATTTATTACAGTTTATTTTTATTATTAGATATGTGTTGATCTCTTACTGTGCTTAATCTAGAAATTAAACCTTATCATATGTATGTATATACAGGAAAAAACTCTGTGTGTGTGTGTATGTGTGTGCGTGCACGTGCATGATTTGGTACTATCAGTGGTTTCAGGTATCCACTGAGGGTCTTGGAACATATACCCTGTGGAAAGAGAGACTGTTGTACTGTTGTCAGAGAACAGGAGGTAACACAGTGAAGGTGCATTGCTATTTCTACCACATGTATGAGGACTCTTTTAGATCATCTTAACTAGATAACAATGGAAATGAAAGCGTTTTGGGGAATGTAGGTCAGCAAGCCTTCTTCTGTAAACGGCTAGACATAAATAGTTTAGGTTTTATGAGTTAAGTACATACAATCTTTGTTATATATTCTTCTTATTTGCCTTTAATAGAACTTTAACAATGCAACAGTGTTACTTCTTGAGCTATACAAAAACAGTGCATGGGCTGCAATTTGCTAACCCCTGTTCCAGGTACTAGGTTCTAATTGCAGTCTGTACCATCATATAGGTTTGCAGTATTCTACATTCGTTTGCTGAGACCCATCTGGTACTTAAATGATGATGTTGTAATGCATCACACAGCCACATTTCTGAATCTTTTAACTTTTTAAGCTACTTAGCTTAGAAAATCCTAACAAATAAACCCCTCAATATTTAAAATTTTTCATTGATAAGTATAATTTCAATTTACTTTAAAAAAATTCTCACATTTTCACAAATAAAGAAATCTGAGCTTTTTATTCTATACAGAAAGTCATTATTCTATGCATATTTCCTCTTATTTACCTGTTGCATAGAAGTTAAAGTGTCTGTCTGATAATACTGTATTAGGAAAAATACCACAGAAATATGACCATTGATTTAATTTAATAGGACTATTAACTGTTTTTTAAAGTTTTCCCTGGGGTCTGAATTATCAACGTGATAATTAAACTACTAGTTTATTCAGTGAGTAAAAATAAAATTTTATTAAAATTTTTATTTGTTTATTACCATTGGACAGCTTACAGAATCTTAGTTTCCTGGCCAGGGATTGAACACAGGCCATGGTAGTGCTGAGTCCTAACCACTGGACCATCAGGAAATTCCCAAGAAGGGATAAAGTTAAAACAGTTCTTATGCATATAACACCAAGAAAAGGTATCTTGCAGGTTTTTTTTTTTTTTTGGTTGTGTGAATAGATAGGCACAGTTTAATATCTGTCATGATTTTTCTACTCTCTTAAAATACCTTTTCAAGTTTCTAACAGCCTAATTTAATATATATTAGAAATTATTTTTCATTAACACACAGAGTTTTTCATTAATCTTCTGGGGCCAAACAGATGCCTTCTAAGAAACTCAACTACTTTACCAGAGGGTTTCTATTCCAATAAACTTTTGATAATGGAATGATTTATAAGTAAATAAAGTATAAGGAATAGGTTTAGAAATTATTACATTTCTCATGTTCAACTAATGACTAATGTTCAGTTAACAATGACTGAAAGAACTATTCTGAAATCGTGAAAAAATAAAGTTATAAAAAATAAATAAACTATATGTAGTAAGATCAGTCCTTTGGGGAACATATGGACAAAAGATCCTATTTGCCTGAGTCAAGTCTGCATTTTGTGGATTTAGGATGGCACCTTTTTATTCTACTGAGTAAATTTTCCCAGCTGCCATTTTTACTTGAATGCTAATTAAGATATATAATGTATATAAAAGTGTTTATCATCTTTATATGCCATTGTATTACATTTTGATAAAGTCTTTAATTCTGTACTTTGTAAAGGTTAAACCATGGTATTAGAGAAATTTCTCTTTTTTAAAAAAAATTGGCGTAGAAATACAATGTCAAAGAATGTTCAAACTAACATTTGCCCTCATTTGCACTAGCAAAGTAGTCCTTAAAATACTTCAAGCTAGGCTTCAGCTGTCCATGAACTGAGAACTCCCAGGTGCCCAAGCTGGATTTAGAAGAGGCAGAGGAACCAGAGATCAAATTGTCAACATTTGTTGGATCATGGAGGAAGAAAGGGAATTCCAGAAAAACATCTACTTCTGCTTCATTGATTACACTAAATCATTTGGGTGGATCACAGCAAACTGTGGAAAATTCTTAAAGAGATGGGAGTACCACATCACCTTACTGGTCTCCTGAGAAAACTGTATGCAAATCAAGAAGCACCATTTAGAATTGGACAGGGAACAGTGGACTGATTCCACTTGGGAAAAAAGAGCAGATCAAGGCGGTTTATTGTCACCCTGCTTATTTAATTTATATGTAGAGTACATTGGGAGAAGGCAATGACACCCCATTCCAGTACTCTTGCCTGGAAAATCTCATGGACAGAGGAGCCTGGTAGGCTGCAGTCCATGGGGTTGTGAAGAGTTGGACATGACTGAGCAACTTCACTTTCACTTTTCACTTTCATGCATTGGAGAAGGAAATGGCAACCCACTCCAGTGTTCTTGCCTGGAAAATCCCAGGGATGGGGGAGCCTGGTGGGCTGCCATCTATGGGGTCACACAGAGTCGGACACGACTGAAGCGACTTAGCAGCAACAGCAGCAGAGTACATTGTGTGAAATGTCAGGCTGGATGAATCACAAGCTGGAATCAAGATTACCAGGAGAAATATCAACAATCTTAGATATGCAAATGATTCCATTCTAATAGCAGAAAGTGAAGAGGAATTAAAGAGCCTCTTGATGAGAATGAAAGAGGAGGGTGAAAAAGCTGTCTTGAAACTCAACATTCAAAACACCAAGATCATGGCATCTGGTCCCATCACTTCATGGCAAATAGAAAGGGAAAAAATAGAAACAGTGACAGATTTCATTTTCCTGGGCTCCAAAATCACTGTGGACAGTGACTATAGTCATGAAATTAAGAAACTTGCTCCTTGGAAGAAAAGCTGTGATGACCTAGACAGTGTATTAAAAAGCAGAGACATCACATTGCCAACAAAGGTGTATATAGTTAAAGCTATGGTTTTTCCAGTAGTCATGTATGGATGTGAGAGTTTGGCCATTAAGAAGGCTGAGTTCCAAAGTAGTGATGCTTTTGAATTGTGGTGTTGGAGAAGACTTTTGAGAGTCCCTTGGACAGCAAGGAGATCAAACCGGCAAATCCTAAAGGAAATCAATCCTGAATATTTATTGGGAAGATCTGATGCTGAAGCTTAAGCTCCAATACTTTGGCCATCTAAAGTGAGGAACTGACTGATTGGAAAAGACCCTGATCCTTGGAAAGATTGAGGGCAGCAGGAGAAGGAAGTAACAGAGGATGAGATGGTTGGATGGCATCACCAACTCAATGGATGAGTTGAGCAAACTCAGGGAGAGAGTGAAGGACAAGGAAGCCTGGTGTGCTGCAGTCCAGAGGTTGCAAAGGGTTGGACAAGACTTAGCAACTGAGCAAGGAAATTGTTGCTTTACAGTGTTGTATAACAAAGTGAGTTAGCTATAAATCTTGGTCCTCTGCCCTACCACCCCCATTCCACCCATTTAAGTCACCAGAGAATGCCTAGCTAAGCTCCCTGCGTTACACAGCAGGTTCCCCCTAGATACCTGTTTTGCACATGGTAGTGCACACATGACAATCCCAATCTCCCAATTCCTTCCCCCTAACCACTCTATCGGAGAAGGCAATGGCACCCCACTCCAGTACTCTTGCCTGGAAAATGCCATGGATGGAGGAGCCTGGTAGGCTGCAGTCCATGGGGTCGCTAAGAGTCGGACACGACTGAGCAACTTCACTTTCACTTTTCACTTTCATGAACTGGAGAAGGAAATGGCAACCCACTCCAGTGTTCTTACCTGGAGAATCCCAGGGATGGGGGAGCCTGGTGGGCTGCAGTCCATGGGGTTGCACAGAGTCGGACATGACTGAAGTGACTTAGCAGTAGCCACAGCAACCACTCTATGCCCACCGTTTGTTCTCTGTATCTGCATCTCTTTTCCTGCCCTGCAGATAAGTTCATCTATACCATTTTTCTACATTTCACACATATATGTGTTAATATACAACATTTGTTTTTCTCTTTCTGACTTATACTTCATTCTGTATATGTCTAGGTCCATCTACAACTCTACAAATGACCTAATTTTGTTCCTTTTATGGCTGAGTAATACTCCATTGTATATGTGTACAACATCTTCTTTATCCATTCATCTGTTGATGGAAATTTAGCTTGCTTCCAAGTCCAGGCTATTGTACAATAGTGCTGCAGTGAACATTGGGGTGCACATGTCTTTTTGAATTATGGTTCTCAGGGTGTATGCCCAGTAGTGAGATTGCTGGGTCATGAGAAGACAATGGCACCCCACTCCAGTACTCTTGCCTGGAAAATCCCATGGACAGAGGAGCCTGGTGGGCTGCAGTCCGTGGGGCACTAAGGGTCAGACACGACTGAGCGACTTCACTTTCACTTTTCACTTTCATGCATTGGAGAGGAAATGGCAACCCACTCCAGTGTTCTTGCCTGGAGAATCCCAGGGACAGAGGAGCCTGGTGGGCTGCCGTCTATGGGGTCGCACAGAGTCGGACACGACTGAAGCAACTTAGCAGCAGCAGCAGCATGGCAACTGTATTTAGTTTTTTTTTTTTTTTAAGGAAACCTCCATACTGTTCTCCACAGTGGCTGTATCAATTTACATCTCCACCAGCAGTGAAAGAAGGTTCCCTTCTTCCACACCCTCTCCAGCATTTATTGCTTATGGATTTTCTAATGATGGGCATACTGATGGTGTGAGGTGGTACCTCATAGTTTGATTTGCATTTCTCTAATAATTAGTGATGTTGAGCATCTTTTCATGTGCCTCTTGGCCATCTGTATGTTTTATTTGGAGAAATGTCTCTTTAGGTCTTCAAAATATTTTTTTTAACTGAGTTGTTTGTCTTTTGAACTTTATGATATGTTTGTGTATTTTGGAGATTAGTCCCTTGTCAGTTCCTTCATTTGCAAGTATTTTATCCCATTCTGAGGGCTATCTTTTTGTCTCACTTATGGTTTCCTTTGCTGTGCAAAACTTTTAAGTTTAATTAGATTCAATTTGTTTATTTTTGCTTTAATGTCACCTAGATTCCTAGTCTTAGCTGAATTGGAATAAAGTCTTCTTTACCAAGACAACACTAAAGTAGTTTTTACTTATCTTTGAAAACTCCTGACCCTTACCATACAACCTGAAGATTCTGTTTTCACAAAGATATCAGAAGTTTTATAAAGTCATTCAGCTATGTGATTCAGTGTACCCTTAGTGATCATGTTGACAATCCTAGATATACTGTCACCAAATGAAGCATATACTATAACTGAAAATTTTATATAAGAAAATGCTGTGTTCAAGACCATATGGTTGCAGAAATGTAGCGCCAGTGACACTTACAGAGAAATTATTTTCTGGTTTTCTGGAGGCAATATTTTTCAGTGCAGAATAAATGTCATCAGTGGTGCTGTTTAAATTAGTCTAGATTTAAATAAGAAAATATCTTAATATTTCCCTCAGAGGTCAGTCAAAATGTAAGTTCCTTATAGGTAAAGACTGTATAATATTCATCCAATAAGAATCAGTTTGGATAAAATGGAAATTATTAATAATTATGTCAGAATAATAGATATGTCATAGAACTATACAAATGACATTGGGCTATACATATTATTTTAAATGTATTTTGCCACCTTAGTATATTGAAATCATTATTGTGTTGTCCAAAAATTTCATTTGGGTCATCCCAATGTTTAATTTAATGAAAAGTCTTCCAGTATTATTTTATTGGCTATTTATATGATTGCTTTAAAATTTTTTTTTCATTTTTTTCTCTTGTACTATAAAAATTAACCTTAAATGTACCTTTTAATACTTTCTTATAGTCATATATTTGCACCAATCAAGTAATACTATGTTTAGACAAATTCCTTGAGGAGTAACTATCTGCATAATTTATTTCATATTGTATTATTTTTTCAGCTTGTATCCATATTTAAAATTTTTTTAAGCATGTGTTTCCAAACTACTCTTCAAAGAAGATAGAGCAAATTTTAACTTCCTGCCTCAAAGTACCAGAGCATCTTTCTCATCTTCCTCAACAAATTCATCTTTTATTAAAGAAAATTTATTGTATTTTTGAGACTCACCAAATTTACAAAGATATACATGCTGGTCAAACACTGAAAGTGATAGAAATAACATGTGGCTGAAGTTTAGTGTGAAATCAAGTGTCATCCACTCATAGAATGTACTCTGAAATGAAAGAATAAAATGTTATCAAAATGTGTATAAAATAATTATTTTTACAGCTTTAATATGCAGAGTACATCATGAGAAACACTGGGCTGGAAGAAGCACAAGCTGGAATCAAGATTGCCGGGAGAAATATCAATAACCTCAGATATGCAGATGACACCACCCTTATGGCAGAAAGTGAAGAGGAACTAAAGAGTCCCTCTTGATGAAAGTGAAAGAGGAGAGTGAAAAAGTTGGCCTAAAGCTTAATATTCAGAAAACTAAGATCATGGCATCTGGTCCCATCACCTCATGGCAAATAGAAAGTGGAAACAGTGTCAGACTTTTATTCTTGGGAGCTCCAAAATCACCATAGATGATGACTGCAGCCATGAAATTAAAAGACGTTTACTCCTTGGAAGGAAAGTTATGACTAACATAGATAGCATATTCAAAAGCGGAGACATTACTTTGCCAACAAAGGTCCGTCTAGTCAAGGATATGGTTTTTCCAGTGGTCATGTATGGATGTGAGAGTTGGACTGTGGAAAAAGCTGAGCGCCGAAGAACTGATGCTTTTGAACTGTGGTGTTGGAGAAGACTCTTGAGAGTTCCTTGGACTGCAAGGAGATCCAACAAGTCCATCCTAAAGGAGATCAGTCTTGGGTGTTCATTGGAAGGACTGATGGCTGAAGCTGAAACTCCAATACTTTGGCCACCTCATGCAAAGAGTTGACTCATTGGAAAAGACCCTGATGCTGGGAGGGATTGGGGGCAGAAGAATGGAACGACAGAGGATGAGATGGCTGGATGGTATCACTGACTCGATGGACATGAGTTTGAGTGAACTCCGGGACTTGGTGATGGACAGGGAGGCCTGGCGTGCTATGATTCATGGGGTCACAAAGAGCCGGACACAACTGAGCGACTGAATGACTGAACTGAACTTAACTGAATAATAAATATAGTAAACTTTTTAAATGTTGCATTGCTAGGCAAGAATAATAAAAACTCAGTGTCTTATAGCTAAATTAAATACATTGCACTTCTGCTGTTGGACATTGATGGCTCCATTTCACTTAAATAAATAGATTGCAGGATATTTTTGTTGGCATCTCATTTTTTAAAAATAGTTTTTCCCTCATACTGTTTATATATTTATTTTTTCTTAAGTATTTTTATTATAAACTGTTATATATATTTAGGATATTTTAAAATGTAGACTTCATATAAGATTTTATTTTGAAAGGCTCACAACCCAAATGAAATTCAGTGTCTCAATATAAAGTGAAGTTCTTTTAAGTTATTTGTTGAAAATTTAAATGACAGCATACCAAAGATTCTGCAAAGAATTTTTATCTAATGCAATACCCATATCCTGCCTTGTAGTTTTTTTACATTTTATAAATAAAATTTCCTATATATTTTTAATATTTATTGGCTCAAATATATATCTAAAATTCTTTCAGATATTATCTAGTTAAACATTCAACATTTGTATAGTTTGCTAATTCATTTTTCTATAACTATTTAAAGTTGCTAATACATGTTTTATGATAAATAATTAGCATCTTTCCAAATCATAGATTGTCACAGAATTTTACCCAAGCAATGAGAAGTTTATGCTTCAAGTTATATACAGAATGTCAACATTTAAAGTATATAAGAACTTTTCTGTAAGTGATATCCAGGGGCTTTTGTATATTTGAAAGTGAATACTCAGATATTAATAATAACTGTAGATAGTATGCCTTGATTGTATTACTGATATTCTTAAAGTGATTAGATAAGCTGCTATAGCTTATCAAATTACACGTTTATTATGCAAAGTACAGGCCTGCTGTTAACAATGTTGAAGGAGCCATTTAGCTGTTGATCATTAAAAGATAAATTCTGTTTACTTAAAATAGTTTACCAGGTATTTCTCCTGAGAAGAGTTTTTTTTTAAGATCAACAGAGAATTGCAATTCTGGTTTTACAGCCTTGGTGAGCCAAGTTCCTGCAGGGCAAGAGAAATGTTACCTTTTGTAGAGAGGAATAGGGAGTTAGGAGGGCGATGGTAAACAGAGTCCACGGTTTTTTTGGGCCAAGCTGTTGCTAGGAAGGTTGTCTTTATTTTTCCTGTTGGGATCCACTATCATCACAGGCCACGAGAGCGCCCCCTTCTGGTATCCTGACTTTGTTTCGTTAAGGTTTATATTAATTTCTTACAAATTAAAACCAAATAGTAGATTGGGGCAGAATATTACAAATGACGTCGAATTTAAGTATGTGCCCAAGTCAAAATGAACCATATTTTAGTATGGAAACAATCATGTTTTAAATCTATGTCTGTATTTATTATGTACTGTATGGATTGCTCGGAGAAGGCAATGGCACCCCACTCCAGTACTCTTGCCTGGAAAATCCCATGGACGGAGGAGTCTGGTAGGCTTCCGTCCATGGGATCGCTAAGACTCCGACGCCGACTGAGCGACTTCACTTTCACTTTTCACTTTCATGCATTGGAGAAGGAAATGGCAACCCATTCCAGTGTTCTTGCCTGGAGAATCCCAGGGACGGGGGAGCCTGGTGGGCTGCCATCTATGGGGTCGCACAGAGTCGGACACGACTGAAGTGACTTAGCAGAAGCAGTATTGTACTGCTTGCTTGCTCATTCCTGTTCTCTTTTTTTGAAGCGGTCCTCATTTTTTTTCTTTAATTTGATTAAGTATAGTTGATTTACAAAGTTGTGTTAATTTCAGGTGTACAACCAAGTGATTCTCATATATATATATATGTATATGTGTGTGTGTGTGTGTATTTTTATATACATTCTTTTTCAGATTATTTTCCCATATAAGTTAGTAAAGAATATTGAGTAGAATTCTCTGTGCTATACCATAGGTACTTGTCGGTTACCTCTTTTATATATAATAGTGTATGTTTGTTAATCCCAAGCTCCGGTTTATCCCTCCCCACCACATTTCCCCTTTGGAAATCACAATTTGTTTTCTATGTCTCTGAGTCTATTTCTGTATTGTGAATAAGTTCCTTTGTATCATTTTTAAAATTAGATTTCACATGTGAGTGATATTGTATGGTATATTTCTTTCTTTGTCCAACTTACTTCACTTAGTATGATAATTTCTAGGTCCAATCCACATTGCTGCAAATGGCATCATTTCATTCTTTTTCAGGGCTAATATTTGTTTTATATATGTACAACATCTCTTTTATCCATTCATCTGTTGATGGACATTTAGACTGCTTCCGTGTTTTGGCTATTGTAAATAGTGTTGTTTGAACATCAGGGTGAATATATCTTTTCAAATTATCATTTTCTCTGGATATACGCTCAGAAGTGGTGTTGCTGGATCATATAATAGTTCTATTTTTTGTTTTTTAAAGAACCTCCATACTGTTCCGCACAGCAGTTGTACCAATTTATATTCCCACCAACAGTGTAGGAGGGTTCTATTTTCTCCACATCCTCTTCAGGATTTATTGTTTGTATTTTTTTTTTTTTTATATATATATAATGGCTATTCTGACTGGTGTGAGGTGACACCTCATTGTGGGTTTGATCTGTGTTTTTCTGCTAATCAGTGATGTTGAGCATCTTTTCATATGCTTTGGGCCATCTGTATGTCTTCATTAGAAAGATGTCTATTTAGATCTGCTTATTTTTTGGTTAAACTGTTTGGGTTTATTTATTCATTTATTTGACATATAGCTGCATGAGCTGTTTGTATATTTTGGAGAGTAATCCCTTGTTGGTTGGAGAAGGAAATGACAGCCCACTCCATTATTCTTGCCTGGTAAATTCCATGGACAGAAGAGCCTAGAGGGCTACAGTCCATGGGGTTGCAGAGAGTTGGACATGACTGAGCAGGCAGGCATGTCCTTATTGGTTGCTTCATTTACAAATATCCATTTGTGGGTTGTTTTCTCATTTTTTTATGGTTTCCTTTGCTATGCAAAATCTTTTAAGTTCAGTTAGGTTCCATTTGTTTATTTTTGTTTTTATTTTCATTACTTTAGGAGGTAGATCAAAAAAGATATTGCTGCAATTTATGCCAGAGAGTGTTCTGCTTTTCCTCTAAGAGTTTTATAGTGTCTGGTCTTACTTTCAGGTCTTTTATCCATTTTGCGTTCATTTTTGTGTATGGTGTTATAGAGTATTCTAATTTCATTCTTTTACATATAGCTGTCCAGTTTTCCAGGACCATTTATTGAAGAGACTGTCTTTTCTCCATTGTATGTTGGAGACACATACAACCTTGCCTCCTTTATCATAGATATGTGAGTTTATTTCTGGGTTTTCTATCCTGTTTCATTGATCTATGTTTCTGGTTTTGTGCCAGCACCATATTGTTTTGATCACTGTAGTGTTGTAATATAAGGGAACCGGATTCCTCAAGCTCCATGTTTATTTCTCAGGATTGCTTTGGCTATTTGGAGTCTTTTATGCTTCCATACAAATTTTTGTTGTTGTTGTTCTAGTTCTATGAAGAATGTAATTTGATAGGGATGGAATTTAATCTGTAGATTACCTTGGGTAGTGTAGTCATTTTGACAATATTGATTCTTCCAATCCAAAAGCTGGTGTATGTTTCCATCTGTTTGTGTCATCTTTGATTTTTTTCATCAGTGTCTTATAGTTTCCAAAATACAGGTCTTTCACCTTTGGTTGCTCATTTTTAAATGACATATAATTACCATTGAAGACTTAATCTATTGTGGGAAATACTTTAATCTTTGAGGAGATTATCTTGGAATTAAGCCACAAGATTTCCTGAAATTCTTATTTAAACTCCTATTTGTTGAATCAAAATTTAACATATTGAAAGCCAGGTGAACATGTACTCTGACAAGCATAGATTTCTGCTAATTTTTAAACATCTATTGAATTTGTGCAGTATATTATCTTCTTAAAGTTTGTTTTGTCTTCTTAAATGAGTTACCCATAGCCCTAGTCAACTGACTAAATAAGAAAATAATTTTGAGAGATCTGTGTAATTCTTTTTTATGATTTCATCCTGATAAAGGTAAATTTAGATCGTTTTTGTACATTTAAACTTATTTTAATCATTATCTAAATTATACTACATAATTCACCAGTTCTAAATTTTGTTGTATGAGAAGAAAAACTCTAAGGAACTATCACAAATATCTATATAAACTAAATTTCCACTCCTCCTTAGTTGGAACCATGATTTCCATTAAAAAAAAAAAAAAAAAGATGTGTTCCTAATATGACCGCCATTTTATATAAGCCTACAAAACCTGGAGATGATAAAAAGGAAGAAAGAAAACATACATAAACAGCTTATTTCAATTCAATGTTTTCTTCTAGATAACCATTTTCAAAAAGTGTTTCTCTCTTCTGACTTACTAACCAACGTTAATCAAAACATTTCTTTCATAAATTCATGTGTCTTATTATCTGTATATAACTGATTTAATACTGACCTTGGGATAAAAAACTCAAGAATACTACAATATGACTAAACAACTGTCATCATATTGATTAAAAGATAGCAATTGACTGTAAAATGCTCACTTCTGGATATTTATTCAAAAGAACTAAAATCAGGACCTCAAAGAGGTGTTTGACTTCCATATTCATTGCAGCATTATTTGCTATAGTCAAGAGATGTAATATCTAAATGTACATTGATGGATGAATGGATAAAGAAAAGTGGTATATACATACAATGAAAGAGTATTCAGGAATAAGGAAAATAGGAAATTCTGTCATATGCTGCTGCTGCTGCTGCTAAGTCGCTTCAGTCGTGTCCGACTCTGTGCGACCCCATAGACAGCAGCCCATTAGGCTCCTCTGTCCCTGGGATTCTCCAGGCAAGAACACTGGAGTGGGTTGCCATTTCCTTCTCCAATGCATGAAAGTAAAAAGTGAAAGTGAAGTCGCTCAGTCGTGTCCGACTCTTAGCGACCCCATGGACTGCAGCCTACCAGCCTCCTCCGTCCATGGATTTTCCAGGCAAGAGTACTGGAGTGGGGTGCCATTGCCTTCTCTGTGTCATATGCTACAACATGGATGAACCTTGAGGGCATTGTGCTATTTGAACTAAGCTGATCATTGAAGGGCAGATACTGCATGATCCCACTTGTAGAAGGTATCTAAAATAGTAAACTCATAGAAACAGGAAGGAGAATGGTGGTTGTCAGAGACTGAGGGGAAGGAGAAATTTGGAGTTCCTGTTCAATGAGTATTGAATTTCAATCGTGCAAGAAAACCAAAAAAAATTGTTCTTGCGATCTGATGTATGATGTATAATGTTGTGCTCATAGTTAACACTACTGATTACATACTTAAAAATTTAAGATGCTATATGTAATATCATGTGCTGAATGTTTTAAGCACAATTTTTTAAAAGTGAAGTAGATTAAAAAAAGGCAATTAAAAAAGAAGGATGATCCCTAGGACTGGAATTCATCACAGTCTTCATAGAGTTAGTTCTTTTAGAGCTTTTCTCAATTATACATAAATGAAAGAAGGGGGAAGTTGGCATAAAGGTGTCCATTAAAAAAAGTAATTGGAATTATGTAAGCTATAAATGAAGAAAGTTAAATTATAAATTTTATGTAGGTGTTTACTAATAGGTAACATAAAAGAGGTTAAAGACAGGCTGTAAGCTCCTAAATAGTTTGAATTTTATCCTAAACAAAATACGGGGTCTTTTAAAAGAGTGACTATATGTTTCCTTTAATATATAAGATATTTATGACATATGATATATACATGTATATATATGAATATATATATGTGTATAAATGAATTTATCTGAATATATCTTATAAAAGATTATCCTTTAAGGAGGAAAAAAGGTAGAGACATCAGGAAACATCAATAATTTTTCCTAATAAAAATGCTATAACAGAATTCTATTTGAGATATGTTTGTAGTAATCAAGCCACCAGGCACTATTGGTATCAAATAGTTTATTCTAGCAAGTACTTTTTGAATTAGTTGGTTTTTAGGAAAAGATAAGGATGTAAAGCAGAGATGAGTGTACTATTACTGAACATGTCTTCTTTAGTAATTCCTGACAAGAAAGCCAACAAATGTAGTTTATTTAAATACAGAATTCTATGAGATATTTCTGCCCTTAGCTTTAAAAGTTTTTGATATGTATCTTATTCAGAAAACTACATGCATAAAAAGTATATTGAAATGTGTTGCTGGGATGATAAGATGAAGCCCAGTGCTAATATGACATGGAGCCACAAATATTTTAATTGCATCTCTTCTTTGGGGAACATTTTATATCCAAATATATTCCAGGAACTAAATGTAGATACTCACAAGGAGAGAGAGACACTCTGCAAGGGCATCCACCATTAGGCAATATAAGAGTGTCCCCTGAACCATGAGACTCAATGGACTTGTAGCCTACTCTAGGGAGCTAAATAAGCAATTTGCAGAGCAATGATTCAAAGTCTGGTTCCCAGAAACTGTATTGAACTACCTTAAAGCAATATTTCAGAAATAGGGAACAAGGTCTTCCCTAGTGGCTCAGAGAGTAAAGAGTCTGCCTGCAATGTAGAAGACCTGGGTTTGTTCCCTGGGTCAGGACTATCCCCTAGAAAAGGGAATGGCTCCCCATTCCAGCGTTCTTGCCTGGAGAATTCCATGGACAGAGAGGCCCAGTGGGCTGCAGTCTATAGGGTCACAAAAAGTTAAACACAACTGACTAACACTTTCACTTTATTTTTCAATGTTATCAATAAAATTCAGATTTTGTTTTCTCTTTTATAGGTTTCTCTTTATATTACTGGAGATTGAAAAGATGCTTTCAGTAGATCTATTTTTTTAAGGTATCTTTCTATATCCTATCTCAGTTCTAGAAGTTTGGGAAAGAAGTCATCTTAAGCAGACCTTTTTAAAAATTTTTGTTTTGAATAATATTTGTTCACCCAGCTTTCCCTAATGTTACTATATTAGAAACTATTTAAAACTATCAAAAGGAGAAATTAACCTTGATGCAATCCTCTTAAGTAATCTATTGAGCTTATGTGAATATTGTTATTTTTACCACTATTGTGCTTTTTATGATTCAGAATCCAATCCTGGATTTCACATTCTGTTTAATTGTCGTGATCTCTTACTTTCCTTCATTCTAGAGAGTTCTTCATTTCCTCAGTCTTTTTTATTTTGTCTTTCATAGCCTTGCCTTGCCACTTTTGAAGAGTATACACCAATTATTTGTAGATTACCTCTCAGTTTGGGTGTGTGCAATTTTTGTCATGATTAGGCTGAGTTATATACTTTTTGGCAAGAATGCCACAGAAATGTTATACTCTTTTCAGTATATAATTTTCAGTTCAGTTCAGTCGTTCAGTCGTGTCTGACTCTTTGCAACCCCATGAACCACCGCACGCCAGGCCTCCCTGTCCATCACCAACTCCTGGAGTCCACCCAAACCCATGTCCATTGAGTTGGTGATGCCATCCAACCACTCATCCTCTGTCATCCCCTTCTCCTCCTGCCGTCAATCTTTCCCAGCATCAGGGTCTTTTCAAATGAGTCAGCTCTTCACATCAGGTGGCCAGAGTATTGGAGTTTCAGCTTCAGCCATCAGTCCTTCCAATGAACACCCAGGACTGATCTCCTTTAGGATGGACTGGCTGGATCTCCTTGCAGCCCAAGGGACTCTCAAGAGTCTTCTCCAACACCACAGTTCAAAAGCATCAATTCTTTGGCGCTCAGCCTTCTTCACAGTCCAACTCTCGCATCCATACATGACCACTGGAAAAACCATAGCCTTGACTAGATGGACCTTTGTTGGCAAAGTAATGTCTCTGCTTTTCAATATGCTATCCAGGTCGGTCATAACTTTTCTTCCAAGGAGTAAGCCTCTTTTAATTTCATGGCTGCAGTCACCATCTGCAGTGATTTTGGAGCCCTAAAAAATAAAGTCTGACCCTGTTTCCTCATCTATTAGCCATAAAATGATGGGACCAGATGCCATAATCTTAGTTTTCTGAATGCTGTGTTTTAACCTAGCTTTTTCACTCTCCTCTTTCACTGTCATCAAGAGGCTCTTTAGTTCTTCTTCACTTTTTATCATAAGGGTGGTGTCATCTGCATATCTGAGGTGATTGATATTTCTCCCAGCAATCTTGATTCCAGCTTGTGCTTCCTCCAGCCCAGCGTTTCTCATGATGTACTCTGCATATAAGTTAAATAAGCAGGGTGACAATATACAGCCTTGACGTACTCCTTTTCCTATTTGGAACCAGTCTGTTGTTCCATGTCCAGTTCTAACTGTTGCTTCCTGACCTGCATACAGGTTTCTCAAGAGGCAGGTCAGTGGTCTGGTATGTCCATCTCTTTCAGAATTTTCCACAGTTTATTGTGATCCACACAGTCAAAGGCTTTAGCATAGTCAATAAAGCAGAAATAGATGTTTTTCTGGAACTCTCTTGGTTTTTCGATGATCCAGCAGATGTTGGCAATTTGATCTCTGGTTCCTCTGCCTTTTCTAAAACCAGCTTGAACATCTGGAAGTTCATGGTTCATGTATTGCTGAAGCCTGGCTTGAAGAATTTTAAGCATTACTTTACTAGCATGTGAAATGAGTGCAATTGTGTGGTAGTTTGAGCATTTTTTGGCATTCTTTCTTTGGGATTGGCATAAAAACTGACCTTTTCCAGTCCTGTGGCCACTGCTGAGTTTTCCAAATTTGCTGGCATATTGAGTGCAATTCTTTCACAGCATCATCTTTCAGGATTTGAAATAGCTCAACTGGAATTCCATCACCTCCACTAGATAATTTTAGGAAGAGCACAAGGTAAATATTTCTTATTGCTGGTAGTCTTAACTTTGATCCCATGTTTAAGGTGGTATTAACCAGTTTTCTCCACTGCAAAGTTATGATTCTTGTTTTGTAATTAACAAGTCTCTCCTAAAGAGATACTTTAAGACTATATAAATGTCCTGTTTCTCATAATACTCCTATTCACTGATTTTAGCATCCATGGATAGTTCTTGGCTGCTACAAATATTATTGTGGTATTTTCTAATGGTCAATTTCTGTTTTGTTTATTTTCCTGCATTTGTTAATTGGAATTCCAGATAACCAAGAGACATTTTCCTCCTGCATTTATGTAGTGAGCTGTTTATTCATTCATTCATTTATAGTAATATGGATTACTGCACATTTATCTTGCTCTGTTTCTTGTAATCTAGTATTAGCAACATTTATTTTATTGCTAAATATGTGCTCGATTTAGCCATTGGCAGCTCCTTTGAGTTGGAGTCTGTTTGCTTTCAACTTGTGCCCCATTGTTTTCTGTGTATGTCCTTATTTATTGCCTACTCAAGATTTTCCAGGGTCATGTTGTGCATTTCTATGTCCCAGCTCTGACACCAGTCATTTTCCAGGGAGACTGAGTTCATTTTATTGGAGAATAGTATTGAGATGCCAAGTTCTGAGCTAAGTAGTCCTTTTAGAGATTTTATTTTTGAGATTTCAAGTTAGAAACATGTGGCCCTTGATGTGAATCATCTTAAGAGTAATACTTTCCAGAATTAAAATCTCAGAAATTTCATGGAAAACTAAATGAGTATGTGAATGCGACTCAGGGTGAGAAATTTGCAGCTGCAAACAAAACTCAAAAAAGTAGTAAAAATCCAATATGGGAACTGTTTAAATTCATTTGAAAAGGAAGAAAAATTCTCTGAACTTGTATCAGAGTATGGGAGATGGTAAGATCTAAAACAGATCACATTAGAATGTAATTATAGGTGGCTGTGTTAATGTAAGGGACTTTATTAGTTACTAAAAGCTTAGTGTTATCATCCTTTCAGTGAGAAAATAGAGAAAATGATATTATTGTGAATATGTAAGCACAAAAGTCTTTTAATATCTTACTTTCTAATGCTAAAATGCTATTTGAACTGTTTTACATAAATAGAAGAAAAAAAATATTCTTAGTGTCAACACTATAATCATGTATCTCTGAATCAATGACCTCATTATGACTAACAATAGGTATATTAGAAAACTGGGAAATAATGGATACTAGCGCTTCCCTCCGGAGAAGGCAATGGCACCCCACTCCAGTACTCTTGCCTGGAAAATCCCATGGACGGAGGAGCCTGGTAGGCTGCAATCCATGGGGTCGCTAAGAGTCTGATACGACTGAGCCACTTCACTTTCACTTTTCACTTTCATGCATTGGAGAAAGAAATGGCAACCCACTCCAGTGTTCTTGCCTGGAGAATCCCAGGGACGAGGCAGCCTGCTGGGCTGCCATCTATGGGGTCGCACAGAGTTGGACACGACTGAAGTGACTTAGCAGCAGCGCTTCCTTTGTGGCCCAACTGGTAAAGAATCTGTCCGCAATGCAGGAGACCTGGGTTTGATCCCTGGTTTGGGAAGATCCCCTGGAGAAGGGAAAGGCTACCCACTCCAGTATTCTGGCCTGGAGAATTGCATGAACTGTATAGTCCATGGGGTCGCAAAGAGTCATACACGACTGAGCAACTTTCATTATTCATTAGATATTAATTAGAAATTATGGTAAATCAAGGCAAGTGAAAATTTTTCATTATTATTATTATTTTTTGAGCTTTGCAAGTACTTTCCCTCTCTCTGGAAAAAAAATATATGTATATGAAACATATACACTTATATGAAACATATATATATACATATAAGCTTTAAAGAAAGTCAGATATTTTACTCATTTAAAATCTATATTTGAAACAGTACAGAGTACCTAAACTCAAAGAAAACAAAAATGGTTGTGGGGCTTAGAATTTCAGTGGAAATATTTCCTGAATTATTTCTACTTAAGTTCAAATTCTGCTAATGTTCTCCTATAGGACACAATTCTCAAGATAAGTTGAGGTAACTTATCTTTTCTAGGAGTACTTTTGTTTTCAGTATTGTTAGGAATATCATGACCTTATACTATCAAAAAGCCTACTGAAAACACTGCTAGCTTAGTGTACCAACTGAGAATGCTCCAGAATGACGTCATTGTGTCCACTAGCTAAGTGTTCTCTAATGGCATGTGACAGCTAAAATGCCAGGGCTTGGATTCGGCACAGTTCTCAACTTAATTGGCACCTTAGAGTCACCTGGATTCAACAAAATCACAGAGTTATGAAAAGATATTACACTTCACTGTTAATTACCACAAGATCTCTTAGGGAAATTTCGAAGCCTGAGCTAGGATACCTGTGCAGTTCTACCAAACTGACAATGAGACTTGTCAATCTCCAGCCATCAATCAAGATAATGTGTTTGCTTTATATTACTTTCCCATGACTAATATTAACATGTAAAATTCAAATAAAGATAGGAAAGGAAACTACACACAATATTAAAAATATGGAGTGGAAATGAATTATTTTGGAGCATATTCGACTTAAGAATAACGGCCAACACATGAATCATTTTTTTTAGAGAATTTCTTATCAAACTCACCAACTTCCTTCTACAAGTCTCTTCATATTGTTAAATCTGGTGAATTCTAACCTTAAGAATTTAATATGTAACTGTAGATATTATATAACTTGAATCATGTGATTTCCATTCCACATACCAGAATATAAGAATTGAAACTGGTATCAGAAAAAAAAAAAAAAGTTTCTAATTTCATGGTCTGCTTTAATCAACTTTGACCTTTGACAGATCAGAAAATGGGGTACAAGTACCAGAATTTATTAGTTCAGTGAGTCATTACATGTATTCCTCCTGTCCCTATCTGTCCCTGGAGAGTCGTTTTGTGGTCAGGTGCGGTGCAGAAAATTAGACCTCTTCTTCTGACTCAGGATTGAGTCAGAGTTCAGTTTTCAGTCGTGTCCGACTCTTTGTGACCCCATAGGCTGCAGCATGCCAGGCTTCCCTGTCCTTCACCAACTCCTGGAGCATGCTAAGACTCATGTCCATCAAGTCCATGATGTCATCTAACTGACTCATCCTCTGTCATCCTCTTCTCCTCCTGCCTGCAATCTTTCCCAGCATCAAGGTCTTTTCTAATGAGTCAGCTTTTTGTATAAGGTGACCAAAGTATTGGAGCTTCAGCTTCAGCATCAGTCCTTCCAATGAGTATTCAGGACTGATTTCCTTAAGGATTGACTGGTTGGATCTCCATGCAGTCCAAGGGAATCTCAAGAGCCTTTTCCAACACCACAGTTCAAAAGCATCAATTCTTCAGTGCTCAGCTTTCTTTAAAGTCCAACTCTCACATCTATATATGACTACTGGAAAAACCAAAGCTTTGGCTAGACAGACCTTTGTCAGCAAAGTAATGTCTTTGCTTTGTAATATGCTGTCTAGGCTGGTCATAGCTTTCCTTCCAAGGAGCAAGTGTCTTTTAATTTCAGGGCTGCAGTAACCATCTGCAGTGATTTTGGAGCCCAAAAAATAAAGTCTGTCACTGTTTCCATTGTTTCCCCATCTATTTGCCATGAAATGATGGACCACATGCCATGATCTTAGGTTTTTTAATGTTCAGTGAAAAATCCAGCTTTTTCACTCTCCTTTTTCACTTTCATCAAGAGGCTCTTTAGATCTTCATCGCTTTCTGCCATAAAGGTGGCATTATCAGCATATCTGAGGTTATTGATATTTCTCCCAGCAAACTTGATTCCAGATTGTGCTTCATCCAGCCCATCATTTCTCATGATGTACTCTGCATAGAAGTTAAATAAGCAGGGTGACAATATACAGCCTTGATGTATGTCTCTCCCAATTTTGAACTAGTCCATGTTCCATGTCCAGTTCTGACTGTTGCTTCTTGACCTGCATACAGATTTCTCAGGAGGCAGGTCAGGTGGTCTGGTATCCCCATCTCTTGAAGAATTTTCCACAGTTTGTTGTGATCCACACAGACAAAGACTTTTGCATAGTCAATAAAGCAGAAGTAGATTTTTTCTGGAACTCTTTTGCTTTTTCGATGATCCAACATATGTTGGCAATTTGATCTCTGGTTCCTCTGGCTTTTCTAAATCCAGCTTGACTATCTGGAAGTTCTCAGTTCATGTACTGTTGAAGCCTGGCTTGGAGAATTTTGAGCATGAATTTGCTAGCATGTGAGATGAGTGCAATTGTATAGTAGTTAGAAGAGTTTTTGGCATTGCCCTTTGGGGATTGGAATGAAAACTGACCTTTTCCAGTCCTGTGGTCACTGTTGAGTTTTCCAAATTTCCTGGCATATTGAGTGCAGCACTTTCACAGCATCATCTTTTAGGATTTGAAATAGCATTAGCTGGAATTCCATCACCTCCACTAGCTTTTTTCGTAGTGATGCTTCCTAAGGCCCATATGACTTCACATTCCAGGATGTCTGGCTCTAGGTGTGATCACCCCATCATGGTTATCTGGGTCATGAAGATCGTTTTTGTACATTTCTTCTGTGTATTCTTGCCACCTCTTCTTAATATCTTCTGCTTCTGTTAGGTCCATACAGTTTCTGTCCTTAAATGTGCCTATCTTTACATGAAATCTTCCCTTGTGAAAGTTACTCAGTTATGTCCAACTCGTTGTGATCCCATGGACTGTATAGTCCATGGGATTCTCTAGGCAAGTATACTGGAGTGGGTAGCCTTTCCTTCTCCAGGGGATTTCCCAACCCAGGAATCAAACCCAGGTCTCTGGGATTGCAGACAGATTCTTTACCAGCTGAGCCACAAGGGAAGCACAAGAATATTGGAGTGGGTAACCTATCCCTTCTCCAGCAGATCTTCCCAACTCAGGAGTAGAACTGGGGTCTCCTGAATTGCAGGTGGATTCTTTACCAACAGAGCTATCAGGGAAGCCCTGTATCTTTCTTGAAGAGATCTCTAGTATTTTCCATTCTATTGTTTTCCTCTATTTCTTTGCCTTGATCACTGAAGAAGGCTTTCTTATCTCTCCTTGCTATTCTTTGGAACTCAGCATTCAGATGGGTATATTTTTCATTTTGTCTTTTGCCTTTAGCTTCTCTTCTTTTCTCAGCTATTTGTAAGACCTCCTCAGACAACCATTTTAGCTTTTTTCATTTCCTTTTCTTGGAGATGGTCTTTATCATGCCTCCTGTATGATGTCATGAGCTTCTGTCCATAGTTCATCAGGCCCTCTGTCATCAGATCTTGAGTCCAAAAACAAGTATAAAATCTTAGAAATCATTTAGTCAAGTGTTGTAGTCTATGTGCCTGTGGAAGGAGTAAAGTCAACTTTTTGAAATGTGTCTCTTAATAAACAATCAAAATTATGCATTTTAATTACAGTCATAAAATATGCATGACAATTATAAATATGAGAAATTATAACAGTGTATGAGATAGCTGGTTGTTAATATTTTTCTTCTTTTGGTCAAAATTTAAATCTACTTAGAGATACCATTGGAAACTCTCTTTGTAATTATATGTGACTTTCATTAAAACAAAAATAAACTGGGAAATGACCACTTAATAGATTGAATTTTTTCATAAATAGCAATTTAAAACATCAATGTTTTGGGGAAATAATAATAATTTTAAAATGCCCTGAGGGTATTCACATATGCCCAAAAATAGACATTTTAAACCAACCACGATGTGATGGGAACCAAAAATTTACTACAAATACCAGCAAGTAAACCTAACTGCATCACAAGTGAATAACATATCCCACCCTGAAAAAAGTGGAGAAGTCAAGAACTAATATAAGAAACTGTAGGAAATACTGTAAGATAAAGACAAAATAGGGGCTTCCCTGGTGGCTCAGATGGTAAAGAATCTGCCTGCAATGCAGGAGACTGGGATTCGATTCCTGGGTAGGGAAAGTCCCCTGGAGAAGGGAATGGTTACCCAATGCAGTACTCTTGCCTGGAGAATCCCATGGACAGAGTAGCCTGGTCAGCTACAGTCCATGGGGTTGCAAAGATTTGGACACAACTGAACAACTGACACATACAAAGACAAAATAAACTCTGGTTAGGAAAATTGTTTTTTGTAGGGGTATGATTTAGCAATTCTGAAACTATTTTATGTGTATACTGAAACTGACAAATATGAAAAATAGTGTTGATAAAATGAGAGCCAGGTCTCACATTTCTTATTTTCAAAGAAAGAACTTACACATAAGGAAAGAAGGAAGGCTAGAATGAACTATGCAGTGTTGGATTTGGTTTGAGGTATCTGTATAAACTGGTTTTTGATAGATTAATAAATAGAACAATAGACATGGAGTGTGTTTGTTCACCCACGCAGGGGTTAGTACACAAACACATTTTCTTATTCTGTCTGTTAGTATGGCCTAGAAGCCATGATATTCTGATCACAATTAGGTCACCTAGGACCCAGAAGAATCTGAAATTCTTCTGGTTCCAGAAAGTAAAGAGTTTTGCAAAGAGAGAAAACAACAACAAAAACAACACAGAGCCACCGTAGGGAACCCTAGACAGAACTGGAATAACTTTTTCAAAAGAATAAAATAATAATAGTATTGGAATATAACTCCTGGGCTAAAATACATTTTCATGGATCCTTACTGACTTAAATAAATAATCAGATTAACTAATAAATGATGGAAACATGACAAGCCTTTCCTATAGTAGAATTCTAATGAAAACATAGAAGAAACAAGGGAAATAAAGAACTATTGTTAGGCACTACCTTCAGTCATAATTTGTTACAGACAAAAATCCATTGATGAATAGAGAAATTTGGGGAAAAGGTTTGAGGATAAAAAGATTTGCATAACCTCAAGTGTGTCTCCCAAGGTATTTATCAACTGCGAAGGGAAGAATGACAACTTTAGCAGACACCATCTTAACCAAGTGATCCAAGTAAACATCACTAGGAATAAGACATAGAGACATCACGAGTCCCTTGATGTGAAGTACCAAGAAGGGTACAACATTATGCATGTGTTATTTTTGACAATAATGTACAACTTCAGTCTAACCATGAGAAAGTATCAGATGATCCCCATATTAAGGGCATTTTATAACATTGTTGAATATTCTTCAAAAGTGTCATAAACATAAAAGATAAGAAAAGCTAAGGAACTGCCATAGATTGTATAACAAATATAAATAACAACTAAATATAATGTGAGATCTTGTACAGGATGCTACAAAAGAAAAATGACATTAATGGAAAGTTTGTGAAATTCAAATAAGCTCTGTAGTTTAGTTAATAATATTGCATCAACATTAATTTCTTATTCTTCATTATTTTACTATAGTTGTATAAAATAACATTAGAAGAAGTTGCATGAAAAATACAGGAAAACTCTTGTACTATTCCTGAAGTTATGTAAAGTTAGTTTTTAATGTATTCAAATAAAATTTTAAAAGGGGCTTTGTAGGGACCCATGTGTACAACCTCCTCATTTTACACATTAGAAGCTCCAAAATACTAAAGGATTTATCCACAATACAAAGTTTGAGGGAAAGTTAAGATGAGCTCTAAGGGTATTGTCAAATTTTCTGAGAACTTCTTTCCTCTGGTTCAATGTATGAAAATTGAATTTTAATTCTTAGCAATTGGTAACTGCTGGTCAGCTAGTCTAAATTACAGCTTCCCAGTTTCAGTTCTCTTGGTGTTTATGCAATATGAAGATGAATGCCAAAATTGTTTTCACTATCTCTTGTCATACTGACAACCTACCTACAGTACATTGAGTAAGTATACCAGTGACAAAAATGCTTTATCTCAAGTAGGCTTGTCTGTCTAGATTGAGGAATAAATAAAGCTACCAGATTTTATCAAGTTAAGAGAAAAACTCAGAATTTATAAATAAGGTATTTTTAGCAATAATTATCAACATTAAATGACTCTTCAACTTTTGAAAGGTGAATATCAAGCCACTTTAATTTAGAAATGTTAGATTCATAAAATAGTAACTTACACATGCTACGAATAGATCTCTTACAAAAAGAAATATGTTTATGTTTGCACTTTTCTTTGATTTCAAGACATCAGCTAAGCCTAATGCACTTTCATTTATCTTTAGAAAAGAGGCAGGAACTATTTATCTTATAAAGCTTTATTAATTCCATATTCATTAACTGTCCAGTTTAGCACTCACTCAATGAATCAGCATTATCTTTGGGCCTGATATTGGTTTTCTAAAATTTTTTATTGAAAAGTTTTATTCTTTATCAGTAAGTAAATATTACTCATTCAGTTGTGTCTTAACTCTTTGCGACTCCATGGGCTGTAAGCCGCTAGGCTCCTTTGTCCATAGTATTCTGTATGGAAGAATAGTGGAATGGGTGACCATTCCCTTCTCCAGGGGATTATATTTGCCTTCACAGTAGCAATTAACAACAACAACAAAAATACATCAAAAATGTTAAAGGTAGTAGCAATAAAAAGTGATCAGTGTCTTCCCTAGTGGCTCAGTGGTGAAAAATCCACCTGCATGGATGAGGGTTTAATCCCTGATCCAGGAAGATATCACATCCTGTGGAGCAATCAAGCACAGATGCCACAACTATTGAGCCTGTGCTCCAGAGCCTGGGAGCTGCAACTACTGAGCCCATGTGCTATAACTACAGAATCCTATACATCTAGATCCCTTGCTCTGCAACAAGAGAAGCCACAAGGAGAAACCTGCACACGGCAACTAGAGAAAAGCCCGCTCAGCAACACAGCCAAACATAATTAATTAATTAATTATTTGAAAAAAAGTTATCAGGTCCCACTTGGATATTTATTATTTATAGATACAAATTGCTGATGCATCTGTTGCCAGGCTGAAAATCTCACAAGATTGATTAGCACCAGAACTAGCCTTGAGAATTACATACATGATATGAATTGAGGTAGTCTGGTCAGAGTTATCTGTTCCCACATGGTTCCACTGCTGAGCTACCCACTAGCTGAGACTCCAGCATGAGAGCTTTAGAGATAATACATATAAATGTTAAGAAAAAGAAAAGCATGATCTGGCAGCCTCGGATTCTGGGTTGTAGAGTTTTCACCAATAATGATTTTTGTTACTTAAAGCAAATCTTTATTTTATATTGTAGTATTTAGTTGATTATTTTTTGTTACTTCGGACATGAAACTTTACATCTCGTATTCTCCATTTCCCTTCTGAAAAGGCTTCTTTGAGTTTTATCACTCTTCTCCTAGTACTCTAGATGATGATGCTAAAATTCACAGAGTCTTTGTTCCTGGAACTTGCATTATTCTGTGTGGGATTACCTTCCATCTTCCCTGCCATAGATAAAATTCATATGCCAAATTTGGAACTGATTTAAAATATTTGTGTAGCTTTTTAAATGCTGTGAACAAGGAATGAGATTTTGCCAAAACTCTCTTACCAGAAAACATACCTTTTTTTCAGAGATAATACATCCTTCACTTTATGTTCTTTACAGTTTATAAAACATTTAATACGTATCACTGAAGGTTCTTATAGCCCCAGTAGATATTAAGATGATTTTATGGGAGCTGAATTTGAAGACTAGTGAATGGATCCCTAAAATCGTCCATTAGTGAGAGGTGCAGCTCATCCAGCTACCGTGCTTCCCATTATACCACACCGTCTTAGGACACACCAGTTAGTGTTAGCTATTTCAAAAATAGCAACTTCTGAAATCACATATTAGCTCTTAGATTTTTTTTTTAAATATCTGTGTTTAATAGTAAGGGAAACGAATATGACTTGATATTTTATTTTGATTGAACATGAGCAAATGGTGCTTCCTTTGGGTATTTGTCTTATCTCCTCACTGAATTCATATGGAATTAGCAGTGGTAGTTTGGGAAATTCTTTTATAAAAATACCTTTCTTGACTTTGAGGTGTAGAAAGAGAATGGCTATGAATGAATATACTTGAAAGTGAGCAGTGCATTTTGTGAGACTTGAAATTCATCAAACTTAAGGTGCCTTACTTCTGAGCCTGTTCATGAAAGGACCTGAGAAGGCTGAAAGAGTTTTATATATGATCAAAATTGAATCTGAAGAAAAGCTGTCTAAAATTCTCATTGCCACATTTCTAAAGTTAGAAAAAAGTTTAAAATGTGATTGTATAGAGAGTCTCATCCTGAAATCCTAGAAAATGACAATTCTTAGGAGGTTTAGGGAGGATATGGGAGAAAAATGGGTGTAGGGAACAAAGAAAATCAAAGTAAAACTTCATAGAGATCAGAAAATATTATTTTAGGTAAGAGAATAAATAAATCTTTACTCTAGGACTCAGCTTAATAAAGCTGATTAGTTAAATTTAAAACCTTTGGTTTTGGAATCACAACCGCAAGGATATGGGATAAATCCTAGCTCACAGTTCTGAGCAGCTTCTTAATCATTTTCAGCATCAGTTTAATCTACACAGTGGGAATATGAGTTTATTAGAAATGATGTTTTGAAAATTAGGGGGAAAGTATGTAAAGGTACTAAAACATTGCTCTGGCAAATCTTTTATTTTTATGTGCAAGAAAAATGACCAGAGTTCTTACTAATAAAACTAGATTATCTATATTGAATATAGATTTTGGGGGTTGAAGAAAGGAGTAGGGGGATTTATTTTCACCATATATCATTTAGCTAAGTTTGAAATGTATACCATGAATATGTATTGCCTCATCAAAAGAGTGGTTTTTAAAATTATGCAAACATTATAGACTAAATCTCATGTTGAGATCTTTGGAATCTATAAAGTAATCAATGGAAATCAGTATTTCTATGATCCCCTTATAGAAGTACCGTAAAGGAATAAATGGCCTCCTAGCTATACCTTTAGTTTCTCTCTTACGTCCCAGCTGAAAGCCTCCCATCAATTTAGTACAAATATGTATCTGAAAGAATTTTGTAAAATTCTTATATTTTTATTTTAAATTATCCTTAATCATTTTGGAAGGCATATACTTTTGATATTCCATTTTATAGACAGATATACATGCTGAACTTCATAGATATTAATTCATTCAAAATCACATGTTAAGTAAAAAGGGTGGGATTCAAACTTAGAAAATTTTCAAAATTCTATTATGCTTTAAAAATAGAGCGTATTGTTTTAGAACAGAATGTATGGCAATATCCCATATTCCTTGTCCCCATGCATGCATAGCTTCCCCATTATCAACACCCCTCACCACCATGGTATATCTGTTATAACTGATGTACCCACAGTGATATATCATAATTACCTGAAGTTCCCAGGTGGCAGATTAAAAACTCACCTGCCAATGCAGGAAACATAAGAGACCAGGGTTCGATCCCAGGGTCAGGAAGATCCCCTGGAGGAAGGCATGGCAACTCACTCCAGTATTCTTGCCTGGAGAATCCTATGGACAGAGAAACCTGGTGGGCTACAGTCCGTAGGGTCCCAAAGAGTTGGACAGGACTGAAGTGACAGCATGCATGCATGTACCTGAAGTTTAAAGCTTACATTAAAATTCATTCTTGGTGTTGTCCATTCTATGAGTTTTGACAAATGTACCTAAATAATGAAATATATACATCATTATGGTATCATATAGGGCATCTGCACTGCACTAAAGCCCTGCTTTACCTACTCACATATCCATTCCCCTTAAGCCCTGGCAACCACTGAAAATATCTATAATTTTGTCTTTTTTCTGAATATCATCTAATTAGAATCATACAGTATGTAAAATTTTTGGATTAGCTTCTTTCACTTCAGTTCAGTCAGTTCAGTCGCTCAGTCATGTCCGATTTTTTGCGACCCCATGAATCGCAGCACGCCAGGCCTCCCTGTCCATCACCAACTCCCGGAGTTCACTCAGACTCATGCCCATCGAGTCGGTGATGCCATCCAGCCATCTCATCCTCTGTCGTCCCCTTCTCCTCCTGCCCCCATCCCTCCCACCATCAGAGTCTTTTGCAATGAGTCAACTCTTCGCATCAGGTGGCCAAAGTACTGGAGTTTCAGCTTTAGCATCATTCCTTCCAAAGAACACCCAGGGCTGATCTCCTTGAGAATGGACTGGTTGGATCTCCTTGCACTTAGTATTGTGCATTTAAGTTTCCTCCATATCTTTTAACTTGATAGCTATTTCTTTTTAGTGATAAATAATATTTCATTGTCTGGATGCATCACCGTTTATCTATTCTCCTACTGATGGGCATCATGGTCACTTCCAAATTTTGGCATTTGTGAATAAAGCTGCAGTAAATATCCATATGCAGATTTTTGTGTGGGTATACATTTTCAACTCTTTCAGGTAAATACCAAGGAGTGAATTTGCTGGATTCTATGGTAAGAGTATGTTTAGTTTTGTTAAATGCCACCAAACTGTCTTCCAAAATGCCTATCATTTTTCATTTCCACCGGAAATGATTGAGAACTCTTGATGCTCCATATTTCACCAGCATCTGGTGTTGTCAGTTTTGGATTTCACCAATTTTTCTAGGTGTGTAGTGGTATTTCATTGCTGTTTTCATTTGCATTTCTCTAACGATATATAATGTGAAACATCTTTTCATATGTTTGTTTGCTATTTGTAACTTTTAAAACTTTTTGACCACAAATCTGTGTATTAAAAACAAACAAAATAAGTGTGCCACCGGATGTGAGGAATTAGTTCCCAAAATTGGAAGTGAGGGTCCAGGGGGCTAAGAAGCTGTGTAGAGGGCAGGCTGAAAATGGATGCTGGAGAAAGTGGATCTCAGCCAATGGGCAGTTGTCCAATTACTGAACTTTCAGCAGGTGGACCTTTTGAAAGTCATGATATTCTTTGGAAATTTTTTTTAATGTGAAAAATTAACTTTTTCCCAGTCATCTTCTTGAATTATTAGGGACACCTAATCTTACATTTTAATCTTGCATCTTATATCTGCTCAGAAATGATAAGGGGAAGTAGGTAGGGTATATAACACAAGATGGACCAGGTGTTAATAACTGCCAATGATGGATAATGGTGAAGGATTTTATTATATTCTTCTATTTCTATATATGGTTAAAGTTTTCTACAATAAATAATTTAAAATAAATATGCAAAGCAACATGATATAAGATATATAAAGTTTTTGAGATAAGACACAGCTTGTTCCTTTAGGAGAAGGAAATGGCAACCCATTCCAGTATTCTTACCTGGAGAATCCCAGGGACAGAGGAGTCAGGTGGGCTGCCGTCTATGGGGTCGCACAGAGACGGATACTACTGAAATGACTTAGCAGCAGCAGCAGCAGCAGTGTTCCTTTAATTGTTGGGTCATTTGCTAATTGTTTTGAATCATTTAAAATCATACAAAAATGTAATATTTGAAGCTTCATGCTTTTAGTGTATATTATATTGACAGAGGTATTTTCTGATTCCCTGGTGGCTCAGTGGTAAAGAATCCCCCTGTACTCTGAATCCAACAGTATTCCCCAAATTCATATATTGAAGCTCTAATTCCCAGGATGACTATATTTGGAGATAGGGCCTTTAAGAAGGTCATTAAGATTAAATGTGGCCACAAATGCCCTAATCCAATGACTGATGTCATTACAACAGGAGGAAGAGACCCCAGGGATATACACAAAGGCCTTGTGGGGACACAAAGAGAAGGCCTGTATCTGTGAGCAAAGGACAGAGGCCCTAGGAGAAACTAACCATGCCAGCATCATGATTTCAGACTTCCAACCTTCAGAATGTGGGAAAATAAACGTCTATTATTTAGGTCATTCATTTGGTGGTTTTTTTTTTCTTTTTTAATGGCATCCCCAGCTGACTAGTATACCAGAATAAAATGTTCAATGGAAATAAAATGAATTTATCCACATTAAGAAACACTTAGGGTCTATTTGCTGTTCTAAAATTACAAATGAAGTTCAAGGCAATACAGCCTTGAACTTTCATTTTGTTCCAGCTTCAAATCTTTCACTGATTATGTTAAGGGGTAATGAAAAGGCTATTAAGGTATTTTTAATGATCCATCATAAAATGATGTAATGAAAGAACCCCTCTTGATGGTGGAATATAAATTTGGCCTACTATAATAAAGTTGTGTTATTAATTAAAGTAGAAGCACTGCATCAATAAGAATAAATAATATAGTTGCCTTTTTACTATAATTTAACCTATACAACATTAGAAGTACTGATACAAGAGAAATTCTACTCCTCTGAAAACACCTCTGGCAACAAAACATTCACTAAAGGCATAAAACCTCAAATATTACATTCTTGTCTGATTTTAAATGTTTCAAAACACTTAGCAAATGACCCAACACCCAACAATTAAAGGAACACAGTTGTATCTTCTTGTCTCAAAAACTTTACTTATATATTTTATATCATGTCACTTTGAACATTTATTTTAAATTATTTATTATAGAAACCTTTAACCATATATAGAAATAGGAGACTACAATAAAATCCTTTAGCATTATCTATCATCAACAGTTATCGACACCTGGCCCATCTCGTGTTCTGTACCCTACTTACTTCCCCTTATCATTCCTGCACAAGCGTAAAAGGTATTACTTCATCTGTACATATTTCAGTGTGTTTCTCTGAAAGTCAATAACTTTCTTTTTAAAGATACCCATGATGTCATTATTATTTGAAAAGCTTAATAAATCCTTAATACCAGAAAAGATCCATTGTTTAAATTTTTCCAACTTTCTCACAAATGTCACAATTATTTTTATATTTAAAAAATCAGGAACAAGGTCAGTTATAAACATTGCATTTAGTTAATATGTCTCTTTAAAAGATTTTGTAGCAGAACAAGTGGCTTTTTGCCCACTGCACAATGGAAAGACCAAATGCTGAGGCAATAGTCTCTTCCAGAATGTAAAGGCTTCATTGCAGTGTGGCCAAATAAAAAGACAGGAAGCAAAGTTAAGATGTGTTTCCTGGATAGGCAGTTGAGTGGGGTATTTTATCTGGGAAACAGGGAGCAAGAGGGGTAGGGGGCCCGGGAATGAATGGTGGAAAGCAAATTTTTAGTTTCAAGAGTTCACTATACAAATGTGACTGTTCTTCATACCTTGTCATGTGTTACATTTACAAAATGGGCAGGATTCATTATGAAGCTTGTGGTAGGTTTTCATCTTTGAGGTGTAAAGCTCGCTATGTCATTCTAGTCCCTCACTGTGCCTGCACCTGCATGATGCTTACTGAGGGGCTGTAAGTGAGTCATTTCTTTATCTGTGGTTTCTCTGGTACTCAGCAAAACAAGCTTGGTGTTCTCAACCTATCATTCTGTTTCTGCCTTAGTGCCTTATAACTTAGAGCTCAGTGTCTGTTTCTCTCCATCTTTCTCCTTTTTAAAAATCACTTGCAACATAGTTGTTGAATCAGAAATAAGGTTCTTTGTCCAGCAGTTCCCTGTAGTTCAGCTTTTGCTGATTGCTTCTCTCCTGTGTCTTTTAACATACTCTTTGCTCTTTGTTAAAGAAGTTATTGAGAGGTCATGACCAGCAATTGACCTGTGAACTGGGTCTGGGTAGTCAGAGGCTCCTCTCCCTCTTCTCTGTCCTTCGAATGAATATATGTTCCACCCACTGATACCACAGCCGGAACCGTTTTCAAGGATGCAAACTGGAGAGAGTAATTTACTTTTGAGACCATCTAGACGTATACATGACTGAACCCAGTTAAAGCCTCTATATAAACCCTTAAGATTCTGATGTTCAGGTGTGAAGATCTGCTTGTCTTGCAGCTGCCCAAGTCAAGCCTGGCAATTAAGTCCCCTTGCTTATTAAACCTGCCACCTACCAATCAGGAATGGTCAGCCTCTTTCTTGGATCTCTTCTTGCCCTCCATATATAGGGGGCAGATCTCACCCAGTAAATTCATAAGTTTGTAAACCAAAAGTCTTGTGTATTTTTCTATAGATTAGAAATGGAGGCTTGATGTGATTCAGATTTATTGATTTCTCTTTTTTGTAATACTGTTTCATAGATAGTATTGTGTTTATCTAAAATGAGGCACATAAAGTCTGTCTTTCTTGTTTCTGATGTTAAGAGCAACTGTTGATCAATATCTAGATTAATTAATTCATTAGAGTATATAAAATGATATAATTCTGTCATATTATTTTCTAATCTGAAATTCTCCCTTAAAAATAAACTTCTCATATATTGCTTCATTATCCAAAAAACACAGTGATGGTAGAAAACGGTAGGATACATATTCAAGTTTTTACATTTATTTCACAGCATAATGGGTCCATTTACCAGCATCTTCAAATGATGAGAAATGAGCATTTTTTTACCATCACGATGAACTGTTACATTTATTCCATTTTATGTATTTAAATTATCTTATTTTTGATGCTTGCATTTTTAAATCTTCAACCAGTATGAAACTCTTCAATAACTACAGAGTCCTTTGGCATGACCCTAGTAGAGGTCTTGAGATTTATTTATTTTTTGGTACCTAAGGTAAAATGTTTCCATGCAGACATTATATAATCCCTGCTGTTTTTGAGAAACTTTGGTTCATTTTATAGGAAAATGATATACTAAGACCAAAGTCTGGGCACTAGAAATATCCTTTGCTACCAGGTTGTCAGTAGGATCTTTCCAATGGACGTGGGTTGGAAAAATACTTAAAAAATTTATGTTTAGTGGTTTTGTTTCATTTTAACAGCATGTTATTATTAACAAAATAAGTAAGCTTCAGCAATATGTGAACCATGAACTACCAGATGTTCAAACTGGTTTTAGAAAAGGCAGAGGAAACAGAGATCAAATTGCCAATATCCGATGGATCATGTGAAAAAGCAAGAGAGTTCCAGAAAAACATCGATTTCTGCTTTATTGACTATGTCAAAGCCTTTGACTGTGTCGATCACAATAAACTGGAAAATTCTGAAAGAGATGGGAATACCAGACCACCTGACCTGCCTCTTGAGAAACCTGTATGCAGGTCAGGAAGCAACAGTTAGAACTGGACAAGGAACAACAGACTGGTTCCAAATAGGAAAAGGAGTTTGTCAAGACTGTATATCGTCACCCTGCTTATTTAACTTCTATGCAGACTACATCATGAGAAACGCTGGGCTGGAAGAAGCACAAGCTGGAATCAAGATTGTCAGGAGAAATATCAACAACCTCAGATATGCAGATGACACCACCTTTATGGCAGAAAGTGAAGAGGAACTCAAAAGCCTCTTGATGAAAGTGAAAGAGGAGAGTGAAAAAGTTGGCTTAAAGCTCAACATTCATAAAACTAAGATCATGGCATCCGGTCCCACCACTTCATGGGAAATAGTTGGGGAAACAGTGGAAAAAGTGTCAGACTTTATTTTTCTGGGCTCCAAAATCACTGCAGAATATGACTGCAGCCATGAAATTAAAAGACGCTTACTCCTTGGAAGGAAAGTTATGGCCAACCTAGATAGCATATTCAAAAGCAGAGACATTATTTTGCCAACTAAGGTTCGTCTAGTCAAGGCTATGGTTTTTCCTGTGGTCATGTATGGATGTGAGAGTTGGACTGTGAAGAAAGCTGAGTGCTGAAGAATTGATGCTTTTGAACTGTGGTGTTGGAGAAGGCTCTTGAGAGTCCCTTGGACTGCAAGGAGATCCAACCAACCATTCCTCTCTAAAGGAGATCAGTCCTGGGTGTTCTTTGGAAGGAATGATGCTAAAGCTGAAACTCCAGTACTTTGGAGTTTGCATGCACCTCATGCAAAGAGTTGACTCATTGGAAAAGACCCTGATGCTGAGAGTCTTTGGGGGCAGGAGGAGAAGGGGACGACAGAGGATGACATAGCTGGATGGCATCACTGACTCAATGGACGTGAGTTTGAGTGAACTCCGGTAGTTGGTGATGTACAGGTAGGCCTGGCGTGCTGTGATTCATGGGGTTGCAGTCAGACACGACTGAGCTACTGAACTGAACTGAACTGAGAGATATGTATGTATACATGTTTGTGCATATATATATATACACACACATATCTATTTATTTATCTGCTTCAGCCTAATTCCTGGATACCTTAGGTAAACAGTTAGAAATACTCTTTCCCTCTTTCTATTTTGTATTCTTTTTCTCCCTTTGTCTTCCCCTCTTCTCCTGTTTTCTCTTACAGATCAGGAAAGTTAGAAAACTTATTACACCAGTATAGTTGAGAAATAATGACCAAGGTTATAGCAGTTACATTTGGAATGTATCTGGAAGGTAGAGCCAGCAGCATTTGATGATGAATGGACTGTAAGTGTAGAATGAGGGAATGGGAGAAACAAAAATAACTGCAGTTTTTGACATAAACACATGGTGAATTGAGATGCCATTTACTGAAATAGGAAGGACTGGAGGAGAAATACATTTGAAGGGGGAGAGGGACTTAGAATTATTTGGACTTGCCAAGTTTGATATGTCCATTAGACCTCCAAGACTGAATATCAAATACAGTTGGATAAAGCCCCCAACTAGAAAATAAACTCTAAGAAGATAGCTATTTTTGTCTATTTTGTTCAGTACTATGGCTCAGACGGTAAAGAATCTGCCTGCAATGCGGGAGACCTAATCTTGATCCCTGTGTTGGGAAGATCCCCTGAAGAAGGGTATGGCTACCACTCCATTATCCTTGCCTGGAGAATTCCATGTACAGATGAGCCTGGTGGGTTTTAGTCCATGGGGTCGCAAAGAGTTGTACATGACTGAGCAACTTTCACTTTTTCACTGTATCTTCAAAGCTTGAAAGAGGCACATAATGGATGTCCAGTAGATATTCACTGAGTGAATAAGCAGACAAAAATAAATGTGAAAAATATATCTCAGAACTTAGAAAATATGTCTCTTCTTATTCCAAATGGACTCCTCTCCAATTCATGTAATTTTAATATTCTATTTAATCTTTATACAGCTTCAGTTAAGAACAATACTGATAGAATAGCCATTTAATTCCTAATGGAAGAGATAATAAGCAACAGGCAGATGGACCTTATGGGTCAAATCAACTATTTATATTTCAAGCCTTTATTATCTTTATACTTGGTAGTTTGTCACTTTATATATATATATATATATATATATATATATCACTTATATATATACATTGGCTTCCCAAAGTCAAATATGAAAGACAAAGGGAAACAAATGAAGGCTTTGTAAGGGGTTAATGGGTTCTCACTTTGATTTTGACGGTAGTTAATTATCAGCTCCTGGGTGTTTCGTAGTATGTGACTAGGACATAGTAGCAGAAAGTGGCTTTTTACCTACTCTGATTATTTTTGGCCTTGCTCTACTGGTATAAGATGGTTTTCTGTGTATTTTATCCTGTTTTAAGGATTTCATGAAACATACTTGATTTGCAAATAATTTCTGGCATGACAACAAAGATGATACATTTATTGTCCTTTTACTCTTGTTTTCTTTGGGAATTCCTTGGCGGTCTTCTGGTTGGGACACGGAACTATAACTGCAGAGTCCAGGTACTATCCCTGGTCGGAGAACTAAGATCCCTCAAGCTGCACTGCACAGCCAAATTAAAAACAAAACAAAACAAATAGACAAAAAAAAATCCTTTGGTTTTCTTTCTGGCCTCAGAATTTTAGAGAGAAGTGCCTTATTGTTTCTACAACTTGCCAAAGCAAATGTTGGAAAAAATTAGATTGGCATTTATTCTAGTACACTCATTGCATTATCATTTAAGGCTAGATTAGCCATTGCAGTCTTGGCAGTGAAAAACAAGCCATTAATTTTAAATTGTAACATGAGTGGTCAGTTACAATTAACTGCAGTCAAGAAGCAACAGTTAGAATTGGACATGGAACAACAGCCTGGTTCCAAATTGGGAAAGGAGTATGTCAAGGTTGTATATTGTCACCCTGCTTATTTAACTTCTATGCAGAGTACATCATGCTAAATGCTGGGCTGGATAAATCACAAGCTGGAATCAAGATTTCTGGGAGAAATATCAATGATCTCAGATTTGCAGATGACACCAACCTTATGGGAGAAAGCAAAGAAGAACTAAAAACTCTTGATGAAAGTGAAAGAGGAGAGTGAAAAAGTTGGCTTAAAACTCAACATTCAGAAAACCTAGATCATGGCATCTGGTCCCATCTCTTCATGGCAAATAGATGGGGAAACAATGGAAACAGTGATGGAGTTTGTTTTTTGGGGCTCCAAAGTCACTGCAGATGGTGACTGCAGCCATGAAATTAAAAGATGCTTACTCCTTGGAAGAAAAGTTATGACCAACCTAGACAGCATATTAAAAAGCAAAGACATTACTTTGCCAACAGAGGTCCGGCTAGTAAAAGCTATGGTTTTTCCAGTAGTCTTGTATGGATGTGAGAGTTGGACTATAAAGAAAGCTGAGCACCAGAGAACTGATGCTTTTGAACTGTGGTGTTGGAGAAGACTCTTGAAAGTTCCTTGGACTGCAAGGAGATCCAGCTAGTCTATCCTAAAGGAAATCAGTCCTGAATAATAATTGGAAGGACTGATGCTGAAGCTGAAATTCCCATCGTTTGGCCACCTGATGCGAAGAAGTGACTCATTGGAAAAGACCCCGAGGCTGGGAAAGATTGAAGGTCTGAGGCGTAGGGGACGAGAGAGGATGAGATGGTTGGATAGCATCACTGACTCAATGGACATGAGTTTGAGTAAGCTCCGGGAGTTATTGATGGACGGGGAGGCCTGGTGTGCTGCAGTCCATGGGGTTGCAAAGAGTTGGACATGACTGAGCGACTGAACTGAACTAATGAGTGGTCAGAGATGGTGACACTCAGGTATGTATGAACAAAAGTTCTCATTTAGGAAGAGAATGTGAATTATGTGCTTTTATTCAACACATGGTTTCCAGGTGGTTTATTATCCTATGAGTCTGAGATCCTAGATTTAATTTGATATTACCTTGAATTGTTATCCATAGGAGCTGCTGTGATATTGAATAATTTGTAACCAGATTTATCAAAATGTGTACAGAATTCTGCAGAATTTTGTTTAGGTACTTCTGAATGTAAACTACAGTCATGAATGAAATGTTAGGGTAATATTATGCCACTATGATTGTATTCATTATTTGTGAGTATGCTGTAATCAATATATCTTGAGTTGAATTCTGAGAAAAAATTTTATTTTTAAATTGCATATTTTATAAATTCTATTCTCAAATATGCAAGTTAATTTAGTAGCAATGAGCTTCTTATAAGGAAATTTATACAGCTGGTAATTCAGAATTTCAGGAATCTTCTCCATATTTATGCCACTATCCAACTGTACCAAGTGTTTCAAATTAATATTCAATTCACTTAGGTTTCTGATGCACTTTTCATCCCTGTAAAGGTCTTGGTATCATAACTTTTTTTATGTTTTCCTCATACATATTCTATAGAGGTATAACGTAAAATTATTTGTTAACTACAAATAGTCTATCCTTCTAGAGGTAATTTTTCAACCTTTTTGTAGATTTAAGGTCAAACAACTCTCAAAAGGCTTGAATCCCTAAGATCATTATACTGCATTTAAAAATTAGTTTAATGATATGCATATTAATTGCAGCCTTTATTTTAAACATTTTTTCATGTGAGCTCAGGCCCTCCTACAATGAAGAAAAGTACAATTTTTGGTAAATGAATTAACATATGATGAATATGCCCAGGGGTGGGAGGAAAAGAAACATGAATGTTAACACCTAAAGACATTTGTCAGATCAAGTGGGAGTTAGAAGAGGAATACTAAGAAAGAGGAAAAATCAAAAGGGGACACAAGAAGACAAGTCTGATTAGTATGATTTTTTTTTAAGATTTTTTTTAAAATGAGGACCATTTTTTAAGGTCTTCATTGAATTTATTACAATGTTGCTTCTGTTTTATGTTTTGTTTTTTTGGTCCCAAAGCATATGGGTTCTTAGCACACTGACCAGGGATGGAACCCTCTGCGTTGGAAGGCAAAGTCTTAACCACTGGACTACCAGAAAAGCCCCTGATTAAGTTGATCTTTGAAGATGAAGGCAAGAATCCTCTTTGTTGTAATTCTCAGCAGAACACGGATTCTAGTTTTTATAGTTCACAGAATTTTTTTTTTTCTACTAATGAACACCAGCCTATGTATATTAGTGGAGATTGGAATAAGGCAAATATGAATTTGCTGGTTCATTCTATCTTCTTCCCCATCTTCTTTCACTGTTACAGAAAACTAAATGGGATATGTATAACATCTCATTTTATTTATTTCATTTGCCCTCAGAGTAATTTCAAATGAAGTGTGAAATGACTAAAAATACCTAAGCTTTTTCTTGAATCATTTAGATAGAATTATAGGGAAATATTTGTATTTATAGTTTGCAAATATATATTATTTTCTAAATTGCCATGCCCTTGCAATGTTTTGTGTGTTTGTGTATATCTTTTATTTTTTTTAATTTTGGCATCTAAGCTAAAGAAACAAAAATAATATTATAGTGGTGGATGAAGTTATCACCCTGCTAATATCATATATTTGCTTGAGTGTAAAAAATCACCTGCAATGTGGGAGACCTGGGTTCAGTCCCTGTGTTGGGAAGACCCCCTGGAGAGGGCATGGAAACCCACTCCAGTATTCTTGCTTTGAGAACTCCATGGGCAGAATAACCTGGTGGGCTACAGTCTGTGGGGTCATAAAGAGGCGGACATGACTGAGTGACTAAGTACACAGCACGCAGTATCATACGGTTGATACAAAGAAGCATGCATTATTGTTTTTCAGATCTTTAGGTTAAGTTTATGAATTATGAAAAAGGAAATATTGCACCCATACACCAAAGTGGGGAATGTAGATAAACTTAGTTGATTCTTCAGTGAGAGTTAGCTTCATTGTTTGTTAAAGTTTAGGTTAAAAAATATGCAAATTTACACATAGCCATTTATGAGACACTTTTGATTACTCTCACCACTTATTTATAAAATAGAGTTGACAATTGAAACATGAAAGAGGTAAGAGTTAAGTAAATTAACTTTAAAATTATTTTGTATATGGTTACTGATTATTTCCTATCTTGAACAATGATTAAGTTGGAGATTAAAATATCAACTTTAAAATGATCTTATTGCCTTGATATGTTCTAGAAGTGAGTTGGATGATTAAAAATGGGTATTTCAACTGCAAGATTTTAGAATTATGTAATTATTTACAGAGACACTTAAGGTGACCTTTCACTATTAGGAGGAACTGCAGCCTGATATTAATAAGAATAAGTAATTTAACCTGCCAGAGAAACTTGATGAAAGAATTTCAGAATCTATGGCTTTCAAATCCTTCAAGGTTTATTAGTCTCTGTACCCTGACACAGAAACAAGCTGATAACTATAATGCATTACTTTTCAGTGAAGAAGGTATTTAAAAGCTGAATAGCCACAAAAAGAGCTTACACTATTTGAGGAGAATGATAATTTTTATAGTATCATACAAACATGTAATCCAAATGTTCCTCATTAGTTCTAATCCTTTTAGCTAGCATTGTAGTATTATAAGCTATTTTGCAGCTATTCAGCTTTTAAATACCCTCTTCACTGGAAAGTAAAGCCTTATAGTTATCAGCTTATTGCTGTGTCAGGGTACAGAGACTAATAAACCTTGAAGAATTTAGAAAGCCATAGATTCTGAAATTCTTTCATCTACTGTGGGCAAGAATCCCTTAGAAGAAATGGAGTAGCCATCATAGTCAATAAAACAGTCTGAACTTCAGTACTTGGATGCAATCTCAAAAATGACAGAATGATCTCTGTTTGTTTCCAAGGCAAACCTTTCAATATCACAGTAATGCACACCTATGCCCTGACCAGTAATGCTGAAGAAGTTGAAGTTGAACAGTTCTATGAAGACCTACAAGACCTTCTAGAACTAACACCCAAAAAAGATGTCATTCATCAAAGGGGACTTAAATGCAAAAGAGGTATGTCCAGAGATACCTGGAGTAACAGGCAAATTTGGCCTTGGAGTACAGAATGAAGCAGGGCAAAAGCTAATAGGGTTTTGCCAAGAGAATGCATTGGTCAGAGCAAACACCCTCTTTCAACAACACAAGAGAAGACTCTACAAATGGACATCACCAGATGGTCAATACTGAAATCAGATTGATTATATTCTTTGAGAATAAAGATGGTGAAGCTCTATACAGTCAGCAAAAACAAGACCGGGAGCTGACTGTGGCTCATATCATTCCTTATGGCCGAATTCAGACTTAAATTGAATAAAGTAGGGAAAATGACTAGACAATTCAGGTATGACCTAAATCAAATCCCTTATGAATATACAGTGGAAGTGCAAATAGATTCAAGGGATTAGATTTGATAGAGTGCCTGAAGGACTATGGACAGAGGTTCATGATATTGTACAGGAGGCAGTGATCAAGACCATCCCCGAGAAAAAGAAATGCAAAAATGAAAAATGATTGTCTGAGGAGGCCTTACAAATAGCTGTGAAAGACGAGAAGTGAAAGGCAAAGGAGAAAAGGAAAGATAAACCCATTTGAATGCAGAGTTCCAAAGAATAGCAAGGAGAGATAAGAAAACCTTTCTCCATGATCAGTGCCAAGAAATAGAGGAAAACAACAGAATGGGAAAGACTATAGATCTCTTCAAGAAAATTAGAGATACAAAGGAAACATTTCATGCAAAGATGAACATAAAAAAGGACAGAAATGGTATGGACCTAACAGAAGCAGAAGATATTAAGAGGTGGCAAGAATACACAGAACTATACAAAAAAGATCTTAATGACCCAGATAATCACGATGGTGTGATCTCTCACCCAGAGCCAAACATTATGGAATGTGAAGTCAAGTGGGCCTTAGGAAGTATCACTGTACACAAAGCTAGTGGAGGTGATGGAATTCCACTTGACCTATTTCAAATCCTAAAAGATGATGCTGTGAAAGTGTTGCACTCAATATGTCAGCAAATTTGGAAAATTCAGCAGTGGCCACAGCACTGGAAAAGGTCGGTTTTCATTCCAATCCCAAAGAAAGGCAATGCTAAAAACTCTTCAAACTACTGCACAGTTGCACTCATCTCACACACTAGTAAGATCAGATCAGATCAGTCGCTCAGTCGTGTCTGACTCTTTGCGACCCCATGAATCGCAGCACGCCAGGCCTCCCTGTCCATCACCAACTCCTGGAGTTCACTCAGACTCACTTCCATTGAGTCAGTGATGCCATCCAGCCATCTCATTCTCTGTCGTCCCCTTCTCCTCTTGCCCCCAATCCTTCCCAGCATCAGAGTCTTTTCCAATGAGTCAACACTTCGCATGAGATGGCCAAAGTACTGGAGTTTCAGCTTCAGCATCATTCCTTCCAAAGAACACCCAGGACTGATCTCCTTCAGAATGGACTGGTTGGATCTCCTTGCAGTCCAAGGGACTCTCAAGAGTCTTCTCCAACACCACAGTTCAAAAGCATCAATTCTTCAGTGCTCACCCTTCCTCACAGTCCAATTCTCACATCCATACATGACCACAGGAAAAACCATAGCCTTGACTAGACGAACCTTTGTTGGCAAAGTAATGTCTCTGCTTTTCAACATGCTATCTAGGTTGGCCATAACTTTCTTTCCTAGGAGTAAGCGTCTTTTAATTTCATGGTTGCAGTCACCATCTGTAGTGATTTTGGAGCCCAGAAAAATAAAGTCTGACACTGTTTCCACTGTTTCCCCATCTATTTGCCATGAAGTGATGGGACCGGATGCCATGATCTTCTTTTTCGGAATGTTGAGCTTTAAGCCAACTTTTTCACTTTCCACTTTCATCAAGAGGCTTTTGAGTTCCTCTTCACTTTCTGCCATAAGGGTGTTGTCATCTGCATATCTGAGGTTATTGATTTTTCTCCTGGCAATCTTGATTCCAGCTTGTGATTCTTCCAGTCCAGCATTTCTCATGATGTACTCTACATAGAAGTTAAATAAACAGGGTGATAATATACAGCCTTGAAGTAAAATAATGCTTAAAATTCTCCAAGCCAGGCTTCAACAGTACATGACCTGAGAACTTCCAGATGTTCAAGATGGATTTAGTAAAGGCAGAGGAACCAGAGATCAAATTGCCAACATCTGTTGGATCATTGAGAAAGCAAGAGAATTCCAGAAAAAAAAAACCTCTACTTCTGCTTTATTGACTATGCCAAAGCCTTTGACTGTGTGGATCACAACAAACTGTGGAAAATTACCTTCAAGAGATGGGATTACCAGACCACCTGACCTGCCTTCTGAGAAATCTATATGCAGGTCAAGGAGCAACAGTTAGAACTGGACATGGAACAATAGAATGGTTCCAAATTGTGTAAGGAGTATATCAAGGCTGTATATTGTCATCCTGCTTAGTTAACTTATATGCCTTGTACATCATGAGAAATGCTGGAGTGTATAAAGCAGAAGCTGCAATCAAGACTGCTGGGAGAAATATCAATAACCTCAGATATGCAGATGACATCACCCTTATGGCAGAAAGCAAAGAAGAACTAAAGATCCTCTTGATGAAAGTAAAAGAGGAAAGTGAAAAAGTTGGCTCAAGACATAACATTCAGAAAACTAAGATCATGGCATCTGATCCCATCACTTTATGGCAAATAGATGGGGAAACAGTGGAAACAGTGACAGACTTTATTTTTTGGGCTCCAAAATCACTGTAGATGGTGGCTGCAGCCATGAATTTAAAAGACGCTTGCTCCTTGGAATAAAAGCTATGATCAACCTAGACAGCATATTAAAAAACAAAGACATTTTGATATTTGGCAAAACTAATACAGTTATGTAAAGTTTAAAAATAAAATAAAATTAAAAAAAAAAAAAACAAAGACATTACTTTACCAGCAAAGGTACATCTAGTCAAAGCTATGGTTTTTCCAGTAGTCATGTATGGATGTGAGAGTTGGACTATAAAGAAAGCTGAGCAGTGAAGAATTGATGCTTTTGAACTGTGGTGTTGGAGAGGACTCTTGAGAGTTCCTTGGACTGCAAGGAGATCCAACCAATCAATCCCAAAGGAAATCAGTCCTGAATATTCATTGGAAGGACTGATGCTGAAGCTGAAACTTCAATAGTTTGCCCACCTGATACGAAGAACTGACTCATTGGAAAAGGCCCTGATGCTGGGAAAGATTGAGGATGGGAGGAAAAAGGGATGATGTAGAATGAGATGGTTGGATAGCATCACCAATTCAGTGGACATGCTGCTGCTGCTAAGTCGCCTCAGTCGTGTCCAACTCTGTGCGACCCCATAGACGGCAGCCCACCAGGCCTCCCCGTCCCTGGGATTCTCCAGGCAAGAACATGGAGTGGGTTGCCATTTTCTTCTCCAATGCATGAAAGTGAAAAGTGAAAGTGAAGTACTCAGTCGTGTCCGACTCCTAGCGACCCCATGGGCTGCAGCCTACCAGGCTCCTCTGCCCATGGGACTTTCCAGGCAAGAGTAATAGAGTGGGCTGCCATCTCTGGGAGTTGCTGATGGACAGGGAAGCCTGGTGTGCTACAGTCTATGGGGTCACAAAGAGCCTGACACAACTGTGCGACTGAACTGAACTGAACTTTTAAACTAAAATTGAAACTGAATAAGCTAGATTCAGTTCCAGTTTTTTATTGCTTCCCATAAAATCAATGCTGATTTAAATAGCATGCTAGACAAAAGAACATTTAATTTGGGGAAATTAATTATATTTATCCTCTTCAAGTGCCAGTGTGAAGGAAGAATAGAGGTGGGGGGCAAAGAATAGAATATTATATTTGCAATGTTTTGCTGATTTAAAATCTAGTCATTTCATTAGATATCTATAAATCAAGACAATCTTTCAATAGAAATGTGAGTCACTCTTCAGCTGAGTGAAGGACCTAATTGCAAGCCCAGTAGTAGGGATATGAACCTCCTAGAGTTCCTAGAGGGTCTCTGTGCTTCAAATGGTGTCAGAGTTATCCCAGTGAGTTAGCCCTCAGAGCAGTTTGTACCATGCTCCAATTTATAGTATAGTTCTGTAGAAGAAAAACATCTTGAGGAGAGAGGTAGAATGTAGTGGGTATTCATTTGGCAGAGGATTAACCTCTTTATTAAAGGTATAAGAGTGCTAAGGGACTGAAATGTATGACTTGCATATGAGCCCCCACCTCTTCTGACAACCTTCCCCAAACAGCACACATTGAGATTTTCAAAAAATTTTCAGACCCATTTTTCATAGCATAAACAATTAACTTGTTTACTGTAAACTCAGAGGAAAGAGTGTGGTCAGAATAGTCCAAGATCTGCTGTTCAATTTTCCCAGAAAATGGTAAATAAATTATGGCAATAGTAATGAAAAGTATAACATTCTTAGCACTTTGCATATGCTAACTTATTCAATCCTCTCAGTAACTTTCAATTGAAGAGGAAACTGAAGCATAATGTAATTAATAATATGCCATTACCTACTCCAATATTCTTTCCTGGAGAATTCCATGGACAGAGGAGCCTAGTGGGCTACAGTCCACGGGGTCATAGAGAGTTGGACATGACTGAGAGATTAACACTTTCACTTTTAAAGCCACAAAGCAGTAAATCCAGCAATTCAAATCTAACAGACTGGTACCACGTCCTCAGCCTTTAATCACTGTTCTATTCTGTCGTGTAAGACCCTTCCTTCTTTCACCTTATCCTAGTTCCAGAATTCTAAAGTTAACTCATTGGCCCTTTTCAGACTCTGCACTCTGTAATATCTTCATTGCAATGGAATATAGAAATGCACTTAAAGCCTTAAGATGGCTTCCAATGAAGATCTAACAACTCAATTATGTTTCTTTGAACACTACTCCCATGAACTGAATTGTGAAAATATTTAGAAACATTTTCAGGTCATATCTTCCTATATAATTAAAGCTCATGGAAATATTATAAGAAAGGAATGTTTACAATTTTGTGTAACCCAGTTGTTCACATTTCATTCAAAAAGACACTACACTCTGCTTTGGTTGTAGAACACTTCATAAGCTCTGGAGAAACTGATTTTCTCAAAAACAACAGTTGAGAAACAAATACTGGTTATTGTTATTGTTGTTCAGTTGCTAAGTCGTGTCCGACTGTGACCCCATGGACTGAAGCAATCCAGGCTTCCCTGTCCTTCCTTATCTCCCAGAATTTGCTCAGATTTATGTCCATTGGGTCGGCAATACTATCTAACCATCTCATCTTCTGCCCCCCTTTTCTTTTGTCTTCAGTCTTTCCCAGCATCAGGGTATTTTCGAATGAGTCAGCTCTTCGCATCAGGTGGCCAGAATATTAGAGTCTGGTGGACTCTGGAAATAGATTAACGCAGAGACACCTAAGGTATCATATGCTGAAGTCAAAGTACTTGCAAGTGATTGATATAGAATCTCTCCTTCTTTGTCTGAGTCATACCTCATGCATTGATACTATTTTAAACATTTCCCTTGAACGATTTTATTTGCCCAGACCCCTTGCTTTGATTGGAAATATTTAGGTGCTTACTTTTAGTCCCTGCTGTGTTTCATTCCATTTGCAAAGGGAAAGCCATTAAGAGCCAGAAAGCACTTTGCTTTAACACCATCTGCAGCTTACATCTGAGCGCTGCTGGTTGTTTTTATCTGTAACAATACCAGCTGTAGAAGGGAACCAAGGAATACAACATAAAAGGTCATTTGGCCTTGGATCCTTTCTTCCAACTATAAATGCAGAGCACAAGTGAACTTAGGAGTTAGAACAACAATTTGCAGTTTTTATTTTACTATAGTTTATCACTCCAAATTATCTAAAGTGGGGAGCTCCTGTGAATGTTTTTTTTTTGTTTTTATCTTGGCCTGGAAAAGTTTATCTTCCAAAAGCAAGTTTTAAGAATACTAGCAATTTGTTGTTGCATTGGAAGTCTAAATGTTACTGTACAGTGACTGAAATTATAGCATTTGGTATGTGGAAATAAACAAAGCTCACCCAAATGAGGACAAACGAAGGGTATTTATTCAGAGCTTGCTATGGCAAAGGATTCAGTTACCATTAATTGTTTCAGCAAGCACTCAAAGTTAGGAAGAGTAGAAAAGTTTTATAGTAAAAAAAGAGACTTCAGGTAGGCTCTGATTAGAGGTTGTTGGCATGGCAAAGGAGAGGTGAGCTAACTAGAAGTGGGATATGCTATGTAATTGGGTTGGAGACCACATTTTACTTTCTCTGGTTGATCCTAAGTTGGACAAAGGTGGAAGTGGGAAAAATAGGAAAGCTAGAAGTCAGTGACCTAGCCCTGATCATTCTGAGATGATTGCTACAGAGGTTGTAGGACCAAGTTCTATTAGCATAAGTTTATGGTCTAGCCATTTTCCATTGTGTTCAGTATCTCAATCACAAAAACCTTGATTAGCATATTGATTCTGTTTCTTGTAAACTGTATTATCTTGGGCAAGATATTGCTCTCCAAACTTTAGTTTCATCCACATTTGAAATTAAAAAGGTATTACTTACTTTATAGGGTAATTATGAGGGAAAAAGGAAATTTAAAAAAATCACTATATGCTTCGAGCAGTAATCATTTAGCACATAAAAGATCTCATTGCTGGTACCATACTTAAGTGTCCTTTTAAAAGTTCATTTTAAGTAATGTCAGTAAGACAATTTTCCTTTTCAAGTTATTGCACTTGAAAGGAGGAGGTGGTTTTCTCTAAAGTATTAACAGAATTGTGGATATTGATAATGTAGCCTTGAGCATCCTTTCTTTCCCAACCTTTTCATATCTCTTCTCTGAACCTCTCAGAAATGAAACCACCTCTCCTTTCTTTGAGGAATTTCAGTGAAACCCCTACATCTTCCTAATACAATTCAATTTTAGTTGTTTGGCTTACATTCAACTCATTAAGGTTTTCACAGAAAACCTCATAATGTAAATAACTCTGTTTTATTAATGTATTATGTATATTAATTAAATAATTATTATTTATTAATAAACTATAGTTTATTCTTCTGTGACTTTACTAATGCCTGATTATTAAAGTTATAAAATAAATAATGTTAAGTTATACTGATATTGTACTATAAATAGTTTTCCTTGCCATGGAAACCACGTGCCCATGTGCTATGATCATATTGATTTATTTATGGTTCAATACTCTTACTCAATGTATAATGAATCAAGTGTCAAATTAAATTAATTTTTCTTTTTACATTCCCCTAATATTAATAGATTTTACCATATTCTCATTTTTTTTTCCCCAAACTCTCAACTGTACTGATTTTTCTACAGAGTATTATTTTCCCATTCAAATCTTATCATCTGAATCCTCTATCCTGTGCCAATTCTGGGCTTGGAAGTGTAAGATTAGTTGTCACTTTTGGATAACTCTCTTCTCACTGTTCTCCTTTGAGAACAGTTTTTTTGCTGCTTTTCTGTTATACCTTCTTCCTTGGCTTGTATCCAAGAATATAAGAAAAGTTTTACAGGAACAGCTTTCAGTTTTTAACCAGTGAGTATGACGTTTGCTCTGGATTTGCCATCAGTTCAGTTCAGCCGCTCAGTTGTGTCCGACTCTTTGCGACCCCATGATTCGCAGCACGCCAGGCCTCCCTGTCCATCACCAACTCCCGGAGTTCACTTAAACTCACGTCCATCGAGTCGGTGATGCCATCCAGCCATCTCATCCTCTGTCGTCCCCTTCTCCTCCTGCCACCAATCCCTCCCAGCATCAGAGTCTTTTCCAATGAGAGAACACTTTGCACGAGGTAGCCAAAGTCCTGGAGTTTCAGCTTCAGCATCATTCCTTCCAAAGAACACCCAGGGCTGATCTCCTCTAGAATGGACTGGTTGGATCTCCTTGCAGTCCAAGGGACTTTCAAGAGTCTTCTCCAACACCACAGTTCAAAAGCATCAATTCTTCAGTGCTCAGCCTTCCTCACAGTCCAACTCTCACATCCATACGTGACTACTGGAAAAACCATAGCCTTGACTAGATGGACCTTTGTGGGCAAAGTAATGTCTCTGCTTTTGAACATGCTGTCTAGGTTGGTCATAACTTTCCTTCCAAGGAGTAAGCGTCTTTTAATTTCATGGCTGCAGTCACCATCTGCAGTGATTTTGGAGCCCCCAAAAATAAAGTCTGACACTGTTTCCACTGTTTCCCCATCTATTTCCCATGAAGTGATGGAACCGGATGCCATGATCTTCGTTTTCTGAATGTTGAGTTTTAAGCCAACTTTTTCACTCTCCTCTTTCACTTTCGTCAAGAGGCTTTTTAGTTCCTCTTCACTTTCTGCCATAAGGGTGGTGTCATTTGCATATCTGAGATTATTGATATTTCTCCTGGCAATCTTGATTCCAGCTTGTGCTTCTTCCAGCCCAGCATTTCTTATGATATATATATATATATATACTCTGCATATAAGTTAAATAAGCAGGGTGACAATATACAGCCTTGACGTACTCCTTTTCCTATTTGGAACCAGTCTGTTGATCCATGTCCAGTTGTAACTGTTGCTTCCTGACCTGCATATAGGTTTCTCAAAGGGCAGGTCAGGGGGTCTGGTATTACCATCTCTTTTGGAATTTTCCACAGTTTATTGTGATCCACATAGTCAAAGGCTTTAACATAGTCAACAAAGCAGAAATAGATGTTTTTCTGGAACTCTCTTGCTTTTTCCATGATCCAGCAGATGTTGGCAATTTGATCTCTGGTTCCTCTGCCTTTTCTAAAACCAGCTTGAACATCAGGAAATTCACGGTTCATGTATTGCTGAAGCCTGGCTTGGAGAATTTTGAGCATTACTTTACTAGCCTGTGAGATGAGTGCAATTGTGTGGTAGTTTGAGCATTCTTTGGCATGGCCTTTCTTTGGGATTGGAATGAAAACTGACCTTTTCCAGTCCTGTGACCACTGCTGAGTTTTCCAAATTTGCTGGCATATTGAGTGCAGCACTTTCACAGCATCATCTTTCAGGATTTGGAATAGCTCCACTGGAATTCCATCACCTCCACTAGCTTTGTTCGTAGTGATGCTTTCTAAGGCCCACTTGACTTCACATTCCAGGATGTCTGGTCTAGATGAGTGATCACACTATTGTGATTATCTGGGTCATGAAGATCTTTTTTGTACAGTTCTTCTGTGTGTTCTTGCCACCTCTTCTTAATCTCTTCTGCTTCTGTTAGGTCCATACCATTTTTGTCCTTTACTGAGCCCATCTTTGCATGAAATGTCCCCTTGGTATCTCTAAATTTTCTTGAAGAGATCTCTAGTCTTTCCCATTTCCTCTATTTCTTTGAATTGATCACTGAGGAAGGCTTTCTTATCTTTTATTGCTATTCTTTGGAACTCTGCATTTAGATGTTTATATCTTTCCTTTAATCCTTTGCTTTTTGCTTCTCTTCTTTTCACAGCTATTTGTAAGGCCTCCCCAGACAGCCTTTTTCTTTTTTGCCATATATGGCCTTTATTATGTTGAGGTATATTCCTTCTGTACCAATTTTATTGAGAGGTATTTTTTGTTGTTGTTGTTGTTTTGTTTTCCTCATAAACAGCTGTTGAATCTTGTAAAATGCTTTTTGTGCATCAGTCACAAATGCTTTTATCTTTTATTGTGATAATGTACTGTATTCATGGTTTGTGAATATTAAACTGTCCTTGCATCTCTAGAATAAATCCCACTTGATCACAGTGTGTGATCACTTCAAGGTACTGTTGTATTTGGCTTCCTAACATTTTGTTGAGTATATTTGCATATGTGTTCATCAGAGGGACTGAGCTATGATTTTCTTTCTGGGTAATGTCCTTATCTGGTTTTGGTATCAGAGTAATACTGGCCTCATAAAATGAATTTGGAGGAGTTCTTTGCTATTTTATCCTTTTGTGTGTGTGTGTGTGTGTCAATGGCTTTTTTTTTTTTTTTAACTTTACAATATTGTATTGGTTTTGCCATATATCAAAATGAATCTGCCACAGGTATACATGTGTTCCCCATCCTGAACCCTCCTCCCTCCTCCCTCCCCATACCATCCCTCTGGGTCGTCCCAGTACAACAGCCCCAAGCATCCAGTATCGTGCATTGAACCTGGACTGGTGACTCGTTTCATATATGATATTATATATATTTCAATGCCATTCTCCCAAATCATCCCACCCTCTCCCTCTCCCACAGAGTCCAAAATGCTGTCTCGTATACAGGGTTATTGTTACCATCTTTCTAAATTCCATATATATGCTTTAGTATACTGTATTGGTGTTTTTCTTTCTGGCTTACTTCACTCTGGATAATAGGCTCCAGTTTCATCCACCTCATTAGAACTGATTCAAATGTATTCTTTTTAATGGCTGAGTAATACTCCATTGTGTATATGTACCACCGCTTTCTTATCCATTCATCTGCTGATGGACATCTAGGTTGCTTCCATGTCCTGACTATTATAAACAGTGCTGCGATGAACATTGGGGTACATGTGTCTCTTTCAATTCTGGTTTCCTCAGTGTGTATGCCCAGCAGTGGGATTGCTGGGTCATAAGGCAGTTCTATTTCCAGTTTTTTAAGGAATCTCCACACTGTTCTCCATAGTGGCTGTACTAGTTTGCATTCCCACCAACAGTGCAAGAGGGTTCCCTTCTCTCCACACCCTCTCCAGCATTTATTGCTTGTAGACTTTTGGATCGCAGCCATTCTGACTAGCGTGAAATGGTACCTCATTGTGGCTTTGATTTGCATTTCTCTGATAATGAGTGATGTGGAGCATCTTTTCATGTGTTTGTTAGCCATCTGTATGTCTTCTTTGGAGAAATGTCTATTTAGTTCTTTGGCCTATTTTTTGATTGGGTCATTTATTTTTCTGGAATTGAGCTGTAGGAGTTGCTTGTATATTTTTGAGATTAGTTGTTTGTCAGTTGCTTCATTTGCTATTATTTTCTCCCATTCTGAAGGCTGTCTTTTCACCTTGCTTATAGTTTCCTTTGTTGTGCAGAAGCTTTTAAGTTTAATTAGGTCCCATTTGTTTATTTTTGCTTTTATTTCCAATATTCTGGGAGGTGGGTCATAGAGGATCCTGCTGTGATGTGTGTCAGAGAGTGTTTTGCCTATGTTCTCCTCTAGGAGTTTTATAGTTTCTGGTCTTACGTTTAGATCTTTAATCCATTTTGAGTTGATTTTTGTGTATGGTGTTAGAATGTGCTCTAGTTTCATTCTTTTACAAGTGGTTGACCAGTTTTCCCAGCACCACTTGATAAAGAGATTTTCTTTAATCCATGGTATATTCTTGCCTCCTTTGTCAAAGATAAGGTGTCCATAGGTGCGTGGATTTATCTCTGGGCTTTCTATTTTGTTCCATTGATCTATATTTCTATCTTTGTGCCAGTACCATACTGTCTTGATAACTGTGGCTTTGTAGTAGAGCGTGAAGTCAGGCAGGTTGATTCCTCCAGTTCCATTCTTCTTTCTCAAGATAGCTTTGGCTATTCGAGGTTTTTTGTATTTCCATACAAATTGTGAAATTATTTGTTCTAGCTCTGTGAAGAATACCGTTGGTAGCTTGATAGGGATTGCATTGAATCTATAAATTGCTTTGGGTAGTATACTCATTTTCACTATATTGATTCTTCCAATCCATGAACATGGTATATTTCTCCATCTATTAGTGTCCTCTTTGACTTCTTTCGCCAGTGTTTTATAGTTTTCTATATATAGGTCTTTAGTTTCTTTAGGTAGATATATTCCTAAGTATTTTATTCTTTCCGTTGCAATGGTGAATGGAATTGTTTCCTTAATTTCTCTTTCTATTTTCTCATTATTAGTGTGTAGGAATGCAAGGGATTTCTGTGTGTTGATTTTATATCCTGCAATTTTACTATATTCATTGATTAGTTCTAGTAATTTTCTGGTGGAGTCTTTAGGGTTTTCTATGTAGAGGATCATGTCATCTGCAAACAGTGAGAGTTTTACTTCTTCTTTTCCAATTTGGATTCCTTTTGTTTCTTTTTCTGCTCTGATTGCTGTGGCCAAAACTTCCAAAACTATGTTGAATAGTAATGGTGAAAGTGGGCACCCTTGTCTTGTTCCTGACTTTAGAGGAAATGCTTTCAATTTTTCACCATTGAGGATAATGTTTGCTGTGGGTTTGTCATATATAGCTTTTATTATGTTGAGGTATGTCCCTTCTATTCCTGCTTTCTGGAGAGTTTTTATCAAAAATGGATGTTGAATTTTGTCAAAGGCTTTCTCTGCATCTATTGAGATAATCATATGGTTTTTATTTTTCAATTTGTTAATGTGGTGTATTACATTGATTTGCAGATATTGAAGAATCCTTGCATCCCTGGGATAAAGCCCACTTGGTCATGGTGTATGATCTTTTTAATGTGTTGTTGGATTCTGATTGCTAGAATTTTGTTAAGGATTTTTGCGTCTATGTTCATCAGTGATATTGGCCTGTAGTTTTCTTTTTTTGTGGCAACTTTGTCAGATTTTGGTATTAGGGTGATGGTGGCCTCATAGAATGAGTTTGGAAGCTTACCTTCCTCTGCAATTTTCTGGAAGAGTTTGAGTAGGATAGGTGTTAGCTCTTCTCTAAATTTTTGGTAGAATTCAGCTGTGAAGCCGTCTGGACCTGGTCTTTTGTTTGCTGGAAGATTTCTGATTACAGTTTCAATTTCCGTGCTTGTGATGGGTCTGTTAAGATTTTCTATTTCTTCCTGGTCGAGTTTTGGAAAGTTGTACTTTTCTAAGAATTTGTCCATTTCTTCCACGTTGTCCATTTTATTGCTATATAATTGCTGATACTAGTCTCTTATGATCCTTTGTATTTCTGTGTTGTCTGTTGTAATCTCTCCATTTTCATTTCTAATTCTATTGATTTGATTTTTCTCCCTTTGTTTCTTGGTGAGTCTGGCTAATGGTTTGTCAATTTTATTTATCCTTTCAAAGAACCAGCTTTTGGCTTTGTTGATTTTTGCTATGGTCTCTTTTGTTTCTTTTGCATTTATTTCTGCCCTAATTTTTAAGATTTCTTTCCTTCTACTAACCCTGGGGTTCTTAATTTCTTCCTTTTCTAGTTGCTTTAGGTGTAGGTGTAGAGTTTAGATTTAGGTGTAGAGTTAGATTATTTATTTGACTTTTTTCTTGTTTCTTGAGGTATGCCTGTATTGCTGTGAACTTTCCCCTTAGGACTGCTTTACGGTTGTGGGTTTGGGTTGTTGTGTTTTCATTTTCATTTGTTTCTATGCATATTTTGATTTCTTTTTTGATTTCTTCTGTGATTTGTTGGTTATTCAGCAGCGTGTTGTTCAGCCTCCATATGTTGGAATTTTTAATGGGTTATCTTCTGTAATTGAGATCTAATCTTACTGCATTGTGGTCAGAAAAGATGCTTGGAATGATTTCAATTTTTCTGAATTTACCAAGACTAGATTTATGGCCCAGGATGTGATCTATCCTGGAGAAATTTCTGTGTGCGCTTGAGAAAAAAGTGAAATTCATTGTTTTGGGATGAAATGTCCTATAGATATCAATTAGGTCTAACTGGTCTATTGTATCACTTAAAGTTTGTGTTTCCTTCTTAATTTTCTGTTTAGTTGATCTATCCATAGGTGTGAGTGGGGTATTAAAGTCTCCCACTATTATTGTGTTATTGTTAATTTCTCCTTTCATACTTATTAGTATTTGTCTTACATATTGCGGTGCTCCCGTGTTGGGTGCATATATATTTATAATTGTTATATTTTCTTCTTGGATTGATCCTTTGATCATTATGTAGTGACCGTCTTTGTCTCTTTTCACAGCCTTTGTTTTAAAGTCTATTTTATCTGATATGAGTATTGCTACTCCTGCTTTCTTTTGGTCCCTATTTGCATGAAAAATCTTTTTCCAGCCCTTCACTTTCAGTCTGTATGTGTCCCCTGTTTTGAGGTGGGTCTCTTGTAGACAACATATGTAGGGGTCTTGTTTTTTTATCCATTCAGCCAGTCTTTGTCCTTTGGTTGGGGCATTCAACCCATTTACATTTAAGGTAATTATTGATAAGTGTGATCCTGTTGCCATTTACTTTATTGTTTTGGGTTCGAATTTATACACCTTTTTGTGTTTCCTGTCTAGAGAATATCCTTTAGTATTTGTTGGAGAGCTGGTTTGGTGGTGCAGAATTCTCTCAGCTTTTGCTTGTCTGTAAAGCTTTTGATTTCTCCTTCATATTTGAATGAGATCCTTGCTGGGTACAATAATCTGGGCTGTAGGTTATTTTCTTTCATCACTTTAAGTATGTCTTGCCATTCCCTCCTGGCCTGAAGAGTTTCTATGGAAAGATCAGCTGTTATCCTTATGGGAATGCCCTTGTGTGTTATTTGTTGTTTTTCCCTTGCTGCTTTTAATATTTGTTCTTTGTGTTTGATCTTTGTTAATTTGATTAATATGTGTCTTGGGGTGTTTTGCCTTGGGTTTATCCTGTTTGGGACTCTCTGGGTTTCTTGGACTTGCGTGATTATTTCCTTCCCCATTTTAGGGAAGTTTTCAACTATTATCTCCTCAAGTATTTTCTCATGGTCTTTCTTTTTGTCTTCTTCTTCTGGGATCCCTATGATTCGAATGTTGTAGCGTTTAATATTGTCCTGGAGGTCTCTGAGATTGTCCTCATTTCTTTTAATTCGTTTTTCTTTTATCCTCTCTGATTCATTTATTTCTACCATTCTATCTTCTAATTCACTAATCCTATCTTCTGCCTCTGTTATTCTACTATTTGTTGCCTCCAGAGTGTTTTTTATCTCATTTATTGCATTATTCATTATATATTGACTCTTTTTTATTTCTTCTAGGTCCTTGTTAAACCATTCTTGCATCTTCTCAATCCTTGTCTCCAGGCTATTTATCTGTGATTCCATTTTGATTTCAAGATTTTGGATCAATTTCACTATCATTATTCAGAATTCTTTATCAGGTAGATTCCCTATCTCTTCCTCTTTGGTTTGGTTTGGTGGGCATTTATCCTGTTCCTTTACCTGCTGGGTATTCCTCTGTCTCTTCATCTTGTTTAAATTGCTGAGTTTGGGGTGTCCTTTCTGTATTCTGGCAGTTTGTGGAGTTCTCTTTATTGTGGTGTTTCCTCGCTGTGTGTGGGTTTGTACAGGTGGCTTGTCAAGGTTTCTTGGTTAGGGAAGCTTGTGTCAGTGTTCTGGTGGGTGGAGCTGGATTTCTTCTCTCTGGAGTGCAATGAAGTGTCCAGTAATGAGTTATGAGATGTCTATGGTTTTGGGTTGACTTTGGGCAGCCTGTATATTGGAGCTCAGGGCTGTGTTCCTGTGTTGCTGGAGAATTTGCTTGGTATGTCTTGCCCTGGAACTTGTTGGCTCTTGTGTGGTGCTTGGTTTCAGTGTAGGTATGGAGGCATTTGCTGAGCTCCTGTCAATTAATGTTCCCTGGAGTCAGGGTTTGGACTTAAGCCTCCTGCTTCCAGTTATCGGTCTTATTTTTACAGTAGTTTCAAAACTTCTCCTTCTATAAAAACATCTAGGTTAAAGATGAAAAGTTTCTCCACTGTGAGGGTCACCCAGAGAGGTTCACAGCGTTACATGGAGAAGAGAAGAGGGAGGAGGGAGTTAGAGGTGACCCGAATGAGATGAGGTGGAATCAATAGATGAGAGAGCGGGCTAACCAGTAATCACTTCCTTATGTGCACTCCACAACTGGACCACTCAGAGATGTTCACAGAGTTATACAGAGAAGAGAAGAGGGAGGAAGGAGACAGAGGTGGCCAGGAGGATAAAAGGAGGGAATGAAAAGGAGAGAGACAGGTCCAGCCAGTAATCAGTTCCCTAAGTGTTCTCCACCATCTGGAACACACAGAAATTCACAGAGTTGGGTAGAGTAGAGAAGGGTTAGGGAGGAGACACAGGCGACCTGGTGGAAAAAAAAAGGAGAATCCGAAGGGGCAGAGAGCAGTTAAGCCAGTAATCTCACTCCCTAGTAAAAAATGGGTACTGAAGATTGGGTTCTTAAAGGTACTAAATTGGTAACAAATACCTAAAAGCAAAAATTAAAAATCTAGAGTATAGTTTGGAATTTCAAAAATGCAATGTTAAAGAAAAGAAGGAGGAAAAGAAAGAGAGAAAAAGAAAAAAAAACAAAAACAAAAACAAAGTCCCCAAAATTATAAAGAAAATATAGGTACAAAATTGATAACAAATACCAAAAAGCAAAAGTTAAAAAATCTAGAGTAGAGTTTGGAATTTCAAAAATACAATGTTAAAGAAAAGAAGAAGAAAAAGAGAAAAAAACAAAGTCAGAAAAATTATAAAGAAGATATAGGTACAAAATTGATAACAAATACCAAAATGCATAAATTAAAAATCTAGAGTAGAGTTTGGAATTTCAGGAATACAATGTTAAAGAAAAGATGAAGACAAAGAAAGAGAGAGAAAAAAAAGTCACAAAATTATAAAAAAAATATAGGTACAAAATTGATAACAAATACCAAAAAGCTAAAATTAAAGATCTAGAGCAGAGTTTGGAATTTCAAAAATACAATGTTAAAGAAAAGAAGAAGAAAAAAAAAACAAGGTCACAAAATTTATAAAAAAAAAATATATGAAGTTTGCTTTTTTTTTTTTTTTAAAAAAAAGGGTCTTTTTTTTTTTTGCAAAGTAATAGTAGGTTATAAAAGTGAAAATTAAAGGAGTAATAGAGGACTTAAAATTTTTTTTTTAAATTTTTAAAAAAGGAAAGAAATAATGATCATAAAAATAGCAAAAATATATATAGCACTTTCTCTGATGTTGTTGTGGGTATTGTGGGTTCAGTTCATTTTCGGCTAGTTCCTTGTTCCGGCTTATATTTCTCAAGACCTATAGGCCCCTTCCTATATAGTTGGTACTAACCACGGGGTTTTAATTTATTGCCTGTTGCTTCCAAGGCGGTTCCCTCTGTTATAGCTTCTTCTGTTTGCTGGTCTCTTCAGTGTCTGATTTCCGCCCTGATACAAAGGGGGTGGTGGTGGACACCTTTTCTTTCTTTTTTTTTTTTTAAGGCTCATTTGTTCAGTCGTGCTGTGGGGAGGGAGGGACGCTGCAAATAAATAAGACTGGCATGTGCTCGCAGTGCCTCAGCCACACTGGGCCTGCCCCCCGCTCACGGTGCATGTAGCCTCCCTGCCCACACTGCTCAGGCTCTAGATTGCTCCACTGGGAACCATCTGCAGCTGGCCCTGGGCTGCTTGCTCCTCCCAGGTCTAAGCCACTCAGGTTCAGGCACTCGGGTAGTCCTCAGAGGCACAGACTCGGTTGGGCCTGCGTTTTGTGCCCTTCCCAGGTCCGAGCAGCTCAGACAAGAAAGACAAGACATATACTTGTCTTTCAATGATGAGGTGTTTGGCGAGCACGGTTGCTGCGACTTAACGCCTCCCCGCCGCTCGGTTATCTGGGTGTACAACCAGCGCACCTTCTCAGGCCGATGTTGACTGTCCAGAACACCAAGAAGTTTTAGTTAGCAAAGAAGCCTGCTTACAGTTTTGTAGATAATGTCTCTCTGGGGCTGTGATTGCCCCCTTCCAGCTCTGGCTGCCTGTCACTGGAGGGGGATGGTCTGCAGCCGGCTATCTCTGTACAGTCCTTTGTTCCCTGCGCGGGCCTGGCGGTGTCTTAGGTTAGGGCTGGCTTTTTGCGTGGTAGATATCCCACAGTCTGGTTTGCTAGCCCAAATTATTTTGCTCAGGTAGTGCTCAGGGTATTCAGGCCAGATTCTTACTCTAAGCGATGCAGCCCGTGCCGCGCCTCCCTGCCCAGCCCCCACTTGCTAATGGCGGATGCAGGCATCTGCGCTGCTTATCCACTGGGGGAGTTACTGTAGGGCTCGTAATCTGTGGGTTTTAACTGTTTATTTATTTTTCCTCCCTGTTATGTTGCCCTCTGTGCTTCCAAGGCTCGGCACAGACTCTGCAGTGAGAAGGTTTCCTGGTGTTTGGAAACTTCTCTCTTTTTAAGACTCCCTTCCCGGGACGGAGCTCCGTCCCTCCCTCTTTTGTCTCTTTTTTCATCTTTTATATTTTTTCTACCTCCTTTCGAAGACAATGGGTTGCTTTTCTGGGTGCCTGATGTCCTCTGCTGGCATTCAGAAGTTGTTTTGTGGAACTTACTTGGTGTTTAAATGTTCTTTTGATGAATTTGTGGGGGAGAAAGTGTTCTCCCTATCCTATTCCTCCGCCATCTTAGCTCCTCCCTCGCTATTTTATCCTATCCAAACAATAGTTTGAAGAAGATAGGAGTTAAATCTTTGAATTTTTGTTATAATTCACTAGTGAAGTCATCTGGTCCTAGGTTTTTATTTTGGGGGAGGTTTTGATTACTGTTCCAATATCTTTACTAGTGATTGGCCTATTCAGATTTTCTATTCCTTCATGATTCATTTCTGGAATGTTTCATGATTCTAAGAATTTATCCATTTCTTTTCACTTGTCCAAATTCTTGGCATATAGTTGTTCATAATATTCTCCTATAATCCTTTGTATTTCTGTGGTATTCATTGTTATTTCTCCCCTTTTGTTTCTTGTTTTATCAGAGCCCTCTCTCATTTTTAGTGAATCTAGCTAAAGGTTTGAAAGGATGCCCATTCTCCCCACTCTTATTTAACATACTAAGGAAACTCAGTCAGAGCAATGAGAAAAGAAAAAGAAATAAAAGATATTTCAATTGGAAAAGAAGAATTAAAATTTTACTATTTGTGGATGCTGCTGCTGCTGCTAAGTCACTTCAGTCGTGTCTGACTCTGTGCGACCCCTGAGATGGCAGCCTACCAGGGCCCCCTGTCCCTGGGATTCTCCAGGCAAGAATACTGGAGTGGGTTGCCATTTCTTTCTCCAATGCATGAAAGTGAAAAGTGAAAGTGAAGTCGCTCAGTCGTGTCCGACTCTAGTGACCCCATGGACTGCAGCCTACTAGGCTCTTCCATCCATGGGATTTTCTAGGCAAGAGTACTGGAGTGGGGTGCCATTGCCTTCTCTGATTTGTGGATAGCATAATATTATACATAGAAAACCCTAATGATGCCATCAAAAGACTATTAGAAATAATAAACAAATATAGTGAATCAGGATGCAAAATCAGTATACAAAAATCGATTGCATTTCTGCTGCTACTGCTGCTAAGTAGCTTCATTCGTGTCCAACTCTGTGCGACCCCATAGATGGCAGCTCACCAGGCTCCCCCGTCCTTGGGATTCTCCAGGCAAGAACACTGGAGTGGGTTGCCATTTCCTTCTCCAATGCATGAAAGTGAAAAGTGAAAGTGAAGTTGCTCAGTCGTTTCCGACTCTTAGCGACCCCATGGACTGCAGCCTACCAGGCTCCTCTGCCCATGGGATTTTCCAGGCAAGAGTACTGGAGTGGGGTACCATTGCCTTCTCCGTTACTATACACTAGCAAAATGAAAAATTAAAACAACCCAATTACAGTCATAATAAAAGAATAAAATACCTAGTAATAAATTTAACCAAGGAAATAAAAAACCTATACACTGAAAACTGTAAGACATTGTTGAAATAAATCGAAGATGGCACAAAGAAATAGAAATATACTCCATGTTCATGAATTGAAAGAATTAACATTATTAAAATGTGCATATTACCTAAAGCAGTCTTTAGATTCAGTGTACTCCCTATCAAAATCTGGATAGTATTTTTCATAGAAATAGAACAAAAAATCCTAAAATTAGTATGGAACCAAATAAGACCCCATGAAGCCAAATTAATTCTGAGAAAAAAGGAATAAAGCTGGAGGTATCATACTCCCTGATTTCATATTATTACAAAGCGACATTTATTGGCAGAAAAACAGGTATATAGATCAAAGGAACAGAATGGACAGCCCACAAGTAAATCCACACATATATGGACAATTATGTGACAGAAGAGCAAAGAGCATACACTAAAGGAAAGGATAATCTTTTCAATAAACAGTATTGGGAAAACTGGACAGCCACATGTCAAAGAATGAAAGTAGACTACAATATCACAGAAATATACACAAAAATCACCTTAAATAGTTAAAGACTTGAATGTAAGACCTGAAACCATAAACTCCTAGAAGAAAATATAGGTTGTACACTCTCTGATATTGGTCTTAATAATGTCTTTCTAGACATGTCTTCTCAGGGGAAACAAAAGCAAAGATAAATAAATGGTACTACATCAATCTAAAAAGTTGTGGCGAAACTAATACAGTTATGTAAAGTTTAAAAATAAAATAAAATTTAAAAAAAATTATTTAAGATGCAAGATAATTGTAAACAATAGGACCTAAATAATCTGAAATGTCTAATAAAGTCCCCGGGATATTACATTGGACTTTTTGTAAAGTAACAATAGTTTATGAACCTAAATAAAAAGATAGTTTTTGGAGATTAAAAAAAAAAAAAAAGTTGTGGCAGATTCGTTTTGGTGTGTGGCAAAGCCAATGCAATATTGTGGAGTTAAAAAATAAAATAAAATAAAAAAGACCCTATTTTAAAAGCAAAAACAAAAAACAAAAATATAGTTTTTTTCATAGCAAAGGAAACTATCAGAAAAATTTTTTTAAAAAGCCTACCAAATGGAGGAAGATCTTTGCAAATCATATATCCAATAATGTATGATATTCCTAATATATAAGTAACTTATACAACTTTAAAAAATGACAAAACAGCCCATTTTAAAAATGGACAGAGATCTGAATTCACATTTTTCTAAAGAAGACATACAGATGACCAATAGGCACATGAAAAAAATGTTCAACATCTGACATTATTAAAGCCACAATGATATATCACCTCATGCCCCTTAGAATGGCTGTTATAAAAAAGGCAGGAAATAACAAGTATTAGCAAGTTTATGGAGAAAAGAAAACTCTCATACACTGTTGATGGGAATGTAAAACTTAGTGTAGCCACTAAGGAAAAAATTATGGAGATTCTTCAAAAAAAAAAAAAAAAAAGAGAATAGAACTACCATATAATCCAAATGTTACTCTCAGGATATTTATCCAAAAAATATAAAAACTTAAAAAGATATATGCAGCCCTACATTCATTGTTGCATTACTTATAATAGCCAAGATATGGAAACAAACTTAAGTGCCTATCAACTGACAAATGGATGAAGAAAATGTGGTGTATGTATACAATGGAATACTATTCTGTTATAAAACATGATTTTTTGCCATTTTCAACAACATGGATTTTGTTGTTGTTGTTGTTCAGTTGCTAAGTTGTGTCCAATTCTTTTGTGACCCCATGAACTCTAGCCCGCCAGGTTTATTTGTCCATGGGATTTCCCAGGCAAGAAACTAGAGTAGGTTGCCATTTCCTTCAACAGGGTATTTTCCTAACCTAGGGATTGAACCCATATCTCTTGCATTGGCAGGTGGATTCTTTAACACTGAGCCACCTGGGAATAGCAACATGGATAGACCTTGAAAATATTCTAAGTGAAATAAGTCATGTGGAGAAAACAAATACCATATTATTTCACTCATATGTGGAATACAAAAACAAAATGAGCAAACCAAACGAAACAGAAGACAAACACACAGATACAAAAATCAGAGTAATGGTTACCAGAGGGGGAGTGGGTGGGTAGGACAAAATCGATAAAGGGGATCAATTTTATGGTGATGGGCAGAAACTAAATCTTTGGTAGTGAGCACACTGTGATGTATACAGAAGTTGAAATAAAACATTATACAGTGAAACTTATAAATCAATGAAAAGAAAATTTAAAAAATAACAAAACCAAAATAATACAAAACTGTACCTTGCATATCTGAAAATATTTTAATCTTCTCATTGCACTTGACTGTGATTTTTAATAAATATGAGGATGAGTGGAAACTTTCAGATGACAATTTAATTCAGCAGCTGGAAAGCATTCAAGCATATACCTTTTAATATCAGATATTGCTAATGACAAGTTCGATGGCAGTTGATTCTTGTTTTTTCCCCTCCCACTATCCCCTACCCTAGGAAACATGTAGGCTTTCCTCTTTATAACATAGATGCTTTTTATTCATTTCATTTTTCATACACACTTCAAGAGTCCTTTCAAACTGAAGATGTGTTTCCTTCTACAGTTTTAAGGGACTTTTTCTATTATTTCTTTTATTGTTCCATTTCTGTCTACTTTCACATTTTTTTCTTCATGAAACTATTTTCAGTCACTTAAAAAAATTTTTTTGATTGATCACTAGACTTGGGGTTTGCAGATATTTTATGCAAAATGCCAGGTAGTTAATACTTCAGGCTTTGTTAGTGAAGTGGGAACTTGGGGAATATTGTGTGGTATTTACACAATAAGAGGTAAACTCTGGCTCTGCCTGCCCTGTTTACCTGTGACAGATCCCACTAAATGGTAGGCATGCTTTGCACCCAATTGCTCAACACTGGAGACACTTGAAGAAAAAAGAGCCAGTATTCAGAGAGGGAGAAATAGGGTGGATGAGGTAAGTGAGGGTGGAACAGGAAGCCACCTGGGTCAGTTTCATTCACTGCCTCAGTGATACTTAATCTTTCTGTTTCTCAGGAGAGCCAAGCTCTCTCAAGTTGGGAAGTTGCCTGGAGGTGAGGAAATTTGCTGCTTCTCTGTGTCCCCAAATAGATCTGATAGACAGAATTCCTGAAGAACTATAGATGGAGTTTCGTGACATTGTACAGGAGGTAGTGATCAAGACAATCCCCAAGAAAAAGAAATGCAGAAGGCAAAATGGTTGTCTGAGAAGGACTTAAAAATAGCTAAGAAAAGAAGAGAAGCAAAAGGTAAAGGCTAAAAGGAAAGATATACCCGTTTGAATGCAGAGTTCCAAAGAATAGCAAGGAGAGATAAGAAAGCCTTCCTCAGTGATCAACGCAAAGAAATAGAGGAAAACAATAGAATGGGAAAGACTAGAGATCTCTTCAAGAAAAATAGAGATACCAAGATCTTTGCATTTTTTCATGCAAAGATGAGCACAATAAAGGACAGAAATGGTATGGACCTACAGAAGCAGAAGATATTAAGAAGAGGTGGCAAAAATACACAGAAGAAAGGTACAAAAAGATCTTCATGACCCAAATAACCATGATGGTGTGATCATTCATCTTGAGCCAGACATCCTGGAATGTGAAGTCAAATGGGCTTTAGGAAGCATCACCACGAAAAAAGCTAGTGGAGGTGATGGAATTCCAGCTAGGCTATTTCAAATCCTAAAAGATGATGCTGTGAAAGTGCTGCACTCAATATGCCAGGAAATTTGGAAAACTCAGCAGTGGCCACAGGACTGGAAAAGATCAGTTTTCATTCCAATCCCAAAGAAAGGCAATGCTAAACTCTTCAAACTACTGAACAATTGCACTCATCTCACTTGCTAGTAAAGTGATGCTTAAAATTCTCCAATCCAGGCTTCAGAAATACATGAACCGTGAGCTTCCAGATGTTCAAGCTGGATTTAGAAAAGCCAGAGGAACCAGAGATCAAATTGCCAACATCTGTTGGATCATCAAGAAAGCAAGAGAGTTCCAAAAAAAAAATCTACTTCTACTCTATTGACTATGCCAAAGCCTTTGACTGTGTGGATCACAACAAACTGTGGAAAATTCTTCAAGATGGGGATACCAGACTACCTGACCTACCTCCTGAGAAATCTGTATGCAGGTCAAGAAGCAACAGTTAGAACTGGAAATGAAACAACAGACTGGATCCAAATTGGGTAAGGAGTATGTCAAGGCTGTATATTGTCACCCTGCTTATTTAACTTCTATGCAGAATACATCATGTGAAATGCTAGGCTAGATGAAACAAGCTGGAATGAAGATTGCCAGCAGAAATAACAGTAACCTCAGATATGCAGATGACACTACCCTTATGGCAGAAAGTGAAGAGGAACTAAAGAGCCTCTTGATGAAATTTAAAGAAGAGAGTGAAAAAGTTGTTTTAAAACTCAGCATTAAGAAAACTAAGATTATGGCATCTGGTCCCATCACTTCATGGCAAATAGATGGGGAAACAATGGAAACAGTGAGAGACTTTTTTGGGGGGTTCCAAAATCACTGCAGATGGTGACTGCAGCCATGAAATTAAAATACTCTTACTCCTTGAAAGAAAAGTTATGACCAACCTACACAGTATATTAAAAAGCAAAGACATTACTTTGCCAACAAAGGTCCGTTTAGTCAAAGCTATGGTTTTTCCAGTAGTCACATATGGATGTGAGAGTTGGACTATAAAGAAAGCTGAACGGCGAAGATACTTTTGATGCTTTTGAACTGTGGTGTTGGAGAAGACTCTTGAGAGTCCCTTGGACTGCAAGGAGATCCAACCAGTCCATCCTAAAGAAATCAGTCCTGAATGTTCATTGGAAGGACTGATGCTGAAGTTGAAACTCCAATAGTTTGGTCACCTGATACGAAGAACTGGCTCACTAGAAAAGACCCAGATGCTGGAAAAGATTGAAGTGGGAGGAGAAGGGGACGAGAGAGGATAAAATGGTCGGATCATATCACCGATTCAATGGACATGAGTTTGAGTAAGCTCTTGGAGTTGGTGATGAACAGGGAAGCCTGGTGTGCTGCATTTCATGGGGTTACAAAGAGTGGAACACAACTGAGCAACTGAACTGAACTGTGTTCCCGACTGAAATTCCACCACTTGGTGCTTGGTAATTGCCAACTGCAGTGTCCCCTACATGCAGTGGGATTACTATCCTGTAGCTTGAGCATGGTTGTGGTTGCTAGTTGGGGATGCAGGCCAGAACTGGAGATGGAGCAGGAATAGGACCAAAGCGAGATGCCCTGGCTTGGTTTCTGGAACTCACAGTGGTAACCTCCTTGAACAGTGTCCAAAGGCAACAGAAAATGGCAATAGGCAATAGTCTGCCACCTCTTCCACCAAACCTTAATTTTCTTCTTCCTATATACAATTTCTTTGTCATGTTCTGAAAGGATTTCTTTTTTATATTCATTTGTCCTTTATTCTGCTTTCTATTTCCAATTGCAATTATGTTTCCAAGATTACTTTCTGTAACTTATTTTTTTGATGCCATCTTATTTGGGATTTATGAATCATCTACCTTTACAAATCATTCTAGGAATAATAGCTTCTGTGTGTCTAGGCTTGTCAGATTAACAAAAAAGTAAAAATAAATAGACGAATAAATTTTTTTTAAAATGCAGAACTCCCAGTATTGTATGGGACATACTTATACTAAAAAAAATGCTTGTTTAAAATTAAATTTAACTAAAGAGTTTATTTTATTTGGTAACCCTCTCTCTAACCATGAGGTATTTCAGTTACCCTTTCAATTTACTTTATATCTTCAAGAAATTTATTGAAATGTCTTATTCATGGAAAGCTCCCTTCAGATTGCCTTTATTTTTGCTGGCTTATGATTTATTTTTATCCCTTATTACCCTTTAAATGAGATTCAGGGAAAGAGAAAAGTAAATGTATTTGTGTAGACTTTAATGTTTAAACATAAATGCTTTCAAACAACCTCCCAAAATACTAAGTAGGACTACTCACACTGCAAAAATTTTTAATGTTTAAAATTTTCATAAATTTTAATAATCCCTTTGTGATTTTGACACTATTATATCCCTGAAGTCTAAATCATCTATTTATTTAAAAGAATATAATTCCATTTGGTTTAGTCTTTCTCATTTTATCTTCAGAATGGAAGATATGGCTTTCTTCATAATAGTGATGCCTCGGGGACTGAAATCAAGTAGTCCAGGACTCAAGTATATTATTAACTAAACATAGTAGTTCTTACAGAAAACATCAGGTGGGACATTTCTGATGTCTCAACACAATCAACTCAATGATTGTCTCATCAAATATTCATGAATTTCCTAGAAATATGTAGTATTTTATTCTAAGATATAAAAATATTTTTTTCTGAAATTTAGATATCTCATTATTAATATTAAGAGGAAAGCTGTTCCCTTCTATAAAAAGTGCATTATAATATAGTCATCTTATATGTACATGTGCACACTTAAACCACATATAAAAATATTTTTATCCTACTGGAACCACATTTTCTTGGTGATACCAAGTGGTATCTCAAGTTTGAATTTGTATTTTCAGGTTGAAAAGAAAAAAACAATCTGTGGCATTTAAAAACTTTCCTAGCACTTACAACCAGACTATGTAATTCTATTAATATTTGATATAAATAATTTCAGAGAGTACTAATATCAGAGAAATTTACCCTGAGACCAAAATAAATGAGACAAAGCAAGACCACGTCATTATTTTTGTCCAAGTGCCACAAAGACACAAAGCCACTGTGCTACTCAGAAAATACCAGATGCCTCCTCTCTTGGCCAAAATGAATAATTGTTGTTTATTTACCAATGATACTTTTATCCTCTTTCTAATCTTTTCTTCCTATAGATAAGATTTATTATGTAACTCCACATAGAATTACTCCTGCTTTCTGATAGGAATGAACATAGAGATAACATCTTCTGTATACCTGCCCCAAATCACCAATCAAAGCCTAAACTGTATAATAAGTATTGTACTACTTTTTTTTACTGAGACCTCATGGTCCCCCACATGTGTGTTCTCTCACTGCAATGAGTAATAAACCAACTTGCATAACAGCATGTGTTCCTATACATCTTTGTCTAAAGAATATTGACAATTGTTATTTGAAATATTTTTAAAACATTATATTCTGATGTAAACAACAATATTCAAATGAAATTATGGTATCCTGGATCACCTATAGTTTTTGTATGCAATTAAATGCTTATAACCAACCTTGATAGCATATTGAAATGCAGAGAGATTACTTTGCCAACAAAGGTCCATCTAGTCAAGGTTATGGTTTTTCCAGTGGTCATGTATGGATGTGAGAGTTGGACTATAAAGAAAGCTGAGTACCAAAGAATTGATGCTTTTGAACTGTGGTGTTGGAGAAGACTCTTGAGAGTCCCTTGGACTGCAAGGAGATCCAACCGGTCCATTCTAAAGGAGATCAGCCCTGGGTGTTCTTTTGAAGGAATGATGCTAAAGCTGAAACTCCAGTACTTTGGCCACCTCATGCAAAGAGTTGACTCATTGGAAAAGACTCTGATGCTGGGAGGGGTTGGGGGCAGGAGTAAAAGGTGATGACAGAAGATGAGATGGCTGGATAGCATCACCAACTCGATGGATGTGAGTTTGAGTGAACTCCAGGAGTTGGTGATGGACAGGGAGGCCTGGCATGCTGCGGTTCATGGGGTCACAAACAGTCAGACATGACTGAGAGACTGAACTGAACTGAACTGAATTGCAATAGGAATCCCATAAGGATAACAGCTGATCTTTCCATAGAAACTCTTCACACCAGAAGGGAATGGCAGGACACACTTAAAGTGAAGAAAGAGAAAAACCTACAACCCAGATTACTGTACCTAGCAAGGATCTCATTCAAATATGGAGGAGAAATCAAAAGCTTTACAGACAAGCAAAAGCTCGGATAATTCAGCACCACCAAACCAGCTCTCCAACAAATGCTAAAGGATCTTCTCTAGATAGGAAACAAAAAAGGAGTATAAATTTGAACCCAAAACATTAAAGTAAATGTCAGCGGGATCATACTTATCAATAATTACCTTAAACGTAAATGGGTTGAATGCGCCAACCAAAAGACAGAGACTGGCTGAATGGATACAAAAACAGGACCCCTTTATGTGTTGTCTACAAGAGACCCACCTCAAAACAAGGGACACATACAGACTGAAAGTGAAGGGCTGGAAAAAGATATTCCACACAAACAGAGACCAAAAGAAAGCAGGAGTAGCAATACTCATATAAGATAAAGTAGACTTTAAAACAAATATTGTGAAAAGAGACAAAGAAAGACACTACATAATGATCAAAGGATCAATCCAAGAAGAAGATATAAAATTATAAATATATGTGCACCCAACATAGGAGCACCGCAATATGTAAGACAAATGCTAACAAGTATGAAAGGGGAAATTTACAATAACACAATAATAGTGGGGCCCAATAAAAAAATGGGCCAAAGAACTAAACAGACATTTCTCCAAAGAAGACATACAGATGGTTAACAAACACATGAAAAGATGCTCCACATCACTCATTATCAGAGAAATGCAAATCAAAGCCACAATGAGGTACCATTTCATGCCAGTCAGAATGGCTGCGATCCGAAAGTCTACAAGCAATAAATGCTGGAGAGGGTGTGGAGAAAAGGGAACCCTCTTACACTGTTGGTGGGAATGCAAACTAGTACAGCCACTATGGAGAACAGTGTGGAGATTCCTTAAAAAACTGGAAATAGAACTGCCTTATGACCCAGCAATCCCACTGCTGGGCATACACACTGAGGAAACCAGAATTGAAAGAGACACGAGTACCCCAATGTTCATCGCAGCACTGTTTATAATAGTCAGGACATGGAAGCAACCTAGATGTCCATCAGCAGATGAATGGATAAGAAAGCTTTGGTACATATACACAATGGAGTATTACTCAGCCATTAAAAAGAATACATTTGAATCCGTTCTAATGAGGTGGATGAAACTGTAGCCTATTATACAGAGTGAAGTAAGCCAGAAAGAAAAACACCAATACAGTATACTAACGCATATATATGGAATTTAGAAAGATGGTAACAATAACCCTGTATGCAAGACAGCAAAAGAGACACAGATGCATAGAACAGTCTTTTAGACTCCGTGGGAGAGGGAGAGGGTGGGATGATTTGGGAGAATGGCATTGAAACATGTATAATATAAGAAACAAATCACCAATCCAGGTTCAATACAGGATCCTTGGGGCTGGTACATGGGATGACCTGGAGGGATGGTACAGGGAGGGAGGTGGGACGGGGGTTCAGGATGGGGAACACGTGTACGCCTGTGGCAGATTCATGTTGATGTGTGGCAGAACCAATACAATATTGTCAAGTAATTAGCCTCCAATTAAATTAAATTAATTTAAATAAAAAAAAGCACAATAATAGTGGGAGAATTTAATACCCCACTCACACCTATGGATAGGTCAACTAAACAGCTGTGTGTTACATATACACAATGGAGTATTCAGTTCAGTTCAGTTCAGTTCAGTTGCTCAGTCATGTCCGACTCTTTGCAACCCCATGAATCACAGCACGTCAGGCCTCCCTTGTCCATCACTAACTCCCGGAGTTCACCCAGACTCATGTCCATTGAGTCAGTGATGCCATCCAGCCATCTCATCCTCTGTCGTTCCCTTTTCCTCCTGCCCCCAATCCCTCCCAGCATCAGAGTCTTTTCCAATGAGTCAACTCTTCGCTTAAGGTGGCCAAAGTACTGGAGTTTCAGCTTTAGCATCATTCCTTCCAAAGAAATCCCAGGTCTGACCTCCTTCAGAATGGACTGGTTGGATCTCCTTGCAGTCCAAGAGACTCTCAAGAGTCTTCTCCAACACCACAGTTCAAAAGCATCAATTCTTTGGTGCTCAGCCTTCTTCACAGTCCAACTCTCACATCCATACATGACCACAGGAAAAACCATAGCCTTGACTAGACGGATTTTTGTTGGCAAAGTAATGTCTCTGCTTTTGAATATGCTATCTAGGTTGGTCATAATTTTCCTTCCAAGGAGTAAGCGTCTTTTAATTTCATGGCTGCAATCACCATCTGCAGTGATTTTGGAGCCCAAAAAAATAAAGTCTGACACTGTTTCCACTGTTTCCCCATCTATTTGCCATGAAGTGATGGGACCGGATGCCATGATCTTCGTTTTCTGAATGTTGAGCTTTAAGCCAACTTTTTCACTCTCCACTTTCACTTTCATCAAGAGGCTTTTGCGTTCCTCTTCACTTTCTGCCATAAGGGTGGTGTCATCTGCATATCTGAGGTTATTAATATTTCACCTGGCAATCTTGATTCCAGCTTGTGTTTCTTCCAGTCCAGCATTTCTCGTGATGTAGTCTGCATATAAGTTAAATAAGCAGGGTGACAGTATACAGCCTTGTCATACTCCTTTTCCTATTTGGAACCAGTCTGTTGTTCCATGTCCAGTTCTAACCATTGCTTCCTGACCTGCATACAGATTTCTCAAGAGGCAGATCAGGTGGTCTGGTATGCCCATCTCTTTCAGAATTTTCCACAGTTTATTGTGATCCACACAGTCAAAGGCTTTGGCATAGTCAACAAAGCAGAAATAGATGCTTTTCTGGAACTCTCTTGCTTTTTCCATGATCCAGCAGATGTTGGCAATTTGATCTCTGGTTCCTCTGCCTTTTCTAAAATCAGCTTGAACATCAGGAAGTTCACGGTTCACATAATGCTGAAGCCTGGCTTGGAGAATTTTGAGCATTACTTTACTAGCATGTGAGATGAGTGCAATTTTGTGGTAGTTTCAGCATTCTTTGGCATTGCCTTCTTTGGGATTGGAATGAAAACTGACTTTTTCCAGTCTATTACTAAGCCATTAAAAAGAAAACATTTGAATCAGTTCTAATGAGGTGGATGAAACTGGAGCCTCTTATACAGAGTGAAATAAGCCAGAAAGAAAAACACCAATACAGTATACTAACGCATATATATGGAATTTAGAAAGATAGTAACGACAACCCCATATGTGAGACAGCAAAAGAGACCCAGATGTATAGAACAGTCTTTTGGACTCTGTGGGAGAGGGAGGGGGTGATGATTTGGGAGAATGGCATTAAAACATGTATAATATCATATAAGAAATGAATCGCCAGTCCAGGTTCGATGCAAGATACAGGAAGCTGGGGCTGGTGCACGGGGATGACCCAGAGGGATGGTATTGGGAGGGAGGTGGGAGGGGGGTCAGGATGGGGAACATGTGTACACCCGTGGCAGATGCATGTTGATGTATGGCAAAACCAATACAGTATTGTAAAGTAAAATAATAATAATATTAAAAAAATTTTTAATAAAAATAAAAAAAGAAAATTAACAAGGAAACACAAACTTTAAATGATACAATAGACCAGTTATTTCTAATTGATATCTATATGACATTTCACCCCAAAACAATGAATTTCACCTTTTTCTCAAGCACACACAGAACCTTCTCCAGGATAGATCACATCATGGGCCATAAATCTAGCCTTGGTAAATTAAAAAAATTGAAATCATGGCGAACATATTTTCTGACCACAATGCAGTAAGATTAGATCTCAATCACAGGAGAAAAACTATTAAAAATTCCAACATATGGAGGCTGAACAGCACACTGCTGAATAACCAACAAATCAAGAAGAAACCAAAAAAGAAATCAAAATATGCATAGAAATGAATGAGAATGAAAACAATACAACCCAAAACCTGTGGGACACTGTAAAAGCAGTGCTAAGAGGAAGGTTCATAGCTATACAGGCATACCTCAAGAAACAAGAAAAAAGTCAAATAAATAACCTAACTCTACACCTGAAGCAACTAGAAAAGGAAGAAATGAAGAACCCCAGGGTTAGTAGAAGGAAAGAAATCTTAAAAAATTAGGGCAGAAATAAATGCAAAAGAAACAAAGATCAGATCAGATCAGTCGCTCAGTCGTGTCCGACTCTTTGCGACTCCATGAATAGCAGGACACCAGGCCTCCCTGTCCATCACCAACTCCCGGAGTTCACCCAGACTCACGTCCATCGAGTCAGTGATGCCATCCAGCCATCTCATCCTCTGTCGTCCCCTTCTCCTCCTGCCCCCAATCCCTCCCAGCATCAGAGTCTTTTCCAATGAGTCAACTCTTCGCATGAGGTGGCCAAAGGACTGGAGTTTCAGCTTTAGCATCATTCCTTCCAAAGAAATCCCAGGGCTGATCTCCTTCAGAATGGACTGGTTGGATCTCAAAAGCTGGTTCTTTGAGAGGCTAAATAAAATTGACAAACCATAAGCCAGACTCACCAAGAAACAAAGGGAGAAAAATCAAATCAATAAAATTAGAAATGAAAATGGAGAGATCAAAACAGACAACACAGAAATACAGAGGATTGTGAGACTACTATCAGCAACTATATGCCAATAAAATGGACAACTTGGAAGAAATGGACAAATTCTTAGAAAAGTACAACTTTCCAAAACTGGACCAGGAAGAAATAGAAAATTTTAACAGACCCATCACAAGCACAGAAACTGAAACTGTAATCAGAAATCTTCCAACAAACAAAAGACCAGGTCCAGATGGCTTCACAGCTGAATTCTACCAAAAATTTAGAGAAGTGCAAACACCTATCCTACTCAAAATCTTCCAAAAAATTGCAGAGGAAATTAAACTTCCAAACTCATTCTATGAGGCTACCATCACCCTAGTACCAAAACCTAACAAATATGCCACAAAAAAGAAAACTACTGACCAATAGCACTGATGAACATAGATGCAAGAATCCTTAACAAAATTCTAGGAATCAGAATCCAACAACACTTTAAAAAGATCATACATCATGTCCAAGTGGGCTTTATCCCAGGGATGCAAGGATTCTTCAATATCTGCAAATCAATCAATGTAATACACCACATTAACAAATTGAAAAATAAAAACCATATGATTATCTCAATAGATGCAGAGAAAGCCTTTGACAAAATTCAACATCCATTTATGATAAAAAAAAAAAAACCATCCAGAAAGCAGGAATAGAAGGAACACACATCAACATAATAAAAGCTACATATGACAGACCCACAGCAAACATTATCCTTAATGGTGAAAAATTGAAAGCATTTCCCCTAAAGTCAGGAACAAGACAAGGGTACCCACTCTCACCACGACTATTCAATGTAGTTTTGGAAGTTTTGGCCACAGCAATCAGAGCAGAAAAAGAAATAAAAGGAATCCAAATTGGAAAAGAAGAAGTAAAATGCTCACTGTTTGCAGATGACATGATCCTCTACATAGATAACCCTAAAGACTCCACCAGAAAATTACTAAAGCTAATCAAAGAATATAGTATAGTTTCAGGATATAACATCAACACACAGAAATCCCTTGCATTCCTACACACTAATAATGAGAAAATAGAAAGAGAAATTAAGGAAACAATTCCATTCACCATTGCAACGAAAAGAATAAAATACTTAGGAATATATCTACCTAAAGAAACAAAAGACCTATATATAGAAAACTATAAAACACTGGTGAAAGAAGTCAAAGAGGAAACAAATAGATGGAGAAATATACCATGTTCATGGATCTGAAGAATCAGTATAGTGAAAATGAATATACTACCCAAAGCAATCTATAGATTCAATGCAATCCCTATCAAGGTACCAACAATATTTTACAGAGAACTAGAGCAAATAATTTCACAATTTGTATGGAAATACAAAAAACCTCGAATAGCCAAAGCAATCTTGAGAAAGAAGAATAGAACTGGAGAAATCAACCTGCCTGATTTCAGACTATACTACAAAGCCACAGTCATCAAGACAGTATGGTACTGGCACAAAGATAGAAATATAGATCAATGGAACAAAATAGAAAGCCCAGAGATAAATCCACGTACCTATGGACACCTTATCTTTGACAAAGGAGGCAAGAATATACAATGGAGAAAAGACAATCTCTTTAACAAGTGGTGCTTTGAAAACTGGTCAACCACTTGTAAAAGAATGAAGCTAGAACACTTTCTAACACCATACACAAAAATCAACTCAAAATGGATTAAAGATCTAAACATAAGACCAGAAACTATAAAACTCCTAGAGGAGAACATAGGCAAAACACTCTTGGACATAAATCACAGCAGGATCCTGTATAACCCACCTCCCAGAATATTGGAAATAAAAGCAAAAATAAACAAATGGGACCTAATTAAAATTAAAAGTTTCTGCACAACAAAGGAAACTATAAACAAGATGAAAAGACAGCCTTCAGAATGGGAGAAAATAATAGCAAATGAAGCAACAGACAAAGAATTAATCTCAAGAATATACAAGCAAATCCTGCAGCTCAGTTCCAGAAAAATAAATGACCCAATCAAAAAATGGCCAAAGAACTAAACACACATTTCTCCGAAGAAGACATACAGATGGCTAACAAACACATGAACGCATGCTCAACATCACTCATTATCAGAGAAATGCAAATCAAAACCACAACGAGGTACCATTTCATGCCAGTCAGAATGGCTGCGATCCAAAAGTCTACAAGCAATAAATGCTGGAGAGGGTGTGGAGAAAAGGGAACCCTCTTACACTGTTGGTGGGAAACTAGTACAGCCACTATGGAGAACAGTGTGGAGATTCCTTAATAAACTGGAAATAGAACTGCCATACAACCCAGCAATTCCACTGCTGGGCATACACACTGAAGAAACCAGAATTGAAAGAGACACGTGTACCCCACTGTTCATCCCAGCACTGTTTATAATAGCCAGGACATGGAAGCAACCTAGATGTCCATCAGCAGATGAATGGATAAGAAAGTGATGGTACATATACACAATGGAGTATTACTCAGCCATTAAAAAGAATACATTTGAATCAGTTCTAATGAGGTGGATGAAACTGGAGCCTATTATACAGAGTGAAGTAAGCCAGAAAGAAAAATACCAATACAATATATTAACACATATATATGAAATTTAGAAAGATGGTAACAATAACCCTGTATGCAAGACAGCAAAAGAGACACAGATGTATAGAACAGTCTTTTGGACTCTGTGGGAGAGGGAGAGGGTGGGATGTTTTGGGAGAATGGCATTGAAACATGTATAGTATCATATGTGAAATGAATCTCCAGTCCAGGTTTGATGCATGATACAGGATGCTCGGGGCTAGTGCCCTGGGATGACCCAGAGGGATGGTATGAGGAGGGAAGTGGGAGGGGTGTTCAGGATGGGCACCCGTGGTGGATTCATGTTGATGTATGGCAAAACTAATACAATATTGTAAAGTAATTATCCTCCAATTAAAATAAATAAATTTATATTAAAAAAAGAATCACTATATATCTTAGGTAAGATACTTAAGATAAGTAATGTTTGGGGTCAGGATAGGCTACATTATCCTGAAGAAACAAAGAAAATCCAGAATCTCAGTGTCTTCATAATGTTTACCCTTCTCATCCTGCTTGTTTTTTATGAATCAACACGGAGTTTTATTCAGTGTAGTCATTTAGGGACCCAGGATAATGGAGACTCATTTTTTGACACGTGCTTCTATGGCTACTGAGGTCAGGAAAATAGGACACTGTTAAATGTGCAGTGACCCCTAAATCTTCTTCCCAGTGGTGATATTCCTTACCTTTCAAGATTACATGACACAGTTCCACACTTAATCTCTTTGTCTCTGAACAATTGTTTCAGATTCAAAAGACTAACTTGGAAATATCTAAACCCATTCAGAATTTTTAACTAACACTGGGTGACTAAGTCTGGCATTTAAAATTTTTATTTATTTTTACTGTGAGGATGAATTTTATTGGATGTATTTGATTTAAATTTGAATTTTATTTCATTTATTCTTCAAAAATTGCTCAAAATATTTTTTTTCCCTTTTCTCCCTCCTAACTCTGTTATTTTTCAGTTGTTAGGTCGTGTCTGACTCTTTGCGACCCCATGGACTGCAGCACACCAGGCTTCCCTGTCCTTTACTGTCTCCCAGAGCTTGCTCAAATTCCTGTCCACTGAGTCAGTGATGCCATCCAACAATCTCATCCTCTGTTTCCCCCTTCTCCTGCCCTCAATCTTTCCCAGCATCGGGGTCTTTCCAGTGAGTCAGCTCGTCACATCAGGTAGCCAAAGTATTGGAGCCTCAGCTTCAGTATTAGTCCTTCAAGTGAACATTCAGGAATAATTTCCTTTAGGACTGACTGGTTTAATCTCCTTGCTGTCCTAGTGACTCTCATGAGTCTTCTCCAGTACCACAATACAAAAACATTGGTTCTTCAGCACTTAGCCTTCTTTATGGTTCAACTCTCATATCCATACATGACTACTGGAAAAACCATAGCACTGACTATATGCACCTTTGTCAACAAAGTGTTGTCTCTGCGTTTTAATGTGCTGTCCAGGTTTGTCATAGTTTTTCTTCCAAGGAGCAAGTGTCTTTTAATTTTGTGGCTGCAGTCACTGTCCACAGTGATTTTGAAGTCCAAGAAAATAAAATCTATCACTGGTTCCACTTTTTCCCTATCTTTTTGCCAGTTCCCTGGTGGCTTAGCCAGTAAAGAATCTGCCTGTGATATGGGAGACCTAGGCTCGATTCCCAGGTTGGGAAGATCCCCTGGAGAAGGGAAAGACTACCCATTCCAATATTCTGGCCTGGAAAATTCCATGGACTGTATAGTTCATGCAAATAGTCGGTTACAACTGAGTGACTTTCACTTTGTCCTTGATAACTCTGTAAATCCCTGCATCTCTGGATTTTCTTCTATTCCTATTCAATACTGTTTGGAAAATGAGCATTTATATTCTGAATTTGCATGTATCTGTTATTATTTTGTTAAAAGAATCCTGTAATCACTAACTTATGATATTAACATGCTCTTTTCCAATATGTTCACCTAAAGCTCTAACTTTACATTGTCTACCTCAAGTTATTATAGGTGAGAGTTTTACCAAGTGTTTTGTAACTGCCTGTCACTCATTACCTTCCTCCCATTCTCTAAAACTGTTTCACCAACCACCATTCTTTATACTGACTACATCCCATGGCTTGAACAAAATTTTTTTTAAAACAATCAAGGTAAATTTGCTTATGCTTCTGGTAATGAATTGTCTTAACATCTTAGTGGCTTAAAACAGCAAGACTTATTTCTATTTATTGTTGCATATAGGCAAGGAGGCTCTGACTTTAGTGGCAGTTCAGTTGCCCCAAGAGTGGGAAAATACAAAGCTGGGAATGCTATACTTCTGTCTGAAAAAAAAAACAAAAAACATCTTGTTTCTATTCATATTTTCTTGGCCAACTCAAGTTATATTACTATACCTTATTTCAAGCCAATGAAGAAGTGGACTCTTGTTATGTGTCCAGAGTGGAAAGAATCATTAGACTTTATGTACAGCTCAGATGACTACTACAATGGTGAAATCAATTATTAATCATATTCCAAGCATCTATTAATTAAACTCCCACTAATTTTTAAAAAGGGCAGTTTAACATTCAGAGATACACAGTTAACTTAAGGGAAGAAAGTTAAAGGAACAATGAAGCAACAAAATGAAGAAAGAAATTAAGAAATAATTCTATTTTTCTTCCATTTTTGAAAATTATATTTCTCAATTCTGATGTATTGATACTAGTGCACATATCATCAACTTTTTTAAAATAAAGAACCTGATAGAAAATATTTTAGGCTTGGTTTTGTCAACTGTATGGCTTCTATCTTAATCCTCAACTCTATTAAAATGTAAAAACAACCATGGACAATATGTTAATGTATAGGTGTAGCTGTGTTCCAATAAAACTTTATTTATAAAACCAGGTTGCATGTCAAATATGGCCCACAGGCAATATTTTACTGACCTCTATAATAAGAATCTGTATGCATACACGTATTTTGACAAATGTGCTATCCACTAATAGTCAAACTAGAATGGTAGAATCTATATTTATTGAAGTATAATTTATGTACATTGCTATATACAGGTATAAATATAGTGTATATTGTATAATGTATATTATACACAGTTACATGTGTATAATATAGTGATTCATGGTTTTTAAGGTTATGTTTCTTTTATAGTTACTATAAAATATTGACTATATACACTGTACTGTATAATATATCCTTGTAGCTCATTTTATATGTAATATTTTGTACCTCTTAATCCCCTAAGCTTATATTGCTCCTTCCCCTTTCCATCTCCCCAAACTGGTGGTTACCACACACTGGTTACCCCTAGTTTGTCTCATAGCTGTGAGTCCTCTTCTTTTTTTTTTATATTCATTAGTTGACTGTATTTTTTAAATTACATGTATGAGTGATATCATATAGTATTTGTCTTTCTCTGTCTTGCTATTTCACTCATGTTGCTGCAAATGGCAACATTTCATTCTTTTTCATATGGTAAAATTTCATTCTTTTCCATAGCTGAGTAGTGTTGCATCACATACATACATACATATACATATAAATATGTATATATATATATATATATACATACACAAACACATATATATACACACACACACACATCGCACATCTATTTTTCTTCTTTATCCATTCATCTACTGATGTACACTGATGAACACTTAGGTTATTTCCATAACTTAGGTTACTTCCACAACTAAGTGGCACACACACAAATACTCGAGTGGAATTTCTACATCATGCTATTTTGCTGTGCTTTCTTGCTCACTCATGTCTGATTCGTTGCAGCCCCATGGACTGTACCCTGCCAGGCTCCTCTGTCCATGGGGGATTCTCCAGGCAAGAATACTGGAGTGGATTGTCATGCCCTCTTTCAGGGGATCTTACCAACCTGGGGATCAAACTCAGGTCTCCCACATTGCAGGCAGATTCTTTACCATCTGAGCCACCAGGGAAGCCCAAGTATACTGGAGAGGGTGGCCTATCCCTTCTCCAGGGGATCCTCCCAATCCAGGAATCAAACTGGGGTCTCCTGCATTGCAGGTGAATTCTTTACCAGCTGAGCTACCAGCGAAGCTGTTTCTGGGTCATATGGTAATTCAAGTTTTATTTTTGTGTGAAACTTCCATATGTTTTTCACAGCAGCTGCACCAATTTACATTCCCACCAACAGTGTAAAAAGGCTCCCTTGCCTCCACATTTTGGCCAACATTTGTTATTTTTGGTGTTTTGATGATAACCATTCTGAAAGGTGTGAAGTGTTATCTCATTGTGGTTTTGATATTCATTTCCCTAATGACTAGCTATGCAAATACTCTGGGGGCTTGTCTTCCCAGTGTAGGACCCTCAGGATGGAGAGACACACATGAGAGTCAAAATTCTCATTCCTGTGGGAGAACCTCTCCAATATAATTATTCTCCAACTTGTAAGTCTCCTACCTGGGAGATGTGGAACTTGACTATATCAAAAGTATGCCTCTCCTACCTGTCCCCTTGTCATTGCTTCTCTTTGTCTTCAGTTGTAGAAAATCTTTCCAGATGGATTCTGGTCTTTTTTTTTTTTAATTAGTGATTGTTCTGTAAAATCCAGTGCCCATTTATGATAAAAGCTCTCCAGAAAGTGGGCATAGAGGGAACATACTTCAACATAATTAGGCTGTATATGACAAACCCACAGCTAAGATTATAGTCAATGGTGGAAAATCAGAAGCATTTCCTCTAAGATCAACAATAAGACAAGGATGCCTGCTCTCTCCACTTTTATTCAACAAAGTATTGGAAGTCATAGACACAGCAATCAGACAAGAGAGGTATATAAAAGGAATCCAAATTTGAAAGGAAGAAGTGAAACCGTCACTGTTGACATAATACTATGCATAGAACATTGTTCATATATGTTGGATATAATGCCAGGCTCCTCTGTCCGTGAGGGATTCTCCTGGCAAGAATACTGTAGTGGGTTGCTGATGACATAATACTATACATAAAAAGTTGTGAAGACACTACCAGAAAACTACTGGAGCTCATCAATTAATTCAGTAAAGCAGCTGGATACAAAATTAACATACAGACATCCATTGAATGTCATTACACAAACAACAAAGTATCAGGAAGATAAGTTAATGAAACAATCACATTTGCTATCACATGAAAACAATAAAATACCTAGGAATGAACCTGCAATTGCTATCACACAAAAACAATAAAATACCTAGGAATGAACCTACATAAAGCTGTAAAGGACCTGTATTTGTAAAACTATAAGACACTGATGAAAAACATTGAAGAAAACACAAACAGATGGAAAAGCATATTGTGTTCATGGATTGAAAGAATTAGTACTGTTAACATGACCGTACTACACAAGGACATTTTAAGATTCAACACAGTATATAAAAACAAACTCAAAATGAATTAAAGACCCAAATGTAAGAGTAGAAACCATAAAAATCTTAGAAGAAAACATAGGCAGAACACTCTCTGACATAAAGTGTAGCACTTATTTTTTTGGTTATATCTTCAAAAGCAAGGGCTTCCCTTGTGGCTCAGTTGGTAAAGAATCCACCTGCAATGCGGGAGACCTGGTTTCAATCCCTGGGTTGGGAAGATCCCCTGAAGAAGGGAAAGGCACCCACTCCAGTATTCTGGGCTGGAGAATTCCATGGACCGTATGGGGTCACAAAGAGTCAGACATGACTGAGTGACTTGAAGGAAGTATGGTATTAACATGCTATACAATTCATATTCAGAGACACATAGGTTGAGCATGTAATATAATAAGAGGAGATAAAAGTTAGGTTTATGGATCTCCTAATGAATTTGCAAAACTAACTTGTTCTCCCCCATAAACTCTCTGAAACTGATAGCTAGGTAAAAAGTCTCTTTGCTGTCAGCTATCTTCCTTCAGTGTGAAAATCCATAAAAAATTATACTTGTGTACAAATGTAAAATATTCTTTCTGTTCTGCCTTATAGAGACTAGATGTCTATGGGTCCACAGAAGATAAATGAGATTGAAGCATTTAGATATATTTGAAAATCTAATTTAGCTATCTATTTTATCAGAATCAAATGCTCTAATTGGATAAATTGAGCACTGAAGCATATTTACTATAAAGAATGCCAAAATGATCAAATTAGCCATGCATTGATCTTTAGAATCATGTCTAATTATACAGTACTTTTCCCTGACAGAACTTTGACTTGGGAATAGCATTCATGATTAAGAGTGATAAGGAATGAGTTCTGTTTTAATGATTCATCTGGGTCATTCTAAACTAAGAATAAAGACAGATGAGATGGCTTGGAAAATCAGAAGTTATTACAGAAAATCATGGAATAATTGTTTCTGTAGACTATGAAGATATTATAACTTATGACCTAGGAGTTTTCCCTTATGTTATATACAAGACACATAGAGGAATACTTAGTAGTATGGTCCATTTTAACAAAATGCCAGCAACTCAATGTTCATAAATAACAGAATAGATGCATAAATAATATATTCATAGATGAAAAGAGTCTACTTCAATAAAAATGAGAAAACTGCAACTGTTGCATTGATATGAATTATTAAAAACATAATGTTGAGCTAAAGATGCAACTCATACAAGAATACTTACAATATGATTTCATGAATTTGAATTTAAAAGAAAATATTGTTTAGGGATATAGATATAAGTCGGAGAAGGCAATGACACCCCACTCCAGTACTCTTGCCTGGAAAATTCCATGGACAGAGGAGCCTGGAAGGCTGCAGTCCATGGGGTCGCTGAGAGTCGGACACGACTGAGCACTTTCACTTTTTTCCTCACTTTCACTTTTCACATTCATGAATTGGAGAAGGAAATGGCAACCCACTCCAGTGTTCATGCCTGGAGAATCCCAGGGACGGCGGAGCCTGGTGCGCTGCCGTCTATGGGGTCGCACAGAGTCGGACACGACTGAAGCGACGCAGCAGCAGCAGCAGCATAGAAATAAGTAGAAAACTATAAAGTAACACAAGGAAATAATTGACACTAAAGTTAAGACACCATTTAACATAGAGAGGATAGGTAAGGATTTAAGATTAAGAATATAGGGAACATCTAAATATATTAATAATTTTCTGTCTTAACCTGTCTGAGTAGGTTAAATTACTTTTAGTCTATGGCCTTTTTAGGGGGCTTCCCAGATAGCTCAGATGGTAAAAGAATGCCTGCAATGCAGGAGACCCGGGTTCAATCCCAGGGTCAGAAAGATCCTCTGGAGAAGGGCATGGCAAACCACTCCAGTATTCTTGCCTGGAGAACTCTATGGACAGAGGAGCCTGGCAGGTTACAGTCCAATGCATCTCACAGAGTTGGACACAACTGAGCAACTACAATTTCACTTTCATGGTCTTTTTTATGGCCAATTAATTTCACAATTAACTAATAAAAATATAGTCTCTGACACTCAAAGTTGTTAATATATTAGAGTCAACTATCCTTCCATAAATTAATTTCAAGGAACATCAGATATGCGAGTCTTGTTGTCTTAATAAACTGTCCCTTTCACATACACAGATACGCAAACACACCGAACCTACATTTTATTCTCTAGTCCTAAATTCAGTTTTCAACAATTAACAATAAATATCAAATTTCCTCTGTTGCAAAACTCAACATGAGCAATCAATTGACCTAATTGATCAAAATTACATTTTCTCTAAAGTAATTTGTTCCTCTATAAGCCCAATGAAATAAACATAGTAAATCTTGTGCTATAAAACCAGTGAGGCAAGCATAATATGTATAAAATTTATGAAACCTAGCTTAGAAACTATGCATTAAGCTTGAGGGAGGCTTGGATTGACTAGGAAGAGCAGAAAAGTTAGAAAAAATCCTGAAAATCTCACTGGAGAATGAGATGAAAGGGAACTCACTGGAAAGGGCTTATTATATATCTGTTATTAATACTACAGGAAATGTGCTACTTTTAGTGTAAAGATATGTAATGATAGATCTGATACTTGCTTCGGATAAGAATTAGAATGGATAGTCACTGTTTCCCTAAAAATTAACCCTAGAGAAATTATAGAAGGAAACAAAGAATTCAGAAAACAACATCACAACCAAGAGAAGTTCTTCTAACAAACGAATGTGCTAAGTCACTCAGTCATGTCTGATTCTTTGTGACCCCCATGGACTCAGGCTCCTCTGTCCATGGGATTCTCCAGGCAAGAATACTGGAGTGGGTTGCCATGCCTTCCTCTAGGGGATCTTCCCAACTCAGGGATCAAATCTGGATCTCTTATGTCTCCTGAATTGGTAGGTGGGTTCTTTACCACTAGTGCCACCTGGGACGTCTAATGAAAAAGGAAGAGATCTCTTCAGTTCAGTTCAGTTCAGTTCAGTCACTCAGTTGTGTCCAACTCTGTGACCCCATGAAGCACAGCATGCCAGGCCTCCCTGTCCATCACCAACTCCCAGAGTCCACCCAAACCCATGTCCATCGAGTTGGTGATGCCATCTAACCATCTCATCCTCTGTAGTCCCCTTCTCCTCCTGCCCCCAATCCCTCCCAGCATCAGGGTCTTTTCCAATGAGTCAACTCTTCGCATGAGGTGGCCAAAGTACTGGAGTTTCAGCTTCAACGTCAGTCCTTCCAAGAACACCCAGGACTGATCTTCTTTAGGATGGACTGGTTGGATGTCCTTGCAGTCCAAGGGACTCGCAAGAGTCCTCTCCAACATTACAGTTCAAAAGCATCAATTATTCAGTGCTCAGCTTTCTGTATAGTCCAACTCTCACACCGATACATGACCACTGGAAAAACCATAGCCTTTACTAGACAGACCTTTGTTGACAAAGTAATGTCTCTACTTTTGAATATGCTATCTAGGTCGGTCATAACTTTCCTTCTAAGGAGTAAGTGTCTTTTAATTTCATGTCTGCAGTCACCATCTGCAGTGATTTTGGAGCCCAGAAAAATAAAGTCAGCCACTGTTTCCACTGTTTCTCCATTTGCCATGAAGTGATGGGACCAGATGCCATGATCTTAGTTTTCTGAATGTTGAGCTTTAAGCCAACTTTTTCACTCTCCTCTTTCACTTTCATCAAGAAACTCTTTAGTTCATCTTCACTTTCTGCCATAAGAGTAGTGTCATCTGCATATCTAAGGTTATTGCTATTTGTCCCGGCAATCTTGATTCCAGCTTGTGCTTCCTCCAGCCCAGCTTTTCTCATGATGTACTCTACATATAAGTTAAATAAGCAGGGTGACAATATACAGCCTTGACATACTCCTTTCTAGTCTTTCCCATTCTTTTGACTTCCTCTTTCTTTGCACTGATCACTGAGGAAGGCTTTCTTATCTCTCCTTGCTATTTTTTAGAACTCTGTATTCAAATGGGTATATCCTTCCTTTTCTCCTTTGCTTTTCACTTCTCTTCTTTTCACAGCTATTGTGAGGCCTCCTCAGATAGCCATTTTTGCTTTTTTGCATTTCTTTTTGTGGGGGGATGGTCTTGAGCACTGCCTCCTGTACAACGTCACAAACCTCCATCCATAGTTCATCGGGCACTCTATCAGATCTAGTGATGGTTTTCCCAGTAGTCATATATGGATGTGAGAGTTGGACTATAAAGAAAGCTGAGCACTGAAGAATTGATGCTTTTGAACTGTGTTGTTGGAGAAGACTCTTGAGAGTCCCTTGGACTGCAAGTTGATCCAACCAGTCTGTCCTAAAGGAAATCAGTCCTGAATATTCATTGGAAGGACTGATGTTGAAGCTGAACTCCAATACTTTGGGCACCTAATGCTAAGAGCTGACTCACTTTTGCAAGACAGCAAAAGAAACACAGATCTAAAGAACAGACTTTTGAACTCTGTAAGAGAAGGAAAGGGTGGGATGATTGGAAGAATAGCATTGAAACATGTATATTACCATATGTGAGAAAAAACTGACAAAGAATAATATAAAATCTGAATAAGTCTATTAAAGTAATTAAACTCATCATCAAAAACCTCTCAGTGAAAACTTTGGGTACATATAATCTTGTTGGTGAATTTCTTTATTAATAAAGATCCAGTGATTCCAATCATATACAAACTTTTTCAGAAAATAGAAGAGGAGGACACATCTCTTAATTTGTTTTTCAAGGCCTGCATAACCCTAGAAGCCAAAATTGGACAATAAAATAAAATTATAGACCAACATTTTTCATGGGCAGAACAGAAAAGTCTTCAATAAAATATTATTGAAATGAATCCAGCAAAGAATAACTGATAAAACATAATAGAGCATGTGGGATTTATCTTAGAAGTGCAAGGTGCTTTAATAACAAAAAAATCAGTCAATGTACTTTACCTAATTAACAAATTAAAGAAAAAATAATGATTATCATCATAAATGTGTTAAATGAAATCATTTGATGAAATCCAACAGCCATTCATCATTTTTAAAAAATTCAGCAAAGTAAGAATACAGAGACTCTTTTCTAATATGACAAAAATCACCTGTAATGCTCTCTACTTAAAATTGCATAAAGGAGAAGGTGATGGTGCTTATTACTTCTACTTAGCATTGTATTTAAAGTCTTCTTGAGAACAAGGCAAGAAAAAGAAAGATGTAACACTGTCTTTATTCACAGATGACCAGACACAGCTATAAAAAGAAAACCATAAAAATCTGTAAAGCAACTTCTGGATCTTATCAATGAATTAACAAGGCCGTATGACCCTATTTCATTAAACAAAATGAATTGTATTTCCATGTACTCAATGCAGTGTATTGAATGGTGTCCTTCACCCCAAATTCATGCCACTCAGGACCTCAGAATATGACCTTATTTGGAATGAAAACATTTGCAGCTAGGAGATGGTCATATTGGATTACTGTAGACTCTAAATCCTACAATTAATTTCCTTCCAAGGAGATGGATGGGCATAGAGACACACAGAGAAGAGCCCATGTAAAGATGGAGGCAGAGATTGGAGTTGGGCTTCTCTGGTGGCTCAGATGGTGTGAATCTGCCTGCCATGCAGGAGACCTGGGTTTGATCCCTGGGAAGATCCCCTGCAGGAGGGCATGGCAACCCACTCCAGTATTCTTGCCTGGAGAATACCCATGGACAGAGTAGCCTGGTGAACTATATAGTTCATGGGGTTGCAAAGAGTCAGACACGGCTGAGCAACTAAGCACACACAAACAAGGAATATCCACTGTCCCCGTCCACCTTGAAGAGATAAGGAAGGCTTTTTCCTTAGAGCCTTCAGAGGGAGTCTGGCCCTATTTACACTTTGATCTCAGACTTCTAGGCTCCAAAACTGTGAGAGAATATATTCCTGGTGTTTTAAGTCACCTAATTTATAGTACTTTGTTCTGAAACTTATATATCAGGAATAAAATTTTAAAAATAAAATTAGAACATTCTATTTATACTAGCATCAGAAAACACAAAATACTTAGAAATGAAGTTTTTAAATATGTGAAATTTCTACATGGAAAACTACCACAAATCATTACTAGAATAAATTAAAGAAGACAAGTAAATAGTTACATTTACAGACTGGAAGACTGAATATTAAAATGCTGGTCTTTATAAATTGATCTATGAATTCAACATGATCTCAATAAAAATCCAGTCTTTTAAAAAAATAGAACTTGTCAAGTTATTTCTAGAATTTACATAAAAGAGAAAACAAAGTAAAAAGAAAACAAAATTTTATATGCAAATTCAAAAATAATATTATAGTTAAAGGGCTTACAGTTCAGTGCAACGCCATGGACTGTAGCATGCCAGGCTTCCCAATCCATCACCAGCTCCTCAAGCTTGCTCAAACTCATGCCCATTGAGTTGGTGATGCCATCCAACCATCTCATCCTCTGTCATCTCCATCTCCTCATGCCTTCAATCTTTCCAGCATCAGGGTCTTTTCCAATGAGTCAGTTTTCTCATCAGGTGGCCAAAGGATTGGAGTTTCAGCTTCAGCATCAGTCCTTCCAATGAATATTCAGGACTTATTTCCTTTAGGATTGACTGTTTTGATCTTGCTGTCCAAGGGACTCTCAAGAGTCTTCTCCAACACCACAATTCAAAAGCATCACAAAGGTAAATGTATACAGTGTACTGTTGGTACAAAGATAGACAAAGTGGTGAATAGAATAGAATAGAGGCTTCAGAAATAGACCAACATGTACCTGTTGATTGAGATTGATTTTTTTTTTTCCTACCTGGGTACCAAACTAATTGAAAGAGGTAGGGTAGTCTGCTAAACAGATGTAAATGGAAATATTAAATAAACTTAATGGAGAAATACAAAAAATCATTATATCATAAAAATTAATCCCTGATATATCATGGTTATAAGCACAAATTAAATATAAACCTTGTAAAGGAAAACCTCTATAAGAGAATATCTTTGTGACCTTGGATAGGCAAATATTTCTTAGAATACAAAATGAACTTTTAGAAGGAAAAAAGTATATTAGACATAAAACCCCTGCTATCTAAAAACATTGTTAAAACTATCATAATGCAAGTTGCAGATGAGAAAAAAATTGTAATAATTATATCTAAGTACTGCATATATGTTTTCTCTCCCTTTTAATAAATAATGAAAAGACAACATAATTATATTGATAAAAGGCTTGTTGCTCCAAAGCATGGGAAACGTGCTTAACATGTTTAGTCTTCATTAGTGAAGTTGCTCAGTTGTGTCCAACTCTTTGTGACCCCATGGACTGTAACCCACCAGGCTCCTCCGTCCATGGAATTTTCTAGGCAAGAGTACTGGAGTGGGTTGCCATTTCCTTCTCCAGGAGATCTTCCCGACCCAGGGATCAAACCTGGGTCTCGCTCATTGCAGGCAGATGCTTTACCCTCTGAGCCACCAGGGAGTCCCCATAGACATACAATTAAATTTTAAAATGAAAAATCATTTTTTAATTAGAAATCATTTTACATCAAGTTAGAGTAGTTAAAAAATATAAAAACTTGCAGCACAAAATGTTGACAAGGACATGGATTAGTTGGAACTCTGTCTTTGCTCATAGGAATATAAATTAATACAATTACTTGGCCAACTTTTTGTTCTGTGTTTTTAATGTATATTATTTATTGTACAGATTTGGGTGTGCTAGGTCTTGTGACATGCGGTATTTTCAATCTTTTTTGCAGCATATGAGGTCTTTTAGTTGTTGCATGCAAGATCTTTAGCTGTGGTATGCCAACTCTTAGTTGTGGCATGGGATCTAGTTCTGTGACTGGGGGTGGAACCCAAGCCTCCTGCAGTGGGAGCACAGAGCCTTCGCCACTGGAACACTGGGGAAGTCCCTCTCTTGTTTTTTATAGTGCTACATGTGTACCAACCCAATTGTAAGATAAATGAAAATATAAGTCCTTAAGGAAAGAAGATTTGTGCAAGAAAGTTCATATAATGTTTTCATTTTATTAAACAATAACCACAAACAGGAAAGAGTCTAAGTGTCCATCAATCAGGAAATGGACAAATTGTGATATGAAATACTAATAAACCCAACAGTGTAGATGCATCTCAGAAGCCTAAAACTAAGTGTAAGTGGCCAAACACAGAGTGCATACTGTAGGATTCCTTATATATGAAATTCTGGAATGTTCCTTACTAGTCTATAGAGGTAGAAATAAGAACTATGGTTGCCTACGGAAAAAGGGAAATTGCTTTTAAGGGTCTCAAGAACACTTTCTTGGCTATGAATATTTTACATATATATATATATATATATATATATATACACACACATACACACATGTACTAGTTACATGGGTGCGTGTATATATATATATATATATATATATATATCAAAATTTACAAAATGGTAAGCTTGACTCTGAACATACACATGCATGCACACACACACACACACTCCAATTTATTAGTGAGTCTGACAGCAAATCCTTATATCATATTTGTATATCTTTCCTCAGCAGTATTTTTTATGAAAGTTAAACTGAAATGCAAAACTGTTTCCAAGTGAGCCAGATAAGTGGGTCTTACATATTTTTTCTGGTCTCTTTGAAGCTTCACACAGTTCATACCATTTTGGAATGACTGATCCATAATTATGCCCCAAACTTCTTGCATCTCAACTGAATGGCATTACTTATTTCTTAATCATTGAGGCCCAGTGTATAGAGCTCTTCATAAGGTTCCCTTTTATGTTTTGTTTACCACATACGCACTTAGCTACAGGGCATATTGAACCCCACCTGTGTTTGGTTGCGGCTTCCGCTACTTCTCTCCTCCCCTGAAATTTTGGCTGATTAATAATTCCAACTAGTTCACAGTCAGTTTCTTTCTCTAGATCATTTGTACAGATTAAAATCAGCAGAAGTCCAAGGACTAATTTAAGCAGGACTCCAGATATGTTCTCAATATATAAGCATTTGTCTATTAATAAGGAAGCAAGATAAAGGAAAATGTTTACTTAGGTAAACTGTTGATGGAAGGGAGAGGTTTAGGTTCAAGAGCTGACAAAATGATATATGTCCAGAATCCATAGCAACATAGAAACTCTGTTGTTCAAATCTGAGCTTAAAAAGGAAGCTATGAAGGTGAGAGTAAAGTCACTCAGTCGTGTCTGACTCTTTGCGACCCCATGGACTGTAGCCTACCAGGCTTCTCCTTCCATGGGATTTTCAAGGCAAGAGTACTGTAATGGATTGCCATTTCCTTCGCCAGGGGATCTTCCTGACCCAGGGATCAAACCTGGGTCTCCTGGTAGGCAGACACTTTTACTGTCTGAGCCACCAGGGAAGTCCAAAAGGAAGCTATTTGGGAAAGAGTAGAACATTCAGGCACCCGATAGTTGCAGAGGGCAGCGTGATCAGTGTGGGGATAAGCATTTTATTAAAGATGGTGGGCAGGGGTTAGGCTACCAGAGAGAAAAAGTTGTTAATGGAGTTATTGGGTAGATTTAAAGATGCTATTGAAGGTCTTGTCTTGCCGAGTATGTGCAATGGACAGCAGGGTTTATCTGACACTGGATCAATTTTTCTTGCAGCTTAACGAAGTTATTTAATGTCTTTAATATACTTTAAGAAAGTAGAAAAAGACTGTGCATTTGAAGCAGCGTCTCATGGCTCTCAGCCTGAGTTATATAGGCACTCATGTATCAGAGCATGACATGATTTACTAAACCATATTGCCATTTGTGAAATATATTCGGTCAACTAAGACTGAAGATAAAAGCCTTCCCTTTCCATTGCTATTCCTTTCTTACCACCCAAAACCTTTGATTCTTCCCTGAAATGCTTCACAGATCATCCTCTTCTCACCAACCCCTAACTGCCACTACTTTTGCTTAGAACCTAACTCATGTCTAATAAGATCGACTGAAAAAAATTTAAATTTGTCTTCTTTTATCAGTATAACATTTAATTCACAGAATGTTCAAATGAAGAAAATAAAGATAATGCTACAGTTACTACTGCTTCTGCTGCTTCCTACTATATATATTTAACACCAACAATAGGCAAAGTGCTTTATGTACATTATTTCAGTTTTCCTGGAAGACAAATGGGATAATGTTCTTATCTTATATTACATTTGGGGAAATAGAAAGCTGAGTAATTTGCCAAAGATCATGCATATCTAGTAGACAGGATCGTGTATTAGTTTCCTATTACTGATAATAACAAATTACCATAAACTTAGTGACTTAAAACAATTCCATGTGGGTTATCTTACAGATTTGAAGGTTGGAAAGCCCATAAAGGCTCTCAGTGAGCTAAAATCAAGATGTTGATTGAGCTTTTCTGGAGACTTTTTAGTATAACCTATTTTATTGTCTTTCAAGTCTGTGGAGGCTGCCCTCATCCCTTAGCTTATGCCCCTTTCCAAATCCAAAGGCTGTAACAGCCAATGAGGTCTTTCTTACATTTACTTTGACAGTAATGCTTCTGCTTCCATCTTCCACATTTAAAGGACTCTTGGAAACAGTGAGAGACTTTATTTTTGAGGGCTCCAAAATCATTGCAGATGGTGACTGCAGCCATGAAATTTAACAACGCTTGCTTCTTGGAAGAAAAGTTATGACCAACCTAGACAGGATATTAAAAAGCAGAGACATTACTTTGCCAACAAAGATCCATATGGTCAAAGATGTGGTTTTTCCAGTAGTCATGTAAGGATGTGAGAATTGGACAAGAAAGAAGGCTGAGCACTGAAGAATTGATGCTTTCAAACTGTGGTGCTGGAGAAGACTCTTTGGAGTCCCTTAGACAGTAAGAAGATTAAACCAGTCAAAGGAAATCAACTCTGAATATTCATTGGAAGGGCTGATACTGAAGCTGAAACTCCAATACGTTGGCCACCTGATGCAAAGAGCTGGTTTATTGGAAAAGACCCTGATTCTGGGAAAGATTGAGGACAGGAGGAAAAGGGGGTGACAGAGGATGAGATGGTTGGATGGAGTTACCTCCTCAATGGTCATGAGTTTGAGCAAACTCTGAGAGATGATGAAAGACAGGGAAGCCTGGTGTTCTGTAGTTCATGGGGTCGCAAAGAGTCAGACACAACTTAGTGACTAAACAACAACAAAAATAAATACAATTTAAAAAATGAAAATAGCTAGATTTGAAAAATGACATTTTAGGTATAGGGGTCCAAATTACCAAATTATGGTAAACAATCTGTTTATATATTTGCTTATCCATTAGAGTGGATACTTTTCAATTTGGGGATTGAGTCTTCATTTTCTCCGGAATTCCAGGAGGTAATACAAAGCCTGGCACAGGGTTAAAGAGTACATAGATGCTTATTTGAAGTATCCTGAGTAGTTTTCAAGATTTATCTAGCGTTACCACAATAATATAGCACTTTAAACAAGCACAGTAAGTATTATTTATAGAGAATCAATGTGATCAACTTTCTTTGTCCATGACCTATTTTAATCCTCTCAATTGTCATGCAAAGTGTCATTTGCATTTTATCAAGCTCCAGACCTGGAAAGGGTTCAAGTGCATACAATACTCAGTTAAGCAAAAATCTATTTGCACACCTGTCTGACCCATGCTCATGCTTCAAGTCTAAAATCATTTTCTGCACCTAGCTGCTTTTCAGGTTCTTAATTAACTAACATTCTTGGATGGAAATTAAGGAAAATGTACTCTTTTAGCATACCCTGGTTTAAGGTAACTCCTTTCAATAATGTTCCAACATACTTGAAATATATCTTGAAAATTGATGTGTTCTATTTAAAGCAGTTTTGATTTTGAAGTTTTAATGGTCCCAACAATGGGAGAATAAAGATCTATTGTTGGCTCTCCTGCCATATCACACCTAAGGCCAATAAGACAATTTTCTTTTGAAGCATTAGAGCTCTCTGGATTTGTAAAGGAATCAAAAAAGAAAGCGAGAAAGTAGAATTGGCAGCTACAGATAAAGTGCCCATAACCTCTTTGAGACTGAGAGTTGTTCCCAAAAGGCTTTGTTAATGAAAGTGACTTTTTTTTTTTTTTTTTTTTTTTTTTGATTGTGTGCTTTTTCTTCATCTTTACTTGCAGGTGTCTCAAGAAGTTGATCAGTTCAATTGTGAATATCATATGCATCTTCATTCTCTAGATTTTGAATCAGTTTCTTGGAAGCTGCTCATGTATCATTGATAAAAACAGCCTATTATAGTCAATGTGTGCTGCTTTATAAGCAGAGTCTCAGGACTCTTTCTGCCACAAAAAAGAGGTATGCCAAAACAGGCAAAGCATTCTAGGAGAAAGGCACATGGGAGCAAGGAGTTAGGACTCCATAAACCAGTTTGGAAAGTACTGTTTTTAACTCTGAGGTTTAAAAGGACATGTTGATTTCATATTTTTTGGGGGGGGGAGGAATTTGGAAAAAAATATTGAAATTGGTTTTAGAAATACAACTAATCCACAGAAAGAGATAACTTTCATATTCGTATAATAGAATACTCTGATGCTGTCTATGTGGTGAGTTTACAGGGTTTACAAATAGCTAATAATTACCAGATGTAGAAAGTGATCTCTCCTTTTTCCTTGAAAGGAATGCCTATAACATACAATGTTTGCATTTTCTTGTCCATAAAATTTTATTCTAATGATATCTATTACAGAGGGTTGTAAGGTTAAGCAAGTTGGAAAATCTAAATGCTAGTTTAATTATCTGCTCAAAATACATAATACATGAAATAACATCAAAAAAACCAATAACAATATAATTCTTAAGATAACAACAGTTATAAAAGGGCAAATGTCTCTAAAAATAAATTCAGAATACCAAATTGCACATTGTACAAAAGTCTCTCCTGATTGAATATCAGTCATTTCAATCAGGTGTCTTAAATTTCTCTAAACACACACTTCATATCTTCATTTGGGATAAAATTTAATATACACCAAAAATACATTTTGTATTTTTCCCTTTTCAAATATTCAACTTCTTTAAACTGAATATTTGAAGATATATAAAAAAGTAAACTTCTTTCTCTTCTTTTATACAATATTGATGGCAATTCATTCCATTTAAAGAAACATGAGAATTTCTTAAAAATTAACAAATTGCATGTAGGTGACATTCACACCTTTACTACAGAATCTAAAGAATTTGTCTTGCAGTTTTGGGCAGTAGCTTTCATGTAAAATTCCTCAGTAATTGATACTTAAGACCTAGAAGTTTCCATGTTCCTAAGTGCCTGACCCTCTCTTTATAAGTAAATATTTCTAAGTTTTAAGTGTTGAATTTGCTGTTTGAATTTCTAAGGCCCAGTGTTATTCTCCCCCTACTATTTTGGGTGCTTTAACCAAAACATATTATTTTTTTCTGTACATGAGTTTTCCATTCCCTTGTGTCCTTCCCCAGTCTTAGCAACCTGGAAAATTTGGATTCCATCAGAGATTACTTCTCCTCTATAACCCATTGTACTTAATACTACCTTCTTAATGGCAAAAATTACTGTTTTTCATATTGTGTTTTATATGATTTTCTATGGACTATTAATGAAAAGAAGGGACCACATTTAAATTTTAAAAAATATATATATATATATATATTTTCAATCAGCCAAACCCTTCCATATATTAGGAACTCATGACAAAGATAGCTAATAACCTATAAAACATTCCTTTCTATTTAGCAGACTCCCAAGTTTTATCTTGGTCTATTGTTGCTAGAAATGAATGCTACATTTCCAATCTCTGTTAAACCTAGATGTGGTCCAGAAACCTTAAGTGTTGGGAAGGAATTCCAGGAAGGTTCTGTCAGAGGATCTGACTCAAATGAGAGGGACATTTTTACCCATCTCTTTTCTCTTTTTCCTTCATTAGACTGGAAATTCAGATGTGATACCAGAGATTCAGCAGTCATCATGACCCTTAGAATGGATGCCACATGGTAAGATGGTGAAGTAGGCTGTTAGATGAAAGAGATAGACTCAAGAGGCTACAAAGCTAAGGTAGGAGCCCAAAGAGGGCTATATTTGTTTTTTTAACATGAGAAATAGAATCTTTGAGTGATTAAACCATTTTTTTAATATTCTGTCACTCAGTCAAATACAATCTAAAAGAGCTAAATTAAAAACAAAAAGAAACAAAAATGTTAAATGCAACATTCATTTCTTTATGTGTGCAAGATAAAGGAAAAAGGTATTTTGAAAGTAATAGCATTTAATTAAGTACATGATCTTCACCTGTTTGTTTGAAAAGATAACAAAAAATTAACAAATCATGCATGAAAGTATTAACATGGCAGCCTTATAATACATGTGTTGTCACTTGACAGAGTTGACTCTGAATTTTTGGAAATGATCTCTTTTGGTTTTTAGAACACTTTCATCTCCAGCAACAATGTACAATTGTATGGCATTTTCTTAGTGTTCTTCTTTGAATCCTCTTTCTTCATACCCCTTCAAATGCTACATAGTTCCTTAGGGTTTTTTTTCCTCAATTTTTATACTGTTCCTGGGTGAGTTCCTCAACTGATAGAACATCAGCTATTGATTTTATGGGCTTAAGGGTCAAGACCCAAACCTGTATGTCTAATGAGCATCCTTTAGGAATTTCAAAACCACCACTGGTACAAAGATCTCACTTATTTCTACTTTCATTCTCTATCCCACCCTCGTCAATCTGCTTCTCCTATAATATTCCTGAGCTTGATAAATTGTACCACTGTCCTTAACCTAAACTGTTATCTTAATCTTCAGTTTTTTCTTTCCCAATTATGACTAATCAATCATTAATTGCTACTTTGGAAATGAAGGCTGGATTCTTTACTTCTTCTCTATCTAATAGGCTTTTGAATTAGATTTTTCATCCTGAAACAGCCTCATTACCAACTTCCTGCTGCTTGTTTCTCCTTCTCATACCTCATTCTCCACTTATAGCTCATAGAACTGCTGTCAATTATCTTTTAAAAGGCAAATAGATAATTTCTAAATATGGTCATGTTTACTGACTGCTTATTGCCTACAAGCCCGTGTTCAGATTCTTTGTCTTGTCAGGGAAAGTCCATCATGAATTTTCTTCAGTGATAGCTTCTATGTCCCAGCCTAACTGAACTTCCTAAAATACACTGTGTCCTTTCACACTTTCTAGAACATTCTCCTGCCTCTGCCTAAAGGTTCTGTCTTTTTTTTCCTCCCTCTTCTTTGTCTATTGTGCTCATTTTCATAATTCTAAATTATGAATTCATATGAAATTATGAATTTCATAATTCATATTAAAGGTTGGTTTCCCTACAGTGCCTTAATCAACTCTAGTAGAGTTGCTTATGTTGTTATCTGTGGGGCTCTAAACTCCAGGGCACCATTTAGAAATCTGTGGCATATAGTTTATGAACTATGAATTTATAAATTTGTTTTCCATACTAAACGTTTTGATGTTTGGCAAAACTAATACAGTGTTTCAGGTTTAAAAATAAAATAAAATTAAAAAAAATAAATAAACTTGAGGTTTTAAGGATGTGGGCATTTTTAAAATATTATTTCTCATGTTTTCCTGAAATTAAAAAAAAAAAAACTATGATCAACATATTAATTAAAAAAAAAACAAACTCTTTTTTCTACATGAGGGATAAAACAGAAATGTAGTCAGTCTTTACATTTACAAGACAAGTCCTCAGCAATGGTGCACAAGAATGTAAATCGTTCCTTAAAATAGATTTTAAAAGATTTTTACTGGCCAGGCGAACTCTTAACACATAAAGGATGCATATTCATGAAGATATGTTTTAACTTTAGAGTGGACCTGCATTATCTATAGCCTTTATTAAAAAAAATTCATTCAGGTTATCTCAGTTTAATGCTTGCATGGCTAAGCGCACTGTTCTTAAAACAAATATGTCAGAGAAGATAGTAACTGTGGGTCAAATTTCTATGATTAACATGACATTTCACTGTCCATGAAATTTAAATGAGTCTTTTAATCTTAGTTTCAAAGTTTGAAGAGGCTGATCTGTGAGTTTTACTTTTGTCTGCATTGATTGTATTGCTCCTGAAAAGACTACATTTTTAGCTTTGAAGTCTAGATCCTGATTTAGCCAAAGAAGAGGATGAGAGAAACTGCTTCAGTTAAGTTTTCATTTACAGAACAACCTGACCTGATTTTTGAAGCTGAGTGAGTGGAAAGGAAGTAATTTTCAATTCCTGTTAATACCATTTGGATAACTAGAGCACTATCCCCCTAAAAACTGAACCAATGAAACTTTACAAAATCCTAGTAGCAATCAGCCACAGTTACCTTTTCTATCATATCAAGTATCAGAGTTAGCTTATAAGAAAGAAAGAAAGAAATAAAAGCCAGACCATTAGTAAATCCTTATGCGCCTTCCTCAAATCAGTCAGCTCCTCTGTAAAATATAATGATTTCCTTAACAACAATCCTTGCTGTTTCTTCTCTAAGGAAAGTTTGCAACATCAAAATGAAATCAAGTAAGAAATCAAAATGGGCTGTAATGTTCTACAAGATATGAAGTTAAACTTGTTCCTCAGCTTGATAATATGACTTCTTTCAAGGAAACACCAATTTTACAAGTAGATAACTTTGGCCCGTAAAAGTAGCATTTCTAACACAAGAATTGTCTCTGTTTCTCTTTTCATGAAAGATACTACTATGTATCAACACCCATACTCTACTAGCTGAGAAGCAGAACAATCATTTTCCTTAATAGTGATTTAAAATATTTTTTACCATGCATTTCTTTCCCATACATTGAAATATTGAAGATAAAATATTAATAGAAAATAAATAATGTTGATAAATATAATACATGACTTGCATTGTTCAGTTCCTATTACAGTGCTCAGTTATGAAAATATATCTTAATAAAATTTCATTTGTAGTCCCATAATAGTGTGTATCATGAATGCCAAAGCTATCTTGAGTTGTATGTTTTAAGAATCAACATTTTGGAAGCACATGGAGAGTTTTAATTTAGGAATCATGCTTATATATACAAGCATATAGTGATAGCCTTCAGCAAATGCGAAGAAATAGCAAAATATACATGATTATAATATCTTAATTTTATATTTTTTATTAATATAAATTTATACTTCTCGCCACTTTTAAGTATTTGTACATGGAATTATATTTTGACTTATATCAATAGTGTGAGTCTTCCTTAAGGAATAAAGCCTTACAAATTGATAGACTGAATAGATGAATGGATGATGGTCAGATTATATATAAAAATAGAACTCTAACCCATTAGCTTTAGCAGCCATCCCACAAAGCCAAATCGTTATCTGTAGCAACCAGCCCAAGAAGACAGGCAGTAACCCCTGAAGCAAGTGGTCCCAAAGGCCAGGACTTGATGAATAACCAACAGTTTCCCTAATTTATGCTTCTACATCCAATGTAAGACCGCCCAACTGGAAAAAATCATATATACTCCCCTAAAGAATTACATGTATGATGTCCCAATTTTAGTTAGCTTTCCTCCAGCTTCTCAGGCCAACAACTTCCAATCAGGGCACGCCTGAATCCATCTCTCTTCTTTTATCTACTATAAATCTTTCCCACTCCTCTGTCTTCCTTTGAGTCTCTTGTCAAATGCAAGTAATGGTGTCCGACTTTCTTTCTATAGCAAGGTCATTTAGGTCATCTTCATTTATTTGCATAAAATCATTGAAGTCTCATTTTCCACTTTACCAGTGTTAATAAAAACTGTAATAAATTAATTGGTCATAATTTTCATAAATGAATTTAGTACTGTCTTTATAGATTTGTATTGTATATATATATATCTGTGAGTATTGTTTACTATGGCTTGGTATTTTTTTAATTCATTATAATGTAATTATTCTTCTTAATTTTTTTCAATCTTTGTTATATCTTACAAACTCTCCATATCAGTAAATGTAGCTGATTTAAACTAAATGTCTAGTGGACATTTAGATTTTTCCATTTCTTTTTAATATTATTAGTAATGCTTTTATAAATCATCTTGTAACATTTCTTCTTTTTTACATTTCTCATATAAGGGTTGATATCTAAGGTTATCTCCATAATGTTTAAAAATTATGTATACACACAATGCCCCCAAATAAACACAATCCTGACTTTTCTTTTTCTTTTTTTTTTCTGCTCTTTAGTCACTAAATCTAGGACATATTTTTTCCAATGGTAGGATAGTTTCTAAAAACAAAATTAGAAATTGAACAAATGTGTCCCAGTACCTGTGCTAGTGCAGATGCCTATAGCAAGCTTCAATCGTAAAACAAACAAACAAACAAACACTTAAATACACTTGACATATGACTGTCTGGCTGTCATCACCCTGCTCCATTGCCATACCTCTTTTTTCTTAACAGCTTTTCAGTTGTCAGGAGGCACTGATTTTCATCCACTTTCAATACAGCTTCAACTCAATAAGGTAAAGGTTGGGAAAGATTACGTCCATGGAAACAGGTTAAAAGATCACAGCATGTACTGCTCAAAACAAAGCAGTCCACAAGATTTCCTGGGGACTTTATAGGTCTATGTATTTGGTTTTCCTTTGAGACAATAATATTGACACATGAAAAACTCTTTGTATCCCATTTTATATATGAACTTGCTTATAACAGAACTTATTTGTGATTATTTTATCCAGTGAAAGATTTTAAAGCCTCATACTCAATCACACTTTAGTCCCAGATGACCATATGCTGGAGCTACTGTAGAGAGCATTTTGGTTAAACATCATCCATATTTGCTAGAGAAGATGAGAGAGGGAAAAGTGGTATAAAAGGGACTGAAGCTGTTCAAAATTCCCTTTATGGAAATACTGAAAATTAAATTTACAAGCTTAGAAGCAAAGTTTCAGTATCATTAAATGAAAAATCTAGTTAATTTTTCTTCATTAGAAATAAAAATTATATACTGCTGTAATAATATTGATTAAGATAGCATTTTGGTTCTATCTTTCGCATATTTATACAGATATTTCTATCTAAACACATAAAGCATGCTAAAAACAAAAATGTTACTTTAATCAATATTACTAAGGTATATAATATACATACAATATATTTGTTTTAAGCAGAGAGTTTAGACAAAGTGTACATTATAGAATATTTTTATCACCCCAGAGAGTTTTCCTGTGCCCTCCACTACTACTACTACTACTAAGTCACTTCAGTCGTGTCCGACTTTGTGCTCTGCTATCCCTCAAAGCCCACTTCATACTTTGCTCCTCCACCACTGGCCTCTGGTTGTTGTTGTTCAGTCGCTCAGTCGTGCCCAACTCTTTGTGACCCCATGGACTGCAGCACGCCAGGCTTCCCTGACCTTCACCATCTCCTGGAGCTTGCTCAAACTCATGTCCGTTGAGTCGGTGATGCCATCCAACCATCCCATCCTGTTACCTGCTTCTCTACCTGCAGTCGCTAATTTGCTTTGTATCACCACAAATTAATTTCTCCAGTTCTGGTCTAACACGCAAATGAAATTTTACAATACAGGCTCCGTTGCATCTGGTATCTATGAGTGTGTTTTAGCAAATCAAACATGTTGTGCTTTTACAGTAGCTTGTTTCTTTTGGTTGCTGAGTTGTGTACTATATTATGGATATATCAGAAATTGTTTATCAAATCATTAGTCTGTGGACATTGAGTTGTTTCCAGTTTTGGGGTCAATATAAATAAAGATGCTATGCTTAAGTATAAGAATTTCCATGAACATAGTTTTAATCTATTTTATTCTCTTGAGTAAATACCCATGTATTGAATTACCATGTAACGTGGTAATTGTATACTCAATGCTATGTGACACTTTCTGTTTTCTAAAGTAGTTGCACCATTTTATATTTTAAACAGCAGTGAATGCAGATTCCAGTTGCTTCACAACATTCTTGACACTAGGTGCTTTTAGTCTTTTTAATTTTAGCCATTATAGTAGGTATATAGAGACTTTAACTCCCATTGCCCTAATTGTAATTGTGTTGAACATCTTTTCATGTATTTATTGACTTATATATCTCTTTTTGGAAGTATCTATTCAAAAATATTGATGAATTTGCATATAGTAAAATGTAATTGCTTTTCTATAGTGTTCAATGAATTTTGAAGGCATACAGTTGTGTAATCAATACTAGAAGCAATATGTAGAACAATTAAATCACTGTAAAAATATCCTCATTATATCCCTTGATTGTAATTTTGACCTATTTTAATTGGGTTGCTTTCTTTCCAATTTCTGAGTGGTAGAAGATAAAGCATATATATATATAAGCACATACGTGTGTGTGTGTGTGTGTGTGTGTATACATATATATATATATTCAAACTTTTTACTGAAATAAATATTATTAATTCCTGGATCTTAATTTTTAATATTGACATTATTAAGCAGAAATTAAAATTTTGATATTCAGTTTAACATTACTTTATCCTTTACAGTTTTCACCCTATTTAACAAATTAACCTGATTTTGCAAAAATAATATCCTGTGTTTTCTAATAGAAGTTTTACAATTTTAATTTACTATACTCTTATATGATTTAAAATTTTTGTGGGGAAGGGATCTATAAGAGGTAAAGATCAATGTTGTTTTTTTAATTTCAAACGAATATACAATTTGTATATCCATCTGAAATAAAGTGGTATTTTTATTTGATATTTGTATTCAAATGGATATACAAATATTGCCTTATTCCCAGTCATAGAGAGAAAATTTTTAAGTGTTTTATCATTAAGTGCATATGTGTGTACTCGGCTGTGTCTGACTCTCAGTGACCCCATGTACTGCAGCCACCAGGCGCCCTGTCCATAGAATTTTCCAGGCCAGAATACTGAAGTGGGTTGCCATTTCCTGCTCCATTATCATTAAGAAGATGTTCATTGTTTTTATCTTGGTTGATGTCACTTGTTTTTTCAGTTTTCTGAGACTTTTTATCATAAATAACTATAATTTTGATAAATACTTTCTCCCCATCAATCAAAATTATCATATTTTTTTTTTACCACATATTCTGTTAATGTGTTAAATTGATTTGGTTTTCTAATGTCAAGCTGACCTTTCATTGCTAAGATTAGTTCCACATGGCTGGGTTCAATTTGCTATTATTTTGCTAAGGATATTTTAATCTGTATTTATGACTAAGTTAGTTTATAATTTTCTTTTCTTGTAGTATTTTTGTCTGATTTTGACATTTGAGTAATGCTGGCCTATTAAAATTAGTTAGAAAGTGTTCTCTCCACTTTTTTTCTGAAAAAATTTTTTGGTAGGATTAGTATTATCTTTGCTGAAAATGTTTAGCAGAAATTTCTAGTTAAGCTATGAGTTTGGAGTTAACTTGATGCCAAGGTCTTTCATTGTAATTCAATATCTTTAATATATTTATAGGCCCTTTATATATATATATACTTTAGTAAGTTTTAGTAATGGAGTCTTTCCAGAAATTTTTCTATTTCTTATAGGTTGTCAAATCTCAGTGAATTAGAACAAATTTGTTAAATGAAAATTCTTTATATGTTTGGGTTTAAGTATATCACCTTGGGTTTAAATACATATTCCTTGTTCCCAGTATTCTTTGTTACTTATATTTTGTTTTCCTTGTTTCTTTTGACTGTTTTTGATATTTTACATTATCATGAAATTGTTTTTAATATACCCTGTGTACGAGACAGCAAAAGAGACACTGATGTATAGAACAGTCTTATGGACTCTGTGGGAGAGGGAGAGGGTGGGAAGATTTGGGAGAATGGCATTGAAACATGTGTAACATCATGTATGAAATGAGTTGCCAGTCCAGGTTCGATGCACGATACTGGATGCTTGGGGCTGGTGCACTGGGACGACCCAGAGGGATGGAATGGGGAGGGAGGAGGGAGGAGGGTTCAGGATGGGGAACACATGTATACCTGTGGCGGATTCATTTTGATATTTGGCAAATCTAATACAGTTATGTAAAGTTTAAAAATAAAATAAAATTAAAAAAAAAAAAAAAAAAAATATTCTCTAATATTCTCTTGTTATCCTTATAATTTAGGATGATGTTCTGACTTTAATCTTGATATGGTCATTTGGACCTTCTCTATTTTATTTTTCTTAGACTAGATAGATATATATCGTGTTATTGATCTTATTAAAAACAGCTTTTAGTTTCATTGTTTTTTCTCTTTTGTCTACTATTTTAATGATTTCCATTTTAGTGTTATTATTTAAATTCTTCTACTAACTAATGTTTTATTTGTTCTTCCTTTTCCAGTTTCACATGGAAGACACGTAGATGAAAGATTTAGAACTTTATTGTTCCCTATATAAATATTCTGAATTATAAATTTCCCTCTAATCAGTGTGTTAGTTTCATCTTACAATTTTGATATTTTGTATTATTGGACAATAATATTGTCCAATTCAGCATATTTTTTGGTATCTTTAGTGATTTCTACTTTGATCCCTGGGCTTTCTTACAAGTGCTTATTCTGTCTCCAAATGTTTGAAGATTTTCCAGGTATTTTTTTGTTATAGATTATAATTTGATTCTATTTTGGTCTGACGTTGAGATTTGTTCTGTGAACCAGTCTATGATATTTCCTGTGAATGTTACATGTTCAACTGAAAGAAATGCATATACTGCTTGAATAAATATGTTTGAATTTTCACATTATCCTTTATATGAAATAGAATGATATTAGTTAGAAGCTGTGATAAAATTTTAGTTACATCCTTTCTGTAACTCTTCTATTTTTTGTACTATTACTATCATACTTTTACTTCTACACATGTTATAAAACATGTTATATTGTTCTTATTTTCACTTTAAACAGTTAGTCATATTTTAAGACAAATAAAGATAAACTTGTCTTCTGTTTCTTATGCATTTACCATTTCCATTTACCATTTTCCATTTACCCTTTCTTATGTATTTAGAATTTCTCATTCATATATAGAATCAGTTTTCATCTGCTATCATTTTATTTCTATTAGAAGAGCTCCTTTTAACATTTCTTGTAGTACAAGTCTGCTGGAGAATTTTTTCTTTATTTTTCCCTTCAAAAGATTAATGAATCCTTTAGAGATTTGTTGAGTTTGTGTGGTATAGTTTTATCATTTAAGAATATTGTTCCATTGACTTTTGATTTGTTTTGTTCCCAAGAAGTTTGCAATTATTATGTTTTTCTCTGTAAGGAATGTATCTTTTTTTTCCTCTCCCTATTTTTTAAACTTTCTCTTTATTATCAGTTTTTATTCAGTTGATCTGTTCTTTTTTCCTTTAACATTTTGCTCACTTTACTAGCATAATATGGTGATATTATTATAATAATAGAATAAAAGTCTTCCTCCCATTTAAAAAAAAACTTCACAACATTATAGCATGACCTTCAATTCCTCAAAGAAAATGAATCTCCTTTTATCCTTTCTTAGAATTATGTGCTACAGTGGCCATTTCACCAAGAATGAGAGAGTCAAGCCAGAAAATAGCTTTTTATTTTGGGGGATTTTATTTCTTTATTCATAATTTGACTCTAATTAATGATAATCACCAGGTGGATAACCTGTGTTTTTCACTGATTTCAAATGTATTGAGAACTCTTAAAATGCAAGAGATTTTCAGTTTTAGATTGGAAAAGAGAATGAACACTATTATTGCAATTTATGTATTTCAAAATGCTCAGAGAATTTTAAAGCATCTGTTTATACAACACCAAGTATAGGTAGTGTGATTTGAAAGGCCCCCACAAAACCACCTAAACAACAGTTTTAATAGTAGTAGCATGTCACCTATATTGGATGTATCAATGACTCCCATATTTCTTATTCATGGTGCTTATTCATTGTACATAATACCTGACATGTGCAATATGTATCTGCCCTCCCACTTTGGTTTAAATAAGTGGAAAACTGTTTCCTTCACAGTAAAACAGAGAAGAAATGCTGCCTTATCTATTAATGAATCATTCATTCTTAAACAGTCCGTTGGGTTAAAAAAAAAAATTGGTGTTAACTAGTTGAAGACTGCCTAGATTGTCTTAGACTGAGGGGGAATTACACAGAATGAGAAAAGAATGCTAATTAAGAGAGAAGAATGTGAAAAATGTTGTATTTATTATTTTCCTTTTGCTGTTGCAACTTACAGTGGCTTAAAGCAACACCAATTTATTATCTTACAATTTTGGAGGTCAGAAGTCTGAAGTCAGTTTCACTGGACTAAAGTCAGCATGTCAGCTGGTTTCTTCAGGAGGCTTTGAGAATATATATAAAATGTGTGTGTATTTGAATTTCTTTTTGTACACCTGAAACGAACACCTTGTAACTATATTTCAATTAAAAATGTCTAAAATTTTAAAAATGAGAGAGTAAATATAAAGAAAAATATTAATGAAGAAAAAAAAAAAAGAAGTGAATCTGATTTTTCCCTTTTTCTGGCTTCTGGAGGATTCTGCATTCTCACATTCATAATCTCTTTCTGGCATCACACCAGCCTCTTGTGCAATCATATTTCCTATATCTCTTGTATAGTTAAATCTCCCTCTTCAATACTTTTATAAGAACATTGGTAGTTACATTGAAGCCCATCAGATAAGCCATGCTAACCTTCTGCAAGATCTTTAATTTAATCCTATCTGCAAAATCTCAACTGCCCATGCAATAAGATTCACAAGCTTTAGGTTTTAGAACTTGGATAACTTTGGAGACCAATATTCAGCCTACCACAGTGTAGTTCTATCTTTGCCTAAATTGGGTAGGATTTTTCTCCCATAAAAAAATTATTTATATAACATGACCTGTGATTGTTTAGTAGTTAAAATAAGTCTAATCCCCAAAACACTTTTTAAAATTTGTGCTATCTATATAGAATAGTTAAGTCATGCTTTTTTATAAAATTTGATCTTAACTTACCAAAGTAAAACTGACATGTTACTGACATGTCTCTTCTCAATGCCTGATTAACTGTCCTATTTTTCAGTGACCTTTCAAATTTAAACTAATTATGTTGGCCACCCTACTCCAGTATGATTTCATCCAAACCATAGTTAGTTAATTACACCTGCAAAGACCCTATTTCCAAATAAGATCACATTTTGAGGTAATGAGGGTTAGCACTTAATATACATATATGAAAGAAAGTGAAAGTCGCTCAGTTCAGTTCAGTTCAGTTCAGTTGCTCAGTCGTGTCTGACTTTGCGACCCCATGAATCGCAGCATGCCAGGCCTCCCTATCCATCACCAACTCCCGGAGTTCACTCAAACTCACGTCCATCGAGTTGGTGATGCCATCCAGCCATCTCATCCTCTGTCATCCTCTTCTCCTCCTGCCCCCAATCCCTCCCAGCATCAGAGTCTTTTCCAATGAGTCAACTCTTCGCATGAGGTGGCCAAAGTACTGGAGTTTCAGCTTTAGCATCAGTCCTTCCAAAGAACACCCAGGACTGATCTCTTTCAGAATGGACTGGTTGGATCTTCTTGCGGTGCAAGGGACTCTCAAGAGTCTTCTCCAACACCACAGTTCAAAAGCATCAATTCTTCGGTGCTCAGCTTTCTTTACAGTCCAACTCTCACATCCATACATGACCACTGGAAAAACCATAGCCTTGACTAGATGGACCTTTGTTGGCAAAGTAATGTCTTTGCTTTTGAATATGCTATCTAGGTTGGTCATAACTTTCCTTCCAAGGAATAAGCGTCTTTTAATTTCATGGCTGCAGTCACCATCTGCAGTGATTTTGGAGCCCCCAAAAATAAAGTCTGACACCGTTTCCTCATCTATTTCCCATGAAGTGATGGGACCAGATGCCATGATCTTAGTTTTCTGAATGTTGAGCTTTAAGCCATCATGTCCAATTCTGCAACCCCATGAATTATGCAGTTCACAAAATTCTCCAGGCCAGAATGCTGGAGTGCATAGCCGTTTCTTTCTCCAGGAGATCTTCCCGACATGAGGGACTGAACTCAGGTCTCCCACATTTTGGGCAGATTCTTTACCAGCTGAGCCACCAGTGAAGCCCTATATATATATTATATGAAGGGACATGTAATTCAATTGATAGCAGACTGTGAGGTGGAAAACCACTGACTTACACCAGAGTCTGTATTTTATAAATGAGAGAATAGAGCCCAAGAAGGCTTGAGGAACTAGCAAAGATCACCAGTGAATGATATAGCTCTAGCTGATTTAATAAATCAAGGTTCCTAATTCCCACCCCAGAGGTCTTTCTGAATTACTGGAATTGACTCTGTTTTGGATAATTAGGGTTAGATTTTGACACTTCCTGTCTGATTTCAGCTGGTGTGTACCCTGGGTATGCATATTTTAAACAAGCCTGACTTTAACATTATCTGACAAGACTCTCAGCCCAAGAGAATGCTTGTGAAATTGCTTCATAAAAGGAATCTTGGCAGCTCATCCCATCTCAGTTGTAATTCCACAGAAATTGTCCATCAATTTTATATATGTCCTTATTTGTGCCAAACAACTTTATCATGTCAGACACAGCAAGGATGATTAATTTACTTATACTGCACTCAATAAGCCATCAGGGTAGTATCTCACCTTTTTTTTTTTTTTTTTTTCTCATCTACAGTATTTCTGGAGAGTGCTTACCTCACTAAAACTTTCCCAGGTTTAATAAAAATTTCTATTATAACAACAATTTAGCAGCTTAGAAACAGCATCCTGAGAGCTATCTTCAGAAATTATCAGAAACTTTGGCATAGAATTCAGATAATAAGGATTTAAAATAATTTTTGTGTTACTGCATATTAATTTGAAATTTCAAGTAAGTGGCATCAACGTTATTTAGATTCTTCCATCATCCTGTGGCAGTCAGAAGATCAACAGATTTATTTACGTAAAGTTTATGTTAGTTTGTAGTTTACAATGTTCAGTATGAAGCTAGTTACTACTTTAGAGAACAATTGGGATTGTGTTGCCTGGAGCTACTACATACTTTTCATAGAAACAACATAAGCCTAAGCAAAATTAGAAAATTTCAATTGGTGTTGAGGCCAAAATTTACCTTTTGACCCTCAGTGGAGTTCTCTCCCCATGCCATGTTCATCACAAATGAAACTGGAAACATGGAGAGTAGACAATACCTTGTTGTGCTCAGTGTCAATGAGAACAAAGGATGCAGTGGGAATCAGTCTCATTTAAGTATTTGTTTATTCCTCTACAGTAGCCAGATTTTTCTTACCAAACTGTAAAATTAGATTTGATTCCTATCCCAAGTCAAATACTGCTGCTACTGCTGCTGCTACTAAGTCACTTCAGTTGTGTCCAACTCTGTGCGACCCCATAGACGGCAGCCTACCAGGCTCCCCCGTCCCTGGGATTCTTCAGGCAAGAACATTGGAGTGGGTTGCTATTTCCTTCTCCAAGTCAAATACTGGGGAATGGTAATCCTGGTAAAGCTGCATAACTCTTCATCATTACATTTAGGATGATCTTTAGGATAACCCATCTGAATCTGCTTATACCAGTCATTGCAGAAACTCTGCATTGAATAAATATGCTTTCAGGTTTCTGTAGAATGTTGACTGTGTGCGTGTGCTCAGTTGTGTCCAACTCTGTGATTCTATGGACTACAGCCTGCCAGGCCCCTCAGACCATGGGATTTTATAGGTAAGAATACTGGCGAGGTTGCCATTTCTTTCTCCAGGGGATCTTCCTGACCCAGGGATTGAACCTGCATCTCCTGTGTCTCCTGCATAGCAGGTGGATTCTTTACCAAAGGAGCCATCAGCTTATTCATTTTTAAAAATGTAAATATTGCAGAGTAATTGTCTGCAAGTCCCAGTTTAAAAATAAGAATCTTTTTAAAAAGTTAATTACAAATGTTTTCTTAATATGTGGAACTCTGAAGTGTTGAAAATAATTAAATATTCAAAATCAAATTTTGATGAGGTTTAGTGGTATTTTTAATATAGAAAATTGGCTTTTCTTGCAAACTGTAAGTAGTATTTTCTTCTTAGGAATAATAGTTTAACAAATAGCTGTTTTAATCAGAGAAGATAGAAAACTGTAGGAGAACAAAATTTGCCACCCCAAAATGTCTCTAGCATGCAGATTATTTTAAGCTGAAAACAATCAGACCCCAGAAAAAGACTCAACGCAACAATTTGACCTTCCCTCTATCTGCCTAAAAGAACATATACAAAGGACAGGGTTGATCACTATCAGTTCACTTCAGTGTCTCAGTTGTGGCCAACTCTTTTTGACCTTATGGACTACAGCATGCCAGGCTTCCCTGTCCATCACCAACTCCCAGAGCTTGCTCAAACTCATGTCCATCGAGTCAGTGATGTCATCCAACAATCTTATCCTCTGTTGTCTCCTTCTCCTCCTGCCTTCAATCTTTCCCAGCATCAGGGTCTTTTCACATGAGTCAGTTCTTCACATCAGGTGAGCAAAGTATTGGAATTTCAGCTTCATCAGTCCTTCCAGTGAATATTCAGGATTGATTTCCTTTAGGATGGACTGGTTGGATCTCCTTGCAGTCCAAGGGACTTTCCAACACCACAGTTCAAAAGCATCAATTCTTCGGCAATCAACTTTCTTTATAGTCCAACTCTCACATCCATACATGACTACTGGAAAAACCATAACTTTGACTAGATGGACCTTTGTTGGAAAGTAATGTCTCTGCTTTTTAATATGCTATCTAGGTTGGTCATAGCTTTTCTTCCAAGGAGTAAGTGTCTTTTAATTTCAAGGCTGCATTCACCATCTGCAGTGATTTTGGAGCCCCCCAAAATAAAGTCTGTCACTGTTTCCATTGTTTCCCCATCTATTTGCCATGAAGTGATGGGACCAGATGCTATGACCTTAGTTTTTCTAATGTTGAGTTTTAAGCCAACTTTTTTTATGATGATCACCATAGATAGCCCTAATATGAACTAGGTGTGTAGCTAGGGATGAAACCAGCAAAGTCTCTTTGCTAGAATTCATCTCTGTGCCCCATTGTTTCTGCATGGGTCAGCAAACATTTGTTTACCATTGAGTTGCTTTTCCATCTTCATAAAACTTTCCTTTTTCCCCTTTGCAGTCCTAAACCATTACCCCCAACATCTTTTGTCTTTAGCTAAAGATGGCTTTAAGGTGATGGCATCAGCTATTTTGGCAAGTTATCAGTTCCTCTGGGTCTCTTCCATGTAAATATATTATTAAACATCTGTTTGATTTTTTCCTGCTAAGCTATCTCATGTCATTTTAATTCTTAGATCACCAGAAGAACCTGAAAGGGTGGAGGAAATTTCCTTCCTCCTTGATAAAATGTTTTAACACAAATACCCTCAAGTCGACTATCATGAAAATAAATAGCATTTATTTAAAATAGTGTCTTGAATTTTTGAAATGTCTGAGATTATGAGAAAGATAATTTTTTTATACCTAAACCATATACTTTTTTCATTTTTTTGTCAACAAATAGAATTTTTCTTTTTCTGTTTTTTAAACTATTGTGAACAAGTAAGTGTGAATTTCAAGCTGAAAACTCTGAAAACTCTGCTTGCCAAGAGACAGCATTTGCAAAATATAACACAGTTGTTCATTTTCCTCTGAAAGTCTTTTACTACCCTATGTTCTTTGGGAAATCTGTTTCTTACTGTCGCCTCCAAATGGGAAATAGCCAAGAAACCAGTAGAATTATTTCCCAAGGAAGTTCCTTTATATGGATAGCCTGTAGAAACTGTAAAGCAAAGAATATTGCCCACCATCCAGTTCTACAAGAATCAAGTAATTAGTCCCTATAGTTATTGACCTCTAAGACACCCTGAAAGGAATTAAAGACAAAGATAAGAATGAGGCTCTGGGAAAACAGGTATTACTAGCCCATAGACTGAGGGACTTCACTTACACTTTTCACTTGCATGCATTGGAGAAGGAAACAGCAACCCACTCCAGTATTCTTGCCTGGAGAATCCCAGGGACAGGGGAGCCTGGTGGGCTGCCGTCTATGGGGTCGCACAGAGTCGGACACGACTTAAGTGACTTAGCAGCAGCAGCAGCAGCAGCAGCCGCAGCCCCTAGATAACTAGAAACATTTCAGGAGAAAATGTTTATGAACCTGGATTCTTCTATCTTTCCAAACTCAGAACAGTAGTAAAATCACTGGTTGAGATATCTGTTCCTTCTGACTAGCAGTAACCTACCAAGATGTGTGCTTGACTGTTGCTGCTGCTGCTAAGTCGCTTCAGTCGTGTCCAACTCTGTGCGACCCCATAGACAGCAGCCCACCACGCCCCGCCGTCCCTGGGATTCTCCAGGCAAGAACACTGGAGTGGGTTGCCATTTCCTCCTCCAATGCATGAAAGTGAAAAGTGAAAGTGAAGTCGCTCAGTTGTGTCCGACTCTTAGCGACCCCATGGACTGCAGCCTACCAGGCTCCTCCGTACATGGCAGGAGGAGCATTTTCATTTCCTCCGTCCATTTTCTAGGCAAGAGTACTGGAGTGGGTTGCCATTGCCTTCTCCAAGATTACCTATAAATTCTATCTAAAGAAAAATTTAAAGTGGCTTTCCTCTACCTTCAGGTGCTCAAAAGTTACATTTTAAAATTTATTATTTAATCTAAATCTTCAAACTGTTGTTAGCAGAAAATCTTCAGAGAAATCTTATTTGGGAGGTCAATATATAAAACTAATTAAAGTGAAGCTGTTTTGGTGGTAAGGGACCTAGAGCCCTGAAGCCTCCTTGAGAAACCCTTAAGGCAGTGGTAGGGGTCACACAGGCAAAATGAATGAACGGAGGTATGTAAGACAGTAGGAAGCTGTGCGGCAGTGCTTGACTGTACATGGCCCTTTACTGATCTCCTCACCCTGCAACACACACTTTTTTGGAGCAGCTCCCCTGTCTCCTGGACTACAGTCCTCAGCAAGTCCTTAGGAAAGAAAAAAACAGAAACTCACAGCTCTTACTTTGTGGGTGTTTTTTTTTTTTTCAGTAGACAGAGCAAAAGGGTGAACGCTGTATACAAGTTAATGTGAATGAGTAGTATCCCCCAGATATTTTCTGAAAGATTTGAAACTGTGAAGAGACATGAAATCTATTCAGAATCGTTTCTTAAGAATATATGGGAGTTAAAGTTCCTTTCCAAACTCATAAATTTAAAATCTCCCCTGATTATTTTTAAGAAATGCAAATACTACACTGGAAAAACAGAATAGATTTGTGGAGTGGGAAAACAGAGAATTTACTTTAAAAAAGTGACTTGAATATAACCTTGACTGAGTGAAGTCATATGAAAGGAGTTAACTCCTTAAGAACTGTCTAGTTGGTTTGTCTCTGCCAACTCTGTGATAGAATCCAAGTTGTTTTTAGCCTAGATATTTGAACTACCTCATTAATGTCTCATTAGACATTAAAAGGTCAGAGTAAATGATCCTTTTATAATCATCTATCCCATCTGACCCATGCTTCCAGTCTAGAGGTGGTAGATCCATTCTCAATGCCATCAATGCCATAAGCGTTTTGAGACAGTTCACATTATAATTGTTAAAAATATTCAATTTTCTATCAGGATAGTGTAGCTTTTTTTTTTTTTAATTTTATTTTATTTTTAAACTTTACATAACTGTATTAGATTTGCCAAATATCAAAATTAATCCGCCACAGGTATACATGTGTTCCCCATCCTGAACCCTCCTCCCTCCTCCCTCCCCTATTTTTTAAAAAATAGCAAAGTGTGTTTAATTTTTTCTTCCCCAGTGTTATATCAGGAAGCCTTATATTTTAGGAAATGTTTATATTCATTTCTTAAAAGTCCCTGCTACTTCTTCCAATATTAATGTAGAGATATGATTGTTGGAGAGGATAGAGGTTTATTGACCTTGCTCTCATCACCTGAAACTCAGTCATATAAATGTGGCATTTGGCAAGGTGGACGTAGAGTACACACAGGAACTGACAAGAAAATGAGAGAAAATAGGATTTAAAAAGAAGAAAACTTGTTTCTGCAAAATGAAATTCCCTTGAGGGTGTTGGAGCTGTATCAGATTGAGCAGTTGATTTCTTAAAAGCTATATTTTTGGTTTCATCTTACCGTGGAGAAGGATAAAGACAAAAGTGGGTGTTATCCTATACAATTAGTGTACTGATTGATATTCTTTTGAGTGTAAGTATCAAAACCCATGTGAAATAATTAAAACTCATTTAGGGCTTCCCTGTTGACTCAGACAGTAAAACATCTACCTGCAGTGCAGGAAACTCTAGTTGGGAAGATCCCCTGGAGAAGGGAATAGCTACCCACTCCAGTATTCTTGCCTGGAGAATCCCATGGACATAGGAGGCTGGTGGGCTATAACCCATGGAGTTGCAAAGATTTGGACACGACTGAGCTACTAACACACACGCAGAGAAATTTATTTAAACTTACAGAAAATGTCTCACTGAACCAAAACATAGAGATAAACCTAAGATTTCTTTTACTTTCAATTTTTTTTTTACTTAACAGAACATCCTGGAAGTCAGTCCATGTCAGATCAAGTGGATCCTTCCAGATATTTTAATGACTGCATAAGTCCCAGCTGTGTGATACCCACTGCAGTGTTTGTACCCAGTTTCCAGTGGGTGGGTATTGGTATTTCCCAGTATTTGTTTTTACATATAATGTCATCACACATACCTTGTGGACACATATATTATAGTGTGGAGTATATATTTAGGATGAATTCAGAGCAGGAAAAGATATGTTTGTACTGATGGTTGTTTTGCCTAAAGTTTTCACTTTCATCTCAGGTTCAAAGAATTTGTTAACAAAATAAGCCACTCACTATTTACAGATAAATAATACAAATATTTATTAGAGAATTATCTAGCTTACTTTCAATATACTAACATTCAAAGAAGAGAAATAGAGCAGAGGAATCATCACCAAATTGGGTTTTGACCAACATCCAGATTTAATCAGCACTGGGAAGTCCCATCACAGCACATCTGGAGTCTCAATTGGGAAAAAGTCCCAGGCAGTGCATCCACTGCATGGGTAAGGCCTCAAAGATTGCAGTTCGGGCTTCCTGCTTATAATCCCAGGACACAAACTGATTTCATCATCAATCCGTGACCAAATTGCAGCTCTGGTTTCAGGTTAATGTTGTTGATTTTGTCATGTAAAACTTAGAATGTTACTAAGCCTGGAGTTTGGTTGCCCAGGTCCCCTCCAGGGGCTCAACATCTCAAGATTCCTCCTCCATCTTATCTAAGCTGCTGCAAGTCTTGCACTCACAGCAGGCAAATACTCAGTCAACTCACCATCAGGGTAGTGTCTAGGTAGGTTAGAAGCAAGGTCAGAGGTCTACTCTGCTTGGTCTCTGAAGCCTAAACAGGACTATTTATATAATTTCCCTAACAATTGTCAAATCCCTTTCTTAGGTATAGTCCAATTTTATACTTCCACAGGAATAAATTAGACTACTGCTTTCTTCATACTGCTGCTTTCTCTTTTTTTTCTTCTCTTTCTTCTTTCTTCATACTACGGCTTTCTCTCCAACAGAATGTGTTGTTTAGCTTTACATATTTGACTAATTTCAAGAGAAATTTTATCTGCATATTTTATTATGAGAACAAAAGTCTTCTCACATGTTATGATGGTAAATCTTATTTGGTGAACTGTCTTAACTATTTTGTGTGTCTGAGAGCCTAGGTTTGTATAATAATTTTGGATTTCAGTCAGTGTTTATTTTTTTAAAAGCTCATTTTATGTTAGGTAAGTGATTATGTTAGCCTATTTTTTGTGTGATATTTGTTGAAAATATTTTCCTTTCACTTGTTTCATTTTCCTTATTACAAAAAGTTCTTTTTTTAAGTGGCTAAATTATCCATCTTCTCTTTTATTGCTTCTAAATTTTAACAAAATATTAAAATCACTTCCCTACCCAGGCTATAAATTAATATTGTTTTTGCTTTACATTTAAATACATATCTATACCTATGCCTATATCTATATCTATCTACACTGTGGTAAGAACAAAACCTGAGGCATACCCTCCTAACAAAACTTTGAGTGTAAAATAGGGTTTTAAAGCATAGGTAGAATATTGTGCATCACATCTCTAGAGCTTACTCATCTTGCTTAACTGAAACTTTATGATTTATAGGAATAATCTTTGATTAGTAAATTTCCATTCCCGTCTCCCTCTAGCACATGGCAACCAGTCTTCCACTCTTTGACTCAATGACATGACATTGACATGACACTGAAGTCGCTCAGTAGTGTCCAACTCTTTGCAGCCCCATAGACTGTGGCCTACCAGGCTCCTCCATCCATGGAATTTTCCAGGCAAGAGTACTGGAGTGGGCTGCCATTTCCTTCTCCAGGAGATCTTCCCGACCCAGGGATTGAACCCGGGTCTCCCTCATTGTAGGCAGATGCTTTACTGTCTGAGCCACCAGGGAAGTCCAATGAATTTGATTGTTTTAGATAATCCATATAAGTGGAATTCTGCTTTACATTTGTATCACAGACCATTTGAAAATTGTTTATTACTAACAAGTTAATTTAAGTTCAACTCCACTGGGCAATTCTTCTGGCCTTGGCTAGGAACACTGATGCATCTGCACCCAACTCCCTGTCCCTTGCAGGACATTTGGTCTTAGCTAAAAGACTAGAGATCTCTTTAAGAAAATTAGAGATACCAAGGGAAAATTTAATTCAAAGATGGGCACAATAAGGGACAGAAACAGTACAGACCTAACAGAAGCAGAGGATATTAAGAAGAGGTGTCAAGAATACACAGAAGAACTATACAAAAAAGATCTTCATGAGCCAGACAACCATGATCAGTCACCTAGAGCCAGACATCCTGGAGTATGAAGTCAAAGGGGCCTTAGGAAACATCACTACGAACAAAGCTAGTAAAGGTGATGGAATTCCAGTTGAGCTATTTCAAATTCTAAAAGATAATGCTGTGAAAGTGCTGCACTCACTATGCCAGCAAATTTGGAAAACTCAGCATTGGCCACAGGACTGCTACAAGCATTGACAAAGAAAGGCAATGCCAAATAATGTTCAAATTACCACACAATTGCACTCATCTCACATACTAGCAAAGTAATGCTGAAAATTCTCCAAGCTAGGCTTCAACAGTATGTGAAAGGAGAAATTCCAGATGTTTAAGCTGGATTTAGAAAAGGCAGAGGAACCAGAGATCAAATTACTAACATCTGTTGCATCATAGAAAAAACAAGAGAATTCCAGAAAAACATCTACTTCTGCCTCATTTACTACACTAAAGGCTTTGACTGTGTGGATCACAACAAACTATAGGAAATTCTTCAAAAGATGGGAATACCAGACCACCTGACCTGCCTCCTGAGAAATCTGTATGCAGGTCAAGAAGCAACAGTTAAAACTGGAAACTAAACAACTGACTGGTTCCAAATTGGGAAAGAGTACATCAATGCTCTATACTGTCACCTGGCTCATTTAAGTTCTATGCAGACTACGTCATGTGGAATGATGAATGTGGATGAAGCCCTAGATGGAATCAAGATTGCTAGGAGAAATATCAATAACCTCAGATATGCAGATGACAGCATCCTTATGGCAGAAAGTGAAGAGGAACTTAAGAGCCTCTTGATGAAAGTGAAAGAGAAGAGTGAAAAAGTTGGCTTAAAACTCAACTTTCAGAAAACTAAGATCATGGCATCTGGTCCCATCCCTTCATGGTAAATAGATGGGGAAATAGTGAAAAAAGTGAGAGCCTTTATTTTCTTGGGCTACAAAATCACTGCAGATGGTTACTGTAGCCATGTAATCAAAAGACACTTGCTCCTTGGAAGAAAAGCTATGTCCAACATAGACAGTATATTAAAAAGCAGAGACATTATGTTGCTGGGTCTGTCTAGTCAAAGCTGTGCTTTTTCCTATAGTCATGTATGGGTGTGAGAGTTGGACCATAAGGAAAGTTGTTTAAAATAGGACTGATTGCCATGATATATACCATGATAATCACCCCCTGCTATCAATCAAGGCTGCACCCCATCAAGGTAGTTTACCAGTTCATTTCTATACCCTTCTACAGATTTATCTGCACATGCCTGTGCATACCAAAACTGTATCATAAATATACATCCTATCTTGCAATCTGCTGGTTTTGGTCAATTATTTCCACCATTTCATTTAAATAAAATTTTAGATTATCAGCCATATTAAACATTTTTAATTGACTTAAATATCTTTATAACTTTTTATACCTAAAAATCATATGCTGTATGAAAATTTTTGAACTCCTGTAAAAGTTTTTGTTTATGATTTTTAAGATGTCAGACACTAGAACTATACTACACTCTATACTAGCACAGCAATATTTGGCTCATTGTTCTCTTCCAGACTTTGAACTCCTGACTTAGGTTTAGTTTTTTTGTTTGTTTTTTCCTAATCTGAGAGAGTATTGAGTAGTGGTTAATGCCTGACGATCTTGAAGCTAGAGTACAGCTCTGACAGTCTCTAGTTGTGTGATGTTAGACAACTTATATAATCCTGCTGTTTCTCCTACAGTTACTCAATGTGTAAACTGGAAATGATAAATACCATCACTAATTGGTCATAAAATGCACATTTTTTTCTCTCTCTAATGTCTCTTATACCTCACAATCAATGTAGTAGCTTATTCATCAGCTTTATTTTCTGTTTTAGTGGCACATAGAAATGGTAGATCTTAGGTCTTATAATCAATGTTACAGTGGTATCATAGATTAAATAAGTTATAAAGTTACATACTTTCTAGAGTGATGTTATGTTTAAGTAGAGAAAGAGAAAGAGAGGATGATGAGCTTAGAACATTGATTAGCTTTAAGTATTTTTATTATTGATAATACTGATGTGGGGATAAATGAGAGATTTAATAGAAATGTTCTCATCTTCAATCCATCATTAAGATCTATTAAAAACAATTAAAATTTTAAAAGAACTATTAAATCCAAATTAAATTTAATTTTTTGGAGGAGATATACTATTCTCTTTTGAGTCATAAGATGAACTGCTTTTAAAAAATAAACAGTTCCGTGGATTTCTAAAATTTGTAGGAAAAAGTTAGCAAGACAAAACTCTTAGAAAAAGAACACTCCTGAAGGTATTCTTACAACAGTATCACTGAGGGGTTCAGGCTCTAATTAGCAGAGTTAATGAAGATTTAAAGTGTAAATTGGACAATTAATGAAGGTGATAACTATACTTAGCTATAGGATATTTATAATTAGCATTTGAAATGAAGTATGATTTTTAAATTTCAATACTGAGTCAATAATAAAATATCTTTTTGGTCATAAGTTTCAGGATGGTTTATTAATCTTGAAAAAATCACTAATGATAAAATTATTTTTTCTAAATTGTAAAAAATGTGTTGAGAATTGCAAGTTTGGTGAGCTAAAATATTCAACCAATCTTTGGAAACTCATGAGAGAGTATATAGAAAGTTAAGCTAGATCATTTTCTAGATTTTAAAATAAATGTGAATTTGATTTACAATCTGAAAAGAAGTTGATGCATTTTTTCCATTTAGACTGTTATATGATTATCTTGAAAATTATGGCTAACCCCACAGCAATCAGAGAAGATAAAGAAATAAAAGGAATACAGATTGGAAAAGAAGAAGTAAAACTGTATCATTGATTATAAGACCTAAGATATACCATTTCTATGTGCCACTAAAAAAGAAAATAAAGCTGATGAATAGCTACTACATTTTTTATACTAATTTATTTATTTTAACTGGAGGCTAATTACTTTACAATATTGTGGTGGTTTTTAACATACATTGACATGAATCAGCCACGGTTGTCCATGTATTGCCCATCCAGAACCCCCCTCCCTCCTCCCTCCCTATCCCATCCCCCAGGGTCATCCCAGTGCACCAGTCCTGAGCACCCTGTCTCATGCATCAAACTTGGACTGACGATCCACTTCACATATGATAATTTACACATTTCAGTGCTACATTCTCAAATCATCCCACCCTTGCCCTCTCCCACAGAGTCCAAAAGACTGTTCTTTACGTCTGTGTCTCTTTTGCTGTCTCACATATAGGGTCATCATTACCATCTTTCTAAATTCCATATATATGCGTTAGTATACTGTACTGGTGTTTTTCTTTCTGACTTACTTCATTCTGTGTAATAGGCTCCAGTTTCATCCACCTCATTAGAACTGAATCAAATGAATTCTTTTTAATGGCTGAGTAATATTCCATTGTGTATATGTACCACACTTTCTTATCCATTCATCTGCTGATGGACATCTAGGTGGCTTCCATGCCCTATCTATTGTAAACAGTGCTGTGATGAACATTGGGGTACACGTGTCTCTTTCAATTCTGGTTTTCTTGGAGTGTATGCCCAGCAGTGGGACTTCTGGGTTGTATGGCAGTTCTATTTCCAGTTTTTTAAGGAATCTCTACACTGTTTTCCAGAATAGCTGTACTAGTTGGCATTCCCATCCCAGTGTAAGAGGGTTCCCTTTTCTCCCCACCCTCTCCAGCATTTATTGTTTGTAGACTTTTTGAAAGCAGCTATTCTGACCAGCATGACATATTACCTCATTGTGGTTTTGATTTGCATTTCTCTGATAATGAGTGATGTTGAGCATACTTTCATGTGTTTGTTAGCCATCTGTATGTCTTCTTTTGAGAAATGTCTATTTAGTTCTTTGGCCCACTTTTTGATTGGGTCATTTATTTTTCTGGTATTGAGCTTCATGAGCAGCTTGTATATTTTTGAGATTAATTATTTGTCAGTTGCTTCATTTGCTATTATTTTCTCCCTCTCTGAAGGCTGTTTTTTTACCTTGCTTACAGTTTCCTTTGTTGTGCAAAAGCTTTTAAGTTTAATTAGGTCCCATTTGTTTATTTTTGCTTTTATTTCCATTATTATGGGAGATGGGGCATAGAAAATCTTGCTCTGATTTATGTCAGAGAGTGTTTTGCCTATGTTTTCCTCTAGGATATTTATAGTTTCTGGTCTTACATTTAGCTCTTTAATCCATTATGAGTTGATTTTTGTGTATGGTGTTAGAGTGTTCTAGCTTCATTCTTTTACAGGTTGTTGACCAGTTTTCCCAGCACCACTTGTTAAAGAGATTGCTTTTAATCCATTGTATATTCTTGCCTCCTTTGTCAAAGATAAGGTGTCCATAGGTGTGTGGATTTATCTCTGGGCTTTCTATTTTGTTCCATTGATCTATATTTCTGTCTTTGTGCCAGTACCATACTGTCTTGAGGACTGTGGCTTTGTAGTATAGTTTGAAGTCAGGCAGGTTGACACCTCCAGTTCCATTATTCTTTCTCAAGACTGCTTTGGCTATTCGAGGTTTTCCGTATTTCCATACAAATGGTGAAATTATTTGTTCTGGTTCTGTGAAAAATATCGTCGGTAGCTTGATAGGGATTGCATTGAATCTATAAATTGCTTTGGGTAGTATACTCATTTTCACTATATTCATTCTTCTGATCCATGAACATGGTATATTTCTCCATCTATTTGTGTCACCTTTGATTTCTTTCATCAGTGTTTTATAGTTGTCTATATATAGGTCTTTTGTTTCTTTAGGTAGATTTATTCCTAGGTATTTTATTCTTTTTGCCACAACGGTGAATGGGATAAGTTTTCTTTCTTTCTTTCTGTTTTCTCATTGTTAGTGTATAGGAATACAAGGGATTTCTGTGTATTAATTTTATATCCTGCAACTTTACTATATTCATTGCTTAGCTCTAGTAGTTTTCTGGTGGTGTCTTTATAGTTTTCTATGTAAAGATCATATCATCTGCAAACAGTGAGAGTTTTACTTTTTCTTTTCCAATCTGGATTCCTTTTATTTCTTTTTCTTCTCTGATTGCTGTGGCTAGAACTTCCAAAACTATATTGAATAGTAGTGGTGAGAGTGGGCACCCTTATCTTGTTCCTGACTTTAGGGGGAAAATGCTTTCAATTTTTCACCATTGAGGATAATGTTTGCTGTGGGTTTATCATATATGGTTTTTATTATGTTGAGGTAAATTATGTTGCCAAATTCAGACTTAAATTGAAGAAAGTGGGGAAAACCACTAGACCATTCAGGTATGACCTAAATCAAATCACTTATGATTATACAGCAGAAGTGAGAAATAGATTTAAGGGACTAGATCTGATAGATAGAGTGCCTGATGAACTATGGAATGAGGTTCGTGACATTGTACAGGAGACAGGGATCAAGACCATTCCCATAGAAAAGAAATGCAAAAAAGCAAAATGGCTGTCTGGGGAGGCCTTACAAATAGCTGTGAAAAGAAGAGAAGCGAAAAGTAAAGGAGAAAAGGAAAGATATAAACATCTGAATGCAGAGTTCCAAAGAATAGCAAGAAGAGATAAGAAAGCCTTCTTCAGCGATCAATGCAAAGAAATAGAGGAAAACAACAGAATGGGAAAGACTAGGGATCTCTTCAAGAAAATCAGAGATACCAAAGGAACATTTCAAGCAAAGATGGGCTCGATAAAGGACAGAAATGGTATGGACCTAACAGAAGCACAAGATATTAAGAAGAGATGGCAAGAATACACAGAAGAACTGTACAAAAACGATCTTCATGACCCAGATAATCACAATGGTGTGATCACTGACCTAGAGCCGGACATCCTGTAATGTGAAGTCAAGTGGACCTTAGAAAGCATCACTACGAACAAAGCTAGTGGAGGTGATGGAATTCCAGTTGAAGTATTCCAAATCCTGAAAGATGATGCTGTGAAAGTGCTGCACTCAATATGCCAGCAAATATGGAAAACTCAGCAGTGGCCACAGGACTGGAAAAGGTCAGTTTTCATTCCAATACCAAAGAAAGGCAATGCCAAAGAATGCTCAAACTACTGCACAATTGCACTCATCTCACACGCTAGTAAAGTAATGCTCAAAATTCTCCAAGCCAGGCTTCAGCATTATGTGAACCGTGAACTTCCTGATGTTCAAGCGGGTTTTAGAAAAGGCAGAGGAATCAGAGATCAAATTGTCAACATCCGCTGGATCATGGAAAAAGCAAGAGAGTTCCAGAAAAACATCTATTTCTGCTTTATTGACTATGCCAAAGCCTTTGACTGTGTGGATCACAATAAACTGTGGAAAATTCTGAAAGAGATGGGAATACCAGACCACCTGATCTGCCTCTTGAGAAATTTGTATGCAGGTCAGGAAGCAACAGTTAGAACTGGACATGGAACAACAGACTGGTTCCAAATAGGAAAAGGAGTTCGTCAAGGCTGTATATTGTCACCCTGTTTATTTAACTTATATGCAGAGTACATCATAAGAAACACTGGACTGGAAGAGGCACAAGCTGGAATCAAGATTGCCGGGAGAAATATCAATAACCTCAGATATGCAGATGACACCACCCTTATGGCAGAAAGTGAGGAGGAACTCAAAAGCCTCTTGATGAAAACGAAAGTGGAGAGTGAAAAAGTTGGCTTAAAGCTCAACATTCAGAAAACGAAGATCATGGCATCTGGTCCCATCACTTCATGGGAAATAGATGGGGAAACAGTGGAAAGAGTGTCAGACTTTATTTTTTGGGGCTCCAAAATCACTCCAGATGGTGACTGCAGCCATGGAATTAAAAGAAGCTTACTCCTTGGAAGGAAAGTTATGACCAACCTAGATAGCATATTCAAAAGCAGAGACATTACTTTGCCAACAAAGGTCTGTCTAGTCAAGGCTATCTATGGTTTTTCCTGTAGTCATGTATGGATATGAGAGTTGGACTGTGAAGAAGGATGAGCGCTGAAGAATTGATGCTTTTGAACTGTGGTGTTGGAGAAGACTCTTGAGAGTCCCTTGGACTGCAAGGAGATCCAAGCAGTCCATTCTGAAGGAGATCAGCCCTGGGATTTCTTTGGAAGGATGATGCTAAAGCTGAAACTCCAGTACTTTGGCCACCTCATGCGAAGAGTTGACTCATTGGAAAAGACTCTGATGCTGGGAGGGATTGGGGGCAGGAGGAGAAGAGGACAACAGAGGATGAGATGGCTGTATGGCATCACTGACTCGATGGATGTGAGTCTGAGTGAACTCCAGGAGTTGGTGATGGACAGGGAGGCCTGGCGTGGTGCCATTCATGGGGTCTCAAAGAGTCGGACACGACTGAGCAACTGAACTGAACTGAACTGAATCCTGATATTTTAGAATGTATATTATAGGAGTGGGTCTTGAGGATCTTTCTATTGTTAAATTCTAATCTTTTTATCCTAAAGTGTAAATTGTGGGAATAGGTCTGGTAAAATTTTCACAAATTTGAGACATTCTTTCGATTCATTGTAATAACTAATTAAAAAGTATATAACTCCATTGCTAACACTAGCAAGGGGGTACTCTTTCTGCCCTCTTCTGATGTCTATGTCAGAAGCTTTCTCTATCCCTTTTATACTTCAATAAAACTCTATTGCACAAAAGCTCTGAGCAATCAAGCCTCGTCTCTGGCCCTGGATTGAATTCTTCTCTTCTGGAGGCCAAGAATTCTGGCATCTTTTAGTGGGTCAGCAACAACCTTTCATCTGATCTCTCAAGAGTGTTTTTGATCTCAGTTATTGCATTATTCATTATAGATTGACTCTTTTTTATTTCTTCTAGGTCCTTGTTAAACATTTCTTGCATCTTCGCAATCCTTGTCTCCAGACTATTTATCTATAACTCCATTTAGTTTTCTAAATTTTTGGTCATTTTTACTATCATTATTCTGAATTCTTTTTCAGGTAGACTCCCTATCACAGAGTTACACAGAGAAGAGAGATGAGGGAGACAGAAGTGACTAGGAGGAGAAGAGGGGAAATTAAAAGGAGAGAGAGCAATCTAGCCAGTAATCAATTCCCTATGTGCTCTCCACAGTCTGGAACACCCAGATGGGTTCACAGAGTTACATAGAGAAGAGAAGAGAGAGGAAGGAGATAGAGGTAACCAGGAGGAGAAGAGGGGGAGTCAAAAGGAGAGAGACAGATCTAGCCAGTAATCAGTTCCCTAAGTGCTCTCCACAGCTCAGAAAACCCAAAGAGATTCACCACATTGGGTAGAAAAGAGAAGGGAGAGGGAGGAGATAGAGGTGACCTGGGGGAGAAAAATGAGAGTCAAAAGAGGGACAGGGCAATCAAGCCAGTAATCACACTCCTAAGTAAAACTGGGTACTGAAGATTGGATTCTTAAAGGTACAAAATTGATAACAAGTCAGTCAGTTGTTCAGTCGCTCAGTCGTGTCCGACTCTTTGCAACCCCATGAATGGCAGCACGCCAGGCCTCCCTGTCCATCACCAACTCCTGGAGTTCACTCAGACTCACGTCCATCGAGTCAGTGATGCCATCCAGCCATCTCATCCTCTGTCGTCCCCTTCTCCTCCTGCCCCCAATCCCTCCCAGCATCAGAGTCTTATTTCCAATGAGTCAACTCTTTGCATGAGGTGGGCAAAGTACTGGAGTTTCAGCTTTAGCATCATCCTTCCAAAGGAATCCCAGGCTGATCTCCTTCAGAATGGACTGGTTGGATCTCCTTGCAGTCCAAGGGACTCTCAAGAGTCTTCTCCAACACCACAGTTCAAAAGCATCAGTATTACTCAGCCATTAAAAAGAATTCATTTGAATCAGTTCTAATGAGGTGGATGAAACTGGAGCCTATTATACAGAGTGAAGTACGTCAGAAAGAAAAACACCAATACAGTATACTAACGTATATATATGGAATTTAGAAAGATGGTAATGATGACCCTATGTGTGAGACAGCAAAAGAGACACAGACATAAAGAACAGTCTTTTGGACTTGTGGGAGAAGGTGAGGGTGGGATGATTTGAAAGAATAACACTGAAACATGTATATTACCATATGTGAAATAGTTGACCAGTCCAAGTTTAATACATGAAACAGGGTCTCAAAGCTGGTACACTAGTACAACCAAGAGGGATGGGATGGGGAAGGAGGTTGGGTGGTTCCAAATGGGGGATACATGTACACCCGTGGCTGATTCATGTCAATGTATGTTAAAAACCACTACAATATTGTGGGGTAATTAGCCTCCAATTAAAATAAATACATTAATTATGAAAAAAAATATGGCTAACCCAAATCAATCAGTTGTTTTAAGTAAGAAAAAAAAATGTATAGTCAAATCATGTTAGGCATGGGATCATGTTAGGCAAAATAGAAGATTAGATTTACTTAGATGATAATTGACTTGTCTCAAGTGTTTGGCCTCTGGACAGGACTCCCCTTACTGTAATTATTATCTTTAATAATGGAATATAATTTTCCCAAGTTATTTTAATGGTAAAATGATTTCAGTTGCAATGGTAAATAATAGATCTTAAGATCCAAACTATATAAATGAATTTATATAAATCATTTACTAACAATGAGTTTTATGGAGCAGCTTCAAAATTAGAAAAAAAAACAAAAAAACAAAACTGTCAAATGAATTGCAGTAAAATCTATGACCTTTCAGAAATTCCTGGACTCATTGATTCTCCTGAACTCAGCACCTCCTGAGTGTCAGCACTTTAACGCATTCACAAGGTAAGGTCACTTAAAATGGAAAAGCACATTCAATTGCACATGTCCTCATGCCAATTTATAAATTGGTTGACTTTCTCTTTAGGAAATTTAAGAAAAAAGAAATGTATCAAAGGTCAACTAAATGAAAGGAAAAGAAAAATATAGACTCATATTATTTCTGTCTTAATATCTGAGTGGATGCAACAAAAGAAAACCAATCAAAAGGAAAATTTGTTTTCCTTCGATTAGCCAGGTATGTCACTTAAACAGTGAATCAATACTACAGTGTGTGTTAATATTTCCATCACTGTTATTTCTTCCTCATTGATCTTTTACTAATTTGGAATGGCATCTCAAGAATACTTTTAAAAACAGGCAATTGGAAAGCAATTCTGATGCAGTGCTTTTATTTTACACGTGAAGTAATAAAGGTACATGAAATGCAATTACCTTCACAGACTCATAATAACTCTTAGCTGTAAAGGCAGAAGGAATACATGACCTTTCAAAATTCAAGTTCACTGGTATTTTTGCTGTGTGATTTTTGCCATCTGTGGATACAAATTACACTATTTAGCTTGAAGACATTTCCACTCAGTTATAAAACCTCAAACTTCTTGGAAGAGGCAATACCTAGAAATGTTTTAAAAACCAAGTCCAGAAAAAATTGTCTCAAAAAGATTGATGTCGTTCCTTTTTATCATATAATTCAATCATACCGAACACCAGACTTCTCATCCAGACCAAAAGAGGTTACTTTGAAGGCCTTATTCAAGTATAAATTTTATATTTTTAAAAATTTTATATTTTATATTTTATAATATTATATTTATACTTTATTCAAGTGTAAATAAAATGAAATCTAATAAAGAAGTCATGAATGCTTGTGAACATGACTTTATCATTCATGTCCTATCCATATACTTTTTGGGAAACGAAGTTTAATCCTTCCTGAGTGTGCACTCAGACAAAAAAAAAATAAAGATTCCCTACAACAGTCTATGAAACAACTCTATTTATATACAGTTTGTTCACTCAATAGATTCTAACTAATCGGGGAAAAGAACCCTTCAGATTTTGATAATTGAATTAATAGGTGTCACATTGAAATAATCCATAATGAGAATTATAAGCACATTTTCTTGGTTCAATACAAAATCATAGAAGGTTCCCCTGGTGGTCCAGTGGTTAAGAATCTACCTGCCAATGCAAGAGACACAGGTTTTATCTCTGGTCTGGGAAGATTCCACAGGCAGCCGTAGTAATTAAATGAATTGAATCATAGCACTGGTAGACATATTGCACTGCTTCTACATAAAGCTCTTTAAAATGCTTTATGGATTTGTGTCAAACAATTAAAATTATAGAGACTATGTAAACTCAGTGTTTGATTCTGTTTCCAAGTTCCAAAGTATCTGTAGTAAGCTCATATTGTTAGCAAAATATATATGTTTAATTCTCCTTCAAGATATTTAACCATCTGAAACCTAACATTTTTTCTTTGAAAAATCAAGAAAATAATCATGTAGTGAACACCTTTTTTGAGACAAGAATCTTCTCCAAGAGTCTGCTTTGAAGCTTCAAGGCTTACAGAAAATGTCAACTTGTCTCTGGACCTTCTTCAGGCATACTCCAGCTCTGTGGGATAATCTTAGCCTATCAAGTCTGTGAAAAGCACAAAAGCTGGTACAAAGAGTGTAGGGGAAATACAATTAAAAATAAAATTGTGTGTTATACCATAAAAATCTCTGCAAAAAGTAGCAGAGGATGAAAACATTTTTATTATTGAATAATCATTAAACAAGAATGTGAAACTCATTACAGGTAAAAGACAAAAAGAAATCTTACTGCTTCATATTGTCAAGCTGATCCAGCTCAATGTATACAGTTTTCAAAAGAAACAGTAATTAGTCATCAAGTAAGAGGTCTTGACAGCATCATTTGTCACACATAGTTCATCCTAAATTCACCTGATAATTAGAGTAATTGTGTTTGCCACTTGTGTTTGCTAATTGCCTTTATCCAAAGAAAACATACATTCTTATATCTCTGAAAGGAGGTAGGTTTGTAGCCAGGGGGCCAGCTGAATTAGGTTCATATTCCCCCACAGAAGCTGGTGGGTACGGGCACTGTCTTCCTTGGTTACATTTTTTAAAAATGTTTTCCAGTTCCTTGAGGAAAGGCTTATAAAGTTGACAAGATGTCATCTAGCTTTTAAAAAGATATACAGATATTTCAAAGGGGCAGAGAAGGAATACACAGTTACAAGTTTCTTAAGGCAATCCTCTAAAAAACAGGATTTGAGAAGAGTTTCTGTTTATTTCGCCAGAAAAATTTTTAAATTTATATTTGTCCTTAAAAGAAGGCGGAGAAGGCAATGGCACCCCGCTCCAGTACTCTTGCTTTGAAAATCCCATGGACGGAGGAGCCTGGTAGGCTGCAGTCCAGGGGATCGCAAAGAGGAGGAGCCTGGTAGGCTGCAGTCCAGGGGGTCGCTAAGAGTCGGATACCACTGAGCGACTTCATTTTCACTTTCCATTTTCATGCATTGGAGAAGGAAATGGCAACCTACTCCAGTGTTCTTGCCTGGAGAATCCCAGGGACGGGGGAACGTGGTGGGCTGCCGTCTCTGGGGTCTCACAGAGTCGGACACGACTGAAGCGACTTAGCAGCAGCAGCAGTAGCAGTTAAAAGAAGGAGAAATTATTGTAGATATTAATAAATGTATTTTATATAATAATTTCTTTATTTATATTTGAGTTGTATCTTTTGAATGTAGTCTGAAAGATGCTTGACTTAATGTTATACATATAGAATATTTGAAACAAATTTAATTATTCTGTTTTAGTATTTCTGCTATCACAGCTTCACTTGTTATCTACATTTAACTTTATAAATTCTACCTTTTTTTGGTAGTATTAGCATGTGTCTGCATATGTATATAAGACTTAAAATCTATGTGTCCTTCATAAGCACAACAGGGGCTCAAACTCCTGGCTTCCATGTATAATCACCTGAACACTATTGGTGCAGAGAACTTTCTGATTTTAATAGTGGACTTGATTGATGGTTATTATAAAATAAATTAAAAAAAATTATTTACAAGAGCTGGAAAATAATATGGAACTCTAATACCACAATAGCATTTTCCCTTGAAACACAGATTACCATTATGAGACTTATTTTCTATTGTGAATTTAAAACATAATCCAAAGAGAATGTCAAAGTAATTTTATTATTTATTTTTAAAAATACTTTGAACAATAATTAAAACTGGAATGAGTGAAAAATTCTTATCAAAGTCAAAGAATCATATCCATTTGTGTAAATCCTTAAAATAGTTCTTAAAATAAAATGAATTGGCATGTTAGCATTAGATAAGTAACAATCCTAAATCCATAATCATATTTCTGGAAGAAAGAAAGATGGTTAATGCTTTAAAAGCAGCTAGGCTCTAGGTCATATTTGAAAAATTATGAATAAAATAGTGTCCATGGAAGGAAAAAGTTTGGCAAGAGGCAGCCAGAAAATTGAAGGAGAGGGAGGAGAAAGAAAGAAACATACCATTTTCCAGCAGCAGCAGCATTGTGTGCTATTCAAACAGTAGAGTTTAAGAATATAGTTCATAAATTTTGACAAACCCAAACACTTATGGCATCCAGAAATCTATCAAGATATGGAATATTTTTATCATTCAGAAAAAAGTAACCTCCTACCCTTTCACACTCATGGAAGCAACCAGATTTCTATCATCATAGATTAACTTTGTCTGTTCTAGAACTTTATGTAAATATATCATACCGTATGTACTTTTCTGTACTTTGTTTTTGGATTCACCATCTTTTCTGTGATAGCACCATGATATATTTTATTGCTTATCAATATTCTATGAATTTATTCCTCTATATTCCATTCATTGTTGGAATTTATTCCATTCATCAAATATGGACTATACTTGAATTTGATTTTATAGCCTAAAATCTAGTAATTAAATGGTTGCATACATTTAAACTTATGAGTCACTGGCAAGCTGGTTTCCCAAATGATTACAACTATGTGCATTCTCAGAAGTAATGTATGAAAGGTCCCTTTGTTTCATATCATTGTCAGCATTTGGTCCTATCATATTTATATCTTAGAAGTTCTATTGTATATGTAGTGAGTATATAATGTATCTCTTTGTAGTTTAAATTGGCCTTGATGCCTAAAAATGTTAATTCAAGCCTTTTGTCAGATATATGTATTGAAAATATTTTTTCCCAGTCTGATTCTTGCCTATTTATTTTCTTAATGATATTTGTTTTTCAGAGAAGTTTTTAATTTCAATGAAGTCAAATTTATCAATAAAATTTTATGAATATTCCTTTCTTTATCCTGTTGAAAAACAACAGCAACAACAACTCTGCCTATTCTAGTTATTTTTCCCTAAATTTTTTATAGTCTTAGCTTTTACTTTTAAGTCTGTGAGCTTCATCAAATTAATCTCATCTCATGATGTAAGATAGGGGTAGATCTTTTCTGACTCATGGCTTTTGTCAATTACTGAGAAAATATGTTGAAATGTACCACTATTATGGTGATGTTGTCTAATTCTCCCTTTAGTTCTTTCAGTTTTTGCATTACATAATTTAATATTTTATTATTAGGATTGTGCACATTTAGTGGAGATATAGCTTCTTGACTAATTGTCTTTTAATCACGTCTTTATAACAATTGTTTTTCTTTAAAATATAAATTATTTGCTATTCTTTTATACTTTAGAATTCCCAGCTTTTATTGTCACACATTTTATTTCAATATATGATATAAGCCCTATAATATATTGTTATTGTTTTGCTGTAAATAAGTATCTTTTAAATAAATTAAGAAGAAATAAATCTTTTTATTTGTAAATCTACTACCAATTTGTAAATTAACCAATTAATTGTTATTTTTAGTGTTCTTTGCATCATGTAGGCTTATATTTCCATTGGGTATAACATCCCATCAGCCTTAATGATAGTCTTTAATATTTCTTGGAGAGAGAGCCAGGCTTCTGGCAATAA